>NW_027361991.1:1342500-2800609 GCF_039654945.1 Dendrobates tinctorius | reverse complement strand
CTGTGTGTTACATTGTATCACTGTGTGATGATACATATGTGCTCGTGTCCTGTTTGTTACATTGTATCACTGTGTGATGATACATTTGTGTGTGTCCTGTGTGTTACATTGTATCTCTGTGTGATGAAACATTTGCGCTGTGTCCTGTGTGTTACATTGTATCACTGTGTGATGATACATATGTGCTGTGTCCTGTTTGTTACATTGTATCTCTGTGTGATGATACATTTGTGTTGTGTCCTGTGTGTTACATTGTATCTCTGTGTGATGATATATTTGTGCTGTGTCCTGTGTGTTACATTGTATCACTGTGTGATGATACATTTGTGCTGTGTCCTGTGTGTTACATTGTATCTCTGTGTGATGATACATTTTGTGCTGTGTCCTGTGTGTTACATTGTATCACTGTGTGATTATACATTTGTGTTGTGTCCTGTGTGTTACATTGTATCTCTGTGCGATGATACATTTGTGTTGTGTCCTGTGTGTTACATTGTATCTCTGTGTGATGATATATTTGTGCTGTGTCCTGTGTGTTACATTGTATCACTGTGTGATGATACATTTGTGCTGTGTCCTGTGTGTTACATTGTATCTCTGTGTGATGAATACATATGCGCTGTGTCCTGTGTGTTACATTGTATCACTGTGTGATGATACATTTGCGCTGTGTCCTGTGTGTTACATTGTATCACTGTGTGATGATACATATGTGCTGTGTCCTGTGTGTTACATTGTATCTCTGTGTGATGATATATTTGTGCTGTGTCCTGTGTGTTACATTGTATCTCTGTGTGATGATATATTTGTGCTGTGTCCTGTGTGTTACATTGTATCACTGTGTGATGATACATTTGTGCTGTGTCCTGTGTGTTACATTGTATCACTGTGTGATGTTACATTTGCGCGTGTGTCCTGTGTGTTACAGTTGTATCACTGTTGTGATTACATATGTGCTGTGTCCTGTTTGTTACATTGTATCTCTGTGTGATGATACATTTGTGTTGTGTCCTGTGTGTTACATTGTATCTCTGTGTGATGATATATTTGTGCTGTGTCCTGTGTGTTACATTGTATCACTGTGTGATGATACATTTGTGCTGTGTCCTGTGTGTTACATTGTATCACTGTGTGATGATATATTTGTGCTGTGTCCTGTGTGTTACATTGTATCACTGTGTGATGATACATATGTGCTGTGTCCTGTTTGTTACATTGTATCTCTGTGTGATGATACATTTGTGTTGTGTCCTGTGTGTTACATTGTATCTCTGTGTGATGATATATTTGTGCTGTGTCCTGTGTGTTACATTGTATCACTGTGTGATGATACATATGCGCTGTGTCCTGTGTGTTACATTGTATCTCTGTGTGATGATACATTTGTGCTGTGTCCTGTGTGTTACATTGTATCACTGTGTGATTATACATTTGTGTTGTGTCCTGTGTGTTACATTGTATCTCTGTGCGATGATACATTTGTGTTGTGTCCTGTGTGTTACATTGTATCTCTGTGTGATGATATATTTGTGCTGTGTCCTGTGTGTTACATTGTATCACTGTGTGATGATACATTTGTGCTGTGTCCTGTGTGTTACATTGTATCTCTGTGTGATGATACATATGTGCTGTGTCCTGTGTGTTACATTGTATCTCTGTGTGATGATATATTTGTGCTGTGTCCTGTGTGTTACATTGTATCTCTGTGTGATGATACATTTCTGTTGTGTCCTGTGTGTTACATTGTATCTCTGTGTGATGATATATTTGTGCTGTGTCCTGTGTGTTACATTGTATCACTGTGTGATGATACATTTGTGCTGTGTCCTGTGTGTTACATTGTATCTCTGTGTGATGATACATTTGTGCTTTGTCCTGTGTGTTACATTGTATCTCTGTGTGATGATACATATGTGTTGTGTCCTGTGTGTTACATTGTATCTCTGTGTGATGATACATATGTGCTGTGTCCTGTGTGTTACATTGTATCACTGTGTGATGATACATTTGTGCTGTGTCCTGTGTGTTACATTGTATCTCTGTGTGATGATACATTTGTGCTGTGTCCTGTGTGTTACATTGTATCTCTGTGTGATGATACATTTGTGCTGTGTCCTGTGTGTTACATTGTATCTCTGTGTGATGATACATTTGTGCTGTGTCCTGTGTGTTATATTGTATCTCTGTGTGATGATACATTTGTGTTGTGTCCTGTGTGTTACATTGTATCTCTGTGTGATGATATATTTGTGCTGTGTCCTGTGTGTTACATTGTATCACTGTGTGATGATACATTTGTGCTGTGTCCTGTGTGTTACATTGTATCTCTGTGTGATGATACATATGTGTTGTGTCCTGTGTGTTACATTGTATCTCTGTGTGATGATACATATGTGCTGTGTCCTGTGTGTTACATTGTATCACTGTGTGATGATACATTTGTGCTGTGTCCTGTGTGTTACATTGTATCTCTGTGTGATGATACATATGTGTTGTGTCCTGTGTGTTACATTGTATCTCTGTGTGATGATACATATGTGCTGTGTCCTGTGTGTTACATTGTATCACTGTGTGATGATACATTTGTGCTGTGTCCTGTGTGTTACATTGTATCTCTGTGTGATGATACATTTTGTGCTGTGTCCTGTGTGTTACATTGTATCTCTGTGTGATGATACATTTGTGCTGTGTCCTGTGTGTTACATTGTATCTCTGTGTGATGATACATTTGTGCTGTGTCCTGTGTGTTACATTGTATCACTGTGTGATGATACATTTGTGCTGTGTCCTGTGTGTTTACATTGTATCACTGTGTGATGATACATTTGTGCTGTGTCCTGTGTGTTACATTGTATCACTGTGTGATGATACATTTGTGCTGTGTCCTGTGTGTTACATTGTATCTCTGTGTGATGATACATTTGTGCTGTGTCCTGTGTGTTACATTGTATCTCTGTGTGATGATACATTTGTGCTGTGTCCTGTGTGTTACATTGTATCACTGTGTGATGATACATTTGTGCTGTGTCCTGTGTGTTACATTGTATCTCTGTGTGATGATACATTTGTGCTGTGTCCTGTGTGTTACATTGTATCTCTGTGTGATGATACATTTGTGCTGTGTCCTGTGTGTTACATTGTATCTCTGTGTGATGATACATTGTGCTGTGTCCTGTGTGTTACATTGTATCTCTGTGTGATGATACATTTGTGCTGTGTCCTGTGTGTTACATTGTATCTCTGTGTGATGATACATTTGTGCTGTGTCCTGTGTGTTACATTGTATCTCTGTGTGATGATACATTTGTGCTGTGTCCTGTGTGTTACATTGTATCACTGTGTGATGATACATATGTGCTGTGTCCTGTGTGTTACATTGTATCACTGTGTGATGATACATTTGCGCTGTGTCCTGTGTGTTACATTGTATCACTGTGTGATGATACATATGTGCTGTGTCCTGTGTGTTACATTGTATCACTGTGTGATGATACATTTGCGCTGTGTCCTGTGTGTTACATTGTATCACTGTGTGATGATACATTTGTGCTGTGTCCTGTGTGTTACATTGTATCACTGTGTGATGATATATTTGTGCTGTGTCCTGTGTGTTACATTGTATCACTGTGTGATGATACATTTGTGCTGTGTCCTGTGTGTTACATTGTATCTCTGTGTGATGATACATTTGTGCTGTGTCCTGTGTGTTACATTGTATCTCTGTGTGATGATATATTTGTGCTGTGTCCTGTGTGTTACATTGTATCTCTGTGTGATGATATATTTGTGCTGTGTCCTGTGTGTTACATTGTATCTCTGTGTGATGATACATTTGTGCTTGTGTCCTGTGTGTTACATTGTTATCTCTGTGTGATGATACATTTGTGCTGTGTCCTGTGTGTTACATTGTATCACTGTGTGATGATACATTTGTGCTGTGTCCTGTGTGTTACATTGTATCTCTGTGTGATGATACATTTGTGCTGTGTCCTGTGTGTTACATTGTATCACTGTGTGATGATACATTTGTGTTGTGTCCTGTGTGTTACATTGTATCTCTGTGCGATGATACATTTGTGTTGTGTCCTGTGTGTTACATTGTATCTCTGTGTGATGATACATTTGTGCTGTGTCCTGTGTGTTACATTGTATCACTGTGTGATGATACATTTGTGTTGTGTCCTGTGTGTTACATTGTATCTCTGTGTGATGATACATATGTGCTGTGTCCTGTGTGTTACATTGTATCTCTGTGTGATGATACATTTGTGCTGTGTCCTGTGTGTTACATTGTATCTCTGTGTGATGATATATTTGTGCTGTGTCCTGTGTGTTACATTGTATCTCTGTGTGATGATACATTTGTGTTGTGTCCTGTGTGTTACATTGTATCTCTGTGTGATGATACATTTGTGCTGTGTCCTGTGTGTTACATTGTATCTCTGTGTGATGATACATTTGTGCTGTGTCCTGTGTGTTACATTGTATCTCTGTGTGATGATACATTTGTGCTGTGTCCTGTGTGTTACATTGTATCACTGTGTGATGACACATATGCGCTGTGTCCTGTGTGTTACATTGTATCTCTGTGTGATGATACATATGTGCTGGTGGGGTCCTGTGTGTTACATTGTATCTCTGTGTGATGATACATTTGTGCTGTGTCCTGTGTGTTACATTGTATCTCTGTGCGATGATACATTTGTGTTGTGTCCTGTGTGTTACATTGTATCTCTGTGTGATGATACATATGCGCTGTGTCCTGTGTGTTACATTGTATCTCTGTGTGATGATACATATGTGCTGTGTCCTGTGTGTTACATTGTATCTCTGTGTGATGATACATATGTGCTGTGTACTGTGTGTTTACATTGTATCCTCTGTGTGATGATACATTTGTGTTGTGTCCTGTGTGTTACATTGTATCTCTGTGTGATGATACATATGTGCTGTGTCCTGTGTGTTACATTGTATCTCTGTGTGATGATACATTTGTGTTGTGTCCTGTGTGTTACATTGTATCTCTGTGTGATGATACATATGTGCTGTGGTCCTGTGTGTTACATTGTATCTCTGTGTGATGATACATATGTGCTGTGTACTGTGTGTTACATTGTATCTCTGTGTGATGATACATATGTGCTGTGTACTGTGTGTTACATTGTATCTCTGTGTGATGATATATTTGTGCTGTGTCCTGTGTGTTACATTGTATCTCTGTGTGATGATACATATGTGTTGTGTCCTGTGTGTTACATTGTATCTCTGTGTGATGATACATATGTGCTGTGTCCTGTGTGTTACATTGTATCTCTGTGTGATGATACATTTGTGTTGTGTCCTGTGTGTTACATTGTATCTCTGTGTGATGATACATATGTGCTGTGTACTGTGTGTTACATTGTATCTCTGTGTGATGATACATATGTGCTGTGTACTGTGTGTTACATTGTATCTCTGTGTGATGATACATATGTGCTGTGTACTGTGTGTTACATTGTATCTCTGTGTGATGATATATTTGTGCTGTGTCCTGTGTGTTACATTGTATCTCTGTGTGATGATACATATGTGTTGTGTCCTGTGTGTTACATTGTATCTCTGTGTGATGATACATATGTGCTGTGTCCTGTGTGTTACATTGTATCTCTGTGTGATGATACATATGTGCTGTGTCCTGTGTGTTACATTGTATCTCTGTGTGATGATACATTTGTGTTGTGTCCTGTGTGTTACATTGTATCTCTGTGTGATGATACATATGTGCTGTGTCCTGTGTGTTACATTGTATCTCTGTGTGATGATACATTTGTGTTGTGTCCTGTGTGTTACATTGTATCTCTGTGTGATGATACATATGTGCTGTGTCCTGTGTGTTACATTGTATCTCTGTGTGATGATACATATGTGCTGTGTACTGTGTGTTACATTGTATCTCTGTGTGATGATATATTTGTGCTGTGTCCTGTGTGTTACATTGTATCTCTGTGTGATGATACATATGTGCTGTGTCCTGTGTGTTACATTGTATCTCTGTGTGATGATACATTTGTGTTGTGTCCTGTGTGTTACATTGTATCTCTGTGTGATGATACATATGTGCTGTGTACTGTGTGTTACATTGTATCTCTGTGTGATGATACATATGTGCTGTGTCCTGTGTGTTACATTGTATCTCTGTGTGATGATACATTTGTGTTGTGTCCTGTGTGTTACATTGTATCTCTGTGTGATGATACATATGTGCTGTGTACTGTGTGTTACATTGTATCTCTGTGTGATGATACATATGCGCTGTGTCCTGTGTGTTACATTGTATCTCTGTGTGATGATACATATGTGTTGTGTCCTGTGTGTTACATTGTATCTCTGTGTGATGATACATATGTGCTGTGTACTGTGTGTTACATTGTATCTCTGTGTGATGATACATATGTGCTGTGTCCTGTGTGTTACATTGTATCTCTGTGTGATGATACATATGTGCTGTGTACTGTGTGTTACATTGTATCTCTGTGTGATGATACATTTGTGTTGTGTCCTGTGTGTTACATTGTATCTCTGTGTGATGATACATATGTGCTGTGTACTGTGTGTTACATTGTATCTCTGTGTGATGATACATATGTGCTGTGTCCTGTGTGTTACATTGTATCTCTGTGTGATGATACATATGCGCTGTGTCCTGTGTGTTACATTGTATCTCTGTGTGATGATACATATGCGCTGTGTCCTGTGTGTTACATGTATCTCTGTGTGATGATACATATGTGCTGTGTCCTGTGTGTTACATTGTATCTCTGTGTGATGATACATTTGTGCTGTGTCCTGTGTTACATTGTATCTCTGTGTGATGATACATATGCGCTGTGTCCTGTGTGTTACATTGTATCTCTGTGTGATGATACATATGCGCTGTGTCCTGTGTGTTACATTGTATCTCTGTGTGATGATACATATGCGTTGTGTCCTGTGTGTTACATTGTATCTCTGTGTGATGATACATTTGTGCTGTGTCCTGTGTGTTACATTGTATCTCTTTGTGATGATATATTTGTGCTGTGTCCTGTGTGTTACATTGTATCTCTGTGTGATGATACATATGTGCTGTGTCCTGTGTGTTACATTGTATCACTGTGTGATGATACATTTGTGTTGTGTCCTGTGTGTTACATTGTACCTCTGTGCGATGATACATTTGTGTTGTGTCCTGTGTGTTACATTGTATCTCTGTGTGATGATATATTTGTGCTGTGTCCTGTGTGTTACATTGTATCTCTGTGTGATGATACATATGTGCTGTGTCCTGTGTGTTACATTGTATCTCTGTGTGATGATACATATGCGCTGTGTCCTGTGTGTTACATTGTATCTCTGTGTGATGATACATATGCGTTGTGTCCTGTGTGTTACATTGTATCTCTGTGTGATGATACATTTGTGCTGTGTCCTGTGTGTTACATTGTATCTCTTTGTGATGATATATTTGTGCTGTGTCCTGTGTGTTACATTGTATCTCTGTGTGATGATACATATGTTGCTGTGTCCTGTGTGTTACATTGTATCACTGTGTGATGATACATTTGTGTTGTGTCCTGTGTGTTACATTGTACCTCTGTGCGATGATACATTTGTGTTGTGTCCTGTGTGTTACATTGTATCTCTGTGTGATGATATATTTGTGCTGTGTCCTGTGTGTTACATTGTATCTCTGTGTGATGATACATATGTGCTGTGTCCTGTGTGTTACATTGTATCACTGTGTGATGATACATTTGTGTTGTGTCCTGTGTGTTACATTGTACCTCTGTGCGATGATACATTTGTGTTGTGTCCTGTGTGTTACATTGTATCTCTGTGTGATGATATATTTGTGCTGTGTCCTGTGTGTTACATTGTATCTCTGTGTGATGATACATATGTGCTGTGTCCTGTGTGTTACATTGTATCTCTGTGTGATGATACATTTGTGCTGTGTCCTGTGTGTTACATTGTATCACTGTGCGATGATACATATGCGCTGTGTCCTGTGTGTTACATTGTATCTCTGTGCGATGATACATTTGTGTTGTGTCCTGTGTGTTACATTGTATCACTGTGTGATGATACATATGTGCTGTGTCCTGTGTGTTACATTGTATCTCTGTGTGATGATACATTTGTGCTGTGTCCTGTGTGTTACATTGTATCTCCGTGTGATGATACATTTGTGCTGTGTCCTGTGTGTTACATTGTATCTCTGTGTGATGATACATATGTGTTGTGTCCTGTGTGTTACATTGTATCTCTGTGTGATGATACATTTGCGCTGTGTCCTGTGTGTTACATTGTATCTCTGTGTGATGATACATTTGTGCTGTGTCCTGTGTGTTACATTGTATCTCTGTGTGATGATACATATGTGTTGTGTCCTGTGTGTTACATTGTATCTCTGTGTGATGATACATTTGTGCTGTGTCCTGTGTGTTACATTGTATCTCTGTGTGATGATAAATATGTGTTGTGTCCTGTGTGTTACATTGTATCTCTGTGTGATGATACATATGCGCTGTGTCCTGCGTGTTACATTGTATCTCTGTGTGATGATACATTTGTGCTGTGTCCTGTGTGTTACATTGTATCTCTGTGTGATGATACATATGTGCTGTGTCCTGTGTGTTACATTGTATCTCTGTGTGATGATAAATATGTGTTGTGTCCTGTGTGTTACATTGTATCTCTGTGTGATGATACATATGCGCTGTGTCCTGTGTGTTACATTGTATCTCTGTGTGATGATACATTTGTGCTGTGTCCTGTGTGTTACATTGTATCTCTGTGTGATGATACATTTGTGCTGTGTCCTGTGTGTTACATTGTATCTCTGTGTGATGATACATATGTGCTGTGTCCTGTGTGTTACATTGTATCTCTGTGTGATGATAAATATGTGTTGTGTCCTGTGTGTTACATTGTATCTCTGTGTGATGATACATTTGCGCTGTGTCCTGTGTGTTACATTGTATCTCTGTGTGATGATACATTTGTGCTGTGTCCTGTGTGTTACATTGTATCTCTGTGTGATGATACATTTGTGCTGTGTCCTGTGTGTTACATTGTATCTCTGTGTGATGATACATTTGTGCTGTGTCCTGTGTGTTACATTGTATCTCTGTGTGATGATACATATGTGCTGTGTCCTGTGTGTTACATTGTATCTCTGTGTGATGATACATTTGCGCTGTGTCCTGTGTGTTACATTGTATCTCTGTGTGATGATACATTTGTGCTGTGTCCTGTGTGTTACATTGTATCTCTGTGTGATGATACATTTGTGCTGTGTCCTGTGTGTTACATTGTATCTCTGTGTGATGATACATTTGTGCTGTGTCCTGTGTGTTACATTGTATCTCTGTGTGATGATACATATGTGTTGTGTCCTGTGTGTTACATTGTATCTCTGTGTGATGATACATATGTGTTGTGTCCTGTGTGTTACATTGTATCTCTGTGTGATGATACATTTGTGCTGTGTCCTGTGTGTTACATTGTATCTCTGTGTGATGATAAATATGTGTTGTGTCCTGTGTGTTACATTGTATCTCTGTGTGATGATACATTTGTGCTGTGTCCTGTGTGTTACATTGTATCTCTGTGTGATGATACATATGTGTTGTGTCCTGTGTGTTACATTGTATCTCTGTGTGATGATACATATGTGTTGTGTCCTGTGTGTTACATTGTATCACTGTGTGATGATACATATGTGCTGTGTCCTGTGTGTTACATTGTATCTCTGTGTGATGATACATTTGTGTTGTGTCCTGTGTGTTACATTGTATCTCTGTGTGATGATACATTTGTGTTGTGTCCTGTGTGTTACATTGTATCTTTGTGTGATGATACATATGTGCTGTGTACTGTGTGTTACATTGTATCTCTGTGTGATGATACATATGTGCTGTGTACTGTGTGTTACATTGTATCTCTGTGTGATGATACATTTGTGTTGTGTCCTGTGTGTTACATTGTATCTCTGTGTGATGATACATATGTGCTGTGTCCTGTGTGTTACATTGTATCTCTGTGTGATGATACATATGTGCTGTGTAATGTGTGTTACATTGTATCTCTGTGTGATGATACATTTGTGCTGTGTCCTGTGTGTTACATTGTATCTCTGTGTGATGATACATTTGTGTTGTGTCCTGTGTGTTACATTGTATCTCTGTGTGATGATACATATGTGCTGTGTCCTGTGTGTTACATTGTATCTCTGTGTGATGATACATATGTGCTGTGTACTGTGTGTTACATTGTATCTCTGTGTGATGATACATATGTGCTGTGTACTGTGTGTTACATTGTATCTCTGTGTGATGATACATTTGTGTTGTGTCCTGTGTGTTACATTGTATCTCTGTGTGATGATACATATGTGCTGTGTCCTGTGTGTTACATTGTATCTCTGTGTGATGATACATATGTGCTGTGTAATGTGTGTTACATTGTATCTCTGTGTGATGATACATATGCGCTGTGTCCTGTGTGTTACATTGTATCTCTGTGTGATGATACATATGTGCTGTGTACTGTGTGTTACATTGTATCTCTGTGTGATGATACATATGTGCTGTGTCCTGTGTGTTACATTGTATCTCTGTGTGATGATACATATGTGCTGTGTACTGTGTGTTACATTGTATCTCTGTGTGATGATACATTTGTGTTGTGTCCTGTGTGTTACATTGTATCTCTGTGTGATGATACATTTGTGTTGTGTCCTGTGTGTTACATTGTATCTCTGTGTGATGATACATATGTGCTGTGTCCTGTGTGTTACATTGTATCTCTGTGTGATGATACATATGTGCTGTGTAATGTGTGTTACATTGTATCTCTGTGTGATGATACATATGCGCTGTGTCCTGTGTGTTACATTGTATCTCTGTGTGATGATACATATGTGCTGTGTACTGTGTGTTACATTGTATCTCTGTGTGATGATACATATGTGCTGTGTCCTGTGTGTTACATTGTATCTCTGTGTGATGATACATATGTGCTGTGTACTGTGTGTTACATTGTATCTCTGTGTGATGATACATATGTGTTGTGTCCTGTGTGTTACATTGTATCTCTGTGTGATGATACATATGTGCTGTGTACTGTGTGTTACATTGTATCTCTGTGTGATGATACATATGTGCTGTGTCCTGTGTGTTACATTGTATCTCTGTGTGATGATACATATGCGCTGTGTCCTGTGTGTTACATTGTATCTCTGTGTGATGATACATATGTGCTGTGTCCTGTGTGTTACATTGTATCTCTGTGTGATGATACATATGTGCTGTGTCCTGTGTGTTACATTGTATCTCTGTGTGATGATACATATGCGCTGTGTCCTGTGTGTTACATTGTATCTCTGTGTGATGATACATATGCGCTGTGTCCTGTGTGTTACATTGTATCTCTGTGTGATGATACATATGCGCTGTGTCCTGTGTGTTACATTGTATCTCTGTGTGATGATACATATGTGCTGTGTCCTGTGTGTTACATTGTATCTCTGTGTGATGATACATATGTGCTGTGTACTGTGTGTTACATTGTATCTCTGTGTGATGATACATTTGTGTTGTGTCCTGTGTGTTACATTGTATCTCTGTGTGATGATACATATGTGCTGTGTCCTGTGTGTTACATTGTATCTCTGTGTGATGATACATATGTGCTGTGTACTGTGTGTTACATTGTATCTCTGTGTGATGATACATATGTGCTGTGTCCTGTGTGTTACATTGTATCTCTGTGTGATGATACATATGTGCTGTGTCCTGTGTGTTACATTGTATCTCTGTGTGATGATACATATGTGCTGTGTCCTGTGTGTTACATTGTATCTCTGTGTGATGATACATTTGTGCTGTGTCCTGTGTTACATTGTATCTCTGTGTGATGATACATATGCGCTGTGTCCTGTGTGTTACATTGTATCTCTGTGTGATGATGCATATGCGCTGTGTCCTGTGTGTTACATTGTATCTCTGTGTGATGATACATTTGTGCTGTGTCCTGTGTGTTACATTGTATCTCTGTGTGATGATACATTTGTGTTGTGTCCTGTGTGTTACATTGTATCTCTGTGTGATGATACATATGTGTTGTGTCCTGTGTGTTACATTGTATCTCTGTGTGATGATACATTTGTGTTGTGTCCTGTGTGTTACATTGTATCTCTGTGTGATGATACATTTGCACTGTGTCCTGTGTGTTACATTGTATCTCTGTGTGATGATACATTTGTGTTGTGTCCTGTGTGTTACATTGTATCTCTGTGTGATGATACATATGTGTTGTGTCCTGTGTGTTACATTGTATCTCTGTGTGATGATACATTTGTGTTGTGTCCTGTGTGTTACATTGTATCTCTGTGTGATGATACATTTGCACTGTGTCCTGTGTGTTACATTGTATCTCTGTGTGATGATACATTTGTGTTGTGTCCTGTGTGTTACATTGTATCTCTGTGTGATGATACATATGTGTTGTGTCCTGTGTGTTACATTGTATCTCTGTGTGATGATACATATGTGCTGTGTCCTGTGTGTTACATTGTATCACTGTGTGATGATACATATGTGCTGTGTCCTGTGTGTTACATTGTATCTCTGTGTGATGATACATTTGCGCTGTGTCCTGTGTGTTACATTGTATCTCTGTGTGATGATACACTTGTGCTGTGTCCTGTGTGTTACATTGTATCTCTGTGTGATGATAAATATGTGTTGTGTCCTGTGTGTTACATTGTATCTCTGTGTGATGATACATTTGCGCTGTGTACTGTGTGTTACATTGTATCTCTGTGTGATGATACATTTGTGCTGTGTCCTGTGTGTTACATTGTATCTCTGTGTGATGATACATATGTGTTGTGTCCTGTGTGTTACATTGTATCACTGTGTGATGATACATATGTGCTGTGTCCTGTGTGTTACATTGTATCTCTGTGTGATGATACATTTGTGCTGTGTCCTGTGTGTTACATTGTATCTCTGTGTGATGATAAATATGTGTTGTGTCCTGTGTGTTACATTGTATCTCTGTGTGATGATACATTTGCGCTGTGTCCTGTGTGTTACATTGTATCTCTGTGTGATGATACATTTGTGCTGTGTCCTGTGTGTTACATTATATCTCTGTGTGATGATACATTTGTGCTGTGTCCTGTGTGTTACATTGTATCTCTGTGTGATGATACATATGTGTTGTGTCCTGTGTGTTACATTGTATCACTGTGTGATGATACATATGTGCTGTGTCCTGTGTGTTACATTGTATCTCTGTGTGATGATACATTTGTGTTGTGTCCTGTGTGTTACATTGTATCTCTGTGTGATGATACATATGTGTTGTGTCCTGTGTGTTACATTGTATCTCTGTGTGATGATACATATGTGTTGTGTCCTGTGTGTTACATTGTATCTCTGTGTGATGATACATTTGTGTTGTGTCCTGTGTGTTACATTGTATCTCTGTGTGATGATACATATGTGTTGTGTCCTGTGTGTTACATTGTATCTCTGTGTGATGATACATATGTGTTGTGTCCTGTGTGTTACATTGTATCTCTGTGTGATGATACATTTGTGTTGTGTCCTGTGTGTTACATTGTATCTCTGTGTGATGATACATTTGCACTGTGTCCTGTGTGTTACATTGTATCTCTGTGTGATGATACATTTGTGTTGTGTCCTGTGTGTTACATTGTATCTCTGTGTGATGATACATATGTGTTGTGTCCTGTGTGTTACATTGTATCTCTGTGTGATGATACATATGTGCTGTGTCCTGTGTGTTACATTGTATCACTGTGTGATGATACATATGTGCTGTGTCCTGTGTGTTACATTGTATCTCTGTGTGATGATACATATGTGCTGTGTCGTGTGTGTTACATTGTATGTCTGTGTGATGATACATATGTGCTGTGTCCTGTGTGTTACATTGTATCTCTGTGTGATGATACATATGTGTTGTGTCCTGTGTGTTACATTGTATCTCTGTGTGATGATACATTTGTGTTGTGTCCTGTGTGTTACATTGTATCTCTGTGTGATGATACATATGTGCTGTGTCCTGTGTGTTACATTGTATCTCTGTGTGATGATACATTTGCGCTGTGTCCTGTGTGTTACATTGTATCTCTGTGTGATGATACACTTGTGCTGTGTCCTGTGTGTTACATTGTATCTCTGTGTGATGATACATATGTGTTGTGTCCTGTGTGTTACATTGTATCTCTGTGTGATGATACATATGTGCTGTGTCCTGTGTGTTACATTGTATCTCTGTGTCATGATACACTTGTGCTGTGTCCTGTGTGTTACATTGTATCACTGTGTGATGATACATTTGTGCTGTGTCCTGTGTGTTACATTGTATCTCTGTGTGATGATACACTTGTGCTGTGTCCTGTGTGTTACATTGTATCTCTGTGTGATGATACATATGTGCTGTGTCCTGTGTGTTACATTGTATCTCTGTGTCATGATACACTTGTGCTGTGTCCTGTGTGTTACATTGTATCACTGTGTGATGATACATATGTGTTGTGTCCTGTGTGTTACATTGTATCTCTGTGTGATGATACATATGTGCTGTGTCCTGTGTGTTACATTGTATCTCTGTGTGATGATACATATGTGTTGTGTCCTGTGTGTTACATTGTATCACTGTGTGATGATACATATGTGCTGTGTCCTGTGTGTTACATTGTATCACTGTGTGATGATACATTTGTGCTGTGTCCTGTGTGTTACATTGTATCACTGTGTGATGATACATATGTGTTGTGTCCTGTGTGTTACATTGTATCTCTGTGTGATGATACATATGTGCTGTGTCCTGTGTGTTACATTGTATCTCTGTGTGATGATACATTTGTGCTGTGTCCTGTGTGTTACATTGTATCACTGTGTGATGATACATATGTGTTGTGTCCTGTGTGTTACATTGTATCTCTGTGTGATGATACATATGTGCTGTGTCCTGTGTGTTACATTGTATCTCTGTGTGATGATACATTTGTGCTGTGTCCTGTGTGTTACATTGTATCACTGTGTGATGATACATTTGTGCTGTGTCCTGTGTGTTACATTGTATCTCTGTGTGATGATACATATGTGCTGTGTCCTGTGTGTTACATTGTATCTCTGTGTGATGATACATTTGCGCTGTGTCCTGTGTGTTACATTGTATCTCTGTGTGATGATACATTTGTGCTGTGTCCTGTGTGTTACATTGTATCTCTGTGTGATGATACATATGTGCTGTGTCCTGTGTGTTACATTGTATCTCTGTGTGATGATACATATGTGCTGTGTCCTGTGTGTTACATTGTATCTCTGTGTGATGATACATTTGTGTTGTGTCCTGTGTGTTACATTGTATCACTGTGTGATGATACATTTGTTCTGTGTTCTGTGTGTTACATTGTATCTCTGTGTGATGATACATATGTGCTGTGTCCTGTGTGTTACATTGTATCTCTGTGTGATGATACATATGTGCTGTGTCCTGTGTGTTACATTGTATCTCTGTGTGATGATACATTTGTTCTGTGTTCTGTGTGTTACATTGTATCTCTGTGTGATGATACATATGTGCTGTGTCCTGTGTGTTACATTGTATCTCTGTGTGATGATACATTTGCGCTGTGTCCTGTGTGTTACATTGTATGTCTGTGTGATGATACATTTGTGCTGTGTCCTGTGTGTTACATTGTATCTCTGTGTGATGATACATTTGTGCTGTGTCCTGTGTGTTACATTGTATCTCTGTGTGATGATACATATGTGCTGTGTCCTGTGTGTTACATTGCATCTCTGTGTGATGATACATTTGTTCTGTGTTCTGTGTGTTACATTGTATCTCTGTGTGATGATACATATGCGCTGTGTCCTGTGTGTTACATTGTATCTCTGTGTGATGATACATATGTGTTGTGTCCTGTGTGTTACATTGTATCTCTGTGTGATGATACATTTGTGCTGTGTCCTGTGTGTTACATTGTATCTCTGTGTGATGATAAATATGTGTTGTGTCCTGTGTGTTACATTGTATCTCTGTGTGATGATACATTTGCGCTGTGTCCTGTGTGTTACATTGTATCTCTGTGTGATGATACATTTGTGCTGTGTCCTGTGTGTTACATTGTATCTCTGTGTGATGATACATTTGTGCTGTGTCCTGTGTGTTACATTGTATCTCTGTGTGATGATACATATGTGTTGTGTCCTGTGTGTTACATTGTATCACTGTGTGATGATACATATGTGCTGTGTCCTGTGTGTTACATTGTATCTCTGTGTGATGATACATATGTGTTGTGTCCTGTGTGTTACATTGTATCTCTGTGTGATGATACATTTGTGTTGTGTCCTGTGTGTTACATTGTATCTCTGTGTGATGATACATTTGCACTGTGTCCTGTGTGTTACATTGTATCTCTGTGTGATGATACATTTGTGTTGTGTCCTGTGTGTTACATTGTATCTCTGTGTGATGATACATATGTGTTGTGTCCTGTGTGTTACATTGTATCTCTGTGTGATGATACATATGTGCTGTGTCCTGTGTGTTACATTGTATCACTGTGTGATGATACATATGTGCTGTGTCCTGTGTGTTACATTGTATCTCTGTGTGATGATACATATGTGCTGTGTCCTGTGTGTTACATTGTATCTCTGTGTGATGATACATTTGCGCTGTGTCCTGTGTGTTACATTGTATCTCTGTGTGATGATACACTTGTGCTGTGTCCTGTGTGTTACATTGTATCTCTGTGTGATGATACATATGTGTTGTGTCCTGTGTGTTACATTGTATCTCTGTGTGATGATACATATGTGCTGTGTCCTGTGTGTTACATTGTATCTCTGTGTCATGATACACTTGTGCTGTGTCCTGTGTGTTACATTGTATCACTGTGTGATGATACATATGTGTTGTGTCCTGTGTGTTACATTGTATCTCTGTGTGATGATACATTTGCGCTGTGTCCTGTGTGTTACATTGTATCACTGTGTGATGATACACTTGTGCTGTGTCCTGTGTGTTACATTGTATCTCTGTGTGATGATACACTTGTGCTGTGTCCTGTGTGTTACATTGTATCTCTGTGTGATGATACATATGTGCTGTGTCCTGTGTGTTACATTGTATCTCTGTGTCATGATACACTTGTGCTGTGTCCTGTGTGTTACATTGTATCACTGTGTGATGATACATATGTGTTGTGTCCTGTGTGTTACATTGTATCTCTGTGTGATGATACATATGTGCTGTGTCCTGTGTGTTACATTGTATCACTGTGTGATGATACATATGTGCTGTGTCCTGTGTGTTACATTGTATCACTGTGTGATGATACATTTGTGCTGTGTCCTGTGTGTTACATTGTATCACTGTGTGATGATACATATGTGTTGTGTCCTGTGTGTTACATTGTATCTCTGTGTGATGATACATATGTGCTGTGTCCTGTGTGTTACATTGTATCTCTGTGTGATGATACATATGTGCTGTGTCCTGTGTGTTACATTGTATCTCTGTGTGATGATACATTTGTGCTGTGTCCTGTGTGTTACATTGTATCTCTGTGTGATGATACATATGTGCTGTGTCCTGTGTGTTACATTGTATCTCTGTGTGATGATACATTTGTGCTGTGTCCTGTGTGTTACATTGTATCACTGTGTGATGATACATTTGTGCTGTGTCCTGTGTGTTACATTGCATCTCTGTGTGATGATACATTTGTGCTGTGTCCTGTGTGTTACATTGTATCACTGTGTGATGATACATTTGTGCTGTGTCCTGTGTGTTACATTGCATCTCTGTGTGATGATACATATGTGCTGTGTCCTGTGTGTTACATTGTATCTCTGTGTGATGATACATTTGTGCTGTGTCCTGTGTGTTACATTGTATCACTGTGTGATGATACATTTGTTCTGTGTTCTGTGTGTTACATTGTATCTCTGTGTGATGATACATATGTGCTGTGTCCTGTGTGTTACATTGTATCTCTGTGTGATGATACATTTGTGTTGTGTCCTGTGTGTTACATTGTATCACTGTGTGATGATACATTTGTTCTGTGTTCTGTGTGTTACATTGTATCTCTGTGTGATGATACATATGTGCTGTGTCCTGTGTGTTACATTGTATCACTGTGTGATGATACATATGTGCTGTGTCCTGTGTGTTACATTGTATCTCTGTGTGATGATACATTTGCGCTGTGTCCTGTGTGTTACATTGTATGTCTGTGTGATGATACATTTGTGCTGTGTCCTGTGTGTTACATTGTATCTCTGTGTGATGATACATTTGTGCTGTGTCCTGTGTGTTACATTGTATCTCTGTGTGATGATACATATGTGCTGTGTCCTGTGTGTTACATTGCATCTCTGTGTGATGATACATTTGTGCTGTGTCCTGTGTGTTACATTGTATCTCTGTGTGATGATACATATGTGCTGTGTCCTGTGTGTTACATTGCATCTCTGTGTGATGATACATTTGTGCTGTGTCCTGTGTGTTACATTGTATCTCTGTGTGATGATAAATATGTGCTGTGTCCTGTGTGTTACATTGTATCTCTGTGTGATGATACATATGTGCTGTGTCCTGTGTGTTACATTGTATCTCTGTGTGATGATACATATGTGTTGTGTCCTGTGTGTTACATTGTATCTCTGTGTGATGATACATTTGTGCTGTGTCCTGTGTGTTACATTGTATCTCTGTGTGATGATACATATGTGCTGTGTCCTGTGTGTTACATTGTATCTCTGTGTGATGATACATTTGTGCTGTGTCCTGTGTGTTACATTGTATCTCTGTGTGATGATACATATGTGCTGTGTCCTGTGTGTTACATTGTATGTCTGTGTGATGATACATTTGTGCTGTGTCCTGTGTGTTACATTGTATCTCTGTGTGATGATACATTTGTGCTGTGTCCTGTGTGTTACATTGTATCTCTGTGTGATGATACATTTGTGCTGTGTCCTGTGTGTTACATTGTATGTCTGTGTGATGATACATTTGTGCTGTGTCCTGTGTGTTACATTGTATCTCTGTGTGATGATACATTTGTGCTGTGTCCTGTGTGTTACATTGTATCTCTTTGTGATGATACATTTGCGCTGTGTCCTGTGTGTTACATTGTATGTCTGTGTGATGATACATTTGTGCTGTGTCCTGTGTGTTACATTGTATCTCTGTGTGATGATACATTTGCGCTGTGTCCTGTGTGTTACATTGTATCTCTGTGTGATGATACATTTGTGCTGTGTCCTGTGTGTTACATTGTATCTCTGTGTGATGATACATATGTGCTGTGTCCTGTGTGTTACATTGCATCTCTGTGTGATGATACATATGTGCTGTGTCCTGTGTGTTACATTGTATCTCTGTGTGATGATACATTTGTGCTGTGTCCTGTGTGTTACATTGTATCTCTGTGTGATGATACATTTGTGCTGTGTCCTGTGTGTTACATTGCATCTCTGTGTGATGATACATATGTGCTGTGTCCTGTGTGTTACATTGTATCACTGTGTGATGATACAGTTGTGCTGTGTCCTGTGTGTTACATTGTATCTCTGTGTGATGATACAGTTGTGCTGTGTCCTGTGTGTTACATTGTATCTCTGTGTGATGATACAGTCATGGCCAAAAGTATTGACACCCCTGCAATTCTGTCAGATTATACTCAGTTTGTTCCTGAAAATGACTGCAAACACAAATTCTTTGGTATTATTATCTTCATTTAATTTGTCTTAAATGAAAAAACACAAAAAGAATTGTCCTAAAGCCAAATTGGATATAATTCCACACCAAACATAAAAAAGAGGGTGGACAAAAGTATTGGCACTGTGCGAAAAATCGTGTGATGCTTCTCTAATTTGTGTAATTAACAGCACCTGTAACTTACCTGTGGCCCCTAACAGGTGTTGGCAATAACTAAATCACACTTGCAGCCAGTTGACATGGATTAAAGTTGACTCAACCTCTGTCCTGTGTCCTTGTGTGTACCACATTGAGCATGGAGAAAAGAAAGAAGACCAAAGAACTGTCTGAGGACTTGAGAAACCAAATTGTGAGGAAGCATGAGCAATCTCAAGGCTACAAGTCCATCTCCAAAGACCTGAATGTTCCTGTGTCTGCCGTGCGCAGTGTCATCAAGAAGTGTAAAGCCCATGGCACTGTGGCTAACCTCCCTAGATGTGGACGGAAAAGAAAAATTGACAAGAGATTTCAACGCAAGATTGTGCGGATGTTGGATAAAGAACCTCCACTAACATCCAAACAAGTTCAAGCTGCCCTGCAGTCCGAGGGTACAACGGTGTCAACCCATACTATCTGTCGACATCTGAATGAAAAGGGACTGTATGGTAGGAGACCCAGGAAGACCTCACTTCTTACCCCGAGACATAAAAAAGCCAGGCTGGAGTTTGCCAAAACTTACCTGAAAAAGCCTAAAACGTTTTGGAAGAATGTTCTCTGGTCAGATGAGACAAAAGTAGAGCTTTTTGGGCAAAGGCATCAACATAGAGTTTACAGGAGAAAAAAAGAGGCATTCAAAGAAAAGAACACGGTCCCTACAGTCAAACATGGCGGAGGTTCCCTGATGTTTTGGGGTTGCTTTGCTGCCTCTGGCACTGGACTGCTTGACCGTGTGCATGGCATTATGAAGTCAGAAGACTATCAACAAATTTTGCAGCATAATTTAGGGCCCAGTGTGAGAAAGCTGGGTCTCCCTCAGAGGTCATGGGTCTTCCAGCAGGACAATAACCCAAAACACACTTCAAAAAGCACTAGAAAATGGTTTGAGAGAAAGCACTGGAGACTTCTAAGGTGGCCAGCAATGAGTCCAGACCTGAATCCCATAGAACACCTGTGGAGAGATCTAAAAATGGCAGTTTGGAGAAGGCACCCTTCTAATATCAGGGACCTGGAGCAGTTTGCCAAAGAAGAATGGTCTAAAATTCCAGCAGAGCATTGTAAGAAACTCATTGATGGTTACCGGAAGCGGTTGGTCGCAGTTATTTTGGCTAAAGGTTGTGCAACCAAGTATTAGGCTGAGGGTGCCAATACTTTTGTCCGGCCCATTTTTGGAGTTTTGTGTGAAATGATCAATGTTTTGCTTTTTGCTTCATTCTCTTTTGTGTTTTTTCATTTAAGACAAATTAAATGAAGATAATAATACCAAAGAATTTGTGTTTGCAATCATTTTCAGGAAGAAACTGAGTATTATCTGACAGAATTGCAGGGGTGTCAATACTTTTGGCCATGACTGTACATTTGTGCCGTGTCCTGTGTGTTACATTGTATCTCTGTGTGATGATACATATGTGTTGTGTCCTGTGTGTTACATTGTATCCTTTGCCCTTCATCTTTGCCCTTCATCGTGGGTACCAGAGGAGAATGCTGTCCCGGCCCCCTGCCCCTCATTGATGCCTGGTACAGACATTCCCTTTATGTCACGATCTACAATGGAGGGGGTCGGACACGTGCAATCACCCCGGGAAGAGACCGATGAATGCTGCCCTTCCTCTCCATGATCTCTCGCCACCCGTGTTCCCATTTCATGCCGGGCTTCTGAATGGAAGCTGGATGTGGGAGGGATAGGGAGAGTGATGGAGGGAGGGTGGCAGAGATGGAGGGGGCGCTTTTCTTTCTCCCATAGAGGGGGAGGGGAGCAGAAAAGGTTTTCAGATTGGGGAGGGCTCATAGAGATGATATAGACAGCAGCACGGCGACCAGGAGGGAGAAGGATGTAGGAAGAAGTCCAAGGACGGCCGCCCTCACCCCATCGGTAACACTGCCTATATTCTATCTACCTGCACTGCATATAGGGGGCTGAGGAGTGAGTATGGGGAATGTGGGGGCATGAGCGCTGGGCGTCCGGGCTATGACACCTGCACAGAGGACCGGCATGGATACGGACAGGTGACTAATCCACAAATGATGCTCATAGAGAGAGGGCTGTGTAATAGGAGGAGGTCACCGGCAGCGAGGAGAAGGCGACAGCCAGCGACAGGTGCGAGGCAATGTCAGGGTGTGCGGTGACAGCGAGGTCCGAAGATCAGTGTATTAGGAGGAGGAGAGGTCTGTGTGTCCTGATATCTGTGTATGAGGAGGAGAGGTCTGTGTGTCCTGATGTCAGTGTATGAGGAGGAGGAGAGGTCTGTGTGTCCTGATGTCTGTGTATGAGGAGGAGGAGAGGTCTGTGTGTCCTGATGTCTGTGTATGAGGAGGAGGAGAGGTCCGTGTGTCCTGATGTCTGTGTATGAGGAGGAGGAGAGGTCTGTGTGTCCTGATGTCTGTGTATGAGGAGGAGGAGAGGTCTGTGTGTCCTGATGTCTGTGTATGAGGAGGAGGAGAGGTCTGTGTGTCCTGATGTCTGTGTATGAGGAGGAGGAGAGGTCCGTGTGTCCTGATGTCTGTGTATGAGGAGGAGGAGAGGTCTGTGTGTCCTGATGTCTGTGTATTAGGAGGAGAGGTCTGTGTGTCCTGATGACTGTGTATTAGGAGGAGGAGAGGTCTGTGTGTCCTGATGTCTGTGTATTAGGAGGAGGAGAGGTCTGTGTGTCCTGATGTCTGTGTATGAGGAGGAGGAGAGGTCTGTGTGTCCTGATGACTGTGTATTAGGAGGAGAGGTCTGTGTGTCCTGATGACTGTGTATTAGGAGGAGGAGAGGTCTGTGTGTCCTGATGTCTGTGTATGAGGAGGAGGAGAGGTCTGTGTGTCCTGATGTCAGTGTATGAGGAGGAGGAGAGGTCCGTGTGTCCTGATGTCTGTGTATGAGGAGGAGGAGAGGTCTGTGTGTCCTGATGACTGTGTATTAGGAGGAGAGGTCTGTGTGTCCTGATGACTGTGTATTAGGAGGAGGAGAGGTCTGTGTGTCCTGATGTCTGTGTATTAGGAGGAGGAGAGGTCTGTGTGTCCTGATGACTGTGTATTAGGAGGAGGAGAGGTCTGTGTGTCCTGATGACTGTGTATTAGGAGGAGGAGAGGTCTGTGTGTCCTGATGACTGTGTATTAGGAGGAGGAGAGGTCTGTGTGTCCTGATGTCTGTGTA
Source organism: Dendrobates tinctorius (assembly GCF_039654945.1). NCBI lineage: Eukaryota > Metazoa > Chordata > Amphibia > Anura > Dendrobatidae > Dendrobates > Dendrobates tinctorius. Next base: position 2,777,466 of record NW_027361991.1, on the reverse strand, counting down.
TGAGGAGGAGGAGAGGTCTGTGTGTCCTGATGTCAGTGTATTAGGAGGAAGAGAGGTCTGTGTGTCCTGATGTCAGTGTATTAGGAGGAGGAGAGGTCTGTGTGTCCTGATGACTGTGTATTAGGAGGAGGAGAGGTCTGTGTGTCCTGATGACTGTGTATTAGGAGGAGGAGAGGTCTGTGTGTCCTGATGACTGTGTATTAGGAGGAGGAGAGGTCTGTGTGTCCTGATGTCAGTGTATTAGGAGGAAGAGAGGTCTGTGTGTCCTGATGTCAGTGTATTAGGAGGAGGAGAGGTCTGTGTGTCCTGATGACTGTGTATTAGGAGGAGAGGTCTGTGTGTCCTGATGACTGTGTATTAGGAGGAGGAGAGGTCTGTGTGTCCTGATGACTGTGTATTAGGAGGAGGAGAGGTCTGTGTGTCCTGATGTCAGTGTATTAGGAGGAAGAGAGGTCTGTGTGTCCTGATGTCAGTGTATTAGGAGGAGAGGTCTGTGTGTCCTGATGACTGTGTATTAGGAGGAGGAGAGGTCTGTGTGTCCTGATGTCTGTGTATGAGGAGGAGGAGAGGTCTGTGTGTCCTGATGTCAGTGTATTAGGAGGAAGAGAGGTCTGTGTGTCCTGATGACTGTGTATGAGGAGGAGAGGTCTGTGTGTCCTGATGTCAGTGTATGAGGAGGAGAGGTCTGTGTGTCCTGATGTCTGTGTATGAGGAGGAGAGGTCTGTGTGTCCTGATGTCAGTGTATTAGGAGGAGGAGAGGTCTGTGTATTAGGAGGAGGAGAGGTCTGTGTGTCCTGATGTCAGTGTATTAGGAGGAGAGGTCTGTGTGTCCTGATGTCTGTGTATGAGGAGGAGAGGTCTGTGTGTCCTGATGTCTGTGTATGAGGAGGAGAGGTCTGTGTGTCCTGATGTCTGTGTATTAGGAGGAGGAGAGGTCTGTGTGTCCTGATGTCTGTGTATTAGGAGGAGGAGAGGTCTGTGTGTCCTAATGTCTGTGTATTAGGAGGAGGAGAGGTCTGTGTGTCCTGATGTCTGTGTATTAGGAGGAGGAGAGGTCTGTGTGTCCTGATGTCTGTGTATTAGGAGGAGGAGAGGTCTGTGTGTCCTGATGTCTGTGTATTAGGAGGAGGAGAGGTCTGTGTGTCCTGATGTCTGTGTATTAGGAGGAGGAGAGGTCTGTGTGTCCTGATGTCTGTGTATAAGGAGGAGAGGTCTGTGTGTCCTGATGTCTGTGTATTAGGAGGAGGAGAGGTCTGTGTATTAGGAGGAGGAGAGGTCTGTGTGTCCTGATGTCAGTGTATTAGGAGGAGAGGTCTGTGTGTCCTGATGTCTGTGTATGAGGAGGAGAGGTCTGTGTGTCCTGATGTCAGTGTATTAGGAGGAGAGGTCTGTGTGTCCTGATGTCTGTGTATTAGGAGGAGGAGAGGTCTGTGTGTCCTAATGTCTGTGTATTAGGAGGAGGAGAGGTCTGTGTGTCCTGATGTCTGTGTATTAGGAGGAGGAGAGGTCTGTGTGTCCTGATGTCTGTGTATTAGGAGGAGGAGAGGTCTGTGTGTCCTGATGTCTGTGTATTAGGAGGAGGAGAGGTCTGTGTGTCCTGATGTCTGTGTATTAGGAGGAGAGGTCTGTGTGTCCTGATGTCTGTGTATTAGGAGGAGGAGAGGTCTGTGTGTCCTGATGTCTGTGTATGAGGAGGAGGAGAGGTCTGTGTGTCCTGATGTCTGTGTATGAGGAGGAGGAGGAGAGGTCTGTGTGTCCTGATGTCTGTGTATGAGGAGGAGGAGGAGAGGTCTGTGTGTCCTGATGTCTGTGTATGAGGAGGAGGAGAGGTCTGTGTATTAGGAGGAGGAGAGGTCTGTGTGTCCTGATGTCAGTGTATTAGGAGGAGAGGTCTGTGTGTCCTGATGTCTGTGTATGAGGAGGAGAGGTCTGTGTGTCCTGATGTCAGTGTATTAGGAGGAGAGGTCTGTGTGTCCTGATGTCTGTGTATTAGGAGGAGGAGAGGTCTGTGTGTCCTAATGTCTGTGTATTAGGAGGAGGAGAGGTCTGTGTGTCCTGATGTCTGTGTATTAGGAGGAGGAGAGGTCTGTGTGTCCTGATGTCTGTGTATTAGGAGGAGGAGAGGTCTGTGTGTCCTGATGTCTGTGTATTAGGAGGAGGAGAGGTCTGTGTGTCCTGATGTCTGTGTATTAGGAGGAGAGGTCTGTGTGTCCTGATGTCTGTGTATTAGGAGGAGGAGAGGTCTGTGTGTCCTGATGTCTGTGTATGAGGAGGAGGAGAGGTCTGTGTGTCCTGATGTCTGTGTATGAGGAGGAGGAGGAGAGGTCTGTGTGTCCTGATGTCTGTGTATGAGGAGGAGGAGGAGAGGTCTGTGTGTCCTGATGTCTGTGTATGAGGAGGAGGAGAGGTCTGTGTGTGATGATGTATGTGTCCATATCTGCATGCATCCTCAATTATCCCCTATCTTGGACATAATTGTGAGCTCCCCCTAGTGGTGGCTGACCCCGGAATCTCATGTGTGCCTTGTTAGGCTGTGTGCACACGCTGCGGATTCTGCTGCGGTGTACAGTACCATAAATCCTATGGATATCAAAAACCGCAGTGCAGATGGAGCGGATTTTTCCGCACGGATTTGCTGCGGTTTCTAAACTGCAGGAAGAATTGACATGTCAATTCTTTCTGCGGATTCCGCTGCGGTTTGCCATCTCCTCCATTGTGGAGATGAAAAACCGCAGGCTAATCCGCAGGTAAAACCGCAAGTCTTCTGACCTACAGATTTACCTGCGCATTTTACAAAATCCGCGCGGCCAAATCTCCACCCCATTCCGCAGCGTGTGCACGTAGCCTTAGTGTACTGTAAAGTGCTGCGGAATATGTCGGCGCTATAGAAATTAAATTTATTATTATTACTGAACAGTGTGGTGGGTGTACAGGGTGATGAGGTGGATTCTGACCCCTCTGTACAGTGTGGTGGGTGTACAGGGTGATGAGGTGGATTCCGACCCCTCGGTACAGTGTGGTGGGTGTACAGGGTGATGAGGTGGATTCCGACCCCTCTGTGCAGTGTGATGGGTGTACAGGGTGATGAGGTGGATTCCGACCCCTCGGTACAGTGTGGTGGGTGTACAGGGTGATGAGGTGGATTCCGACCCCTCTGTACAGTGTGGTGGGTGTACAGGGTGATGAGGTGGATTCCGACCCCTCGGTACAGTGTGGTGGGTGTACAGGGTGATGAGGTGGATTCCGACCCCTCGGTACAGTGTGGTGGGTGTACAGGGTGATGAGGTGGATTCTGACCCCTCTGTACAGTGTGGTGGGTGTACAGGGTGATGAGGTGGATTCTGACCCCTCTGTACAGTGTGGTGGGTGTACAGGGTGATGAGGTGGATTCCGACCCCTCTGTACAGTGTGGTGGGTGTATAGGGTGATGAGGTGGATTCCGACCCCTCTGTACAGTGTGGTGGGTGTACAGGGTGATGAGGTGGATTCTGACCCCTCTGTACAGTGTGGTGGGTGTACAGGGTGATGAGGTGGATTCCGACCCCTCTGTACAGTGTGGTGGGTGTACAGGGTGATGAGGTGGATTCCGACCCCTCTGTACAGTGTGGTGGGTGTACAGGGTAATGAGGTGGATTCCGACCCCTCGGTACAGTGTGGTGGGTGTACAGGGCGATGAGGTGGATTCCGACCCCTCGGTACAGTGTGGTGGTTGTACAGGGTGATGAGGTGGATTCCGACCCCTCTGTACAGTGTGGTGGGTGTACAGGGTGATGAGGTGGATTCCGACCCCTCTGTACAGTGTGGTGGGTGTACAGGGTGATGAGGTGGATTCCGACCCCTCTGTACAGTGTGGTGGGTGTACAGGGTGATGAGGTGGATTCCGACCCCTCTGTACAGTGTGATGGGTGTACAGGGTGATGAGGTGGATTATGACCCCTCTGTACAGTGTGGTGGGTGTACAGGGTGATGAGGTGGATTCTGACCCCTCGGTACAGTGTGGTGGGTGTACAGGGTGATGAGGTGGATTCCGTCCCCTCTGTACAGTGTGGTGGGTGTACAGGGTGATGAGGTGGATTCCGACCCCTCTGTACAGTGTGGTGGGTGTACAGGGTGATGAGGTGGATTCTGACCCCTTTGTACAGTGTGGTGGGTGTGCAGGGTGATGTGGTGGATTCTGACCCCACTGTACAGTGTGGTGGGTGTACAGGTGATGAGGTGGATTCTGACCCCTCTGTACAGTGTGGTGGGTGTTCAGGGTGATGAGGTGGATTCTGACCCCTTTGTACAGTGTGGTGGGTGTGCAGGGTGATGTGGTGGATTCTGACCCCTCTGTACAGTGTGGTGGGTGTGCAGGGTGATGTGGTGGATTCTGACCCCTCTGTACATCGTGGTGGGTGAACAGGGTGATGAGGTGGATTCTGACCCCTCTGTACAGTGTGGTGGGTGTTCAGGGTGATGTGGTGGATTCTGACCCCTCTGTACAGTGTGGTGGGTGTGCAGGGTGATGTGGTGGATTCTGACCCCACTGTACAGTGTGGTGTGTGTTCAGGGTGATGAGGTGGATTCTGACCCCTTTGTACAGTGTGGTGGGTGTGCAGGGTGATGTGGTGGATTCTGACCCCTCTGTACAGTGTGGTGGGTGTGCAGGGTGATGTGGTGGATTCTGACCCCTCTGTACATCGTGGTGGGTGAACAGGGTGATGAGGTGGATTCTGACCCCTCTGTACAGTGTGGTGGGTGTTCAGGGTGATGTGGTGGATTCTGACCCCTCTGTACAGTGTGGTGGGTGTGCAGGGTGATGTGGTGGATTCTGACCCCTCTGTACAGTGTGGTGGGTGTTCAGGGTGATGTGGTGGATTCTGACCCCTCTGTACAGTGTGGTGGGTGTACAGGGTGATGAGGTGGATTCTGACCCCTTTGTACAGTGTGGTGGGTGTGCAGGGTGATGTGGTGGATTCTGACCCCTCTGTACAGTGTGGTGGGTGTACAGGGTGATGAGGTGGACTCTGACCCCTCTGTACAGTGTGGTGGGTGTTCAGAGTGATGAGGTGGATTCTGACCCCTTTGTACAGTGTGGTGGGTGTGCAGGGTGATGTGGTGGATTCTGACCCCTCTTTACAGTGTGGTGGGTGTACAGGGTGATGAGGTGGATTCTGACCCCTCTGTACATTGTGGTGGGTGTACAGGGTAATGAGGTGGATTCTGACCCCTCTCTACAGTGTGGTGGGTGTACAGGGTGATGAGGTGGATTCTGACCCCTCTGTGCAGTGTGGTGGGTGTGCAGTGTGATGAGGAGGATTCTGACCCCTCTGTACAGTGTGATGGGTGTTCAGGCTGATGAGGTGGATTCTGACCCCTCCGCACAGTGTGGTGGGTGTACAGGGTGATGAGGTGGATTCTGACCCCTCCGTACAGTGTGGTGGGTGTACAGTGTGATGAGGTGGATTCTGACCCTTCTGTGCAGTGTGGTGGGTGTGCAGTGTCATGAGGAGGATTCTGACCCCTCTGTACAGTGTGGTGGGTGTGCAGGGTGATGTGGTGGATTCTGACCCCTCTGTACAGTGTGGTGGGTGTACAGGGTGATGAGGTGGATTCTGACCCCTCTGTACAGTGTGGTGGGTGTACAGGGTGATGAGGTGGATTCTGACCCCTCCGTACAGTGTGGTGGGTGTACAGGGTGATGAGGTGGATTCTGACCTCTCTGTACAGTGTGGTGGGTGTACAGGGTGATGAGGTGGATTCTGACCCCTTTGCACAGTGTGGTGGGTGTACCAGGTGATGAGGTGGATTCTGACCCCTCTGCACAGTGTGGTGGGTGTACAGGCTCATGAGGTGGATTCTGACCCCTCTGCACAGTGTGGTGGGTGTACAGGGTGATGAGGTGGATTCTGACCCCTCTGTACAGTGTGATGGGTGTACAGGGTGATGAGGTGGATTCTGACCCCTCTGTAAAGTGTGGTGGGTTTACAGGCAGATGAGGTGGATTCTGACCCCTCTGTACAGTGTGGTGGGTGTACAGGCTGATGAGCTGGATTCTGACCCCTCTGCACAGTGTGGTGGGTGTGCAGGGTGATGAGGTGGATTCTTATCCCTCTGTACAGTGTGGTGGGTGTACAGGGTGATGAGGTGGATTCTGACCCCTCTGCACAGTGTGGTGGGTGTACAGGGTGATGAGGTGGATTCTGACCCCTCTGTACAGTGTGATGGGTGTACAGGGTGATGAGGTGGATTCTGACCCCTCTGTAAAGTGTGGTGGGTTTACAGGCAGATGAGGTGGATTCTGACCCCTCTGTACAGTGTGGTGGGTGTACAGGCTGATGAGCTGGATTCTGACCCCTCTGCACAGTGTGGTGGGTGTGCAGGGTGATGAGGTGGATTCTTATCCCTCTGTACAGTGTGGTGGGTGTACAGGGTGATGAGGTGGATTCTGACCCCTCTGCACAGTGTGGTGGGTGTACAGGGTGATGAGGTGGATTCTGACCCCTCTGTACAGTGTGGTGGGTTTACATGCAGATGAGGTGGATTCTGACCCCTCTGTACAGTGTGGTGGGTGTACAGGCTGATGAGCTGGATTCTGACCCCTCTGCACAGTGTGGTGGGTGTGCAGGGTGATGAGGTGGATTCTTATCCCTCTGTACAGTGTGGTGGGTGTACAGGGTGATGAGGTGGATTCTGACCCCTCTGCACAGTGTGGTGGGTGTACAGGGTGATGAGGTGGATTCTGACCCCTCTGTACAGTTTGATGGGTGTACAGGCAGATGAGGTGGATTCTGACCCCTCGGTACAGTGTGGTGGGTGTACAGGCTGATGAGGTGGATTCTGACCCCTCTGCACAGTGTGGTGGGTGTGCAGGGTGATGAGGTGGATTCTTATCCCTCTGTACAGTGTGGTGGGTGTACAGGGTGATGAGGTGGATTCTGACCCCTCTGTACAGTGTGGTGGGTGTACAGGGTGATGAGGTGGATTCTGACCCCTCTGTACAGTGTGGTGGGTGTACAGGGTGATGAGGTGGATTCTGACCCCTCTGTGCAGTGTGGTGGGTGTACAGGGTGATGAGGTGCATTCTGACCCCTCTGTACAGTGTGGTCGGTGTACAGGGTGATGAGGTGGATTCTGACCCCTCTGTACAGTGTGGTGGGTGTACAGGCTGATGAGGTGGATTCTGACCCCTCTGTACAGTGTGGTGGGTGTACAGGCTGATGAGGTGGATTCTGACCCCTCTGTACAGTGTGGTGGGTGAACAGGGTGATGAGGTGGATTCTGACCCCTCTGTACAGTGTGGTGGGTGTAATGGTTGATGAGGTGGATTCTGACCTCTCTGTACAGTGTGTTGGGTGTACAGGGTGATGAGGTGGATTCTGACCCCTCTGTACAGTGTGGTGGGTGTACAGGGTGATCAGGTGGATTCTGACCTCTCTGTACAGTGTGATGGGTGTACAGGGTGATGAGGTGGATTCTGACCCCTCTGTGCAGTGTGGTGGATGTACAGGGTGATGAGGAGGATTCTGACCACTCTGTGCAGTGTGGTGGGTGTACAGGGTGATGAGGTGGATTCTGACCCTTCTGTGCAGTGTGGTGGGTGTACAGTGTGATGAGGTGGATTCTGACCCCTCTGTACAGTGTGGTGGGTGTACAGGGTGATGAGGTGGATTCTGACCCCTCTGTACAGTGTGGTGTGTTTACAGGGTGATGAGGTGGATTCTGACCCCTCTGTACAGTGTGGTTGGTTTACAGGGTGATGAGGTGGATTCTGACCCCTCTGTACAGTGTGATGGGTGTACAGGGTGATGAGGTGGATTCTGACCCCTCTGTACAGTGTGATGGGTGTACAGGGTGATGAGGTGGATTCTGACCTCTCTGTACAGTGTGGTGGGTGTACAGGGTGATGAGGTGGATTTTGACCCCTCTGTACAGTGTGGTGGGTGTACAGGGTAATGAGGTGGATTCTGACCCCTCTGTACAGTGTGTTGGGTGTACAGGGTGATGAGGTGGATTCTGACCCCTCTGTACAGTGTGGTGGGTGTACAGGGTGATGAGGTGGATTCTGACCCCTCTGTACAGTGTGGTGGGTGTACAGGGTAATGGGGTGGATTCTGACCTCTCTGTACAGTGTGGTGGGTGTACAGGGTGATGAGGTGGATTCTGACCCCTCTGTACAGTGTGGTGGGTGTACAGGGTGATGAGGAGGATTCTGACCCCTCTGTACAGTGTGGTGTGTGTACAGGGTGATGAGGTGGATTCTGACCCCTCTGTGCAGTGTGGTGGGTGTACAGGGTGATGAGGTGGATTCTGACCTCTCTGTACAGTGTGATGGGTGTACAGGGTGATGAGGAGGATTCTGACCCCTCTGTACAGTGTGGTGTGTGTACAGGGTGATGAGATGGATTCTGACCCCTCTGTACAGTGTGGTGTGTGTACAGGGTGATGAGGTGGATTCTGACCTCTCTGTACAGTGTGGTGGGTGTACAGGGTGATGAGGTGAATTCTGACCCCTCTGTATAGTGTGGTGGGTGTGCAGGGTGATGAAGTGGATTCTGACCCCTCTGTACAGTGTGGTGGGTGCACAGGGTGATGAGGTGGATTCTGACCTCTCTGTACAGTGTGGTGGGTGTACAGGGTGATGAGGTGGATTCTGACCCCTCTGTACAGTGTGGTGGATGTGCAGGGTGATGAGGTGGATTCTGACCCCTCTGTACAGTGTGGCGGATGTACAGGGTGATAAGGTGTATTCTGACGCCTCTGTACAGTGTGGCGGGTGTACAGGGTGATGAGGTGGATTCTGACCCCTCTGTACAGTGTGGCGGGTGTACAGGGTGATGAGGTGGATTCTGACCCCTCTGTACAGTGTGATGGGTGTACAGGGTGATGAGGTGGATTCTGACCCCTCTGTACAGTGTGGTGGGTGTACAGGGTGGTGAGGTGGATTCTGACCGCTCTGTACAGTGTGGTGGGTGTACAGGGTGATGAGGTGGATTCTGACCCCTCTGTACAGTGTGATGGGTGTACAGGGTGATGAGGTGGATTCTGACCCCTCTGTACAGTGTGGTGGGTGTACAGGGTGGTGAGGTGGATTCTGACCGCTCTTTACAGTGTGGCGGGTGTTCAGGGTGATGAAGTGGATTCTGACCCCTCGGTACAGTGTGGTGGGTGTACAGGGTGATGAGGTGGATTCTGACCCCTCTGTACAGTGTGCTGGGTGTACAGGGTGATGAGGTGGATTCTGACCCCTCTGTACAGTGTGGTGGGTGTACAGGGTGATGAGGTGGATTCTGACCCCTCTTTACAGTGTGGTGGGTGTACAGGGTGTTGAGGTGGATTCTGACCCCTCTGTACAGTGTGGTGGGTGTACAGGGTGATGAGGTGGATTCTGACCCCTCGGTACAGTGTGGTGGGTGTACAGGGTGATGAGGTGGATTCTGACCCCTCTGTACAGTGTGATGGGTGTACAGGGTGATGAGGTGGATTCTGACCCCTCTGTACAGTGTGGTGGGTGTACAGGGTGATGAGGTGGATTCTGACCCCTCTGTACAGTGTGGTGGGTGTACAGGGTGATGAGGTGGATTCTGACCCCTCTGTACAGTGTGGTGAGTGAACAGGGTGATGAGGTGGATTCTGACCCCTCTGTACAGTGTGGTGGGTGTACAGGGTAATGAGGTGGATTCTGACCCCTCTGTACAGTGTGGTGGTTGTGTAGGGTGATGAGGTGGATTCTGACCCCTCTGTACAGTGAGGTGGGTGTACAGGGTGATGAGGTGGATTCTGACCCCTCTGTACAGTGTGGTGGGTGTACAGGGTGATGAGGTGGATTCTGACCCATCTGTGCAGTGTGGTGGGTGTACCGGCTGATGCGGTGGATTCTGACCTCTCTGCACAGTGTGGTGGGTGTACAGGGTGATGAGGTGGATTCTGACCCCTCTGTACAGTGTGGTGGGTGTACAGGGTGATGAGGTGGATTCTGACCCCTCTGTACAGTGTGGTGGGTGTACAGGGTGATGAGGTGGATTCTGACCCCTCTGTACAGTGTGGTGGGTGTACAGGGTGATGAGGTGGATTCTGACCCCTCTGTACAGTGTGATGGGTGTACAGGGTGATGAGGTGGATTCTGTCCCCTCTTTACAGTGTGGTGGGTGTACAGGGTGATGAGGTGGATTCTGACCCCTCTGTACAGTGTGGTGGGTGTACAGGGTGATTAAGTGGATTCTGTCCCCTCTGTACAGTGTGGTGAGTGTACAGGGTGATGAGGTGGATTCTGACCCCTCTGTACAGTGTGATGGGTGTACAGGGTGATGAGGTGGATTCTGACCCCTCTGTACAGTGTGGTGGGTGTACAGGGTGATGAGGTGGATTCTGACCCCTCTGTACAGTGTGGTGGGTGTACAGGGTGATGAGGTGGATTCTGACCCCTCTGTACAGTGTGATGGGTGTACAGGGTGATGAGGTGGATTCTGACCCCTCTGTACAGTGTGGTCGGTGTACAGGGTGATGAGGTGGATTCTGACCCCTCTGTACAGTGTGGTGGGTGTACAGGGTGATGAGGTGGATTCTGACCCCTCTGTACAGTGTGATGGGTGTACAGGGTGATGAGGTGGATTCTGACCCCTCTGTACAGTGTGGTGGGTGTACAGGGTGATGAGGAGGATTCTGACCCCTCTGTAAGGTGTGGTGGGTGTACAGGGTGATGAGGTGGATTCTGACCTCTCTGTACAGTGTGGTTGGTGTACATGGTGATGAGGTGGATTCTGACCCCTCTGTACAGTGTGGTGGGTGTACAGGGTGATGAGGTGGATTGTGACCTCTCTGTACAGTGTGGTGGGTGTTCAGGGTGATGAGGTGGATTCTGACCCCTCTGTACAGTGTGGTGGGTGTACAGGGTGATGAGGTGGATTCTGACCCCTCTGTACAGTGTGGTGGGTGTACAGGGTGATGAGGTGGATTCTGACCCCTCTGTACAATGTGGTGGGTGTACAGGGTGATGAGGTGGATTCTGACCCCTCTGTACAGTGTGGTGGGTGTACAGCTGATGAGGTGGATTCTGACCCCTCTGTACTGTGTGGTGGGTGTACAGGGTGATGAGGTGGATTCTGACCCCTCTGTGCAGTGTGGTGGGTGTACAGGGTGATGAGGTGGATTCTGACCTCTCTGTGCAGTGTGGTGGGTGTACAGGGTGATGAGGTGGATTCTGACCTCTCTGTACAGTGTGGTTGGTGTACAGGGTGATGAGGTGGATTCTGACCCCTCTGTACAGTGTGGTGGGTGTACAGGGTGAGGAGGTGGATTCTGACCCCTCTGTACAGTGTGGTGGGTGTACAGGGTGATGAGGTGGATTCTGACCCCTCTGTACAGTTTGGTGGGTGTACAGGGTGATGAGGTGGATTCTGACCTATCTGTACAGTGTGGTGGGTGTTCAGGGTGATGATGTGGATTCTGACCCCTCTGTACAGTGCCGTGGGTGTACAGGGTGATGAGGTGGATTCTGACCCCTCTGTGCAGTGTGTTGGGTGTACAGGGTGATGAGGTGGATTCTGACCCCTCTGTACAGTTTGGTGGGTGTACAGGGTGATGAGGTGGATTCTGACCTCTCTGTGCAGTGTGGTGGGTGTACAGGGTGATGAGGTGGATTTTGACCCCTATGTGCAGTGTGGTGGGTGTACAGGGTGAGGACGTGGATTCTGACCACTTTGTACAGTGTGTTGGGTGTACAGGGTGATGAGGTGGATTCTGACCCCTCTGTACAGTGTGGTGGGTGTACAGGGTGATGAGGTGGATTCTGACCACTTTGTACAGTGTGGTGGTATCCTTTTCTGGAGATCAGGTTGAACAATTTTCTGGAGGTATCAACTTTTTGGGGGGCGAGAGTGTCAAGTGGCAAAATTTGGTGATTGTTGGGAAGTGACGCAGAACGTGTGTCTGTGGCAGTGTGACAGCTGGTGACATGGTGAGATGTGGCAGTGTGGGACGACACACTTATCTCTGGGCTTATTTATTAGTACGTGGAGGCCATAGGCATAGTTTCCTGTATGTAATGTGCTGTCCAGCTGCTGCGGAGTCGGGGTGACAGCTGGATCGCTCCACTGGAGCACCTCTCTCTGTGTACGGAATCGAGATTTTTCTCCTTCATCCTTACGTCCGTCATTACTACAGTGTCATCTGTCATTTATTCCTCATCAAGCTGTCTATCTACAGTGATGTGAGAAAGTTTTCATACCCTTTTCCACATATTTTCACATTACGCCCACAAACTCAATGGGATTTAGGTCTGGACTGTGACTGCACCGTTCACACACATGGATAAGCTCTGATTTAAAGCATCCATTGTAGCTCTGGCAGGTTGTTTAGGGGTGTTGTCCTACTGGAAGGTGAAATTATGCCCCAGTCTCATGTCTTTTGAAGCCTCTAACAGGTTTTCCTCCAGGTTTGCCCTGTATTTAGATCCATCCATCTTCCTATCAACTCTGAACAGCTTCACTGGCCCTGTTGAAGAAAAGACGACCTCACAGCAGGATGCTGCTACCACCATGTGTGATGGTGGGGATGGTGTTTTTAGGGTGATGTGCAGTGTTAGTTTTCGACCACACGTAGAGTTTTGCATTTAACCCAAAATGTTCTCCTTTCGTATCATCTGACCAGAGCCACCTTTTTTTCCCTTTTCCCACATGCTCCCCTACAATGCTTTTTGCTTTCTGTAAACAGGACTTCTATAGCTTTTCTTTCAAAAATGGCTGTCTTCTTGCCACACTTCCATAAAGACCAGATTTGTGACATTTATGTCTAATACTTGTCCCATGTATAGATTCTCTCACTTGAGTTGTGGATCTCTGCAGCTTCTCCAGTGACCATGTGCCTCTTGGCTGCATCTCTAATTAGTGCTCTCCTTGCTTGGGATGTCTGGCTAGGTGGACAGCCATATCTTAATAGGTTTGCAGTTGTGCCATTTTTGAATGATGGATTGCACAGTGCTCCGTTAGATGCTCATAACTTAGTAACATAGTAACATAGTTATTAAGGTTGAAGGGAGACTTTAAGTCCATCTAGTTCAACACCTATCCTATCCTAACTTGCCCTAACATGTTGATCCAGAAGAAGGCAAAAAAAACCATGTGGCAAACAGTAAGCTTCACAATGGGGAAAAAAAATCCTTCCCGACTCCACATACGGCAATCAGACTAGCTCCCTGGATCAACGCAATATTAAGGAAACTAGTGTATATACCCTGTAATATTATACTTTTCAAGAAAGGCATCCAGGCCCTTCTTAAATTTTAGTAGGGAATCACTCATTACAACATCATATGGCACAGAGTTCCATAGTCTCACTGCTCTTACAGTAAAGAATCTGCATCTGTGAGTATGCTTAAACCTTCTTTCCTCCAGAAGTAGAGGATGCCCCCTTGTCCCTGTCACAGGTCTAAAAAAAAAACTTGGACTACTTTTTATAACCTAACCGTGCTTTACTCTTCTCCACAACTTTATCGTTGACCTGTCTGGTGGGCTCCTTGGTTTTCATGATGCTGTTTGATCCCTAATGTTCTCACACAAACCTCTGACGCCTTCATAGAACAGCTGCACTTATAGTGAGAAGTAATCAAGCACAGGTGGAACCAATGTACTATGTTATGAATGGGTCACCGAGGAGAAAAAAAACAAAACAAGCTAAGTCACAGAAAACAAGAGAGGTTGGTAACTATGCAGATTGCAGATCCCTGATCTTACCACACAACTAGCAGCAGCCGTGGAGCATACCTACGATGATCCTAGATGCTTCGTCACAGCCAGAGAACTACATAAGCCTGAAGCATGAAAAGGGGAAAACTAACTGCCCCTGAGCAGACCCCAAAAGAAAGACAGCCCCCACACAGGTATTGACGGTGAAACAAGATGAAAGCACAAACACAGGCAGGAAAATAGGCTGATCAAATGATGGGGCCCAAGCTAACTAGAAAGGATAGAAAAGGAAAGACACTGTCTGCAATCTGCAAAAAACCCTGCAAAAATAATGTCCAACACTTCTGATAGCAAAATTAACCCTGAAGTCACTAGACTTCTCCCACTATATCAGCACTCTGAAATATTCTGAGACAGAGCAAAAAGAGGCCAATCTAATAAGGGACAAAAAGCAAATTGGCAAATACAGGTAAATAACAGTGAAAATTCAGCACAGCCCCTGTGGGGGTCTGTACCGGCCTGCCGGGGGGCTGTGCCGGCCTGCCGGTGGTCTGTGCACCCTGTGGGGGTCTGTACCGGCCTGCCGGGGGGCTGTGCTGGCCTGCCGGTGGTCTGTGCACCCTGTGGGGGTCTGTACCGGCCTGCCGGGGGGCTGTGCCGGCCTGCCGGGGGGCTGTGCACCCTGTGGGGGTCTGTACCGGCCTGCCGGGGGGCTGTGCCGGCCTGCCGGGGGGCTGTGCTGATGTCCGGGGGTCTGTGCAAGCATCGTCCGATGGGACTACAAGTCCCATCGGGCGATGCCTGCTACCATGACAGTGATTGACACATTAGCCAATGATGGGACAGTAGTAGTCCCATCATCCGGCTAATGTGTTAAATGTTAAAAAAAAAAAAAAAATACTACATACATACTACATGCATGCTACATACATACTACATGCTACATACATACTACATATATACTACATACATACTACATACATGCTACATACATACTACATGCATGCTACATACATACTACATGCATGCTACATACATGCTACATACATACTACATGCTACATACATACCACATACATACTACATACATACTACATACAGTATATACTACATGCATGCTACATACATACTACATGCTACATACATACCACATACATACTACATACATACTACATGCATGCTACATACATGCTACATACTACATACATACTACATACATACTACATACATACTACATGCATGCTACATACATACTACATACATACTACATGCATGCTACATACATACTACATGCATGCTACATACATACTACATGCTACATACATACCACATACATACTACATACATACTACATACATACTACATACATACTACATGCTACATATAACATACTACATATATACTACATGCATGCTACATACATACTACATGCTACATACATACCACATACATACTACATACATGCTACATACATACTACATATATACTACATGCATGCTACATACATACTACATATATACTACATGCATGCTACATACATACTACATATATACTACATGCATGCTACATACATACTGCATGCTACATACATACTACATACATACTACATGCTACATACATACCACATATATACTACATACATACAATACATTCATACAATACATACATAGACATACAGTACATATAACATAGAGTAACATACTTACCAATACTTGTCACATTGTTCCCCGAAGCCATTGTCTTTTCCGGAATAAATATTAACATAACAAACCACAAAAATACTCACCCACGATCCGAAGCAGTCCACGAGTGTGTCCCACGACGATCTTGGGTAGAGAACTGCAGCATCAGATGATGCTGCCGTTCTCTACGGGCTGCAGGAATCCAATGACGGAAGGTAGGTATCCTTCCGCACTGTATTCCTCCGCCACTTAAAAAAAAAAAAGTCCCTAGTCTCACTTTATGCCATTGCTGCGTGGGAAATTCCCACACAGCAATGGCATAAAGTGAGACTAGGGACTTTTTTTTTTTTTAAGTGGCGGAGGAATACAGTGCGGAAGGATACCTACCTTCCGTCATTGGATTCCTGCAGCCCGTAGAGAACGGCAGCATCAGCTGATGCTGCAGTTCTCTACCCAAGATCGTCGTGGGACACACTCGTGGACTGCTTCGGATCGTGGGTGAGTATTTTTGTGGTTTGTTATGTTAATATTTATTCCGGAAAAGACAATGGCTTCGGGGAACAATGTGACAAGTATTGGTAAGTATGTTACTCTATGTTATATGTACTGTATGTCTATGTATGTATTGTATGAATGTATTGTATGTAGTATGTATGTAGTATATATGTGGTATGTATGTAGCATGTAGTATGTATGTAGTATGTATGTAGCATGCAGTATGTATGTAGCATGCATGTAGTATATATGTAGTATGTATGTAGTATATATGTAGTATGTATGTTGCATGTAGTATTTATGTAGTATGAATGTAGCATGTATGTAGTATGTAGTATGTATGTAGTATATATGTAGTATGTATGTTGCATGTAGTATTTATGTAGTATGAATGTAGCATGTATGTAGTATGTAGTATGAATGTAGCATGTATGTAGTATGCATGTTGTATGTATGTAGCATGTAATTTTTTTTTTTTTTACATTTAACACATTAGCCGGATGATGGGACTACTACTGTCCCATCATTGGCTAATGTGTCAATCACTGTCATGGTAGCAGGCATCGCCCGATGGGACTTGTAGTCCCATCGGACGATGCCTGCACAGACCCCCGAAGCCTGCACAGACCACCGGCAGGCCGGCACAGCCCCCCGGCAGGCCGGCACAGCCCCCCGGAGCCTGCACAGCCCCCCGGCAGGCCGGCACAGCCCCCCGGCAGGCCGGCACAGCCCCCCGGAGCCTGCACAGCCCCCCGGCAGGCCGGCACAGCCCCCCGGCAGGCTGGCACAGCCCACCGGAGCCTGCACAGACCACCGGCAGGCCGGCACAGCCCCCCGGCAGGCCGGCACAGACCACCGGAGCCTGCACAGACCCCCTGGCAGGCCGGCACAGCCCCCCGAAAGGCCCGTACAGACCCCAGAGAGGCTGTACAAGGGCAGGAAAGGGTTTTTCTTATTCCGATACCGGAAGTCCCATAGACTTGAATGGGACTTCCGGTATCGGAATCGGCGATACCGATACTTTTTTTAAAGATCGGCCGATACCATCCGATACGATACTTTGAAGTATCGGACGGTATCGCTCAACTCTACTGTTTAATAAACAAAATTGTTTGTCATATTATGGTTCTCTTCTCCTTTTTGGATGTAGGTTTAAATAGCTGCCTCCAGTGTCTTTTGTGCAATTGTATGGAAGTGCCATTTTGTCATAATTGTGGACATTTAGTGGATTACCACCAGAGGGAGCCTGGCAGGAGAACTCACAACTGGTGGACCAGAAAATGAACTCACAACAGTACCCCCCTTGAGGAGGGGTCACCGAACCCTCATCCACGCCACCAGGCCGATCAGGATGGGCCCGGTGAAAAGCACGAACCAATCTATTGGCATGAATATCAGAGGCAGAGACCCAAGAATTATCCTCCTGGCCATTACCATTCCATTTGACCAAATACTGGAGTCTCCGTCTAACCAAGCGAGAATCCAATATTTTCTCTACCTCATATTCCACATTGCCTTCAACCAACACAGGGTCAGGAGGTGCTGCCATAGGCACCACTGGCTCAACAAACCTCTCCAACAGAGATTTGTGAAATACGTTATGGATCTTGAACGTAACTGGAAGAGTCAATCGAAAAGAAACAGGATTAAGAATCTCCAAAATTATAAGGTCCAATAAATCTTGGCTTAAATTTTGGAGATGCAACCTTCATAGGAATATTCTTAGACGACAACCAAACTATATCACCCACTTTAAACCGGGGACCAATGGTCCTATGCCGGTTTGAAAATCCCTGGGCCTTTTCCTGAGAGAGTGACAACTTATCCACCACTTGGTCCCATATCTGCTGCATTCTCTCAACCACAGTGTCCACACCTGGGCAGGACGAAGATTCCACTTGCCCTGAAGAGAATCGAGGATGAAACCCAAAATTACAGAAAAAGGGTGACATCAAAGTGGCAGAACTAGCTCTATTGTTCAGTGCAAATTCGGCCAAGGGCAAAAATGAGACCCAATCATCCTGATCAGCAGATAAAAAACATCTCAAATAAGACTCCAAGGTCTGGTTTGTTCTCTCAGTCTGCCCATTGGTCTGGGGATGAAATGCGGAGGAGAAGGATAACTGAATTCCCAGATTGGAACAAAAGGCTTTCCAGAATCTGGAAACAAACTGGACTTCTCTGTCGGACACAATGTTCTCAGGAATCCCATGTAACCGAACCACCTGTTGTAAAAACAAGGGCACCAACTCAGCGGAAGATGGCAACTTTGGGAATGGTACAAGATGGACCATCTTCGAAAATCTATCACAAATCACCCAGGTAACAGTCATCCTCTGAGAGACAGGAAGATCAGAAATAAAATCCATTGAGATATGGGTCCATGGCCTCTTGGGCACCGGCAGGGGCATCAGCAACCCACTAGAACAAGAACAGGGTTTAGACCGAGAACAAGTCCCACAGGACTGTACAAAATTCCTGACACCACTAGATAAGGCAGGCCACCAAAAAGACCGACTCACCAAATCTCTGGTACTAAAAATACCTGGATGACCAGCCAATGCGGAGCAATGAATTTCAGACATCACTCTCTTTCTCCACTGGTCAGGAACATACAATTTTCCCATAGGGCAACGCTCAGGTTCATCCTCCTGAAATTCCTCCAGGGCGCAACTCAAATCGGGCGAAATGGCAGAAAGAAGTACCCCCTCACCTAGGATGGTAGTAGGCTCGGTCACACTAAGGGAATCGGCAAAGAAACTCCTAGAAAGTGTGTCTGCCTTAACATTCTTAGTGCACGGAAGAAAAGAGACCACAAAATTAAAACTCATGAAAAACAAGGCCCATCTAGCCTGTCTAGGATTCAAGCGTTTGGCCGACTCCAGATAAATCAAATTCTTGTGATCGGTGAGGACCACAACTTGATGTCTAGCTCCCTCCAACCAATGTCTCCACTCCTCAAATGCCCATTTTATGGCCAACAATTCCGGATTTCCCACGTCATAGTTGCATTCAGATGGGGAGAACTTTCGAGAAAAGAAGGCACAGGGATTCATCTTAGAAGTCACAGGGTCTTTTTGGGACAAAACAGCTCCTGCACCAATCTCAGAAGCATCTACCTCCACCTAAAATGAAAGTTCCATGTAGTAAGGACCACCCACTTTTGGAATTTTTGACAGTATAACTCTGCAGAATCCTGACACTGGTTTAATGCCAACAGGGTTCTCTCAGCTTGATCAACAGCATTAGGTTCATCATACAACAACCCCAAGGCTTGAAATAATGCATCCACATTAGTCAGAAGAGGATTTTCAGGTGTCAGAGAAAAAGCCCAATCCTGGGGATCGCTGCGCAGCAAGGAGGTGACAATTTTGACCTGCTGCACAGAGCTCCCCAATGAGTTAGGCTTCAAGGCAAAAAATAATTTACAATTATTCTTAAAATTCAGAAATTTAGACTGATCCCCAGAAAACACTTCAGCTGCTCCACACGATCAGTCAGTTGCTTAATCTCCATTAGGAAAAAAAAATCCTCCTACGGCCCCAGAGAAAAAGAGGAAAAAATATACACTTTTTTTTTTTCCCCTGCTTTTGAGTTCCCTAGAATCTGCGGTATGGCTGGTGATTCTGTTATGAATGGGTCACCGAGGAGAAAAAACTAAAACAAGCCAAGTCACAGAAAACCAGAGAGGTTGGTAACTATGCAGATTGCAGATCCCTGATCCTAACCACACAACTAGCAGCAGCCATGGATCGTGCCTACGATGATCCTAGACGCTTCGTCACAGCCGGAGAACTACATAAGCCTGGAGCAAGAAAAGGGGAAAACTAACTGCCCCAGAGCAGACCCCAAAGTAATAGACATCCCCCACACATGTATTGACGGTGAAGCAAGATGAAAGCACAAACACAGGCAGGAAAATAGGCTGAGCAAACGATGGGGCCCAAACTAACTAGAAACGAAAGGAAAGGAAAGACACTGTCTGCAATCTGCCCAAAAAACCCTACAAAAATAATGTCCAACACTTCTGATAACAAAATTAACGCTGAAGTCACTAGACTTCTCCCACTATATCAGCACTCTGAAATATTCTGAGACAGAGCAAAAAGAAGCCAATCTAATAAGGGACAAAAAGCAAATTGGCAAATACAGGTAAATAACAGTGGAAATGCAGCACAGCCCCAGCCGGGGCTGGCTGACCACACAAAAAACTGAATAGAGCAACAAAATCAAGTGTGAACATTAGCAGAAAAACTTAGCTTTAGATGACTGGAACAGAGCTGAAAACCAAGACCTGACAAGCCAGAAGGAATCACCAGCACCAGAATAGGGAGTCGGCTGTCTTAAATCCAGTCTGAGATTCCTGAGGTCCAATCGTCATCCTCATTATCAGGTGGCAGATCTCTACTGATTAAATCAGCCTCACTACCTCCTGTTACCACCAGAGGGAGCCTGGCAGGAGAACTCACAACTGGTGGACCAGAAAATGAACTCACAACAGTACTAATTATGTGACTTCTGGAAGCGATTGATCCCTCAGGATTTTATTTAGGGGCACTACAAGCGGCTGAATGTAAATGCAAGCCTCAATTTTCAGATTTATATTTTTAAATAATTAGTAAACCCTGTATAATTTCCTTTACACTTCACAAGTACTAGCGACTTTATGTTGGTATTACATAAAATGCTTTTAAATTTAAGGGTGAAACACGAAAAAATGTCGAAAGGTTCAAAGGGTATGAACACTAATTTTAGGCATTGTATCTATCTAATATCTATCTATTATCTATCTGTCATTGATCTATTATCTATCTATCATCTATCTATGTATATATCTATTATCTATCATCTATCGATCTATCTATGTTAAATGTCTGTTTTCTGTTAATAATTTGTACTAGAAAACATGAAAAGTCAGTCTGATGAGGCTCTGCCAGTAGCAGCTGCTTTGTATTCTGACTTCACAGCATTTCTAATTACATCAAAAATAGCAGCTAGTAATATATTAACTGTACAGGAAGATATAACATAATATGTGGGCAATCAATGCAACACTAGGATATTACTAACAATCTACTACTGTTAAGCATGTATAGGCATCATGTCACATCCATGTTATCGTCCATATAGAGCAGCATAAAGTATGTATATTCATATTGATAGGGGCAGCATTATAGTAGTTATATTCTTGTACATAGGAGGAGTATTATAGTAGTTATATTCTTGTACATAGGAGGAGTATTATAGTAGTTATATTCTTGTACATAGGGGCAGTATTATAGTAGTTATATTCTTGTACATAGGGGGCAGTATTATAGTAGTTATATTCTTGTACATAGGAGGAGTATTATAGTAGTAATATTCTTGTACATAGGAGGAGAATTATAGTAGTTATATTCTTGTATATAGGGGCAGTATTATAGTAGTTATATTCTTGTACATAGGGGCAGTATTATAGTAGTTATATTCTTGTACATAGGGGGCAGTATTATAGTAGTTATATTCTTGTACATAGGAGCAGTATTATAGTAGTTATATTCTTGTACATAGGGGCAATTTTTATTGTATAAAACCCACAAATACAATTAAAATAAACAGAATTCTTCCTTAATACAAAACATAAATTCTCATGAATGCATCAGACAATAATTACAGAACTAAATTAATACATTAGGAATAAAGGTAACTTAGAGTTCACTCCTGTGGATGGAAGAATATGAAATAAACACTTTTAGTAAGGCCTCTTTCACACATCAGTTTTTTGCCTTCAGGCGCGATCCGGCTTTTTTTTGTAAAACCGGATCCGGCAAAATGCAATGCCGGATCCGGTTTTTCCCCATTGACTTGCATTAGCGCCGGATCGTGCTGGATGGCATTGCGTTTCATCCTTTTTTGCCGGATCCGGGAACTTGTCTCATTCCGGCGTCTGGAAAAAACGGCTACTGTAACGTTTTTTGCCTCCGGCGAAAAAGCCGGAAGCGCCGGATCCGGCGCTTCCAGCTTTTTGCTACAATGAAAGTCTATGGGCGCCGGAATGCGCCGGATCCAGAAAAAGACGGATCCAGCCACCGGATCCGGTTTTTTTAAGTCTGCGCATGCTCAGATCCAATTGGCCAGCCGCCAGGAACAGAGACGGATCCAGCAAAAAAACGGATCCGTTTCTACAGTTCTCCAAAATTTATGCCGGATCCGTTTTTTCTAAAAAAAGCCGGATCCTGCCTGACGGCAAAAAACTGATGTGTGAAAGTAGCCTTACACGATCATGTTATTATCCCACAGACACATTCCTCCATAGTTTCTCATTACTCTGACTTTTCTTTATCTCTATCGCTCTAATCCATCTGAGCTCGGACAGTATCTTTGTGGCTGCGGTGACGGGATGGAAGGGCTCGCTGTGAAGGGACACTCGGGTTCTCATGTGCCAGCGGTAATACTTAATGGTGGCAATGATCAGGTACATTGTCCCCCTGTCGATGTTACCGTCAGTGGATGGGACTCCATAGATAATGTCAGGGTAATTCAGGGACAGCAGTCTGGGGATTTTCAGCTTGGTCGATACTTCCGTCCATATTTCCCTACTTCCCCAGCAATCACAAATAAAATGCTCCATGGTTTCCTCTTGCTGACAACCAAGGGGACAGTTCCGATCCAAAACACTTAAATATTTTAAGTTCCCCCTCACAAAGAGCTTCCCATGTTGCGACAGCCAAGCAATGTCAAAAAACTTTGCTGGAAGTCGCCTCCCATTGAGGAATCGGAGACTGTCCTGAAGAGTCTTGGTGGCACAATCCCTTAGGGCCAGTGGAGAGTGGAAGAAAGTCCTACATATATGAGCACACAGATCTTTCCTCGTATTACTCTCAATGTAAGACTTCTCCAGTCCCCACTTCCTGACACACTTCAGACCATATTCCAGATACTGGGGGAGGTGGTCACCTGTCCATCTCCTCCTCTTGAGACTGCCGCCTCGCACCCAAGATTCCGCAAAAGGCAATATCCAATACCTGATACTATTCGCCCACAGGGAGCTACTGTTTGAATCCATGCTCCCAAAATTTACTTTCAGAAACAAGGAGTCAAAGAAAACCCTTGGATTCAACATATCCAGCCCGCCCTCACTCCGCTGTAGGTACGTTATTCCCCTCTTTATCAGGTTCATCCTGTTCCCCCACAAGAGCTGGAAGAACAGGCTGAGGAGCCTTGCCGAGAAGGATTCTGGTAAAGGAAAAACGACAGAGACATACAAGAAGACGGGGACCAGGTAAGTCTTCAACATAGCAACCCTTTCTCTGTAAGTCAGCCTCCAGTTCTTCCATCGCTGAACCTTTGCATTTCCGGTCTCCAATTTTTCCTCCCAATTTAGGCTGGCATTATCTTCCCTCCCAAATTTAGCCCCTAAGATCTTAATATGGGTGGAGGCCTTAACAAACTGTGGCAGATCAAAGTCTGGGTCAGATTGCAATGTCCACAGAGCTTGACTCTTCTCAAGGTTGACCAGAGACCCGGAGGCCTCTGAGTAACTTCTGATGGCCGCAGACAACATCTGCACCTCATGAGGATTAGATATCACCAGAGTCACATCATCCGCGTAGGCAACCACCTTCAGAGGCAAGCAGTGGGGGACCGGCACCCCCCAAAAGTTACACTCCTGCAGTGACCTCAAAAATGGGTCTGTGGCAAAAACATACAGGAGTGGACTCAGAGGGCAGCCCTATCTCACCCCCGCCTCAACTCCAAAAGTTCCACCCTGCCAACCATTAATCAGAGGAAAGCTCACCGCCTCTCTGTACAAAATCTTCAGCCAATCCACAAATTGTCCTGGAATACCATACTTTGACAAAGTGGCCCACAGATAATCATGATCAACTCTGTCAAAGGCTTTAGCCTGGTCCAGACTGACAACATATCTCCCACACCGCAGAGCTTTACATCTCTCAAACATCTCCCGTATCGAGATGACCGCTCCAGAGATGTTCCACCCTTTTACCGTGCCAAACTGAGAGCCTACCAACAGTGCCGAGGACAAACAGACTAACCTAGAAAACAGGATCTTTGCCAGAATCTTCCTGTCAACATTCAAGAGGGCAATTGGCCTCCAGTTCTTGATGTCGCTCAGCTCCTTACCTTTAGACAGCAGAATTAATGAGGACACTCTCATGGATGGGGGTATCAGGTGATTTTCTAGACAATTTTTGTAAACATTCACAAGAATTGGAGCCAGGAGGTCTCTGAATTTCTTATAAAATTCTGCTGTTATACCATCCGGACCTGGTGCCTTCTTCAGATGTAACTTATCAATGGCCTCCTTTACCTCCTCCACCGTTAATTCTGCTGTCAAAGGAGAAAAGTCCAGATCGTTAGTATCAGGCGCTGGAGTTGCCTCCAAGAACTGAGTCATTTTATGTTTATCCAAAGCCTTCCTCTGAAACAAGTCAGTATAATAAGATTTCACAACCCCCAGGATACCCTCCCGAGATTCCTGCAATACACCCTGGGAGTCAATGAGACCTGTGACCAATTTATTGGCCACCTGCTCCCGGCAATTCTCAAAGGGATCAGGTGCCCCTAAGACCCCATAATCCCATTCAAGAACCAAGGAGGTATACCTGCTGTACTGATACTGCCTTATCTCAGATTTCAGCCGGTCGATCTTCTCTTGGTTACCCCCGCCCTCCGAATACAGTGACTCCAATTCTTTGTGCAGCCTTAGGTACTGGCTATACTTACTCCTGCCTTTCTTAACTGACAGTCTCTTCAAGAGGTATCTGATATCATCCTTGACGTCCTCCCACCAGTCGGCCATGTTGTCATAGAAGTCTACTCTCTGTAGATGACCCTGCAAAAGGGAGTGGACACAACTCTGGACAGAGACATCATGGAGGAGGCTAGAATTGAGTCTCCATAACCCCCTACCAACATCAGCTCGCTTAGTGGCCCCTAGGCAGAAATATAGGGCAAGATGGTCTGAGTATGGGACGACTCTCTCACTCATGGCACCAATGACTTCCATGGGACTTACAAAAGCCAGATCTATTCTACTGCCTCTATTGGAGCAGGAATAGGTTAATTTTGGCTTTCGTCCTCCCCGTTTAAAGACGTCACCTAATCCGGCCTGCAGGACTATATTATTCAAGATCCTACCATCCCTCGTCACGGTTCTACCTGAGGAGCTGTCACCTGATGTCAGTATGGCATTAAAGTCCTCCGCCATTATCACTGGAAGAGAGGTGAACAGATAAGGCTTGACATCATTAAATAACTGTATCCTGTCAGTCACCGTCTGTGGCCCATAGATGTTAATAAGCCGGAGTCGCCTCCCATGGACAGTGACTTCCAGGACCAGACACCTTCCCATAACCACCTCCGTCATCCTATGTACTGTCACATCCCTGGTGTTAAACAGAATGGCGACCCCGGCGTACGGCTCCACAGCCAGTGACCAAAAAGAAGGACCAGACCGCCATTCCCTCTCAGCCTCCCTCATGAGCCCCTGAGTCGTCAGCCGCGTCTCCTGCAGAAAGATGACATCTGCGTCCAGGTATCGGAGATGGTCATAGACAGCGTGCCTCGTCCTCCTCACCTTAATGCTGTTCACATTACTGGATGTTACTTTTAATGAGAAGTCTGCCATCACAATACCACAACAGAGGAGCAGAAAAGTAAAAGCCGCCATCATAAGTCTGGGTCACAGATGTTCTGACTACCACCGGTCTCCATGTCAGACTGTATCTCATTGTCAGCAGGTACGGGCTTCCGTTTTGAAGGGGGATGGTCCGCTACGTCCCTGTCATACTCAGTCTCTATTCTTTTTATCTCTTCCTCCAAGTCCCCATCAGACTCAGACAAAACATCAAACTTATTGGACATGACCATCACACCTGCCGAACTCTGGACTTTTTTCCTGCCACCCTGGCTAGTGACATACTCCTCCTCAGGTTTACGGGAGGCCTTGTCCTTTTTTTTCCTTTTTACCTGATTACAGCCACTTTCTTCAGCTAGAGATGGTGATACTGAAGTGGTGGCTACATGTGGCTGCTGGACCTGAGGGACGACCTCCATGCTCCCCTCTGTACCCGCTGTGCAAAGCTGCTCTGATGTTACCTGAGCGGACCCCTGGTGGACCTCTGACCTGGTCAGTATTGTCCCTGACATTAAAGCCTCCTCCTCCTGAGCCTCTGTCCCTGTCACTAACTCCTCATCAGGAAGGAGCTTGCATATATTGTGCCAGGCATCTGGACAGTCCCTGTGAGGGTGGCCGATCTCCCCACAGAGACGGCACTTGATGTTCTGGCAATCTGCCGCTAAGTGGCCGACTTCCCCGCACAGGCTGCACTTTACCACGGTACAGGTGTTTGCCAGGTGACCCACTTTACCACACTTAAAACACTTTCGTGGCTGCCCAGGGTAGAAGAAAACCCCCTTCTCCCTCCCGATAAAGAAGGAGTTGGGTAAGTGAGCCGTGATGTTGTTGTGCTGGCGCAATTTCACCAGCACCTTCCATCCACCGGTCCATATACCGTCCTCATCCCTGTTTTTGGTGAGGTCGGAGACAAGGTCACAATGCCTCCGGAGCCACACCACAATGTCCTGCGGGGGGAACAGCCTCATTCCAAAAGATGATGTTAACCGTGGCAGTATCTGGCTTAGATATTGGAATGAAGCTGAACTTATTCCAGCCATCAGCGTCCCTGAACTTGAGGAAATTGGCCCAGAATCTGTCCAGACCAGACATAAGCTTAAAGCTGATATCATAGCCCTGTCTGTCTGGCAGATTTATGACCGCCAAGATATTAACCGGCGCAAACCCCATCTGGCGGCACAGAAGCTCCCTGACTACCAGCCTCCTGTCCGGCAGGTTCTCCTTGGCACCTCTGTGCCTGAACCGCACCACATTCCTCCTTTTGAAAGCCTGCCCGGTGTAATTGGCGCCGGAGGTAAAGGACGGAGCGCCGCGGCTCCAAACATTACTGGGAGGGACCTGTGGGGCCACACTGGGCTGACTGACAGGGCGAGGGTCTGCAGCGGAGGGGCCTGTTACACCTTGTGTGCTGGAAACCAAAGGGGGGAAATCACAGACATTTTGCACATTAATATCAACATCATCATCATCAATCTCAATAGCGTCATCAGGATGCGCAATGTCCACCACAGTCTCTGTACCCCCTTCAGCCCCCAACCCCACATGAACAGTATCAATATCCCCAGAATTAGTGCTCTCCTGTACACCAACAGTAGATGCAGTCTCATGTCCACTGTCTTGCTGTTGTGCTGGGCATGCTGGGACTTGTGGTACCGCTGGGATCTGAGCCTCTTGCTCCTGCTTGGGGTCTGCCGCAGGTAGTTGCGGCTGCTGGTGTAGTATCTGACCCTCCTTAAAACAGAAGCTAGCGGGCTGCAGCACCGGCCGTACCTGCTGCCGGGTCCCCCCTGGGACAATGTCTGTGCGGGAACCAACACAGTCCTGCGCGCAGGACCTAAACCGCTCCTGGTTCCTATATGTCTCTGCCAGGGGCCCCAGCACACAGTCTATGTCCCGCACCACAGTTGCCAGCTCTACCCCCAGTGCATTCAGTCTCTGGTCATATACAGAGTGATCCCCAGGATTAGCAGCCTTCAACTTGTAAATGCAGTCAATTTCTATTTGCAGAAGATTCCTCTGCTGCTGCAACTCACCCATCCTCCTGACCAGTCCTGGTATCTCCTCTGCCAGCTGTAGCTCTGGGGCTCGCGGCGGCTCCTTCTGGGGTCTTGCTTTAGGGGTTGACACGTTGGTTTCTAATGTCGCTGGTTTTGTGGCTCCAGCCTCCGCAACACTTTTACCGCTGCCACCAGCCTGCAACCTCTTGCGTCCAGAGCTCGCCATGCTGGTCACCACATGTCCCAGCTGAAGGTTCTCCTGGAGTGTTTGCTTCTCCAGAGATGTCCGTCTCTGTCTGCCTGGAGTGAGCTGCACACCTGAAGCTGATGATGGACTCTGCCTCACCTTCTGTGCAGCCACCTGCCCTCCAGCACTCAGGTTCTCAGCAGAAGATGCCTTCTGGGATTTCCTTCCAGGCTCTGGACACTGTTTGCTATGACTGGCCGACTGTTTAACAGAAACATCCTTGCACACAGACAAAGCTTTATCTTGTTTCTTTCCCGTACTGAGCTTCAACACAGGATCTTTCTCCATGCTGCTGGGACTTCCATTCTGAGGTTTAATTTCCCCAGAGGCAACTCTGGGATTTCCATCCACATGAGAAGGTTGGGAGTTTCCTCCCAGTGTAGGCCTGGAAGACAGGGCCTTGCTTGGGGTGCTTCCCCGCCCAGGGTGGCCCCTCCCTGGGCTTGCTCCAGACATGAGGAGAACCACAGACACACAACCTCACAGCTAGGAGGCAGTATTATAGTAGTTATATACTTGTACATAGGGGGCAGTATTATAGTAGTTATATTCTTGTACATAGGGGCAGTATTATAGTAGTTATATTCTTGTACATAGGAGCAGTATTATAGTAGTTATATTCTTGTACATAGGAGTATTATAGTACTTATATTCTTGTACATAGTGGCAGTATTATAGTAGTTATATTCTTGTACATAGGAGGAGTATTATAGTACTTATATTCTTGTATATAGGGGCAGTATTATAGTAGTTGTATTCCTGTACATAGGGCAGTATTATAGTAGTTATATTCTTGGTCATAGGAAAAGTATTATAGTAGTTACATTCTTGTACACAGGAGCAGTATTATAGTAGTTATATTCTTGTACATAGCGGCAGTATTATAGTAGCTATATTCTTGTACATAGGGGCAGTATTATAGTAGTTATATTCTTGTACATAGGAGGAGTATTATAGTAGTTATATTCTTGTACATAGGAGCAGTATTATAGTAGTTATATTCTTGTACATAGGCGCAGTAATATAGTAGTTATATTCTTGTACGTAGAGGGCAGTATTATAGTAGTTATGTTCTTGCACATAGGAGCAGTATTATAGTAGTTTTATTCTTGTACATAGGGGCAGTTTTATAGTAGTTATATTCTTGTACATAGGGGCAGCATTATAGTAGTTATATTCTTATACATAGAGGGCAGTATTATAGTAGTTATATTCTTGTACATAGGAGCAGTATTACAGTAGTTGTTTTCTTGTATATAGGGGACAGTAATATAGAACTTATATTCTTGTACATAGGGGGCAGTATTATAGTAGTTATATTCTTGTACATAGGAGCAGTATTACAGTAGTTGTTTTCTTGTATATAGGGGACAGTATTATAGAACTTATATTCTTGTACATAGGGGGCAGTATTATAGTTGTTATATTCTTGTACATAGGGGCAGTATTAGAGTAGTTATATTCTTGGTCATAGGAATAGTATTATAGTAGTTACATTCTTGTACACAGGAGCAGTATTATAGTAGTTATATTCTTGTACATAGGGGGCAGTATTATAGTAGTTATGTTCTTGTACATACGGGGCAGTATTATAGTAGTTATATTCTTGTACATAGGAGCAGAATTATAGTATTTATATTCTTGAACATAGGGGCAGTATTATAGTAGATATATTCTTGTACATAGGAGCAGTATTATAGTAGTTATATTCTTGTACATAGGGGGCAGTATTATAGTAATTATATTCTTGTACATAGGGGCAGTATTATAGTAGTTATATTCTTGTACATAGAGGGCAGTATGATAGTAGTTATAGTCTTGTACATAGGCGCAGTATTATAGTAGTTATATTCTTGTACGTAGAGGGCAGTATTATAGTAATTATGTTCTTGCACATAGGAGCAGTATTATAGTAGTTTTATTCTTGTACATAGGGACAGTATTATAGTAGTTATATTCTTGTATATAGGGGCAGCATTATAGTAGTTATATTCTTATACATAGAGGGCAGTATTATAGTAGTTATATTCTTGTACATAGGAGCAGTATTACAGTAGTTGTTTTCTTGTATATAGGGGGCAGTATTATAGAACTTATATTCTTGTACATAGGGGGCAGTATTATAGTAGTTATATTCTTGTACATAGAGGCAGTATTAGAGTAGTTATATTCTTGGTCATAGGAATAGTATTATAGTAGTTACATTCTTGTACACAGGAGCAGTATTATAGTAGTTATATTCTTGTACATAGGGGCAGTATTATAGTAGTTATATTCTTGTACATAGGGGGCAGTATTATAGTAGTTATGTTCTTGTACATACGGGGCAGTATTATAGTAGTTATATTCTTGTACATAGGAGCAGAATTATAGTATTTATATTCTTGAACATAGGGGCAGTATTATAGTAGATATATTCTTGTACATAGGAGCAGTATTATAGTAGTTATATTCTTGTACATAGGAGCAGTATTATAGTAGTTATATTCTTGTACATAGGGGGCAGTATTATAGTAATTATATTCTTTTACATAGGAGCAGTATTATAGCAGTTATATTCTTGTACATAGGGGCAGTATTATAGTAGTTATATTCTTGTACATAGAGGGCAGTATGATAGTAGTTATATTCTTGTACATAGGCGCAGTATTATAGTAGTTATATTCTTGTACGTAGAGGGCAGTATTATAGTAGTTATATTCTTGCACATAGGAGCAGTATTATAGTGGTTTTATTCTTGTACATAGGGGCAGTATTATAGTAGTTATATTCTTGTACATAGGGGCAGCATTATAGTAGTTATATTCTTATACATAGAGGGCAGTATTATAGTAGTTATATTCTTGTACATAGGAGCAGTATTACAGTAGTTGTTTTCTTGTATATAGGGGGCAGTATTATAGAACTTATATTCTTGTACATAGGGGGCAGTATTATAGTAGTTATATTCTTGTACATAGGGCCAGTATTATAGTAGTTATATTCTTGTACATAGGGGGCAGTATTATAGTAATTATATTCTTGTACATAGGGGCAGTATTATAGCAGTTATATTCTTGTACTTAGGGTCAGTATTATAGTAATTATAATCTTTTACATAGAGGGCAGTATAATAGCAGTTATATTCTTGTAGATAGGAGCAGTATTATAGTAATTATATTCTTGTACAAAGGGGGCAGTATTATAGTAGTTATATTCTTGTACACAGGAGCAGTATTATAGTAGTTATATTCTTGTACATAGGGGCAGTATTGTAGTAGTTATATTCTTGTACATAGATGCAGCATTATAGTAGTTATATTCTTGTACATAGAGGGCAGTATTATAGTAGTTATATTCTTGTACTTAGGAGCAGTATTACAATAGTTGTTTTCTTGTATATAGGGGGCAGTATTATAGAACTTATATTCTTGTACATAGGGGGCAGTATTATAGTAGTTATATTCTAGTACATAGGGGCAGTATTATAGTAGTTATATTCTTTTACATAGGGGCAGTATTATAGTAATACAGTAGCTATATTCTTGTACATAGGAGCAGTATTATAGTAGTTATATTCTTGTACATAGGGGCAGTATTATAGTAGTTATATTCTTGTACATAGGTGGCAGTATTATAGTAGTTATATTCTTGCACATAGGGGCAGTATTATAGTAGTTATATTCTTGTGCATAGGGGCAGTATTATAGTAGTTATATTCTTGTACATCGGGGCAGCATTATAGTAGTTATATTCTTGTACATAGAGGGCAGTATTATAGTAGTTATATTCTTGTACATAGGAGCAGTATTATAGTAGTTGTTTTCTTGTATATAGGGGACAGTATTATATAACTTATATTCTTGTACATAGGGCCAGTATTATAGTAGTTATATTCTTGTACATAGAGGGCAGTATTATAGTAGTTATATTCTAGTACATAGGCGCAGTATTATAGTAGTTATATGCTTGTACATAGAGGGCATTATTATAGTAGTTATATTCTTGTACATAGGAGCAGTATTATAGTAGTTTTATTCTTGTACATAGGGGCAGTATTATAGTATTTATATTCTTGTACATAGGGGCAGCATTATAGTAGTTATATTCTTGTACATAGAGGGCAGTATTATAGTAGTTATATTCTTGTACATAGGAGCAGTATTACAGTAGTTGTTTTCTTGTACAGTGGGGAAATAAAGTATTTAGTCAGACAGCAATAGTGCAAGTTCCACCACTTAAAAAGATGAGAGGCGTCTGTAATTTACATCATAGGTAGACCACAACTATGGGAGCCAAACTGAGAAAAAAAAATCCAGAAAATCACATTGTCTGTTTTTTTTTCATTTTATTTGCATATTATGGTGGAAAATAAGTATTTGGTCAGAAACAAGCAATCAAGATTTCTGGCTCTCACAGACCTGTAACTTCTTCTTTAAGAGTCTCCTCTTTCCTCCACTCATTACCTGTAGTAATGGCACCTGTTTAAACTTGTTATCAGTATAAAAAGACACCTGTGCACACCCTCAAACAGTCTGACTCCAAACTCCACTATGGTGAAGACCAAAGAGCTGTCAAAGGACACCAGAAACAAAATTGTAGCCCTGCACCAGGCTGGGAAGACTGAATCTGCAATAGCCAACCAGCTTGGAGTGAAGAAATCAACTGTGGGAGCAATAATTAGAAAATGGAAGACATACAAGACCACTGATAATCTCCCTCGATCTGGTGCTCCACGCAAAATCCCACCCCGTGGGGTCAGAATGATCACAAGAACGGTGAGCAAAAATCCCAGAACCACGCGGGGGGACCTAGTGAATGAACTGCAGAGAGCTGGGACCAATGTAACAAGGCCTACCATAAGTAACACACTACGCCACCATGGACTCAGATCCTGCAGTGCCAGACGTGTCCCACTGCTTAAGCCTGTACATGTCCGGGCCCGTCTGAAGTTTGCTAGAGAGCATTTGGATGATCCAGAGGAGTTTTGG
The DNA here is from genome assembly GCF_039654945.1 of Dendrobates tinctorius. NCBI lineage: Eukaryota > Metazoa > Chordata > Amphibia > Anura > Dendrobatidae > Dendrobates > Dendrobates tinctorius. Next base: position 2,744,774 of record NW_027361991.1, on the reverse strand, counting down.
GAGAATGTCCTATGGTCTGATGAAACCAAACTGGAACTGTTTGGTAGAAACACAACTTGTCATGTTTGGAGGAAAAAGAATACTGAGTTGCATCCATCAAACACCATACCTACTGTAAAGCATGGTGGTGGAAACATCATGCTTTGGGGCTGTTTCACTGCAAAGGGGCCAGGACGACTGATCCGGGTACATGAAAGAATGAATGGGGCCATGTATCGTGAGATTTTGAGTGCAAACCTCCTTCCATCAGCAAGGGCATTGAAGATGAAACGTGGCTGGGTCTTTCAACATGACAATGATCCAAAGCACACCACCAGGGCAACGAAGGAGTGGCTTCGTAAGAAGCATTTCAAGGTCCTGGAGTGGCCTAGCCAGTCTCCAGATCTCAACCCTATAGAAAACCTTTGGAGGGAGTTGAAAGTCCGTGTTGCCAAGCGAAAAGCCAAAAACATCACTGCTCTAGAGGAGATCTGCATGGAGGAATGGGCCAACATACCAACAACAGTGTGTGGCAACCTTGTGAAGACTTACAGAAAACGTTTGACCTCTGTCATTGCCAACAAAGGATATATCACAAAGTATTGAGATGAAATTTTGTTTCTGACCAAATACTTATTTTCCACCATAATATGCAAATAAAATGAAAAAAAAAACAGACAATGTGATTTTCTGGATTTTTTTTTCTCAGTTTGTCTCCCATAGTTGAGGTCTACCTATGATGTAAATTACAGACGCCTCTCATCTTTTTAAGTGGTGTAACTTGCACTATTGCTGACTGACTAAATACTTTTTTTCCCCACTGTATATAGGGGGCAGTATTATAGAACTTATATTCTTGTACATAGGGGGCAGTGTTATAGTAGTTATATTCTTGTACATAGGGCCAGTATTATAGTAGTTATATTCTTGTATATAGGGGGCAGTATTATAGTAATTATATTCTTGTACATAGAGGGCAGTATTATAGTAGTTATATTCTTGTAGATAGGAGCAGTATTATAGTAATTGTATTCTTGTACATAGGGGGCAGTATTATAGTAGTTATATTCTTGTACACAGGAGCAGTATTATAGTAGTTATATTCTTGTACATAGGGGCAGTATTATAGTAGTTATATTCTTGTACATAGGGGCATCATTATAGTAGTTATATTCTTGTACATAGAGGGCAGTATTATCGTAGTTATATTCTTGTACATAGAAGCAGTATTACAGTAGTTGTTTTCTTGTATATAGGGGGCAGTATTATAAAACTTATATTCTTGTACATAGGGGCCAGTATTATAGTAGTTATATTCTTGTACATAGGGCCAGTATTATAGTAGTTATATTCTTGTACATAGGGGCTGTATTATAGTAGTTATATTCTTGTACATAGGGTCAGTATTATAGTAGTTATATTCTTGTACATAGGGGCAGTATTATAGTAGTTATATTCTTGTACATAGGGGCAGTATTATAGTAGTTATATTCTTGCACATAGGGAGCAGTATTATAGTAGTTATATTCTTGTACATAGGAGCAGTATTACAGTAGTTGTTTTCTTGTATATAGGGGGCAGTATTATAGAACTTATATTCTTGTACATAGGGGCAGTATTATAGTAGTTATATTCTTGTACATAGGGGGCAGTATTATAGTAGTTATATTCTTGTACATAGGAGCAGTATTATGGTAGTTATATTCTTGTACATAGGGGCAGTGTTATATTAGTTATATTCTTGTACATAGGGGCAGTATTATAGTAGTTATATTCTTGTACATAGGGGCAGTGTTATATTAGTTATATTCTTGTACATAGGAGTAACATTATAGTAGTTATATTCTTGTACATAGGGGCAGTTTTATAGTAGTTATATACTTGTACATAGGGGCAGTATTAATTAATCTTGCCCTAACAATTTATCGCATGGGGGTATTTTGGATGCCCCACCACTGCTAACAACCTTCCAAGAACTGCGGGGATTTATGTATATCCCACTTTCTCTGTTCCACTTTGGAACTCGCAGCTCTCCAGTTCCCCCCTTACCCTCATGTCAGTCAGGGAACTGCACCTAGGATAATTAGTCGCCAGATGGTCTGCTTGTTGTGCACGGGCAATTAGAATTAGACTACTGCAGTAAGGAAATTATCAATGCGTTGGCCACGGCCACCCAGTCAGCATGTAAGACCCTTCCGTACTGCCAACTAGCCCATCCCACTGAACACACCATGCTGCCACCAGCCACGATTCACTTAATCAAAGAGTTAATTAAGAGGGTCTGTGGCAAACCCCCAAATTGGTAGCGATTATCTAAAAAAGGCGCATAGTTCGTTTCTTTGAGCATGAAGACAGACTGATAATTTTATCATTTATTCCCAAAATGTGGGCAGTGATTACACAGATAAAAGTTGTTACAAAGTTGAGACATTAAATATGTACATTGCAAATATAGAAATAACATGGATGAATAAACAGAAATTACACTTACAGTTGCTTATGGTTCTTTAGGCACCCATGTGGCTCGGGGGAGGGGCAGCCAACCACACATCCCGGACATCTGCAGGTCTTTAAAATAAAATAAAATGACTCAAGGAAAGTGCAATATAAAATCTCCTAATAATCAGAATTGTGCACCATGGAAAGAATAAAGAAGACAACTCGGGAAAATTAAATGAAGAAAGCGAAGAAACCGAGAACAATGTCCAATAATAAAGATTTTTATTTTATTAGATATCCAACAATATTATATATATATATATATATATACGTATATTTAAAATTAATGGTAAGGGGAGGCCAATGCCAAATAAGGGCACAGCCTGGGGACAGCAATAATCACTCAATAAAAAGCACCCACAATAATATCACACAGTAAAATGAAAGCCAAAAATATATATTTGAATATATTATATATGTATATATAAAAGCACATATAAAAATTGCTAGTGAGAGTGTAATAAATTTATGTGCAAACATATAATATGTGCAGGCAAGAAAAAACTGTGAAAAAATATATAAAAACGCAAAAAAAATATATAATAACTAAATATGTATAACCACACAATAAAGTGCAATGTGCCACAATTGTAAACAGGAACCGTGTGCAAAAGGAAAAATTATTTAAAATATATGTGTGAAAGCACAAAACGAGTGCTCAAATAATTTATAGTAAATGAGCTGCCACAATTGAAGTGCAATGTGCCACAAAAGTGTAATAAATCAGAGCCTATAATATACAATAAAAATAATTGTGGACAGTGTAAATACCTTTCAGCTGTTTCTGTCCCCAGGATGTGCCAGCCCCGACGCGTGTTTCGGCGTACCTTCGTCGGTTTCTTCGCTTTCTTCATCTGCAGGTCTTTGTAGAATGGCATCTGCAGCTTCAACTGAGGAATTGTAAGGGAGGGGTACCTTATAGCCTAGGGTCGGTTACATCATGAAAGGAGCAGTCTGGAGAAGTTCAGCCCTCCTTTCTCCAAGTTTCAATTTCACTGTAAAACTTATAATAACTATATCTGAATGAGGGAAGCTCGTATAAACACACGTATGGTATCATTGGTTGTAGTCTATCGAATACAATAAAACAACATCAAACCTGCCATAATTAAGACACTCCATTTGGGAGCAATCCATATCTCTGTTTCTGGAGGGATTAGAACCATGAAATCTAGGGGATAGAAATCTGGTTTCGTGCCCTTCACAGAAATGTAATTATTACATCCCTGTCACATATGGTTTTTGCGATATGACTTGTTTTAATATCTCCCATAACTTTATTCAGCCACATGTTTGAGAACAAAAGACATCCTCTCCACTCAGCTTAATTAACATTCTTAGCTCCCAAGGAAATGGACAGTGTCCTGTTACAGATGCAGGCAGACCAACACACTCACACAACTGCTAAGATGGGAGAAACAAAAGGAGGGGGGCTGCAGGTGTGTGACAAGGAGATTTTCTCCTAGAATGAAGGATTCTGGAAGGTTCCAACAAAATCATGCCTTACAGTACATTACACCTCCCCCTTTTAGAGGGCGCTACGGAGGCATTACCTGACGGTAATCAGCCATGCGCACCTCAGCAGGTTCGCCCCGGCGGGACAGCCCATCGGCTTTACCATGTTCGCTGCCCTTTTTGTGTTGTTCAGTAAAGTCATACTGTTGAAGGGCAAGGGTCCAGCGGAGCAACCTTCCTTTGGTTCTGGATACTGTGTGCAACCAGCTCAGAGGGTTGTGGTCGGTTACCACCGTGAAGGTGTGCCCGTACAGGTAGGGCTGCAAATGTTGCTGTGCCCACAGCATGGCCAGACACTCCCTCTCGATGGTGGAATATGCCGTTTCCCTCAGCAAAAGTTTCCGGCTCAGGTACAACATGGGGTGCTCTTGGTTCCCTGAGTCGACCTGGCTGAGCACAGCACCGAGGCTAAACTCACTGGCGTCGGTCTGTACCAGGAACGGGCGACTGCTGTCGACTGCTTTCAACACTGGAGAGTTGCACAGGGCTGTTTTCAAAGCTTGGAAGGCCGCCTCACAGTCATCTGTCCAGTTGACTGTTTGGGGTAGCCTCTGCTTGGTGAGGTCGGTAAAGGGTTTTGCAAGGGCGCTACAGTCTTGTACGAACCGCCTATAGTACCCTGCAGTGCCAAAGAAGGACTTCACCTGTTTCTTGGTCCTGGGGGTGGGCCAAGACACAATTGCATCCACCTTTTCTGGCTCCGGACTCATGGAACCCCCGCCTAGCCGGTGCCCCAGGTAGTGGACCTCGCTCATGCCCATCAGGCACTTTCCCGGCTTGATAGTCAGGCCTGCCTGGTGAAGATGCTTGAGCACCTCCTGGAGATGCTGAAGGTGTTCCTCCCAGGTGGAACTGAAGATGGCGATGTCATCCAAGTACGCCACCACGTACTCCTCCAGTCCCCAGAGCAGGTGTTGACCATCTGCTGGAAAGTGGCAGGGGCATTTTTCATGCTGAAGGGCATGACTGTGGACTCGTACAGCCCAAAGGGTGTGATAAAGGCGGATTTCTCCTGCGCCTCAGGGCTCAGGGGGATCAGCCAGTATCCCCGACTCAAATCCATGATGGATATGTACCTTGCTTTCGCCAGCCGCTCAAGCAGATCCTCGATGCGCGGCATTGGGTGGGCATCAGAGGTTGTGATGGCGTTGAGCCCCCTGTAGTCCATGCAGAACTGGGTGGTTCTATCCTTTTTAGACACAAGGACTACAGTTGAGGCCCATGCGCTTTTTGACCGTCGAATCACCCCCAGCTTAAACATCTCATCGATCTCTTGGCGCATGACTTGTTGCACTGCCTCAGAGATCCGATAAGGTGTTAGCCATAGTGGGGCGTGATTCCCGGTGTCCATCTCATGAACCGCTAACTCCGTCCTCCCAGGTCGGTTGGTGAACACGGCCCAGAAGAGTTCCAGGGTGGCCACCAACTGCGACCGCTGGGATACAGTTAACAAACCACTTATCTCCATGTCCTCAGTGGACCCATTGGCCTTGGCTTGGGCCAGCATGTCCAGGAGGGGATCTTCCTCCCCATCCTCTGGCAGGTTGCAGACCGATAGGACGCAAGCTTCACGTTCGTAGTGTGCCTTCAGCATGTTGACGTGAAAGGCCTTGCGCCTACCCCGAGTATGGTCAAGGGTGTCCACGTAGGTGACCGGGTTGAGCTGTTCGTGGACGATGTATGGGCCTTCCCAGGCTGCCTGAAGCTTATCCGTTGGTACAGGGACCAGCACCCACACCTTTTGACCCACCTGGTAGGTCCCCTCCCAGGCGTTCTGGTCGTACCAGTGCTTCAGGTCAGCCTGAGCCTGCGTCATGTTGTCATGCACCAACTGCGTCAAGGTCTGCATCTTGTCATGGAAGCGCATGACATAATCCACGATGGACACTTCTGTGGGGTTTGGCTCATCTTCCCAGGATTCTATTATCAACCGAAGGGGTCCCCGGACTCGCCTGCCATACAGGAGCTCAAAGGGGGAGAACCCGGTCGAGGCCTGCGGAACTTCTCTGTAAACGAACAGCAGGTGTGGAAGGTACTGCTCCCAGTCGAGCCCTTGGGTCTCAACCAGCGTTCAGAGCATCTGTTTGAGGGTACCGTTGAAGCGTTCACACAAACCATTAGCCTGTGGGTGATACGCACTCGATACCAGGTGCTGCACCTGCATTTTCTTACAAAGAGCCTCCATTAGGTGAGACATAAATTAGGTCCCTTGATCGGTAAGCATCTCCCTGGAAATCCTACCCTTGAAAAGATGTTCACCAGTGCGTCAGCCACCTTATCTGCCCTGGTTGAAGAAAGAGCTACTGCCTCTGGGTACCGGGTAGCGTAGTCTACCATGGTGAGAATATATTGCTTTCCGGAGCTGCTGGGGACGGCCAGCAGGCCTACAATGTCCACCGCGATTCTCTGGAAAGGCACCTCTATCACTGGCAACGGAATAAGGGGAGCCTTAAGAGCAGGCCCCGCCTTACCCACTTTTTGACAGGTGTTACAGGAGCGGCAGTATTGTGTTACATCTGTCCCCATCTTGGGCCAGTAGAAGTGTTGAGACAGCCGCGCCTTGGTTTTGCTGATCCCCAAGTGTCCAGCGAGTGGAATCTCATGGGCAATCCGCAACAACTCAGTTCTGAACTGGAGGGGGACGACCAGCTGTCTTTCCCTCAACCACTCCTTTTGGGAATCTCCGGGTACTGTCTCCTTCCTCGTTCCCAGAACACCCTCTCGTTATCAGACTCGGAGGTGAGCGTCTCGGCGTGATCTCTCAATTTCTCCAGGCTCGCGTCTGAGTGCAGAGCAGCCTGGAACTCCTTGCTGGAGGCTGCCAGAAGTGATGTCAGGGTCCCTTCCTCACTGGGACCCTCTGGAACCTGCTCTGGGTTCACCTCTGGTTCAGTCTCTCCTGTAGCAGAAGAGGGTCCAGAAGACGGCGCTACCTGCGATCTGGGCACTCTAACTGCATGTGACAGCTGCTACGTATACTGTCTCCCTGGGGATTTCTACAGACCCACCAGTCTGTGCTGCTATGGGCCCTACCTCCCCATCCACTACCAACACTTCCGGAGCAGTGCTACTTATGGGCCAGTTACCTTCCTCGGTGGCACTGGTCAGTTGCATGGCATTACCTTCCTCATGGTCCCCATGCACCTCCCCATTTCCTTTAGCACCGTTGCTTGCTCCTGCCAGGGGTTCCTCAGCCGGCTCACTCCGCAGAGTGACGGGGCTGAGCATTTTGGTACCTGTGGACACACCTACCGTTTCAACAAAATGGTTAACAGGTTCAGTCGGCACAGATACATCATCGTCATCATTCCTAGGAAAAGAATGGTTATCAGATTTCTTTGGTACATTTACATCACCATCAGCATCATTCCTGGGGAAAGAATGGTTGTTAGTTACATCATTACGCATCAATTCGTTAGCAGGTAACACATTCTGTTTCCCATCATCATCAGGGTTAACGTTACCCTTATTATCAGATTGGGGAGGGGTGTCAGGGACATAGTAAGCAACCATCCTCCCTAAGTCAGTCCCCAATAAAACGTCAGTGGGCAGGTTTTCAGACACCCCCACTTCCCTCACCCCTGATCCCAGCACCCCAATCAAGGAATACCCGGGCCACTGGCAAGGGACAGTGGGTACCCCCGATCCCGGTGACAGTCAGGGTTTTCCCCTCAACAAACTCTTCAGGGGCCGCCAGTCCAGGACGGATGAGGGTTCGTTCAGCCCCAGTGTCCTTGGGGCTTGTAGCAAGACGGGCCCCCACCTGGATGGGTTGAACGTTGTCGCCCATCCTCCCAACCTCACCTCCCACCAACAGAACAGACGCTTTGGGCCCAGAGGCCTTGGCTGGGGGGTTCTTCGGCCTTTCCGGACAGGTGACCAGTCCGATCGAAGTTGTAACACTTGCGATTGTCAGTAATAGGCCTGGCATTGGCAACAGCGCCAGGGCCTCCAGAGTGACGGCTAGCTGGGGCACTGGGGTTGGTTGCAGGCTTACCCCCTCTCCAGCTGGTGGTGACTGGCCTCCGCGTCTCTGACTTCCGGTTGGCCTCATAGTTGTCGGCGATCTGCGCCTCTTTGTCCGCATTCGTTGGTTCGTGGTCCAGGATGAACAGTCGGACCTCAGCTGGGCAGAGATGCAGGAACTGGTCTTTGATCATCAGGTCCCGTAGCAGCTCAAAGGAGTCAACGGACTGTCCATGTGTCCAGTGGTCAAAGTGGGTCTTGAGTCCTTGCACCACATCGCTATAGCTATTGTGTGGGCCACATTGGAAGTTCCGGAACGTCTTTCGGTACACCTCAGGTGTCAGCCGGTATTTAGGGATCAGAGCCTGCTTTATGGCGTCATAGTCATCATCATCTTCTGGTGGAGGAGAGGCAAACGCCTCCAGAGCTTTGCCTTTTAGCCCTGGGGTCAAGTACCAGGCCCATTGGACCTTATCCAGCTGGTCCTGTCTGCAGGCTTTCTCAAAGGCTCGCAGAAACGTGTCCAAGTCCTCGTCCTTTTCCATCACGGGAAAATGCTCTGGCTGGGGTTTAGGACTCTGGACACTGCTGGGCTCACTTCTTCGGGCTATGGAGGATGTTCCCCTTGTCGGAGCATCTACAGCTCATGGGCCCTCTGCGCTTGGCGCTCGGCTCTCTCAGCCTCTCTTTCGGCTCGGGCCTCCTGCTCGACTCTCTCCTGAGCTTGCTGGATCAGCTTCAGACGTCCCTCACGGTCTTCAGCAGGGAGTGCATCCAAGGCCGCATGCAGGTAGGGGTTCAGCTTGGCCTGGTTGCATGTGGAGCCGGCATATGGTGGTTGGACCTCAGATGCAGCGCCACCTTGGCTAGGGCCGGCTTCTGCGCCCGCTGGGCTCTGGGCGTTGTCCAGCTGCACCAGAGCCGCGATCAGTTGGTCTCTGGTTATGTTTGTGGCGTCAATGCCTCGGTACGTGCATACTCCAGCAAGAGTTTCCTTTTTCTGCTGTATTTACCAGCGTTCTCCTTTTGCTGCCATGGTTGCCAAATAAAAGATAGAAAAGAAAAACAAAGAGGAGGCAGGGAATACTCGCACGTACACAAAAATGTCTCAGGACTAATAACCACTGAGTCGGTTCTTCAAAACCTATGACGCAGGATTCCCGCAGGAACCGTGCAGGTTTTTAGTGAGAGGGATGATTGCTCAAACCAAATCACTAATGCTCTATGATAATCCCACCGCTCTGCCACCAAACTGGTACGAAAGCACACCCTGTGCCACCAATATGTCATGATTAGTGTTGAGCATTCCGATACCGCAAGTATCGGGTATCGGCCGATACTTGCTGTATCGGAATTCCGATACCGACTTCCGATATTTTTTCAATATCGGAATTCGGCATCGGAATCGGAAGTTCAGTTGATTGACGGCCTGACGTCATCATGATGCGCGGTGTGTGCGCATCATGATGCGCCGTCATTTCGGGCCTTCCGGGGGTCTCTGCCGGCCTGCCGGGGGGGCTGTGCCGGCCTGCCGGGGGGCTGTGTGGACTGCCCGGGTTCTGTACCGGCCTGCCGGGGGGCTGTGCCGGCCTGCCGGTGGTCTGTGCACCCTGTGTGGGTCTGTACCGGCCTGCCGGGGGGCTGTGCCGGCCTGCCGGGGGGCTGTGCCGGCCTGCCGGGGGGCTGTGTGGACTGCCCGGGGTCTCTGCCGGCCTGCCGGGGGGCTGTGCCGGCCTGCCGGGGGGCTGTGCACCCTGTGGGGGTCTGTACCGGCCTGCCGGGGGGCTGTGCCGGCCTGCCGGGGGGCTGTGCTGATGTCCGGGGGTCTGTGCAAGCATCGTCCGATGGGACTACAAGTCCCATCGGGCGATGCCTGCTACCATGACAGTGATTGACACATTAGCCAATGATGGGACAGTAGTAGTCCCATCATCCGGCTAATGTGTTAAATGTTAAAAAAAAAAAAATAAAAAAAAAAAATACTACATACATACTACATGCTACATACATACTACATATATACTACATACATACTACATACATACTACATACATACTACATGCATGCTACATACATACTACATATATACTACATACATACTACATACATACTGCATGCTACATACATACTACATACATACTACATACATACTACATATATACTACATGCATGCTACATATATACTACATACATACTACATATATACTACATGCATGCTACATATATACTACATACATACTACATATATACTACATACATGCTACATATATACTACATACATACTACATATATACTACATACATGCTACATACATACTACATACATACTACATATATACTACATGCATGCTACATATATACTACATGCTACATACATACCACATACATACTACATACATGCTACATATATACTACATGCATGCTACATACATACTACATATATACTACATGCATGCTACATACATACTACATGCTACATGCATGCTACATACATACTACATACATACTACATGCTACATACATACCACATATATACTACATACATACAATACATTCATACAATACATACATAGACATACAGTACATATAACATAGAGTAACATACTTACCAATACTTGTCACATTGTTCCCCGAAGCCATTGTCTTTCCGGAATAAATATTAACATAACAAACCACAAAAATACTCACCCACGATCCGAAGCAGTCCACGAGTGTGTCCCACGACGATCTTGGGTAGAGAACTGCAGCATCAGATGATGCTGCCGTTCTCTACGGGCTGCAGGAATCCAATGACGGAAGGTAGGTATCCTTCCGCACTGTATTCCTCCGCCACTTAAAAAAAAAAAAGTCCCTAGTCTCACTTTATGCCATTGCTGTGTGGGAAATTCCCACACAGCAATGGCATAAAGTGAGACTAGGGACTTTTTTTTTTTTAAGTGGCGGAGGAATACAGTGCGGAAGGATACCTACCTTCCGTCATTGGATTCCTGCAGCCCGTAGAGAACGGCAGCATCAGCTGATGCTGCAGTTCTCTACCCAAGATCGTCGTGGGACACACTCGTGGACTGCTTCGGATCGTGGGTGAGTATTTTTGTGGTTTGTTATGTTAATATTTATTCCGTAGACGACAATGGCTTCGGGGAACAATGTGACAAGTATTGGTAAGTATGTTACTCTATGTTATATGTACTGTATGTCTATGTATGTATTGTATGAATGTATTGTATGTATGTAGTATATATGTGGTATGTATGTAGCATGTAGTATGTATGTAGCATGCATGTAGCATGTAGTATGTATGTAGCATGCATGTAGTATATATGTAGTATGTATGTAGCATGCATGTAGTATATATGTAGTATGTATGTAGCATGCATGTAGTATATATGTAGTATGTATGTAGTATATATGTAGCATGTATGTAGTATATATGTAGCATGCATGTAGCATGTAGTATGTATGTAGCATGCATGTAGTATATATGTAGTATGTATGTAGCATGCATGTAGTATATATGTAGCATGCATGTAGTATATATGTAGTATGTATGTAGTATATATGTAGCATGTATGTAGTATGTATGTAGCATGCATGTAGCATGTAGTATGTATGTAGCATGCATGTAGTATATATGTAGTATGTATGTAGCATGCATGTAGTATATATGTAGTATGTATCATGAAGTATGTATGTAGCATGCATGTAGTATATATGTAGTATGTATGTTGCATGTAGTATGAATGTAGCATGTATGTAGTATGTAGTATGAATGTAGCATGTATGTAGTATGTAGTATGAATGTAGCATGTAATTTTTTTTTTTTTTTACATTTAACACATTAGCCGGATGATGGGACTACTACTGTCCCATCATTGGCTAATGTGTCAATCACTGTCATGGTAGCAGGCATCGCCAGATGGGACTTGTAGTCCCATCGGACGATGCCTGCACAGACCCCCGGAGCCTGCACAGCCCCCCGGCAGGCCGGCACAGCCCCCCGGCAGGCCGGCACAGCCCCCCGGCAGGCCGGCACAGCCCCCCGGAGCCTGCACAGACCACCGGCAGGCCGGCACAGACCACCGGAGCCTGCACAGACCCCCTGGCAGGCCGGCACAGCCCCCCGGCAGGCCGGCACAGCCCCCCGGCAGGCCGGCACAGCCCCCCGGAGCCTGCACAGACCACCGGCAGGCCGGCACAGACCACCGGAGCCTGCACAGACCCCCTGGCAGGCCGGCACAGCCCCCCGAAAGGCCCGTACAGACCCCAGAGAGGCTGTACAAGGGCAGGAAAGGGTTTTTCTTATTCCGATACCGGAAGTCCCATAGACTTGAATGGGACTTCCGGTATCGGAATCGGCGATACCGATACTTTTTTTAAAGATCGGCCGATACCATCCGATACGATACTTTGAAGTATCGGATGGTATCGCTCAACTCTAGTCATGATGCCACCACCGACCCGAGTGTGTCAGCGGACGGAGGGACGCAATGCTTTGCCGACACACGGCTATCACAGGCACAGTGAGGCTTATCTTAGCTATCCCACCACCGGCACCATGTGACAAAAATATACAGCAAGTTAATCTTGCCCTAACAATTTATCGCAGGAGGGTATTTTGGATGCCCCACCACTGCTAACAACCTTCCAAGAACTGCGGGGATTTATGTATATCCCACTTTCTCAGTTCCACTTTGGAACTCGCAGCTCTCCGGTGCCCCCCTTACCCTCTGGTCAGTCAGGGAACTGCACCTAGGATAATTAATCGCTGGATGGGCTGCTTGTTGTGCACGGGCAAATAGACTACTGCAGTAAGGGAATTATCAATGCGTTGGCCGCGGCCACCCAGTCAGCATGTAAGACCCTTCCGTACTGCCAACTAGCCCAACCAACCGCACACACCACGCTGCCATCAGCCACGATTCACTTAATCAAAGAGTTAATTAAGAGGGTTCATGGCAAACCCCCAAATTAGTAGCGATTATCTAAAAAAGGTGCATAGTTTGTTTCTTAGAGCATGAAGACAGACTGATAATTTTATCTTTTATTCCCAAAATGTGGGCAGTGATTACACAGATAAAAGTTGTTACAAAGTTGAGACATTAAATATGTACATTGCAAATATAAAAATAACATGTATGAAAAATACAGAAATTACACTTACAGCTGCTTATGGTTCTATAGGCAACCCATGTGGCTCGGGGGAGGGGCAGCCAGCCGCACGTCCCCGGACATCTGCAGGTCTTTATAGCATGGCATCTGCAGCTTCAACTGAGGAATTGTAAGGGAGGGGTACCTTATAGCCTAGGGTCGGTTACATCACGAAAGGGGCAGTCTGGGGAAGTTCAGCCCCCCTTCTCCAAGTTGCAATTTCACTGTAAAACTTATAATAACTATATCTGAACAAGGGAAGCTCGTATAAACACACATATGGTATCATTGGTTGTAGTCAATCGAATACAATAAAACATGCCGTAATTAAGACACTCCATTTGGGAGCAATCCATATCTGTTTCTGGAGGGGTTAGAACCATGAAAACTACGGGTTAGAAAGCTGGTTTCGTGCCCGTCACAGAAATGTAATTATTATATCCCTGTCACATATGGTTTTTGCGATATGACTTGTTTTAATATCTCCCATAGCTTTATTCAGCCACATGTTTGAGAACAAAAGACATCCTCTCCACTCAGCTTAATTAACATTCTTAGCTCCCCAGGAAATGGACAGTGTCCTGTTACAGATGCAGGCAGACCAGCACACACACACTGCTGCTAAGGAAGGAGAAACAAAAGGAGGGGGGCTGCAGCTGTGTGACAAGGATATTTTCTCCTAGAATGGAGGATTTTGGAAGATTCCAACAAAATCATGCCTTACAGTACATTACAATAGGGGCAGTGTTATAGTAATTATATTCTTGTACATAGGGGGCAGTATTATAGAAGTTATATTCTTGTACATAGGGGGTAGTATTACAGTAATTATATTCTTGTACAAAGGGGCAGTATTATAGTAGTTGTATTCTTGTACATATGCGCAGTATTATAGTAGTTGTATTCTTGAACATAGGGGCTGTATTATAGTAGTTATATTCTTGTACATAGGGGGCAGTATTATAGTAGTTATATTCTAATACATAGGGGGCAGTATTATAGTAGTTATATTCTTGTTAAAAAGGGGCAGTATTATAGTAGTTATATTCTTGTAAATAGGAGCAGTGTTATAGTAGTTATATTCTGTTACAAAGGAGCAGTATTATAGTAGTTATATTCTTGTACATAGGGGCAGTATTATAGTAGTTATAGTCTTGTACATAGGGTGCAGTATTATAGTAGTTATATTCTTGTACATAGGGGCAGTATTAGAGTAGATATATTCTTGTATAAAGGAGCAGTATTATAGTAGTTATTTTCTTGTACATAGGGGCAGTATTATAGTAGTTATAGTCTTGTACATAGGGTGCAGTATTATAGTAGTTATATTCTTGTACATAGGGGCAGTATTATAGTAGATATATTCTTGTAAATAGGAGCAGTATTATAGTAGTTATATTCTGTTACAAAGGAGCAGTATTATAGTAGTTATATTCTTGTACATAGGGGCAGTATTATAGTAGTTATATTCTTGTACATAGGGGCAGTGTTATAGTAGTTATATTCTTGTATATAGGGGCAGTATTATAGTAGTTATATTCTTGTACATAGGGGCAGTATTATAGTAATATTCTTGTACATAGGGGCAGTATTATAGTAGTTATAGTCTTGTACATAGGGTGCAGTATTATTGTAGTTATATTCTTGTACATAGGGACAGTATTATAGCAGCTAGATTCTTTTATATAGGAGGTAGTATTATAGTAGTTATAGTCTTGTACATAGGGGCAGTATTATAGTAGTTATATTCTTGTACATAGGGAGCAGCATTATAGTAGTTATATTCTTGTATATAGGGGTTGTATTATAGTGGTTATATTCTTGTACAAAGGAGCAGTATTATAGTAGTTATATTCTTGTATATAAGAGCAGTATTATTGTAATTATATTCTTGTACATAGGAACAGTCTTATAGTAGTTATACTCTTGTATCATAGAATCATAGAATCGTAGAGTTGGAAGGGACCTCCTGGGCCATCTGGTCCAACCCCCTGCTCAAAGCAGGATTCGCTAAATCATCCCAGTCAGATGTCTGTCCAGCCTCTGTTTGAAGACTTCCATTGAAGGAGAACTCACCACTTCTCGTGGCAGCCTCTTCCCCTCATTGATCACTCTAAGTGTCAAAAAGTTTTTTCTAATATCTAATCTGTGTCTCCTCCCATTCAGTTTCATCCCATTGCTTCTAGTCTTTCCTTGTGCAAATGAGAATAAAGATGATCCTTCTACAATGTGACAGCCCTTTAGATATTTGTAGACAGCTATTAAGTCTCCTCTCAGTCTTCTCTTTTGCAAACCAAACATTCCCAAATCCTGCAACCTTTCCTCATAAGACAGGGTTTGCAGACCGGTCACCATTCTGGTCGCTATTTTCTGAACTTGCTCCAGTTTTTTGATGTCTTTTTTAAAATGTGGTGCCCAAAACTGGACACAATATTCCAGATGAGGTCTGACCAAAGAGGAGTAGAGGGAAATAATGACTTCACGTGATCTAGACTGTATGCTTCTGTTAATACATCCTAGAATTGCATTTGCCTTTTTTGCTGCTGCATCACACTGTTGACTCATATTCAGTCTGTGATCTATTAGTATACCCAAGTCTTTTTCACATGTGCTGTTGCTTAGCCCTATTCCTCCCATTCTGTATATGCTTTTTTCATTTTTATTGTCCAGATGTAGTACTTTGCATTTTTCCCTGTTAAAAACCATTCTGTTAGTTGCTGCCCACAACGCCAGTTTATTTATATCTTTTTGAATCCTCTCTCTCTCTTCTCTTGTATTAGCTATCCCTCCTAGCTTTGTGTCATCAGCAAATTTAATCAGTTTACTCTCAATTCCTTCATCTAAATCGTTGATAAAGATGTTGAACAATACAGGGCCCAGGACAGAGCCCTGTGGTACCCCACTTGAGACATTCTTCCAACTGGATGTGCAGCCATTTACGACCACTCTTTGGGTCCGATCACTAAGCCAGTTATGAATCCACCTAACAGTTGCCTTGTCCATTCCATACTTAGTCATTTTTTCAATAAGGATTGTATGAGATACTTTGTCAAATGCTTTGCTGAAGTTAAGATATACTATATCTACAGCATTTCCTTGATCCACCCAATCAGTGATTCCGTCATAGAAGGAAATTAAGTTGGTCTGACATGACTTATTAGTTACAAACCCATGCTGACTCTGTTTAATCACTTCATTCTTAGCCAGGTACTGACATACATGTTGTTTAATAATTTGTTCAAAGATCTTTCCTGGTATAGAAGTCAGACTCACCGGCCTATAGTTGCCTGGGTCCACCTTCTTCCCCTTTTTGAAGATAGGAACAACATTTGCTCTTCTCCAGTCTTCTGGGACTTCTCCTGTTCTGAAAAAACCAAGAGAGCAAAAGGAATTTGACCCTAAAAATTAACTTTTATTCCAATATTTAAAACCTGGATAGTACCAGTATAGGGAGCAGGGTACATAATATTTTGGACATACAAATTGTGCAATATATCAGGGCACTACACTCGCCCTAATAAGCCCTAGTGCGTCCCTTCCTTGCCTCGGAGGTTGGCACCCTAATATATGCGATATGGCGCCCCCGCTCAACGTCGGTGACCCTAATAGCACCCTAAACAACCCTAGTCCACGAAGAGGATACACAAAAAACACAAACACACACAAATCCCGAAAAAAATGACCCCTAGTGGAGAGACCATGTACTGTCTCTAGGAGTACACCTAATCTTAACACAGAGTGGAGGGTATATATCCACCCTCATATCTCGTAGTAAAAAATGCTTATGGTTGCAGCTCAATTAGAAACTTATCTCGTAGGGAAAAATGCCAAATGCTGCATAGGTGACAGACTGTAGCTTTCTAAAAAAAGCGTTTACACATAGCAACAATGCATAGATTAAATCCAAAAGGAGTTCATCAGGAAAACATATTTGCTGATCTAGCGTGTCCAAGGGACATAATAGTCCTCAAAAATCACAATAGACACAATAGTCTCTTTTATAAACAAGTATGGCAAAAAACACCATTAAATTCATTCATGGGATGACCCAATTACCCAATAAACAAATTGCCATCCATCAGTCTGTCAGCATAAAAATTCAAAAAAATACTTATCAGCCATCAGATGATAACGATTGATCAATGCAGTGTGCGGCGTCATTGATCATTCGGCTGGGGTGATGAGACCCCTTGCGCTCTTTTGCCCCTGATGAACCCTCAACATCTAAGAGGGGGAAACGCGTCGGGCTGGGCTCGTTATCATCTGATGGCTGATAAGTATTTTTTTGAATTTTTATGCTGACAGACTGATGGATGGCAATTTGTTTATTGGGTAATTGGGTCATCCCATGAATGAATTTAATGGTGTTTTTTGCCATACTTGTTTATAAAAGAGACTATTGTGTCTATTGTGATTTTTGAGGACTATTATGTCCCTTGGACACGCTAGATCAGCAAATATGTTTTCCTGATGAACTCCTTTTGGATTTAATCTATGCATTGTTGCTATGTGTAAACGCTTTTTTTAGAAAGCTACAGTCTGTCACCTATGCAGCATTTGGCATTTTTCCCTACGAGATAAGTTTCTAATTGAGCTGCAACCATAAGCATTTTTTACTACGAGATATGAGGGTGGATATATACCCTCCACTCTGTGTTAAGATTAGGTGTACTCCTAGAGACAGTATATGGTCTCTCCACTAGGGGTCATTTTTTTCGGGATTTGTGTGTGTTTGTGTTTTTTGTGTATCCTCTTCGTGGACTAGGGTTGTTTAGGGTGCTATT
The DNA here is from genome assembly GCF_039654945.1 of Dendrobates tinctorius. Taxonomy (NCBI): domain Eukaryota; kingdom Metazoa; phylum Chordata; class Amphibia; order Anura; family Dendrobatidae; genus Dendrobates; species Dendrobates tinctorius. Next base: position 2,726,884 of record NW_027361991.1, on the reverse strand, counting down.
AGGGTCACCGACGTTGAGCGGGGGCGCCATATCGCATATATTAGGGTGCCAACCTCCGCGGCAAGGAAGGGACGCACTAGGGCTTATTAGGGCGAGTGTAGTGCCCTGATATATTGCACAATTTGTATGTCCAAAATATTATGTACCCTGCTCCCTATACTGGTACTATCCAGGTTTTAAATATTGGAATAAAAGTTAATTTTTAGGGTCAAATTCCTTTTGCTCTCTTGGTTTTTTCAGAATATTTGATCCAATAATTTTTTGAGGTTGACTTCTCCTGTTCTCCAAGAATTTTCAAAGATTATGGAGAGGGGTTCAAAAATTACTTCTGCTATCTCCTTCAGTCCTCTGGGGTGTAATTCATCTGGACCTGGAGACTTGAATTCATTTAGGTTAGCTAAGTGTTTCCTCACTATCTTTCTGTTTATAGATATCCTGGATTCTTCTATTCCCTTAATAGGACAGTGAAGAACAGTTGATGTTACATTTCCTTTCTGAGAGAAAACAGATGCAAAATAGGAATTTAAAAGTTCGGCCTTCTCAACATCCTATCTTAGCATTTCATCATTTTCATTCTGTAAAAATCCTATAGCATCTTTGACTTTTCTTTTACTTTTGACATATCCCCAAAATCCTTTATTATTGCTTTTGACATCTCTTGCAAGCCTCAATTCATTGTCAGCTTTAGATAATCTGATTTGTGCCCTGCAGGTTCTGCAGACAGCATTATATTCTTCTTTAGATATGCCTCCCTCTTTCCATTTTATAAACATTTTTTTCTTCCTTTTTAGCATGTGCTTAAGTTCTGTGTTCATCCATCCTGGTTTTCTTAAATGCTTCCTATTCTTCCCTCTTTTCGGAATTGTTAACAACTGTGCTTTGAGAATTTCATTTTTCAAGATTTCCCATCCTTCCTGGACATTTTTGTCTTTAAGGATATCCATAGGGGCATACATACATACATACATTCATAGGGGCAATATTATAGTAGTTATATTCTTGTACATCGAGGCAGTATTATAGTAGTTATATTCTTGTACATAGGAGCAGTATTATAGTAGTTATATTCTTGAACATAGGAGCAGTATTATAGTAGTTATATTCTTGTACATAGGAGCAGTATTATAGTAAATATATTCTTGTACATAAGGGCAGTATTATAGTAGTTATATTCCTGAACATAGGGGCAGTATTATAGTAGTTATATTCTTGAACATAGGAGCAGTATTGTAGTAATTATATTCTTGTACATAGGAGCAGTATTATAGTAGTTATATTCTTGAACATAGTGGCAGTATTATTGTAGTTATATTCTTGTACATAGTGACAATATTATAGTAGTTATACTCTTGTACATAGGAGCAGTATTATAGTAGTTATATTCTTGTACATAGGAGCAGTATTATAGTAAATATATTCTTGTACATAAGGGCAGTATTATAGTAGTTATATTCCTGAACATAGGGGCAGTATTATAGTAGTTATATTCTTGAACATAGGAGCAGTATTGTAGTAATTATATTCTTGTACATAGGAGCAGTATTATAGTAGTTATATTCTTGAACATAGTGGCAGTATTATTGTAGTTATATTCTTGTACATAGTGACAATATTATAGTAGTTATATTCTTGTACATAGGAGCAGTATTATAGTAAATATATTCTTGTACATAAGGGCAGTATTATAGTAGTTATATTCCTGAACATAGGGGCAGTATTATAGTAGTTATATTCTTGAACATAGGAGCAGTATTGTAGTAATTATATTCTTGTACATAGGAGCAGTATTATAGTAGTTATATTCTTGAACATAGTGGCAGTATTATAGTAGTTATATTCTTGTACATAGTGACAATATTATAGTAGTTATACTCCTGTACATAGGAGCAGTATTATAGTAATTATATTCTTAGAATCATAGAATCATAGAATCGTAGAGTTGGAAGGGACCTCCTGGGCCATCTGGTCCAACCCCCTGCTCAAAGCAGGATTCGCTAAATCATCCCAGTCAGATGTCTGTCCAGCCTCTGTTTGAAGACTTCCATTGAAGGAGAACTCACCACTTCTCGTGGCAGCCTGTTCCACTCATTGATCACTCTAACTGTCAAAAAGTTTTTTCTAATATCTAATCTGTGTCTCTTCCCATTCAGTTTCATCCCATTGCTTCTAGTCTTTCCTTGTGCAAATGAGAATAAAGTTGATCCTTCTACAATGTGACAGCCCTTTAGATATTTGTAGACAGCTATTAAGTCTCCTCTCAGTCTTCTCTTTTGCAAACTAAACATTCCCAAATCCTGCAACCTTTCCTCATAAGACAGGGTTTGCAGACCGGTCACCATTCTGGTCGCTCTTTTCTGAACTTGCTCCAGTTTGTTGATGTCTTTTTTAAAATGTGGTGCCCAAAACTGGACACAATATTCCAGATGAGGTCTGACCAAAGAGGAGTAGAGGGAAATAATGACTTCACGTGATCTAGACTGTATGCTTCTGTTAATACATCCTAGAATTGCATTTGCCTTTTTTGCTGCTGCATCACACTGTTGACTCATATTCAGTCTGTGATCTATTAGTATACCCAAGTCTTTTTCACATGTGCTGTCTCTTAGCCCTATTCCTCCCATTCTATATATGCTTTTTTCATTTTTATTGCCCAGATGTAGTACTTTGCATTTCTCCCTGTTAAAAACCATTCTGTTAGTTGCTGCCCACTTCTCCAGTTTATTTAAATCTTTTTGAATCCTCTCTCTCTCTTCTCTAGTATTAGCTATCCCTCCTAGCTTTGTGTCATCAGCAAATTTAATCAGTTTACCCTCTTGTACATAGGAGCAGTATTATAGTAGTTATACTCTTGAACATAGTGGCAGTATTATAGTAGTTATATCTTGTACATAGGGGAAGTATTATAGTAGATACATTCTTGTACATAGGGGCAGTATTATAGGAGTTATAGTCTTGAACATAGGAGCAGTATTATAGTAGTTATATTCTTGTACATAGGAGCAGTATTATAGTAATGATATTCTTGTACATAGGAGCAGTATTATAGTAGTTATATTCTTGTACAAAGGAGCAGTATTATAGTAGTTATATTCTTGTACATAGTGGCAGTATTATAGTAGTTATATTCTTGTACATAGGGGGAGTACTATAGTAGTTATATTCTTGAACATAGGAGCAGTATTATAGTAGTTATATTCTTGTACATAGTGGCAATATTATAGTAGATACATTCTTGTACATAGGGGCAGTATTATAGGAGTTATAGTCTTGAACATAGGAGCAGTATTATAGTAGTTATATTCTTGTACATAGCAGCAGTATTATAGTAATTATAATCTTGTACATAGTGGCATTATTATAGTAGTTATATTCTTGTACATAGGAGCAGTATAATAGTAATGATATTCTTGTACATAGGAGCAGTATTATAGTAGTTATATTCTTGTACAAAGGAGCAGTATTATAGTAGTTATATTCTTGTACATAGTGGCAGTATTATGGTAGTTATATTCTTGTACATAGTATCAGTATTATAGTAGTTATATTCTTGCACATAGGAGCAGTATTATAGGAATTATATTCTTGTACATAAGGGCAGTATTATAGTAGTTATATTCTTGAACATAGGGGCTGTATTATAGTAGTTATATTCTTGAACATAGGAGCAGTATTATAGTAGTTATATTCTTGTACATAGTGGCAATATTATAGTAGTTATATTCTTGTACATAAAAGCAGTATTATAGTAATTATATTCTTGTACATAGGAGCAGTATTATAGTAGTTATATTCTTGAACATAGTGGCAGTATTATAGTAGTTATATTCTTGTACATAGGGGAAGTATTATAGTAGATACATTCTTGTACATAGGGGCAGTATTATAGTAGTTATAGTCTTGAACATAGGAGCAGTATTATAGTAGTTATATTCTTGTACATAGGAGCAGTATTATAGTAATTATATTCTTGTACATAGTGGCAGTATTATAGTAGTTATATTCTTGTACATAGGAGCAGTATTATAGTAATGATATTCTTGTACATAGGAGCAGTATTATAGTAGTTATATTCTTGTACATAGGAGCAGTATTATAGTAGTTATATTCTTGTACATAGTGGCAGTATTATAGTAGTTATATTCTTGTACATAAGGGCAGTATTATAGTAGTTATATTCTTGTATATAGGGAGCAGTATTATAGTAGCTATATTCCTGTACATAGGAGCAGTGTTATTGTAGTTATATTCTTGTATATAGGAGGCAGTATTATAGTTGTCATATTCTTGTACATAAGGGGCAATATTACAGTAGTTATATTCTTGTACATAGGAGCAGTATTATAGTAGTTATATTCTTGAACATAGGGGGCAGTATTATAGTAGCTATATTCTTGTACATAGGGAGCAGTATTATAGTAGTTTTATTCTTGTACATAGGGGCAGTATTATAGTAGCTATATTCTTGTACATAGGGGCAGTATTACAGTAGTTATATTCTTGTACATAGGTGGCAGTAATATAGTAGTTATATTCTTGTTCATAGGGGCCAGTATTATAGTAGTTATATTCTTGTTTATAGGGAGCAGAATTATAGTAGTTATATTCTTGTACATAGGGGGCAGTATTATAGTAGTTATATTCTTGTACATAGGGGCATTATTACAGTAGTTATATTCTTGTACATAGGAGCAGTATTATAGTAGTTATATTCTTGTACATACGGGGCAGTATTATAGTAGTTATATTCTTGTACATAGGGGCAGTATTATAGTAGCTATATTCCTGTACATAGGAGCAGTGTTATAGTAGTTATATTCTTGTATATAGGAGGCAGTATTATAGTTGTTATATTCTTGTACATAAGGGGCAATATTATAGTAGTTATATTCTTGTACATAGGAGCAGTATTATAGTAATGATATTCTTGTACATAGGAGCAGTATTATAGTAGTTATATTCTTGTACAAAGGAGCAGTATTATAGTAGTTATATTCTTGTACATAGTGGCAGTATTATGGTAGTTATATTCTTGTACATAGTGTCAGTATTATAGTAGTTATATTCTTGCACATACGAGCAGTATTATAGGAATTATATTCTTGTACATAAGGGCAGTATTATAGTAGTTATATTCTTGAACATAGGGGCTGTATTATAGTAGTTATATTCTTGAACATAGGAGCAGTATTATAGTAGTTATATTCTTGTACATAGTGGCAATATTATAGTAGTTATATTCTTGTACATAAAAGCAGTATTATAGTAATTATATTCTTGTACATAGGAGCAGTATTATAGTAGTTATATTCTTGAACATAGTGGCAGTATTATAGTAGTTATATTCTTGTACATAGGGGAAGTATTATAGTAGATACATTCTTGTACATAGGGGCAGTATTATAGTAGTTATAGTCTTGAACATAGGAGCAGTATTATAGTAGTTATATTCTTGTACATAGGAGCAGTATTATAGTAATTATATTCTTGTACATAGTGGCAGTATTATAGTAGTTATATTCTTGTACATAGGAGCAGTATTATAGTAATGATATTCTTGTACATAGGAGCAGTATTATAGTAGTTATATTCTTGTACATAGGAGCAGTATTATAGTAGTTATATTCTTGTACATAGTGGCAGTATTATAGTAGTTATATTCTTGTACATAAGGGCAGTATTATAGTAGTTATATTCTTGTATATAGGGAGCAGTATTATAGTAGCTATATTCCTGTACATAGGAGCAGTGTTATAGTAGTTTTATTCTTGTACATAGGGGCAGTATTATAGTAGCTATATTCTTGTACATAGGTGGCAGTAATATAGTAGTTATATTCTTGTACATAGGAGCAGTATTATAGTAATGATATTCTTGTATATAGGAGGCAGTATTATAGTTGTCATATTCTTGTACATAAGGGGCAATATTACAGTAGTTATATTCTTGTACATAGGAGCAGTATTATAGTAGTTATATTCTTGAACATAGGGGGCAGTATTATAGTAGCTATATTCTTGTACATAGGGAGCAGTATTATAGTAGTTTTATTCTTGTACATAGGGGCAGTATTATAGTAGCTATATTCTTGTACATAGGGGCAGTATTACAGTAGTTATATTCTTGTACATAGGTGGCAGTAATATAGTAGTTATATTCTTGTTCATAGGGGCCAGTATTATAGTAGTTATATTCTTGTTTATAGGGAGCAGAATTATAGTAGTTATATTCTTGTACATAGGGGGCAGTATTATAGTAGTTATATTCTTGTACATAGGGGCATTATTAGAGTAGTTATATTCTTGTACATAGGAGCAGTATTATAGTAGTTATATTCTTGTACATACGGGGCAGTATTATAGTAGTTATATTCTTGTACATAGGGGCAGTATTATAGTAGTTATATTCTTGTACATAGGGGGCAGTATTATAGTAGCTATATTCCTGTACATAGGAGCAGTGTTATAGTAGTTATATTCTTGTATATAGGAGGCAGTATTATAGTTGTTATATTCTTGTACATAAGGGGCAATATTATAGTAGTTATATTCTTGTACATAGGAGCAGTATTACAGTAGTTATATTCTTGTACATAGGAGGCAGTATTATAGTAGCTATATTCTTGTACATAGGGAGCAGTATTATAGTAGTTTTATTCTTGTACATAGGGGCAGTATTATAGTAGCTATATTCTTGTACATAGGGGCAGTATTATAGTAGTTATATTCTTGTACATAGGTGGCAGTAATATAGTAGTTATATTCCTGTTCATAGGGGCCAGTATTATAGTAGTTATATTCTTGTTTATAGGGAGCAGAATTATAGTAGTTATATTCTTGTACATAGGGGGCAGTATTATAGTAGCTATATTCTTGTACATGGGGGCAGTATTATAGTAGTTATATTCTTGTACATAGGGGCATTATTACAGTAGTTATATTCTTGTACATAGGAGCAGTATTATAGTAGTTATATTCTTGTACATAGGGGGCAGTATTATAGTAGTTATATTCTTGTACATAGGAGCAGTGTTATAGTAGTTATATTCTTGAACATAGTGGCAGTATTATAGTAGTTATATTCTTGTACATAGGGGCAGTATTATAGTAGTTATATTTTTGCTCATTGGGGCCAGTATTATAGTAGTTATATTCTTGTACATAGAGAGCAGTATTATAGTAGTTATATTCTTGTACATAGGGGGAGTACTATAGTAGTTATATTCTTGTACATAGGGGCAATTTTTATTGTAAAAACCAAACAAATACAAATAACATTCCTCCAATAATACAAAACTAAATTCACTAGGATTGTACATACATTCATTACATATCCAGTTTATACATATCAAATTAACTTAGAGTCCATACTCCTAGTTTAAGGGAAAAAAAAAATAAAATAAAAAATAAAACACTTTACAAACAGAGCTCATCATATTCCTACCCAGTGACTCATCCTTCCGTATCTTAACATTTCCTAATTTCTCCTAATGATTTTCCCTATCTGAGTTTAGACATTATCTGGTTGACAGCGTCACAGATCTGAGTCGGAGTTATTCTGTTCACCACCGGTCTCCATCTCAGACTCTACCCGAGTGCCCTCAGGTAAGGGCTTCCGCTTTGGCGGAGGACAATCCTCTACATCCCTATCACACTCTGCATCAATTCTTTTAAGGTCAACTTCAAAATCGCCATCAGACTCAGACAGAACATCAAACCTGTTAGATACGACCATTACACCTGCAGAACTCTGGAATTTCTTCCCGGCTCCTTGGCCAGTGTCATACCCCTCAGGTTTACGGGAGGCCTTGTCCTTTTTCTTCCTTTTCTGATTATTGCTATACTCTTCAGACACAGATGGTAGCACTGAAGTAATGCCTTCCTGTGACCGCTGCCCCTGAGGTACAACCTCCATACTCCCCTGTTCTCTCTCTGAACCCTGCTGCTCTGGTGTTAGCTGAGTAGACCCCTGGTGGATCTCTGGTCTGGTCAGTATTTCCCCTGACAGTAAAGCTGCCTCCTCCAGAATCTCTGCCCCTGCCACCAAGTCCTCGTCAGGAAAGTCCTTACAGATATTGTGCCAGGCGTCTGGACAGTCCCTGTGAGGATGACCGATCTTCCCACAGAGGTTGCACCTGATGTTCATGCAGTCTGCAGCTAGATGGCCAACCTCCCCACACAGGCTGCACTTCACCACAGTACAGGTATTTGCCAGGTGACCTGCCTTGCCACATTTAAAGCACTTACGAGGCTGCCCAGGATAGAAACACACACCCCTCTCCCTCCCAATAAAGAAGGAGTTGGGTAAATGGGCAGTGATGTTATTGCATTGGCGCAGTTCACCAAAACCCGCCACCCTCCCGTCCAGATCCCATCACTGTCTCTGCTTTTGGTGAGGTCCGAGACCAGGTCACAATGCCTCCGGAGCCACACCACAATGTCCTGCGGGGGAACAGACTCATTCCAGAAGATGACATTTACAGTGACAGTATCTGGCTTAGAGATAGGAATAAAGCTGAACTTACTCCAGCCCTCCGTGTCTCTAAACTTGGGGAAACTAGACCAGAATCTGTCCAGGTCAGACATGAGCTTAAAGCTGACATCATAGCCCTGCCTGTCTGGAAGATTAATCACTGCCAGGATGCTGACTGGCACAAACCCCATCTGGTGGCACAAGAGCTCCCTGACGACAAACCTCCTGTCTGGCAGGTCCTCCTTGGCACCTCTGTGCCGGAAACGCACGACGTTTCTCCGTTTAAACGCCTGGCCTGTATAATTGGTACCAGAGGTAAAGGACGGAGCACCACGACTCCATGCATTACTGGGGGGACCGTGCGGGGTCACATTGGGTTGACTGATGGGGTGAAGGTCTGCAGCAGGAGGGGCAGCCACACCCTGTGTGCTCGAAATTAAAGGGGGGAAATCACAGACATTATCATGCACATTGTTATCATCAGCATCAATGTCATTATCAGACTGTGCAGCGTCCACCAAAGATACTGTGCTCCCCCAAGCCCCCAACCCCCCAGATACAGCGCGGTTATCCCCAGCATCAGAGCCCTGCTGGGCACCATCAGTAATGACCGGCACATGTCCACTGCCCAACTGTTGTGCTTGGCATTCTGAGACTTGTAGTCCCTCTGCTGGAAAGTGCAGTCCATGCTGCTGCTTGGAATCTGCTGCAGGCTGCTGTGCTGGGCATTCTGAGACTTGTGGTACACCTGCTGGAATCTGCATAACATGCTGCTGCTTGGGGTCTGCCGCAGGCTGCTGCGGCTGCAGTATTTGACCCTTTTGGAAGCAGAAACTTGCAGGCTGCAGCACTGGCCGCACCGGCTTCTGGGGCTCACCTGGGACAATGTCTGAGCTGGAACCTGCAGAGTCCTGCTTGTGTGACATAAACAGTTCCTGGTTCCTATAAGTCTCTGCCAGAGGCCCCATCTTCTCTAGGACACAGTCCATGTCCGTCACCACTTTTGCCAGCTGTATGCCAAGCATGTACAGAGTCTGATTACAAAAGGTGTGATCCCCACCAGGGTTAGCAGCCTTTACCTTATAGCCCATTTCTATTTGCTTCTGCAGCAAGTCTTTGTGCTGCTGTAACTCACCGAGCCTCTTGACCAGTCCTGGGATCTCCTCTGCGACCTGAAGCTCAGGTGCACATGGCGTCTCCTCCTGGGATCCTGCTTTCAGCAATGTCCCCGGATGCTTGAAACCAGACGTCTCCTTAACTTTCACCACCGCTGGTTTCATGGCTCCAGGCTCCACAGCACTTTTACTGCTGCCACCTGACTGTGACCTTGTGCGCCCAGAGCTCGCCATGCTGGCCACCACATGCTTCTGCTGCAGGTTCTCCTGGAGCGTCTGTCTCTCCAGTGAGGTTCTCCTCTGTCTGCTGGGAGTCAGCTGCACACCTGAAGCCGGTGATGGCACCTCCTGAGCTGCAGGCTGCTTTCCTCCATTCAGCTTCTCACCAGTAGATTTCTTTTGGATTTCTCCTCGTTGTCCTTCACCCTGCTGGCCTTGGCTGGCCGACTGCTTAACTGGAACTTTCTTACCCACAGCCATGGCTTTTCCTTGTTCCGTTACTTTACGTACTTTCACAGCTTCATCTTTCTTGCTGCTGCTACTTCCATTCTGAGCTTTCTTTCCCTCAGAAACAACTTTGGGACTTGCATCCGCCTTAGACACAACTTGAGCGTTACTTCCAAGTGTAGGCCTGGAAGCCTGGGCCTTGCTTGGGGAGTTACCCCGCCCAGGGTGGCCTCCCCCTGGGCTTGCTCCAGACATCAGGAGAGCTACAAACACACAACTTTACAGCTAGGAGGCAGTATTATAGTAGTTATATTCTTGTACATAGGGGCAGTATTATAGTAGTTATATTCTTGCACATAGGGGGCAGTATTATAGTAGTTATATTTTTGCTCATAGGGGCCAGTATTATAGTAGTTATATTCTTGTACATAGAGAGCAGTATTATAGTAGTTATATTCTTGTACATAGAGAGCAGTATTATAGTAGTTATATTCTTGTACATAGAGGCATTGTTATAGTAGTTATATTCTTGAACATAGGAGCAATATTATAGTAGTTATATTCTTGTACATAGGAGCAGTATTATAGTAATTATATTCTTGTACATAAGGGCAGTATTATAGTAGTTATATTCTTGAACATAGGGGAAGTATTATAGTAGTTATATTCTTGAACATAGGAGCAGTATTATAGTAGTTATATTCTTGTACATAGTGGCAATATTATAGTAGTTATATTCTTGTACATAGAAGCAGTATATAGTAATTATATTCTTGTACATAGGAGCAGTATTATAGTAGTTATATTCTTGAACATAGTGGCAGTATTATAGTAGTTATATTCTTGTACATAGGGGAAGTATTATAGTAGTTACATTCTTGTACATAGGGGCAGTATTATAGTAGTTATAGTCTTGTACATAGGAGCAGTATTATAGTAATTATATTCTTGTACATAGTGGCAGTATTATAGTAGTTATATTCTTGTACATAGGAGCAGTATTATAGTAGTTATATTCTTGTACATAGGAGCAGTATTATAGTATTTATATTCTTGTACATAGTGGCAGTATTATAGTAGTTATATTCTTGTATATAGGGTGCAGTATTATAGTAGTTATATTCTTGTATATAGGAGGCAGTATTATAGTAGTTATATTCTTGTATATAGGGTGCAGTATTATAGTAGTTATATTCTTGTATATAGGGTGCAGTATTATAGTAGTTATATTCTTGTATATAGGGGACAGTATTATAGTAGTTATATTCTTGTACATAGGGGGCAGTATTATAGTAGTTATATTCTTGTACATAGGAGCAGTATTACAGTAGTTATATTCTTGTGCATAGGGGCAGTATTATAGTAGTTATATTCTTGTACATAGGGGGCAGTATTATAGTAGTTATATTCTTGTACATAGGGGCAGTATTATAGTAGTTGTATTCTTGTATATAGGAGCAGTATTATAGTAGTTATATTCTTGTACATAGGGGCAGTATTATAGTAGTTATATTCTTGTACATAGAAGCAGTATTATAGTTGTTATATTCTTGTACATAGGGGGCAGTATTATAGTAGTTATATTCTTGTATATAGGAGGCAGTATTATAGTAGTTATATTCTTGTACATAGGAGCAGTATTACAGTAGTTATATTCTTGTGCATAGGGGCAGTATTATAGTAGTTATATTCTTGTACATAGGGGGTAGTATTATAGTAGTTATATTCTTGTACATAGGGGCAGTATTATAGTAGTTATATTCTTGTACATAGGGGACAGTGTTATAGTTATATTCTTATACATAGGGGCAGTATTATAGTAGTTGTATTCTTGTATATAGGAGCAGTATAATAGTAGTTATATTCTTGTACATAGGGGCAGTATTATAGTAGTTATATTCTTGTACATAGGGGACAGTGTTATAGTTATATTCTTGTACATGGGGGCAGTGTTATAGTTATATTCTTGTACATAGGGGGCAGTATTAAAGTAGTTATATTCTTGTATATAGGAGCAGTATTATAGTAGTTATATTCTTGTACATAGGGGCAGTATTATAGTAGTTATATTCTTGTTTTTTCTGTTTTCATACATTTAGTTTTTGTGATTTCTCACCTAATACTTGACAACTTGTTGTCTCCCATTTTCTGTAATCTCTATCTTATAATTACCATATGTCACCCTACGTATTATTAATGACTTCTAGAGAGCAGAAGATTCCAATTTCATTGTATGTAACAGAATGACTTTTGCTTAAAAAAAAAGAAGATTTTGTTCCAAGTTGATTATTTTCTTTACTGCAGCTTTAATTCAGCCAACATGGAAATGTAATTTTGCCTAAATTTGCTTCCTTACGTCCTATGTCAGGAGTCTCGGCTGTGGAATTACTCGTGACCTGTCTGTGTTTGCAAACATTTTAGAATAATTTCCAGGTTTTCTAGAAGTTGATTTTCTGGCTGTGTACTGTATCTAGAGGAGTCCTGTACTGTATATGAATGTCTCCGGTGACATTATGTGAATATATAAAAAAAGAAGAAAAAAAAAATATATATATACCGTATTTTTCTAATTATAAGACCCTCCCCAAATTTGAGGAGAAAAATAGGAATTTTTTTTAAGAAAATGGTGATGCTTCTTATAATTCATGCGTCTTATTGCTTATTGGAGGTGGTGGCTGCGGTGAAGCGGGGTCCCAGGGTCACTGCTGGAGGAGGCAAGAGTGGGGTGATGCTGCAGGCTGCTGGCTGGGTTGAGGGGGTGTTCCGATGTGCGATGTGTCGCTGCTGGTGTCCAGCGCTGCTGCGGGTGTCCGTCGCAGTGGGGGTGTCCGGCGGTGCTGCGGGGGTGTCCGGTGCTGCTGTGGGGGTGTCCGATGCTGCTGCAGATGTCTCCGGTTCTGCAGGGACTCTTCCAACATTTTGTGAAAGGCCAGATCCCCCGCAGTTCCTTGGTTTCCTGTGCGGTGAACTCTGGGAAAATGGCCGCCGGGGGCAGCGCATGCGCAGATAGAGATTTCGGAACTGCCAGACACCCTCTGTAGCACCGCCGAGCACCCACAGCACCGCCGGACACCCCCTCATCCCAGCCTGCGGCCTGCAGCAATGGTATATCCTTATTAGAAGACGCACCCCCATTTTCCCTCAAAATTTGGGGGGAAAAAGTGCATCTTATACTCCGAAAAATACGGTATTTATTTTTTTCAATAATTTGTGTCTAAAATGCTGTAAAAAACCTCAATAAACATTTTCGCAGAACCATTTTTGGTAAATAAAATTAACTTTATTAATCATGTATTTTAGACAAATCACACACAAGTAATTTGTAGTAAAAAAAATATTGCAAAACAGGGCGTTTTGAACACAGCGCTTTTTTTTCTGCCTAGAGATCAAGGTTTGGCAGCAGAAAAAAAAGCAAAAACACTGAGTGTGAACATAGCCTATCAGCAGCTCTCTGGCCAAGCGTTCCTGTGGATGAGGGTTGCTTGAGAGCTAGCTGTCGGGCATTGGACAATTATCTACTGTATATTGTATGGTATAAATAATCTCATTATCTAAAACGCAGAGACACTTCTTACTTAAAGGGAATCTGTCACCCCATTTTTCGAGTGTCAGCTGCGGCCACCGCCATCAGGGGCTTATCTACAGCATTCTGTAATGCTGTAGATAAGACCCCGATGTATCCTGAAAGAGAAGAAAACTGAGTTAGATTATACTCACCCAGGGGCGGTCTGGGTCCGGTCTTGGTCTGATGGGTGTCGCGGTCCGGTCCGGCGCCTCCCATCTTGATACGGTGATGTCCTCTTCCTTCCCTTCCTGTCGTGGCTCCAGCGCACACGCACTGCTCTGCCCTGTTGAGGGCAGAGCAGAATACTGCAGTGCGCAGGAGCCGGACCTCTCCTGGGTGAGTATAATCTAACGTGTTTTTCTTATATTTCAGGTTACATCGGGGGCTTATCTACAGCATTACAGAATGCTGTAGAGAAGCCCCTGATGGCGGTGGCGGCAGCTCATATTAAAAAAAAAGGGGTGACAGATTCCCTTTAAGAAGTAATGTGCATAAACATTAGGTAATTACTTCTATACAAAAGAAAGAAAATAAATCACCGAGAAAGTAAGATAAAAAGGAGTACCTAAAGGACTGAAAGGATGGAAATCACAAGATGATAGATGATAAAAAATGGCCCAAACCAGCTCCCTTCGCTGCAGCGTCTCCACACTTGTCTCCCATGGAGCACATCTGGGACGTCATTGCCAGCAGCGGATCTTGATGATTTGTACATTCAGTGGTAGAACCTTCTTCAGACGCCCATTAATAACCTCATTGATAGCAGCCGAGGCTGGAGGCGCCGGGATTTCTTCTCGTGGCTCAGACTCTACTCTGAAGAAATCCAGAGATTTTTAAAAGTTTGTTTCCATTTTTCCATCATCACGCAACAACATCTCCATTCTGTGATTTCCAGCGCTCAACATACAGTACATTAAAAAGAATTATAGAGAAAAATCAAAAAGGACAAAGTAAAATAGAAAAAAAAGAATAACACAAAATAACGACAAAAAGCAGTAAAAGGAAAAACAATAAATGAAATTCAATTAATATAAAATCACCATGTGCCTTCCTTTCTAATGAATTGGCTAAGTTCAGACCCAACTGTTAATTTGTTTCCATGGCCGTGAGCTTATAATTAGTATATTTTATATTCATGAGAATTTTTTTTTTCCATTTCTGTGTTTTCTCTGCTCTTTAATTGCCAGGTTTCTTATTTTGTCCTATTCTGCCACCACCAAAGTAGAACATCTTGTTCTGAATATTCTTTCTTTTTTTTTTTTTGATCATTTTGCTCAGTTGGCAAATTAATCGACCTCACTTTCAACACCCACACCCGGATCATAATGAATAAATTAAAAATAAAAATCCCGTGAGGCCACACTGAGAGCTTGGAAAGGTTCATGTAGATAATGTATTCCGTCGCGATCCTCGCGCTCGACACTTCAGTCATTAGGCGGTAGAATATTTAGACTTGTTTACACGATGTCAGTCTTCTGTTAAATATAGTCGGAAAATCATCATGTAGAGAAATCTCATGGTGACAACCCATAATGAAGGTCGTCAATCTCTCGAAATGACGGTAATTTGTCGTCTGCTGAAGAGGAGGTAGATAACCTAAATATCTGATGCATCGCTGATCCAGTTTTTTTAATTTTTTTAAACTTTTTGGAAACCCTGTAATTATCGTAAAAAAATTAAAAATATTTCAAAGGAAACATGTTATCAGAAAATTATTTACTTTTTAAATAGTTTTTGTGTCTTTTTCAAAATTTTTATTAAAAATCATTAATCTAGAAATGTTCACATTGGCCATTGTGGCTTTTTTTTTATTTACAAACAAACTTCCTGTTGTTTCAGGAAACAACATATGTACATAGCCACAAAGGTCTGACCCCGACCCTAATTTTGTATTGGAAGAAGTAATCCCATCAAAGTTTTTATCCTCTTAATATATTGCATTCATCATATTCTATAGCACTGTGTACTTACAATTGCTCATTTTGCCTCTCTACCTAGTTATTTATTCTTTTTTCTCTGCTCTATGTAGAAGCAGGAAGTCTCTTGTATATGCATTACTCATTTCCTTCTTCAACTACTGACCCACTACTGCTCCGCACCTCTCCTGCCATAGACTTTTGCAGTAACTCATGTCTTGTGCAGAGAAAATTCACTTCCTGTGTCTACATAGAACGTAGAACGTGATATCATAGACCTAATGTAAAACAGAAGAATTAACTGGGTAGAAGGGTAAAAAGAGCAATTGTATGTACACATATATAATATTATGACTACAATATACAGTGGGGAAAAAATATTTAGTCAGCCACCAATTGTGTAAGTTCTCCCACTTAAAAAGATGAGAGAGGCCTGTAATTGACATCATAGGTAGACCACAACTATGAGAGTCAAAATGAGAAAACAAATCCAGAAAATCACCTTGTCTGATTTGGTAAGATTTATTTTGCAAATTATGGTGGAAAATAAGTATTTGGTCATTAACAAAAGTTCATCTCAATATTTTGTTATATATATCCTTTGTTGGCAATGACAGCGGTCAAATGTTTTCTGTTGTGAGTTCATTCTCCCCTTCACCTTTGATGTCTGATGAATTCCCTCTGCTGGTGAAGAGAGGTAGTGAAATTGATTGGGATGGGAAGAACCTGTCATCTGAATAGGCGGAGTGAGATTGGACATCTGGAATTTCTGAGTGGATATAAGGCAGCCGACGCCCTGCAGGGCTGCTGGTGATCCTTTCTGCTCTGAGCTCTTGCATCCAGTTTAGTTCCTGTCTACTAAAAGCTAAGTTTTTGCCCTGCTGTTATTCCATGAGATTTTGTCTGGTTTCCTTAGTGATTGTATTCAGCCAGTCCTGGTTGGGACTGGCTGAATTCCATTTTTGTCTCTGATCAGTTGATCTCTTTGCTCTGTTTTCAGAATATACCTGAGTGCTGATATAGTGATTTTGAAGTCTAGCGACTTCAGGGCCTTTTTCCCTATCAGACGGTTGGGACATTTTTGGTAGGGTTTTTTGCGGATTGCAGCCAGCATCTTTTCTGTCCTGTCCTATCTAGTTAGTTGGGCCCCATCGTTTGCTCAGCCTGTCTTTCTGTCTGTGTTTGTGTTTTCATCTGTTTTTCACCGACAATACATGTTGGGGGCTGTCTATTGCTTTGGGGTCTGCTCTGGGGCAGTTTAGATTTCCCCTTTCCTTCTTTAGGCTTATGTAGTTCTCCAGCTGTGATGAGGGGTCTAGGGCACCGTAGGAACCCCCCACGGCTACTGTTAGTTGTGGTGTATAGGATCAGGGGTCTGCAATCCGATAGCTACCAACCTCTCCGGTTTTCTGGACTTAGCTTGTATTTTTTTTTCTCCTCCTCCGGTGACTCATTCATAACAGAATCACCATCCATACCACAGATTCTAGGGTACTCAATAGCAGGAAAGAATTGTAAAAAAGAAAAAAAGTCAGAATTTTTTTTTTGTGTGTATATTTTTTCCTCTATTTCTCTGAGGCCGTTGGGGGAATTTTTTCTCAATGGAGATTAAGCAATTGTCTGATCGTGTGGAGCAGCTTACTGCTGAAGTGCAGGGAATTTCTGACTATCTTGCTCATTCACATGCTGCTGAACCAAAGATCCCTACTCCTGATGTGTTTTTTGGGGATCGGTCTAAATTTCTGAATTTTAAGAATAATTGTAAATTATTTTTTGCCTTGAAGCCTAACTCATCGGGGAGCTCCGCGCAGCAGGTTAAAATTGTCATCTCTTTGCTGCGCGGCGATCCCCAGGATTGGGCGTTTTCTTTGAAACCTGATGATCCTATTCTGACTGATGTGAACGCATTTTTTCAGGCCTTGGGGTTGTTGTATGATGAACCTAATGCTATTGATCAGGTTGAAAAGGCCCTGTTGGCATTGAGCCAGGGTCAGGATTCTGCAGAGTTGTACTGTCAAAAATTCTGAAAGTGGGCGGTCCTTACTACCTGGAATGATGGTGCCTTGGCAGCTCTCTTTCGGAAGGGTTTGTCAGAAACCGTAAAAGATACTATGGTGGGATTTCCTGTTCCCTCTGGTCTTGACGATTCTATGTCATTAGCCATTCAGGTTGATCGGCGTTTGCGTGAACGCAAAACTGCACGAGAGGTGTTGCCACCTGTTGAACAAATGTCTGAACCTATGCAATGTGATAGAGTTTCGTCTAGGGCGCAACGTCAGGAGTTCAGAAGTCGTAATAAGCTGTGTTTTTTCTGTGGAGATGCCTCTCATATTATTTCTGTCTGCCCTAAATGAGAGAAACGTTTTGCACACACATTTGCTGTGGGTGGTGTTCAACCTAAGTTTCTTCTGGCAATTACTCTGATCTGCTCCCTGTCCACATTTTCCGCTAAGGCTTGTGTGGATTCGGGAGCAGCTCTGAACCTGATGGACTTGGATTTTGCTAAACGTTGTGGGTTTCCTATGACACCTCTGCGGACGCCTATCCCTTTGAGGGGTATTGATGCTACTCCATTGGCGAAGAATAAACCTCAGTTTTGGACCCAGGTGGTAATGCGGGTCGCCCCAGACCATCAAGAAAATTGCAGATTTTTGGTGTTGCATAATTTGCATGATACCATTGTTCTGGGGTTTCCCTGGTTGCAAATCCATAATCCAGTTTTGGATTGGAAATCTGTGTCAGTGGTGAGTTGGGGTTGTCGGTGTGCCCTTACTGACGCTCCTATTTTCTCCACCTCTCCCCAGTCGCATGATGTTCCTGACTATTTGGCTGATTTTTGTGATGTATTTAGTGAGAATGAGTCTGCGTCTTTGCCTCCTCATAGGAGTTATGACTGTGCAATTGAGCTGAGCCCTGGGTGTAAATTTCCCAAGGGTTGACTTTTCAATTTATCTGTACCAGAGCATGAGGCTATGCGATCCTATATTAAGGAGTCATTGGAGAAGGGTCATATTAGACCATCCTCTTCACCCTTAGGTGCTGGGGGTTTTTTTGTGGCCAAGAAAGATGGTTCATTAAGGCCTTGTATTGACTATCATTCCCTCAACAAAATTACTGTTAAATATCAGTATCTGTTACCCCTGATTTCTGATCTATTCTCCAGAGTTAAAGGTGCTTGCTGGTTTACCAAGCTTGACCTCAGGGGGGAGTATAATCTTATTCGCATTAAGCAGGGGGATGAATGGAAGACGGCATTTAATACTCCGGAGGGACATTTTGAGTACCTGGTGATGCCTTTTGGGCTCACTAATTCCCCTTCTGTCTTCCAGTGCTTCATGAATGATATTTTCCGAGACTTTGTGGATAAATTTTTGATCATCTATCTGGATGATATTTTGATCTTTTCCAAGGATTGGGACTCTCAAGTGGAACATGTTCAGACTGTGTTCCGGATTTTGAGGGAGAATTCCCTGTATGTCAAGGGATCGAAATGCCTTTTTGGTGTACAGAGGATTTCATTTTTGGGATTTATTTTTTCTCCGTCAACTATTGAAATGGACCCGGCCAAGGTACAGGCCATTTATGGTTGGGTTCAGCCCACTTCTTTGAAGGCCCTCCAGAAGTTTTTGGGTTTTGCTAATTTTTATCGTAAATTTATAGCTAATTTTTCTGATATTGCCAAACCATTGACTGATTTGACTAAGAAGGGGGCTGATGTGCTGAATTGGTCTCCGGAGGCTGTTTCTTCCTTTCAGGAGCTGAAGCGAAGGTTCACTTCTGCTCCGGTTTTGCGGCAACCTGATGTCTCACTCCCGTTTCAGGTAGAGGTGGACGCTTCTGAGATTGGTGCAGGAGCTGTTTTGTCCCAAAAAGATCCTGTAACATCTAAAATAAATCCCTGTGCTTTCTTTTCCCGAAAGTTCTCCCCATCCGAACGTAACTATGATGTTGGGAATCGGGAACTGTTAGCCATGAAATGGGCATTTGAGGAGTGGAGACATTGGTTGGAGGGAGCTAAACATCAAGTCGTGGTCCTTACTGACCACAAGAATTTGATTTACCTGGAGTCGGCCAAACGCTTGCATCCTAGACAGGCTAGGTGGGCCTTGTTTTTCACACGTTTTGATTTTGTGGTCTCTTTTCTTCCGGGCACTAAGAATGTCAAGGCAGAAGCCCTCTCTAGGAGTTTCTTTGCTGATTATCCTATTGTGACCAAGCCTGCTACCATCTTAGGTGAGGGGGTAGTTCTTTCTGCCATCTCGCCCGATTTGAGACGTGTTCTGGAAGAGTTTCAGGAGGACAAACCAGAGCGTTGTCCCATTGGAAAATTGTATGTTCCTGACCAGTGGAGGAAGAGAGTGATGTCTGAGGTTCATTGTTCCGCATTGGCTGGTCATCCAGGTATTTTTGGTACGAGATTTTTGGTGAGTCGGTCTTTTTGGTGGCCCACCTTGTCTCGTGATGTCAGGAATTTTGTGCAGTCCTGTGGGACTTGCTCCCGGTCTAAACCTTGTTCTCGCTCTAGTGGGTTGTTGATGCTTTTGCCGGTGCCCAGGTGGCCATGGACCCATATTTCAATGGATTTTATCTCTGATATGCCTGTCTCTCAGAGAATGACTGTTATTTGGGTGATTTGTGATAGTTTCTCTAAGATGGTCCATCTTGTACCACTCCCTAAGTTGCCATCTTCCTCAGAGTTGGTGCCCTTGTTTTTGCAACAGGTGGTTCGCTTGCACGGGATTCCTGAGAACATTGTATCTGACAGAGGAGTTCAGTTTGTTTCTAGATTTTGGAGGACTTTCTGTTCCAAGCTGGGAATTCAGTTGTCCTTCTCCTCTGCGTTTCACCCTCAGACCAATGGGCAGACGGAGAGAACAAACCAGACTTTGGAGTCGTATTTGAGATGTTTTATTTCTGCTGATCAGGATGATTGGGTTTCATTTTTGCCCTTGGCCGAATTTGCTTTAAATAATAGAGCTAGTTCTGCCACTTTGTTGTCACCTTTTTTTTGTAACTTTGGGTTTCATCCTCGATTCTCTTCAGGGCAGGTGGAGTCTTCTGCCTGCCCAGGTGTTGACACTGTGGTGGAGAGAATGCACCAGATCTGGGACCAAGTGGTGAATAAGTTGTGTCTCTCCCAGGAAAAGGCCCAGCGGTTTTCCAACCGGCATAGGCTCATTGGTCCCCGGTTTAAGGTGGGTGATATGGTTTGGTTGTCATCAAAGAATATCTCTATGAAGGTGGCTTCTCCAAAGTTTAAACCTAGATTTATTGGACCTTACAAGATTTTGGAGATTCTTAATCCGGTCTCTTTTCGATTGGCTCTTCCTGTTACATTCAAGATCCATAACGTGTTTCATAAGTCTCTGTTAAAGAGGTTTGTTGAGCCAGTAGTTCCTGTGGTGGCACCTCCTGACCCTGTATTGATTGAAGGTAATGTGGAATATGAAGTTGAGAAGATACTTGACTCTCGTCTGGTTAGACGGAGACTCCAGTATTTGGTTAAATGGAAGGGTTATGGCCAGGAGGATAATTCTTGGGTCCCAGCATCCGATATTCATGCCGAAAGATTGGTGCGTGCTTTTCATCGGGCCCATCCTGATCGCCCTGGTGGCGTGGATGAGGGTTCGGTGACCCCTCCTCAAGGGGGAGGTACTGTTGTGATTTCATTCTCCCCTTCACCTTTGATGTCTGATGAACTCCCTCTGCTGGTGAAGAGAGGTAGTGAAATTGATTGGGATGGGAAGAACGTGTCATCTGAACAGGCGGAGTGTGATTGGACATCTGGAATTACTGAGTGGATATAAGGCAGCCGACGCCCTGCAGGGCTGCTGGTGATCCTTTCTGCTCTGAGCTCTTGCATCCAGTTTAGTTCCTGTCTACTAAAAGCTAAGTTTTTGCCCTGCTGTTATTCCTTGAGATTTTGTCTGGTTTCCTTAGTGTTTGTATTCAGCCAGTCCTGGTTGGGACTGGCTGAATTCCATTTTTGTCTCTGATCAGTTGATCTCTTTGCTCTGTTTTCAGAATATACCTGAGTGCTGATATAGTGATTTTGAAGTCTAGCGACTTCAGGGCCTTTTTCCCTATCAGACGGTTGGGAGATTTTTGGTAGGGTTTTTTGCGGATTGCAGCCAGCATCTTTTCTGTCCTGTCCTATCTAGTTAGTTGGGCCCCATCATTTGCTCAGCCTGTCTTTCTGTCTGTGTTTGTGTTTTCATCTGTTTTTCACCGACAATACATGTTGGGGGCTGTCTATTGCTTTGGGGTCTGCTCTGGGGCAGTTTAGATTTCCACTTTCCTTCTTTAGGCTTATGTAGTTCTCCGGCTGTGATAAGGGGTCTAGGGCACCGTAGGAACCCCACACGGCTACTGTTAGCTGTAGTGTATAGGATCAGGGGTCTGCAATCCGACAGTTACCAACCTCTCCGGTTTTCTGGACTTAGCTTGTATTTTTGTTTTCTCCTCCTCCGGTGACTCATTCATAACAGTTTTCTGTAAGTCTTCACAAGGTTGGCACATACTGTTGGTGGTATGTTGGCCCATTCCTCCATGCAGATCTCCTCTAGAGAAGTGATGTTTTGGGTCTGCCGCTGGGCAGCACGGACTTTCAAATCCCTCCAAAGACTTTATATGGGATTTAGATCTGAAGACTGGCTAGGCCACTCCAGGACCTTCATATACTTCTTATGAAGCCACTCCTTCCTTGCCCTGGTGGTGTGCTTGGGATAATTATCATGCTGAAATACCCATCCACGTTTCATCTTCAATGCCCTTGCTGATGGGAAGAGGTTTGCACTCAAAATCTCACGATACATGGCTTCATTCATTCTTTCATGTACACGGATCAGTCGTCCTGGTCCCTCTGCAGAGAAACAGCCCCAAAGCATGATATTGCCACCCCTGTGCTTCACAGTAGGTATAGTGTTCTTTGGATGTAATTCAGCATTCTGTCTCCTCCAAACACGACAAGTTTTGTTTCTACCAAACAGTTCTACTTTGGTTTCATCAGACCATATGACATTCTCCCAATATTCTTCTGTATTATCCAAATGCTCTCTAGCAAACTTCAGATGGGTATGTACTGGCATAAGCAGGGGACAAGTCTGGCACTGCAGGATCTGAGTCCCTGGCAGCATAGTGTGTTATTGATGGTAGTCTTTGTTATGGTGGTCCCAGCTTTATGCAGGTCATTCACTAGGTCTCCCCGTGTGGTTCGGGGATTTTTGCTCACCATTCTTGTGATCATTTTGACCCCATGGGATGAGATCTTGCGTGGAGCCCAAGATCAAGGGAGATTGACAGTGGTCTTGTATGTGTAATGATCACGTGTGACTGGACACAGCGCCTCCAGCAGGGCGAATTTATGACACACGTGATCCTGGATACAGCGCCTCCAGCAGGGCGAATTTAAACAATAATGGGACGTGCAGCCGGATACACCGCCTCCAGCTGGCGAATTTAAGAAATACACGTAAAACTGGATATCCCGCCTCCAGCTGGCGAATTTAAAGAATAAGGGTAAACACAGGGAACAATTACAGTGGTGGGCCCTGCGATAGGGAATGGGGGACGTGGAGACCTCCTAAGCTCCCCTGAGCCAGAGTCCCTACACTCCTAACATTCCCTATACAGGCTCCTCGCCTGTCGCCGCACACGTGCCTCAATACCCTAGCTCGCCCTAAACCTAAACCCTCACTAGGGAATAGGTCGGTGCGGACACTAATCCCACCACTGCACTAGAACACACATAAGGAAAGTCACAAACAGGGGAAACAGAAAACTTAGCTCTCTCTGTGCTAAAGCTCCAGCACAGAGTCCAGCGACCGACTGCAGCCTTCCTCCTGAATAGCTGCCAAGAACTCCCTTCTGTGACTCCTTCCACACCAGGACTCAGATTGAGCTGAGCACTCTCTTCAGCTCCTTCCACCACCAAGGTTGGTTGCAAATGAACAACTATCACCAACAATGATTGCATACCCTGAGCACACCTTTATAGGGTGTCACACCTGATCCATAATTAAGTGAACATTAACCTAAACCTAAGGTGCGATACCATTCCCCACCACCGGGAAACTTAGAATGAACGACACCACGTGTGATAATTCTAATGGCCACCGGGGGCTATCACGACACACTTTGGAACCAAAGGAAAAAAAGTTCACTTAACGCATATAATACCGCCAGATCCAAACACTGGATCATGACTGTACCCCCTCCTTAATGAGGGGCCTCTGGACCCTCAAGACCACCCCTCCTTAGGGAAACCCCTACAGCGGGGACGCCCAGACCCTGAGTTCACCCCACCCTCACCTGAATTCAAATTTATGACAAACATGCAGCTGGTAATGGCAATAAAGTTAATTTTGGAGACACCACTCATCTCCACAGCGCCGACCTGGGGAACGAGTTTATGTATGTGTATGTTTGTTTGTTATGAGCTGATCAGGCTCCACAACACACTTCCACAAGATGTTTTTTGGTGGCACCCATATACGCTCGTTCACACACAGGTCCGGACCTGAACGTTTATTGCACACATACGTTTGTCATAATTTTGGTGAACTCACTCTTGACCTGATAACAGAGGCGTCCCCCTGTGTCACCACACTCACACCCCTGCATTACACCATAGGGTACACCACCCTCCAACCCTTTCCACCACGAGGTCTGCCCCTCACAGGGTTTGCTAGTGGCGAGGGCTGGAACTTGCCCCTACTCCCCCGCCGCACAATCGCTGCTCTCACAGGAGAGGAAGGGGTCCCCTGAAGAGAGACGGCAGAGACAGTGGTCTCAAGGCAACAGCCCCCACACGACTGCCCCCAGCTGACTACTTCCCTAGCTCGCCAATCTATCCCCGGGTTGTGTTTTTTCAGCCAAGGGAAGCCTAAAATGATAGGTACTGGCATTCCCTCCAAGACGTAGCATGACAAGGACTCCTCATGATGTCCTATATGCAGATGGATGTTTTCTACGACTTGGGTAAGGCTCCCCTGACTCAGTGGAACAGAGTTAATGGCCTGGACGCTTATAGGTTGGGCCAGCGTCCTACACTTCAGGCCATGAGTCTGGACAAAACAAGCATCCACCAGACTGACTCCTGCTCCGCTGTCCACAAGCACTGGTACCACCTCCGGTACCCCGCCAGCTAACACTTCTGCTGACATAATACCTTGGGAGGGCAAAATGGAGGAAATGTACACTCCCTGGTTGCCTCCCTCCAAACGACCAGGGGTCTGCGGCTTCTGAGATGACACAGATATTTTGGCACGTAATGGGCACGCCTTAAGGAAATGACCAATCTTCCCACAGAAAAAACATGCCAACCCCACTCCCTGAACCGTAGGCAGGCCTGAACACAACCCAACACCTCCTACTTGCATAGGTTCGTCCGGAGACTTGGCACGCCCTGGGCAGATTCCCATGAAATGGCCCGGCTTCCCACAGGAAAAGCATACCCCCCCACCACGGCGAACCCCAGGCAACCCCCTATTTGTACCAACAACACCGGGCTGCCTGGGTTCCACCAACCGTACCGGGAGGTCCTCACCCCCGGAGAGAACTGCAGGGGGCACATTTTGTGTATGTCTTTCCCTAAGGCGTCTATCCACCCGGATGGCGAGGGACATGGCGGCCTCCAGCGACCTGGGGGCGGCGTACTGCACCAGAGTGTCCTGCAACTTAGGAGACAGACCCTGCACAAATTGACTCCTAAGTGCAGGGTCATTCCACTGAGTGTTAGTGGCCCATCTCCTAAACTCAGAGCAGTACTCCTCAGCAATCCGGGCTCCCTGTTTACACCTACGGAGTCGGGATTCCGCCAGAGAGACGCCATCAGGATCCCCATACACAAGCGCCAAAGCCGCAAAAAACTCGTCCACGGACTCTAAAGATGGTGAATCGTCCGGCAGGGAGAAGGCCCAGGATTGGGGATCCCCCTTCAAAAGGGACATAATGATTCCCACCCATTGCTCTTCACTCCCTGAAGAACGAGGGCGCAGCCTGAAATATAATTTACAGGCCTGCTGAAAAACCAAGAATTGATCTCTCCCTCCAGAAAACCGGTCTGGGAGAGATATCTTGGGTTCTGGCTGAGCCTGTGCCTGGATCAAACCTCCAAAGCCCACCAACAGCTGCAGTTGCTGCACCATCTCACAGCGCAGCCCCCTAATCTCTTCAGTAAAGGTCTGCAGTACCTGGACAAAGGTTTGCATTAGGTCCATAGCTCAGCAGAAAAGAAAAAATGTTTCGGTTGGTGATAATGTAATGATCACGTGTGACTGGACACAGCGCCTCCAGCAGGGCGAATTTATGACACACGTGATCCTGGATACAGCGCCTCCAGCAGGGCGAATTTAAACAATAATGGGACGTGCAGCCGGATACACTGCCTCCAGCTGGCGAATTTAAGAAATACACGTAAAACTGGATACCCCGCCTCCAGCTGGCGAATTTAAAGAATAAGGGTAAACACAGGGAACAATTACAGTGGTGGGCCCTGCGATAGGGAATGGGGGACGTGGAGACCTCCTAAGCTCCCCTGAGCCAGAGTTCCTACACTCCTAACATTCCCTATACAGGCTCCTCGCCTGTCGCCGCACGCGTGCCTCAATACCCTAGCTCGCCCTAAACCTAAACCCTCACTAGGGAATAGGTCGGTGCGGACACTAATCCCACCACTGCACTAGAACACACATAAGGAAAGTCACAAACAGGGGAAACAGAAAACTTAGCTCTCTCTGTGCTAAAGCTCCAGCACAGAGTCCAGCGACCGACTGCAGCCTTCCTCCTGAATAGCTGCCAAGAACTCCCTTCTGTGACTCCTTCCACACCAGGACTCAGATTGAGCTGAGCACTCTCTTCAGCTCCTTCCACCACCAAGGTTGGTTGCAAATGAACAACTATCACCAACAATGATTGCATACCCTGAGCACACCTTTATAGGGTGTCACACCTGATCCATAATTAAGTGAACATTAACCTAAACCTAAGGTGCGATACCATTCCCCACCACCGGGCAACTTAGAATGAACGACACCACGTGTGATAATTCTAATGGCCACCGGGGGCTATCACGACACACTTTGGAACCAAAGGAAAAAAAGTTCACTTAATGCATTTAATACCGCCAGATCCAACACTGGATCATGACAGTATGTTTTCCGTTTTCTTTTTGTTGCTCCCACAGTTGATTTCATCACACCAAGCTGCTTGCCTATTGCAGATTCAGTCTTCCCAGCCTGGTCTAGGTCTACAATTTTGTTTCTGGTGTCCTTCAACAGCTCTTTGGTCTTCACCATAGTGGAGTTTGGAGTGTGACTGTTTGAAGTTGTGGACAGGTGTCTTTTATACTGATAACAAGTTCAAACAGGTGCCATTACTACAGGCAATGAGTGGAGGACAGAGGAGCCTCTTAATGAAGAAGTTACAGGTCTGTGAGAGCCATAAATCTTGCATGTTTTTAGGTGACCAAATACTTATTTTCCATCATAATTTGAAAAATAAATCTTGCCAATTCAGACAAAGTGATTTTCTGGATTTGTTTTCTCATTTTGACTCTCATAGTTGTGGTCTACCTATGATGTCAATTACAGGCCTCACTCATCTTTTTAAGTGGGAGAACTTGCACAATTGGTGGCTGACTAAATACTTTTTTACACCACTGTATTGAGGATAAAAATTTTGATATGTGCTTTAATAAAGATTAGATAAAGTATGTTAATGGGGCATAGGTAAACAAAGTTAAGACTAAGACTTTGTTTAAACTAGCATCATTACTTCCATCAAAGAAAACATAACAGCTAATTTGGAATAAACGCTTTTGAAAAAATTCATAATCTTGTTGACTTGACTTCTAATGGGGTTAGTTTGGTTCCCATCACGGTTCCAGTATTTTTGATGGCAAGGAAAATGGTGCAGACTATTACAGAAAGTAATGGATCATAGTAACAATTTCCAAAGGCGATCCAATCAACTTTTAAGCTAAGTGGGTTCTGACATAACACATGTACAACCAACCACACACACACAATAATGCAAAAATATATAATAGGTGCACAAAAACTACCAGTGCAGGATAAAAAATGTTTTGGTCTCACCCTGTTGATCAGTAGAGTCCATAAGTCAGTAGAAAGTAAGAATCAACTGGATATTGTAAACTCCCTTCCGTGCCCTGGGTAGAGTCAACTATTGGCAACACTGCATATCTGTAGCCGCAAAACACTCTGCCGGCTCTAAGGATCCCTACTACCTTAGGCATTGGCACCCATACACTTGTCCCCATGATGTTTTTAGGGTCTTTACATTAATTTGAACCCATACTCATTCCCTTTATTTTTCATTGCTCCCTTAATGAATCCCCCATTACTGGAGGATGAAACGGGTGGGGAGGGTAATTAGGGACATTTTAGCGGGACCGGACCACACAGAACAGTGGGACAGAACAGTAGACTCTACATGGGTCACGACAGGGAGTTTACAATATCCTGTTGATCCTCCTTCCTCCTGGCTTATGGACGGCACACTCTACTCATCAAAAGGGTGAGATCTAACCATTTTTTTCTGGCACTGGTGGTTTTTGTGTGTCTCGTATACATTTTTACCTTATTGTGTGTGTTGGTTGGCACATGTCAGGCCCTTCCTAGTTTTAACTTTTTACCATTGAAAGTTAGGTTTTACTTATCCAACACATATCTGTCCTTGCTGACAATGGATCCCAAATCAAGTTAACAAGTCCATTGAAAATAGTGATGTTAGCGATGGCTTCTAGTCAAATGTACAAACAAATTTTCGTAGATGATCACATTATATTGTATGCCACAAAATCCTGTGCGTTAATACACTCTCTCAACAACGCTCAAGCGTGAAAACTTTTAGATTCCCACAGGCTAAAATATTGATTAGACTTTTTGATTAATTGATCCTTTCAAGGCCAAGAGAACAAACATAGAGTTGTGGCATGAATAGATGACGGAAAATCATCTCTTAACACATGAAGAAGCCATGTGATGTATAGAGAAAATAAAAATCTCTCTGCCATGTCCATGGACTTGGCAAGAGTAATACCGTGTCACAAACAGTTACACTATTACATGATATGGTCAAGAGTATGAAAAGCTGTAGTTGAAAATACACAGTAAAATGTTAACAATATTAATTATTTTTATTTTGCATACTGTATTTGCTTTTTTTTGTCTTTCTGTGACATTTTCTCCTTAGATCTCCTGTGATATCTTATTACAAAGAACGATTTTACGCAACATCTCCTCATCAAGTGTCTTCTGCTTGTTTGGCTTACTGGTGGCATTGGTCTCCTTCACCACTTTCGTGGCTTCCTCACTCTCTTTTCTTTGGCGTTCCTGGCTCTTCTGGCCTCCACATGAAGATTGAAGCTATACCTGGTGCTCCTCAAGATGGGGATTTGGAATTTGTGCTAGCCACCGAGAAGGAATTTGAAGAAGTTATCTCTATGTCTCATGGGATCTATGCAGGCCTGGACTATCTGCCAAGTCGATACCACAGTTGGGTCAATGAGAAAGATCGAATGGTTGTGCTAGCCAAGAAGGAAGGAGATGTTGTAAGAAAATGCAATGGTTCAAAGAAACCTCTACCTTTCATAAACTTTTTGACCAACTGGTCTTCCATCTTGCCCAACTGGTCTAATATATTGCTTATGCCCATGGGTATATGTTGACTAACACCACTGTCTGCTGTCTCTGTCCATGGATTCTGCCCTGTCCCTGAGCTCCTCGCTTCATGCATTGATATGGACCTTAGGATGCCTCAAGGGCCATTCACACAGCCGTTGGTGCCATGCAAAGAACTTGTTGTATGAACCTTAGACATTGATAAAGAATTCGCCCGATTTGCTGTGTCAATGGTCCTTTCCAGTCAACAGGTGCCATTAAATGGCATTAAACCCAGCGAATGAACAGGAAAGACTGAAAGCCCAAATTAATCAACATGAAAAATTGAACGAAAATTGCACTTCCTCAATTTTTCTTTATTTTTAAGTAAAAACTAAAGTCATCTGGATTAACAAGGGAAAACTTGGATTCCCTACCCAGCACCAACCACCCTTTTTCTGGTGCAACTTAATGGACTTAATGTAATTATCTATACGTGTTCAAAAAAAAACTCATAAAAATGTTGGTGGTTGGCAAATTCATACTGACCTTTTCATTGAAATATCAGCCATGATGGAACATGTGACCATAGAATTGCGTATATACACGTAGGGTTGATAAAACCTAAAGGGTGGTTCAGAGTTGTAACATATATGCTATCTTTGGATCAAGCTTCCATATCCTGGACACCCCATTGGTCACCAAAAGAATATGCAACACTGTAATGTATATTCTCAGTTGCTTGCAGTGCCCTCTACGGGAGAATTAGAGCCATCTTTAATAAATCAGTAAATCGCTTGAATGCTATAGCCTTCCATGGATGGAACATGGACTTAGCTTGGATGCCACCTTTGAAATGACTATAGTTGGGAAAAGAGGGTGGCCACGCGAAGGCGATTTTAGAATTATATGACATAAAGGGGCCACAAGGAACCTTTAGAAGAAAATAGCCATCACAATTCTAATCGATCCCATTATCAACCTTTTAGTGTACTAGGGCTTTTGTCTACTTTATAAGAACCAGATTGAAAAAGATTAGATTAGCAGCCATTGTGAAAGTCCAAAAGTGGGGGGTATGGTGTAGTAGAATCATCATATAAGGGAGGGGGCACAAATAAACATATGGAGTGTGCATGCACCTTGTCAAAGAGATGTGCTGCCGATGGTTCCAAGTAGTAGCAGCTTGAGTTTATATATAACTTTTGAAGCCTATCCCAAGTTGCAGTTATAGGGCCTTAAGAAGATCAGTTTGACATATAACATAGCTCTTCCTGTTTTGCATGGAGATGCTAATTTTTTCCCCTACTACTTTATCCCTAGATTGGCCTCCTTTCCATGTTTGTGGTGGATGGTGGGGAGACAGCTCTACTTGAAGGACTTCGAGTGGCACCATGGGAGCGAGGCAGAGGTGTTGCGGGGGTTCTTCAGAGGTTCTGCTGCCAATTGGTGAAACATCGATACCCAAGTGTCAAAGTCATGAGGTTGACGCGGGATGACAAGCTATCTCCAAAGGAGCTTAACAAGTATAGAGTCATTGCTAAACAGGTATGGTCATGACATGCTGGGACATGGTGGTGGACAAGACTTGCTGTGTTAAGATTTCTGCTTGGAATTCAGCAGTAGAACTTTAACAATACTTTCTCTCTTTTGTTTTTTGTTTTCTTTTCCCTCCTTCCTGTCCATGTTGACATTTACATGCCATCTCACATTCATCACACAGGGCATACTGCTTGTCCGTTTCAATGCTCCCGAGTTTTCCTCTCGTTTATCCACCATACCACTGCCTGCCGGGCCATCTCGTTCATCTCCACCTACCCTCTTGTCTCCTGACGAGGTCCATGCAGTTTTCCTGGAGAGAGGTGGCCTACTGAAAGACCTACTGCCCAACCAGACTGTAATCCAGGACTGGCAACCATTTCAGGCGCTTCCTGGGAATTATGATCTGCTACGTCGCAAGTCACTTCGTTGGATGACTGATGACAGCATTCGACCTCGGGTGGTTTCTCTTTGCACCCCACCATTCCCAGTTCCGGCAGGGCCACTCTGCTTCTACCTCAACATTGATGTCTTTGGTTCTGGTTTGAGAGGGGCCCAGGAGCAGTTATTATCTCACCTAGCTGCTCATGTTCCCCTGCTTTCAGGAGATGTAAAATGTCAGCTTTTCCTGGCCCCAAATATGTGGAGGCCCATGGCTGATTTTTGCACCTCCGTGCTGGGCTTTCAGCTGGAGAAAGGTTACACAGAGCAATATCTACTAGAAGCAGATATATAGTGGAACCTAGAGGCCTCTAAAAGTCCCCCCTTATACAAAATGAGGGTGGGAAGCAAACCTAATCTACATTATTGTAGCCACTTCCAATAGCAGAGCCCACCCATTAGATGTAAAACTCATATAGACCCTTACTCATCTCTACAGATGTGTTTCCCCTTATATGTGAAAACAAAATACTATATTACCTATACTTTACTAAAACACACATATATATATATATATATATAGAATGTACTCAAACAATTTACTAAAACATATATATATATATATATATATATATTGAATGTACTCAAACAATTTACTCAAACATATATATATATATATATTGAATGTATATAGATATTGAATGTATATTTCGAGCAAGAGGGATCATAGGATATTGAGCATTATTATATATTGTCCTAACTGGCTCCTAGTGGGTGAGTCTTTAAAATGTGGGTGTGGCTAAGTGTTGATTGGGTAGAGCTTGGGCAGTTCATCCCCAATGTATTGTCAATCTACAGTATATGTATATATAAACATAAATATATGCATATATGTGTATATATATGTATATATGTAGAGACCTTTCCTTTTCGTACTGTTCTGCTAACATTGCACTATAAGTATGAGTGTACGTGTGTGTATATATATATATATATTTAATTATATATATACACGATATATATTTATATGGGGGGCTAGGGGGGAGTGTAAGGTATAATAAGTGGGAGGGGTAGGGATTTTATACTCTGCACTGAGTTTTTCAAGTGTGTGTGATAAAATATTTCTATATTTATTGCACTTTTTTCAGACGGAAGGTGAGGCCGATGCCATGCACTGTGTATATATATATATATATACACATACACGGTTTATATAGTGTAACCGCAGCTGTTTAGATGTGATACATGAGAGATAGTTAGACTTATGCAATAATTTGCACTGCACATGCTGACGTTAAAGTGGACCTGACTTCCTCACTTACCGGTTAGTTGCCATTTTGTGGACCAAAGTGGCTTCCGATATATTAGTAGAGGCGAAGATATATTTTAATGTAACTGCTGACAGCTCTGGGGTGTTTTACTTGGAGTGTCTACTAACCCTAGGTTTGGGTAGATCTAGGCTGTCGGCAGAGGTATATTATATTGATGGGTAGTATTAGTATAATATATGATTATAGAGTTTATGGCGTACTAACGCGCAGTGGCCATGGATGGCGCTCTGTAGCCTCTCAATGACGATACCAGCACTTAATACTCTTTACACTGTAGGTTAGGACCACCATTTTCATTTTGGAGGGTCCCTGAAGATGACATCATCATGAGCCGTCACCTTCTTGGGACCACAGCTGCTTTCTAAGTGCTTTTTTGCTGCAGGGAAGGGTAAGCAGTGAAAACAATGGGTGCCCAGCAGTGGCGTAGCGAGGCAAGGCCAGAATTGCTTTATTGTTCTATGTACTCCCTTAATTAGTGCCCCTTTAAAAAGTAATAATGCCACTACAAGGACAACCCCATGTTGATCAAAATGTTTGGCCCTATAAAATAATAAACCTTATACTCGCCTCCTGTGCTTGTGTCGTTCCCGCGGTGTCGGTACTCAGTCTCCCCCGGGCTCCCGTGCGGTTGTTGTGAGACGTGACGCCGGCATCCAATCAGCGCTGGCATGACTGTTTACATCAAACATGTAAAGGATGTCCGGGGTCAGCTACAGCTGATCTCGGACTTCCTCTTCCTGCTCATTTCGACAGGAGGCGGGGACAGTTACGCCAGCGCTGATTGGGCGCTGGCATCACGTCACAACAACCACACGAGAGGCCCGGGGAGACCGAGTGACGACACCACGGGAACCACACCGGCACGGGAGGAGAGTATAGCCTTTATTATTTTATGGGGACCAAGTGAGGGGCATGACGAGAAGTTGTCCAAGTATTGAATGAAATATTTCCTACTATTGCCACCTCTGCCCCCTCAAAAATTATGTTTATACTGTCCTAATCCGAACAACCGAGTCCACTTCTCCCCATAAAGCGGTGCACTGCAGGGACGTTATTACGCCTCCTGCGCGGTAAGGGGGAGGAGCAGAGAGTTTAAATACTGCGATGAGTTTTTCAAGTGCGCGATGAAAAATTTCTAATGTTATTGCAATGCTTTTCAGATGGATCTTCAACCGTCACTTTATCTTTATTTATTTTTGGGAGGGGAGGAGAATTTTTGCACCTTTAACAATTTTATGCCCAAGATAACCTCTCCTTTACCTGCCTCCACCCCACGCTACGCCACGGGTGCCCACTATCAATAGAGAGTAGGGACCAAACTATGCTGTCTAAGCTAGTTACATGCAGTCACCACTAGAGGTCAGTACAGTTTAATCCACATGGTAGAAATCACTGAACCTTCCTCAATCCCTGATCGATGACTTTTCTCTCTGATACAGCTACATGTGCGTGACGCCTTGCAAAACTCTATGTGCACTTAAATATTGTGTTGCTTTGTACGATAATACTGATTTACTTGACGTGCTACTAATATATTTTGCTTTTGGATCCTTAAGCAGCTATTGCTCTCTGTTATCTCCCAAAATGTTTTGTCTTCAAGTCTTCCCACAGAATGGACAGGCTACTGTTCACAGGAAAATACTCCCGTCGTCCCCAGCCTTTTCTCATGCCCCGCCCATTTCCTCATCTCATTTGCATGGACTGTGTTGGACTTCCTATCCATACAGTAAGAAAGACCTTAAAGGGTTTTTCCACTTTAAAATAATGGCACCTTTTACTCTATATAAATAGTAAAAAAATATATAAAAAATTAGCATTATATGCAAATTAGCACTTTTTTTAAGGGACCAGATATGACATAAGCACAGGCCATGTGATATAGAGGTGCCCACCAAAGATTTCTTATTGACTTAGTGGAGTTTGTACATTTAAAGGGGAACTCCATCCAAAATTGAAAACCCCCAGGCTCTTTTAAATGCACTTAGTTATGTCAAGTTTACTTGGCTAGACATTTTACTTTTGGTATTCATCAGCATTGCACCTCTTACACGTAAGGAAATGTAAGAAAAATCTCGTTATGCTGTTTAAAATACGCTTGCAACGTCTCTTTAACAGCCCCCTATTGATAGACGCCAGTCTTTTAAAGGGAATCTGTCACCTCAAATTGGCGGGTTACGTAAATGCCCTGTGTCCGGACCGATGGGCGGTGTTTCGTCTTCTTTCCTCCATCCCATCCTTCCCCTCTGTCCGCAATATTTTTCGGGAATTTGAGTAGGTGTCCTCCATAGTTTGCACGTGCGCAATGCAATCTTGCCTCGCGCACGCGCAGTATGCTATGACCAACTGCGGGCAAAGCCGAAAAACATTACTGCGCATGCGCCGGTGAACTGTCCCGGAACATAGCGAAATACTTCCAGGACATAGTGCCCCGGCGCATGCGCACTAATGCTTTTCGGCTTTGCCCACAGTTGGGCATAGCATACTGCGCATGCGTAAGGCAAGATTGCATTGCGCACGCGCAAACTATGGAGGACGCCTACTCAAATTCCCGAAAATATTGTGGACAGTGGGGAAGGATGGGGTGGAGGAAATAAGACGAAACACCGCCCATCGGACCGGACACAGGGCATTTACATAGCCCGCCAATTTGAGGTGACAGATTCCCTTTAATAGCCACAGTGATTGGCTGTAAGAAAAAAAAAAGTGGCGCTATTGCATAGGAGCCTATAGAATATTGTTGCAAATTATGTAGTGGTGAAAAATGGTACTGCAAGCTGAGTACAAAAACAGAAATGGAAATTGCAATAACTTTTGAACGAAGCATCAGGAAGAAATAAAACAGGAATCATTTTCATCAGCAGGGAGGTATAAACAAAAGTGGGGCCTGACTTTTTCATGAAGGCAAAAATCATTTCTGTATTAAACCCTGGATTGTATATTTAGCATTTGGGATAAAGTCTGTTGTAGTGTGTTTTCCATATTTCTAAGCTGGCACAATTGTGATATTATATGTAACTGATAAAATGATTTGTGTCTATTCATCTGCACCCCAGTGTCTGTAACCTGCTGTAATATTTTACCCCAAGTTCTGCAGTAATATAAAACAACAAATCTGACTCCTAATACTTGAGCATGTCCGTCTCCTGCGTGTGACCCTCCTGACCACAGGACCGCTCCTGCGACACCGGCACCGCTCTAAGGGCGCATCTCCGTGTGCGAGAAAAAAAAACGGACCGATTCTATGCGAGTGTCATGCGATTTCAGTGTGATTTTTCCATATGACATCCGTATGCAATGCGATTCTAACATGAGGTTTTACATAGAGCCGTTCTCTCCACGTGAAAACTCATGGTAAAATAGCATTGTAAAAAACAAACTGTACACATCGTCTTAAAAAAAAACCCTTCAAAACACAAACATATATATATATATATATGATAGAGACATAGATAGCAGAATAGCCGGTAATTCATTTGTCGGCTTTTGTAAAATAATTGCAAAATCCGACAGGATAGGAGAGATGGATTACATACAGTAAACCATTTTATGTCATTTATTTTTTTATGTGTTCATATATACACATAGAGTACATACATATATATATATATACACACATGTCAGTGACACACACATACTGTATATATATATATATCATATATCTAATATAATATATATATATACATAATATATATATTATATATATGTAACATATAATATATTATATATATATAAAATATATATAGTTACACAATATGTATATATCTGATATAATATATATATATACACACACATCAGTGACACACACATACTGTATATATATAAATATATCTATCATATATCTAATATAATATATATATACATAATACTGTATATATTATATATATGTAACATATAATATATATGCTATATATACAATATATATAGTTACACATAATATGTATATATCTGATATAATATATATGTATACACACATGTTAGTGACAAATACAATTATTCTAGTGTTGGTTCTAAATTATGGAGATGTATTTATTTAATACATGATTATTTCAAGGAACAAAATGTCGTGGGGTCCCCCTAATATTTATAGACAGCAACACTATACTACGGTAAATTTATATGTCTCTGACACATATATATATATTATATATCTTATATATGAAATGTATGTATGTATTTATATTGCATAGTAAGATTGAACAAAAGCCGCTGATTCATTTGCCGGCTTCTGTAAAATCATTCCCCAACCCGACATGAAATGACACACAGATACATACAGAAAACCACTTCATTTCATGTATTTTTTATATGTCCCTGACTAATAATTAGTTGAGGGTTTGTGTGCAAAATTTGGGAAGCCGGCAACTGAATTAACGGCTTTTGTTCAATCTTACTGTGCAATATAAATATATATATATATATATTAGGTCCATATATGTTTGGACAGAGACAACATTTTTCTAATTTTGGTTCTAGACATTACCACAATGAATTTTAAACAAAACAATTCAGATGCAGTTGAAGTTCAGACTTTCAGCTTCCATTTGAGGGGATCCACATTAACATTGGATGAAGGGTTTAGGAGACTCAGCTCCTTAACATGTGCCACCCTGTTTTTAAAGGGACCAAAAGTAATTGGACAATTGGCTCCAAGGCTGTTTCATGGACAGGTGTGGGCAATCCCTTCGTTATGTCATTCTCAATTAAGCAGATAAAAGGCCTGGAGTTGACTTGAGGTGTGGTGCTTGCATTTGGAAGGTTTTATATATATATATATAATATACATATAAAATATATATTGTTAAATATATATATATATATATATATATATATATGTCAGTGACAAATACAATTAATATAGTGTTGCTGTCTATAAATAGGGGGACCCCACACCATTTTGTTCCTGGAAATAATAATTTATTTAGTAAATACATGCCCATAATTTAGAACAACACTATGCTAATTGTATTTGGCACTAACATGTATATATATATATATATATATATATATATATAATATTTTTAGTATATTTATATTATATATGATATGTATATATAAAATATTAATATAGTAAATATATAATATATTATATATAATATACTGTATATATATATATATATAATATGCATATATATTCCCTATATCTTTAATATATATATATTATTATATATATATATATTATATATGTGTGTGTGTCACTGACATGTGTATATACAGTATATATATATATGTATGTATTCTATGTGTTTATATCTAGTGGTTTGTGAGCTGTCATTGTGATTTTCCAAGTATATATATATATAGCTACACCTATGCTATGTGTATACATGTAGTATATCTTTTGTATTAGAACATGTCAGTGTGATTTTACTGTCTAGCCGCATATGAATTACCGGCTTTTCTCCTATCTATCTATCTATCTATCTATCTATCTATCTATCTATCTATCTATCTATCTATCTATCTATCTATCTATCTAACATAAATACATATATATGTGTTGGTGTCACTGACATCTATATATCTGTGTATTCTATGTGTATATATCTTTTCTATCTATTCTTTTCTGAGCTGTCAGTGTGATGTTACTGTACATCGCATATAAATTGCCGGCCTATCTATCTTTCTAATATAAATACATATATACATGTCAGTGACACACACACATATATGTGTATTTATATGAGATAGATAGATAGAGAGACAGACAAGCCGGCAATTCATATAAGATAAGATAATCCTTTAATCGTCCCACCATGGGGAAATTCAGAGCATTACAGCAGCAAGGCCGGAACAAGTACAGATACAGATGCATAAAGGCATTACATTGACAGTAGGTAGGTACATATACGAAAAAAGATGTAACCGGACTATCACAACTTTGGATCTATCAGTTCACTGTTTGGGTCGTTCTCCGTTTTGGACAGTGCCGGTTATACAGCCTAACTGCAGCAGGAAGGAAGGACTTTCGATAGCGCTCCCTCTCACATTTAGGATGAAGTAGCCGGTCACTGACAGTACTGCACATCTTTGTCACGGTCTCATGCATAGGATGGGAATCATTCTGCACCATGTAGCTCACCTTGGCCAGTATCCTCCTGTCACCTACTTCCTGAACTGGGTCAAGGGGGCATCCCAGGACAGAGCTGGCCCTTCTAATCAGTTTGTCCAGCCTATTCCTGTCCCTGGTTGATATGCCACTACCCCAGCACGCCACACCAAAGAAGATGACTGATGCCACAACAGAGTTGAAGAAGGATGCAAGGAATGCCCCTCTAACTCCGAAGGCTCTCAGCCTTCTGAGCAGATAAAGCCTACTGTGGCCCTTCCTGTACACTGCATCCAAGTGATGGGCCTAGTCAAGCTTATTATTGAGGATCACACCAAGGTACTTATAGGTGTCGACTATCTCAATGTCATTTCCCTGAATGTTCACCACTACTGGTGGATTTTCTCCCTTGCGAAAGTCCACCACCAATTCCTTGGTCTTCCCGGAATTAATCCTAAGGTGGTTCCTCTGACACCACTCCACAAAAGCTTGGTTAGTATCTCTGTACTCTCTTTTGTCTCCTCCTGTGATGAGGCCTACTATTGCAGAGTCATCAGAATACTTCTGCAAGTAGCAGCTAGATGAGTTGCACTTAAAATCCGCAGTGTACAGTGTGAAGAGAAAAGGGGCAAGAACTGTACCTTGAGGTGCCCCTGTATTGCAGATCACCGTGTCTGACACACTGTCCCAAACCTTTACAAACTGAGGTCGGTTTGTGAGGTAGTTAAGGATCCAGGTGGAGAGTTGGAGGTCCACGCCAACAAGGCCCAGCTTGTCTCTCAGTAGACCTGGCTGTATGGTATAATATATGTGGCTATAATAACACTGACAGATCAAAAAGAATAGATAGTATAGATACATACACATAGGATACATAGATATATACATGTCAGTGACACACACACACACACATATATATCTGTGTATTCTACACTGTGTGCAGAATTATTAGGCAAATGAGTATTTTGATCACCTCATCCTTTTTATACATGTTGTCCTACTCCAAGCTGTATAGGATTGAAAGCCAACTGCTAATTATGTAAAGCAGGTGATTTGCATCTCTGTAATGAGGAGGGGTGTGGTCTAATGACATCAACACCCTATATACGGTGTGCTTAACTATTAGGCAACTTCCTTTCCTTTGGCAAAATGGGTCAGAAGAGAGATTTGACGGACTCTGAAAAGTTAAAAATTGCGAGATGTCTTGCAGAGGAATGCAGCAGTCTTGAAATTGCCAAACTTTTGAAGCGTGATCAACGAACAATCAAGCGTTCCACCATGGCAAATAGCCAACAGGGTCACAAGAAGCGTGTTGATAAAAAAAAGGTGCAAAATAACTGCCCATGAATTGTGGAAAATCAAGCGTGAAGCTGCCAAGATGCGATTTGCCACCAGTTTTGCCATATTTCAGAGCTGCAACATTACTGGAGTATCAAAAAGCACAAGGTGTGCCATACTCAGGGACATGGCCAAGGTAAGGAAGGCTGAAAAACAACCACCTTTGAACAAGAAACATAAGATAAAACGTCAAGACTGGGCCAAGAAATATGTAAAGACTGATTTTTCTAAGGTTTTATGGACTGATGAAATGAGAGCGACTCTTGATTGGCCCAATGGATGGGCCCGAGGCTGGATCAGTAAAGGGCAGAGAGCTCCACTCCGACTCAGACGCCAGCAAGGTGGAGGTGGGGTACTGGTATGGGCTGGTACCATCAAAGATGAACTTGTGGGACCTTTTCGGGTTGAGGATGGAGTGAAGCTCAACTCCCAGATCTACTGC
Source organism: Dendrobates tinctorius (assembly GCF_039654945.1). Lineage (NCBI taxonomy): Eukaryota > Metazoa > Chordata > Amphibia > Anura > Dendrobatidae > Dendrobates > Dendrobates tinctorius. The sequence goes on along the minus strand of NW_027361991.1, from coordinate 2,686,676 downwards.
CAGTTTCTGGAAGACAAGAGTGGTACAGGAAGAAGTCAGGATCGTTCAAGAAAAACATGATTATCATGCAGGACAATGCTCCATCACATGCATCCAAATACTCTACAGCGTGGCTGGCCAGTAAAGGTCTAAAAGAAGAAAAAATAATGACATGGCCCCCTTGTTCACCTGATCTGAACCCCATAGAGAACCTGTGGTCCCTCATAAAATGTGAGATCTACAGGGAGGGAAAACATTACACCTCTCGAAACAGTGTCAGGGAGGCTGTGGTGGCTGCGGCACGCAATGTTGATCGTAAACAGATCAAGCAACTGACAGAATCTATGGATGGAAGGCTTTTGAGTGTCATCATAAAGAAAGGTGGCTATATTGGTCACTGATTTTTTTTTGTTTTTGAATGTCAGAAATGTTTATTTCTAAATTTTGTATTGCTCTATTGGTTTACCTGGTGAAAATAAACAAGTGAGATGGGTATATATTTGGTTTTTATTAAGTTGCCTAATAATTCTGCACAGTAATAGTTACCTGCACAAACAGATATCCTCAAATATTCCACAAATATTAAGCTTTGATATTTATGAGTCTTTTGGGTTGATTGAGAACATAGTTGTTGTTCAATAATAAAAAGAATCCTCTCAAATACAACTTGCCTAATAATTCTGCACACGGTGTAAGGTATGTGTATATATCTATACTATCTATTCTATTCTAACATGTCAGTGTGATTGTACAATAGCCACATATGAATTGTCGGCTTTTTTCAAAGGACACCGGTGCGTATCAATCGGACAGCACTTGCATGGTGCGAGTGCTGTCAGACATTTTATCGCACCCATTGACTTGCATTGGTGATTTTCACCTGAAAATCGCAGCAAATCGCGGCATGCTGTGATTTTATTCTTAGTCCGATTTCGGCTGAGAAAAAAATCACAAATGAGATGTCACCCATTGACTAACTTTGGTGAGAGTGCCATCCGATTTTTAAGGCATCATGTGATCAACGATTTGTACAGGTACCATTGGTACGGTAAGTATTCAGACCCCTTGACATTTTTCACTCTTTGCTTCATTGCAGGTAAAATCAGAAAAGTTCATTTTCTTCTCATTAATGTACACTCTGCACCACATCTTGACTGAAAAAAACAGAGATGTAGAAATTTTTGCAAATTTATGAAAAAAGGAAAACTGAAATATCACATGGTCATAAGTATTCAGACCCTTTGCTCAGTATTGAGTAGAAGCATCTTTTGAGCTAGTACAGCCATGAGTCTTCTTGGGAATGATGCAACAAGTTTTTCACACCTGGATTTGGGGATCCTCTGCCATTCTTCCTTGCAGATCCTCTCCAGTTCCGTCAGGGTGGATGGTGAACGTTGGTGGACAGCCATTTTCAGGTCTCTCCAGAGATGCTCAGTTGGGTTTAGGTCAGGGCTCTGGCTGGGCCAGTCAAGAATGGTCACAGAGTTGTTCTGAAGCCACTCCTTTGTTATTTTAGCTGTGTGCTTAGGGTCATTGTCTTGTTGGAAGGTGAACCTTCAGCCAAGTCTGAGGTCCAGAGCACTCTGGATGAGGTTTTCATCCAGGATATCTCTGTACTTGGCCGCATTCATGTTTCCTTCAATGACAACCATCTTGTCCCTTCAGCTGAAAAACACCCCCATAGCATGATGCTGCCACTGTGATGTACAATGTCTGCAAGATATGTTTTCTGTTGCAATGTGCTAACAAATCCTCCATCCTAGGACATTGTAAACTGTCAGTAGTAGGAATTCCTTCCCCCCAGGTTTTATCAACCCTGCCACTTCCTCTGGAAGAGCAGGAATGTTAATTAGCTAGACCATCTTCCTCACCCCATTTGGCTTCTCTCAGCTGAAAGAGAAAAATGCGGGAAAAAGGTCTTTGTTTGAAATAGAACTTTAAGAGCCTGCCCTGCGAAAACCGTACCAAGTAGAGATATGAAAATCATATTTTTGTAACCTGAGCGGTCCCAGCTTCGAGACCGCGTATGTTTCGAAGTTCTACCCTGTCCAGAACATGAGATAGGATTTGCGCCCAAATGGATGGTCATATCGCATAGATGTTTGATGTTTTCTTGATAGGCTCATTACGCTGGGAAACATGAAACCACTGATGAGTCCATACCAGCTTCTCCCATAAAGTTATAGCTAATCTAAGTTTTGTAGCCAAAACATAACTTGGATAAGAGAGGTGGGATCAACCCAGAATGCACCTCTCTGTGATGTCACATAGGAAAGTCTATAAGGCATTCCCTGGCAGAACCAGCTCAGAACAGCTGCAGAGTCCGTGCTGACAAGAACTCAGATGAGCGGAGAAGTGCAGCTCCGCCTCCACCCACCTTAGCCGCATGGTCTGCCTAAGGAACAATATGGAACTGTGAGTGTAATCTCTTTGTTTTCTCCACTTTTATTTTATACCTGTACTGTACATATTTTATGTCTCAATTTTATAGCAACTTTTATCTGTAATCACTGTCCTCTTTCGAAAATAAATGAAATAATTATTTAGATCTGTCTCTATGCTCTAAGACTCGAACTATACGCCTTTGATAGATAATCGCTACTAATTCAAGGGGTTTGCCACGGACCCTCTTAATTTAACACTGTGAATTAAGTAACCGTGACTGGTGGCAGCGCGTTGTGTACGGCTATTACGGCTTGCTGGCAGTACAGAAGGGTCTTATATTGCTGAATAAGGGTCTGCGGCCACAGCATTGATAATTCCCTTACTGCAGAAGCCTAATTGCCGGTTCACAACAGGCAGCCCGTCCGGCGACCAATTATCCTAGGTGCAGTTCCCTGACTGACCTGAGGGTAAGGGGGGCGCCGGAGAGCTGCGAGTTCCAAGGTGGAACTGAGGAAGTGGGATATACACAAATCCCCGCAGTACTTGGAAGATTGATAGCAGTGGTGGGGCATCCAAATTAAACTCCCCCTGCGGCAAATTGTAGAGCGAGATTAGCTTGCTGGATATTTTTGTCACATGGTGCCAGTGGTGGGATAACTAAGATAAGCCCCACTGCGCCTGTGATAGCCGTGTGCCGGCATTGTGTCACGTCCCTCCGTCCGCTGATACACCGGTGTCAGTGGTGGGATTGTGACATAGTGGTGACACAGGGTCCGCTGTCCGTCGCGTTTTGGTGGCAGCGGGACCCCCGTTAGTCGTCGCCCGTAAGTGGACGAACGGCCGTGGGCTGTTCGTCACATATTGGTGGCAGAGCGGTGGGATAATCCTAGAGCATTAGTGATTTGGTTTGAGCAATCATTCCTCTCACTAAAGACCTGCACGGTTCCTGCGGGAATCCTGCATCATAGGTTTTGGAGAACAGACTCAGTGGTTACTAGTCCTGAGACATTAGTGTGTACTTGCAAGTATCCCCCTCCCGTTTCTTCGTTTTTCTTTTTCTATCTTTTATTTGGCAACCATGGCGGCGATGACAGTGGAGTGGTATCAGAAGCAGAAAAAGGACACCCTTGCTGGGTTATGCACGTACCGAGGCATAGACGCCGCAGGCGGAACCAAAGATCAAATGATCGCAGCTCTAGTGCAGCTGGACAACGACCAGAATCCAGCGAGTGCAGAAGTTGGCCCAAGTTGCCATGGGGCTGCAGCAGAGGCTCCACTCCTGAGCGCTGGCCCCACATTCAACCAGAGCGGGGTGGACCCCTATCTGCAAATGGCCTTGGACGAACTCCCCGCCGAAGACAGGGATGGGCGGGTGAGGTCGATCCAGCAATATCGGCAGGAGGCCCAAGCCGAACGTGAGCGCCAAGCTGAGGCTGAGAGAGCCGAGCGCCAGGCGCAGAGGGCCCATGAACTGGAGGTACTCCAGCGGGGTGGGAATGCCCCCACAGCCCGAAGCAGTGAGCCCAGCAGCGTCCAGACTCCTAAACCCCGGCCAGAGCATTTTCCCGTGATGGAAAAGGATGGGGACTTGGACACATTTCTGCGAGCCTTTGAGAAAGCCTGCAGACAGTACCAGCTGCCTAGAGACCAATGGGCAAGGTACTTGACCCCAGGGCTTAAAGGCAAAGCCCTGGAGGCATTTGCTTCTCTTCCGCCAGAAGCCGATGACGACTATGACGCCATAAAGCAGGCGCTGATCGCCAAATACCGGCTGACACCTGAGGTATACCGAAAGAAGTTCCGGCACCTCCAACGTGGCCCACATGATAGCTACAGTGATGTGGTGCAAGGACTCAGGACCCACTTTGACCAGTGGATCCATGGACTGTCCGTTGAAACCTTTGAGCAGCTACGGGACCTGATGATCAAAGACCAGTTCCTGCATCTCTGCCCAGCTGAGTTCCGACAGTTCATCCTGGACCGCGAACCAACGAACGCGGACAAAGCGGCGCAGATCACCGACAACCACGAGGCCAACCGGAAGCCCGAGACGCGGAGGCCAGTCGCCACCAGCTGGAAAGGGGGTAAGCCAGCAACCAACCCCAATGCCCCAGCAAGCCGTCCCTCCGGAGGCCCTGTCCCTGTTGCCAACAACAGGCCGGCTACTGACAGTCGCCTGTGTCACCACTGCAAGCGGCCTGGTCACTTCTCTTACACCTGTCCGGATAGGCCGAAGAACCCCCCAGCCAAGGCCCCCGGGCCCAACGCCTCTGTTCTTTTGGTGGGAGGTGTGGTTGGGAGGGCTGACGACAACGTTCAACCTGTTCAGGTGGGGGCCCGTCTTGCTACAGGCCTCAAGGACACCGGGGCTGAACGAACCCTCATCCGTCCTGGACTGGCGGCCCCTGAAGAGTTTGTTGAGGGGAAAACCTTGACTGTCACCGGGATTGGAGGCACCCGTTGTCCCTTGCCAGTGGCACAAGTTTTTCTTGATTGGGGTGCCGGGAGCGGGTTGAGGGAGGTGGGAGTGTCTGAAAATTTGCCCACTGATGTTTTATTGGGGACTGACTTGGGGAGGATGGTTGCATACTATGTCCCTGACACCCTTCCCCAAACTGATAATAAGGGTAACGTTAACCCTGATGATGTTGATGATGGGAAACTGAATGTGTTACCTGCTAATGCCTTGATGAGTAATGATGCAACTAACAACCATTCTTTCCCAAGGTATGATGCTGATGCTGATGTGAATGTACCAAAGCAAACTGATAACCATTCTTTTCCTAGGAATGATGATGTTGATGTATCTGTGCCGACTGAACCCGTTAACCCTTTCTTTGAAGCGGTAGATGTGTCCACAGGTACCGAAGTGCTCAGCCCCGTCACTCTGCGGAGTGAGACGGCTGAGGAACCCCTGGCAGGAGTAAGCAACGGTGCTCAAGGAAATGGGGAGGTGCATGGGGACCATGAGGAAGGTAATGCCATGCAGCTGACCAGTGCCACCGAGGAAGGTAACTGGCCCATAAGTAGCACTGCTCCTGAAGTGTTGGGGGTGGATGGGGAGGTAGAGCCCAAGCCAGCACCGGCTGGTGGGTCTGTAGAAATCCCCAGGGAGACAGCATACATAGCAGCTGTCACACGCAGTCAGAGTGCCCAGATCGCAGGTAACGCACTGTCTTCTGGACCCTCTGCTGCTACAGGAGAGACTGAACCAGAGGTGAACCCAGAGCCGGTTCCAGAGGGTCCCAGTAAAGGAGGTACCCTGACGTCACTTCTGGCAGCCTCCAGCATGGAGTTCCAGGCTGCTCTGCACTCAGATGCCAGCCTGGAGAAATTGAGAGGTCTCGCCGAGACGCCCACCTCCAAGCCTGATAAGGAGAGGGTGTTCTGGGAACGAGGAAGGTTGTACCGGGAGACAGTACCCGGAGATCCTAAAAAGGAGTGGTTGAGGGAAAGACAGCTGGTCGTCCCCTATCAGTTCAGAACCGAGTTGTTGCGGATTGCCCATGAGATTCCACTCGCTGGACACTTGGGGATCAGCAAAACAAAGGCACGGCTGTCTCAACACTTCTATTGGCCCAAGATGGGGACAGATGTAACACACTACTGCCGCTCCTGCGCCACCTGTCAAAAAGTGGGTAAGGCGGGGCCTGCTCTTAAGGCTCCCCTTATTCCTTTGCCGGTGATAGAGGAGCCTTTCCTGAGAATCGCGGTGGACATTGTAGGACCGCTGTCCGTCCCCAGCAGCTCCGGAAAGCGATACATTCTCACCGTGGTAGACTACGCTACCCGGTACCCAGAGGCAGTAGCTCTGTCTTCAACCAGGGCAGGTAAGGTGGCTGACGCACTGGTGACCATCTTTTCAAGAGTAGGATTTCCCAGGGAGATGCTTACCGATCAAGGGCCCCAATTCATGTCTCGCCTAATGGAGGCTCTCTGTGAGAAAATGCAGGTGACGCACCTGGTATCGAGTCCGTATCACCCACAGACTAATGGTTTGTGTGAACGCTTCAACGGTACCCTCAAACAGATGCTCCGCATACTGGTTGAGACCCAAGGGCGCGACTGGGAGCGGTACCTCCCACACCTGCTGTTCGCTTACAGAGAAGTTCCGCAGGCCTCGACCAGGTTCTCCCCCTTCGAGCTCCTGTATGGCAGGCGAGTCCGGGGACCCCTTGGGTTGATAAGAGAATCCTGGGAAGATGAGCCAAACCCCACAGAAGTGTCCAACGTGGATTATGTCATGCGCTTCCGTGACAAGATGCAGACCTTGACGCAGTTGGTGCATGACAACATGACGCAGGCTCAGGCTGACCAGAAGCACTGGTACGACCAGAACGCCCGGGAGCGGACCTACCAGGTGGGTCAAAAGGTGTGGGTGTTGGTCCCTGTACCAACGGATAAGCTTCAGGCAGCCTGGGAAGGCCCGTACGTCGTCCACCAACAGCTCAACCCGGTCACCTACGTGGTCACGCTTGACCATGCTCGGGGTAGGCGCAAGGCCTTTCACGTCAACATGCTAAAGGCGCACTACGAACGTGAAGCTTGCGTCCTACCGGTCTGCAATCTGCCAGAGGATGGGGAGGAAGATTCCCTCCTGGACATGCTGGCCCAGGCCAAGGCCAATGGGTCCATTGAGGACATGGAGATAAGTGGTTCGCTCACCGTGTCCCAGCGGTTGCAGTTGATGGCCACCCTGGAACTCTTCCGGCCCGTGTTCACCAACCGTCCTGGGAGGACGGAGTTAGCGGTTCATGAGGTGGACACCGGGAATCATGCCCCATTACGGTGAACACCTTATCGGATCTCTGAAACGGTGCAACAAGTCATGCGCCAAGAGGTCGATGAGATGTTAAGGCTGGGAGTGATTCGACGGTCAAAAGGTGCGTGGGCTTCACCTGTAGTCCTCGTGCCTAAAAAGGATCGAACCACCCGGTTCTGCGTGGACTACAGGGGGCTCAACGCCATCACAACCTCTGATGCCCACCCAATGCCACGCATCGAGGATCTGCTCGAGCGGTTGACAAACGCCAACTACATATCCATCATGGATTTGAGTCGGGGATACTGGCAGATTCCCCTGAGCCCTGAGGCGCAGGAGAAATCCGCCTTTATCACCCCCTTTGGACTGTACGAGTCCACGGTCATGCCCTTCGGCATGAAGAATGCCCCTGCCACTTTCCAGCGGATGGTCAACCACCTGCTTCGGGGACTGGAGGAGTACGCGGTGGCGTACTTAGACGATATTGCCGTCTTCAGTTCCACCTGGGAGGAACACCTTCAGCACCTCCAGGAGGTGCTCAAGCGTCTTCACCAGGCAGGCCTGACCATCAAGCCGGGGAAGTGCCAGATAGGCATGCGCAAGGTCCACTACCTGGGGCACCGGGTAGGCGAGGGTTCCATGAGTCCGGAGCCAGAAAAAGTGGACGCAATCGTGTCCTGACCCACCCCCAGGACCAAGAAACAGGTGAAGTCCTTCTTGGGCACTGCAGGGTACTATAGGCGGTTCGTACAGGACTATAGCGCCCTTGCCAAACCCTTGACTGACCTCACCAAGCAGAGGCTACCCCAAACAGTCAACTGGACAGATGACTGTGAGGCGGCTTTCCAAGCTTTGAAAGCAGCCCTGTGCAACTCTCCAGTGTTGAGAGCAGTCGACAGCAGTCGCCCATTTCTGGTACAGACTGACGCCAGCGAGTTTGGCCTCGGTGCTGTGCTTAGCCAGGTCGACTTGGGGGACCAAGAGCACCCCGTGTTGTACCTGAGCCGGAAACTTTTGCCGAGGGAAGTGGCATACTCGACCATCGAGAAGGAGTGTCTGGCCATGGTGTGGGCACTGCAGCGTTTGCAGCCCTACCTGTACGGGCGCGCCTTCACGGTGGTAACTGACCACAACCCTCTGAGCTGGTTGCACACAGTGTCCAGAACCAATGGAAGATTGCTCCGCTGGAGCCTTGCCCTTCAACAGTACGATTTTACTGTAAAACACAGGAAGGGCAGTGAAAACGGCAATGCCGATGGGTTGTCCCGCCGGGGCGAACCCGCTGAGGTGCGCATGGCAGATTACCGAGAGGTAATGCCTCCTTAGCGCCCTCTTAAGGGGGGAGGTATGATGTACAATGTCTGCAAGATATGTTTTCTGTTGCAATGTGCTAACAAATCCTCCATCCTAGGACATTGTAAACTGTCAGTAGTAGGAATTCCTTCCCCCCAGGTTTTATCAACCCTGCCACTTCCTCTGGAAGAGCAGGAATGTTAATTAGCTAGACCATCTTCCTCACACCATTTGGCTTCTCTCAGCTGAAAGAGAAAAATGCGGGAAAAAGGTCTTTGTTTGAAATAGAACTTTAAGAGCCTGCCCTGCGAAAACCGTACCAAGTAGAGATATGAAAATCATATTTTTGTAACCTGAGCGGTCCCAGCTTCGAGACCGCGTATGTTTCGAAGTTCTACCCTGTCCAGAACATGAGATAGGATTTGCGCCCAAATGGATGGTCATATCGCATAGATGTTTGATGTTTTCTTGATAGGCTCATTACGCTGGGAAACATGAAACCACTGATGAGTCCATACCAGCTTCTCCCATAAAGTTATAGCTAATCTAAGTTTTGTAGCCAAAACATAACTTGGATAAGAGAGGTGGGATCAACCCAGAATGCACCTCTCTGTGATGTCACATAGGAAAGTCTATAAGGCATTCCCTGGCAGAACCAGCTCAGAACAGCTGCAGAGTCCGTGCTGACAAGAACTCAGATGAGCGGAGAAGTGCAGCTCCGCCTCCACCCACCTTAGCCGCATGGTCTGCCTAAGGAACAATATGGAACTGTGAGTGTAATCTCTTTGTTTTCTCCACTTTTATTTTATACCTGTACTGTACATATTTTATGTCTCAATTTTATAGCAACTTTTATCTGTAATCACTGTCCTCTTTCGAAAATAAATGAAATAATTATTTAGATCTGTCTCTATGCTCTAAGACTCGAACTATACGCCTTTGATAGATAATCGCTACTAATTCAAGGGGTTTGCCACGGACCCTCTTAATTTAACACTGTGAATTAAGTAACCGTGACTGGTGGCAGCGCGTTGTGTACGGCTATTACGGCTTGCTGGCAGTACAGAAGGGTCTTATATTGCTGAATAAGGGTCTGCGGCCACAGCATTGATAATTCCCTTACTGCAGAAGCCTAATTGCCGGTTCACAACAGGCAGCCCGTCCGGCGACCAATTATCCTAGGTGCAGTTCCCTGACTGACCTGAGGGTAAGGGGGGCGCCGGAGAGCTGCGAGTTCCAAGGTGGAACTGAGGAAGTGGGATATACACAAATCCCCGCAGTACTTGGAAGATTGATAGCAGTGGTGGGGCATCCAAATTAAACTCCCCCTGCGGCAAATTGTAGAGCGAGATTAGCTTGCTGGATATTTTTGTCACATGGTGCCAGTGGTGGGATAACTAAGATAAGCCCCACTGCGCCTGTGATAGCCGTGTGCCGGCATTGTGTCACGTCCCTCCGTCCGCTGATACACCGGTGTCAGTGGTGGGATTGTGACATAGTGGTGACACAGGGTCCGCTGTCCATCGCGTTTTGGTGGCAGCGGGACCCCCGTTAGTCGTCGCCCGTAAGTGGACGAACGGCCGTGGGCTGTTCGTCACAGCCACCACCATGTTTCACTGTGGTATTGGGCAGGTGATGAGTAGTGCCTGTTTTTCTCCACACCTACCACTTAGAATTATCACCAAAAAGTTCTATCTTCATCTCATCAGACCAGAGAATCTTATTCTCCTAGTCTGGAAGTCCTTCATGTGTTTTTTAACAAACTCTATGCGAGATTTCATATGTCATGCACTGAGGAGAGGCTTCCGTTGGTCCACTCTGCCTTAAATGCCAGACTGGCGGAGGACTGCAGTGATAGTTGACTTTGTAGAACTTTCTCCCATCTCCCTACTACATCTGTGGAGCTCAGCCACAGTGATTTTGAGGTTTTTCTTTACCTCTCTCACCAAGGCTCTTCTCCCACGATTGCTCAGTTTGGCTGGACGGCCAGGTCTAGGAAGACTTCTGGTGGTCACAAATTTCTTCCATTTAAGAATTAGGCTGGGTTCACACTGCGTTAGGGGGCAATGCGCTGACGGATCTGTTACATAGTGGCACTAATGCCATGTAACGGGTCTCCGATCTGTGCACACATGAGGTGAATGGAGGTGTAGTTGATTGGGGCTGGGAGAGATTCCTACCTTCCGTTTCCTCGATGCAGAGCAGACAGGACCATTGTTGCTGTTTTGATGTTCATGCATCCAGAGAGATGATACACACCAGATATTGTGAAGTCCAGACTTGTTTATTGGAAATCTGGACATACAGCGCATGATTGGTAATGCAGTACTTCTCTAGAAATGCAGGGGTAACGACCCAGGTGGTACATCAGTGTGTGCAGCAAGGTGTGCAGCAAGATGATTCAGCAAAGTTAACAAATTGTGAGTGGTCAAAAAACTGATGCCTTCCACAGCCTGGTAAGCGTGTCTCTCCCGGGTGAAAAGAAACTAGTAATGGCCACCGGCAGGAAGAGAAGGAGTCACTGACCTGGAAGTGGGAGGCATGTACTAGAATTAATTAGCTGCAGTCTGCTGTACAGAAAAGGACAGCAGGTGGCAGCAGACCAAATGCAAAACTGAATACAAAGAAAGGTAACATAACGCAATCTATATAAGCATATAGATTGCACAGGTCTGTTAAAGCACCCATTGGCCGCAATGATACTAACACATACTAATGCATGCCAAAATCGGCATGCATTAGAAAGTATGCGTTAATTCATGACGCACCCTCAAACGCTGCTTGCAGCGTTTTTGGGTGCGCTGCCAGTAATGCGCAGCAAACTGACCCGTTCACTGTGCCTAGAACTGTATGGGCTAACGCAAGACAGAACATGGTACCTTAGCGCTACCTAGCGTTAACACATACCGTTAGCGCTAGGTCACTAAAGATGTCAAAAACGGATGCCCTAACGCAATGTGAACATAGCCTAATGGAGGCCACTGTGCTCTTAGGAACCTTGAGTACAGCAGAAATTCTTTTGTAACCTTGGCCAGATCTGTGTGTGCCTTGTTACAATTCTGTCTCTGAGCTCCTTGGCCAGTTCCTTTGACCTCATGATTCTCATTTGGTCTGACATGCACTGTGAGCTGTGAGGTCTTATATAGACAGGTGTGCGCCTTTACAAATCAAGTCCTATGAGTTTAATTACACACAGCTGGACTCCAATGAAGGAGCAGAACCATCTCAAGGAGGATCACAAGGAAATGGACAGCATGTGAGCAAAGGGTCAGAATACTTATGACCAAGTGATATTTCAGTTTTTCATTTTTAATAAATTTGCAAAAGTTTCTACATTTCTGTTTTTTTTCAGTCAAGATGGGGTGCAGAGTGTACATTAATGAGAAAAGGGGAACTTTTTTGAATTTACCAAATGGCTGCATAGAAACAAAGAGTGAAAAATTTAAAGTGGTCTGAATACTTTCTGTACCCACTGTATAACTGGCTATAGGGGCAGTATTATAGTAGTTATATTCTTGTACATAGGAGCAGTATTATAGAAGTTATATTCTTGTACATAGGAGCAGTATTATAGTAGTTACGTATATTCTTGTACATAGGGAGCAGTATTATAGTAGTTATATTCTTGTACATAGGGGCAGTATTATAGTAGTTATATTCTTGTACATAGGGGCAGTATTATAGTAGTTATATTCTTGAACATAGGGGCAGTATGATAGTAGTTATATTCTTGTACATAGGGGCAGCATTATAGTAGTTATATTCTTGTACATAGGAGCAGTATTATAGTAGTTATATTCTTGTATGTAGGGGGCAGTATTATAGTAGTTATATTCTTGTACATAGGGGGCAGTATTATAGTAGTTATATTCTTGTACATAGGAGCAGTATTATAGTAGTTATATTCTTGTACATAGGAGGAGTATTATAGTAGTTATATTCTTGTATGTAGGGGGCAGTATTATAGTAGTTATATTCTTGTACATAGGAGCAGTATTATAGTAGTTATATTCTTGTACATAGGAGCAGTATTATAGTAGTTATATTCTTGTACATAGGAGCAGTATTATAGTAGTTATATTCTTGTATGTAGGGGGCAGTATTATAGTAGTTATATTCTTGTACATAGGAGCAGTATTATAGTAGTTATATTCTTGTACATAAGGGACAGTATTATAGTAGTTATATTCTTGTACATAGGGGGCAGTATTATAGTAGTTATATTCTTGTACATAGGGGGCAGTATTATAGTAGTTATATTCTTGTACATAGGGGCAGCATTATAGTAGTTATATTCTTGTACATAGGAGGAGTATTATAGTAGTTATATTCTTGTATGTAGGGGGCAGTATTATAGTAGTTATATTCTTGTACATAGGAGCAGTATTATAGTAGTTATATTCTTGTACATAGGAGCAGTATTATAGTAGTTATATTCTTGTACATAGGAGCAGTATTATAGTAGTTATATTCTTGTATGTAGGGGGCAGTATTATAGTAGTTATATTCTTGTACATAGGAGCAGTATTATAGTAGTTATATTCTTGTACATAGGGGGCAGTATTATAGTAGTTATATTCTTGTACATAGGAGCAGTATTATAGTAGTTATATTCTTGTACATAGGGGGCAGTATTATAGTAGTTATATTCTTGTACATAGGGGGCAGTATTATAGTAGTTATATTCTTGTACATAGGAGCAGTATTATAGTAGTTATATTCTTGTTCATAGGAGCAGTATTATAGTAGTTATATTCCTGTACATAGGGGGCAGTATTATAGTAGTTATATTCTTGTACATAGGGGGCAGTATTATAGTAGTTATATTCTTGTACATAGGGGGCAGTATTATAGTAGTTATATTCTTGTACATAGGGGAAGTATTATAGTAGTTATATTCTTGTATGTAGGGGGCAGTATTATAGTAGTTATATTCCTGTACATAGGGGGCAGTATTATAGTAGTTATATTCTTGTACATAGGGGGCAGTATTATAGTAGTTATATTCTTGTACATAGGGGGCAGTATTATAGTAGTTATATTCTTGTACATAGGAGCAGTATTATAGTAGTTATATTCTTGTATGTAGGGGGCAGTATTATAGTAGTTATATTCTTGTACATAGGGGGCAGTATTATAGTAGTTATATTCTTGTACATAGGAGCAGTATTATAGTAGTTATATTCTTGTACATAGGGGGCAGTATTATAGTAGTTATATTCTTGTACATAGGGGGCAGTATTATAGTAGTTATATTCTTGTACATAGGGGGCAGTATTATAGTAGTTATATTCTTGTACATAGGAGCAGTATTATAGTAGTTATATTCTTGTACATAGGGGGCAGTATTATAGTAGTTATATTCTTGTACATAGGGGGCAGTATTATAGTAGTTATATTCTTGTACATAGGGGGCAGTATTATAGTAGTTATATTCTTGTACATAGGGGGCAGTATTATAGTAGTTATATTCTTGTACATAGGGGGCAGTATTATAGTAGTTATATTCTTGTACATAGGAGCAGTATTATAGTAGTTATATTCTTGTACATAGGGGGCAGTATTATAGTAGTTATATTCTTGTACATAGGGGGCAGTATTATAGTAGTTATATTCTTGTACATAGGATCAGTATTATAGTAGTTATATTCTTGTACATAGGGGGCAGTATTATAGTAGTTATATTCTTGTACATAGGGGAAGTATTATAGTAGTTATATTCTTGTACATAGGAGCAGTATTATAGTAGTTATAGTCTTGTACATAGGAGCAGTGTTATAGTAGTTATATTCTTGTACATAGGAGCAGTATTATAGTAGTTATATTCTTGTACCTAGGGGGCAGTATTATAGTAGTTATATTCTTGTACATAGGGGGCAGTATTATAGTAGTTATATTCTTGTACATAGGGGCAGTATTATAGTAGTTATATTCTTGTACATAGGGGCAGTATTATAGTAGTTATATTCTTGTACATAGGAGCAGTATTATAGTAGTTATAGTCTTGTACATAGGGGCAGTATTATAGTAGTTATATTCTTGTACCTAGGGGGCAGTATTATAGTAGTTATATTCTTGTACATAGGGGGCAGTATTATAGTAGTTATATTCTTGTACATAGGGGGCAGTATTATAGTAGTTATATTCTTTTACATAGGAGCAGTATTATAGTAGTTATAGTCTTGTACATAGGGGCAGTATTATAGTAGTTATATCCTTGTACATAGGAGCAGTATTATAGTAGTTATATTCTTGTACATAGGGGCAGTATTATAGTAGTTATATTCTTGTACATAGGGGGCAGTATTATAGTAGTTATATTCTTGTACATAGGGGGCAGTATTATAGTAGTTATATTCTTGTACATAGGAGCAGTATTATAGTAGTTATATTCTTGTACATAGGGGCAGTATTATAGTAGTTATATTCTTGTACATAGGAGCAGTATTATAGTAGTTATAGTCTTGTACATAGGGGCAGTATTATAGTAGTTATATTCTTGTACCTAGGGGGCAGTATTATAGTAGTTATATTCTTGTACATAGGGGGCAGTATTATAGTAGTTATATTCTTGTACATAGGGGGCAGTATTATAGTAGTTATATTCTTTTACATAGGAGCAGTATTATAGTAGTTATAGTCTTGTACATAGGGGCAGTATTATAGTAGTTATATCCTTGTACATAGGAGCAGTATTATAGTAGTTATATTCTTGTACATAGGGAGCAGTATTATAGTAGTTATATTCTTGTACATAGGGGGCAGTATTATAGTAGTTATATTCTTGTACATAGGGGAAGTATTATAGTAGTTATATTCTTGTACATAGGAGCAGTATTATAGTAGTTATAGTCTTGTACATAGGAGCAGTGTTATAGTAGTTATATTCTTGTACATAGGAGCAGTATTATAGTAGTTATATTCTTGTACCTAGGGGGCAGTATTATAGTAGTTATATTCTTGTACATAGGGGGCAGTATTATAGTAGTTATATTCGTGTACATAGGGGGCAGTATTATAGTAGTTATATTCTTTTACATAGGAGCAGTATTATAGTAGTTATAGTCTTGTACATAGGGGCAGTATTATAGTAGTTATATTCTTGTACATAGGGAGCAGTATTATAGTAGTTATATTCTTGTACATAGGGGCAGTATTATAGTAGTTATATTCTTGTACATAGGAGCAGTGTTATAATAGTTATATTCTTGTACATAGGGGCAGTATTATAGTAGTTATATTCTTGTAAATGCTCTCCCTTTGTCTTTCTCCATCCTCTCCTACTTTCTCCATGTTTTTCTTCCATGTATTTTTTTCCTCTGCTGTTTCCTTCTAATTTGTATGTCTACTTGGTTCAGTACTCAAAAGAAAGACTTCAACCCGAAAGGAGAGATACCTACATGCTGAACACAGCTTTCATGCAGCTGAAAGAGGAGCAGCTGCAATCTTTGCTTCCAATCTTTTCCATGTAAGTTACGGCGTACTATGGTGACATATGCAATCCTTCATCACAAAACAATGATATTAGTTGCTACAAGAGACACCGGAAAGAAAGAATATAAAAGAAAAGATGAAAAATTACAGGAAGAAAAGATGAAGAATGCATACAAGAACAGTCAGCGATTGTTTGCCAGTGGTGATGTCTGATGATGGTGATTATCATACATGAGGATAAATTGTCCCCCTGTCGATGTTACTGTCAGAGGATGGGACACCATAGGTGATGTCAGGGTACTCCAAGGACTGCAGTCTGGGGATTGTTAGATTAGGTGACACTTCAGTCCATATTTTTCTCCCTCCCCAGCAATGACATATAAAATATTCCACTTTGGTATTTTAAGTTTCTCCTGACTAAGAGCTCACTATGTAATGACAGCCAAGCAGTTTAACAAAAAAAATAGCAGGAAATCGTATTTTAAGGGTGTGGTGACACAATATCTTAGGGCCAGTGGAGAGTAGAAGAAGGTCCTACATACACGAGCACACAGGTCTTTTCTCCCTTTACTTTCAATGTGAAACCAACCTTCAGAGTCTCCACTTCCTGACAAACTTCAGACCATAAAGAATAAAGCACCAAAGACATCATCAGTACATAAACACAGCACCAGAACCATTATTAACCCACGAATACAGCACTAGAACCAATATAATTGCAAGAATAAAGCATCATAACCATCAACACTGCATGAATTCAGCACTAAAACCGCTATCAGTGCAGGAATACTGCACTAGAACCATCATCAGAACATGAAAACGGTACCAGAACCACAAATAGTACATGAATACAGCATCAGAACCAAGACCAATATATGACTATAGTATAGTGCCAGCCAGTCATTTGTCATCAGCAGTTGATGAACACAGCACCAAGCTCAGTGCAGTGATAAGCTGAAACGTCAGGCCAGTCACCAGTACGTACAGTTGCATCGCATGAACCTGTTCCTCCAAGAATGTCTTTATCAATGGTAAGCAGGGATGTGCTGATCTTTTGAATTTTGAATTCATCAAATTTTCCCTCAAACTTAGATTTACGCCAAATAAATTTGTGTGTATCTCAGTACTGGAAAACTTGTAGTTCCTTAGAAAATACACATAGGGAGAGGAGAGAGAAAGCGAGCTCTGCTAACCGTAAGCGTATACTGTCTGCAATCGAGAGAAATGACCATTCTGACCATAGGAACATCAACACTATAGTAGAGTTAGAGAGAGCACCCCACTGACCCTAAGATTTTACATTCTACAGGAAAGGGAGAGAGAGAGGGGGCGTACTCTGCTGACCATAAGAGCTT
Source organism: Dendrobates tinctorius (assembly GCF_039654945.1). NCBI lineage: Eukaryota > Metazoa > Chordata > Amphibia > Anura > Dendrobatidae > Dendrobates > Dendrobates tinctorius. The sequence goes on along the minus strand of NW_027361991.1, from coordinate 2,669,468 downwards.
ACACTCTACAGGACAGAGAGAGAGGACCCCACTGACCATAAGAGCTTACCCTCTACAGGAGAGAGAACCCCACTGACCATTAGAGCTTACACTCTACAGGAGAGAGAGGACCCCACTGACCATTAGAGCTTACACTCTACAGGAGAGAGAGGACCCCGCTGACCATAAGAGCTTACACTCTACAGGAGAGAGAGGACCCTGCTGACCATAAGAGCTTACACTCTACAGGAGAGAGATGATTCCACTAACCATAAAAGCTTAGACTCTACAGGAAAGAGAGAGAGAGAGAGAGAGGACCCTAGTGACCATAAAAGCTTACACTCTACAGGAGAGAGAGGACCCTGGTGACCATAAAAGCTTACATTCTACAGGAGAGAGAGGACCCCGCTGACCATAAGAGCTTACACTCTACAGGAGAGAGCGGACCCTGGTGACCATAAAAGCTTACATTCTACAGGAGAGAGAGGACCCCGCTGACCATAAGAGCTTACACTCTACAGGAGAGAGAGAGGACCCTACTGACCATAAGAGCTTACACTCTACAGGAGAGAGAGGACACCACTGACCATAAGAGCTTACACTCTACAGGAGAGAGAGGACCCCGCTAACAATAAGAGATTACACTCTACAGGAGAGAGAGGACCCAGTTGACCATAAGAGCTTACACTCTACAGGAGATAGAGGACCCCACTGACCATAAGAGCTTACACTCTACAGGAGAGAGAGTACCCTACTGACCATAAGAGATTACACTCTGCAGGAGAGAGAGGACCCAGCTGACCATAAGAGCTTACACTCTGCAGGAGATAGAGGACCCAGCTGACCATAAGAGCTTACACTCTACAGAAGAGAGAGGACACCACTGACCATAAGAGTTTACACTCTATAGGAGAGAGAGGACCCCGCTGACAATAAGAGCTTACACTCTACAGGAGAGACAGGACCCCGCTGACAATAAGAGCTTACACTCTACAGGAGAGAGAGGACCCCACTGACCATAAGAGCTTACACTCTACAGGAGAGAGAGGACCCAGTTGACCATAAGAGCTTACACTCTACAGGAGAGAGAGGACCCTACTGACCATAAGAGCTTACACTCTACGGGAGAGAGAGTACCCTTGTAGAGTCGGTGGTGGGGTGCCGAGCTGGGGGGGTGGTCCTACTTTTGTACCGCGCAGAGATGATAACAGAGACACGATGAGGCAGATTCTGGGTGCAACAGGTCCAAGTTTATTTCATTACTTGCCGTCCGCCTGACGGCCTCCGCAGCACACCGCACGTTTCTTCACTTATCGGCCCTCCGTTTCCAGAGCCGTTTACACACCGTACTTTTACAATAGGGACGTACATATGCGTACTGTCCCTCCTTCACTTGTTCGACGCTCCTGACAGGTCCGCCACTGTGGCCGCCCTAGGCCCAATAACCAACAGCGCTTTCACTGGTCAGTCGTCGTGTCAAATACGGTATATGGCACTCACTGCCTCGTCTCTTCTGCGGTATCTTTCTGTCAGGACCACCCCCTGATGTTTCCTCTCCTCAGTCCCCTTGGTCGGATTCTCCTCAGGGCACACAGACTGGCGAAGTCCTCCTGTCACCTGAGCTCCCCCTGGGGACTGGAACCTTCTGGAACCCTCCCTCAGAATTTATAACTTCCCCGGTTCCTTGAAACTGTCACTAACTGTCACCACGCCCCCCATGACCAACGGTTTCTAAAGCCCTAAGCTGCTGTAAAGTCCTTTGCTCACACTCCACCCTGCCATCTAATGGTCATCCCAAGGTACTGCACGTCCACTACACTTTTCTAGTTGTTTCCCCACTGTAATCACTGTCTCCTACCTACACTGTGTAAACCTATCTTTCTTCACTCTGACTAGTCCGTCCGTCCGTCAGGTCACCTTCCCTACACCCTACTGACCATAAGAGTTTACACTCTACAGGAGATAGAGGACCCAGCTGACCATAAGAGCTTACACTCTACAGAAGAGAGAGGACACCACTGACCATAAGAGTTTACACTCTATAGGAGAGAGAGGACCCCGCTGACAATAAGAGCTTACACTCTACAGGAGAGACAGGACCCCGCTGACAATAAGAGCTTACACTCTACAGGAGAGAGAGGACCCCACTGACCATAAGAGCTTACACGCCACAGGAGAGAGAGGACCCTGCTGACCATAAGAGCTTACACTCTATAGGAGAGAGAGGACCCCGCTGACAATAAGAGCTTACACTCTACAGGAGAGAGAGGACACCACTGACCATAAGAGCTTACAAGCTACAGAAGAGAGAGAACACCACTGACCATAAGAGCTTACACTCTATAGGAAAGAGAGGACCCCGCTGACAATAAGAGCTTACACTCTACAGGAGAGAGAGGACACCACTGACCATAAGAGCTTACACTCTACAGGAGAGAGAGAGAGGACCCTGCTGACCATAAGAGCTTACACTCTACAGGAGAGAGAGGACACCACTGACCATAACAGCTTACGCGCTACAGGAGAGAGAGAAGACCCCACTGACCATAAGAGCTTACACTCTGCAGGAGATAGAGGACCCCACTGACCATAAGAGCTTACACTCTACATGAGAGAGAGGACCCTACTGGCCATAAGAGCTTACACTCTACAGGAGAGAGAGGACACCACTGACCATAAGAGCTTACACTCTGCAGGAGATAGAGGACCCCACTGGCCATAAGAGCTTACACTCTACATGAGAGAGAGGACCCTACTGGCCATAAGAGCTTACACTCTACAGGAGAGAGAGGACACCACTGACCATAAGAGCTTACACTCTACAGGAGAGAGAGAGAGGACCCTGCTGACCATAAGAGCTTACACTCTACAGGAGAGAGAGAAGACCCCACTGACCATAAGAGCTTACACTCTGCAGGAGATAGAGGACCCTACTGGCCATAAGAGCTTACACTCTACATGAGAGAGAGGACCCTACTGGCCATAAGAGCTTACACTCTACATGAGAGAGAGGACCCTACTGGCCATAAGAGCTTACACTCTACAGGAGATAGAGGACCCCGCTGACAATAAGAGCTTACACTCTACAGGAGAGAGAGGACCCAGCTGACCATAAGAGCTTACACTCTACAGGAGAGAGAGGACACCACTGACCATAAGAACTTACACTCTACAGAAGAGAGAGGACCCTACTGGCCATAAGAGCTTACACTCTGCAGGAGAGAGAGAGGACCCACTGACCATAAGAGTTTACACTCTACAGGAGATAGAGGACCCCGCTGACAATAAGAGCTTACACTCTGCAGGAGATAGAGGACCCTACTGACCATAAGAACTTACACTCTACAGAAGAGAGAGGACCCCGCTGACAATAAGAGCTTACACTCTACAGGAGAGACAGGACCCCGCTGACAATAAGAGCTTACACTCTACAGGAGAGAGAGGACCCCACTGACCATAAGAGCTTACACGCCACAGGAGAGAGAGGACCCTGCTGACCATAAGAGCTTACACTCTATAGGAGAAAGAGGACCCCGCTGACAATAAGAGCTTACACTCTATAGGAGAGAGAGGACCCCGCTGACAATAAGAGCTTACACTCTATAGGAGAGAGAGGACCCCGCTGACAATAAGAGCTTACACTCTACAGGAGAGAGAGGACACCACTGACTATAAGAGCTTACACTCTACAGGAGAGAGAGGATCCCACTGACCATAAGAGTTTACACTCTACAGGAGAGAGAGAGAGGACCCTGCTGACCATAAGAGCTTACACTCTACAGGAGAGAGAGGACACCACTGACCATAAGAGCTTACGCGCTACAGGAGAGAGAGAAGACCCCACAGACCATAAGAGCTTACTCTCTACAGGAGATAGAGGACCCTACTGGCCATAAGAGCTTACACTCTACATGAGAGAGAGGACCCTACTGGCCATAAGAGCTTACACTCTACAGGAGAGAGAGGACCCTACTGGCCATAAGAGCTTACACTCTACAGCAGAGAGTGGACAGCACTGACCATAAGAGCTTACGCGCTACAGGAGATAGAGGACCCTACTGGCCATAAGAGCTTACACTCTACATGAGAGAGAGGACCCTACTGGCCATAAGAGCTTACACTCTACATGAGAGAGAGGACCCTACTGGCCATAAGAGCTTACACTCTACAGCAGAGAGTGGACAGCACTGACCATAAGAGCTTACGCGCTACAGGAGAGAGAGAGAAGACCCCACTGACCATAAGAGCTTACACTCTACATGAGAGAGAGGACCCTGCTGACCATAAGAGCTTACACTCTGCAGGAGATAGAGGACCCTACTGACCATAAGAGCTTACACTCTACATGAGAGAGAGGACCCTACGGGCCATAAGAGCTTACACTCTACAGGAGAGAGAGGACACCACTGACCATAAGAGCTTACACGCTACAGGAGAGAGAGAAGACCCCACTGACCATAAGAGCTTACACTCTACAGGAGAGAGAGGACACCACTGACCATAAGAGCTTACACTCTACAGGAGAGAGAGGACACCACTTTCCATAAGAGCTTACGCGCTACAGGAGAGAGAGAAGACCCCACTGACCATAAGAGCTTACACTCTACAGGAGAGAGAGGACCCAGCTGACCATAAGAGCTTACACTCTGCAGGAGATAGAGGACCCTACTGGCCATAAGAGCTTACACTCTACATGAGAGAGAGGACCCTACTGGCCATAAGAGCTTACACTCTACAGGAGAGAGAGGACACCACTGACCATAAGAGCTTACACTCTACAGGAGAGAGAGGACCCCGCTGACAATAAGAGCTTACACTCTACAGGAGAGAGAGGACACCACTGACCATAAGAGCTTACGCACTACAGGAGAGAGAGAAGACCCCACTGACCATAAGAGCTTACTCTCTGCAGGAGATAGAGGACCCTACTGGCCATAAGAGATTACACTCTACATGAGAGAGAGGACCCTACTGGCCATAAGAGCTTACACTCTACAGGAGAGAGAGGACACCACTGACCATAAGAGCTTACACTCTGCAGGAGATAGAGGACCCTACTGGCCATAAGAGCTTACACGCCACAGGAGAGAGAGGACCCTGCTGACCATAAGAGCTTACACTCTATAGGAGAAAGAGGACCCCGCTGACAATAAGAGCTTACACTCTATAGGAGAAAGAGGACCCCGCTGACAATAAGAGCTTACACTCTACAGGAGAGAGAAGACACCACTGACTATAAGAGCTTACATTCTACAGGAGAGAGAGGACCCACTGACCATAAGAGTTTACACTCTACAGGAGAGAGAGAGAGGACCCTGCTGACCATAAGAGCTTACACTCTACAGGAGAGAGAGGACACCACTGACCATAAGCGCTTACGCGCTACAGGAGAGAGAGAAGACCCCACTGACCATAAGAGCTTACTCTCTGGAGGAGATAGAGGACCCTACTGGCCATAAGAGCTTACACTCTACATGAGAGAGAGGACCCTACTGGCCATAAGAGCTTACACGCTACAGGAGAGAGAGGACACCACTGACCATAAGAGCTTACACTCTGCAGGAGATAGAGGACCCTACTGGCCATAAGAGCTTACACTCTACATGAGAGAGAGGACCCTACTGGCCATAAGAGCTTACACTCTACATGAGAGAGAGGACCCTACTGGCCATAAGAGCTTACACTCTACAGGAGAGAGTGGACACCACTGACCATAAGAGCTTACGCGCTACAGGAGAGAGAAGACCCCACTGACCATAAGAGCTTACACTCTACAGGAGAGAGAGGACCCAGCTGACCATAAGAGCTTACACTCTGCAGGAGATAGAGGACCCTACTGACCATAAGAGCTTACACTCTACATGAGAGAGAGGACCCTACGGGCCATAAGAGCTTACACTCTACAGGAGAGAGAGGACACCACTGACCATAATAGCTTAAACGCTACAGGAGAGAGAGAAGACCCCACTGACCATAAGAGCTTACACTCTATAGGAGAAAGAGGACCCCGCTGACAATAAGAGCTTACACTCTATAGGAAAGAGAGGACCCCGCTGACAATAAGAGCTTACACTCTACAGGAAAGAGAGGACACCACTGACCATAAGAGCTTACACTCTACAGGAGAGAGAGGACCCACTGACCATAAGAGTTTACACGCTACAGGAGAGAGAGAGAGGACCCTGCTAACCATAAGAGCTTACACTCTACAGGAGAGAGAGGACACCACTTTCCATAAGAGCTTACGCGCTACAGGAGAGAGAGAAGACCCCACTGACCATTAGAGCTTACACTCTACAGGAGAGAGAGGACCCAGCTGACCATAAGAGCTTACACTCTGCAGGAGATAGAGGACCCTACTGGCCATAAGAGCTTACACTCTACATGAGAGAGAGGACCCTACTGGCCATAAGAGCTTACACTCTACAGGAGAGAGAGGACACCACTGACCATAAGAGCTTACACTCTACAGGAGAGAGAGGACCCCGCTGACAATAAGAGCTTATACTCTACAGGAGAGAGAGGACACCACTGACCATAAGAGCTTACACTCTATAGGAAAGAGAGGACCCCGCTGACAATAAGAGCTTACACTCTACAGGAGAGAGAGGACACCACTGACTATAAGAGCTTACACTCTACAGGAGAGAGAGGACCCACTGACCATAAGAGTTTACACTCTACAGGAGAGAGAGAGAGGACCCTGCTGACCATAAGAGCTTACGCACTACAGGAGAGAGAGAAGACCCCACTGACCATAAGAGCTTACTCTCTGCAGGAGATAGAGGACCCAGCTGACCATAAGAGCTTACACTCTGCAGGAGATAGAGGACTCTACTGACCATAAGAGATTACACTCTACATGAGAGAGTGGACCCTACTGGCCATAAGAGCTTACACTCTACAGGAGAGAGAGAACACCACTGACCATAAGAGCTTACACTCTGCAGGAGATAGAGGACCCTACTGGCCATAAGAGATTACACTCTACATGAGAGAGAGGACCCTAATGGCCATAAGAGCTTACACTCTACATGAGAGAGAGGACCCTACTGGCCATAAGAGCTTACACTCTACAGGAGAGAGTGGACACCACTGACCATAAGAGCTTACGCGCTACAGGAGAGAGAGAGAAGACCCCACTGACCATAAGAGCTTACACTCTACAGGAGAGAGAGGACCCAGCTGACCATAAGAGCTTACACTCTGCAGGAGAGAGAGAGGACCCTACTGACCATAAGAGCTCACACTCTACATGAGAGAGAGGACCCTACGGGCCATAAGAGCTTACACTCTACAGGAGAGAGAGGACACCACTGACCATAAGAGCTTACACGCTACAGGAGAGAGAGAAGACCCCACTGACCATAAGAGCTTACCCTCTATAGGAAAGAGAGGACCCTGCTGACAATAAGAGCTTACACTCTACAGGAGAGAGAGGACACCACTGACCATAAGAGCTTACACTCTACAGGAGAGAGAGGACCCACTGACCATAAGAGTTTACACGCTACAGGAGAGAGAGAGAGGACCCTGCTGACCATAAGAGCTTACACTGTACAGGAGAGAGAGGACACCACTTTCCATAAGAGCTTACGCGCTACAGGAGAGAGAGAAGACCCCACTGACCATAAGAGCTTACACTCTACAGGAGAGAGAGGACCCAGCTGACCATAAGAGCTTACACTCTGCAGGAGATAGAGGACCCTACTGGCCATAAGAGCTTACACTCTACATGAGAGAGAGGACCCTACTGGCCATAAGAGCTTACACTCTACAGGAGAGAGAGGACACCACTGACCATAAGAGCTTACACTCTACAGGAGAGAGAGGACCCCGCTGACAATAAGAGCTTACACTCTACAGGAGAGAGAGGACCCCGCTGACAATAAGAGCTTACACTCTACAGGAGAGAGAGGACACCACTGACCATAAGAGCTTACACTCGACAGGAGATAGAGGACCCTACTGACCATAAGAGATTACACTCTACAGGAGAGAGAGAGGACCCACTGACCATAAGAGTTTACACTCTACAGGAGAGAGAGGACCACGCTGACCATAAGAGCTTACACTCTACAGGAGAGAGAGGACCCCGCTGACCATAAGAGCTTACACTCTACAGGAGAGAGAGGACCCCGCTGACCATAAGAGCTTACAATCTACAGGAGAGAGAGGACCCCGCTGACCATAAGAGCTTACACTCTACAGGAGAGAGAGGACCCCGCTGACCATAAGAGCTTACACTCTACAAGAGAGAGATGATTCCACTGACCATAAAAGCTTAGACTCTACAGGAAAGAGAGAGAGAGGACCCTAGTGACCATAAAAGCTTACACTCTACAGGAGAGAGAGGACCCTGGTGACCATAAAAGCTTACATTCTACAGGAGAGAGAGAACCCCGCTGACCATAAGAGCTTACACTCTACAGGAGAGAGGGGACCCTGGTGACCATAGCTGTAGAGTGTAAGCTTTTTACACTCTACAGGAGAGAGAGGACCCTACTGACCATAAGAGCTTACACTCTGCAGGAGATAGAGGACCCAGCTGACCATAAGAGCTTACACTCTACAGAAGAGAGAGGACACCACTGACCATAAGAGTTTACACTCTATAGGAGAGAGAGGACCCCGCTGACAATAAGAGCTTACACACCACAGGAGAGAGAGGACCCTGCTGACCATAAGAGCTTACACTCTATAGGAGAAAGAGGACCCCGCTGACAATAAGAGCTTACACTCTATAGGAGAGAGAGGACCCCGTTGACAATAAGAGCTTACACTCTACAGGAGAGAGAGGACACCACTGACCATAAGAGCTTACACTCTACAGGAGAGAGAGGACCCCACTGACCATAAGAGCTTACACTCTACAGGAGAGAGAGAGAGGACCCTGCTGACCATAAGAGCTTACACTCTACAGGAGAGAGAGGACACCACTGACCATAAGAGCTTACGCGCTACAGGAGAGAGAGAAGACCCCACTGACCATAAGAGCTTACACTCTGCAGGAGATAGAGGACCCCACTGACCATAAGAGCTTACACTCTACATGAGAGAGAGGACCCTACTGGCCATAAGAGCTTACACTCTACAGGAGAGAGAGGACCCCACTGACCATAAGAGCTTACACTCTACATGAGAGAGAGGACCCTACTGGCCATAAGAGCTTACACTCTACAGGAGATAGAGGACCCCACTGGCCATAAGAGCTTACACTCTACATGAGAGAGAGGACCCTACTGGCCATAAGAGCTTACACTCTACATGAGAGAGAGGACCCTACTGGCCATAAGAGCTTACACTCTACGGGAGAGAGAGGACCCTACTGACCATAAGAGATTACACTCTGCAGGAGAGAGAGAGGACCCACTGACCATAAGAGTTTACACTCTACAGGAGATAGAGGACCCCGCTGACAATAAGAGCTTACACTCTACAGGAGAGAGAGGACCCAGCTGACCATAAGAGCTTACACTCTGCAGGAGATAGAGGACCCAACTGACCATAAGAGCTTACACTCTACATGAGAGAGAGGACCCTACTGGCCATAAGAGCTTACACTCTACAGGAGAGAGAGGACCCCACTGACCATAAGAGCTTACACTCTACATGAGAGAGAGGACCCTACTGGCCATAAGAGCTTACACTCTACAGGAGATAGAGGACCCCACTGGCCATAAGAGCTTACACTCTACATGAGAGAGAGGACCCTACTGGCCATAAGAGCTTACACTCTACATGAGAGAGAGGACCCTACTGGCCATAAGAGCTTACACTCTACGGGAGAGAGAGGACCCTACTGACCATAAGAGATTACACTCTGCAGGAGAGAGAGAGGACCCACTGACCATAAGAGTTTACACTCTACAGGAGATAGAGGACCCCGCTGACAATAAGAGCTTACACTCTACAGGAGAGAGAGGACCCCGCTGACCATAAGAGCTTACACTATGCAGGAGATAGAGGACCCTACTGACCATAACAGCTTACACTCTTCAGAAGAGAGAGGACACCACTGACCATAAGAGTTTACACTCTATAGGAGAGAGAGGACCCCGCTGACAATAAGAGCTTACACTCTACAGGAGAGACAGGACCCCGCTGACAATAAGAGCTTACACTCTACAGGATAGAGAGGACCCCACTGACCATAAGAGCTTACACGCCACAGGAGAGAGAGGACCCTGCTGACCATAAGAGCTTACACTCTATAGGAGAAAGAGGACCCCGCTGACAATAAGAGCTTACACTCTATAGGAGAGAGAGGACCCCGCTGACAATAATAGCTTACACTCTACAGGAGAGAGAGGACACCACTGACTATAAGAGCTTACACTCTACAGGAGAGAGAGGACCCACTGACCATAAGAGTTTACACTCTACAGGAGAGAGAGAGAGGACCCTGCTGACCATAAGAGCTTACACTCTACAGGAGAGAGAGGACACCACTGACTATAAGAGCTTACACTCTACAGGAGAGAGAGGACCCACTGACCATAAGAGTTTACACTCTACAGGAGAGAGAGAGAGGACCCTGCTGACCATAAGAGCTTACACTCTACAGGAGAGAGAGGACACCACTGACCATAAGAGCTTACTCTCTGCAGGAGATAGAGGACCCTACTGGCCATAAGAGCTTACACTCTACATGAGAGAGAGGACCCTACTGGCCATAAGAGCTTACACTCTACAGGAGAGACAGGACACCACTGACCATAAGAGCTTACACTCTGCAGGAGATAGAGGACCCTACTGGCCATAAGAGCTTACACTCTACATGAGAAAGAGGACCCTACTGGCCATAAGAGCTTACACTCTACATGAGAGAGAGGACCCTACTGGCCATAAGAGCTTACACTCTACAGGAGAGAGTGGACACCACTGACCATAAGAGCTTACGTGCTACAGGAGAGAGAGAGAAGACCCCACTGACCATAAGAGCTTACACTCTACAGGAGAGAGAGGACCCAGCTGACCATAAGAGCTTACACTCTGCAGGAGATAGAGGACCCTACTGACCATAACAGCTTACACTCTACATGAGAGAGAGGACCCTACGGGCCATAAGAGCTTACACTCTATAGGAAAGAGAGGACCCCGCTGACAATAAGAGCTTACACTCTACAGGAGAGAGAGGACCCCGCTGACAATAAGAGCTTACACTCTATAGGAAAGAGAGGACCCCGCTGACAATAAGAGCTTACACTCTACAGGAGAGAGAGGACATCACTGACCATAAGAGCTTACACTCTACAGGAGAGAGAGGACCCACTGACCATAAGAGTTTACACGCTACAGGAGAGAGAGAGAGGACCCTGCTGACCATAAGAGCTTACACTCTACAGGAGAGAGAGGACACCACTTTCCATAAGAGCTTACGCGCTACAGGAATCATAGAATCATAGAATCGTAGAGTTGGAAGGGACCTCCTGGGCCATCTGGTCCAACCCCCTGCTCAAAGCAGGATTCGCTAAATCATCCCAGTCAGATGTCTGTCCAGCCTCTGTTTGAAGACTTCCATTGAAGGAGAACTCACCACTTCTCGTGGCAGCCTGTTCCACTCATTGATCACTCTAACTGTCAAAAAGTTTTTTCTAATATCTAATCTGTGTCTCTTCCCATTCAGTTTCATCCCATTGCTTCTAGTCTTTCCTTGTGCAAATGAGAATAAAGTTGATCCTTCTACAATGTGACAGCCCTTTAGATATTTGTAGACAGCTATTAAGTCTCCTCTCAGTCTTCTCTTTTGCAAACTAAACATTCCCAAATCCTGCAACCTTTCCTCATAAGACAGGGTTTGCAGACCGGTCACCATTCTGGTCGCTCTTTTCTGAACTTGCTCCAGTTTGTTGATGTCTTTTTTAAAATGTGGTGCCCAAAACTGGACACAATATTCCAGATGAGGTCTGACCAAAGAGGAGTAGAGGGAAATAATGACTTCACGTGATCTAGACTGTATGCTTCTGTTAATACATCCTAGAATTGCATTTGCCTTTTTTGCTGCTGCATCACACTGTTGACTCATATTCAGTCTGTGATCTATTAGTATACCCAAGTCTTTTTCACATGTGCTGTCACTTAGCCCTATTCCTCCCATTCTATATATGCTTTTTTCATTTTTATTGCCCAGATGTAGTACTTTGCATTTCTCCCTGTTAAAAACCATTCTGTTAGTTGCTGCCCACTTCTCCAGTTTATTTAAATCTTTTTGAATCCTCTCTCTCTCTTCTCTAGTATTAGCTATCCCTCCTAGCTTTGTGTCATCAGCAAATTTAATCAGTTTACCCTCAATTCCTTCATCTAAATCATTGATAAAGATGTTGAACAATACAGGGCCCAGGACAGAGCCCTGTGGTACCCCACTTGAGACATTCTTCCAACTGGATGTGTAGCCATTTACGACCACTCTTTGGGTCCGATCACTAAGCCAGTTATGAATCCACCTAACAGTTGCCTTGTCCATTCCATACTTAGTCATTTTTTCAATAAGGATTGTATGAGAGACTTTGTCAAATGCTTTGCTGAAGTCAAGATATACTATATCTACAGCATTTCCTTGATCCACCCAATCAGTGATACCGTCATAGAAGGAAATTAAGTTAGTCTGACATGACTTATTAGTTAGAAACCCATGCTGACTCTGTTTAATCACTTCATTCTTATCCAGGTATTGACATACATGTTGTTTAATAATTTGTTCAAAGATCTTTCCTGATATAGAAGTCAGACTCACCGGCCTATAGTTGCCTGGGTCCACCTTCTTCCCCTTTTTGAAGATAGGAACAACATTTGCTCTTCTCCAGTCTTCTGGCACTTCTCCTGTTCTCCAAGAATTTTCAAAGATTATGGAGAGGGGTTCAAAAATTTCTTCTGCTATCTCCTTCAGTACTCTGGGGTGTAATTCATCTGGACCTGGAGACTTGAATTCATTTAGGTTAGCTAAGTGTTTCCTCACTATCTTTCTGTTTATAGATATCCTGGATTCTTCTATTCCCTTAATAGGACAGTGAATAACAGTTGATGTTGCATTTCCTTTCTGAGAGAAAACAGATGCAAAATAGGAATTTAAAAGTTCAGCCTTCTCAACATCCTGTCTTACCATTTCATCATTTTCATCCTGTAAAAATCCTATAGCATCTTTGACTTTTCTTTTACTTTTGACATATCCCCAAAATCCTTTATTATTGCTTTTGACATCTCTTGCAAGCCTCAGTTCATTTTCAGCTTTAGATAATCTGATTTGTGCCCTGCAGGTTCTGCAGACAGCATTATATTGTTCTTTAGATATGCCTCCCTCTTTCCATTTTATAAACATTTTTTTTTCCTTTTTAGCATGTGCTTAAGTTCTGTGTTCATCCATCCTGGTTTCCTTAAATGCTTCCTATTCTTCCCTCTTTTCGGAATTGTTAACAACTGTGCTTTGAGAATTTCATTTTTCAAGATTTCCCATCCTTCCTGGACATTTTTGTCTTTAAGGATATCCAGCCATTGGATCCCTCCAATTCTCTTTCTGAATCCCTTAAAATCTGCCTTTCTGAAATCTAACCTTGACGTCTGAGTCTTCACAGGTCTTCCACCTCTAGTAATCCAAAATTCTAAAATAGCATGGTCGCTACCTCCTAGGGTCCCAGCCACTTTTACCTCCTCAACCATTTCCTCCCTGTTTATAAGGATTAGATCCAAGGTAGCAGTTCCCCTTGTTTTCTCCCTTACCTTTTGGAAGATAAAGTTGTCAGCAAGAGAGGATAAGAATTTCCTTGACCTGTTAGTTTTGCCTGAGAGAGATTCCCAACAAATGTCTGGATAGTTGAAATCTCCCATGACAACTATGTCATATTTTTTGGAGAACTTGGCCATCTGATGCATAAAGAGTTCATCTATATCTTCGGCTTGCACAGGCGGCCTGTAGTAAATGCCTACAATGGTGTCCTTTCCATTGTTCTGTCCTTGTATTCTTACCCAAACAGTTTCCACAGAACTCCCAGTCTCTGAAGCTTCAATCTCTGTGCAGATATACGCGTTTCGAACATACAATGCGACACCCCCTCCTCGTTTATCAAGTCTGTTTCTTGCAAATAAGTTGTATCCTTCTAGTCTTGTATTCCAATCATGTGTATTGTCCCACCAAGTTTCAGTGATTCCAATGACATCATATTTCTGTTCCTGTGTTAGTAGTTCCAATTCTCCTTGTTTGTTGCCCATGCTTTGTGCATTAGTATAGAAACATTTTAGTTTGTGATTGGTTTCTCTTTCTCCAATATTTTTATTAATTAGATTCTTTCGTCTTTGTTCTTCCTTTCCACTTCTAATAGCAGAGTTCTCAATAGCATTTGTCAGGTGTATGGCTTTTTCTGGTCTTTTGCTTCCCTTCCCATGTTGTTCTAGTTTAAAGCTCTCCTTACAAGTGTAGCAAGGCGACTTCCAAATACATGCTTTCCAGTCTTCGTAAGGTGCACCCCATCTCTAGCAAGTAGTCCATCGTATAAGTAGTTCACTCCGTGATCCAGAAATCCAAATCGTTGCTGACGGCACCATCGACGTAGCCAGTTGTTCACCTGCAGAATCTTATTCCACCTCCTTGTTCCATGGCCATCCACTGGGAGGATGGAAGAGAAGACCACCTGCGCTCCCAGTTCTTTTACTTTCTTGCCTAAGTCTTCAAAGTCTCTGCAGATGATTTCCAGGTCGTTTCTTGCGGTGTCATTTGTACCCACATGTAGTAGCAGGAATGGGTAGTCATCTGTAGGTCTGAAGAGTCCTGATATCCTGTCAGACACATCTTTAATTTTTGCACCTGGAAGACAGCACATTTCTCTTGTAGTTATATCCGGTCTGCAGATAGCAGCCTCTGTTCCTCTCAGCAGGGAATCCCCCATGACCACCACTCTCCGTTTCTTCTTCACAACATTTTTCTTTCTCCATCCAGGAGGACTCTGAAGGCGTACAAGGTTGCTGTTTGTTGGCAAAGTCTTATCCTGATGTATTTCTTCATCGTTTTCCTGCGTGAGATCCTGGTACTGGTTTCTGAGCAGTATGGGTGCTGACTGCCTCCTGATCCTCCTGCTTCTCTGGGTCACATGTCTCCATTCCTCTGTTTCTTCAGGTGCACTTCGAATTTCTTCTCTTTCTGTAACATGAAGAGATAATTCTGCTCTGTCCAAGAACTCTTCACCTTCCTTATTGATCTTCAACGTAGCTAACCTCTCTTCGAGATTTTGCAACTTTTCCTCCAACAGGGACACAAGCTTGCATTTGTGGCATGTGAAGTTTGGCTTTTCCACTGGTAAATCTGTGAACATGTAGCAAGAAATGCAGCTCACCAAATGGCTCCTGGCCTCTTCCATCTTGAGATTTCTTAAAAACGATGAAAGATGAGCCAAATTTCGGCGCGCGGTTTTTCCAATTTCCTCTTTTCAGCTGCAACGGCCAAAACCCAGTGATCGTTGAGCTCGCGGAGACTCTTCACTTATCCCAGAAGGCACTGGGAATATGCAAATGATCTCCTCAAGACTCTTCCCCTGGTTTTCCAATTTCCTCTTTTCAGCTGCAACGGCCAAAACCCAGTGATCGTTGAGCTCGCGGAGACTCTTCACTTATCCCAGAAGGCACTGGGAATATGCAAATGATCTCCTCAAGACTCTTCCCCTGGTTTTCCAATTTCCTCTTTTCAGCTGCAACGGCCAAAACCCAGTGATCGTTGAGCTCGCGGAGACTCTTCACTTATCCCAGAAGGCACTGGGAATATGCAAATGATCTCCTCAAGACTCTTCCCCTGGTTTTCCAATTTCCTCTTTTCAGCTGCAACGGCCAAAACCCAGTGATCGTTGAGCTCGCGGAGACTCTTCACTTATCCCAGAAGGCACTGGGAATATGCAAATGATCTCCTCAAGACTCTTCCCCTGGTTTTCCAATTTCCTCTTTTCAGCTGCAACGGCCAAAACCCAGTGATCGTTGAGCTCGCGGAGACTCTTCACTTATCCCAGAAGGCACTGGGAATATGCAAATGATCTCCTCAAGACTCTTCCCCTGGTTTTCCAATTTCCTCTTTTCAGCTGCAACGGCCAAAACCTAGTGATCGTTGAGCTCGCGGAGACTCTTCACTTATCCCAGAAGGCACTGGGAATATGCAAATGATCTCCTCAAGACTCTTCCCCTGGTTTTTGAGAGAGAGAAGACCCCACTGACCATAAGAGCTTACACTCTACATGAGAGAGAGGACCCTACTGGCCATAAGAGCTTACACTCTACAGGAGAGAGAGGACACCACTGACCATAAGAGCTTACACTCTACAGGAGTGAGAGGACCCCGCTGACAATAAGAGCTTACACTCTACAGGAGAGAGAGGACACCACTGACCATAAGAGCTTACAAGCTACAGAAGAGAGAGAACACCACTGACCATAAGAGCTTACACTCTATAGGAAAGAGAGGACCCCGCTGACAATAAGAGCTTACACTCTACAGGAGAGAGAGGACACCACTGACTATAAGAGCTTACACTCTACAGGAGAGAGAGGACCCACTGACCATAAGAGTTTACACTCTACAGGAGAGAGAGAGGACCCTGCTGACCATAAGAGCTTACACTCTACAGGAGAGAGAGGACACCACTGACCATAAGAGCTTACGCGCTACAGGAGAGAGAGAAGACCCCACTGACCATAAGAGCTTACTCTCTGCAGGAGATAGAGGACCCTACTGGCCATAAGAGCTTACACTCTACATGAGAGAGAGGACCCTACTGGCCATAAGAGCTTACACTCTACATGAGAGAGAGGACCCTACTGGCCATAAGAGCTTACACTCTACAGGAGAGAGTGGACACCACTGACCATAAGAGCTTACGCGCTACAGGAGAGAGAGAGAAGACCCCACTGACCATAAGAGCTTACACTCTACAGGAGAGAGAGGACCCAGCTGACCATAAGAGCTTACACTCTGCAGGAGATAGAGGACCCTACTGACCATAAGAGCTCACACTCTACATGAGAGAGAGGACCCTACGGGCCATAAGAGCTTACACTCTACAGGAGAGAGAGGACACCACTGACCATAAGAGCTTACACGCTACAGGAGAGAGAGAAGACCCCACTGACCATAAGAGCTTACACTCTATAGGAGAAAGAGGACCCCGCTGACAATAAGAGCTTACACTCTATAGGAAAGAGAGGACCCCACTGACAATAAGAGCTTACAATCTACAGGAGAGAGAGGACACCACTGACCATAAGAGCTTACACTCTACAGGAGAGAGAGGACCCACTGACCATAAGAGTTTACACGCTACAGGAGAGAGATAGAGGACCCTGCTGACCATAAGAGCTTACACTCTACAGGAGAGAGAGGACACCACTTTCCATAAGAGCTTACGCGCTACAGGAGAGAGAGAAGACCCCACTGACCATAAGAGCTTACACTCTACAGGAGAGAGAGGACCCAGCTGACCATAAGAGCTTACACTCTGCAGGAGATAGAGGACCCTACTGGTCATAAGAGCTTACACTCTACATGAGAGAGAGGACCCTACTGGCCATAAGAGCTTACACTCTACAGGAGAGAGAGGACACCACTGACCATAAGAGCTTACACTCTACAGGAGAGAGAGGACCCCGCTGACAATAAGAGCTTACACTCTACAGGAGAGAGAGGACCCCGCTGACAATAAGAGCTTACACTCTACAGGAGAGAGAGGACACCACTGACCATAAGAGTTTACACGCTACAGGAGAGAGATAGAGGACCCTGCTGACCATAAGAGCTTACACTCTACAGGAGAGAGAGGACACCACTTTCCATAAGAGCTTACGCGCTACAGGAGAGAGAGAAGACCCCACTGACCATAAGAGCTTACACTCTACAGGAGAGAGAGGACCCAGCTGACCATAAGAGCTTACACTCTGCAGGAGATAGAGGACCCTACTGGTCATAAGAGCTTACACTCTACATGAGAGAGAGGACCCTACTGGCCATAAGAGCTTACACTCTACAGGAGAGAGAGGACACCACTGACCATAAGAGCTTACACTCTACAGGAGAGAGAGGACCCCGCTGACAATAAGAGCTTACACTCTACAGGAGAGAGAGGACCCCGCTGACAATAAGAGCTTACACTCTACAGGAGAGAGAGGACACCACTGACCATAAGAGCTTACACTCGACAGGAGATAGAGGACCCTACTGATCATAAGAGATTACACTCTACAGGAGAGAGAGAGGACCCACTGACCATAAGAGTTTACACTCTACAGGAGAGAGAGGACCACGCTGACCATAAGAGCTTACACTCTACAGGAGAGAGAGGACCCCGCTGACCATAAGAGCTTACACTCTACAGGAGAGAGAGGACCCCGCTGACCATAAGAGCTTACACTCTACAGGAGAGAGAGGACCCCGCTGACCATAAGAGCTTACACTCTACAGGAGAGAGAGGACCCCGCTGACCATAAGAGCTTACACTCTACAAGAGAGAGATGATTCCACTGACCATAAAAGCTTAGACTCTACAGGAAAGAGAGAGAGGACCCTAGTGACCATAAAAGCTTACACTCTACAGGAGAGAGAGGACCCTGGTGACCATAAAAGCTTACATTCTACAGGAGAGAGAGAACCCCGCTGACCATAAGAGCTTACACTCTACAGGAGAGAGGGGACCCTGGTGACCATAGCTGTAGAGTGCAAGCTTTTTACACTCTACAGGAGAGAGAGGACCCTACTGACCATAAGAGCTTACACTCTACAGGAGAGAGAGGACCCTGGTGAACATAAAAGCTTACATTCTACAGGAGAGAGAGGACCCCGCTGACCATAAGAGCTTACACTCTACAGGAGAGAGGGGACCCTGGTGACCATAGCTGTAGAGTGTAAGCTTTTTACACTCTACAGGAGAGAGAGGACCACGCTGACCATAAGAGCTTACACTCTACAGGAGAGAGAGGACCCCGCTGACCATAAGAGCTTACACTCTACAGGAGAGAGAGGACCCTGTTGACCCTAAGAGCTTACACTCTACAGGAGATAGAGGACCCCGCTGACTATAAGAGCTTACACTCTACAGGAGAGAGAGTACCCAGATGACCATAAGAGCTTACACTCTACAGGAGAGAGAGGACACCACTGACCATAAGAGCTTACACTCTACAGGAGAGAGAGGACCCCACTAACAATAAGAGCTTACACTCTACAGGAGAGAGAGTACCCAGTTGACCATAAGAGATTACACTCTACAGGAGAGAGAGGACCCCGCTAACAATAAGAGCTTACACTCTACAGGAGAGAGAGGACCCAGTTGACCATAAGAGCTTACACTCTACAGGAGAGAGAGGACCCCGCTAACAATAAGAGCTTACACTCTACAGGACAGAGAGGACCCAGTTGACCATAAGAGCTTACACTCTACAGGAGATAGAGGACCCCGCTGACTATAAGAGCTTACACTCTACAGGAGAGAGAGTACCCAGATGACCATAAGAGCTTACACTCTACAGGAGAGAGGACCCAGTTGACCATAAGAGCTTACACTCTACGGGAGAGAGAGGACCCCACTGACCATAAGAGCTTACACTCTACAGGAGAGAGAGAGGACCCACTGACCATAAGAGTTTACACTCTACAGGAGATAGAGGACCCCCCTGACAATAAGAGCTTACACTCTACAGGAGAGAGAGGACCCAGCTGACCATAAGAGCTTACACTCTGCAGGAGATAGAGGACCCTACTGACCATAAGAGCTTACACTCTGCAGGAGAGAGAGGACCCTACTGACCATAAGAGATTACACTCTACAGGAGAGAGAGAGGACCCACTGACCATAAGAGTTTACACTCTATAGGAGATAGAGGACCCCCCTGACAATAAGAGCTTACACTCTACAGGAGAGAGAGGACCCAGCTGACCATAAGAGCTTATACTCTGCAGGAGATAGAGGACCCTACTGACCATAAGAGCTTATACTCTACATGAGAGAGAGGACCCTACTGGCCATAAGAGCTTACACTCTACAGGAGAGAGAGGACACCACTGATCTTAAGAGCTTACACGCTACAGGAGAGAGAGAAGACCCCACTGACCATAAGAGCTTACACTCTATAGGAGAAAGAGGACCCCGCTGACAATAAGAGCTTACACTCTATAGGAGAGAGAGGACCCCACTGACAATAAGAGCTTTCACTCTACAGGAGAGGACTCCACTGACCATAAGAGCTTACACGCTACAGAAGAGAGAGAACACCACTGACCATAAGAGCTTACACTCTATAGGAGAAAGAGGACCCCGCTGACAATAAGCGCTTACACTCTATAGGAGAGAGAGGACCCCGCTGACAATAAGAGCTTACACTCTACAGGAGAGAGAGGACCCAGCTGACCATAAGAGCTTACACTCTACAGGAGAGCGAAGAGCTTATGTGGCACCCCTGAGGCTCAGTCGCCACAGAGGTACTGCACCTTCTCCTAAGGTGTAGTGCCCCACCATCCAGGTAAGGTGGGAACTCCTTTCCACGCTCCAACACTCGCACCCCACACAACAGGGTAGTTCTGCACAACCACATTGCGGCTCAGTGCTTAGAGAGTAGCAGAGCACCTCTGGTGGTTCCCTGCTTGGATCACAGGATGTGCTGGGAGGTGGGTGGAGCTGAGATATATAAAAGAGTGGGAAAGTGTAGGATTAGAGGTTCAGTCTGGCAGAAGGTCAGGCGGGTAAGAAGTCACTCAGACAGGAGTGAGGATCCCTGGAAGAAGGGATGTAGGAAGGAGTGCTGCAGCTGCCTCAATGATCTGAGCCAGCTGGCACGGGAAGGGGAAAAGAAGGAGTAAGACGTAGAACTGCAACCTAAGCTTCCATAAGAGAGAGAAAGACAAGTACGGAGCGAAGGAGTAGGGAGAATAGAGAGGACGTGGGTTGGAAGAGGAACCCTGCCTATAGGTTCTCATCGCAAGGCCGGGGCCCAGTCCCCTATTTTGTACGGACACTTATGGTTCTGCAGCAGACACCGGTGGAGTAGTTGGCTGTAAATGCACTACTCCCATCTAAGACTTGGGGCACAACAGCAACTGATTAGAGAGCCGGGACTTAGGAGAAGGGAGTCCCCGAAGCAGGCTACAGCTGTCTGCCATACGAGTAGAGTTCTTGGGAACATCTGACAGGAGGCACTCCAGAGTACCACGGTACTGGAGATTTTGACACTTTAAGGTGCAATAGAGGAGTCGTTCAGGAAAGGTACATGTTGGCGGAATGTTGGAGAGGAGCTTTCCATCTGGCCTGGAAGTTGGCTGAGTCTCTGACCTGGAGGACACGGCCCGGAGGCAGGCACCCTTGTGTACCGCAGACTGTGAGTAAAGCTTTGGAACTGCAAGCCTCGGTGTCCTCCATTCATTCTTGCGCCAACCCGCTCAGCACCGCTACATCTGGGTACCATCCCTTACACTGCCTGCGCCTTTCCACAACCATTACAACTACACTGCCCTTGGACATCAGCCCTGCCTGTGGAGGGCTATACCATCACTGCTGCACCATACCATCTGTCCCAGAGGATCTGTCTGCAGCGTCGGCTTAACACCTCCCTTGCCGAACACCACAGGTGGGGTCACGAAGTATTCCATTCCATTAACTACATTTCCCCATTACTTGGGCGCCCAGGGCCACGGACCGGGTCTCCCCTGCTGTGACACATTCCCCTGACACCGGCCCAGTACTGAGTACCCCACAGCCGACCCAATTTGGCGTCACAAACAGGATGACAAGACCCGATGCCATCGGGTTCTGTGTGCCTGAGATTTGTTGGACTTTGAACTTTTGAAAATGTGTAGAAGACCCAATTTCATGGACTGTGACATGAATATTAAAAATGGCCACTGGCGCAGAGAAGATGGCCTCCCCTGCCTGAATTATTACGTGACAGCTACATGGCCCACCCCCCGAGGGGTTTGTATACTGGCTTGGTATGGAGGCGCTGGAAGAAGACGCCGCCCACGGAAGGAGGGGCAGAAGAAGTCAGTGGCGGGAAAGGGGCCAAAACAGGAAGAACGCCATTTTGGAGAGTGAGGGAAGGAGGCCTGTAGAGCGTGCAGAGGTTAAGATGGATCTCCCCGGCACCATGGCTGAAGGCTCCGACCCTGTAACAGAGATGAACCGCCAGCAGCTAGAGGACGAAATTGCCCAGCTGACGCGCCGCCTGCAACTGAGGCAGGAAGCATTATGGACATTGAATCTGCAGTGCGCCCAGGAGGGGCCCACACCTGCGGTTCCCGCGACTCTGGTACCAGCCACTGCTGCACCGGACCTTTTCCGGCAGACTCTGTGGAGCCTGCAACCGTTGCCATGTCACCGGCAGCGTGCCCTGCTCCCTCTCTGCTGCTACTATCGGAGGAGTTATACACAGCCCAGGGAGCTGACGCGGAGGAAGAGAAACCTCTGCTCGGACCTGACGTGGCTGCGCAGGTCCCAACAGAGACCCCCGCAGAGCCGGAGCTACCATTGGCTCCACCGCCGTCTCCGGTATCTCACTGGGCGGCGCCCATTGCCACCATGTCTGCACCGGAGCGGAGGCCACACCACCAGGAGGCACCAGGTATATACCCCGGCCCTCCTAATGGGTTGACCTCCGAATTCACGTCTGAGGCGGGTTTGCGGCAACTCGAAATGGGGCAGTTGGAAGAGTCCGCTGGGGGCGCTAGTCAGTCAGAGATGGGGCGGTGGAAGAGCTCCCTACTGAGGAGGGTACGTCTGGAAGAGGCGCGTACGATTCGACATCTTCGGAGAATAGATGAGTCTCAGTCGCTTTGGGATAGTGACCTCAGGATCCCTTGGTGGCCGATCCCTCGTATAGTTACTTATCAGCGCCGACAAGCTGCAGAAGCCCTCGGTGCTAGGCCTCGTACCAGAGCAGCGGAATCACCTATTGAGGAGGAGCAGTTGATGGGCATTGAGATGCATCATGGGTTCCCTTTGCCACAGCTTCAGTGCCCTATAGCCAGAAACCAGAATCAAGATGGAGATACCACACCTGGTAGCAGTATCCAATCAGCTTCCAGAACCCCGGAAGGGGACCAGTATTAGTGAATTTACAGTAACTCTCGTGACCCAGGAGGGTTTGTTTTACACCGTTGTGCCTTTTTGTTTGCTCATCATGGTTTAATTTTTGGTTTTCCCAAAGTTGCCCTGTTTGATTGGCAGCGTTTCTACATTTGGAACTGAGGAGATCATGAACGCTGTATGAGCCAAAACTTTTACTGTAAATAGTTGCACCTCTTTAGGTGCCCTCTCTTGGTTTTACATAAGGACACTTTGCGAAGATGATGTCTACCTCAAGGGACACTGCAAGAGATCCCGGCTGGGAGCGGTGTCCAGCACTTACAAGAATAATTGTTGAAAGTTTTAATGCAAAGTAATTTTGATAATGATGTATCTTATGAGAGTATTAGTAACTAGGATCTATACATGCAACACAGTTCCACTCCAGGCCAGCAGGGGGAGCTCTGAACCGGAATTCAGGGGAGGAGTGCTCTCTGAGGGCCAAGAGGAAGGTGTGGGCAGTTAGTAAATGGCTTTTATATAGAGTGAGAAATGTTTTGATATGAGAGATTTATATAAAGAGTTGAAAATGTGAATGGTGAACCAGGTATCACAGGTGTTGTGACGAACAGCACGAACCGCCGTTCGAAACTTACGGAGGCGACTAACGGGGGTCCCGCTGCCACCAAAATGCGACGGACAGCGGACCCAGTGTCACCACTATGTCACAATCCCACCACTGACACCGGAGTATCAGCGGACGGAGGGACGTGACACAATGCCGGCACACGGCTATCACAGGCGCAGTGGGGCTTATCTTAGTTATCCCACAACTGGCACCATGTGACAAAAATATCCAGCAAGCTACTCTCGCTCTACAATTTGCCGCAGGGGGAGTTTAATTTGGATGCCCCACCACTGCTATCAATCTTCCAAGTACTGCGGGGATTTATGTATATCCCACTTTCTCAGTTCCACTTTGGAACTCACAGCTCTCCGGCGCCCCCCTTACCCTCAGGTCAGTCAGGGAACTGCACCTAGGATAATTAGTCGCCGGACGGACTGCCTGTTGTGAACCGGCAATTAGGCTTCTGCAGTAAGGGAATTATCAATGCTGTGGCCGCAGCCCCTTATTCAGCAATATAAGACCCTTCTGTACTGCCAGCAAGCCACAATAGCCGTAAACAACGCGCTGCCACCAGTCACGGTTACTTAATTCACAGTGTTAAATTAAGAGGGTCCGTGGCAAACCCCTTGAATTAGTAGCGATTATCTATCAAAAGCGTATAGTTCGATTCTTAGAGCATAGAGACAGAACTAAATAATTTTATCATTTATTCCCCGAAAAAGTAGGGCAGTGGTTACAGATAAAAGTTGCTATAAAATTGAGACATTAATTATGTACTGTACAGATATAAAATAAAGGGATTAAAAACAGAGGTACACTCACGGTTGTTCATGACTCTTTAGGCAAACCCATGCGGCGGAGAAAGAAGGCGGAGCCACACATCTCCACTCATCTGGAGTTCTTGTCAGCACAAGGATTGGAGCTCTTCTGAGCTGGTTTTGCCAAGGGAAGGCCTTATAGGCTTTGCTTTGTGACATCACGGAGAGATGCATTCTGGGTTGGTCCCACCTCTCTCATCCAAGTTATGTTTTGGCTACAAAACTTAGATTAGCTATAACTTTATGGGAGAAGCTGGTATGGACTCATCAGTGGTATCATGTTTCCCAGCGTAATGAGCCCATCAAGAAAACATCAAACATCTATGCGATATGACCGTCCATTTGGGCGCAAATCATATCTCAGGTTCTCGACATGTTAGGACTTCGGAAGTGACACTGTAGCGGAGCTGGGACCGCTCGGATCACAGAGATATGGTTATTATATCTCTATGTTATAGGGCTTTCGCAGGGCAGGCTCTTAAAGGTTTACTTCTAACTCCTGATTTCAAACAAAGAGTTTTTTTTCCCGCACTTTTTTTCTCTTTCAGCTGAGAGAAGAGGAGCCAAATGGTGTGACAGGAAGTGTCCTGCTAATTAACATTCCTGCTCTGCCAGAGGAAGTGGCAGGGTTGATAAAACCTGGGGGGAAGGAATTCCTACTACTGACAGTTTACAATGTCCTAGGATGGAGGATTTCTAGCACAGTTCAACAGAAAACATATTTTTCAGACATTGTATATCACACCTCCCCCCTTAAGAGGGCGCTAAGGAGGCATTACCTCTCGGTAATCGGCCATGCGCACCTCAGCGGGTTCGCCCCGGCGGGACAACCCATCGGCATTGCCGTTTTCACTGCCCTTCCTGTGTTTTACAGTAAAGTCATACTGCTGAAGGGCAAGGCTCCAGCGGAGCAATCTTCCATTGGTTCCCGACACTGTGTGCAACCAGCTCAGAGGGTTGTGGTCGGTTACCACCGTGAAGGCGCGCCCGTACAGGTAGGGCTGCAAACGTTGCAGTGCCCACACCATGGCCAGACACTCCTTCTCGATGGTCGAGTATGCCACTTCCCTCGGCAAAAGTTTCCGGCTCAGGTACAACACGGGGTGCTCTTGGTCCCCCGACTCGACCTGGCTAAGCACAGCACCGAGGCCAAACTCGCTGGCGTCGGTCTGTACCAGAAACGGGCGACTGCTGTCGACTGCTCTCAACACTGGAGAGTTGCACAGGGCTGCTTTCAAAGCTTGGAAAGCCGCCTCACAGTCATCTGTCCAGTTGACTGTTTGGGGTAGCCTCTGCTTGGTGAGGTCAGTCAAGGGTTTGGCAAGGGCGCTATAGTCCTGTACGAACCGCCTATAGTACCCTGCAGTGCCCAAGAAGGACTTCACCTGTTTCTTGGTCCTCGGGGTGGGCCAGGACACGATTGCATCCACTTTTTCTGGCTCCGGACTCATGGAACCCCCGCCTACCCGGTGCCCCAGGTAGTGGACCTTGTGCATGCCTAGCTGGCACTTCCCCGGCTTGATGGTCAGGCCTGCCTGGTGAAGACGCTTGAGCACCTCCTGGAGGTGCTGAAGGTGTTCCTCCCAGGTGGAACTGAAGACGGCAATATCGTCTAAGTACGCTACCGCGTACTCCTCCAGTCCCCGAAGCAGGTGGTTGACCATCCGCTGGAAAGTGGCAGGGGCATTCTTCATGCCGAAGGGCATGACCGTGGACTCGTACAGTCCAAAGGGGGTGATAAAGGCGGATTTCTCCTGCGCCTCAGGGCTCAGGGGAATCTGCCAGTATCCCCGGCTCAAATCCATGATGGATATGTAGTTGGCGTTTGACAACCGCTCGAGCAGATCCTCGATGCGCGGCATCGGGTGAGCATCAGAGGTTGTGATGGCGTTGAGCCCCCTGTAGTCCATGCAGAACTGGGTGGTCCGATCCTTTTTAGGCACGAGGACTACAGGTGAGGCCCACGCGCTTTTTGACCGTCGAATCACCCCCAGCCTTAACATCTCATCGATCTCTTGGCGCATGACTTGTTGCACTGTTTCAGAGATCCGATAAGGTGTTCGCCGTAATGGGGCGTGATTCCCGGTGTCCACCTCATGAACCGCTAACTCCGTCCTCCCCGGTTGGTTGGTGAACACGGGCTGGAAGAGTTCCAGGGTGGCCATCAACTGCAACCGCTGGGACACGGTTAGCGAACCACTTATCTCCATGTCCTCAATGGACCCATCGGCCTTGGCCAGGGCCAGCATGTCCAGGAGGGGATCTTCCTCTCCATCCTCTGACAGATGGCAGACCGGTAGGACGCAAGCTTCACGTTCGTAGTGCGCCTTCAGCATGTTGACGTGAAAGGCCTTGCGCCTACCCCGAGCATGGTCAAGAGTGACCACGTAGGTGACCGGGTTGAGCTGTTGGTGGACGACGTACGGGCCTTCCCAGGCTGCCTGAAGCTTATCCGTTGGCATGGGGACCAGCACCCACACCTTTTGACCCACCTGGTAGGTCCGCTCCCGGGCGTTCTGGTCGTACCAGCGCTTCTGGTCAGCCTGAGCCTGCGTCATGTTGTCATGCACCAACTGCGTCAAGGTCTGCATCTTGTCACGGAAGCGCATGACATAATCCACGATGGACACTTCTGTGGGGTTTGGCTTATCTTCCCAGGATTCTCTTATCAACCCAAGGGGTCCCCGGACTCGCCTGCCATACAGGAACTCGAAGGGGGAGAACCCGGTCGAGGCCTGCGGAACTTCTCTGTAAGCGAACAGCAGGTGTGGGAGGTACCGCTCCCAGTCGCGCCCTTGGGTCTCAACCAGTATGCGGAGCATCTGTTTGAGTGTACCGTTGAAGCGTTCACACAAACCATTAGTCTGTGGGTGATACGGACTCGATACCAGGTGAGTCACCTGCATTTTCTCACAGAGAGCCTCCATTAGGCGAGACATGAATTGGGGCCCTTGATCGGTAAGCATCTCCCTGGGAAATCCTACCCTTGAAAAGAAGGTCACCAGTGCGTCAGCCACCTTATCTGCCCTGGTTGAAGACAGAGCTACTGCCTCTGGGTACCGGGTAGCGTAGTCTACCACGGTGAGAATGTGTCGCTTTCCGGAGCTGCTGGGGACGGACAGCGGTCCTACAATGTCCACCGCGATTCTCTGGAAAGGCTCCTCTATCACCGGCAAAGGAATAAGGGGAGCCTTAAGAGCAGGCCCCGCCTTACCCACTTTTTGACAGGTGGCGCAGGAGCGGCAGTAGTGTGTTACATCTGTCCCCATCTTGGGCCAATAGAAGTGTTGAGACAGCCGTGCCTTTGTTTTGCTGATCCCCAAGTGTCCAGCGAGTGGAATCTCATGGGCAATCCGCAACAACTCAGTTCTGAACTGATAGGGGACGACCAACTGTCTTTCCCTCAACCACTCCTTTTTAGGATCTCCGGGTACTGTCTCCCGGTACAACCTTCCTCGTTCCCAGAACACCCTCTCCTTATCAGGCTTGGAGGTGGGCATCTTTGCGAGACCTCTCAATTTCTCCAGGCTGGCATCTGAGTGCAGAGCAGCCTGGAACTCCATGCTGGAGGCTGCCAGAAGTGACGTCAGGGTCCCCTCTTTACTGGGACCCTCTGGAACCGGCTCTGGGTTCACCTCTGGTTCAGTCTCTCCTGTAGCAGCAGAGGGTCCAGAAGACAGTTGCGTGTGACAGCTGCTATGTATGCTGCCTCCCTTGGGATTTCTACAGACCCACCAGCCGGTGCTGCCCTGGGCTCTACCTCCCCATCCACCCCCAACACTTCCGGAGCAGTGCTACTTATGGGCCAGTTACCTTCCTCGGTGGCACTGGTCAGCTGCATGGCATTACCTTCCTCATGGTCCCCATGCTCCTCCCCATTTCCTTGAGCACCGTTGCTTGCTCCTGCCAGGGGTTCCTCAGCCGTCTCACTCCGCAGAGTGACGGGGCTGAGCACTTCGGTACCTGTGGACACATCTACCGCTTCAAAGAAAGGGTTAACGGGTTCAGTCGGCACAGATACATCAACATCATCATCATCCTTCCTAGAAGAATGGTTATCAGCTTGCTTTCGTACATTCACATCAGCATCAGCATCATACCTGGGGAAAGAATGGTTGTTAGTTGCATCATTACTCATCAAGGCATTAGCAGGTAACACATTCAGTTTCCCATCATCAACATCATCAGGGTTAACGTTACCCTTATTATCAGTTTGGGGAAGGGTGTCAGGGACATAGTATGCAACCATCCGCCCCAAGTCAGTCCCCAATAAAACATCAGTGGGCAAATTTTCAGACACTCCCACCTCCCTCAACCCGCTCCCAGCACCCCAATCAAGAAAAACCCGGGCCACTGGCAAGGGACAACGGGTGCCTCCAATCCCGGTGACAGTCAGGGTTTTCCCCTCAACAAACTCTTCAGGGGCCGCCAGTCCAGGACGGATGAGGGTTCGTTCAGCCCCGGTGTCCTTGAGGCCTGTAGCAAGACGGGCCCCCACCTGAACAGGTTGAACGTTGTCGTCAGCCCTCCCAACCACACCTCCCACCAAAAGAACAGACGCGTTGGGCCCGGGGGCCTTGGCTGGGGGGTTCTTCGGCCTATTCGGACAGGCGTAAAAGAAGTGACCAGGCCGCTGGCAGTGGTGACACAGGCGACTGTCAGTAGCCGGCCTGTTGTTGGCAACAGGGACAGGGCCTCCGGAGGGACGGCTAGCTGGGGCACTGGGGTTGGTTGCAGGCTTACCCCCTTTCCAGCTGGTGTCGACTGGCCTCCGCATCTCGGGCTTCCGGTTGGCCTCGTAGTTGTCGGCGATCTGCGCCGCTTTGTCCGCGTTCGTTGGTTCGCGGTCCAGGATGAACTGTCGGACCTCAGCTGGGCAGAGATGCAGGAACTGGTCTTTGATCATCAGGTCCAGTAGCTGCTCAAAGGATTCAATGGACAGTCCATAGATCCACTGGTCAAAGTGGGTCCTGAGTCCTTGCACCACATCACTGTAGCTATCATGTGGGCCACGTTGGAGGTGTCGGAACTTCTTTCGGTATACCTCAGGTGTCAGCCGATATTTGGCGATCAGCGCCTCCTTTATGGCGCGATAGTCATCATCATGCGCTTGCGGAAGAGAAGCAAACGCCTCCAGAGCTTTGCCTTTTAGCCCTGGGGTCAAGTACCTGGCCCATTGGTCTTCGGGCAGTCGGTACTGTCTGCAGGCTTTCTCAAAGGCTCGCAGAAACGTGTCCAAGTCCCCGTCCTTTTCCATCACGGGAAAATG
Organism: Dendrobates tinctorius; assembly: GCF_039654945.1. Taxonomy (NCBI): domain Eukaryota; kingdom Metazoa; phylum Chordata; class Amphibia; order Anura; family Dendrobatidae; genus Dendrobates; species Dendrobates tinctorius. The sequence continues at coordinate 2,639,762 of NW_027361991.1, read as the reverse complement.
CTCTGTCCGGGGTTTAGGAGTCTGGACGCTGCTGGGCTCACTGGTTCGGGCTGTGGGGGCATTCCACCCCCGCTGGAGCATCTCCAGCTCATGGGCCCTCTGAGCTTCTGCATGGCGCTCAGCTCTCTCAGCCTGGGCTTGACGCTTGGCCTGGGTCTCCTGCCGATATTGCCGGATCAGTGTCAGACGACCCTCACTGTCTTCGGCAGGGAGTTCGTCCAAGGCCATTTGCAGATAGGGGTCCACCCCGTTATGGTTGAATGTGGGGCCAGCGCTCATGAGTGGAGCCTCTGCTGCAGCCCCATTGTTACTTGAGCCCGCTTCTGCGTTCGCTGGGCTCTGGTCGTTTTCCCGTTGCACCAGAGCCGCGATCATTTGGGCTTTGTTTTTGTTCGTGGTGTCGATCCGCCACACCCCGCAGAGGGCAATAAGAGATGCCTTGTTATGCTGCTTATACCACTCTGCTCCCATCGTAGCCATGGTTCCCAAATAAAAGACAGAAAAGAAAAACGGAGAAAAAGGGAGGGAATACTTGCAAGTACACACTAATGTCTCAGGACTAATAACCACTGAGTCTGTTCTCCAAAACCTATGATGCAGGATTCTCGCAGGAACCGTGCAGGTTTTTAGTGAGAGGAATGATTGCACAAACCAAATCACTAATGCTCTAGGATTATCCCACCGCTCTGCCACCAATATGTGACGAACAGCACGAACCGCCGTTCGCCACTTACGGAGGCGACTAACGGGGGTCCCGCTGCCACCAAAATGCGACGGACAGCGGACCCTGTGTCACCACTATGTCACAATCCCACCACTGACACCGGTGTATCAGCGGATGGAGGGACGTGACACAATGCCGGCACACGGCTATCACAGGCGCAGTGGGGCTTATCTTAGTTATCCCACCACTGGCACCATGTGACAAAAATATCCAGCAAGCTACTCTCGCTCTACAATTTGCCGCAGGGGGAGTTTAATTTGGATGCCCCACCACTGCTATCAATCTTCCAAGTACTGCGGGGATTTATGTATATCCCACTTTCTCAGTTCCACTTTGGAACTCGCAGCTCTCCGGCGCCCCCCTTACCCTCAGGTCAGTCAGGGAACTGCACCTAGGATAATTAGTCGCCGGACGGACTGCCAGTTGTGAACCGGCAATTAGGCTTCTGCAGTAAGGGAATTATCAATGCTGTGGCCGCAGCCCCTTATTCAGCAATATAAGACCCTTCTGTACTGCCAGCAAGCCGCAATAGCCGTAAACAACACGCTGCCACCAGTCACGGTTACTTAATTCACAGTGTTAAATTAAGAGGGTCTGTGGCAAACCCCTTGAATTAGTAGCGATTATCTATCAAAGGCGTATAGTTCGATTCTTAGAGCATAGAGACAGAACTAAATAATTTTATCATTTATTCCCCGAAAAAGTAGGGCAGTGGTTACAGATAAAAGTTGCTATAAAATTGAGACATTAATTATGTACTGTACAGATATAAAATAAAGGGATTAAAAACAGAGGTACACTCACGGTTGTTCATGACTCTTTAGGCAAACCCATGCGGCAGAGAAAGAAGGCGGAGCCACACATCTCCACTCATCTGGAGTTCTTGTCAGCACAAGGATTGGACCTCTTCTGAGCTGGTTTTGCCAAGGGAAGGCCTTATAGGCTTTGCTTTGTGACATCACGGAGAGATGCATTCTGGGTTGGTCCCACCTCTCTCATCCAAGTTATGTTTTGGCTACAAAACTTAGATTAGCTATAACTTTATGGGAGAAGCTGGTATGGACTCATCAGTGGTATCATGTTTCCCAGCGTAATGAGCCCATCAAGAAAACATCAAACATCTATGCGATATGACCGTCCATTTGGGCGCAAATCATATCTCAGGTTCTCGACATGTTAGGACTTCGGAAGTGACACTGTAGCGGAGCTGGGACCGCTCAGATCACAGAGATATGGTTATTATATCTCTATGTTATAGGGCTTTCGCAGGGCAGGCTCTTAAAGGTTTACTTCTAACTCCTGATTTCAAACAAAGAGTTTTTTTTCCCCCGCACTTTTTTTCTCTTTCAGCTGAGAGAAGAGGAGCCAAATGGTGTGACAGGAAGTGTCCTGCTAATTAACATTCCTGCTCTGCCAGAGGAAGTAGCAGGGTTGATAAAACCTGGGGGGAAGGAATTCCTACTACTGACAGTTTACAATGTCCTAGGATGGAGGATTTCTAGCACAGTCCAACAGAAAACATATTTTTCACACATTGTATATCACAGGTGTCACTTGAAAGAGAATAGAAAAGGTACACTAGAAAGAGAAAGCAAATGTGTACAAGAGAAGGAAAGCTCAATAAGACTGGAGTGATAGTGAGTCACAGATAACAGCACTTAGAATTGCGCACAGTATGAATAATTGCACTTTTTGACTTGAAATTTAGATAGTTAATTGAGAATTGTTTGTAATATTCAAGAAACAATGCCTCCTATATTAGGAAGTTTAGGATAAGAAATGTTTATGCAGCATTATAAAATTTTGTATGTTCCTGTACTGTCAACTTTGTTGTCTTGCAGCCCGCGGACGTGCTGTGTTAAATGGGGGGTATGTGGCGCCCCTGAGGCTCATTCACCACAGAGGTACTGCACCTTCTCCTAAGGTGTAGTGCCCCACCATCCAGGTAAGGTGGGAACTCCTTTCCACGTTCCAACACTCGCACCCCACACAACAGGGTAGTTCTGCAGAACCACATTGCGGCTCAGTGCTTAGAGAGTAGCAGAGCACCTCTAGTGGTTCCCTGCTTGGATCACTGGATGTGCTGGGAGGTGGGTGGAGTTGAGATATATAAAAGAGTGGGAAAGTGTAGGATTAGAGGTTCAGTCTGGCAGAAGGTCAGGCGAGTAAGAAGTCACTCAGACAGGAGTGAGGATCCCTGGAAGAAGGGATGAAGGAAGGAGTGCTGCAGCTGCCTCAGTGATCTGAGCCAGCTGGCACGGGAAAGGAAAAGAAGGAGATAGACATAGAGCTGCAACCTAAGCATCCATAAGAGAGAGAAAGACAAGTACGGAACAAAGGAGTAAGGAGAACAGAGAGGACGTGGGTTGGAAGAGGAACCCTGCCTATAGGTTCTCAGCACAATGCCGGGGAGTAGTAGGCTGTAAATGCACTACTCCCATCTAAGACTTGGGGCACAACAGCAACTGATTAGAGAGCCGGGACTCAGGAGAAGGGAGTCCCCGATGCAGGCTACAGCTGTCTGCCATACGAGTAGAGTTCTTGGGAACATCTGACAGGAGGAACTCCAGAGTACCACAGTACTGGAGATCTTCACACTTTAAGGCGCAATAGAGGAGTCATTCAGGAAAGGTACATGTTGGCGGAGTGTTGGAGAGGAGCTTTCCATCTGGCCTGGAGGTTGGCTGAGTCTCTGACCCAGAGGACGCGGCCCGGAGGCAGGCACCCTTGTGTACCGCAGACTGTGAGTAAAGCTTTGGAACTGCAAGCCTCGGTGTCCTCCATTCATTCTTGCACCAACCTGCTCAGCACCGCTACATCTGGGTACCATCCCTTACACTGCCTGTGCCTTTCCACAACCAACTACACTGCCCTGGGACATCATCCCTGCCGTGGAGGGCTATACCATCGCTGCTGCATCCTACCATCTGTCCCAGAGGATCTGTCTGCAGCGTCGGCTTAACACCTCCCTTGCCGAACACCACAGGTGGCGTCACGAAGTATTCCATTCCATTAACTACATTTCCCCATTACTTGGGCGCCCAGGGCTACGGACCGGTCACCGCTGCTGTGACACATTCCCCTGACACTGGCCCGGTACCGAGTACCCCACAGCCCTGGGAGGGCGACCCACTTACACTCTACAGGAGAGAGAGAGGACCCTGCTGATGATAAAAGCTTACACTCTACAGGAGAGAGTGAGGTCTCTGCTGACCATAAGAGCTTACAATCTATAGAAGAGAGCGAGGACTTTGCTAAGCTTTAGGCTATGTGACCACGTTAGCGTTTCAAACCTGACACAAAACCAGACTCCTTCCCAGAAAACACACTTTTTTTCCGCGCGTTTTTTGTTAAAAAAATCCGTGTTTTTGATGCTTTGTTTCCACGCATCTTCTGGACCATAGGAAATAGCTAAAAACGCAGACTTTGCCACAAAATTAATGAGCATGCTGCGTTTTTAACCGCTAAGGCTAGTTTCACATTAGCGCTTTTGAGCGCAGCGAAGGCCTGCGCACGGCCGCCGATAAGCCCCGCCCCCTGCCGCTCCTCTGACGGTAGCTCCGCCTACCGATGCATGACGCTGCATGCATCCTGCGTCCCCTATCTTTATCACTGGGGGCGCAGGCCGTGCGCAGTATGCGTTTGGTGGCGCATGCGCCTTTTTGACGGTGCGCCGAGTGCAACCAAACTGCAGCAGGTTGCGTTTGGCGCAGGTCGGCGCACCGTCAAAAGGATGCATGCGCCGCCAAACGCATACTGCGCACGGCCTGCGCCCCCAGTGATAAAGATAGGGGACGCAGGACGCATGCAGCGTCATGCGCTGGTAGGCGGAGCTACCATTGGAGGCGCGGCAGGGGGCGGGGCTTAGCGGCGGCCGTGCGCATGCCGTCTCTGTGGTCAAAAGCGCTAATGTGAAACTAGCCTAAGTGTTTCCTATGCGGAAAAAGACGCATCCATTGGCACAAAAAGGCCAAAAAGCATTAAAATGAATGGGAAGCTTATTTTAAGCGTTTTTGAAGCGGTTTGACCCCTAAAAACACTTCAAAAACGCTTCAAAAATGCTAATGTGGGCACACAGCCTTAAAGCTTACACTCTGACAGTAGGAGCATAAGCGTACCGCGTAGGTCACACGAGGGATCCGGTCTGGCCGTGTCATTATCACACTCTGGTCTAGTCTCTCTCTTGCGTGCGCCTGCAACTCAGTGGACTTCTGAGCAGCTTTTCTTACTAATCTGTTCCCAGCATGGTTGCTGCCAGGGGTGGGCTGGGATGGGTAGCGGGGAGGAAAATGCCCCCCGGCCGCTTCCCCAGCAGCTGTGCAGGGTCGGCCGCTTGATGGCCCTGCACAGTGAACTGCGTACGGCCGTGTCTGCTGTGCTGTGATCGATGCGGCCGGCAGCAGACACGGCCGCGCACATAACAGTCTATGACAGCCGCGATCTGCAGCTTTAAGCTTATGAGACAGGCTGTGCTGTGCACGCAGGCGGCGCGATGACGTCATTATCTCGCACCGCTCTACAGGCCGGAACAGAAGACGGAGGCCGCGGTGCCGGGAAACAGGATGAGGTGAGTATAAACGTCATTATTTTTTATATGAACGGGTTGTGGGGCCATCATACTATATATGGGGGGAACTGGGGCCATCATACTATATATATGGGGGGAAACTGCGGCCATCATACTGTATATATGGGGGCTGGGGCCTTCATACTGTATATATATATATATATATGGGGGGAAACTGCGGCCATCATACTGTATATATGGGGGCTGGGGCCATCATACTGTATATATGGGGGAAACTGCGGTCATCATACTGTATATATGGGGGGGAATCTGCGGCCATCATACTGTATTTTAGAATTTTGGATAACTAGAGGCGGAAGACCTGTGAAGACTCAGACGTCAAGGTTAGATTTCAGAAAGGCAGATTTTAAGGGATTCAGAAAGAGAATTGGAGGGATCCAATGGCTGGAGATCCTTAAAGACAAAAATGTCCAGGAAGGATGGGAAATCTTGAAAAATGAAATTCTCAAAGCACAGTTGTTAACAATTCCAAAAAGAGGGAAGAATAGGAAGCATTTAAGGAAACCAGGATGGATGAACACAGAACTTAAGCACATGCTAAAAAGGAAGAAGAAAATGTTTATAAAATGGAAAGAGGGAGGCATATCTAAAGAAGAATATAATGCTGTCTGCAGAACCTGCAGGGCACAAATCAGATTACTAAAGCTGAAAATGAATTGAGGCTTGCAAGAGATGTCAAAAGCAATAATAAAGGATTTTGGGGATATGTCAAAAGTAAAAGAAAAGTCAAAGATGCTATAGGATTTTTACAGGATGAAAATGATGAAATGGTAAGACAGGATGTTGAGAAGGCTGAACTTTTAAATTCCTATTTTGCATCTGTTTTCTCTCAGAAAGGAAATGTAACATCAACTGTTATTCACTGTCCTATTAAGGGAATAGAAGAATCCAGGATATCTATAAACAGAAAGATAGTGAGGAAACACTTAGCTAACCTAAATGAATTCAAGTCTCCAGGTCCAGATGAATTACACCCCAGAGTACTGAAGGAGATAGCAGAAGAAATTTTTGAACCCCTCTCCATAATCTTTGAAAATTCTTGGAGAACAGGAGAAGTGCCAGAAGACTGGAGAAAAGCAAATGTTGTTCCTATCTTCAAAAAGGGGAAGAAGGAGGACCCAGGCAACTATAGGCCGGTGAGTCTGACTTCTATACCAGGAAAGATCTTTGAACAAATTATTAAACAACATGTATGTCAATACCTGGATAAGAATGAAGTGATTAAACAGAGTCAGCATGGGTTTGTAACTAATAAGTCATGTCAGACTAACTTAATTTCCTTCTATGACGGTATCACTGATTGGGTGGATCAAGGAAATGCTGTAGATATAGTATATCTTGACTTCAGCAAAGCATTTGACAAAGTCTCTCATACAATCCTTATTGAAAAAATGACTAAGTATGGAATGGACAAGTCAACTGTTAGGTGGATTCATAACTGGCTTAGTGATCGGACCCAAAGAGTGGTCGTAAATGGCTACACATCCAGTTGGAAGAATGTCTCAAGTGGGGTACCACAGGGCTCTGTCCTGGGCCCTGTATTGTTCAACATCTTTATCAATGATTTAGATGAAGGAATTGAGGGTAAACTCATTAAATTTGCTGATGACACAAAGCTAGGAGGGATAGCTAATACTAGAGAAGAGAGAGAGAGAGGATTCAAAAAGATTTAAATAAACTGGAGAAGTGGGCAGCAACTAACAGAATGGTTTTTAACAGGGAGAAATGCAATGTACTACATCTGGGCAATAAAAATGAAAAAAGCATATATAGAATGGGAGGAATAGGGCTAAGTGACAGCACATGTGAAAAAGACTTGGGTATACTAATAGATCACAGACTGAATATGAGTCAACAGTGTGATGCAGCAGCAAAAAAGGCAAATGCAATTCTAGGATGTATTAACAGAAGCATACAGTCTAGATCACGTGAAGTCATTATTTCCCTCTACTCCTCTTTGGTCAGACCTCATCTGGAATATTGTGTCCAGTTTTGGGCACCACATTTTAAAAAAGACATCAACAAACTGGAGCAAGTTCAGAAGAGAGCGACCAGAATGGTGACCGGTCTGCAAACCCTGTCTTATGAGGAAAGGTTGCAGGATTTGGGAATGTTTAGTTTGCAAAAGAGAAGACTGAGAGGAGACTTAATAGCTGTCTACAAATATCTAAAGGGCTGTCACATTGCAGAAGGATCAACTTTATTCTCATTTGCACAAGGAAAGACTAGAAGCAATGGGATGAAACTGAATGGGAGGAGACAGATTAGATATTAGAAAAAACTTTTTGACAGTTAGAGTGATCAATGAGTGGAACAGGCTGCCACGAGAAGTGGTGAGTTCTCCTTCAATGGAAGTCTTCAAACACAGGCTGGACAGACATCTGACTGGGATGATTTAGCGAATCCTGCTTTGAGCAGGGGGTTGGACCAGATGGCCCAGGAGGTCCCTTCCAACTCTACGATTCTATGATTCTATGATTCTATGATTCTATGTATATATGGGGGCTGTGGGGCCATCATACTGTATATATGGGGGGAAACTGCGGCCATCATACTGTATATATGGGGGAAACTGCGGTCATCATACTGTATATATGGGGGGAAACTGCGGCCATCATACTGTATATATGGGAGGAATCTGCGGCCATCATACTGTATATATGGGGGCTGTGGGGCCATCATACTGTATATATGGGGGGGAATCTGCGGCCATCATACTGTATATATGGGGGCTGTGGGGCCATCATACTATATATATGGGGGGAAACTGCGGCCATCATGCTGTATATATGAACGGGCTGTGGGGCCATTATACTGTATATATGGGGGGAATCTGCAGCCATCATACTATATATATGGGGGGAAACTGCGGTCATCATACTGTATATATGAACGGGCTGTGGGGCCATCATACTATATATATGGGGGGAAACTGTGGTCATCATACTGTATATATGAACGGGCTGTGGGGCCATCATACTGTATATATGGGGGCTGTGGGGCCATCATACTGTATATATGAACGGGCTGTGGGGCCATCATACTGTATATATGGGGGGAATCTGCAGCCATCATACTGTATATATGGGGGCTGTGGGGCCATCATACTGTATATATGGGGGGAAATCTGCAGCCATCATACTATATATATGGGGGAAACTGCGGCCATCATACTGTATATATGGGGGCTGTGGGCCATCATACTGTATATATGGGGGGGAATCTGCAGCCATCATGCTATATATATGGGGAGAAACTGCGGCCATCATACTGTATATATGAACGGGCTGTGGGGCCATCATACTATATATATGGGGGGAAACTGTGGTCATCATACCGTATATATGGGGGCTGTGGGGCCATCATACTGTATATATGAATGGGTTGTGGGGCCATCATACTATATATATGGGGGGGAATATGCGGCCATCATACTGTATATATGAACGGGCTGTGGGGCCATCATACTATATATATGGGGGAAACTGCGGTCATCATGCTGTATATATGAACGGGCTGTGGGGCCATCATACTGTATATATGGGGGGAAACTGCGGTCATCATACTGTATATATGAAAGGGCTGTGGGGCCATCATACTGTATATATGGGGGGAATCTGCGGCCATCATACTATATATATGGGGGAAACTGCGGCCATCATACTGTATATATGGGGGCTGTGGGGCCATCATACTGTATATATGGGGGGAAACTGCGGCCATCATACTGTATATATGGGGGCTGTGGGGCCATCATACTGTATATATGGGGGGGAATCTGCAGCCATCATACTGTATATATGGGGGAAACTGCGGTCATTATACTGTATATATGGGGGGCTGTGGGGCCATCATACTGTATATATGGGGGGAAACTGCGGCCATCCTACTGTATATATGGGGGGGAATCTGCAGCCATCATATTGTATATATGGGGGAAACTGCGGTCATCATACTGTATATATGGGGGCTGTGGGGCCATCATACTGTATATATGGGGGGAAACTGCGGCCATCATACTGTATATATGGGGGGAAACTGCGGCCATCATACTGTATATATGGGGTCTGTGGGGCCATCATACTGTATATATGGGGGGGAATCTGCAGCCATCATACTGTATATATGGGGGAAACTGCGGTCATTATACTGTATATATGGGGGCTGTGGGGCCATCATACTGTATATATGGGGGGGAATCTGCGGCCATCATACTGTATATATGGGGGGAAACTGGGGCCATCATACTGTATATATGGGGGGGGAATCTGCGGCCATCATACTGTATATATGGGGGAATCTGCGGCCATCATACTGTATATATGGGGGAAACTGCGGTCATTATGCTGTATATATGGGGGCTGTGGGGCAATCATACTGTATATATGGGGGGAATCTGTGGCCATCATACTGTATATATGGGGCTGTGGGGCCATCATACTGTATATATGGGGGGAAACTGCGGCCATCATACTGTATATATGGGGCTGTGGGGCCATCATACTGTATATATGGGGGGAAACTGCGGCCATCATACTGTATATATGAACGGGCTGTGGGGCCATCATACTGTATATATGGGAGAACTGGGGTCATCATACTGTATATATGAAAGGGCTGTGGGGCCATCTCACTATATAAAAGGGGGGAACTGGGGCCATCATACGATATATATGAAGGAACTGAGGTCATCATACTATATATATGGGAGAACTGGGGCCACCTTACTATATTCATGGGGGAACTAGAGCCTTTCAACTATATATAGATATATATACATATATATATATGGGAACTGGGGTCATCATATATATGGGGTGAGCTGGGGATATCTTACTATATATATGGGGAGAACTGATGCCTTCATACTATATATGTGGGACCATCATACTTTATGTATGAGGGAACTAGGGTCATCATACTATATACTGTATATGGGGGAACTGGGTCCACCAAACTATTTATTTGGTGCAGTGGGGACCTTTATACTATATATACAGGGCAGTGGGGCCATCATACTATACAGTTGAAACCAGAAGTTTCCATACACTATATAAAAAGACAGATATGACCTAAAACGGGAAAGGTTTATTCTGATTTCTTGTCAGATAGAGAAAAACATGCAGATTTGCATTTTTATACAGTATATAGTGGATATAAACTTCTGGTTTCAACTGTATATACATAGGGGGCAGTGGGGATTTCATACTATATATAGGGGGCAGGGGGATGTTCATGCTGTATATAGGGTCATTGGTGACCATCATACTATATTGGGGAGCAATGGGAACATCTTATTTTATATAGGGGCTACGAAGCCATGTTACTGTATATAGGGAGATCTGGGGTCCTCAGTGTATAATAAAGGGCTTTGGGGACCATCATATTGTGTTTTGTGGTATGTAGGACCATCATTCTGTATATTCAGAGCTTTGTGGGCACTCAGAGGACATTATTTGTTATAAATGGGGACATTATTAGTTTTGATAGGGGCACTCAGGTTCCATTATTTTTTTTCTTAGGGCTCGGTTCTGCTCCTATATCTCTGTAGTAAGCTCATTTCTGCTTCCATATCTCTGTAGTAACCTCGGTTCTACTCCCATATCTCTGTAGTAACCTCGGTTCTACTCCCATATCTCTGTAGTAAGCTCCATTCTGCTGCTATATTTCTGTAGTAAGCGCTGTTTTGCTCCCATATCTCTGTAGTAAGCTCCATTCTGCTGCTATATTTCTGTAGTAAGCTTGGTTCTGCTCCCAAATCTCTGTAGTAAGCTCTGTTCTGCTGCCATATCTCTGCAGTAAGCTCGGTTCTGCTCCCATATCTCTGCAGTAAGCTCGGTTCTGCTCCCATATCTCTGTAGTAAGCTTGGTTCTGCTCCCATATCTCTGTAGTAAGCTCCGTTCTGCTCCCATATCTCTGGAGTATTCTCCAATCTGATCTATATCTCTGGAGTAAGCTCAGTTCTGCTCCCATAGCTCTATAGTAAGCTCAGTTCTATTCCCATATCTCTGTAGTAAGCTTGGTTCTGCTCCAATATCTTTGTAGTAAGCTCAGTTTTGCTCCCATAGCTCTACAGTAAGCTCCGCTCTGCTCCCATATCTCTGTAGTAAGCTCGGTTCTGCTCCCATAGCTCTATAGTAAGCTCCGCTCTGTTCCCATATCACTGTAGCAAGCTCCGTTCTGCTCCCATATCTCTGTAGTAAGCTCGGTTCTGCTCCCATATCTCTGTAGTAAGCTCCGTTAGTAAGCTCGGTTCTGCTCCTATATTTCAGTAGTAAGCTCTGTTCTGCTCCCATATCTCTATAGTAGCTTGGTTCTGCTCCAATATCTTTGTAGTAAGCTCCGTTCCGCTCCCATAGCTCTGTAGTAAGCTCCGCTCTGCTCCCATATCTCTGTAGTAAGCTCAGTTCTGCTGCCATATCTCTATAGTAAGCTCGGTTCTGCTCCCATATCTGTGTAGTAAGCTTCCTTCTGTTACAGTATCTATGTAGGCAGCAAGCTTGGCTCTGCTCCCATATCTCTGTAGTTAGCTCGGTTCTGCTCCCATATCTCTGTAGTAAGCTCCAGTCCATTTCCTTATGTACTTAACAATCTTGGTTCCGGTCTCGTGTCTATGTAGTCAGCTTGGTTCTGTTACAGTATCTATGTAGGCAGCAAACTTGGTTCTGCTTCCATATATATGCAGCTAGCTCCGTTCTGCTCCCATATCTATGTACCACCCTGTTTTTAAAGCCTGTTATCTCTGCTTCTTTAATGCAGTGGACAGAGATAAGCAGGGCAAAAGCACCGCAACTGGAGGTCCACTGCCTTGTCATTGCCCCCCAGGCTGAAAAGTGCCAGCCAGCCCCTGGTTGCTGCTGCAACTTGTGGGTGGGATGGGGCAGGGGCCTTCTTTTTCCTCTTGCCTTTTTTTTTTTTTAGCAAAAAACTGTAACAATGCTGTGATATATGCACAGAACAATCACATTAATGATTCCTGGGTATCGACCAAACTTTAGGCCAAAGCTCAGTTTGGGTATCAGAACTTGACCCTGGACCCAGACACCATATAAGTCAATGGGGACCCAAACTTTGATGCTGTAAAATGACTGAAAATTGGTTGTAGAATGGGCTCGCTCATCCCTAGTTAGCAGGCTATTAAATGACTGCCAATTGGCTTCATGTATCTTTTAAGTGTTGCGATTCTCCAGTGTAAATGCACACTTGTATCCAGGTAGCCAAAAAGGAGACACCTTCTTTGATTGGAGTTGTTCTCATGCCTTTCTTCTTTATCTGGTTATGATGACAAGGAGACATTTCTTTGCCATATTATGTCTCTGCAGACTGCTCTCTTCTCTGGTTTTCTTCAGCAGATGATGTATCAGTCCATGCTGTGACATTCATAAAACCTACAATTTGCCCCTGAATAGATAATTGATCCCCTTTTTGCTTTACGCACAAAAAATGACCCCCATACTGTCCCTAGAAAGTTACATGGCTACACTATCCTCTCTTATAATTTATTGCCTCCAAACTGTCCCACCCTTATGTGTAGACATGGGGGATCAGTAAGCCAGGTGGCCAGAGGGTCACAACCTGGCTTCTCCGAACATCTCCATGGAGCCAGGTGACTGGTGGGTCCCAATCCTTGCTTTCCCAAATGTATCCATGGGGCTCAGGTGTCTGGTAGGTTCAAATACTGGCTTCCCTAAATATATTTATGGGTTAACTGATGGTCAATGGAGCAGATCTGTATTCTTTCAGCTGGGGCCTAGTCCCCAAACTGGCATCCTGTTGATTATCAAATCTGTGTCCATCAAGAAGGAGCCATCATCTGTCAGCTATCCTCTAGAGCAGGGGGTGGGCAATTAATTTTCCCAAGGGGCCACATGAGAAACTGGCACTGCTGTGGAGGGCCAAACCAATCGGCTGAACTTAAAGGGGCAGTCCGAAACCAAAGGTGAATTTCATATTAAATCTACATCTATTCAGTGTAATAATCTAATAGTTTTCTAATATACTTCAATGAAAAATTCCTGAGCGTACCCTCTACCTTCTGACTTCCTGTCTTTTTTTTTTTTTAACGTCCCATGACATTTTGCTTGAGATTCACCAGTGCATGCTGGGATACTCAACTGAGCCATCATCAGGGGGCAGAAGCTGCAATTACTGCCGAAAACTCTGCACCCTCTCTGAAATTAGGCGCCATCAGTGATGTCTGTTTTGGAGGTTCCTCTAGTCCTGCTCACCTGATAATGAGTTGTACGTAAATTCTGATGCATACTCAGTATGAGCTCCCTGCGCTATATTCCTTTGAATGCACAGTGACAGTGCACTCCCTTACTAGCTCTAAGGAGAGGAGATGACCCGGCAGGGACCAGTCTAGTCTCTGAAACAGATAACGTTTCTTTTCATGGTGGGGAAAGCAAGCTGTGGCAGTGACCACCACCTCTGCCCCCTTATGATGTCCCATGTTAGTACCCCAAAATGCACTGGGATTCTCAAAAAAAAATGTCATTGGAACTAAAAAAAAAAAAAAGCACAAGCGGACATGAAGTTAGAGAAGAGAGGGAAAGGTGGAAATTTTTTTAACTGAAATATATTAGAAAAGTGATTAGATTATTAAATTACATTTAGTATGAAAGTCACCTTTGGTTTCGGATCACCCTTTAATTCTGCATAATATTAATTTCATCACTTTATAAAAAGCTGTTGCTTATGTGATTAAGTTTACATGAGTGTATAAAAAAAATCACTATTTTCATCCAGAAAAAGACGACTTTCCATCTGTACTGTCATCTGTATGGCATCCATTTTTAGACATCTGAAATGAATAACATTTAAAAGAAGAAATACAGTGTCCTGTGTTAGTAATGGAAATGTATTCGTAAAAATTGGATGCTATACGGATGATTCATATGGGATCCAATTTATTTATTTTTGCACACCCATAGACTTCAACTGGCGGAACATTGGAAAAATGTTGCTCCCCACCTCAATTCCACATGAAGAGATCCACATCACATATGGGGCAGGAGCTGGCAGGCAGGGGGTGGGAATCCTTACTGCAGTCTATGGAGGGGATGTAATAAGCCACAGATCACAGGGAGAGCACTATGGGGGACTTAACCCTTACCTCTCCTGCACAGGACATACAACAGCACAAGCTGGGAGCAAGGAGGGAGGTAAGGGTTAACCCTCTCATACAGAGGTGAGGAGGCAGCAGAGTTCATGGTGGGGCAGAAGCACACAGAATATCCCATTTGCAGGCTGCATGTAGTGGTGAGTGAGGGAGCACTTCACTGCTAGACCCCATATTCAGTAGGAATACTCAGCCCCAGTGTTTTATCTCCTATCAGAAGATCCAGGGAGATCCAGTGGCTACTAATTAGCTGCTCTCCCTGACCATAATCTGCAGTCCCACAGCTTTCATTCCACAGTGTGAAAGGAGGCAACGCAGGTGCTCTACCCTGCTCAGCACAGCAGACACAGGGTGGTATCTGGGCTCCACTTAGAAACTACTTGCCCATTATCTGCAGCAGATGGGTGTTGTAGTCCCTGCTTCCCTCCTCCTGTCCTGACCGCTCTGCCTCCTGCACAGGTTTCACCAGCTCTCTCTGCAAGCCAGGAACTGAGCAGTTGTAATGGCAATGCTGAGAAAGATCAGACTCATAAATCAGTCCCTCTCCAGCCCTCTGACTGTGAGTGTTAGCGGGCCGCACAGAAACACTCAGGGGGCAGGATGTGGCCCGCGGGCTGCAATTTACCCAGGCCTGCTTTAGAGTGTTTCTGGCCGTGTTTTTGTAAAGTGTCCCTGTCTCTTTGGATGTTTGGATCTCTTGGATAACCTGTTACAGAGGCATATCCCACTTATATAGTTCGCAAATGTCCTTCAAGCCATCATCCAGAGGTCAAGAGGGAGGTTGTCACGTGCCCCATCCTGTGTGACACGGCCAGCAGGCCGGTAACTAATACAACAGGACACAGCACGTGTAATTGTCCAGTGTGACGCGGCCCGCAGGCTGGTAACTAATACAACAAGACAAAGGGGATCGGGAAACATTTACAACGGTGGGCCCTGCGATAGTGAACGGGGGACGTGGAGACCTCCTGCACTCCCCTGAGTCAGTGTCCCTAACGCTCCTAACGTTCCCTATGCCAGTTCCGCAATGGGGGGCCCCTCAAGAACCTGTAGCCCTGGCACACCCTACACCTATCCCTTGCTAGGGAGCTGGGTGGCGCAGGCACTGGCCCGACCGCTGCACTAACACCAACATGAGGAAAAGTGACAAACAGGGAAACACTTAGCTTTGCTCTGATGCACTTGCTCCTGGCTACAGAGACCAACACCTGAGTGCATCTTCCTCCACCGTGTCCAACACCTGGGTGCAGCTTTACAGCAACAGTGTCCAGCACTGAGTGCCACCTTGGAGCAACAGAGTCCAGCACCTGAGTGCAGCTGTCCAGCAACCGAGTCCAGGAAACTGAGTGCAGCTCTCAGTAACAGAGTCCAGCAAGCTGAGTGAATCTCTACACCATAGCTGCCACTCCACCAAGCTTTGCAGGAATTCTTCACTGACACCATAGCTGCCACTCCACCATGCTTTACACGAACTCCTTGCTGACACCATGGCTGTCACTCCAGGACTCTGAATGAGCCACCCTGGACTCTCCTCCTGCTCCCCATCCAGCTCCTTCCTTCACCCAGGATGGTTGGAAAGCCCAACAATAATAATAATATCACCAACGTAAGTGAGCACTACTGACACACCTTTATAGAGCAAACACACCTGTTAGTGATTCCCGTGCAATTACTCTAACCACCACCGGGGGCAAACTATCTCTAAAAACACCAGTGCAATGACCATACTGGCCACCGGGGCAAAACTATCTCTAAGCACAAGTGCAATGACCATACCGGACACCGGGGACAAAACCAACCCTGAGCAAAACAGCTCACAGGAAAAAAAGATTACTTGTGCATTTAATCTGTCAGATCCACCCTGGATCAAGACAGAGGTGTGATGAAATTTGCTTGCATAGTTTGAGAATTTATTCAATTTGCACAGTTTTCCCTTTTCTGTTTTGCAGGTCAACAAACTAGCTGGCCTGTACAATGTGTAATCAACATTTTAACAAACATCTATTGTTCAATTACCTTTTGTCTCTGTCATCCAAGATAATAGCAGAATGTTACAACAAATGTCAACTTAAAAGTCAAGATTACAGGCTTTCACAAACAAAAGTCTGTGTTTTCTTGACCAACCAGAAAGAAACACATAAATTTAAAAGTCAACATATAGATAACAGTCTCCTGCCTCCTGGTTCACTGAAAATAGACGTCTGGATAATTGAGATTAAATGATGTGTCGTCACTAGAGTTGAGCAAAACGGGTCGAAAAAATTCAAAAGTCGCCGACTTTTGGCAAAGTCGGGTTTCATGAAACGAAACCCGACCCTAGGATGAGGTCGGCCACGAGGTCGGCGACTTACGCGCCAAAGTCGCGTTTCAAAAGTTTGTTTTGCGCTCTTTTTCAGCCAATCAGGATCCATGGACACTGTGGGCAACGTGATGACATAGGCACGGGTCACCACCATCTTTCAGAAGGGCATGCAAGTGATTGGCTTGCTTTGGTGGGCGTCACAGGGGGTATAAAAGGGCGTGCACGCCGACCGCCATCTTACTTCTGCAGATCTTAGTATAGGGAGAGGTTGCTGCTGATTCTGTAGGGAGAGCGTTAGGCAGGGAAGAAGACAAAAAAACTGCTTCTGCTGCTAGCGATTTGGCCTGCACAACACACCAGTCACTGTGTGTGCAGTGCAAGGGGAGGCTATATAGTGGTGTATCAGTGGTGATGGTTGTTGGGCTGCCTTCTAAGGCTTCCTGAAATTCCTGCATTGCTGTTTACCCACTGCTCCGCAAACTGCTTTTTTAAAAGCAATCCAATCTCCCTTGTCCTCTAGTCACTTTTGTCACAGCTGTGCCATCGAGCCTGTCACATAGCGCTCAGATATTCATTGGGCCTCACACAATCCAAAAGTGTCCAGTGTCCAAAAGTGTGTGCAGAGATTCAAAATCTCCCTTATCCTCTAGTCACTTTGGTCACAGCTGTGCCATTGAGCCTGTCACATAGCGCTCAGATATCAGTGGGCCTCACACAATCCAAAAGTGTCCATCCAGTGTCCAAAAGTGTGTGCAGAGATTCAAAATCTCCCTTATCCTCTAGTCACTTTGGTCACAGCTGTGCCATTGAGCCTGTCACATAGCGCTCAGATATCAGTGGGCCTCACACAATCCAAAAGTGTCCAGTGTCCAAAAGTGTGTGCAGAGATTCAAAATCTCCCTTATCCTCTAGTCACTTTGGTCACAGCTGTGCCATCGAGCCTGTGACATAGCGCTCAGATATCAGTGGGCCTCACACAATCCAAAAGTGTCCAGTGTCCAAAAGTGTGTGCAGAGATTCAAAATCTCCCTTATCCTCTAGTCACTTTGGTCACAGCTGTGCCATCGAGCCTGTCACATAGCGCTCAGATATCAGTGGGCCTCACACAATCCAAAAGTGTCCATCCAGTGTCCAAAAGTGTGTGCAGAGATTCAAAATCTCCCTTATCCTC
This sequence comes from Dendrobates tinctorius, assembly GCF_039654945.1. Taxonomy (NCBI): domain Eukaryota; kingdom Metazoa; phylum Chordata; class Amphibia; order Anura; family Dendrobatidae; genus Dendrobates; species Dendrobates tinctorius. The sequence goes on along the minus strand of NW_027361991.1, from coordinate 2,621,855 downwards.
TAGTCACTTTGGTCACAGCTGTGCCATCGAGCCTGTCACATAGCGCTCAGATATTAGTGGGCCTCACACAATCCAAAAGTGTCCAGTGTCCAAAAGTGTGTGCAGAGATTCAAAATCTCCCTTATCCTCTAGTCACTTTGGTCACAGCTGTGCCATCGAGCCTGTCACATAGCGCTCAGATATCAGTGGGCCTCACACAATCCAAAAGTGTCCAGTGTCCAAAAGTGTGTGCAGAGATTCAAAATCTCCCTTATCCTCTAGTCACTTTGGTCACAGCTGTGCCATCGAGCCTGTCACATAGCGCTCAGATATCAGTGGGCCTCACACAATCCAAAAGTGTCCAGTGTCCAAAAGTGTGTGCAGAGATTCAAAATCTCCCTTATCCTCTAGTCACTTTGGTCACAGCTGTGCCATCGAGCCTGTCACATAGCGCTCAGATATCAGTGGGCCTCACACAATCCAAAAGTGTCCAGTGTCCACAAGTGTCTGCAGAAATTCAAAATCTCCCCTGTCTTATAGACACCTTGTACCTTGTTTTACATTACTATATAGTTTGTTGGATTTTGTCTACATTTCTACCAAAAATGAGGAAGGCTGGTGGAAGAGGCCGTGGAATTGGGCGGGGGTTGGCAGCTGGTAATGATGGTGTTGGTGGTGGATCTGATGGTAGTGGCAAGAGCAAAATAGGACCGAATGCAGGAGGTGCTGACCCTGCGTCATCGTCTGGCTACATAAGGCCTTGAACGCTTAGTTTTCTAGGAGTTGGCAAACCGCTTTTAAAGCCAGAGCATCAGGAAAAAGTTTTGTCTTACATTGCTGACTCAGCCTCCAGCTCTATCGCCTCCTCTTCTTCAGTTGTAAAAAGTAAAAGCACTGAGTCGTCATTGGAGGCTCATGTTCATGAACCACACCTTTCCTTGTGTCCTTCACCCCAACCAAGATTGAAGGATGACGCAGGCCATACTACTGATTACTCCATAGAGCTGTTTTCACATACCATGCCTGGATTATCAAGTGAAATGGTGAATTACCCAGGCCAAGATGAATCTGACATGGAGTGCACTGATGCACAGCCGCTGATGGATGATTCTGCTGGTACATTCACTCAGAGCACTACATTGTCCTCGCAGTGTACAGAGCCAGATTCTGACCCTGATAAGACTCAGGTGCCCCTTCCCGCACACTATACCACCATATACGGTGACACAGAGGAAGGTGCACATGACATAGAAGAGGAGGTGATGGATGACCCAGTTGTTGACCCAGATTGGCATCCATTGGGGGAAGAGGGTGCTGCTTCCAATAGCTCAGATGAGGAGCATCCACAGCAGACATCGACATCGCAACAGCTGTTATCTGGCAGGCCCGGAGCACTCCAAAGACAGGTTCCAAACATCAAAAGAGTTGCTGGACAGCTTGTCCAGAGGGTCAAAAGATCACAGCGTGCTAGGCCGCAAAATGTCTGCCAAAGTAGGAAGAGTGCAGTGTGGCACTTTTTTGACCAAAATCCTCATGATCAGGCCAAGGTTATCTGTAAGAAGTGTGCAAAGACCTTTAGCCGAGGGAAAAATCTGAAAAATTTGAATACCAGTTGCATGCTTAGACATTTAACCAGCATGCACTTGCAAGCGTGGACACAACACCAAACCTCAAGTGCCACATGTGCAACTGATCACAACGAAGGTAGTCAGCAACGCTACATTGTTTCCCCCACTGTAAGCCCACCGGTTAGCACAGCAGCAAATGTTGAGGTGTCGTTGCAAGACCACAGCAGTCAGGGAATCCCACTGTTATATCAATGAAAGACTGATTCTAGGCCATCAGAAAGAACACCAACTCCATCACCATCATCAACCCTCTCTCAGTCCGCCCTGTCCACCGCTACTTCCACCATATGCAGCTCTCAAGTCCAGCTCACCCTCCCAGACACTATGAGTAGGTCAAGAAAGTACTCAGTCTCTCATCCGCATACACTGGGTTTGAACGCCCACATTGCCAAACTAATCTCGTTTGAGATGATGCCCTTTCGGTTGGTGGAAAGCACAGCTTTCCGCGAACTCATGGCCTATGCAGTACCACGCTATGTCCTACCCAGTCGCCACTTCTTCTCTCGCAAAGCCATCCCAGCCCTCCACCATCATGTGAAAGACCGCATTGTCCATGCACTCAAGCAGTCAGTGAGCGGAAAGGTGCACCTCACAACTGATGCATGGTCCAGTCGGCATGGCCAGGGCCGTTACGTGTCCATCACTGCGCACTGGGTTAATGTGGTGGATGCAGGGTCCACAGGGGACAGCGGTGGTGGGACAGTGCTGCCTAGCCCACGGTATAGGAAACAGTTGGCTGTAGGCGTTCGACCCTCCTCCTCCTCCAGAAGCGAAAGCTCGTCCACAGAGCGCAGTCGTACGAGCACTCCATCTGCAGCTGCCACTGTTGCACACGATGTGTCCCCCTATCGAGCAGCTAGTGGAAAGCGTCAGCAGGCTGTGTTGCAGATGATGTGTTTGGGCGACAGACACACCGCCGAGGTGCTGGCCGAGTACTTGAAGCGACAAACTGAGTCATGGCTGGGCAGTGTACATCTTGAGGCAGGCAAGGTAGTTAGTGATAACGGCCGTAATTTTGTGGCAGCCATAGCCCTTTCAAAACTCAGCCACATACCTTGCTTGGCTCACACCTTGAACCTGGTGGTGCAGTGCTTCCTCAAAAATTATCCGGAGTTAACAGCCCTGCTCCAGAAGGTGCGAAGACTGTGCGCGCACATCCGCCGGTCGCCTGTACACTCCGTTCGTATGCAGAAGCTGCAGCGATTGCTCCACCTTCCCAACCACCGCCTCATTATCGACATTGCAACAAGGTGGAACTCCACCCTGCACATGGTGGAGCGGCTGTGCGAGCAGAGGCAGGCCATAATGCATTTGTGGGAGGATACACGGCCAGGCACTTTGAGAGCAGACATGGAGTTGACAGGTGTGCAGTGGTCGAAGCTGAAAGACCTTTGTAAAGTCCTTCAGTGTTTTGAGGAATGCACACGGCTGGTAAGCGCAGACGACGCCATCCTAAGCATGAGCATCCCACTTATGCGTCTGCTCATGCAAACTTTGACGCACCTTAAGGAGCAGGCGTCTGCAGCCAATGTTGATGAGGAGGAAGAGGAGGAGGGAATCCTTGATGACATTCAGCCATTGTCTGCTCAGGGACCTCTCCTGGATGAGGTGGAGGAAGAAGAGGAGGAGGAGGATGATGATGGGGATGATTACTTAGGGGAGGAGGATGCATCTCGTGGGGCAAGTGAAAATGTTGGCGTGGCAAGGTCTGGTACAGGGTTTGTGCGTGACTGGAGGGATGTGGATTTGCCAGAAAGTGCTCCTCCACCCAGCACTCGCAGTGCATCATTGACACCGGGAACATTGGCCCACATGTCAGATTATGCCTTGCGGATCCTAAAAAGGGACCCCCGCATTGCCAAAATGATGAACGATGACGACTACTGGTTGGCCAGCATCCTGGATCCACGCTATAAAGGCAAATTACAAGACATCATGCCACAGGAGAACCTTGACCTAATATTGACTAATAAACAAGCAACTCTGGTAAATCGGTTGCTTGAGGCATTCCCAGCACACAGCAGCGGTGATGGTTCTCACACGAGCCGTACGGGCCAGGGGCAGCTTGGCAGAGGTGTTCGTGGTGCACACAGCAGAAGTGGCATTGGAGACAGGGGTTTCATGACAATGTTGTGGACTGATTTTTCAAATACCGCTCACACAACTGGTAATACTGCATCGATGGAAAGTGACAGGAGACAGCAGTTGTCAACTATGGTTACAAACTACTTTTCCTCCCATATCGATGTTCTCCCACACAGGTCATTCCCCTTTGACTATTGGTCCGCTAAACTGGACACCTGGCCTGAATTGGCACAATATGCCTTACAGGAGCTCGCTTGCCCATCTGCAAGTGTGCTATCGGAAAGAGTCTTCAGTGCAGCTGGATCAATCCTGACAGAAAAAAGGACCTGTCTGTCAACCCAAAATGTGGATGATCTAACCTTCATTAAAATGAACCACGCATGGGTTTCCAAGGATTTTGACCCACCTTCCCCTGATGACACATAGGGTGACAGAAAAATGGCTTGCTTTGGTCCACCTCTTCCTGGTACTTCACCTATTTCGCCTTTTGCATCAGCTGAATGTCCAACATCAACATATGCCACTTTCTAAAACTCCCTAACTGTGCTGCCTCCCCCCCATGGCCGGGGTCACCACCTAGCGCACGACACCGTGCGAGTGCCGTTGCCCTGGACAGGTGGGTAGGCCGACTCTTGGGCGCGGGCACTGGCACAGGGTCCCTCATAGTGCAATCAAGTGTCTCTGACGGTGGTGGTGCACACCCGCCGTCAGACACACCGCTGTACTATGAGGGGCCCAGTGCCAGTACCGACGCCCACGAGTGGGCCCCCCTTGCTTGGGCAGGGCCCCAGCATTTGCAATCTTTACCTCTCCCTGCTCCTCCGCTGTGTAATCTGGGCCGTCAAATCCATACGGTGCCTGACACCGTCTGAGCCTGCCTCCTGATGTATAGACATATATTTTGAATGTGTACGCTATCCATACATGTTATCCTGGGAAACGGTACCCTTTCTAACCTTTGTGTAATCACGTGCAATCCATACTGGGCCTAACACCGTCTGAGCCTGCCTCCTGAGACATATATTTTGAATGTGTACGCTATCCATACATGTTATCCGGGGATACGGTACCCTTTCTCACCTTTGTGCAATCACGTGCAATCCATACTGGGCCTAACACCGTCTGAGAATGATAGATGGGGCCCACCATACACTGGAACATTCCAAAGGTGGACATCAGACACTGGAGCAGCATTTACAGGGCCCATTATACACTAGAGCATTAGAAATGGGGCCCATTATGTTTGGAGCATTATTTGGGCCCATAAGACAGTAGAGCTTCATCCATGGGGACCAACATATACTGTAGCATTATGTGGAGCTCATCATATACTGTTTCAAACATTATATGGGACCAATGATTCTGTATGGAGAAATAGATGGGCCTCGTCATGAAATGTAAAAAGTGAGGTATTTTTCATTGTACTATACCGCTATTTCTCTGCCGTATCGGAGCATGATGAGTTGTGGTATGTGTTAAAGGGGCGCTCTTTCGCCCAGGGCACATGAAAACCTGCAGCCAGCCCTCCCCCCCCACAACTTTAGCCAAATAACCCCCATTTTTCAGTGCGTAACTTGTATTATGAAGTTAATTAAGGTTGACAAGCTTAAGTAAGAAGAATTGATGCTTTTGGCATTCAAATGGGCACTGTAGGTGTGTTTCCTGTCCTCCTCTCACTGCCGACTTTTATTCCCCATTGACTTACATTGGGTTTCGTGTTTCGGGACGACCCCGACTTTTCCCTATAATCGGACGATCTTGCTCGACCCGACTTTTGGAAAAGTCGGGTTTCACGAAACGAAACGCGACCCTAAAAAACCAAAAGTCGCTCAACTCTAGTCGTCACAACTTCTGTCTCCACACTACCCACCCTTATGTACTATAGCCGCTGCATAGTCACCCCTTATGTACTATAACTGCCACAATGTCTTCTCTTATAAACTATAAACCCCCACTGACCCTGAATAAGTTGTACCCACTACACTTTTGCCACTTATGAATAATACCTACCACACCGCCTCTTTTATAAATTATACCGATCACCCTGTCCTCTCTTATAAACTATGGCATCCACACGATGCATACGTGAACCTCACAGGGCCCCATAAGAAAATTCCTAATTGGGCCTCTCGCTCTCCCCACAACCCAAAATAATATTCGACAGAGTAGGTGGAGTCATACCGCCCAACGTTTAAAAACAAGGAAAGGAACATCTATTGTGGCCCAAACAAATTAGTCAGGACTCAGGAGTGAACACAGGCAGAAGGAAGCCCCATGGCCAAGAAAGATATATGGGCCCTTTGCAGTCCAATAACTCATCATAATGCACAATTCCATGTTTGGAGATGGAGATGGGCCTCTTACCTTCTGGGCCCCTGTGCTGCTGCACAGGTTGCACCAATAGTATGTCAGCGCCTGACAGTAGTTTTGTCAATGCTAAACCCTTTTAGAGTTCTCACCTACTACTATACCCATTTCACAGCTCTCTTGGATTATGATGCCCTCAAAAATTCTCCCATACAGTTCTCCCAAAACAGTATAATGTCCCCACATTAACCCCCCCAACAGAGTATAATAGCTCCCACAGTATGATGCCCCTAAAGTGCTTATCCACAGTATGTGTTTATTATTTCACCACACAGTATTATGAACCCCTCAGACCCTCATACCATATGACAGCCCTTTTAGCATCATGCACCCACAGCCCCATACGAAGTATAATGTCCCCAAAATGATCCCCAACACAGTATAATGCTGTCGTAACCCCGCTAACAATATGATGGCCACTACAACCTCCATCACAATATAATGGCCACCACGGCCCCCCACACAATATGATTTGTTCACAACTGCCCTATACAGAACATTATGACCCTGACATACATTACAATGCCCCTACTCATAGTATAATGTCCGTGCAGTGATGTTTTGTTTTTTGAGTCATGTTTTGGTAGATTTTCAGTTGTGCCATACTCCTATTTTTGGATGATGAATTGAACAGCGCTCCGTGACATGTTCAGAACTTAGGGTATTTATAACCTAACCCTGCTTTACTCTTCTCCACAACTTTATACCTGACCTGTCTGGTGGGCTCCTTGGTTTTCATGATGCTGTTTGATCCCTAATGTTCTCACACAAACCTCTGAGGCCTTCACAGAACAGCTGTAGTTATACTGAGAAGAAAGCACACACAGCTGGACTCAGTATACTAACCAGGCTGGCCTGGAAACCTGCTCTATCAGCCAGATGCTTGTTGGGCTGCCAGTTTACTGGGCCTCTTGGGCCATTCACATATTGACCAGGTACAGTTCCGTGACTGGGGTATATTTTGCAGAGGGGCAGTGTGTGGGGGAATATTTTGCAGAGGGGTAGTATATGTTTATGAGTGATGAGATATTTTGCAGAGGGCAGTGTGATGAGGATATTTTACAAAGAGGCAGCGTGGAATCGATGTACTAAGCTTGGTGATTTATTCATGTAATGTCGGTGGGTCTGGCACTGCATTCATGTACTGATGGTAGTTCTGGTGTTGCATTCATGTACTGACAGTGGGTCTGACATTGCAATCATATACTGAAAGAGGTTGTGGCACTCATTCATATCCTGATGGTGTGTCTGTCACTGCATTAATGTGCTGGTGGTGGGCCTGGCACTGCATTCATGTACTGATGGTAGTTCTGATGTTGCATTCATGTACTGACGGTGGGTCTGACACTGCATTCATCTACTGACAGAGATTCTGATGCTCATTGATGTGCTGGCAGTGGGTCTGACTCTGCATTCATGTGCTGACGATGGATCTGTCGCTGCATTCAAGTGCTGATGGTGTGTCTGTCACTGCATTCGTGGATCTGTTGCTGCATTCATGCACTTACTGTATTTCTGGCACTGAATTCATGTGCTGACCCTGAGTCTGTCACAACATTCATGTAGTGATGGTGGTTCTGTCACTGCATTCATGTACTGATGGTGGTTCTTGCGTAACGTTCGTGTACTGACAGTGGTTCTGGCGATGCATTCATGTGCTGACGGTACTTCTGATGCTGCATTCATGTGATGATGGTGGTTCTGGCACAGCATTCATGTGCTGACAGTAATTCTGGCACTGCATTGATGTACTGGTGGAGGTTCTAGTGCTGCATTCATATGCTGACTGTGGTTCTGGAACTGCATTCATGTGCTAATGGTAGTTCTGGCACTGCATTCATGCATTGACGGTGGTTCAGGTGATGCATTCAAGTGCTGACAGTAGTTCTGGCACGGTCTTTGTGTGCTGTTGGAGGTTCTAGTGCTGCGTTCATGTGGTGACTGTGGTTCTGGTGAAACATTCATGTACTGATGGTGGTTCTGGCACTGTATTCATGTGCTGTTGGAGGTTCTAATGCTGCAATCCTGTGGTGACAGTGTTTCTGCCTATACATTCATGTACTGACGGTGGTTCTGGCACTGTATTCATGTGCTGTTGGAGGCTCTAATGTTGCATTCATGTGGTGACGGTGGTTCTGGCGCTGCATTCATGTGTTGTGGTTGAAGGTTATAAAAATCACCTAGGCAGGTTAACAATGCAATTACTTTTATTCCATACATCCATGGTTGTACAACAAATCCATTTAGATGACCAACATACAATGTCCTGAGTCCAAATATTCCCAATCTAAGATTGGTAGTTCCACTGGAACCATACCAGGTGATACCCACTGTCTCCCAACTTTTGGTTGGCCCACAGCTTTTGATATCTCCAGCCAGTATACTGTGCAGTCACAGCCTATGTTCCTGCAGACGATGTGGTGACGGCTCCCCTGGATCTGCTATCTCTATCCACACAATGGACCTAGTCTGGTAGAACAATAGATTGATAGGATGATTGCTTTACATTTACCTTTAGCAAACAACTGTCTGGCCTTAAGGCCCCGTCACACTAAGCGATCTCGGTAGCGAGATCGCTGCTGAGTCACAACTTTTGTGACATAACAGCGATCTCACCAGCGAGATTGCTGTGTGTGACAGCGATCAGCGAGCGGCCCCCCTGCCGGTATCGCTGATCGCTGGAAGAAACCTCTGGACATTTCTTTGGTCGCTGATCTCCCGCTGGCCAGCACGCATCGCTGTGTGTGACAGGCGGGAGACCAGCGATCAGGTGTAAAAAATAATTAAAAAAATAAAAAATATAGTTATTCTCACCTTCCGACGTCCCGTTCAGCCATCCTGCCTCTCTCCACGCTCCGGTCCCAGTGATCCTTTGCACAAATGACCGCGAGACTTTGTTATCCCTCGAGACCGTGACATCTCGTGGTCATTCTCGCAATGGCTCACTGGGACCGGAGCGTGGAGAGAGGCAGGATGGCTGAACGGGACGTCGGAAGGTGAGAATTACTATATTTTTTATTTTGATACTATTTTTTACAGGATGGCCAGCGATGCTGGGCGCTCGGCATCGCTGTGCTGATCGCTGGTGAAGCTGTCTGTGTGACAGCTCACCAGCGATCACATAGCGACTTACTAGCGATCCTGACACCTTGATATCGGTGTCGGGATCGCTGGTAAGTCGCTTAGTGTGACGGGGCCTTAAGGTAAGATCTAGTCTGCTCAATCTTCCTCTGCTTACTGTCACTGAATGGAAACATTGATTCCTGAGGATGGACTGACGAGCAAGCAAATCTCCAATGAAACACAGCAAGAAAATATCTAATAAGACACAATAATATCGATTTAACCAGTACTCCGTGCTGGAAAAAGACTCTTATTTCGTGGAGCTGTGGACTCCACTCTACGTCTATTTGTCCTTACAGTCTTTAGTAATTGGCCATATCCTCACATAAATAAATAAAAAATCCTCAAAATTTTGAGTTTTGACATTATATTTGTTTCTTGCCACAATTGTGGTAAAAATGTAGTCTCTTGACACAATTTTAAAAACTTGCAGCAAAAAACATTGCAATGTGTGAAAGCAGCCTATAAAGCTAGCTGACTTCTGCATTGAGAGGTAAGTAGTGTTGGTAATGTTGTGTTTGCACATACCTACAATAACACATGCACAATAGGCATGTCCTAACAGGCATATGTAGAAATGATGTCATTAGTAGGGATGAGCGAACCTTTCAAGGCTCGGCTAGGTTCGATTCGCAGAACGTTTAGATGTTCACCAAACGGTTTGACGAACGTACACGAACCCCATTAAATTAGTTGGGAGGCCAATCCAAACGTAACACAACTCCTCAAAGGGTGACATATAGCTTCCCAAACAGCTAAAATTAGAGGCAGACACCATGAAAAGTGGCATCAATTGACCCACAGTAGAAATTTGCAAATGGCACTGCAGCAGTCAGCCATGGGCCATGCACGAGATATCAGCATTTAGAGCTTTGAACTCAAGTTTCAATGAAAACCTGGTGGTTAAGGGAGTGGTGTAAGCCTTCTTAGCTGGGAGATCCGATACCTGATGCAACACCTCAAAATTTTTTTGGCACAAACATCAGTTTCATTCAGTACTATTGGTGGAGAAATGTAAGGAAAGTAACATAGGTAGTTGACTGAAATTGCAGGCCTGACTGTCTGGGAGCCTTGTTTACACAGGCAATCCACCAGATGGAGACCCAACTTGGAGTCTTCACATTTCAAAAAATGATTGTCACACACCACTAAAGTGGCATCAATTTCCACAGAGTAGAAATAGTATAATAGGCCTCTGACACACCTTCCAATACAGGCAACCCATCAGATGGAAACCCAACTCGGAGTCTCCACATTTCAAAAAATTGTTTGTAACATCAACAGCAGTAGCAACAGCAGGCACAGAAGCCACAACAAAGGTGTCATAGAGTGCAATAATGCAAGCTCAATGCATGACACTAAAAACTACACAATCACCTTGTGATATACAATGTCTGCAAAATATGTTTTTTGTTGGACTGTGCTAGAAATCCTCCATCCTAGGCCATTGTAAACTGTCAGTAGTAGGAATTCCTTCCCCCCCAGGTTTTATCAACCCTGCCACTTCCTCTGGCAGAGAAGGAATGTTAATTAGCTAGGAGACTTCCTGTCACACCATTTGGCTCCTCTTCTCTCAGCTGAAAGAGAAAAAAGTGCGGGAAAAACTCTTTGTTTGAAACCAGGAGTTAGAAGTAAACCTTTAAGAGCCTGCCCTGCGAAAACTGTACCAAGTAGAGATATGAAAATCATATTTTTGTACCTGAGCGGTCCCAGCTTCGATACCACGTATCTTTCGAAGTTCTACCCTGCCCAGAACATGAGATATGATTTGTTCCCAAATGGACGGTCATATCGCATAGATGTTTGATGTTTTCTTGATGGGCTCATTACGCTGGGAAACATGATACCACTGATGAGTCCATACCAGCTTCTCCCATAAAGTTATAGCTAATCTAAGTTTTGTAGCCAAAACATAACTTGGATGAGAGAGGTGGGATCAACCCAGAATGCACCTCTCCGTGATGTCACATAGGAAAGTCTATAAGGCATTCCCTGGCAAAACCAGCTCAGAAGAGCTCCAATCCTCGTGCTGACAAGAACTCCCGATGAGTGGAGATGTGTGGCTCCGCCTTCTTTCTCAGCCGCATGGGTTTGCCTAACGAGTCATGAACAACCGTGAGTGTACCTCTGTTTTTAATCCCTTTATTTTATATCTGTACTGTACATACTTTGTCTCAATTTTATAGCAACTTTTATCTGTACCACTGCCCTACTTTTTCGGGGAATAAATGATAAAATTATTTAGCTCTGTCTCTATGCTCTAAGAATCGAACTATACGCCTTTGATAGATAATCGCTACTAATTCAAGGGGTTTGCCACGGACCCTCTTAATTTAACACTGTGAATTAAGTAACCATGACTGGTGGCAGCACGTTGTATACAGCTATTGCGGCTTGCTGGCAGTACAGAAGGGTCTTATATTGCTGAATAAGGGGCTGCGGCCACAGCATTGATAATTCCCTTACTGCAGAAGCCTAATTGCCGGTTCACAACCGGCAGTCCGTCCGGCGACCAATTATCCTAGGTGCAGTTCCCTGACTGACCTGAGGGTAAGGGGGGCGAGAGCTGCGAGTTCCAAAGTGGAACTGAGAAAGTGGGATATACAGTGGGGCAAAAAAGTATTTAGTCAGTCAGCAATAGTGCAAGTTCCACCACTTAAAAAGATGAGCGGCGTCTGTAATTTACATCATAGGTAGACCTCAACTATGGGAGACAAACTGAGAAAAAAAAATCCACAACATCACATTGTCTGTTTTTTTTTCATTTTATTTGCATATTATGGTGGAAAATAAGTATTTGGTCAGAAACAAGCAATCAAGATTTCTGGCTCTCACAGACCTGTAACTTCTTCTTTAAGAGTCTCCTCTTTCCTCCACTCATTACCTGTAGTAATGGCACCTGTTTAAACTTGTTATCAGTATAAAAAGACACCTGTGCACACCCTCAAACAGTCTGACTCCAAACTCCACTATGGTGAAGACCAAAGAGCTGTCAAAGGACACCAGAAACAAAATTGTAGCCCTGCACCAGGCTGGGAAGACTGAATCTGCAATAGCCAACCAGCTTGGAGTGAAGAAATCAACTGTGGGAGCAATAATTAGAAAATGGAAGACATACAAGACCACTGATAATCTCCCTCGATCTGGTGCTCCACGCAAAATCCCACCCCGTGGGGTCAGAATGATCACAAGAACGGTGAGCAAAAATCCCAGAACCACGCGGGGGGACCTAGTGAATGAACTGCAGAGAGCTGGGACCAATGTAACAAGGCCTACCATAAGTAACACACTACGCCACCATGGACTCAGATCCTGCAGTGCCAGACGTGTCCCACTGCTTAAGCCTGTACATATCCGGGCCCGTCTGAAGTTTGCTAGAGAGCATTTCGATGATCCAGAGGAGTTTTGGGAGAATGTCCTATGGTCTGATGAAACCAAACTGGAACTGTTTGGTAGAAACACAACTTGTCGTGTTTGGAGGAAAAAGAATACTGAGTTGCATCCATCAAACACCATACCTACTGTAAAGCATGGTGGTGGAAACATCATGCTTTGGGGCTGTTTCTCTGCAAAGGGGCCAGGACGACTGATCCGGGTACATGAAAGAATGAATGGGGCCATGTATCGTGAGATTTTGAGTGCAAACCTCCTTCCATCAGCAAGGGCACTGAAGATGAAACGTGGCTGGGTCTTTCAACATGACAATGATCCAAAGCACACCGCCAGGGCAACGAAGGAGTGGCTTCGTAAGAAGCATTTTAAGGTCCTGGAGTGGCCTAGCCAGTCTCCAGATCTCAACCCTATAGAAAACCTTTGGAGGGAGTTGAAAGTCCGTGTTGCCAAGCGAAAAGCCAAAAACATCACTGCTCTAGAGGAGATCTGCATGGAGGAATGGGCCAACATACCAACAACAGTGTGTGGCAACCTTGTGAAGACTTACAGAAAACGTTTGACCTCTGTCATTGCCAACAAAGGATATATCACAAAGTATTGAGATGAAATTTTGTTTCTGACCAAATACTTATTTTCCACCATAATATGCAAATAAAATGAAAAAAAACAGACAATGTGATTTTCTGGATTTTTTTTTCTCAGTTTGTCTCCCATAGTTGAGGTCTACCTATGATGTAAATTACAGACGCCTCTCATCTTTTTAAGTGGTGGAACTTGCACTATTGCTGACTGACTAAATACTTTTTTGCCCCACTGTACATAAATCCCCGCAGTACTTGGAAGATTGATAGCAGTGGCGGGGCATCCAAATTAAACTCCCCCTGCGGCAAATTGTAGAGCGAGAGTAGCTTGCTGGATATTTTTGTCACATGGTGCCAGTGGTGGGATAACTAAGATAAGCCCCAACTGTGCCTGTGATAGCCGTGTGCCGGCATTGTGTCTCGTCCATCCGTCCGCTGATACACCCGTGTCAGTGGTGGGACTGTGACATAGTGGTGACACAGGGTCCGCTGTCCATCGCGTTTTGGTGGCAGCGGGACCCCCGTTAGTCGCCCCCGTAAGTGACGAACGGCGGTTCGTGCTGTTCGTCACATATTGGTGGCAGAGCAGTGGGATAATCCTAGAGCATTAGTGATTTGGTTTGAGCAATCATTCCTCTCACTAAAGACCTGCACGGTTCCTGCGGGAATCCTGCATCATAGGTTTTGGAGAACAGACTCAGTGGTTACTAGTCCTGAGACATTAGTGTGTACTTGCAAGTATTCCCTCCCTTTTTCTCCGTTTTTCTTTTCTGTCTTTTATTTGGCAACCATGGCTACGATGGGAGCAGAGTGGTATAAGCAGCATAACAAGGCATCTCTTATTGCCCTCTGCGGGGTGTGGCGGATCGACACCATGAACAAAAACAAAGCCCAAATGATCGCGGCTCTGGTGCAACGGGAAAACGACCAGAGCCCAGCGAACGCAGAAGCGGGCTCAAGTAACAATGGGGCTGCAGCAGAGGCTCCACTCATGAGCGCTGGCCCCACATTCAACCATAACGGGGTGGACCCCTATCTGCAAATGGCCTTGGACGAACTCCCCGCCGAAGACAGTGATGGACGGGTGAGGCTGATCCAGCAATATCGGCAGGAGGCCCGAGCCGAACGTGAGCGCCAAGCAGAGGCTGAGAGAGCCGAGCCAGGCGCAGAGGGTCCAAGAACTGGAGGTACTCCAGCGGGGTGGGAATGCCCCCACAGCCCGAAGCAGGGAGCCCAGCAGCGTCCAGACTCCTAAACCCCGGACAGAGCATTTTCCCGTGATGGAGAAGGACGGGGACTTGGACACGTTTCTGCGAGCCTTTGAGAAAGCCTGCAGACAGTACCGACTGCCCGAAGACCAATGGGCCAGGTACTTGACCCCAGGGCTAAAAGGCAAAGCTCTGGAGGCGTTTGCTTCTCTTCCGCAAGCGCATGATGATGACTATCGCGCCATAAAGGAGGCGCTGATCGCCAAATATCGGCTGACACCTGAGGTATACCGAAAGAAGTTCCGACACCTCCAACGTGGCCCACATGATAGCTACAGTGATGTGGTGCAAGGACTCAGGACCCACTTTGACCAGTGGATCCATGGACTGTCCGTTGAAACCTTTGAGCAGCTACGGGACCTGATGATCAAAGACCAGTTCCTGCATCTCTGCCCAGCTGAGGTCCGACAGTTCATCCTGGACCACGAACCAACGAACGCGGACAAAGCGGCGCAGATCGCCGACAACTGCGAGGCCAACCGGAAGCCCGAGACGCGGAGGCCAGTCGCCACCAGCTGGAAAGGGGGTAAGCCTGCAACCAACCCCAGTGCCCCAGCTAGCCGGCCCTCCGGAGGCCCTGTCCCTGTTGCCAACAACAGGCCGGCTACTGACAGTCGCCTGTGTCACCACTGCCAGCGGCCGGGTCACTTCTTTTACGCCTGTCCGAATAGGCCGAAGAACCCCCCAGCCAAGGCCCCCGGGCCCAACGCCTCTGTTCTTTTGGTGGGAGGTGTGGTTGGGAGGGCTGACGACAACGTTCAACCTGTTCAGGTGGGAGCCCGTCTTGCTACAGGCATCAAGGACACCGGGGCTGAACGAACCCTCATCCGTCCTGGACTGGCGGACCCTGAAGAGTTTGTTGAGGGGAAAACCCTGACTGTCACCGGGATTGGAGGCACCCGTTGTCCCTTGCCAGTGGCCCGGGTTTTTCTTGACTGGGGTGCTGGGAGCGGGTTGAGGGAGGTGGGAGTGTCTGAAAATTTGCCCACTGATGTTTTATTGGGGACTGACTTGGGGCGGATGGTTGCATACTACGTCCCTGACACCCTTCCCCAAACTGATAATAAGGGTAACGTTAACCCTGATGATGATGATGATGATGATGATGGGAAACTGAATGTGTTACCTGCTAATGCCTTGATGAGTAATGATGCAACTAACAACCATTCTTTCCCCAGGTATGATGCTGATGCTGATGTGAATGTACCAAAGCAAACTGATAACCATTCTTTTCCTAGGAATGATGATGTTGATGTATCTGTGCCGACTGAACCCGTTAACCCTTTCTTTGAAACGGTAGATGTGTCCACAGGTAACGAGGTGCTCAGCCCCGTCACTCTGCGGAGTGAGACGGCTGAGGAACCCCTGGCAGGAGCAAGCAACGGTGCTCAAGGAAATGGGGACCATGAGGAAGGTAATGCCATGCAGCTGACCAGTGCCACCGAGGAAGGTAACTGGCCCATAAGTAGCACTGCTCCTGAAGTGTTGAGGGTGGATGGGGAGGTAGAGCCCAGGGCAGCACCGGCTGGTGGGTCTGTAGAAATCCCCAGGGAGGCAGCATACATAGCAGCTGTCACACGCAGTCAGAGTGCCCAGATCGCAGGTAATGCACTGTCTTCTGGACCCTCTGCTGCTGCAGGAGAGACTGAACCAGAGGTGAACCCAGAGCCGGTTCCAGAGGGTCCCAGTAAAGAGGGGACCCTGACGTCACTTCTGGCAGCCTCCAGCATGGAGTTCCAGGCTGCTCTTCACTCAGATGCCAGCCTGGAGAAATTGAGAGGTCTCGCCAAGACGCCCACCTCCGAGTCTGATAAGGAGAAGGTGTTCTGGGAACGAGGAAGGTTGTACCGGGAGACAGTACCCGGAGATCCTAAAAAGGAGTGGTTGAGGGAAAGACAGCTGGTCGTCCCCTATCAGATCAGAACTGAGTTGTTGCGGATTGCCCATGAGATTCCACTCGCTGGACAATTGGGGATCAGCAAAACAAAGGCACGGCTGTCTCAAAACTTCTATTGGCCCAAGATGGGGACAGATGTAACACACTACTGCCGCTCCTGCGCCACCTGTCAAAAAGTGGGTAAGGCGGGGCCTGCTCTTAAGGCTCCCCTTATTCCTTTGCCGGTGATAGAGGAGCGTTTCCAGAGAATCGCGGTGGACATTGTAGGACCGCTGTCCGTCCCCAGCAGCTCCAGAAAGCGATACATTCTCACCGTGGTAGACTAAGGCTACCCGGTACCCAGAGGCAGTAGCTCTGTCTTCAACCAGGGCAGATAAGGTGGCTGACGCACTGGTGACCATCTTTTCAAGGGTAGGATTTCCCAGGGAGATGCTTACCGATCAAGGGCCCCAATTCATGTCTCGCCTAATGGAGGCTCTCTGTGAGAAAATGCAGGTGACGCACCTGGTATCGAGTCCGTATCATCCACAGACTAATGGATTGTGTGAACGCTTCAACGGTACCCTCAAACAGATGCTCCGCATACTGGTTGAGACCCAAGGGCGCGACTGGGAGCGGTACCTCCCACACCTGCTGTTCGCTTACAGAGAAGTTCCGCAGGCCTCGACCGGGTTCTCCCCCTTCGAGCTCCTGTATGGCAGGCGAGTCCGGGGACCCCTTGGGTTGATAAGAGATTCCTGGAAAGATGAGCCAAACCCCACAGAAGTGTCCATCGTGGATTATGTCATGCGCTTCCGTGACAAGATGCAGACCTTGACGCAGTTGGTGCATGACAACATGATGCAGGCTCAGGCTGACCAGAAACGCTGGTACGACCAGAACGCCCGGGAGTGGACCTACCAGGTGGGTCAAAAGGTGTGGGTGCTGGTCCCTGTACCAACGGATAAGCTTCAGGCAGCCTGGGAAGGCCCGTACGTCATCCACCAACAGCTCAACCCGGTCACCTACGTGGTCACGCTTGACCATGCTCGGGGTAGGCGCAAGGCCTTTCACGTCAACATGCTGAAGGCGCACTACGAACGTGAAGCTTGCGTCCTACCGGTCTGCAACCTGCCCGAGGATGGGGAGGAAGATCCCCTCCTGGACATGCTGGCCCAGGCCAAGGCCGATGGGTCCATTGAGGACATGGAGATAAGTGGTTCGCTAACCGTATCCCAGCGGTTGCAGTTGATGGCCACCCTGGAACCCTTCCGGGACGTGTTCACCAACAAACCGGGGAGGACGGAGTTAGCGGTTCATGAGGTGGACACCGGGAATCATGCCCCATTACGGCGAACACCTTATCGGATCTCTGAAACAGTGCAACAAGTCATGCGCCAAGAGATAGATGAGATGTTAAGGCTGGGGGTGATTCCGCTGTCAAAAAGCGCGTGGGCCTCACCTGTAGTCCTCGTGCCTAAAAAGGATCGGACCACCCGGTTCTGCGTGGACTACAGGGGGCTCAACGCCATCACAACCTCTGATGCTCACCCGATGCCGCGCATCGAGGATCTGCTCGAGCGGTTGTCAAACGCCAACTACATATCCATCATGGATTTGAGCCGGGGATACTGGCAGATTCCCCTGAGCTCTGAGGCGCAGGAGAAATCCGCCTTTATCACCCCCTTTGGACTGTACGAGTCCACGGTCATGCCCTTCGGCATGAAGAATGCCCCTGCCACTTTCCAGCGGATGGTCAACCACCTGCTTCGGGGACTGGAGGAGTACGTGGTAGCGTACTTAGACGATATTGCTGTCTTCAGTTCCACCTGGGAGGAACACCTTCATCACCTCCAGGAGGTGCTCAAGTGTCTTCACCAGGCAGGCCTGACCATCAAGCCGGGGAAGTGCCAGATGGGCATGAGCGTGGTCCACTACCTGGGGCACCGGGTAGGCGGGGGTTTCATGAGTCCGGAGCCAGAAAAAGTGGACGCAATTGTGTCCTGGCCCACCCCCAGGACCAAGGAACAGGTGAAGTCCTTCTTGGGCACTGCAGGGTACTATAGGAGGTTCGTACAGGACTATAGCGCCCTTGCCAAACCCTTGACTGACCTCACCAAGCAGAGGCTACCCCAAACAGTCAACTGGACCGATGACTGTGAGGCGGCTTTCCAAGCTTTGAAAGCAGCCCTGTGCAACTCTCCAGTGTTGAGAGCAGTCGACAGCCGTCGCCCGCTTCTGGTACAGACCGACGCCAGCGAGTTTGGCCTCGGTGCTGTGCTTAGCCAGGTCGACTCGGGGGACCAAGAGCACCCCGTGTTGTACCTGAGCCGGAAACTTTTGCCAAGGGAAGTGGCATACTCGACCATCGAGAAGGAGTGTCTGGCCATGGTGTGGGCACTGCAACGTTTGCAGCCCTACCTGTACGGGCGCGCCTTCACGGTGGTAACCGACCACAACCCTCTGAGCTGGTTGCACACAGTGTCGGGAACCAATGGAAGATTGCTCCGCTGGAGCCTTGCCCTTCAGCAGTATGACTTTACTGTTAAACACAGGAAGGGCAGTGAAAACGGCAATGCCGATGGGTTGTCCCGCCGGGGCGAACCCACTGAGGTGCGCATGGCCGATTACCGAGAGGTAATGCCTCCTTAGCGCCCTCTTAAGGGGGGAGGTGTGATATACAATGTCTGCAAAATATGTTTTTTGTTGGACTGTGCTAGAAATCCTCCATCCTAGGCCATTGTAAACTGTCAGTAGTAGGAATTCCTTTCCCCCCAGGTTTTATCAACCCTGCCACTTCCTCTGGCAGAGCAGGAATGTTAATTAGCTAGGAGACTTCCTGTCACACCATTTGGCTCCTCTTCTCTCAGCTGAAAGAGAAAAAAGTGCGGGAAAAACTCTTTGTTTGAAATCAGGAGTTAGAAGTAAACCTTTAAGAGCCTGCCCTGCGAAAACCGTACCAAGTAGAGATATGAAAATCATATTTTTGTACCTGAGCGGTCCCAGCTTCGATACCGCGTATCTTTCGAAGTTCTACCCTGCCCAGAACATGAGATATGATTTGTTCCCAAATGGACGGTCATATCGCATAGATGTTTGATGTTTTCTTGATGGGCTCATTACGCTGGGAAACATGATACCACTGATGAGTCCATACCAGCTTCTCCCATAAAGTTATAGCTAATCTAAGTTTTGTAGCCAAAACATAACTTGGATGAGAGAGGTGGGATCAACCCAGAATGCACCTCTCCGTGATGTCACATAGGAAAGTCTATAAGGCATGCCCTGGCAAAACCAGCTCAGAAGAGCTCCAATCCTCGTGCTGACAAGAACTCCCGATGAGTGGAGATGTGTGGCTCCGCCTTCTTTCTCAGCCGCATGGGTTTGCCTAACGAGTCATGAACAACCGTGAGTGTACCTCTGTTTTTAATCCCTTTATTTTATATCTGTACTGTACATACTTTGTCTCAATTTTATAGCAACTTTTATCTGTAACCACTGCCCTACTTTTTCGGGGAATAAATGATGAAATTATTTAGTTCTGTCTCTATGCTCTAAGAATCGAACTATACGCCTTTGATAGATAATCGCTACTAATTCAAGGGGTTTGCCACGGACCCTCTTAATTTAACACTGTGAATTAAGTAACCGTGACTGGTGGCAGCATGTTGTGTACGGCTATTGCGGCTTGCTGGCAGTACAGAAGGGTCTTATATTGCTGAATAAGGGGCTGCGGCCACAGCATTGATAATTTCCTTACTGCAGAAGCCTAATTGCCGGTTCACAACCGGCAGTCCGTCCGGCGACCAATTATCCTAGGTGCAGTTCCCTGACTGACCTGAGGGTAAGGGGGGCGCCGGAGAGGTGCGAGTTCCAAAGTGGAACTGAGAAAGTGGGATATACATAAATCCCCGCAGTACTTGGAAGATTGATAGCAGTGGCGGGGCATCCAAATTAAACTCCCCCTGCGGCAAATTGTAGAGCGAGAGTAGCTTGCTGGATATTTTTGTCACATGGTGCCAGTGGTGGGATAACTAAGATAAGCCCCACTGCGCCTGTGATAGCCGTGTGCCAGCATTGTGTCACGTCCCTCCGTCCGCTGATACACCTGTGTCAGTGGTGGGACTGTGACATAGTGGTGACACAGGGTCCGCTGTCCGTCGCGTTTTGGTGGCAGCGGGACCCCCGTTAGTCGCCTCCGTATTTGGACGAACGGCGGTGGGCCGTTCGTCACACACCTAGTCTGCCCAGTCAGCAATCGAGGTGCAAAAGTCTTTGGAGATCCATGACTTGTTCATTTTTCTCAAAATTAGGCGGTCTACACTTTCAGGGGGCAGCCAGATGCACTTTTCCATCAGGACACTGCCAGCAACGCTGAAGGCACCTTCAGAGAGAATGCTGGCTGCCGGGCATGACAAAACCTTTAAGACGTGAGAGGTGAGCTTAGGCTACTCTTTCATTCTTGAAGGCCAAAATGCAAACGTGTTCAACCCGCCAATGACATTGATAGTGAGCTCCACACACTCCTGAACCATCCTCTCCAGTCATTCACAATATGTCAGACTTGTACCCTGTTCTACTGGTGCACAGACTGGTCTAAAAAATGTGTGAAACGACTCATAGAAATTGCTTCTACCACTTACGCTGCCGCTGCTAATGTTTTTGCGATGATGCCTTGATGTTCCCGTGGTTGTAAGTCTAGAACTGGGATACACACTGTCTGCCTCACTGCTGCCTTGAGGAAAACCTCTCTTAAGATTGTGGAAGCATATGGCTAAATTTACTCTTGTACCGTGGATCTAACAGAGTTGAAACCCAGTAGTCAGCACTATTTCTAACCCTAAGAATATGGGCATCATGTTGAAGATTGTTGAACAAGAAGGCGTTTATATGTCGGGCGCTTCCATGAGGTTCAAGTCCATGGTGTGTTGGTGGCGGGGTAACACTCCCGCCAACCACAGACAACAGAGAGGAGATCATTATCCTCTTCATCTACTGACTGTTGCGTGTCCATCACCTCGTCCTCCTCCATTTGTTCCTCGTCTCCTACACCTTCACTAACTGCCTTGATCGCAGTAATCCACTCTCCCTTGGCACCTGCCTGTGGGATGATCGTCCATAAATTTGAGATATTGTAATCCCTTCGGCATCTTCCTCTGCTTCCACCTCTTCCTCTGGGAACACTACCTCTTCACATAGACTATTGAATGTGTTCTCTAGCATGTAGCTAACCGTTATAGTGATGCTGTTGATGGCATTTTCAGCACTAATCATCTTAGTAGCCATTTCAAAACTGTGCAGACAGGGTGCAAAGGTCCTTCATCTGTGCCCACTCCGCAAGCGTGATTTGCACCACATACATACTGCGTTGGACCAGGCGATGTAAAAGGACATACTGCACCAGAGCCTGACGCTGCTGCCACAGTCACTGCAACATGTGCAGAATGGAATTCCACTGTGTCAGAACATCTCAAATCAGTTAACCGGTAGGCTGAAAGACCTCTGTAGCAATGTAAGTTGATGACCTGTGTAGTGCGATCATCGGAAGTGAGAACACAACAACCATGTTATTTGCAACAGTTCACCCAGGCCAGGAAAATGGTAGAGAAATTGTTGTGCCACCAGGTTGAGGAAGTGAGCCATGCAAGGAACATGTGTGAGGTTGTCACGGCATAGGGCCGCCACCAGGTTCACACCGTTATCGCACATGGCCTTCCCAAGCTCCAGGTTCAGTGGAGACAGCCATTGCTGGATAGCTGTCCACTCTTGACTGCGATCTGCAAGGCTTATTTCTCACGTCGCCGTCAGACACAGGGACTGCTGTTCCTGCCTCAGCCACTGGGAGGCACCGGACTGTCACGTCGCCGTCAGACACAGGGTCTGCTGCTCCTGCCTCAGCCACTGGAAGGCGCCGGTCTGTCACGTCGCCGTCGGACTCGACGGCTGTTCCTGCCTCGACCGCTGGGGGCACCGTGGTTCGCCCGTGGGTGGTGGTGGCAGAGAAGGTGCTCCTGCGCAGACATTTAGTGGGTGCAGGCTCCGCTCCTCTGTCAGTCATGAAGGGGTTGGTGCATCACCATCTTGCCTGGTCCTGGGGGCGGTCCGAATGGCGCCAACAGACTGTGAGCCTGTGAGGGATAGCCTGACCCTTTAAATACCTTGCGGCCTGACTCTGCTCCTGCCTGACGTTTTTGTACCTCTGTTGCCCTCCTGGTTTATGACTCTCTCTCTCTCTCTCCCCTTCCCGACCATCGGTTCCTTTTAAAATCTTCATTCGGCGGATCCGTCAAAAAACGGATCCGGTGGCATCCGTTCACATCAGTTAGGAACGGATCCGCTTTTCCGCCTTTTTGGCGGATTTTAACTGACTCAAAAAACTGAAGTGTGAAACAGGCCTAACACATTGACATTGAACATTTACAATGGGCGCCCAGGGCCACGGGCCGGGTTCCAGCTACTGTGACATCTCCCATTGAGGACCATCGGGCACGGTACCGAGTACCCCACAGCCCTGGGTGTGAGGGTGTCACACTGGCACCATACTGTGTTCAGTGGATGTGGGAGCATCATACTACATTAGGTGCTGAAGGGGCTGTAATTCTTCCGGAAGGGCATCATACTGTGTAGAGACTGTGTGTGCATCATACTGTGTAGAGACTGTGTGGGCATCATACTGTGTAGAGACTGTGTGGGCATCATACTGTGTAGAGACTGTGTGGGCATCATACTGTGTAGAGACTGTGTGGGCATCATACTGTGTAGAGACTGTGTGGGCATCATACTGTGTAGAGACTGTGTGGGAATCATACTGTGTAGAGACTGTGTGGGCATCATACTGTGTAGAGACTGTGTGTGCATCATACTGTGTAGAGACTGTGTGTGCATCATACTGTGCAGAGACTGTGTGTGCATCATACTGTGTAGAGACTGTGTGGGCATCATACTGTGTAGAGACTGTGTGGGCATCATACTGTGTAGAGACTGTGTGGGCATCATACTGTGTAGAGACTGTGTGGGCATCATAGTGTGTAGAGACTGTGTGGGCATCATACTGTGTAGAGACTGTGTGGGCATCATACTGTGTAGAGACTGTGTGGGAATCATACTGTGTAGAGACTGTGTGGGCATCATACTGTGTAGAGACTGTGTGTGCATCATACTGTGTAGAGACTGTGTGGCCATCATACTGTGTAGAGACTGTGTGGCCATCATACTGTGTAGAGACTGTGTGGCCATCATACTGTGTAGAGACTGTGTGGGCATCATACTGTGTAGAGACTGTGTGGGCATCATACTGTGTAGAGACTGTGTGGGCATCATACTGTGTAGAGACTGTGTGGGCATCATACTGTGTAGAGACTGTGTGGGCATCATAATGTGTAGAGACTGTGTGGGCATCATACTGTGTAGAGACTGTGTGGGCATCATACTGTGTAGAGACTGTGTGGGCATCATACTGTGTAGAGACTGTGTGGGCATCATACTGTGTAGAGACTGTGTGGGCATCATAATGTGTAGAGACTGTGTGGGCATCATACTGTGTAGAGACTGTGTGTGCATCATACTGTGTAGAGACTGTGTGGGCATCATACTGTGTAGAGACTGTGTGGGCATCATACTGTGTAGAGACTGTGTGGGCATCATACTGTGTAGAGACTGTGTGGGCATCATACTGTGTAGAGACTGTGTGGGCATCATACTGTGTAGAGACTGTGTGGGAATCATACTGTGTAGAGACTGTGTGGGAATCATACTGTGTAGAGACTGTGTGGGCATCATACTGTGTAGAGACTGTGTGTGCATCATACTGTGTAGAGACTGTGTGGCCATCATACTGTGTAGAGACTGTGTGGCCATCATACTGTGTAGAGACTGTGTGGCCATCATACTGTGTAGAGACTGTGTGGGCATCATACTGTGTAGAGACTGTGTGGGCATCATACTGTGTAGAGACTGTGTGGGCATCATACTGTGTAGAGACTGTGTGGGAATCATACTGTGTAGAGACTGTGTGGGCATCATACTGTGTAGAGACTGTGTGGGCATCATACTGTGTAGAGACTGTGTGGGCATCATACTGTGTAGAGACTGTGTGGGCATCATAATGTGTAGAGACTGTGTGGGCAACATACTGTGTAGAGACTGTGTGGGCATCATACTGTGTAGAGACTGTGTGGGCATCATACTGTGTAGAGACTGTGTGGGCATCATACTGTGTAGAGACTGTGTGGGCATCATACTGTGTAGAGACTGTGTGGGCATCATACTGTGTAGAGACTGTGTGGGCATCATACTGTGTAGAGACTGTGTGGGCATCATACTGTGTAGAGACTGTGTGGGCATCATACTGTGTAGAGTCTGTGTGTGCATCATACTGTGTAGAGACTGTGTGGGCATCATACTGTGTAGAGACTGTGTGTGCATCATACTGTGTAGAGACTGTGTGGGCATCATACTGTGTAGAGACTGTGTGGGCATCATACTGTGTAGAGACTGTGTGGGCATCAAACTGGGTAGAGACTGTGTGGGCATCATACTGTGTAGAGATTGTGTGGGCATCATACTGTGTAGAGACTGTGTGGGCATCATACTGTGTAGAGACTGTGTGGGCATCATACTGTGTAGAGACTGTGTGGGCATCATACTGTGTAGAGACTGTGTGGGCATCATACTGTGTAGAGACTGTGTGCATCATACTGTGTAGAGACTGTGTGTGCATCATACTGTGTAGAGACTGTGTGCATCATACTGTGTAGAGACTGTGTGTGCATCATACTGTGTAGAGACTGTGTGTGCATCATACTGTGTAGAGACTGTGTGGGCATCATACTGTGTAGAGACTGTGTGGGCATCATACTGTGTAGAGACTGTGTGGGCATCAAACTGGGTAGAGACTGTGTGGGCATCATACTGTGTAGAGATTGTGTGGGCATCATACTGTGTAGAGACTGTGTGGGCATCATACTGTGTAGAGACTGTGTGGGCATCATACTGTGTAGAGACTGTGTGGGCATCATACTGTGTAGAGACTGTGTGGGCATCATACTGTGTAGAGACTGTGTGCATCATACTGTGTAGAGACTGTGTGTGCATCATACTGTGTAGAGACTGTGTGTGCATCATACTGTGTAGAGACTGTGTGTTCATCATACTGTGTAGAGACTGTGTGGGCATCATACTGTGTAGAGACTGTGTGGGCATCATACTGTGTAGAGACTGTGTGGGCATCATACTGTGTAGAGACTGTGTGTGCATCATATTGTGTAGAGACTGTGTGTGCATCATACTGTGTAGAGACTGTGTGCATCATACTGTGTAGAGACTGTGTGGGCATCATAATGTGTAGAGACTGTGTGGGCATCATACTGTGTAGAGATTGTGTGCATCATACTGTGTAGAGACTGTGTGCATCATACTGTGTAGAGACTGTGTGGGCATCATACTGTGTAGAGACTGTGTGTGTATCATACTGTGTAGAGACTGAGTGTGCATCATACTGTGTAGAGACTGTGTGGGCATCATACTGTGTAGAGATTGTGTGCATCATACTGTGAAGAGACTGTGTGGGCATCATACTGTGTAGAGATTGTGTGTGCATCATACTGTGTAGAGACTGTGTGCATCATACTGTGTAGAGACTGTGTGGGCATCATACTGTGTAGAGATTGTGTGTGCATCATACTGTGTAGAGACTGTGTGTGCATCATACTGTGTAGAGACTGTGTGGGCATCATACTGTGTAGAGACTGTGTGCATCATACTGTGTAGAGACTGTGTGGGCATCATACTGTGTAGAGACTGTGTGTGCATCATACTGTGTAGAGACTGTGTGCATCATACTGTGTAGAGACTGTGTGTGCATCATACTGTGTAGAGACTGTGTGTGCATCATACTGTGTAGAGACTGTGTGGGCATCATACTGTGTAGAGACTGTGTGTGCATCATACTGTGTAGAGACTGTGTGTGCATCATACTGTGTAGAGACTGTGTGTGCATCATACTGTGTAGAGACTGTGTGGGCATCATACTGTGTAGAGACTGTGTGGGCATCATACTGTGTAGAGACTGTGTGGGCATCATACTGTGTAGAGACTGTGTGGGCATCATACTGTGTAGAGACTGTGTGGGCATCATACTGTGTAGAGACTGTGTGGGCATCATACTGTGTAGAGACTGTGTGTGCATCATACTGTGTAGAGACTGTGTGTGCATCATACTGTGTAGAGACTGTGTGTGCATCATACTGTGTAGAGACTGTGTGTGCATCATACTGTGTAGAGACTGTGTGTGCATCATACTGTGTAGAGACTGTGTGGGCATCATACTGTGTAGAGACTGTGTGGGCATCATACTGTGTAGAGACTGTGTGGGCATCAAACTGGGTAGAGACTGTGTGGGCATCATACTGTGTAGAGATTGTGTGGGCATCATACTGTGTAGAGACTGTGTGGGCATCATACTGTGTAGAGACTGTGTGTGCATCATACTGTGTAGAGACTGTGTGTGCATCATACTGTGTAGAGACTGTGTGGGCATCATACTGTGTAGAGACTGTGTGGGCATCATACTGTGTAGAGACTGTGTGGGCATCATACTGTGTAGAGACTGTGTGGGCATCATACTGTGTAGAGACTGTGTGTGCATCATACTGTGTAGAGACTGTGTGGGCATCATACTGTGTAGAGACTGTGTGGGCATCATACTGTGTAGAGACTGTGTGGGCATCATACTGTGTAGAGACTGTGTGTGCATCATACTGTGTAGAGACTGTGTGTGCATCATACTGTGTAGAGACTGTGTGGGCATCATACTGTGTAGAGACTGTGTGGACATCATACTGTGTAGAGACTGTGTGGGCATCATACTGTGTAGAGACTGTGTGGGCATCATACTGTGTAGAGACTGTGTGGGCATCATACTGTGTAGAGACTGTGTGTGCATCATACTGTGTAGAGACTGTGTGTGCATCATACTGTGTAGAGACTGTGTGTGCATCATACTGTGTAGAGACTGTGTGTGCATCATACTGTGTAGAGACTGTGTGTGCATCATACTGTGTAGAGACTGTGTGGGCATCATACTGTGTAGAGACTGTGTGGGCATCATACTGTGTAGAGACTGTGTGGGCATCAAACTGGGTAGAGACTGTGTGGGCATCATACTGTGTAGAGATTGTGTGGGCATCATACTGTGTAGAGACTGTGTGGGCATCATACTGTGTAGAGACTGTGTGGGCATCATACTGTGTAGAGACTGTGTGGGCATCATACTGTGTAGAGACTGTGTGTGCATCATACTGTGTAGAGACTGTGTGGGCATCATACTGTGTAGAGACTGTGTGGGCATCATACTGTGTAGAGACTGTGTGCATCATACTGTGTAGAGACTGTGTGCATCATACTGTGTAGAGACTGTGTGGGCATCATACTGTGTAGAGACTGTGTGGGCATCATACTGTGTAGAGACTGTGTGGGCATCATACTGTGTAGAGACTGTGTGTGCATCATACTGTGTAGAGACTGTGTGCATCATACTGTGTAGAGACTGTGTGTGCATCATACTGTGTGTGCATCATACTGTGTAGAGACTGTGTGGGCATCATACTGTGTAGAGACTGTGTGCATCATACTGTGTAGAGACTGTGTGTGCATCATACTGTGTAGAGACTGTGTGGGCATCATACTGTGTAGAGACCGTGTGGGCATCATACTGTGTAGAGACTGTGTGCATCATACTGTGTAGAGACTGTGTGGGCATCATACTATGTAGAGACTGTGTGGGCATCATACTGTGTAGAGACTGTGTGGGCATCATACTGTGTAGAGACTGTGTGGGTATCATACTGTGTGGAGATTGTGTGGGCATCATACTGTGTAGAGACTGTGTGGGCATCATACTGTGTAGAGACTGTGTGGGCATCATACTGTGTAGAGACTGTGTGTGCATCATACTGTGTAGAGACTGTGTGCATCATACTGTGTAGAGACTGTGTGCATCATACTGTGTAGAGACTGTGTGGGCATCATACTGTGTAGAGACTGTGTGTGCATCATACTGTGTAGAGACTGTGTGTGCATCATAGTGTGTAGAGACTGTGTGTGCATCATAGTGTGTAGAGACTGTGTGGGCATCATACTGTGTAGAGACTGTGTGGGCATCATACTGTGTAGAGACTGTGTGGGCATCATACTGTGTAGAGACTGTGTGGGCATCATACTGTGTAGAGACTGTGTGGGCATCATACTGTGTTGGGTGGCCTGGGGGGATGTGGAGGCATTATACTTTGTGAGGTCTGTGGAGCGTTATACTATGTGTGGGGCTGTAGATGCATCATATTGGGAGTGGGCGGCACTGTGGGAGCAATAATAGTGGTATCAAGTGTGGGAACTCTAATGGCCAACAATATTCCTTTTGGGTGCATGTAACACTTCTAGGTTAGGGAGGTGTCTAAGTGTAAAACATAAATTGCTGCAGCACGTGGCCGTCTTTCCTAACATTCAATGTTGGGGAATATGCTCAGTATATTAATTTTATATTCAAGGGCCACATTGTCTGAACTTTATATTCAAGGACTTTCTGTTGAAAAATTGAGAATTGACAAAGTGTCTTGCAAAAATCAGGCTGCGGATTCAAGCCTTGTGCAAGAAGAAGTCAGTACGGGTCACGTCACACTGAAAACGTAAGCCTTGCTTAACTCAAGAAACTTTTGTGACCTTCTATTCTACATCCATAGACATTAATATGGAGGCCACCATCTGTACAGGAGGCACAGTGCACTCAGGGGTAATGTCCTCCTGGAATCACCAACCCAGACTCCTCCATCAGACGTAGATAGAGAAGTGCGATCCATCACTGCACAGAACACGTCTCCACTATCGGCTACTGTACATTTTGACCGGATTTTATCCTAAATATAACTAATATCCCAATACAAGACTACTAAAATAAAGAGGGCAAAAAAAAAATGAAAAAAAAATCGAATAATATAGAAAAACAGGAATGGAGAGATCTGTAAAACAAATTTAGACACAAAAATGTCAATGCAGCATAAACAATATGCAAACCGAAAACTCAAAAATATTGATGGTGGTGTACTGCCATCTACTGATAGACTGGGGGATTTAGAAATAAATAGAGATGGTATAACCTGGGTATCTTCTGTATTTAATTATATATGTACAGCTGATATAACCTGGGCATCTCCTGTAGATAGTTATATACAGTGGGTACAGAAAGTATTCAGACCCCTTTAAATTTTTCACGCTTTGTTTCATTGCAGCCATTTGGTAAATTCAAAAAAGTTCATTTTATTCTCACTAATGTACACTCTGCACCCCATCTTGACTGAGAAAAACAGAAATGTAGACATTTTTACAGATTTATAAAAAGAGAAAAACTGAAATATCACATGGCCATAAGTATTCAGACCCTTTGCTCAGACACTCATATTTAAGTTACATGCTGTGCATTTCCTAGTGAGCCTTAATGAGATGGTTCTACTCCTTCACTGGAGTCCAGCTGTGTGTAATTAAACTGATAGGACTTGATTAGGACTTGATAGGCGCACACCTGTCTATATAAGACTTCACAGCTCACAGTCCATGTCAGAGCAAATGAGAATCATGAGGTCAAAGGAACTGGCCAAGGTGCTCAGAGCCAGAATTGTGGCAAGGCACAGATCTGGCCAAGGGTACAAAAGAAGTTCTGCAGCACTCAAGGTTCCTAAGAGCACAGTGGCCTCCATAACCCTTAAATGGAAGAAGTTTGGGACCACCACAAGTCTTCCTAGATGTGGCCGTCCAGCCAAAGTGAGCAATCGTGGGAGAAAAGCCTTGATGAGAGAGATAAAGAAGAACCCCAAGATCACCGTGGCTGAGCTCCAGAGATGACAGTAGGGAGATGGGAGAACGTTCTACAAAGTCAACTATCACTGCAGCCCTCCACCAGTCGGTCCTTTATGGCAGAGTGGCCTGACAGAGGCCTTTCCTCAGTGCCAGACATATGAAAGACCGCATAGGGTTTGCTAAAAAACACATGAAGGATTCCCAGACTATGAGAAATAAGATTCAGTGGTCTGATGAGAAGATAGAACTTCTTGATGATAATTCTAAGTGGTATGTGTGGAGAAAACCAGGCACTGCTCATCACCTGCCCAATACAATCCCAGCAGTGATACATGGTGGTGGCAGCATCATGCTATGGGGGTGTTTTTCAGCTGCAGGGACAGGACGACTGGTTGCCATTGAAGGAAACATGAATGCGGCCAAGTACAGAGATATCCAGTATGAAAACCTCTTCCAGAGTGCTCTGGACCTCAGACTTGGCCGAAGGTTCACCTTCCAACAAGACAATGACCCTAAGCACACAGCTAAAATAACAAAGGAGTGGCTTCAGAACAACTCTGTGACCATTCTTGACTGGCCCAGCCAGAGCCCTGACCTAAACCCAAATGAACATCTCTGGAGAAACCTGAAAATGTCTGTTCACCAACGTTCACCATCCAACCTGACGGAACTGGAGAGGATCTGCAAGGAAGAATGGCAGAGGATTCCCAACTCCAGGGGTGAAAAACTTGTTGCATCATTCCCAAGAAGACTTATGGCTGTACTAGCTCAAAGGGTGCGTCTACCCAATACTGAGAAAAGGGTCTGAATACTTATGACCATGTGATATTTCAGTTTTTCTTTTTTAATAAGTTTGCAAAAATTTCTACATTTGTTTTTCTCCAGTCAAGATGGGGTGCAGAGTATACATTAATGAGAAAAAAATGAACACAGTTGGTTTAACCTGGACATCTTCTGTGTATAATTATATATGTACAGCTGGTATAACCTGGGTATCTACTGTATATAATTATATATGTACAGCTGGTATAACTCAGGCATCTCCTGTATATAATTATATATGTACAGCTGGTATAACCTGGGCATCTCCTGTATATAATTATATATGTACAGCTGGTATAACCTGGGCATCTCCTGTATATAATTATATATGTACAGTTGGTGCAATCTGGGTGTGAGGAAAGCGCACACTGTGCCACCAATACGTCACGATCCCACCACTGACACAGGTATGTCAGCGGACGGAGGGATGCGACGCACTGCCGGCACACGGCTATCACAGGCACAGTGGGGGCTTATCTTAGTTATCCCGCCACTGGTACCATGTGACAAAAAAGTACAGCAAGCTAATCTTGCTCTAACAATTTATCACAGGGGGGTTATTTTGGATGCCCCACCACTGCTAACAACCTTCCAAGAACTGCGGGGATATATGGATATCCCACCTTCTCAGTTTCAGTCAGGGAACTGCACCTAGGATAATTAGCCGGATGGGCTGCTTGTTGGGCCCGGGCAATTAGACTACTGCAGTAAGGGAATTATCAATGCTTTGGCCTCAGCCCCTCATTCAGCATGTGAGACCCTTCCGTACTGCCAACTAGCCCAACCAACCGAACACACCACGCTGCCACCAGCCACGATTAACTAAATCAAAGAATTAATTAAGTGGGTCCGTGGCAAACCCCCAAATTTGTAGCGATTATCTAAAAAAAGCGCATAGTTTGTTTCTTAGAGCATGGAGGCAAACTAATAATTTTATCATTTATTCCCAAAAGGTGGGCAGTGATTACACAGATAAAAGTTGTTACAAAGTTGAGACATTAAATATTTACAATGCAAATATCAACATAACAGGGATGAAAACAGAAATTACACTTACAGTTGCTTATGGTTATTTAGGCAAGCCATGTGGGGAAAGAAGGCGGAGCCACACATCCCCAGACATCTGCAGGTCTTTCCCGCATCAAGACTCCAGTTTAACTGAAGAATTGTAAGGGAGGGATATCTTATAGCCTAGGGTCGGTTATATCACGAAATATAGAAATATAGAAGTTCAGCCCACCTTTCTCCAAGTTGCCATTTAACTAAAAAACTTATAATAACCATATCTTAACGAGGGAAGCTCTTATAAACTCACCGATGGTCTCATTTTTCTCAATTTATCGAATCCAATAAAACAACATCAAACATGCCATAATTAAGACACTCCATTTGGGAGCAATGCATATCTCAGTTTCTGGTGGTGTTAGAACCGTGACATTTAGGGGTTAGAAAGCTGGTTTCGTTGCCTACGCAGAGATGTAATTATTATATCTCTGCCGTGAGGGAGGTGCACGCTAGAGCTTTTTTAATATCCCTCATTGTTTATTTCAGCCGCATGTCCCACACAAAGAAATCCTTCCACTTAGCTAATCCACATCCTAGCTACAACAGGAAATGGACGGTGTCCTGTTACCAAATGCAGGCACAGAGCTGTTAAGGAGGGGGGAAGGGGGAATTGCAGGAGCTGACAGTCTACAATGTCCTCAGTAGAGTGAAATGGGAGATTTCTCATAGAATGGAGGATTCTGGAAGGTTCCAGCAAGATCAAAGGTTACTTAACATACATATCTTACAGTACATTACACTGGGCAACTCCTGTGTATAATTTTATATGTACAGTTGGTATAGCCTGAACATTTCCTGTATATAATTATATATTTACAGCTGGTATAACCTGGGACTCGCAAAATTTAGGGACCCTTGACGTTTGGGTTGTGAGCTTATCTGCTTTGGCCAAAATAGTAACTAATACCCGGTGCCATTTTTAAAATGTTCACAAAGAAACTACTTGTGGTTCTCAAATGAGCACGCGTTGGCGCCTGCACCTCCTGCCACTAGAGGAGTGGATGTTTACTGATATGGAATCTGGCACTTCAGTGTGTAGTGGGGGGTCCCCAGTCCCGTATAGGAGCAGGTATACCCCAGAGGGGGTGTTGCTATGGGAACAGGACGCTTGCTGCAGCTCTTCACCTGTCACTTCCCATGGCTGTCCCTGTACAGTGATTTTCAGGCTGGATGTCTGCCTAATCTGCACCATGGGGGACAGGTGCAGTCACTGGCATCATAGTGAGCAGAATGGGGGGCTTGTAGAGGTCTTAAGGTCACAGTGATAATGATCAGATTCATGGCACTTATTGATAAACTAAGGCTGGTTTCACATTTGCGCTTTATAGCGCAGTGACGGCCTGCGCACGGCCATCGCTAAGCCCCGCCCCCTCCCGGCTCCCTGCCCGCCCCATTCGGTCATCGCCGCCTACTAAAGCACATGGACGCTTGCGATCTGCGCACCCTATCTTTAGCATAGGGTGCGCAGAGCGTGCAGTGGCCGTGCGCTAGCAGGATTTTGGCATGCGCTGCACACTTTTGAAGGTGCGCCGTGCGCGCCGAAATGCAACATGCTGCGTTCGGCGCACATGGGCGCACCTTCAAAAGTGTGCAGCGCACGGCAAAATCCTGCAAGCGCACGGCCAGCGCAAGATTTGCGCACCCTATGCTAAAGATAGGGAGCGCAGATCGCAAGTGCCAATGTGCTTTAGTAGGCAGCGATGACCGGAAGGGGCGGGCAGGGAGCCGGCAGGGGGCGGGGCTTAGCGGCGGCCATGTGCAGGCCGTCGCTGCGCAATAAAGCGCAAATGTGAAACCGGCCTAATAATGGTATCTGCTCATCAAAACAGACCGACAAATGCCTGATCAACCAGTGGAAAGATTTTTAAAGGGATAGTCCTGTCTAGAGTTGAGCGACTTTTGGTTTTTTAGGGTCGCGTTTCGTTTCGTGAAACCCGACTTTTCCAAAAGTCGGGTCGAGCAAGATCGTCCGATTATAGGGAAAAGTCGGGGTCGTCCCGAAACACGAAACCCAATGTAAGTCAATGGGGAATAAAAGTCGGCAGTGAGAGGAGGACAGGAAACACACCATCAGTGCCCATTTGAATGCCAAAAGCATCAATTCTTCTTACTTAAGCTTGTCAACCGTAATTAACTTCATAATACAAGTTACGCACTGAAAAATGGGGGTTATTTGGCTAAAGTTGTGGGGGGGGAGGGCTGGCTGCAGGTTTTCATGTGCCCTGGGCGAAAGAGCGCCCCTTTAACACATACCACAACTCATCATGCTCCGATACGGCAGAGAAATAGCGGTATAGTACAATGAAAAATACCTCACTTTTTACATCTCATGACGAGGCCCATCTATTTCTCCATACAGAATCATTGGTCCCATATAATGTTTGAAACAGTATATGATGAGCTCCACATAATGCTACAGTATATGTTGGTCCCCATGGATGAAGCTCTACTGTCTTATGGGCCCAAATAATGCTCCAAACATAATGGGCCCTGTAAATGCTGCTCCAGTGTCTGATGTCCACCTTTGGAATGTTCCAGTGTATTGTGGGCCCCATCTATCATTCTCAGACGGTGTTAGGCCCAGTATGGATTGCACGTGATTGCACAAAGGTGAGAAAGGGTACCGTATCCCCAGATAACATGTATGGATAGTGTACACATTCAAAATATATGTCTATACATCAGGAGGCAGGCTCAGACGGTGTTAGGCCCAGTATGGAATGCACGTGATTGCACAAAGGTTAGAAAGGGTACCGTATCCCCAGATAACATGTATGGATAGCGTACACATTCAAAATATATGTCTCAGGAGGCAGGCTCAGACGGTGTTAGGCCCAGTATGGATTGCACGTGATTGCACAAAGGTTAGAAAGGGTACCGTATCCCCAGATAACATGTATGGATAGCGTACACATTCAAAATATGTCTCAGGAGGCAGGCTCAGACGGTGTTAGGCCCAGTATGGATTGCACGTGATTGCACAAAGGTTAGAAAGGGTACCGTATCCCCAGATAACATGTATGGATAGCGAACACATTCAAAATATATGTCTCAGGAGGCAGGCTCAGACGGTGTTAGGCCCAGTATGGATTGCACGTGATTGCACAAAGGTTAGAAAGGGTACCGTATCCCCGGATAACATGTATGGATAGCGTACACATTCAAAATATATGTCTCAGGAGGCAGGCTCAGACGGTGTTAGGCCCAGTATGGATTGCACGTGATTGCACAAAGGTTAGAAAGGGTACCGTATCCCCAGATAACATGTATGGATAGCGTACACATTCAAAATATATGTCTCAGGAGGCAGGCTCAGACGGTGTTGGGCCCAGTATGGATTGCACGTGATTGCACAAAGGTTAGAAAGGGTACCGTATCCCCAGATAACATGTATGGATAGCGTACACATTCAAAATATATGTCTATACATCAGGAGGCAGGCTCAGACGGTGTCAGGCACAGTATGGATTTGACGGCCCAGATTACACAGCGGAGGAGCAGGGAGAGGTAAAGATTGCAAATGCTGGGGCCCTGCCCAAGCAAGGGGGGCCCACTCGTCGGTACTGGCACTGGTCCCCTCATAGTACAGCGGTGTGTCTGACGGCGGGTGTCCACCACCACCGTCAGAGACACTTGATTGCACTATGAGGGACCCTGTGCCAGTGCCCGCGCCCAAGAGTCGGCCTATCCACCTGTCCAGGGCAACGGCACTCGCACGGTGTCGTGCGCTAGGTGGTGACCCCGGCCATGGGGGGGGGAGGCAGCACAGTTAGGGAGTTTTAGAAAGTGGCATATGTTGATGTTGGACATTCAGCTGATGCAAAAGGCGAAATAGGTGAAGTACCAGGAAGAGGTGGACCAAACCAAGCCATTTTTCTGTCACCCTATGTGTCATCAGGGGAAGGTGGGACAAAATCCTTGGAAACCCATGCGTGGTTCATTTTAATGAAGGTTAGATCATCCACATTTTGGGTTGACAGACGGGTCCTTTTTTCTGTCAGGATTGATCCAGCTGCACTGAAGACTCTTTCCGATAGCACACTTGCAGCTGGGCAAGCGAGCTCCTGTAAGGCATATTGGGCCAATTCAGGCCAGGTGTCCAGTTTAGCGGCCCAATAGTCAAAGGGGAATGACCTGTGTGGGAGAACATCGATATGGGAGGAAAAGTAGTTTGTAACCATAGTTGACAACTGCTGTCTCCTGTCACTTTCCATCGATGCAGTATTACCAGTTGTGTGAGCGGTATTTGAAAAATCGGTCCACAACATCGTCATGAAACCCCTGTCTCCAACGCCACTTCTGCTGTGTGCACCACGAACACCTCTGCCAAGCTGCCCCCGGCCCGTACGGCTCGTGTGAGAACCATCACCGCTGCTGTGTGCTGGGAATGCCTCAAGCAACCGATTTACCAGAGTTGCTTGTTTATTAGCCAATATTAGGTCAAGGTTCTCCTGTGGCATGATGTTTTGTAATTTGCCTTTATAGCGTGGATCCAGGATGCTGGCCAACCAGTAGTCGTCATCGTTCATCATTTTGGCAATGCGGGGGTCCCTTTTTAGGATCCGCAAGGCATAATCTGACATGTGGGCCAATGTTCCCGGTGTCAATGATGCACTGCGAGTGCTGGGTGGAGGAGCACTTTCTGGCAAATCCACATCCCTCCAGTCACGCACAAACCCTGTACCAGACCTTGCCACGCCAACATTTTCACTTGCCCCACGAGATGCATCCTCCTCCCCTAAGTAATCATCCCCATCATCATCCTCATCCTCCTCTTCTTCCTCCACCTCGTCCAGGAGAGGTCCCTGAGCAGACAATGGCTGAATGTCATCAAGGATTCCCTCCTCCTCTTCCTCCTCATCAACATTGGCTGCAGACGCCTGCTCCTTAAGGTGCGTCAAAGTTTGCATGAGCAGACGCATAAGTGGGATGCTCATGCTTAGGATGTGCAGGGTGGAGTTCCACCTTGTTGCAATGTCGATAATGAGGCGGTGGTTGGGAAGGTGGAGCAATCGCTGCAGCTTCTGCATACGAACGGCGGATGTGCGCGCACAGTCTTCGCACCTTCTGGAGCAGGGCTGTTAACTCCGGATAATTTTTGAGGAAGCACTGCACCACCAGGTTCAAGGTGTGAGCCAAGCAAGGTATGTGGCTGAGTTTTGAAAGGGCTATGGCTGCCACAAAATTACGGCCGTTATCACTAACTACCTTGCCTGCCTCAAGATGTACACTGCCCAGCCATGACTCAGTTTGTCGCTTCAAGTACTCGGCCAGCACCTCGGCAGTGTGTCTGTCGCCCAAACACATCATCTGCAACACAGCCTGCTGACGCTTTCCACTAGCTGCTCGATAGGGGGACACATCGTGTGCAACAGTGGCAGCTGCAGACGGAGTACTCGTACGACTGCGCTCTGTGGACGAGCTTTCGCTTCTGGAGGAGGAGGAGGAGGAGGAGGGTCGAACGCCTACAGCCAACTGTTTCCTATACCGTGGGCTAGGCAGCACTGTCCCACCACCGCTGTCCCCTGTGGACCCTGCATCCACCACATTAACCCAGTGCGCAGTGATGGACACGTAACGGCCCTGGCCATGCTGACTGGACCATGCATCAGTTGTGAGGTGCACCTTTCCGCTCACTGACTGCTTGAGTGCATGGACAATGCGGTCTTTCACATGATGGTGGAAGGCTGGGATGGCTTTGCGAGAGAAGAAGTGGCGACTGGGTAGGTCATAGCGTGGTACTGCATAGGCCATGAGTTCGCGGAAAGCTGTGCTTTCCACCAACCGAAAGGGCATCATCTCAAACGAGATTAGTTTAGCAATGTGGGCGTTCAAACCCAGTGTACTCGGATGAGAGACTGAGTACTTTCTTGACCTACTCATAGTGTCTTGGAGGGTGAGCTGGACTTGAGAGCTGCATATGGTGGAAGTAGCGGTGGACAGGGTGGACTGAGAGAGGGTTGATGATGGTGATGGAGTTGGTGTTCTTTCTGATGGCCTAGAATCAGTCTTTCGTTGATATAACAGTGGGTTTCCCTGACTGCTGTGGTCTTGCAACGACACCTCAACATTTGCTGCTGTGCTAACCGGTGGGCTTACAGTGGGGGAAACAATGTAGCGTTGCTGACTAACTTCGTTGTGATCAGTTGCACATTTGGCACTTGAGGTTTGGTGTTGTGTCCACGCTTGCAAGTGCATGCTGGTTAAATGTCTAAGCATGCAACTGGTATTCAAATTTTTCAGATTTTTCCCTCGGCTAAAGGTCTTTGCGCACTTTTTACAGATAACCTTGGCCTGATCATGAGGATTTTGGTCAAAAAAGTGCCACACTGCACTCTTCCTACTTTGGCAGACATTTTGCGGCCTAGCACGCTGTGATCTTTTGACCCTCTGGACAAGCTGTCCAGCAACTCTTTTGATGTTTGGAACCTGTCTTTGGAGTGCTCCGGGCCTGCCAGATAACAGCTGTTGCGATGTCGATGTCTGCTGTGGATGCTCCTCATCTGAGCTATTGGAAGCAGCACCCTCTTCCCCCAATGGATGCCAATCTGGGTCAACAACTGGGTCATCCATCACCTCCTCTTCTATGTCATGTGCACCTTCCTCTGTGTCACCGTGTATGGTGGTATAGTGTGCGGGAAGGGGCACCTGAATCTCATCAGGGTCAGAATCTGGCTCTGTACACTGCGAGGACAATGTAGTGCTCTGAGTGAATGTACCAGCAGAATCATCCATCAGCGGCTGTGCATCAGTGCACTCCATGTCAGATTCATCTTGGCCTGGGTAATTCACCATTTCACTTGATAATCCAGGCATGGTATGTGAAAACAGCTCCATGGAGTAATCAGTAGTATGGCCTGCGTCATCCTTCAATCTTGGTTGGGGTGAAGGACACAAGGAAAGGTGTGGTTCATGAACATGAGCCTCCAATGACGACTCAGTGCTTTTACTTTTTACAACTGAAGAAGAGGAGGCGATAGAGCTGGAGGCTGAGTCAGCAATGTAAGACAAAACTTTTTCCTGATGCTCTGGCTTTAAAAGCGGTTTGCCAACTCCTAGAAAACTAAGCGTTCGAGGCCTTATGTAGCCAGACGATGACGCAGGGTCAGCACCTCCTGCATTCGGTCCTATTTTGCTCTTGCCACTACCATCAGATCCACCACCAACACCATCATTACCAGCTGCCAACCCCCGCCCAATTCCACGGCCTCTTCCACCAGCCTTCCTCATTTTTGGTAGAAATGTAGACAAAATCCAACAAACTATATAGTAATGTAAAACAAGGTACAAGGTGTCTGTAGGACAGGGGAGATTTTGAATTTCTGCACACACTTTTGGACACTGGACACTTTTGGATTGTGTGAGGCCCACTGATATCTGAGCGCTATGTGACAGGCTCGATGGCACAGCTGTGACCAAAGTGACTAGAGGATAAGGGAGATTTTGAATCTCTGCACACACTTTTGGACACTGGACACTTTTGGATTGTGAGAGGCCCACTGATATCTGAGCGCTATGTCACAGGCTCGATGGCACAGCTGTGACCAAAGTGACTAGAGGATAAGGGAGATTTTGAATCTCTGCACACACTTTTGGACACTGGACACTTTTGGATTGTGTGAGGCCCACTGATATCTGAGCGCTATGTCACAGGCTCGATGGCACAGTTGTGACCAAAGTGACTAGAGGATAAGGGAGATTTTGAATCTCTGCACACACTTGTGGACACTGGACACTTTTGGATTGTGTGAGGCCCACTGATATCTGAGCGCTATGTGACAGGCTCGATGGCACAGCTGTGACCAAAGTGACTAGAGGATAAGGGAGATTTTGAATCTCTGCACACACTTTTGGACACTGGACACTTTTGGATTGTGTGAGGCCCACTGATATCTGAGCGCTATGTCACAGGCTCGATGGCACAGCTGTGACCAAAGTGACTAGAGGATAAGGGAGATTTTGAATCTCTGCACACACTTTTGGACACTGGACACTTTTGGATTGTGTGAGGCCCACTGATATCTGAGCGCTATGTGACAGGCTCGATGGCACAGCTGTGACCAAAGTGACTAGAGGATAAGGGAGATTTTGAATCTCTGCACACACTTTTGGACTCTGGACACTTTTGGATTGTGTGAGGCCCACTGATATCTGAGCGCTATGTGACAGGCTCGATGGCACAGCTGTGACCAAAGTGACTAGAGGATAAGGGAGATTTTGAATCTCTGCACACACTTTTGGACACTGGATGGACACTTTTGGATTGTGTGAGGCCCACTGATATCTGAGCGCTATGTGACAGGCTCGATGGCACAGCTGTGACCAAAGTGACTAGAGGATAAGGGAGATTTTGAATCTCTGCACACACTTTTGGACACTGGACACTTTTGGATTGTGTGAGGCCCAATGAATATCTGAGCGCTATGTGACAGGCTCGATGGCACAGCTGTGACAAAAGTGACTAGAGGATAAGGAAGATTGGATTGCTTTTAAAAAAGCAGTTTGCGGAGCAGTGGGTAAACAGCAATGCAGGATTGTCAGGAAGCCTTAGAAGGCAGCCCAACAACCAACACCACTGATATACCACTATATAGCCTCCCCTTGCACTGCACACACAGTGACTGGTGTGTTGTGCAGGCCAAATTGCTAGCAGCAGAAGCAGTTTTTTTTTCTTCTCAGCAGGACAAAAAAAAAAAATTGGGATTGCTTTTAAAAAAGCAGTTTGCGGAGCAGTGGGTAAACAGCAATGCAGGAATGTCAGGAAGCCTTAGAAGGCAGCCCAACAACCAACACCACTGATACACCACTATATAGCCTCCCCTTGCACTGCACACACAGTGACTGGTGTGTTGTGCAGGCCAAATCGCTAGCAGCAGAAGCAGTTTTTTTGTCTTCTTCCCTGCCTAACGCTCTCCCTACAGAATCAGCAGCAACCTCTCCCTATACTAAGATCGGCAGAAGTAAGATGGCGGTCGGCGTGCACGCCCTTTTATACCCCCTGTGACGCCCACCAAAGCAAGCCAATCACTTGCATGCCCTTCTGAAAGATGGTGGTGACCCGTGCCTATGTCATCACGTTGCCCACAGTGTCCTTGGATCCTGATTGGCTGAAAAAGAGCGCAAAACAAACTTTTGAAATGCGACTTTGGCGCGTAAGTCGCCGACCTCGTGGCCGACCTCATCCTAGGGTCGGGTTTCGTTTCATGAAACCCGACTTTGCCAAAAGTCGGCGACTTTTGAATTTTTTCGACCCGTTTCGCTCAACTCTAGTCCTGTCTAGCCTGAT
Source organism: Dendrobates tinctorius (assembly GCF_039654945.1). Taxonomy (NCBI): domain Eukaryota; kingdom Metazoa; phylum Chordata; class Amphibia; order Anura; family Dendrobatidae; genus Dendrobates; species Dendrobates tinctorius. Next base: position 2,580,537 of record NW_027361991.1, on the reverse strand, counting down.
CACTTTTCTTTTAAAAATGGCCAGTAAAAAAAAGGGGGCTGACAACCCATCTATGTTCACAGAACAATCATTCTGTGCAAGAGTTGTCAGCGATCATGTGACCACAAGCATGCAATAGGAATACTCCCGGCCACAATCAGATTAGAAGGGTGGATCTACTTGCGTGATGTGAGGATTTACAAGTCTGCAGTAAGACAATGACTGCAGATTTGGAGCGGACAACCTCTTTTAAGCCAGTTTTAAATCCATTGTAAATCATTGATCTCGGCAGCTGATTGTCCTTTGCAAACTGGAGATGTGCTGCTGAGATCAATGGCGGCCTGTCGCACAGAATGATCATTTCAGTGATTGTTCCGTGAACATAGATTTGTCAGCCTATGTAACACTCCTCTCACACTGGCTAATTCAGGCTGTTACTTGAAAACAGATCAGTATACTCTGAAGCCGATTGGTGGTCGTCTAATGGACAGATGGTTGTTCTTCAAGAACTCACCGCTTCCTTCTAACCAGGGGACGTATGTTCTTGATGACTGACAGTTCAGATCAATGGCATGATTATACCCCTCTCCCGAAATGTGCTCTTTGCTTCTGCAACATCGGAGGAGCACGGGTACTGATTCTGGCCAGATCCAGCCAGCTTCAGAGCAACTCTTGCAAGCTGTATATCACATACAGTAGCTTGTAAGCTTCGCTGCTTAGGGTACCGACCACCACTTATAGACTGCAGAGGTGGCCAGTAACCTAGACCATGAACTGTTAACAATAGAATTAAAAATCCTGCCTTTCTCTTGAACAGAGAAGAGTTTTAATATGAGGTAAATTGCTAAGTTTCATAATTTCAAAAGCACTCTGTAGAGATGGGTGAATACATTTGCAGCCACATTTGTATTCCATGGCTACTGGAAGGAAGCCATATGAACTGCATTCTACTTGCCGCAGTTCCTAGCACTTCTGATTTGTAAGCAAGATGTCATCATTGCAAAATGATGTTGTGCTGCTGAGGTGACGTGGCCCGATGTGGGCCCCCTCTGCTAATCGGGCCCCATACGCCAGTCAGGGCAGTAATGCCCTGATGGCAGCCCTGTGCGCCGGCCTACTAATCAGAAGTGATGCCGACAGATGGCAATTTTTAAGGCTTCCGTGTGGAGGCAGCATCATAATGTTTTGGCTTCTAAGACTGTTTCACACACATGGACTTGACAGAGGAAGTACAGGGGTTAAAAGTTATCTATCACCACATTTCACATTACTATCCGCATTCATTATTAAATACATCTCTTAGATTTTTCCAAGCAAGTACACCAGCCTCATCATATCTATGTCAAAATGGCCATATAGTCCTCACTTTTAAATGAGCATATTATAAGTCCACATAGAGCTGAATTTTCACAAAAATTTCGACCTCTATTCTGACATGGCTTTTTCACAGTAAGTACATCAGCTACATCAGATCTGGTTTTTTTTCATAATGTAAGCCATTTTGTAACTTGAACTCTGTTGACAGATCAGTTTTGAGTCAAAATGAAAAAATTTAATTGTACAACACGTACAGTGCAGACCAAGAGTTGGGACACACCTTCTCATTCAAAGAGTTTTCTTTGTTTAAGTGACTGTGAAGATTGTGGATTCAGTCTGAGGGCCTCGGAGCTGTGGATTGACACATGTGGAATTATATAGTTGGCAGGGAAGTGTGGGACGGCTGAAGGTGTGTCTTGTATTCTGGGTTCTTCAGGGTGGCCACCTTTTGCTTTGATTACTGATTTGCACACTCTTGGCATTCTGTTGATGAGTTTCAGGAGGTGGTCAGCGGAAATGGTCTTCCAACAGTCTTGAAGGAGTTCCTAGAGATGCTTAGCACTTGTTGGCCCTTTTGCCTTCACTCTGCGGTCCAGCTCACCCCAAACCATCTCGATTGGGTTCAGGTCTGGTGACTGTGGAGGCCAGGTCATCTGGCGTAGCACTCCATCACTCTCCTCCTTGGTCAAATAGCCCTTACACAGCCTGGAGGTGTGTTTGGGGTCATTGTCCTGTTGAAAAATAAATGATGATCCAACTAAAAGCAAACCCGATAGAATAGCATGCCACTGCAAGATGCTGTGGTAGCCATGCTGTTTCAGTATGCCTTCAATTTTGAATAAATCCCCAACAGTGTCACCAGCAAAGCACCCCCACACCATCACACCTCCTCCTCCATGCTTCACGGTGGGAACCAGGCATGTAGAGTCCATCCGTTCACCTTTTCTGCATCGCACAAAGATACGGTGATTGGAACCAAAGATCTCAAATTTGGACTCATCAGACCAAATCACAGATTTCCACTGGTCTGATGTCCATTCCTTGTGTTCTTTAGCCCAAACAAGTCTCTTCTGCTTGTGGCCTGTCCTTAGCAGTGGTTTCCTAGCAGCTATTTTACCATGAAGGCCTGCTGCACAAAGTCTCCTCTTAACAGTTGTTGTAGAGATGTGTCTGCTGCTAGAACTCTGTGTGGCATTGACCTGGTCTCTAATCTGAGCTGCTGTTAACCTGCAATTTCTGAGGCTGGTGACTCAGATGAACTTATCCTCCGCAGCAGAGGGGACTCTTGGTCTTCCTTTCCTGGGGCGGTCCTCATGTGAGCCAGTTTCTTTTTAGCGCTTGATGGTTTTTGCCACTGCACTTGGGGGACACTTTCAAAGTTTTCCCAATTTTGCGGACTGACTGACCTTCATTTCTTAAAGTAATGATGGCCACTCGTTTTTCTTTACTTAGCTGCTTTTTTCTTGCCATAATACAAATTCTTACTGTCTATTCAGTAGGACTATCAGCTGTGTATCCACCAGACTTCTGCACAACACAACTGATGGTCCCAACCCCATTTATAAGGCAAGAAATCCCACTTATTAAACCTGACAGGGCACACCTGTGAAGTGAGGACCATTTCTGGTGACTACCTCTTGGGGCTCATCGGGAGAGTGCTTTGAAGAACCTGGAATGTGGGACATGTTTTCAGTTGTTTCACACTTTTTTGTTGATTGTATGGTTCCACATGTGTTGATTCATGGTTTTGATGCCTTCGGACTGGGTCTGCAGCTTCCATGGTCATGGGGATGGAGAGGGCTCTTTGAGTGAGAAGGTGTGTCCAAACTTTTGGTCTGTACTGTACATATCGGTGATGAAATGTGAATTTCTACCCTATATTTTTCAAAGCATTTTTTGAACAAGTTGTAACTTAAAGATAGGGGTGTCTCTATGGTTTGTCTTTCTTTTTTATGGCGTAACCAGCAGGGCTGTGGAGACTGTGTCCATTTTGGTGGCGTCAGTATAAAATAGACCGACTCCTAAAATATATAATATATTGGGTACAATATTTCAATGCAGGATGTGCTGTAAAGGTTTTCAGAACACTTTGGGAAAGTTATGAGATGTCCTATAAATGTCTTTTCTGTTCCTGATCTAAGGATCTCGGCTTTTAGTTGAGATGAATCTGTGCTGCAGAGGAGTCTGAGGTTCGGATTAATGACTCTTCAGCCCAGGAAACCATGGACATATGTGTGAAATATGGGTAAATGATATCTACTTGATATCATTTTTCTATATGATGAAATTCTTTATCAGATGCTGTGGCCCCAAAATACTTGCTCCCAAAATCAGCCCCCACCCTTGGGATTCCCCAGTAACAATGTGTTTCTTTAATTAAAGGGAATCTGTCACCCATGTTTAGTGATATCATGTAAAGATATCACCCAATTGTGCGTCCCATAAGGATTCTATTAGGATTTTTTATTCCCACTGACCCCGCACCTTTGAGGCATAACTACCTTTCTTATCATTTTGGGTATGTATGCAAATTGCTGCGGTCCGGTCTGATGGGCGTGGCTTAGTCGCCTTCTCCCCCCCTTCGGCTTGCTGAACGTAATCTTCATCTGTGAATATCACAGATAACGTTGGTTTCCGCGCTTGCACATTGTAAAGGCCTCCGGCGCCTGCACAGTATGCTTTGCCCAACTGTGGGCGAAGCATATAATCGCTTCTGTGCATGCGCCAGTATTTTCCAGCACGGTCTATGCCCCGAAAGTCTTCACATGCAGGACACACTTCCTGGGCATAGACCGCACTGGAAAATACCGACTTTGCGACGCAACAGCGATATCGCTGTGTGTGGCACACATCAGTGACCGGCCCCCCCCGCCGGGTATCGCTGATCGTGCAGGAATGTCCTGGGCCATTTTTTGATCGTTGGTCTCCCGCTGGCCAGCACGCATCGCGTGTGGCAGCGGGAGACCAACGATCAGCCAGGTCCCAGCGCTGTAAGCAGACGCTGGAAGCTGGTATCCAAGGTAAACAGCGGGTAACTAAGCCCCGCGCTTAGTTACCCGCGTCTTGGCTGGTCCTGATCACTGGTGAGATCTGCCTGTTTGACTGCTCACCAGCAATCATGTAGCGATGCACCAGCAATCCTGACCAGGTCGTATCGTTGTCGGGATCGCTGGTGCGTCATATAATGTAAAAGGACCCTAAGGCTACGTGCACACGCTGCGGATTCCGCTGCGTTTCCGCAGCGGTTTTGGCCGCTGCGGACCCGCAGCAGTTTTAGCTGCGGTGTACAGTACCATTCAAATGAATGGTAAAAAAAAACGCTGTGCTGACGTTGCGGAAAAATCTGCGCGGATTTGCTGCGGTTTTGAAACCGCAGAAAGAATTGACATGTCAATTCTTTCTGCGGAATCCGCAGCGGGTTCCTATCTCCACCATTGTGGAGGTGGTGAATCCGCAGGACCAAACCGCAGGCAAAACCGCAGATAATCCGCAGGTCTTTTGACCTGCGGTTTATCTGCGGTTTTTGCAAAATCCGTGCGGATTAAACCGCAGCGGATTCCGCAGCGTCTGCACACACCCTAACTGTTGTGAACTCCTTTGCTCGGATTTCTGAGCCGAAGCTCCCTCTGCTCCCTCTGGTGGTTACTGAGAGTAGTGGAGCGGGCCAGGTGGATGGAGGTTCTCAACCTGACGATGATAATTGGGAATCTGGGATTGCTGGCTGGGAGCATATAATGGAGCTGGCTGCTCTTGAAGGTTGCTGGTGATTTTTTTCCCCGTGTGCACTTGGAGCTCTTTTGTCCCCTGCCTGATCTGCATGGCTCAACTAAGAGATTCTTTTGCTAGTCCTTTGCATCTAATCTGGTTTTGTCTTTTTTTGCTTTGCTGCTAGGGTTCATTGCGCGGTCTGCTGGGGGCAGCGCTGGGCCCTGCTTCATATGTTGCAGCTTGTTCAGTCCCCTGTTATGTTAGTATATTTTTGCTTGCTGCCAGTTTATACCAGAGTGCTGATCTAGCGGGTGTGAGATCGTGTGATCTCAGGTATTTTTGTGTATCAGAAGTGTTGGACTTTTTCAGGGTTTTGTGCGTGATTGCAGACAGTATCTTTTTCTGTCCTGTCCTGTCTAGACAGTTTGGGCCCCACCGTTTTTGCTCATTCTGTTCTCTGCCAGTGTTTGTGTCTCATCTTGTCAAACCGACAATATGTGTTTGGGGGTTGTCTATTCCTTTGGGGATCTGCCCCAGGGCAGTTTAGTTTTCATCTTTCTGTCTTTAGGCTTAGTTAGTCCTCCGGCTGTGACGAAGCATCATAGGAACGCTCCACGGCTACTGCTAGTTGTGCGGATAGGATCAGGGGTCTGCAATCCTCTTAGTTACCAACCTCTCTGGTCTTCTGGTGGCTTAGCCTGTTCCTGCCATCCTCCTCGGTGACCCGTTCATAAAAGCCTAACCGCAGACTCTAGGGTACTCAAAAGAAGGTAGGAATTGTTAAAAAAAAAAAAGTGTCGAATTTTTTTATATATATTTTTTCCTCTTTTTCTCTGGGACCGTAGGAGGATGTTTTCTTTAATGGAGATTAAGCAATTATCTGATCGAGTTGAGCAGCTTGCTGCTGAAGTGCAGGGAATTTCTGCCTATCTCGCTCAATCATCTGCTGTAGAACCAAAGATCCCCACTCCTGATGTGTTTTCTGGGGATCGGTCTAAATTTTTGAATTTCAAGAATAACTGTAAACTATTTCTTGCCTTGAAGCCTAATTCATCAGGGAGCTCGGTGCAGCAGGTTAAAATTGTCATCTCCTTGCTGCGCGATGATCCCCAGGATTGGGCTTTTTCTCTGACACCTGGAGATCCTATTCTGGCTAATGTGGATGCGTTTTTTCAGGCCCTGGGGTTGTTGTATGATGAACCTAATACTATTGATCAAGCTGAGAAGATCTTATTAACAGCCGCGGAGACACCATCACATGTTTCTCAACGCAAGCAATGACTAGCCAGGTCTTTCCCCGGGAAGGAACAAACACGGGAAGGGCAGTCTCCAATGAAGGAAACCACCTATGCCAAAACATGGTATCCATCCACAGACAGCTGTTTCGGGGTATTGCCCCTCATCAGTGTGGAGTAGGAAACTGGCTAGTAGGAGCAATGCCTAGTGAAAGGCTATGAACATAAGGATGAGTGACCTCATGGAGATCAACATCCAACACTGCGGAGACACCATCACATGTTTCTCAACGCAGTGATCTAGAGCAATGCCCCCATCCCTTATGGGAAATATGCAAAAGCATGTAAATCAACAGCCGCGGAGACACCATCACATGTTTCTCAACGCAAGCAATGACTAGCCAGGTCTTTCCCCGGGAAGGAACAACCACGGGAAGGGCAGTCTCCAATGAAGGAAACCACCTATGCCAAAACATGGTATCCATCCACAGACAGCTGTTTCGGGGTATTGCCCCTCATCAGTGTGGAGTAGGAAACTGGCTAGTAGGAGCAATGCCTAGTGAAAGGCTATGAACATAAGGATGAGTGACCTCATGGAGATCAACATCCAACACTGCGGAGACACCATCACATGTTTCTCAACGCAGTGATCTAGAGCAATGCCCCCATCCCTTATGGGAAATATGCAAAAGCATGTAAATCAACAGCCGCGGAGACACCATCACATGTTTCTCAACGCAAGCAATGACTAGCCAGGTCTTTCCCCGGGAAGGAACAACCACGGGAAGGGCAGTCTCCAATGAAGGAAACCACCTATGCCAAAACATGGTATCCATCCACAGACAGCTGTTTCGGGGTATTGCCCCTCATCAGTGTGGAGTAGGAAACTGGCTAGTAGGAGCAATGCCTAGTGAAAGGCTATGAACATAAGGATGAGTGACCTCATGGAGATCAACATCCAACACTGCGGAGACACCATCACATGTTTCTCAACGCAGTGATCTAGAGCAATGCCCCCATCCCTTATGGGAAATATGCAAAAGCATGTAAATCAACAGCCGCGGAGACACCATCACATGTTTCTCAACGCAAGCAATGACTAGCCAGGTCTTTCCCCGGGAAGGAACAACCACGGGAAGGGCAGTCTCCAATGAAGGAAACCACCTATGCCAAAACATGGTATCCATCCACAGACAGCTGTTTCGGGGTATTGCCCCTCATCAGTGTGGAGTAGGAAACTGGCTAGTAGGAGCAATGCCTAGTGAAAGGCTATGAACATAAGGATGAGTGACCTCATGGAGATCAACATCCAACACTGCGGAGACACCATCACATGTTTCTCAACGCAGTGATCTAGAGCAATGCCCCCATCCCTTATGGGAAATATGCAAAAGCATGTAAATCAACAGCCGCGGAGACACCATCACATGTTTCTCAACGCAAGCAATGACTAGCCAAGTCTATCCCCGGGAAGGAACAACCACGGGAAGGGCAGTCTCCAATGAAGGAAACCACCTATGCCAAAACATGGTATCCATCCACAGACAGCTGTTTCGGGGTATTGCCCCTCATCAGTGTGGAGTAGGAAACTGGCTAGTAGGAGCAATGCCTAGTGAAAGGCTATGAACATAAGGATGAGTGACCTCATGGAGATCAACATCCAACACTGCGGAGACACCATCACATGTTTCTCAACGCAGTGATCTAGAGCAATGCCCCCATCCCTTATGGGAAATATGCAAAAGCATGTAAATCAACAGCCGCGGAGACACCATCACATGTTTCTCAACGCAAGCAATGACTAGCCAGGTCTTTCCCCGGGAAGGAACAACCACGGGAAGGGCAGTCTCCAATGAAGGAAACCACCTATGCCAAAACATGGTATCCATCCACAGACAGCTGTTTCGGGGTATTGCCCCTCATCAGTGTGGAGTAGGAAACTGGCTAGTAGGAGCAATGCCTAGTGAAAGGCTATGAACATAAGGATGAGTGACCTCATGGAGATCAACATCCAACACTGCGGAGACACCATCACATGTTTCTCAACGCAGTGATCTAGAGCAATGCCCCCATCCCTTATGGGAAATATGCAAAAGCATGTAAATCAACAGCCGCGGAGACACCATCACATGTTTCTCAACGCAAGCAATGACTAGCCAGGTCTTTCCCCGGGAAGGAACAACCACGGGAAGGGCAGTCTCCAATGAAGGAAACCACCTATGCCAAAACATGGTATGGATGGATGTGGTATGGATGGATGTGGATGGATACCATGTTTTGGCATAGGTGGTTTCCTTCATTGGAGACTGCCCTTCCCGTGGTTGTTCCTTCCCGGGGAAAGACCTGGCTAGTCATTGCTTGCGTTGAGAAACATGTAATGGTGTCTCCGCGGCTGTTGATTTACATGCTTTTGCATATTTCCCATAAGGGATGGGGGCATTGCTCTAGATCACTGCGTTGAGAAACATGTGATGGTGTCTCCGCAGTGTTGGATGTTGATCTCCATGAGGTCACTCATCCTTATGTTCATAGCCTTTCACTAGGCATTGCTCCTACTAGCCAGTTTCCTACTCCACACTGATGAGGGGCAATACCCCGAAACAGCTGTCTGTGGATGGATACCATGTTTTGGCATAGGTGGTTTCCTTCATTGGCGACTGCCCTTCCCGTGGTTGTTCCTTCCCGGGGAAAGACCTGGCTAGTCATTGCTTGCGTTGAGAAACATGTGATGGTGTCTCCGCGGCTGTTGATTTACATGCTTTTGCATATTTCCCATAAGGGATGGGGGCATTGCTCTAGATCACTGCGTTGAGAAACATGTGATGGTGTCTCCGCAGTGTTGGATGTTGATCTCCATGAGGTCACTCATCCTTATGTTCATAGCCTTTCACTAGGCATTGCTCCTACTAGCCAGTTTCCTACTCCACACTGATGAGGGGCAATACCCCGAAACAGCTGTCTGTGGATGGATACCATGTTTTGGCATAGGTGGTTTCCTTCATTGGAGACTGCCCTTCCCGTGGTTGTTCCTTCCCGGGGAAAGACCTGGCTAGTCATTGCTTGCGTTGAGAAACATGTGATGGTGTCTCCGCGGCTGTTGATTTACATGCTTTTGCATATTTCCCATAAGGGATGGGGGCATTGCTCTAGATCACTGCGTTGAGAAACATGTGATGGTGTCTCCGCAGTGTTGGATGTTGATCTCCATGAGGTCACTCATCCTTATGTTCATAGAGAAGATCTTATTGGCACTGAACCAGGGTCAGGATGCTGCGGAGTTATACTGCCAGAAGTTCCGAAAGTGGGCAGTCCTTACTACATGGAATGATGATTCCCTAGCAGATCACTTTCGGAAAGGTCTGGCAGAAACCATAAAAGATGTTATGGTGAGATTTCCTATCCCCTCTTGTCTTAACGACTCCTTGTCATTAGACATTCAAATAGATAGACGTTTACGTGAACGTAAAAGTACGCAAGAAGGTGTGCTGCCTTTTGAACAAACTTCTGAACCCATGCCTCTCCGACTGTATCCTCACCCATCCCTGTAGACTGTGAGCCCTCGCGGGCAGGGTCCCCTCCCCTTATGTACTTGTGTGTCCCTTGTGTTACACATGTTTATTATACTTGTCTATATTTCCCCTTTTCACATGTAAAGCGCCATGGAATAAATGGCGCTATATAAATGCATAATAATAATAATAATACCCCATATCTTTTTATCTTTTTGCACTTTTTATCATTTTTGCAGGATGCAGCTAGGCCTCTTTATGTTGGCTTGGTTTTTCTGTGTGATGCATATTGTCATGCCCGCTATGTCAGCTATGCTGCAAGATCCCTGGAGCAGTGTGCATGCGCACCTCATGTCTGCTATGCTGCAAGATCCCTGGAGCAGTGTGCCTGCGCACCTCATGACTGCTGTGCTGCATGACTCTTGGAGCAGTGTGTAGGCGCACGCGTGCCTCATGGCTGCACGCCGTTGCTGTGTGCGCGCCCGTCTCTGCTCTGCCTGCTGTGGTTGTCTCTGTGGTTCTGCCCCTGATCATGTGACCTTTCCTATGTTCCAGCACTGTCTGACCCAGCTAACCTCTCAGTGTTTTTGGAGCCCCTGATCATGTGACTTTCTCTATGGTCCAGCCCAGTCTGATCTAGCAATGCTCTCTATGATCCTGGAGGACTGAACCGGAAGTCCTTCCCTGGTCCTGACCTGGAAGTGCAGGTGCTATGGTGCTATATCAGACCGCCCCTTCCTATGGTTGGGGCCTGAGTATCGAGTTGCTTCCCGGCATGGCTGCTTGGTCTGCTTGGTCGCTCCCTGTATTCTGTGCCCCTGCACTCTGCCTTGTAGTGCTTCTCTGCACACACTCTGTGCTTGTATTCTGCCTCTTGTCTCGTGCCATGTCTTGTGTTGTCTTTTGTGCCATGTTTAGTCTCTGCTATCCTTGGACTTGTTGTACTTCCTATGTTCTCTGCCTTGCCTGTTTCGCCATGTCTGGCCTTTGCAATTCTGAGCCTTGTAGTACTTCCATGTTCTCTGTCTCGGCCTGGTTTTCCGTACTCTGTCTTATGGTGCTCTCTTGCACATTCCATTTCTAGTCTCAAGGTTCTACCTTGACCCGGCTCTGGGCTTTGGACTACACTCCGCTGCTAGACTTTGTCCTATTGTGCTCTCTAGCACATTTCATGGCTAGTCTCAAGGTTCTCCCTTGACCCGCCTCTGGGCCTACGCTGCCTTTGTACTTTGAACCTGGCGTGTCCCCTACACACGCACCTTGCCCTGGACCCTGGTGTGCCCCTAGCACGCAACCTGCCTGGAACCTTGCCTTGGACCTTGGCGTGTTCCCTAACACGCACCAATTCTGGACATCTATCGTGCCTCCTTGCCTGAGCCCTGCTTTGCCTGCCGGATGCCCGGAACCTGCCGATCGCTGCCAGTGATCGTAAGCCTGATGACTGCGGCCTGATGTCTGGAGATGATGTCCGCAGCCTGATGCCCTGATCCTGTTGATCGTTGCCAGTTGTCCGGAGTCTGATGCCATTGAGCCCTTGCCTGTACCCAGGCGTGCCACCTGGCACGTACCATGCCATGGACTTTGGCATGCCCTCGCACGCACCTTGCTCTGTTTTCCCTGTTATCACATTTTGCACCTGATGTAACCCTGAGTTTGCCTTAATGAAGATACCTTGAATTCACGTCTTGTCTTGTTTCCAGCATGTCCTTTGTCGTCAGACACTCATACTTAGTGTCTACCTGAGCTGGCCGTCTGGTCCCAGCAGTCATGGTGGCTCACCCCCTTGGTTTTGCCCCTGACACTCCCTGTATTGGGGGTGGCTCCTCACAAGGTTAGCTCGCTCAAGGTGGATGTGTGCCACAACCCAGAGGGTCCACTCTAAAGAAAACGACTCAGCGAAAGCTGACTTCGTCACAGAATACTCAGGCCATTGACTTCACTGGTACCTCGGCCACTGTTCTGATGAAGAATGAGACCCGGCCCATGCCCTCCGAGCTCGCTTGGAAAATTGTGGTAGCCAGAGAAAGAAGACTTCCTTGTCTACTCGCAGGCCTCCCCACTGGATCCCTGTGTCTTCCTCTGCGGCTCCTGTATCTTGACCGGTGCAGGTGTCCGTTTCAAGATGGCGGATCAACGTTGTCAGGAGTGGCTTGTACTGAAACTCTGGATTCTGCCAAAGAATTTTTTTCCAGCCCTGGTAAGAGGGGGCTTAAAGAGGGGGGTACTGTCATGCCCGCTATGTCTGCTATGCTGCAAGATCCCTGGAGCAGTGATCATGCGCACCTCATGTCTGCTATGCTGCAAGATCCCTGGAGCAGTGTGCACGCGCACCTCATGTCTGCTATGCTGCAAGATCCCTGGAGCAGTGTGCATGCGCACCTCATGTCTGCTATGCTGCAAGATCCCTGGAGCAGTGTGCACGCGCACCTCATGTCTGCTATGCTGCAAGATCCCTGGAGCAGTGTGCACGCGCACCTCATGTCTGCTATGCTGCAAGATCCCTGGAGCAGTGTGCACGCGCACCTCATGTCTGCTATGCTGCAAGATCCCTGGAGCAGTGTGCCTGCGCACCTCATGACTGCTGTGCTGCGTGACTCTTGGAGCAGTGTGTAGGCACACGCGTACCTCATGGCTGCACACCGTTGCTGTGTGCGCGCCCGTGTCTGCTCTGCCTGCTGTGGTTGTCTCTGTGGTCCTGCCCCTGATCATGTGACCTTTCCTATGTTCCAGCACTGTCTGACCCAACTAACCTCTCAGTGTTTTTGGAGCCCCTAATCACGTGACCTTCTCTATGGTTCTGCCCAGTCTAATCTAGCAATGCTCTCTATGATCCTGGAGGACTGAACCGGAAGTCCTTTCCTGGTCCTGACCCGGAAGTGCAGGTGCTATGGTGCTATATCAGACCGACCCTTCCTATGGTTGGGCCTGAGTATCATGTTGCTTCCCTGCATGGCTGCTTGGTCTGCTCGGTCGCTCCCTGTATTCTGTGCCCCTGCACTCTGCCTTGTAGTGCTTCTCTGCACACGCTCTGTGCTTGTATTCTGCCTCTTGTCTCGTGCCATGTCTTGTGTTGTCTTTTGTGCCATGCTTTGTCTCTGCTATCCTTGGACTTGTAGTGCTTCCTATGCTCTCTGCCTTGCCTGTTTCACCATGTCTGGCCTTTGCTATTCTGAGCCTTGTAGTACTTCCAAGTTCTCTGTCTCTGCCTGGTTTTCCGTACTCTGCCTTTTGGCTCGCTCTTGCACATTTCCATGTCTAGTCTCAAGGTTCTGCCTTGACCCGGCTCTGGGCTTCATCCTATGCTCCGCTGCTAGACTCTGTCCTATCGTGCTCTCTAGCACATTTCATGGCTAGTCTCAAGGTTCTCCTTTGACCTGGCTCTGGGCTTCGGCCTACGCTCCGCTGCTAGACTCTGTCCTATCATGCTCTCTAGCACATTTCATGGCTAGTCTCAAGGTTCTCCCTTGACCTGGCTCTGGGCTTCGGCCTACGCTCTGCTGCTAGCTCTTTTCTCTCTCTGACCCCGCTCTGTGCTTCTGCCTACGTTCCGCTCCTTGCTCCGTACCTTGTCTAGCTCTGCCTTGTTTCTTGCCTTGCCTTGCTTCTTCGTTTGCATACGCCTGGCCTTCCTAGCCTCCTGTCTGTGCCTCAACCGCGCCCGCCCTAGCTGTGCCCGCCTGCTTGTGCCTCAGCCGTGCTCGTCGACCAGTGACAGCTGTGTCCCTGTTATGCCTCAGCCGGGTTCGCCTCAGTCTTGCCCGTCTGTCTGTGCCTCATCCCGATCAGCTAGCCAGTGCCCCAGCCGTGCTCTCTGTGCTTCCTTGCACCCACGCTGTCTCTGCACTGTGCTTTGCGTTCTCTAATAGCATGCGCAGGCTCTAGCCTGTCCCTTGGCAAACCTCCCCGTGCTTCTGTAAAAGTACGCGCAGGTCTTGGCATGTACCCTGTCATGCCCTCTTGCACGCACAGGCCCTAGCCTATACCCTGTCATGCCCTCTTGCACGCACAGGCCCTAGCTTGTACCCTGTCGTGCCCTCTTGCACGCACAGGCCCTAGCCTGTACCCTGGCGTGCCTCCTAGCACACACAGGCCCTTGCCTTAGCCTGAACTCTGGCGTGTCTCTTAGCACGCACCCTGACTTGAACATGACCCTGGCGCGTCCCTCGGCACACGCAGGACCATACCTTGAACCCTGACCCTGGCGTGTCCCTCAGCACGTGCAGGACCTTGCCTTGAACTTTGAACCCTGGCGTGTCCCCTACACACGCACAGTGGTTTGTACTTTGAACCTGGCGTGTCACCTACACACGCACCGTGCCCTGGACCCTAGTGTGCCTCTAGCAGGCACCCTGCCTGGAACCTTGCCTTGGACCTTGGCATGTTCTCTAACACGCACCATGTCTGGAGATCTATCATGCCTCCTTGCCTCAACCCTGCTTTGCCTGCCGGATGCCCAGAACCTGCCGATCGCTGCCAGTGATCGTAAGCCTGATGACTGCGGCCTGATGTCCGGAGCTGATGTCCGCAGTCTGATGCCCTGATCCTGTCGATCGTTGCCACTTGTCCAGAGTCCGATGCCATTGAGCTCTTGCCTGTAACCAGGTGTGCCACCTGGCACGTACCATGCCATGGACCTTGGCGTGCCCTCGCACGCACCTTGCTCTGTTTTCCCTGTTATCACGTTTTGCACCTGATGTAAGCCTGAGTTTGCCTTAATGAAGATACCTTGAATTCACATCTTGTCTTGTTTCCTGCATGTCCTTTGTCGTCAGACACTCGTACTTAGTGTCTACCTGAGCCGGCCGTCTGGTCCCAGTAGTCGTGGTGGCTCACCCCCTTGGTCTTGCCCCTGGCACTCCCTGTATAGGTGGAGGTTCCTCACAAGGTTAGCTCGCCCTAGGTGGGTGGGTGCCACGACCCAGAGGGTCCATTCTAAAGAAAACGACTCAGCGAAAGCTGACTCCGTCACACATATATATATATATATATATATATATATAGTGCTGAACAGCCCGCCTGCTAATACTATGGGCGTCATTAATAGGCTGTTCAGACACTTTGCACACTTATCTGTGTGACTGATGTCCTAAGCAAGCCTTATTTTTGTGCATTTTTCCCACTAGGCAGCCAGACCCTCTTTTTGTTGGGTTACCGGCTGTTTTCATCAGTGGTTTGCACCTGTGCTGCCGCAGCCTTCATCAATGGAGGTCTGCTGCATCCTGCTAGTGCATTAGTCAGGGTTTGGTGAGTCTACCTTTCATATATGAGTGTTTTTTTTAATTTTTTGGAATTTTATTCCTATGTTCGATCTCCTGTATATAATTATATATGTACAGCTGGTATAACCTGCTTATCTCCCATTTATAATTATATATGTACAGCTGGTATAACCTGGGCATCTCCTGTATATAATTATATATGTACAGCTGGTATAACCTGGGCATCTTCTGTATATAATTATATATGTACAGCTGGTAAAACCTGGGCATCTCCTGTATATAATTGTATATGTACAGCTGGTATAACCTGGGCATCTTCTGTATATACTTATGTATCTACAGCTGATATTACCTGGCCATCTCCTGTATATAATTTTACATGTACAGCTGGTATAACCTGGGCATCTCCTGTATACATATACGGTAATTATACACTGTATGTACAGCTGGTATAACCTGGGTATCCCCTGTATATAATTATATATGTACAGCTGGTATAACCTGGGCATCTTCTGTATATAATTGTATATGTACAGCTGGTATAACCTGGGCATCTCCTGTAAATAATTATATATGTATGGCTGGCATAACCTGGGCATCTTCTGTATATTATACGTGCACAGCTGGTATAACCTGGGCATCTCCTGTATACATATACGGTAATTATACACTGTATGTACAGCTGGTATAACCTGGGTATCCCCTGTATATAATTATATATGTACAGCTGGTATAACCTGGGTATCCCCTGTATATAATTATATATGTACAGCTGGTATAACCTGGGCATCTCCTGTATATAATTATATATGTACAGCTGGTATAACCTGGGCATCTCCTGTATATAATTATATATGCACAGCTGGTATAACCTGGGCATCTCCTGTATATAATTATATATGTACAGCTGGTATAACCTGGGCATCTCCTGTATATAATTATATATGTACAGCTGGTATAACCTGGGCATCTCCTGTATATAATTATATATGTACAGCTGGTATAACCTGGGCATCTTCTGTATATAATTATATATGTACAGCTGGTATCACCTGGGCATCTCCTGTATATAATTATATATGTACAGCTGGTATAACCTGGGCATCTTCTGTATATAATTATATATGTACAGCTGGTATCACCTGGGCATCTCCTGTATATAATTATATGTGTACAGCTGGTATAACCTGGGTATCCCCTGTATATAATTATATATGTACAGTTGGTATAACCTGGGTATCCCCTGTATATAATTATATATGTACAGTTGGTATAACCTGGGTATCCCCTGTATATAATTATATATGTACAGTTGGTATAACCTGGGTATCCCCTGTATATAATTATATATGTACAGCTGATATAACCTGGGTATCCCTTGTATATAATTATATATGTACAGCTGGTATAACCTGGGTATCTGGGTATCCCCTGTATATAATTATATATGTACAGCTGATATAACCTGGGTATCCCCTGTATATAATTATATATGTACAGCTGGTATAACCTGGGCATCTCCTGTATATATTCATATATCTACAGCTAGCATGGACCGCGCATCGTCTTTCCATTGCTATTGTACTAGGTACCTTGTGGTGTCAGTGTTGTACAACAGCAACATTTTTCCATCTTGTATTTTTTATCATCAGATTACGAATTAATAGAAAATCATTTTAGTTTTGGCCACAAATCAAAATTGATGAAATTCATTATTTTTCTATGATTTACTCTAAATGGGCATGAAAGAGCCTTAGCTGAGAACAGAGCAGTGTCACAAGGTACGGTATATGGCGGCTGCTGCAGATAGTGTGCCTACGAGCTTCATGCTACTGTCTTATGGCAAGACTATGACCAGATCCGAATCTTGTTTCTGGTTTCTTTTCTTTCTTCAAACTCCTTCATCACTTCATTTTTACCTTCTTTTTTTACCCTAGCTGTCATTCCTACTTCCATCTTCGCTGACTGACGAGACGTTCTCCTGCCTATTGATAAGTATCCTGGTCCTCACCTTTGGCTTCTTTATCTTCTGGTGCTTCAGAACTCATGACCTTCATGTGTTCCTTAGTCTTGAGTTCATTCTTTGCTTCCTAGAATGTCACAATTAAAGGCCCCCCCTACTGTATAGATTTGATTTATGTTGTATGAACCCGCAAATTTAAATTGTACGGGCCAACCACCTAATGTGTAGGAGACCTTCTTCTGACAGATGAAGTGCGGGACAATAGCTTTTGTGCATATCACATTTCAGCACCCAGCCTTCTTGCTCCCACAGTGGATAAGCTACTTTTCCCGGTTATCTGTAGCTCACCCAAATGTTTCTATGACTATCTAAGGTTTTTGGACAGCTTAGGACTTGACCAAGAGTAAGAAATGCATAATGAAGAGCTGAGACAGTTGCACAAAGTCCACCAACTAAGACCAGCTCTGCTTCCTCGTATGTGTTCCTAGCCCCTTGCATGTTCTTTATATGTTCTCTACTCTTGATTGACTTTCTTGTTTTTTTTTCTGCCCCATGACATAATTTATTTATTTATTTTATAGTTATATAGCACCATTAATTCCACAGCTCCCTATCAGTATGTCTTTGGGGTGTGATTCAGACCCTAATCTTTAATTGACTCAGCTCCTGGTTCTGCCACCTCATTTGCTCCCCCAACTTCCAAACCTCAACCTTGGCTTGTCTCCAGATTAGATTTCAGGTCCTGTGACCCAGATCTCGCCTTTTCTCATAACTATTTAGGAGTCCTTAGTGGAGGTAAACTTAATCTTTCACATACCGCCATGTCGCTTAGTAATCTTGGAGACCACAGGCAATTTGAGGTGAGGAGAAGCAATGCCTACAATTGGCATGTCTCACCAAAATGCCTTTTAGACAAACTACAGTAGTCAGTGATATAGGGGACTTCACCCCTGTAAAGGCTACCTGTTACTAGTACAGTGCTTGGGCAAATAACTTTTAATACAAATGCGGAGGCTTCAGTGCACCCATGATATGGCCATAAGCTTGGTGCATTATTACGCCCCTTCAATTTGTGTCTTGGGGACTACTCTAACTTGACATATACAGCACTCTGTCCCAGATTGATCGTTTTGCAAGCACACTAATACTGACTGTGCCGGGCCGCAAGCACACGCTGTGGCTGGGCGAGTTCTCCTACCTGGCTCTCTGCTCGCGTGACATGCAGAAATAGTGTTAACTGCTGTTGCTTCAAAAGCATCCAGCAACTAGAGGGGATAACACAGTCACAGAAGAGAGGGAGTGGTTAGCAGAGCCCCAGGGGGATCATGGGAAGCATGTTTACATTCTGGCAGCAGCCAAAAGTGATGAGTGGTGTTGTATGATCTGTCTCTAAAATACGTTCAAGCAAGTGAACCATAGGGATACAGGATTTCATTACAGAGTGGAGCCGGGCTACCCCTATACTGCTACTGGAGAAAGTCTATCAGAAGCAGGAAGATAAGTATGATAAGAAATTGTGATACAGGGATAATTGTTGTGAACTCTCTTGATCTGACTTCTGAGTCGGGGCTCCCTCTGGTGGTTGCTGCGGGTAGTGGAGCTGGTCGTGTTGGCAGAAGTCTATCACCTGAAGACGATGATTGGAAGTCAGGGGTTACAGACTGGGAGGATTTAAGTGAGAAAGCCTCTTTCAGTTGTTGCTGGTGATTTGGTTTCTTCCTGTGCATTGTGAAGTCTGCTTTTTCCCCTCCTTGCTCTTGCATCATTCAGATAAGTTATTTGTTTGCTGGAATCTTTTGCATTTGATTTAGTTTTTGCTTTTCTCTGCTTTCTGCTTTGCTGTGTGGGTTCAGCATTATTCCCTGCTAGGATTAGTGCTGGACCCCACTCATATGTCACAGCTTATGTCATTCTGTTCAGTATTGCTAATTCCCTGTAATGTTAGTGTCTTTTGCTTTGCTTCCAGTTCACACCAGAATGCTGATCAAGTGGGGGAGAGGTTGTGTGGCCTCAATGTTTTTGTATATCAGACGTGTTGGATTTTTTAGGGTTTTTGTGTGATTGCAGACAGTATCTTTTCTGTCCTGTCCTATCTAGATAGTTTGGGCCCCATCATTTGCTCAGTCAATTTTCTGCCTGCGTTTGTGCCTCATCTTGTCTCACCAACAATATATGTTTGGGGGCTGTCTATTCCTTTGGGGTTCGACTCCGGGGCAGTTTAGCTTTCCCCTTTCTTGCTTAAGGCTTAGTAAACTCTTTGGCTGTGCTGAGGCGTCTAGGGCATCGTAGGCACGTCCTACGGCTAATGCTAGTTGTGTTGTTAGGTTTAGGGGTCTGCAATGCGCTAAGTTACCAACCTTTCTGGTTTCCTGGTTGCTTAGCTAATTCCCCGGTAATCATCCTCGGTGACCAAATCATAACAGATAATCTCCCTCAGCAAACCCTCCCCCTGCCTCCATCTCACTGTGCTAGAAGAAATGCTGTGTACTGCTGTGCCTTTGTAGAGTCTTGATGATCTGCTCTGAACTATGCTAACAAAAGACTGTTTGTCAATGTGCCTCTCAGAAGCAGCTGTACTGTTTTAAAGCCTGTGGTTAAGAGAATTGAATTGTACTGAATGTGCTGTGACATTAAACTACACTGTTTATGTTCATGAGGACTCTATTAGTTGTATCTGTGTGAGCAAGTGGATCCATCTTGTGCCTGAGGAAGCTGCAGTACATGGTCATGGGTCACCCTCCCAGGGCTGTGGGGTACTCGTTACCGGGCCGGTGTCAGCGGGATGTGTCACAGCAGCGGTGACCCGGTCCATGACCCTGGGCGCCCAAGTATTAGGGGAGATTGAATGGTGGAATGTAGTTAATGGAATAATTCATGACGCCACCTGTGGTGTTCGGCAAGTGAGATGTTAAGCCGACGCTGCATGCAGATCCACTGGGACTGATGGTAGGGTGCAGCAAAGATGTAAAAGCTCCCCACAGGTGAAGCTGTAGTCCCAGGGCAGTGTAGATGTGGTTGGCTCGGGGATGTAGCAGTGCCGGAAGGGTAGGAAGCAGACAAAGACACAGCGGGGTGCAATTTCTGTACCTTTACTTGATAATTGCAGTACAGGGTCCTGATTACAGATGGTACTGGAGCAGGTTAGCCTGGAAGCAGCTCAGGGATTCTCTCTCAGCAGATGGGCTGTGCAGTCTCCTTCTTAGCGCTTATTTGAGTGAAGTACTCCTAGTACTGAGTTACACTGAAGTTCCTCCTAATTCTCTTCTACTAGCACTCCTCGTATGGCAGACAGCTCTAGCCGCTATTCCTCTCTTGGCTCACTCCGTGCTGTTGTGCCTCCGAGTCTTAGATGGGGTAGGGCATTTACAGCCTCCTACTCCTCTGGTGTCTGTTGCAGGACTGTTAGTATCCTGTTGTGAGTTCATTCTCCCAGCCAGTGTCATTATGTTGCGGCATCCACACTTGGAGTGAGCGCTGTCAATCTCAAGCTGGAGCAGTGCTAGAGGTGCAAATTATGGCGGGATTCTAGTGCATGCTGTTCATGGTCAAACCGTGGGTGCACTGAAGACCCCTCATTTGCATATAGATTAAAAGTCATTTTCACAAGCATTGTACCAGTAATAGGTACAGTGCTAGAATTACTTTTATAGCAGTGAAGTCCCCTATATCACTGTATAGTTAGTCTTAAAGGCATTTTGAGGGTGACAGTCTCCCCTTAAGGGTGAAGAATTAGACATCAGGTCAAATTATACAGATCATCGCATGTGCACAGCTCTCTTTTGCCGGTTTGAGTATTGGTCGGATTGGAGAAAATTTACTTGTTGCCGATGCCAAATCGGTCATGCCCAGGTAGGATTTAGAGATGAGAATTTTTTCACATGATGCTTGCAACTTCTGGGCTCATGATGGACACCACAGGAACATCCAGTTTGGTGCTCAAAGTTCCTCCACTTTAATATTTGAAGAGTAGTGGCTGATGATTTCCTTCTGTCCAATTATCATGTTTCTAAAGGAAAGGTAATTGGCCCCAATAGAAATTAACACCTAGAACCACATGGGTGTTTAGTACTTGTCAGATTCCATAGCAGAAAGGTTGTAGTGACCTCACTTTACTGCAGACAGGTCTACTTCATTTCTAAGCCAAACACAACATCCTGCTTGATCAGTAACTACAAGGCATCAAAATTTGACTTTATTTGGGGGTCTAATCTGAGATCTTAAAGGAAATCAGTCAGTAGGATCAGCCCTCCTAAGCCATCTATACAGGCCTGGACTGGCCATCTGGCAATTCTGGCAAATGCCAGAAGGGCCAGTCTGGTTGTGGGCCGCCGTGTCTGCTACAATGTTAACAGAATCGATGTTCTCAAGACATTCATACTGTTAAGAGATGTGAAGGAGCAAAAAGCCGCTGCCTCCATCACTTACCCCAGCAGGCCACAGTTATCATTAGAAATATTTGTCTTCTAGTAAATCTTCCTTTCCTCCATCCAGGGCAATATTAGTAATTTATCCCATCTGGTGCTTGGGAACGGGGACAGCATGGGCCTGTGTGATTTCAAATGCCAGGATTGAATTTCATCCCCAGTCCATACCTGCGTCTATATGGGGCATACAGGTCATAGGAAGCTGAATAAAATTATACCTTAACATCTGTAATCCGAGTACTTACTCCAGAGAAATACATATTTTTGCTAATATGTAAATCAGCTGTTTAGATCTATGGGCCGGACATAGATCTCCCCAAATATCTACCTCCAGAGATTTTTTTTAAATAAAAGGGGGCACTATCTGTGTAAGACATGTAAATCAGCAGTGCAGACTGTCAGTCATTAAATGTCTCACACTGGTAACTCCCCTTTTCATTTAAAAAAAAATCTCAAGAGGCAGATTCTCAGGGGGATAATAATAATAATAATCTTTATTTTTATATCGCACTAACATATTCCGCAGCGCTTTACAGTTTGCACATAACACATTATCATCACTGTCCCCGATGGGGCTCACAATCTAAATTCCCTATTAGTATGTCTTTAGAATGTGGGAGGAAACCGGAGGAAACTCACGCAAACACGGGGAGAACATACAAACTCCTTGCAGATGTTGTCCTTGGTGGGATTCGAACCCATGACCCCAGCGCTGCAAGGCTGCAGCGCTAACCACTGAGCCACCGTGCTGTATGTCCAGCCCATAGATCTAAACAGCTGATTTACATATTAGGAAAAATGTGTATTTCTCTAGAGTAAATCATCGGATCGCAGATGTTAGGGTATAATTTTATTCAGCTTCCTATGACCTGTATGCCCATATAGACGGCTTAGGAGGGCTGATCCTACTGACAGATATCGTTTAAGAGCTCAGACCAGAGTCCCAAATAAAAATGTTTATTTCTCTGGAGTATGTATATCCGTTGTTAAGATCTGATGCTCACCCGTTCCACAAGAGAGCAGCGGCAGCTCCATTCTCCCCAGTGATGTCTATGCCACCAGCCTCCCCAATGATGTCTATGCCACCAGCCTCCCCAATGATGTCTATGCCACCAGCCTCCCCAATGATGTCTATGCCCCCAGCCTCCCCAGTGATGTCTATGCCCCCAGCCTCCCCAGTGATGTCTATGCCCCAAGCCTCCCCAGTTATGTCTATGCCTCCAGCCTCCCCAGTGATGTCTATGCCCCCAGCCTCCCCAGGGATGTCTATGCCTCCAGCCTCCCCAGGGATGTCTATGCCCCCAGCCTCCCCAGTGATGTCTATGCCCCCAGCCTCCCCAGTGATGTCTATGCCCCCAGCCTCCCCAGTGATGTCTATGCCCCCAGCCTCCCCAGGGATGTCTATGCCTTCAGCCTCCCCAGTGATGTCTATGCCCCCAGCCTCCCCAATGATGTCTATGCCCCCAGCCTCCCCAGTGATGTCTATGCCCCCAGCCTCCCCAGGGATGTCTATGCCTCCAGCCTCCCCAGTGATGTCTATGCCCCCAGCCTCCCCAGTGATGTCTATGCCCCCAGCCTCCCCAGTGATGTCTATGCCCCCAGCCTCCCCAGTGATGTCTATGCCCCCAGCCTCCCCAGGGATGTCTATGCCCCCAGCCTCCCCAGTGATGTCTATGCCCCCAGCCTCCCCAGTGATGTCTATGCCCCCAGCCTCCCCAGTGATGTCTATGCCCCCAGCCTCCCCAGTGATGTCTATGCCCCCAGCCTCCCTAGTGATGTCTATGCCCCCAGCCTCCCCAGTGATGTCTATGCCCTCAGCCTCCCCAATGATGTCTATGCCCCCAGCCTCCCCAGTGATGTCTATGCCCCCAGCCTCCCCAGTGATGTCTATGCCCCCAGCCTCCCCAGGGATGTCTATGCCCCCAGCCTCCCCAGTGATGTCTATGCCCCCAGCCTCCCCAGGGATGTCTATGCCCCCAGCCTCCCCAGTGATGTCTATGCCCCCAGCCTCCCCAGTGATGTCTATGCCCCCAGCCTCCCCAGTGATGTCTATGCCCCCAGCCTCCCCAGTGATGTCTATGCCCCCAGCCTCCCCAGTGATGTCTATGCCCCCAGCCTCCCCAGGGATGTCTATGCCCCCAGCCTCCCCAGGGATGTCTATGCCCCCAGCCTCCCCAGTGATGTCTATGCCCCCAGCCTCCCCAGGGATGTCTATGCCCCCAGCCTCCCCAGTGATGTCTATGCCCCCAGCCTCCCCAGTGATGTCTATGCCCCCAGCCTCCCCAGTGATGTCTATGCCCCCAGCCTCCCCAGTGATGTCTATGCCCCCAGCCTCCCCAGTGATGTCTATGCCCTCAGCCTCCCCAATGATGTCTATGCCCCCAGCCTCCCCAGTGATGTCTATGCCCCCAGCCTTCCCAATGATGTCTATGCCCTCAGCCTCCCCAGTGATGTCTATGCCTCCAGCCTCCCCAGTGATGTATATGCCTCCAGACTCCCCAGTGATGTATATGACTTACAGCCCTCTGCAGTGATGTCTATGCCCCCAGCCTCCCCAGTGATGTCTATGCCACCAGCCTCCCCAATGATGTCTATGCCCTCAGCCTCCCCAGTGATGTCTATGCCTCCAGCCTCCCCAGTGATGTATATGACTTACAGCCCTCTGCAGTGATGTCTATGTCCCCAGCACTCCCTAGTGATGCATATGCTTCCCAGCCCTCCTCGGTGTTCTAAGCGTCCCAATGATGTCTATGCCTCCCAGCGCTCCCAGTGATGTGTATACCCCAGCCCTCCTAATTGTCTATGTCTCCCAGCCCTTCTACCCTGTTTCCCCGAAAATAAGACACCGTCTTATATTAACTTTTGCTCCGAAAGTTGCACCAGGTCTTATTTTTTTTTGGGGGGGTGTCTTATTTTCTCAAGAAAAAGAATTGACAAATTTTTTTTTGAACAAAAAAATTAACATTTATTAACATACCAGCGTATGCTGAACAGTGGACATCACAAAACAGTAGAATCAAATAAACTGAATCGTATCAAGAATTTCTTGTTACTACCGTTTAATTACGGTATTTCCATGTACAACATGTATAACAAGGAACAATGGTTCATTTACTGATCTCAATATTTAATAACACAAAACAAGATTTATTCAAAATTCAAATTCAAATCAAATTTATTATTCTCGCCAAGTACATATTACATATATACAAGGAATTCTTTGTGGCAAAGAGGCAACATAATATATAACAACAGATACAACAAGTAACATCTAACAAGACAGATACAGTATATAGTCTACACATGACGATTTAATTGTTGAACAGAGAGTGGATAGAAGCTGTTCATATGGCGGTTGGTGCTGCATTTGGGGACTCTGAAGCGACGTCCTGAAGGGAGTAGTTGGAATGAGGAGTGTCCCGGGTGAGATGGATCGGATGAAATTTTCAATGCGTGGGATCGAATACTCTTATCATAAAGATCCTGGATTTTAGGCAGGGGGGAGCCTATAATTCTCTCTGCTGTTCTGAAAGTCCTTTGTAAGCGGAGTTTGTCATGCGCAGTGGCTCCCCCATACCAGACTATCAGAGAGGAACAAATCACAGATCTGATGACAGCATTAAAGAATAAGATCAGCAGATTCTTAGACAAACCATATCTTTTCAGCTGACGCAGGAAGAACATCCTCTGTTGTGCTTTTCTTATAACAGCATCCACGTTTTTCCCCCATTTAAGATCATGAGAGATGATAACACAAAGGAATTTGGTCTCTGTGACCCTAAGAACCACTTCGTCATGGATGTAGATTGGAAGTATCTCATGTTGATCTTTCCTAAAATCCACAACCATCTCAGCAGTTTTTTTAGTGTTGAGTACAAGATTATTGGCTTTACACCAGTCATATATTCTTTCCACCTCACTCCGATACAAGTCTTCAGCATTTCCCCTGATGAGACCAATCAGTGTCATATCATCGGCAAATTTCAAGATTTTTACTGAGTCTGCTGAAGAGATGCAATCATTCGTATAGAGAGAAAACAGTAACGGGGACAAAACACACCCCTGAGGTGCCCCGATGTTTGTGACCAAGGTGTCCGAAGTGAATGGTCCAACTTTTACACTCTGTATCCTGGCTGTCAGGAAGTTATAAATCCACAAGCATAAGTTGAGAGGGACTCCAAGAGCTACCATTTTCTTATTAAGTAAATTCGGATCAATGGTATTGAACGCTGAGCTAAAGTCCATGAAAAGAATCCGGACATATGAGTGCCGCTCATCTGTATGACCCAAAATGTACTTCAGTGCCAGATTGACAGTGTCGTTTGCCGAACGATTCTCCTTATAGGCAAACTGAAGCGGGTCCCATAGCTTCTGCGTGAATTTTATCAGGTGGGACATCATAATTCTTTCGAAGACTTTCATAGCTACAGATGTGAGTGCTACTGGTCTATAGTCGTTCAACTCAGAGGATCCCACTTTCTTGGGGACAGGGATAATTGTGGAATTTTTCCAACACTGAGGTACAACGCACTCTTTCAGTGACACATTGTATATATTTGTCAGTATAGGGGCAAGCTGGGTAGCACATACTTTCAGACACATTGGAGATACACCATCAGGGCCAGGTGCCTTTTTGACCTTAAGTCCCTTCAGGATGCGTATCACCTCTGCCTCGGAGATCACTACTTGGGTGTTGCACAATGAATGATCTTTATATGAACAGACTGAGGAGCTTAGAGATGAATAGCCACTGTGTGTAGAGCTTGCCTCAAATCTGCAGTAGAATTCATTTAACTCTGCTGCCAGACTTCTGCTGGGGTTCACTATAGTGGGGTGGCTTTTATAATTGGTGACCTCTCTTAATCCTCTCCATGCAGATCTAGTATCTTTTGATGAGAACCTTTCCTCCAGAATCTTTGCATACTCGTGTTTGGCTAACTTGATCTCTTTAGATAGCGAGTTCCTAAAGGGGGTTTTACACTAAGCAATATCGCTAGCAATATCGCTAAAACGTCACTGGTTTTGTGACATTATAGCGATATTGCTAGTGATATCGCTATGTGTGATACTTACCAGCGACCGGCTCCCCCGCTGTCCATCGCTGATCGCGCGAGAATGTCCGGCTCCATTTCTCGTCGGGCGCTTCCTGCTGAGACTTCCTGCTGTGACGTCCAGCGACGCGTGGAGGCGGGCGGGAGGACGCCAGGATCGCTGTGTGTGAATGGTAAGTATCGTGCGCTGCGTCGCTGCTGCATCGCTGTGAGATCTTTCTGTATGAAAGCTCACTAGCGATCATTTAGCGATGCACCAGCGATCCTGACCGGGTCGGATCGCTGGTTGGATCGCTGGTGCATCGCTAAATGTAAAAGGGCCTTAAGTTTCTTGAATTCAGTAATATCGCCTGCTTTATAAGCCTCCTCTTTTCTCTTACGGATCAACCTGACTTTATTTGTAAACCACGGCTTGTTGTTTCCCCGAAAGTGGACAGATTTGGATGGAATAAACGTGTCTTCACAAAAACGGATATATGAGGACACTGCATCAACCCATTCATCCAGACCCGAGCATGTTTCCTGGAATACCTCCCAGTCCGTGCATTCAAAGCATGCTTGCAGTTGCAATTTTGCCTCCTCAGACCATGTCTTCTTTGTATAAACTGTAGGTTTGGATGTTTTCAACCTTTGCCTGTAGGCTGGAATTAAATGAATTAGACAATGATCTGAAAAGCCCACTGCTGCTCTCCTCACTGCCCTGTAGGCCCCTTTTAAGACAGTATAGCAGTGATCAAGCGTATTGTTCTCTCTCGTGAAGCAGTTTATATGTTGAGTAAATTTCAATGACAACCATGTCATCATCTTCTGGAACATCATCATAACAATCCAAACTCTGAAGCTCCTGTGGAATTTCTTGTGACTCCATTTCTTTCAGAATCATCGGCCCATATCTCTCATGTCTAGCAATAGCACTGTCCTTAAATGAGCACTTCTTGTCAAGGTAGCCTGCGCGTAGTGCTTTTGCAATGCAAGTGTCAGTGATTTTGTGTATCACAGTATCCCACTGCAGCCTCCCATGTGTGCACAGACACACACACTTTCACTTTCTTACTGGTTTCCTCCGCAGTGCTGTTTTCAGTGCTTTGGTGGCGCAGGAGCCCTGGGCCAATCACAGCCCAGGAACAATCAGAGGCTATGGATGACGTCAGCTGGCCCATGGTTCCTGTGCTGTGCGCAGGGCTCATGGGCGGAGATCGGCACACAGCTCCGAGGCTGTGATTAACTCCTGCGAACAGCGCGGCTGCAGTGGCGGGCATCGGACAGCGGGAGCAGGACACAACTGCAGAACAAGGTATGCCTTATTTTCGGGGGGGTGCCTTATATTAGCAGGCACAGTGCTCCCCCTAGCATGCCTTTGTGGCGCCCCTGAGACTCAGTCGCCACAGAGGTACTGCACCTTCTCCTAAGGTGTGGTGCCCCACCGTCCAGGTAAGGTGGGAACTCCTTTCCACACTCCAACACTCGCACCCCACACAACAGGGTAGTTCTGCACAACCACATTGCAGCTCAGTGCTCAGAGGGTAGCAGAGCACCTTTGGTGGTTCCCTGCTTGGAACACTGGATGTGCTGGGAGGTGGGTGGAGTTAGGATATATAAGAGTGGGAAAGTGTAGAATTACAGGTCAGTCAGTGAGAGAAGTGAGTCTGACAGGAGGTCAGCAAGGAATGAAGCCACTCAGGAGGAGTGGGGATCCCTGGAAGAAGGGATGGAGGAAGGAGTGCTGCAGCTGCCTCAGTGATCTGAGCCAGCTGGCACGGGAAAGGAACAGAAGGAGAAAGACGTAGAACTGCAACCTAAGCTTCCATAAGAGAGAGAAAGATTAGCGCGCGAAGGAGTAGGAGAACAGAGAGGACGAGGGTTGGAAGAGGAACCCTGCCTAGAGGTTCTCAGCGCAAGGCCGGGGCTCGGTCCCCGAGGTTGTATGGACACTAATGGTTCTGCAGCAGACACCGGTGGAGTAGATGGCTGTAAATGCATTACTCCCATCTAAGACTTTGGGCCCAACAGCAACCGATTAGAGAGCCGGGACTCAGGAGAAGGGAGTCCCCGAACAGGCTACAGCTGTCTGTCATACAAGTAGAGTTCTTGGGAACATCTGTAAAGAGGAACTCCAGGGTACCACGGTACTGGAGATCTTCACACCTTAAGGCGCAATAGAGGAGTCGTTCAGGAAAGGTTCATGTAGGCAGAGTGTTGGAGAGGAGCTTTTCATCTTGCCTGGAGGTTGGCTGAGTCTCTGACCCGGAGGACATGGCTCGGAGGCAGGCACCCTTGTGTACCACAGACTGTGAGTAAAGCCTTGGAACTGCAAGCTTCGGTGTCCTCCATTCATTCTCACGCCAACCCGCTCAGCACTGCTACATCTGGGTATCATCCTTTACACTGCCTACCCCTCCCCACAACCACTGCAACTATACTGCCCTGGAACATCAGCTCTGCCTGTGGAGGGCTATACCATCACTGCTGCACCACACCATCTGTCCCAGCGGAGCTGCCTGCAGCGTCGGCTTAACACCTCCCTTGCCGAACACCACAGGTGGCGTCACAAACTATTCCATTTCATTAACTACATTGCTCCATTACTTGGGCGCCCAGGGCCACGGACCGGGTCACCGCCGCTGTGACACATTCCCCTGAGACCGGCCCGATACCGAGTACCCCACGGCCCTGGAAGGGTGACCCAACTTTCTTTTGGGGGGGCGCCCTATTTATGGGGAAACAGGTAAGTTATGTCTATGTCCCCTAACCTCTCAAGTGATGTATATGCCCCCAGCCCTCCTCAGTGATGACTATGCCCTCCAATCCTCCCCAGTGATAGCCATGCCCCCTAGCCTCTCAAGTGCTGTATATACCCCCAGCCTCCCCAGTGATGTCTATGCCCCCAGCCTCCCCAGTGATGTCTATGCCTCCAATCCTCCCTAGTGGTGTTTATGCTTCCCAATCCTTCACTGTGGTCTATGCCTCTCAGTTCTCCCTAGTGATGTACAGTGGGTACGGAAAGTATTCAGATCCCTTTAAATGTTTCACTCTTTGCTTCATTGCAGCCATTTGGTAAATTAAAAAAGTTCATTTTTTCCTCAATAATGTACACTCTGCACCGCGTCCTGACTGAAAAAAAAAACAGAAATGTAGAAATTTTTGCAAATTTATTAAAGAAAAAACGAAATATCACATGGTCATAAGTATTCAGACCCTTTGCTCAGACACTCATATTTAAGTCACATGCTGTCCATTTCCTTGTGATCCTCCTTGAGATGGTTCTACTTCTTCATTGGAGTCCAGCTGTGTTTAATTAAACTGATAGGACTTGATTTATAATGGTGCACACCTGTCTATATAAGAGCTCACAGCTCACAGTGCATGTCAGACCAAATGAGAATCTTGAGATTAAAGGAACTGGCCAAGGAGCTCAGAGACAGAATTTTGGTAAGGCCCAGATCTGGCCAAGGTTACAGAAGAATTTCTGCAGTACTCAAGGTTCCTAAAAGCACAGTGGCCACCATAATCCTTAAATGGACGAAGTTTGGGACCACCAGAAGTCTTCCTAGACCTGGCCATCCAGCCAAACTGAGCAATCATGGGAGAAGAGCCTTGGTGAGAGAGATAAAGAAGAACTAACAGATCACTGTGGCTGAGCTCCACAAATGCAATAGGGAGATGGGAGAAAGTTCCACAAAGTCAACTATCACTGCAGCCCTCCACCAGATGGGCCTTTATGGCAGAGTGGCCCGACGGAAGCCTCTCCTCAGTGCAAGACATATGAAAGCTCGCAGAGTTTGCTAAAAAACACATGAATGACTCCAAGACTATGAGAAATAAGATTCTCTAGTCTGATGAGAAGAAGATATAACTTTTGGTGATAATTCTAAGCGGTATGTGTGGAGAAAACCAGGCACTGCTCATCACCTGCCCAACACAATCCAAACAGTGAAACATGGTGGTGGCAGCATCATGCTATGGGGGTGTTTTTCAGCTGCAGGGACAGGACGACTGGTTGCCATTGAAGGAAACATGAATGCGGCCAAGTACAGAGATATCCTGGATGAAAACCTCATCCAGAGTGCTCAGGACCTCAGACTTAGCCGAAGGTTCACCTTCCAACAAGACAATGACCCTAAGCACACAGCTAAAATAACAAAGGAGTGGCTTCAGAACAACTCTGTGACCATTTTTGACTGGCCCAGCCAGAGCCCTGACCTAAACCCAACTGAGCGTCTCTGGGGAGACTTGAAAATGGCTGTCCACCAACGTTCACCATCCAACCTGACGGAACTGGAGAGGATCTGCAAAGAAGAATAGCGGAGGATCCCCAAATCCAGGTGTGAAAAACTTGATGACACATAGCTGTACTAGCTCAAAAGGGTGCTTCTACTCAATACTGAGCAAAGGGTCAGAATACTTATGACCGTGTGATATTTCAGTTTTTCTTTTTTAATAAATGTGCAAAAAATTCTACATTTCTGTTTTTTACTATTCAATATGGAGTGCAGAATGTACATTAATGAGGAAAAAAATGAACTTTTTTGAATTTACCAAATGGCTGCAATGAAACAAAGAGTGAAAAATTTAAAGGGGTCTGAATACTTTCCGTTCCCACTGTATATGCCCCCAGAAATCTCTAGTGATGTACAGTATATGCCCTCAAGGACTCCCCAGTAATATATGCTGTATGCTCTCCAGCCACCTATTATGAATATGCCTCCCAAGTGATGTATATGCTCCACAGTCTTGTTACGTGTAGGTTCAGATAGGGGCAGAACATGTCTCATGAATTCTTTGGCACTCTGGGGGAACCGTTACTCAGGGCGACCATGTACTGCAGCTTCCTCAGGCACAAGATGGATCCACTTGCTCACACAGATAAAACTAAGAGTCCTCATGAATATGAACAGTGTAGTTTAATGTCACAGCACATTCGGTATAATTCAAGTCTCTTAAGTACAGGCTTTATGAACAGTACAGCTGCTTCTTAGAGGCACATTGACCACCAGTCTCATTTGTTAGCAGAGTTCAGCACAGATCAAGACTCTTTACAAAGGCACAGCAGTACACCGCATTTCTTCTAGCACAGTGAGATTGAGGAGGGGGGAGGGTTTGCTGAGGGAGATTATCCCTGTAACACAACTTATCATCATACCTATCTTCCTGCTCCTGAGAGACTTTCTCCAGTAGCAGTATAGGGATAGCCCAGCTCCACTCTGTAATGGAATCCTGTGTGTTGTGAGTTCATTTTCCCCTTCACTACTGAGGCCCGAGGAACTCCCTCTTCTGGTAGAGAAAGGTAGTGAGCCTGATTATCAAACACCTGAGTTTGATGATGACTGGCTGAGTGGAGTTACTGACTGGATATAAGGCTGCCGACGCCCTTCTGCCCTGCGGGTGATTTCTCTGTGGGATCCTTGGAGACCAGTCTGAATTCCTGCTCTTCTAAAGCTAAGTTTTCTGCTCGGCTTTTTGCATTGGTGCTTTGACTTTGTTTTGCTTTGTTTTTCTGGATTTCTGCCATTCCCTGCTGGGGTGAGCTGAATTCCTTTAGCTCTGTCTTCTGAAAATACCTGAGTGCTGATTTAGTTTTTGAAGCCTAGCTGCTTCAGGGTCTTTTTCCATATCAGCTGTTGGCTTATGTCTTTGATAGGGTTTTGGCAGATTGCAGACAGCAACCTTCCTTTCCTTTTCTGTTTAGTTAGCTTGGGCCCCATCGTTTGCTCAGGCTATCTTTCTATCTGTGTGAGTGTTTTTTCATCTTGCTTCACCGTCATTATATGTTGGCGGCTGCCTTTTACTTTGGGGTCTGCTCTGGGGCAGTTTAGATTTCCTTTTCTGTCTTTAGGCTATTTAGCGCTCCGGCTGTGATTGAGGGGTCTAGGGCATCGCAGGAACCCCCCACGGCTACTGCTAGTTGTGTTGATAGGTTCAGGGGTCTGCAATCTGATAGTTGCCAACTTCTCTGGTTTTCTGGACGTAGCTTCTATTTTTGTGTCTGCCTTCTACGGTGACTCAGTCATAACAGAATCACCCGCCATACCGCAGATCCTAGGGTACTCTATAGCAGGAAAGAATTGAAAAAAAAAAAAAAAAGTGTATATTTTTTCCTCTATATCTCTGAGGCCGTAGGGGGAATTTTTTTTTCTCTCAATGGAGATAAAGCAATTGTCTGCTCGTGTGGAGCAGCTCGCTGCGGAAGTGCGGGGAATTTCCGCCTACCTTGCTCATTCACATGCTGCTGAACCAAAGATTCCTACACCTGATGTATTTTTTGGGGATCGGTCTAAATTTTTGAATTTCAAAAATAATTGTAAATTATTTTTTGCCTTAAAGCCTAACTCGTCAGGGAGCTCCACGCAGCAGGTTAAAATTGTCATCTCTTTGCTGCGTGGCGATCCCCAGGATTGGGCGTTTTCGTTGAAACCAGATGATCCTATTCTGACTAATGTGAATGCATTTTTTCAGGCCTTGGGGTTGTTGTATGACGAACCTAATGCCATTGATCAGGCTGAAAAGACCCTGCTGGCATTGAACCAGGGTCATGATTCTGCAGAATTGTACTGTCAAAAATTCCAAAAGTGGGCAGTACTTACTACCTGGAATGATAATGCCTTGGCTGCTCTCTTTCGGAAGGGGTTGTCAGAAGTCTTAAAAGATACTATGGTGGGATTTCCTGTTCCCTCTGGTCTTGACGATTCTATGTCATTAGCCATTCAGGTTGATTGGCGTTTGCGCGAACGCAAAGCTGCACGAGAGGTGTTGCCACCTGTTGAACAAATGTCTGAACCTATGCAATGTGATAGAGTTTTTTCCAGAGAGCAGCGTCAGGAGTTCAGAAGGCGTAATAAGTTGTGTTTTTTCTGTGGAGATGCCTCGCATATTATTTCTGTCTGTCCTAAACGAGAGAAACGCTTTGCACACACGTTTTCTGTTGGTGGTGTTCAACCTAAGTTTCTTCTGGCTATTACTCTGATCTGCTCCCTGTCCACATTTTCCGCCAAGGCTTTTGTGGATTCGGGAGCAGCCCTAAACCTAATGGACTTGGATTTTGCTAAACGTTGTGGATTTCCGATGACACCTCTGCAGACGCCTATCCCTTTGAGGGGAATTGATGCTACTCCTTTGGCTAAAAATAAACCTCAGTTTTGGACCCAGGTGGTAATGCGGGTCGCCCCAGACCATCAAGAAAATTGCAGATTTTTGGTGTTGCATAATCTGCATGATACTATTGTTCTGGGGTTTCCCTGGTTACAAATTCATAATCCAGTTTTGGATTGGAAATCTGTGTCTGTGGTGAGTTGGGGTTGTCGGTGTGCCTTTAGTGAGGCTCCGGTGTTTTCCACCTCTCCTCAGTCGCATGATGTTCCTGATTATTTGGCGGACTTTTATGATGTATTTAGTGAGAATGAGTCTGCGTCTCTGCCTCCTCATAGGAGTTATGACTGTGCAATTGAACTGAGCCCGGGGTGTAAATTTCCCAAGGGTCGGCTCTTCAATTTATCTGTACCCGAGCACGAGGCTATGCGATCCTATATTAAGGAGGCGTTGGAGAAGGGTCATATTAGACCATCCTCGTCACCCTTAGGTGCCGGGGTTTTTTTGTAGCCAAAAAGGATGGATCATTAAGACCTTGTATTGATTATTGTGCCCTCAACAAAATTACTGTTAAATATCAGTATCCGTTACCCCTGATTTCTGATCTATTCTCCAGAGTTAAAGGTTCTTGCTGGTTTACCAAGCTTGACCTCAGGGGGGCGTATAATCTTATTCGCATTAAGCATGGGGATGAATGGAAGACGGCGTTTAATACTCCGGAGGGACATTTTGAGTACCTGGTGATGCCTTTTGGGCTCACTAATGCCCCTTCTGTCTTCCAGTGCTTCATGAACGATATTTTCCGAGATTTTGTCGATAAATTTTTGATTATCTATCTGGATGATATTTTGATCTTCTCCAAGGATTGGGATTCTCATGTGGAACATATTCGGACTGTGTTCCGGATCTTGAGGGAGAATTCCCTGTATGTCAAAGGATCGAAATGCCTTTTTGGAGTACAGAGGATTTCTTTTTTGGGATTTATTTTGTCCCCGTCTACTATTGAAATGGACCCGGCCAAAGTACAGGCCATTTACGATTGGGTTCAGCCCACTTCTTTGAAGGCCCTCCAGAAGTTTTTGGGTTTTGCTAATTTTTATCGGAAATTTATAGCAAAATTTTCTAGTATTGCCAAGCCATTGACTGATTTGACTAAGAAGGGTGCTGATGTGTTAAATTGGTCTCCGGAGGCTGTTTCTTCCTTTCAGGAGCTGAAGCAAAGATTCACCTCCGCCCCGGTTTTGCGACAACCTGATGTCTCACTTCTGTTCCAGGTAGAGGTGGATGATTCTGAGATTGGGGCAGGAGCTGCTTTGTCCCAAAAGGATCCTGTAACATCTAAAATGAATCCCTGTGCTTTCTTTTCCCGAAAGTTCTCTCCATCTGAACGTAACTATGATGTGGGGAATCGGGAACTGTTGGCCATGAAATGGGCATTTGAGGAGTGGAGACATTGGTTGGAGGGAGCTAATCATCAAGTCGTGGTCCTCACTGACCACAAGAATTTGATTTACCTAGAGTCGGCTAAGCGCTTGAACCCTAGACAGGCTAGGTGGGCCTTGTTTTTTACACGTTTTGATTTTGTGGTTTCTTTTCTTCCTGGAACTAAGAATGTCAAGGCAGACGCCCTCTCTAGGAGCTTCTTTGCTGATTCTCCTGTGGTGACCAAGCCTGCTACCATCTTAGGCGAAGGGGTGGTTCTTTCTGCCATCTCGCCCGATTTGAGACGTGCTCTGGAAGAGTTCCAGGAGGACAAACCTGAGCGTTGTCCCAGTGGAAAGTTGTATGTTCCTGACCAGTGAAGAGTGATGTCTGAAGTTCATTGCTCTGCTTTGGCTGGTCATCCAGGTATTTTTGGTACTAGAGATCTGGTGAGTCGGTCTTTTTGGTGGCCCTCCTTGTCTCGTGATGTCAGG
Organism: Dendrobates tinctorius; assembly: GCF_039654945.1. Lineage (NCBI taxonomy): Eukaryota > Metazoa > Chordata > Amphibia > Anura > Dendrobatidae > Dendrobates > Dendrobates tinctorius. The sequence continues at coordinate 2,545,133 of NW_027361991.1, read as the reverse complement.
AATTTTGTGCAGTCCTGTGGGACGTGCTCCCAGTCTAAATCGTGTTCTCGCTCTAGTGGGTTGTTGATGCCTTTGCCTGTCCCCAAGAGGCCATGGACCCATATTTCAATGGATTTCATCTCTGATATGCCTGTCTCTCAAAGGATGACTGTTATTTGGGTGATTTGTGATAGGTTCTCTAAGATGGTTCATCTTGTACCACTCCCTAAGTTGCCGTCTTCCTCTGAGTTGGTGCCCCTGTTTTTACAACAGGTGGTTCGCTTGCACGGGATTCCTGAGAACATTGTATCTGACAGAGGAGTCCAGTTTGTGTCTAGATTTTGGAGAACTTTCTGTTCCAAGCTGGGAATTCAGTTGTCCTTCTCCTCTGCTTTTCACCCTCAGACCAATGGGCAGACAGAGAGAACAAACCAGACCTTGGAGTCATGTTTGAGATGTTTTATTTCTGCTGATCAGGATGATTGGGTTTCATTTTTGCCCTTGGCCGAATTTGCTTTAAATAATAGAGCTAGTTCTGCCACCTTGATGTCACCTTTTTTTTGTAACTTTGGGTTTCATCCTCGATTTTCTTCAGGGCAGGTGGAGCCCTCTGCCTGCCCAGGTGTTGACACTGTGGTGGAGAGAATGCACCAGATCTGGGACCAAGTGGTGGATAAGTTATCTCTCTCCCAGGAAAAGGCCCAGCGGTTTTCCAACCGACATAGGACCATTGGTCCCCAGTTTAAGGTTGGTGATATGGTGTGGTTATCATCAAAAAATCTTGCTATGAAGGTGGCTTCTCCTAAGTTTAAGCCTAGATTTATTTTACCTTACAAGATTTTGGAGATTATTAATCCGGTCTCTTTTCATTTGGCTCTTCCTGTCACATTTAAAATCCATAATGTGTTCCATAAATCTTTGTTGAAGAGGTTTGTTGAACCTGTTGTTCCGGGGGTGGCACCTCCAGACCCCGTATTGGTTGAAGGTAACATGGAATATGAGGTAGAGAAAGTACTGGATTCCCGTCTGGCTAGACGGAGACTCCAGTATTTGGTTAAGTGGAAGGGTTATGGTCAGGAGTAGAGTTGAGCGACTTTTGTTTTTTTAGGGTCGCGTTTCGTTTCGTGAAACCCGACTTTTCCAAAAGTCGGGTCGCGCAAGATCGTCCGATTATAGGGAAAAGTCGGGGTCGTCCCGAAACACGAAACCCAATGTAAGTCAATGGGGAATAAAAGTCGGCAGTGAGAGGAGGACAGGAAACACACCTACAGTGCCCATTTGAATGCCAAAAGCATCAATTCTTCTTACTTAAGCTTGTCAACCTTAATTAACTTCATAATACAAGTTACGCACTGAAAAATGGGGGTTATTTGGCTAAAGTTGTGGATGGGGAGGGCTGGCTGCAGGTTTTCATGTGCCCTGGGCGAAAGAGCGCCCCTTTAACACATACCACAACTCATCATGCTCCGATACGGCAGAGAAATAGCGGTATAGTACAATGAAAAATACCTCACTTTTTACATCTCATGACGAGGCCCATCTATTTCTCCATACAGAATCATTGGTCCCATATAATGTTTGAAACAGTATATGATGAGCTCCACATAATGCTACAGTATATGTTGGTCCCCATGGATGAAGCTCCACTGTCTTATGGGCCCAAATAATGCTCCAAACATAATGGGCCCCATTTCTAATGCTCTAGTGTATAATGGGCCCTGTAAATTCTGCTCCAGTGTCTGATGTCCACCTTTGGAATGTTCCAGTGTATGGTGGGCCCCATCTATCATTCTCAGACGGTGTTAGGCCCAGTATGGATTGCACGTGATTGCACAAAGGTGAGAAAGGGTACCGTATCCCCAGATAACATGTATGGATAGCGTACACATTCAAAATATATGTCTCAGGAGGCAGGCTCAGACGGTGTTAGGCCCAGTATGGATTGCACGTGATTGCACAAAGGTTAGAAAGGGTACCATTTCCCCGGATAACATGTATGGATAGCGTACACATTCAAAATATATGTCTCAGGAGGCAGGCTCAGACGGTGTTAGGCCCAGTATGGATTGCACGTGATTGCACAAAGGTTAGAAAGGGTACCGTTTCCCCGGATAACATGTATGGATAGCGTACACATTCAAAATATATGTCTCAGGAGGCAGGCTCAGACGGTGTTAGGCCCAGTATGGATTGCACGTGATTGCACAAAGGTTAGAAAGGGTACCGTATCCCCAGATAACATGTATGGATAGCGTACACATTCAAAATATATGTCTCAGGAGGCAGGCTCAGATGGTGTCAGGCCCAGTATGGATTGCACGTGATTGCACAAAGGTTAGAAAGGGTACCGTATCCCCAGATAACATGTATGGATAGCGTACACATTCAAAATATATGTCTCAGGAGGCAGGCTCAGACGGTGTTAGGCCCAGTATGGATTGCACGTGATTGCACAAAGGTTAGAAAGGGTACCGTATCCCCAGATAACATGTATGGATAGCGTACACATTCAAAATATATGTCTCAGGAGGCAGGCTCAGATGGTGTTAGGCCCAGTATGGATTGCACGTGATTGTACAAAGGTGAGAAAGGGTACCGTTTCCCCGGATAACATGTATGGATAGCGTACACATTCAAAATATATGTCTCAGGAGGCAGGCTCAGACGGTGTCAGGCACAGTATGGATTTGACGGCCCAGATTACACAGCGGAGGAGCAGGGAGAGGTAAAGATTGCAAATGCTGGGGCCCTGCCCAAGCAAGGGGGGCCCACTCGTGGGCGTCGGTACTGGCACTGGGCCCCTCATAGTACAGCGGTGTGTCTGACGGCGGGTGTGCACCACCACCGTCAGAGACACTTGATTGCACTATGAGGAACCCTGTGCCAGTGCCCGCGCCCAAGAGTCGGCCTACCCACCTGTCCAGGGCAACGGCACTCGCACGGTGTCGTGCGCTAGGTGGTGACCCCGGCCATGGGGGGGGAGGCAGCACAGTTAGGGAGTTTTAGAAAGTGGCATATGTTGATGTTGGACATTCAGCTGATGCAAAAGGCGAAATAGGTGAAGTCCCAGGAAGAGGTGGACCAAAGCAAGCCATTTTTCTGTCACCCTATGTGTCATCAGGGGAAGGTGGGACAAAATCCTTGGAAACCCATGCATGGTTCATTTTAATGAAGGTTAGATCATCCACATTTTGGGTTGAAAGACGGGTCCTTTTTTCTGTCAGGATTGATCCAGCTGCACTGAAGACTCTTTCCGATAGCACACTTGCAGCTGGGCAAGCGAGCTCCTGTAAGGCATATTGGGCCAATTCCGGCCAGGTGTCCAGTTTAGCGGCCCAATAGTCAAAGGGGAATGACCTGTGTGGGAGAACATCGATATGGGAGGAAAAGTAGTTTGTAACCATAGTTGACAACTGCTGTCTCCTGTCACTTTCCATCGATGCAGTATTACCAGTTGTGTGAGCGGTATTTGAAAAATCAGTCCACAACATTGTCATGAAACCCCTGTCTCCAACACCACTTCTGCTGTGTGCACCACGAACACCTCTGCCAAGCTGCCCCCGGCCCGTACGGCTCGTGTGAGAACCATCACCGCTGCTGTGTGCTGGGAATGCCTCAAGCAACCGATTTACCAGAGTTGCTTGTTTATTAGCCAATATTAGGTCAAGGTTCTCCTGTGGCATAATGTTTTGTAATTTGCCTTTATAGCGTGGATCCAGGATGCTGGCCAACCAGTAGTCGTCATCGTTCATCATTTTGGCAATGCGGGGGTCCCTTTTTAGGATCTGCAAGGCATAATCTGACATGTGGGCCAATGTTCCCGGTGTCAATGATGCACTGCGAGTGCTGGGTGGAGGAGCACTTTCTGGCAAATCCACATCCCTCCAGTCACGCAAAAACCCTGTACCAGACCTTGCCACGCCAACATTTTCACTTGCCCCACGAGATGCATCCTCCTCCCCTAAGTAATCATCCCCATCATCATCCTCCTCCTCCTCTTCTTCCTCCACCTCGTCCAGGAGAGGTCCCTGAGCAGACAATGGCTGAATGTCATCAAGGATTCCCTCCTCCTCTTCCTCCTCATCAACATTGGCTGCAGACGCCTGCTCCTTAAGGTGCGTCAAAGTTTGCATGAGCAGACGCATAAGTGGGATGCTCATGCTTAGGATGGCGTTGTCTGCGCTTACCAGCCGTGTGCATTCCTCAAAACACTGAAGGACTTTACAGAGGTCTTTCAGCTTCGACCACTGCACACCTGTCAACTCCATGTCTGCTCTCAAAGTGCCTGGCCGTGTATCCTCCCACAAATGCATGATGGCCTGCCTCTGCTCGCACAGCCACTCCACCATGTGCAGGGTGGAGTTCCACCTTGTTGCAATGTCGATAATGAGGCGGTGGTTGGGAAGGTGGAGCAATCGCTGCAGCTTCTGCATACGAACGGAGTGTACAGGTGACCGGCGGATGTGCACGCACAGTCTTCGCACCTTCTGGAGCAGGGCTGTTAACTCCGGATAATTTTTGAGGAAGCACTGCACCACCAGGTTCAAGGTGTGAGCCAAGCAAGGTATGTGGCTGAGTTTTGAAAGGGCTATGGCTGCCACAAAATTACGGCCGTTATCACTAACTACCTTGCCTGCCTCAAGATGTACACTGCCCAGCCATGACTCAGTTTGTCACTTCAAGTACTCGGCCAGCACCTCGGCGGTGTGTCTGTTGCCCAAACACATCATCTGCAACACAGCCTGCTGACGCTTTCCACTAGCTGCTCGATAGGGGGACACATCGTGTGGAACAGTGGCAGCTGCAGATGGAGTGCTCGTACGACTGCGCTCTGTGGACGAGCTTTCGCTTCTGGAGGAGGGGGAGGAGGAGGGTCGAACGCCTACAGCCAACTGTTTCCTATACCGTGGGCTAGGCAGCACTGTCCCACCACCGCTGTCCCCTGTGGACCCTGCATCCACCACATTAACCCAGTGCGCAGTGATGGACACGTAACGGCCCTGGCCATGCCGACTGGACCATGCATCAGTTGTGAGGTGCACCTTTCCGCTCACTGACTGCTTGAGTGCATGGACAATGCGGTCTTTCACATGATGGTGGAGGGCTGGGATGGCTTTGCGAGAGAAGAAGTGGCGACTGGGTAGGTCATAGCGTGGTACTGCATAGGCCATGAGTTCGCGGAAAGCTGTGCTTTCCACCAACCGATAGGGCATCATCTCAAACGAGATTAGTTTGGCAATGTGCGCGTTCAAACCCAGTGTACGCGGATGAGAGACTGAGTACTTTCTTGACCTACTCATAGTGTCTGGGAGGGTGAGCTGGACTTGAGAGCTGCATATGGTGGAAGTAGCGGTGGACAGGGCGGACTGAGAGAGGGTTGATGATGGTGATGGAGTTGGTGTTCTTTCTGATGGCCTAGAATCAGTCTTTCGTTGATATAACAGTGGGATTCCCTGACTGCTGTGGCCTTGCAACGACACCTCAACATTTGCTGCTGTGCTAACCGGTGGGCTTACAGTGGGGGAAACAATGTAGCGTTGCTGACTACCTTCGCTGTGATCAGTTGCACATGTGGCACTTGAGGCTTGGTGTTGTGTCCACGCTTGCAAGTGCATGCTGGTTAAATGTCTAAGCATGCAACTGGTATTCAAATTTTTCAGATTTTTCCCTCGGCTAAAGGTCTTTGCGCACTTCTTACAGATAACCTTGGCCTGATCATGAGGATTTTGGTCAAAAAAGTGCCACACTGCACTCTTCCTACTTTGGCAGACATTTTGCGGCCTAGCACGCTGTGATCTTTTGACCCTCTGGACAAGCTGTCCAGCAACTCTTTTGATGTTTGGAACCTGTCTTTGGAGTGCTCCGGGCCTGCCAGATAACAGCTGTTGCGATGTCGATGTCTGCTGTGGATGCTCCTCATCTGAGCTATTGGAAGCAGCACCCTCTTCCCCCAATGGATGCCAATCTGGGTCAACAACTGGGTCATCCATCACCTCCTCTTCTATGTCATGTGCACCTTCCTCTGTGTCACCGTGTATGGTGGTATAGTGTGCGGGAAGGGGCACCTGAGTCTCATCAGGGTCAGAATCTGGCTCTGTACACTGCGAGGACAATGTAGTGCTCTGAGTGAATGTACCAGCAGAATCATCCATCAGCAGCTGTGCATCAGTGCACTCCATGTCAGATTCATCTTGGCCTGGGTAATTCACCATTTGACTTGATAATCCAGGCATGGTATGTGAAAACAGCTCCATGGAGTAATCAGTAGTATGGCCTGCGTCATCCTTCAATCTTGGTTGGGGTGAAGGACACAAGGAAAGGTGTGGTTCATGAACATGAGCCTCCAATGACGACTCAGTGCTTTTACTTTTTACAACTGAAGAAGAGGAGGCGATAGAGCTGGAGGCTGAGTCAGCAATGTAAGACAAAACTTTTTCCTGATGCTCTGGCTTTAAAAGCGATTTGCCAACTCCTAGAAAACTAAGCATTCGAGGCCTTATGTAGCCAGACGATGACGCAGGCTCAACACCTCCTGCATTCGGTCCTATTTTGCTCTTGCCACTACCATCAGATCCACCACCAACACCATCATTACCAGCTGCCAACCCCCGCCCAATTCCACGGCCTCTTCCACCAGCCTTCCTCATTTTTGGTAGAAATGTAGACAAAATCCAACAAACTATATAGTAATGTAAAACAAGGTACAAGGTGTCTATAGGACAGGGGAGATTTTGAATTTCTGCAGACACTTGTGGACACTGGACACTTTTGGATTGTGTGAGGCCCAATGAATATCTGAGCGCTATGTGACAGGCTCGATGGCACAGCTGTGACCAAAGTGACGAGAGGATAAGGGAGATTTTGAATCTCTGCACACACTTTTGGACACTGGACACTTGTGGATTGTGTGAGGCCCAATGAATATCTGAGCGCTATGTGACAGGCTCGATGGAACAGCTGTGACCAAAGTGACGAGAGGATAAGGGAGATTTTGAATCTCTGCACACACTTTTGGACACTGGACACTTGTGGATTGTGTGAGGCCCAATGAATATCTGAGCGCTATGTGACAGGCTCGATGGCACAGCTGTGACCAAAGTGACGAGAGGATAAGGGAGATTTTGAATCTCTGCACACACTTTTGGACACTGGACACTTGTGAATTGTGTGAGGCCCAATGAATATCTGAGCGCTATGTGACAGGCTCGATGGCACAGCTGTGACCAAAGTGACGAGAGGATAAGGGAGATTTTGAATCTCTGCACACACTTTTGGACACTGGACACTTGTGGATTGTGTGAGGCCCAATGAATATCTGAGCGCTATGTGACAGGCTTGATGGCACAGCTGTGACCAAAGTGACGAGAGGATAAGGGAGATTTTGAATCTCTGCACACACTTTTGGACACTGGACACTTGTGGATTGTGTGAGGCCCAATGAATATCTGAGCGCTATGTGACAGGCTCGATGGCACAGCTGTGACCAAAGTGACGAGAGGATAAGGGAGATTTTGAATCTCTGCACACACTTTTGGACACTGGACACTTGTGGATTGTGTGAGGCCCAATGAATATCTGAGCGCTATGTGACAGGCTCGATGGCACAGCTGTGACCAAAGTGATGAGAGGATAAGGGAGATTTTGAATCTCTGCACACACTTTTGGACACTGGACACTTGTGGATTGTGTGAGGCCCAATGAATATCTGAGCGCTATGTGACAGACTCGATGTCACAGCTGTGAACAAAGTGACTACAAGATAAGGGAGATTTTGAATCTCTGCACACACTTTTGGACACTGGACACTTGTGGATTGTGTGAGGCCCAATGAATATCTGAGCGCTATGTGACAGGCTCGATGGCACAGCTGTGACCAAAGTGACGAGAGGATAAGGGAGATTTTGAATCTCTGCACACACTTTTGGACACTGGACACTTGTGGATTGTGTGAGGCCCAATGAATATCTGAGCGCTATGTGACAGGCTCGATGGCACAGCTGTGACCAAAGTGACGAGAGGATAAGGGAGATTTTGAATCTCTGCACACACTTTTGGACACTGGACACTTGTGGATTGTGTGAGGCCCAATGAATATCTGAGCGCTATGTGACAGGCTCGATGGCACAGCTGTGACCAAAGTGACGAGAGGATAAGGGAGATTTTGAATCTCTGCACACACTTTTGGACACTGGACACTTGTGGATTGTGTGAGGCCCAATGAATATCTGAGCGCTATGTGACAGGCTCGATGGCACAGCTGTGACCAAAGTGACGAGAGGATAAGGGAGATTTTGAATCTCTGCACACACTTTTGGACACTGGACACTTGTGGATTGTGTGAGGCCCAATGAATATCTGAGCGCTATGTGACAGGCTCGATGGCACAGCTGTGACCAAAGTGACGAGAGGATAAGGGAGATTTTGAATCTCTGCACACACTTTTGGACACTGGACACTTGTGGATTGTGTGAGGCCCAATGAATATCTGAGCGCTATGTGACAGGCTCGATGGCACAGCTGTGACCAAAGTGACGAGAGGATAAGGGAGATTTTGAATCTCTGCACACACTTTTGGACACTGGACACTTGTGGATTGTGTGAGGCCCAATGAATATCTGAGCGCTATGTGACAGGCTCGATGGCACAGCTGTGACCAAAGTGACGAGAGGATAAGGGAGATTTTGAATCTCTGCACACACTTTTGGACACTGGACACTTGTGGATTGTGTGAGGCCCAATGAATATCTGAGCGCTATGTGACAGGCTCGATGGCATAGCTGTGACCAAAGTGACGAGAGGATAAGGGAGATTTTGAATCTCTGCACACACTTTTGGACACTGGACACTTGTGGATTGTGTGAGGCCCAATGAATATCTGAGCGCTATGTGACAGGCTCGATGGCACAACTGTGACCAAAGTGACGAGAGGATAAGGGAGATTTTGAATCTCTGCACACACTTTTGGACACTGGACACTTGTGGATTGTGTGAGGCCCAATGAATATCTGAGCGCTATGTGACAGGCTCGATGGCACAGCTGTGACCAAAGTGACGAGAGGATAAGGGAGATTTTGAATCTCTGCACACACTTTTGGACACTGGACACTTGTGGATTGTGTGAGGCCCAATGAATATCTGAGCGCTATGTGACAGGCTTGATGGCACAGCTGTGACCAAAGTGATGAGAGGATAAGGGAGATTTTGAATCTCTGCACACACTTTTGGACACTGGACACTTGTGGATTGTGTGAGGCCCAATGAATATCTGAGCGCTATGTGACAGGCTCGATGGCACAGCTGTGACCAAAGTGATGAGAGGATAAGGGAGATTTTGAATCTCTGCACACACTTTTGGACACTGGACACTTGTGGATTGTGTGAGGCCCAATGAATATCTGAGCGCTATGTGACAGGCTCGATGGCACAGCTGTGACCAAAGTGACGAGAGGATAAGGGAGATTTTGAATCTCTGCACACACTTTTGGACACTGGACACTTGTGGATTGTGTGAGGCCCAATGAATATCTGAGCGCTATGTGACAGGCTCGATGGCACAGCTGTGACCAAAGTGACGAGAGGATAAGGGAGATTTTGAATCTCTGCACACACTTTTGGACACTGGACACTTGTGGATTGTGTGAGGCCCAATGAATATCTGAGCGCTATGTGACAGGCTTGATGGCACAGCTGTGACCAAAGTGACGAGAGGATAAGGGAGATTTTGAATCTCTGCACACACTTTTGGACACTGGACACTTGTGGATTGTGTGAGGCCCAATGAATATCTGAGCGCTATGTGACAGGCTCGATGGCACAGCTGTGACCAAAGTGACGAGAGGATAAGGGAGATTTTGAATCTCTGCACACACTTTTGGACACTGGACACTTGTGGATTGTGTGAGGCCCAATGAATATCTGAGCGCTATGTGACAGGCTCGATGGCACAGCTGTGACCAAAGTGATGAGAGGATAAGGGAGATTTTGAATCTCTGCACACACTTTTGGACACTGGACACTTGTGGATTGTGTGAGGCCCAATGAATATCTGAGCGCTATGTGACAGACTCGATGTCACAGCTGTGAACAAAGTGACTACAAGATAAGGGAGATTTTGAATCTCTGCACACACTTTTGGACACTGGACACTTGTGGATTGTGTGAGGCCCAATGAATATCTGAGCGCTATGTGACAGGCTCGATGGCACAGCTGTGACCAAAGTGACGAGAGGATAAGGGAGATTTTGAATCTCTGCACACACTTTTGGACACTGGACACTTGTGGATTGTGTGAGGCCCAATGAATATCTGAGCGCTATGTGACAGGCTCGATGGCACAGCTGTGACCAAAGTGACGAGAGGATAAGGGAGATTTTGAATCTCTGCACACACTTTTGGACACTGGACACTTGTGGATTGTGTGAGGCCCAATGAATATCTGAGCGCTATGTGACAGGCTCGATGGCACAGCTGTGACCAAAGTGACGAGAGGATAAGGGAGATTTTGAATCTCTGCACACACTTTTGGACACTGGACACTTGTGGATTGTGTGAGGCCCAATGAATATCTGAGCGCTATGTGACAGGCTCGATGGCACAGCTGTGACCAAAGTGACGAGAGGATAAGGGAGATTTTGAATCTCTGCACACACTTTTGGACACTGGACACTTGTGGATTGTGTGAGGCCCAATGAATATCTGAGCGCTATGTGACAGGCTCGATGGCACAGCTGTGACCAAAGTGACGAGAGGATAAGGGAGATTTTGAATCTCTGCACACACTTTTGGACACTGGACACTTGTGGATTGTGTGAGGCCCAATGAATATCTGAGCGCTATGTGACAGGCTCGATGGCACAGCTGTGACCAAAGTGACGAGAGGATAAGGGAGATTTTGAATCTCTGCACACACTTTTGGACACTGGACACTTGTGGATTGTGTGAGGCCCAATGAATATCTGAGCGCTATGTGACAGGCTCGATGGCACAGCTGTGACCAAAGTGACGAGAGGATAAGGGAGATTTTGAATCTCTGCACACACTTTTGGACACTGGACACTTGTGGATTGTGTGAGGCCCAATGAATATCTGAGCGCTATGTGACAGGCTCGATGGCATAGCTGTGACCAAAGTGACGAGAGGATAAGGGAGATTTTGAATCTCTGCACACACTTTTGGACACTGGACACTTGTGGATTGTGTGAGGCCCAATGAATATCTGAGCGCTATGTGACAGGCTCGATGGCACAACTGTGACCAAAGTGACGAGAGGATAAGGGAGATTTTGAATCTCTGCACACACTTTTGGACACTGGACACTTGTGGATTGTGTGAGGCCCAATGAATATCTGAGCGCTATGTGACAGGCTCGATGGCACAGCTGTGACCAAAGTGACGAGAGGATAAGGGAGATTTTGAATCTCTGCACACACTTTTGGACACTGGACACTTGTGGATTGTGTGAGGCCCAATGAATATCTGAGCGCTATGTGACAGGCTTGATGGCACAGCTGTGACCAAAGTGATGAGAGGATAAGGGAGATTTTGAATCTCTGCACACACTTTTGGACACTGGACACTTGTGGATTGTGTGAGGCCCAATGAATATCTGAGCGCTATGTGACAGGCTTGATGGCACAGCTGTGACCAAAGTGATGAGAGGATAAGGGAGATTTTGAATCTCTGCACACACTTTTGGACACTGGACACTTGTGGATTGTGTGAGGCCCAATGAATATCTGAGCGCTATGTGACAGGCTCGATGGCACAGCTGTGACCAAAGTGACGAGAGGATAAGGGAGATTTTGAATCTCTGCACACACTTTTGGACACTGGACACTTGTGGATTGTGTGAGGCCCAATGAATATCTGAGCGCTATGTGACAGGCTCGATGGCACAGCTGTGACCAAAGTGACGAGAGGATAAGGGAGATTTTGAATCTCTGCACACACTTTTGGACACTGGACACTTGTGGATTGTGTGAGGCCCAATGAATATCTGAGTGCTATGTGACAGGCTCGATGGCACAGCTGTGACCAAAGTGACGAGAGGATAAGGGAGATTTTGAATCTCTGCACACACTTTTGGACACTGGACACTTGTGGATTGTGTGAGGCCCAATGAATATCTGAGCGCTATGTGACAGGCTCGATGGCACAGCTGTGACCAAAGTGACGAGAGGATAAGGGAGATTTTGAATCTCTGCACACACTTTTGGACACTGGACACTTGTGGATTGTGTGAGGCCCAATGAATATCTGAGCGCTATGTGACAGGCTCGATGGCACAGCTGTGACCAAAGTGATGAGAGGATAAGGGAGATTTTGAATCTCTGCACACACTTTTGGACACTGGACACTTGTGGATTGTGTGAGGCCCAATGAATATCTGAGCGCTATGTGACAGGCTCGATGGCACAGCTGTGACCAAAGTGACTACAGGATAAGGGAGATTTTGAATCTCTGCACACACTTTTGGACACTGGACACATGTGGATTGTGTGAGGCCCAATAAATATCTGAGCGCTATGTGACAGGCTCGATGGCACAGCTGTGACCAAAGTGACGAGAGGATAAGGGAGATTTTGAATCTCTGCACACACTTTTGGACACTGGACACTTGTGGATTGTGTGAGGCCCAATGAATATCTGAGCGCTATGTGACAGGCTCGATGGCACAGCTGTGACCAAAGTGACGAGAGGATAAGGGAGATTTTGAATCTCTGCACACACTTTTGGACACTGGACACTTGTGGATTGTGTGAGGCCCAATGAATATCTGTGCGCTATGTGACAGGCTCGATGGCACAGCTGTGACCAAAGTGACGAGAGGATAAGGGAGATTTTGAATCTCTGCACACACTTTTGGACACTGGACACTTGTGGATTGTGTGAGGCCCAATGAATATCTGAGCGCTATGTGACAGGCTCGATGGCACAGCTGTGACCAAAGTGACGAGAGGATAAGGGAGATTTTGAATCACTGCACACACTTTTGGACACTGGACACTTGAGGATTGTGTGAGGCCCAATGAATATCTGAGCGCTATGTGACAGGCTCGATGGCACAGCTGTGACCAAAGTGACGAGAGGATAAGGGAGATTTTGAATCTCTGCACACACTTTTGGACACTGGACACTTGTGGATTGTGTGAGGCCCAATGAATATCTGAGCGCTATGTGACAGGCTTGATGGCACAGCTGTGACCAAAGTGATGAGAGGATAAGGGAGATTTTGAATCTCTGCACACACTTTTGGACACTGGACACTTGTGGATTGTGTGAGGCCCAATGAATATCTGAGCGCTATGTGACAGGCTCGATGGCACAGCTGTGACCAAAGTGACTACAGGATAAGGGAGATTTTGAATCTCTGCACACACTTTTGGACACTGGACACTTGTGGATTGTGTGAGGCCCAATGAATATCTGAGCGCTATGTGACAGGCTCGATGGCACAGCTGTGACCAAAGTGACGAGAGGATAAGGGAGATTTTGAATCTCTGCACACACTTTTGGACACTGGACACTTGTGGATTGTGTGAGGCCCAATGAATATCTGAGCGCTATGTGACAGGCTCGATGGCACAGCTGTGACCAAAGTGACGAGAGGATAAGGGAGATTTTGAATCTCTGCACACACTTTTGGACACTGGACACTTGTGGATTGTGTGAGGCCCAATGAATATCTGAGCGCTATGTGACAGGCTCGATGGCACAGCTGTGACCAAAGTGACGAGAGGATAAGGGAGATTTTGAATCTCTGCACACACTTTTGGACACTGGACACTTGTGGATTGTGTGAGGCCCAATGAATATCTGAGCGCTATGTGACAGGCTCGATGGCACAGCTGTGACCAAAGTGATGAGAGGATAAGGGAGATTTTGAATCTCTGCACACACTTTTGGAACTGGACACTTGTGGATTGTGTGAGGCCCAATGAATATCTGAGCGCTATGTGACAAGCTCGATGGCACAGCTGTGACCAAAGTGACGAGAGGATAAGGGAGATTTTGAATCTCTGCACACACTTTTGGACACTGGACACTTGTGGATTGTGTGAGGCCCAATGAATATCTGAGCGCTATGTGACAGGCTCGATGGCACAGCTGTGACCAAAGTGACGAGAGGATAAGGGAGATTTTGAATCTCTGCACACACTTTTGGACACTGGACACTTGTGGATTGTGTGAGGCCCAATGAATATCTGAGCGCTATGTGACAGGCTCGATGGCACAGCTGTGACCAAAGTGACGAGAGGATAAGGGAGATTTTGAATCTCTGCACACACTTTTGGACACTGGACACTTGTGGATTGTGTGAGGCCCAATGAATATCTGAGCGCTATGTGACAGGCTCGATGGCACAGCTGTGACCAAAGTGATGAGAGGATAAGGGAGATTTTGAATCTCTGCACACACTTTTGGACACTGGACACTTGTGGATTGTGTGAGGCCCAATGAATATCTGAGCGCTATGTGACAGGCTCGATGGCACAGCTGTGACCAAAGTGACTACAGGATAAGGGAGATTTTGAATCTCTGCACACACTTTTGGACACTGGACACTTGTGGATTGTGTGAGGCCCAATGAATATCTGAGCGCTATGTGACAGGCTCGATGGCACAGCTGTGACCAAAGTGACGAGAGGATAAGGGAGATTTTGAATCTCTGCACACACTTTTGGACACTGGACACTTGTGGATTGTGTGAGGCCCAATGAATATCTGAGCGCTATGTGACAGGCTCGATGGCACAGCTGTGACCAAAGTGACGAGAGGATAAGGGAGATTTTGAATCTCTGCACACACTTTTGGACACTGGACACTTGTGGATTGTGTGAGGCCCAATGAATATCTGAGCGCTATGTGACAGGCTCGATGGCACAGCTGTGACCAAAGTGACGAGAGGATAAGGGAGATTTTGAATCTCTGCACACACTTTTGGACACTGGACACTTGTGGATTGTGTGAGGCCCAATGAATATCTGAGCGCTATGTGACAGGCTCGATGGCACAGCTGTGACCAAAGTGACGAGAGGATAAGGGAGATTTTGAATCTCTGCACACACTTTTGGACACTGGACACTTGTGGATTGTGTGAGGCCCAATGAATATCTGAGCGCTATGTGACAGGCTCGATGGCACAGCTGTGACCAAAGTGACGAGAGGATAAGGGAGATTTTGAATCTCTGCACACACTTTTGGACACTGGACACTTGTGGATTGTGTGAGGCCCAATGAATATCTGAGCGCTATGTGACAGGCTCGATGGCACAGCTGTGACCAAAGTGACGAGAGGATAAGGGAGATTTTGAATCTCTGCACACACTTTTGGACACTGGACACTTGTGGATTGTGTGAGGCCCAATGAATATCTGAGCGCTATGTGACAGGCTCGATGGCACAGCTGTGACCAAAGTGACGAGAGGATAAGGGAGATTTTGAATCTCTGCACACACTTTTGGACACTGGACACTTGTGGATTGTGTGAGGCCCAATGAATATCTGAGCGCTATGTGACAGGCTCGATGGCACAGCTGTGACCAAAGTGACGAGAGGATAAGGGAGATTTTGAATCTCTGCACACACTTTTGGACACTGGACACTTGTGGATTGTGTGAGGCCCAATGAATATCTGAGCGCTATGTGACAGGCTCGATGGCACAGCTGTGACCAAAGTGACGAGAGGATAAGGGAGATTTTGAATCTCTGCACACACTTTTGGACACTGGACACTTGTGGATTGTGTGAGGCCCAATGAATATCTGAGCGCTATGTGACAGGCTCGATGGCACAGCTGTGACCAAAGTGACTACAGGATAAGGGAGATTTTGAATCTCTGCACACACTTTTGGACACTGGACACTTGTGGATTGTGTGAGGCCCAATGAATATCTGAGCGCTATGTGACAGGCTCGATGGCACAGCTGTGACCAAAGTGACGAGAGGATAAGGGAGATTTTGAATCTCTGCACACACTTTTGGACACTGGACACTTGTGGATTGTGTGAGGCCCAATGAATATCTGAGCGCTATGTGACAGGCTCGATGGCACAGCTGTGACCAAAGTGACGAGAGGATAAGGGAGATTTTGAATCTCTGCACACACTTTTGGACACTGGACACTTGTGGATTGTGTGAGGCCCAATGAATATCTGAGCGCTATGTGACAGGCTCGATGGCACAGCTGTGACCAAAGTGACGAGAGGATAAGGGAGATTTTGAATCTCTGCACACACTTTTGGACACTGGACACTTGTGGATTGTGTGAGGCCCAATGAATATCTGAGCGCTATGTGACAGGCTCGATGGCACAGCTGTGACCAAAGTGACGAGAGGATAAGGGAGATTTTGAATCTCTGCACACACTTTTGGACACTGGACACTTGTGGATTGTGTGAGGCCCAATGAATATCTGAGCGCTATGTGACAGGCTCGATGGCACAGCTGTGACCAAAGTGACGAGAGGATAAGGGAGATTTTGAATCTCTGCACACACTTTTGGACACTGGACACTTGTGGATTGTGTGAGGCCCAATGAATATCTGAGCGCTATGTGACAGGCTCGATGGCACAGCTGTGACCAAAGTGACGAGAGGATAAGGGAGATTTTGAATCTCTGCACACACTTTTGGACACTGGACACTTGTGGATTGTGTGAGGCCCAATGAATATCTGAGCGCTATGTGACAGGCTCGATGGCACAGCTGTGACCAAAGTGACGAGAGGATAAGGGAGATTTTGAATCTCTGCACACACTTTTGGACACTGGACACTTGTGGATTGTGTGAGGCCCAATGTATATCTGAGCGCTATGTGACAGGCTCGATGGCACAGCTGTGACCAAAGTGACGAGAGGATAAGGGAGATTTTGAATCTCTGCACACACTTTTGGACACTGGACACTTGTGGATTGTGTGAGGCCCAATGAATATCTGAGCGCTATGTGACAGGCTCGATGGCACAGCTGTGACCAAAGTGACGAGAGGATAAGAGAGATTTTGAATCTCTGCACACACTTTTGGACACTGGACACTTGTGGATTGTGTGAGGCCCAATGAATATCTGAGCGCTATGTGACAGGTTCGATGGCACAGCTGTGACCAAAGTGACGAGAGGATAAGGGAGATTTTGAATCTCTGCACACACTTTTGGACACTGGACACTTGTGGATTGTGTGAGGCCCAATGAATATCTGAGTGCTATGTGACAGGCTCGATGGCACAGCTGTGACCAAAGTGACGAGAGGATAAGGGAGATTTTGAATCTCTGCACACACTTTTGGACACTGGACACTTGTGGATTGTGTGAGGCCCAATGAATATCTGAGCGCTATGTGACAGGCTCGATGGCACAGCTGTGACCAAAGTGACGAGAGGATAAGGGAGATTTTGAATCTCTGCACACACTTTTGGACACTGGACACTTGTGGATTGTGTGAGGCCCAATGAATATCTGAGCGCTATGTGACAGGCTCGATGGCACAGCTGTGACCAAAGTGACGAGAGGATAAGGGATATTTTGAATCTCTGCACACACATTTGGACACTGGACACTTTTGGATTGTGTGAGGCCCAATGAATATCTGAGCGCTATGTGACAGGCTCGATGGCACAGCTGTGACCAAAGTGACAAGAGGATAAGGGAGATTTTGAATCTCTGCACACACTTTTGGACACTGGACACTTGTGGATTGTGTGAGGCCCAAAGAATATCTGAGCGCTATGTGACAGGCTCGATGGCACAGCTGTGACCAAAGTGACTACAGGATAAGGGAGATTGGATTGCTTTTAAAAAGGCAGTTTGCGGAGCAGTGGGTAAACAGCAATGCCAGCCTGTCAGGAAGCCTTAAAAGGCAGCCCAACAACCAACACCACTGATACACCACAATATAGCCTCCCTTTGCACTGCACACACAGTGACTTGTGTGTTGTGCAGGCCAAATCGCTAGCAGCAGAAGCAGTTTTTTTGTCTTCTTCCCTGCCTAACGCTCTCCCTACAGAATCAGCAGCAACCTCTCCCTATATTGAGATCGGCAGAAGTAAGATGGCGGTGGTCGTGCACGCCCTTTTATACCCCCTGTGACGCCCACCAAAGCAAGCCAATCACTTGCATGCCCTTCTGAAAGATGGTGGTGACCCCTGCCTATGTCATCACGTTGCCCACAGTGTCCGTGGATCCTGATTGGCTGTAAAAGAGCGCAAAACAAACTTTTGAAATGCGACTTTGGCGCGTAAGTTGCCGACCTCGTGGCCGACCTCATCCTAGGGTCAGGTTTCGTTTCATGATACCCGACTTTGACAAAAGTCGGCGACTTTTGAAATTTTTCGACCCGTTTCGTTCAACTCTAGTCAGGAGGATAATTCCTGGGTCTCTGCCTCTGATATTCATGCCAAAAGATTGGTGCGTGCCTTTCATCGGGCTCACCCTGATCGCCCTGGTGGTGTGGTTGAGGGTTCGGTGACCCCTCCTCAAGGGGGAGGTACTGTTGTGAGTTCATTTTCCCCTTCACTACTGAGGCCCGAGGAACTCCCTCTTCTGGTAGAGAAAGGTAGTGAGCCTGATTATCAAACACCTGTTTGATGATGATGACTGGCTGAGTGGAGTTACTGACTGGATATAAGGCTGCCGACGCCCTTCTGCCCTGCGGGTGATTTCTCTGTGGGATCCTTGGAGACCAGTCTGAATTCCTGCTCTTCTAAAGCTAAGTTTTCTGCTCGGCTTTTTGCATTGGTGCTTTGACTTTGTTTTGCTTTGTTTTTCTGGATTTCTGCCATTCCCTGCTGGGGTGAGCTGAATTCCTTTAGCTCTGTCTTCTGAAAATACCTGAGTGCTGATTTAGTTTTTGAAGCCTAGCTGCTTCAGGGTCTTTTTCCATATCAGCTGTTGGCTTATGTCTTTGATAGGGTTTTGGCAGATTGCAGACAGCAACCTTCCTTTCCTTTTCTGTTTAGTTAGCTTGGGCCCCATCGTTTGCTCAGCCTATCTTTCTATCTGTGTGAGTGTTTTTTCATCTTGCTTCACCGTCATTATATGTTGGGGGCTGCCTTTTACTTTGGGGTCTGCTCTGGGGCAGTTTAGATTTCCTTTTCTGTCTTTAGGCTATTTAGCGCTCCGGCTGTGATCGAGGGGTCTAGGGCATCGTAGGAACCCCCCACGGCTACTGCTAGTTGTGTTAATAGGTTCAGGGGTCTGCAATCTGATAGTTGCCAACTTCTCTGGTTTTCTGGACGTAGCTTCTATTTTTGTGTCTGCCTCCTATGGTGACTCAGTCATAACACCTGTGTCCCTAAGGTTCACTTGCCTGAACATATTTAAGAGATAGATCATACACAGCTCATCCCTTTTGGCTGCTGTCAGAATGTCAACAAGTTTCTCACATCCCCCTGGGGCTCTGCTTACCACTCCCTGTCTCCTGTGACTGTTAACCCCTCTAGTTACTGGATGCTTTTGAAGCAACAGCAGTTAGCACTATTACTGCATGTCACAGTATCCCCAATAATATCTATGCCCCCCAGCACTTCTAAGAGATATCTGTGCCCCCAGTCCTCCCCAGTAATGTCTGTGCCCCCAAGGCCTCCCGTGTTGTATGTGCATCGCAGCCCTCTCCAGTGATATCTATGACTGCCAGCCTTCCTCATTGATAACTATACGTCCCCAGTGATGTATGTGCGCCCCAACCCTCTGCAGTGATGAATAATCCCCCTTGGGCTCTGCTAACCACTCCCCGTCTCCTGTGACTGTGTTAACCCCTCTAGTTGCTGGATGCTTTTGAAGCAACTGCAGTTAGCACTCTTACTGCTTGTCACAGCGTCCCAATGATGTCTATGCTCCCCATTGATATCTATGCCCCCAGCACTTCCAAGAGATATCTATGCCCCCCAGTTCTCCACAGTAATGTCTGTGCCCCAAGCCCTCCCATGATGTTTGTGCACCCCAGCCCTCTCCAGTGATATCTATGACTGCCAGCCTTCCTCATTGATAACTATGCCTTGTCAGTGATGTATATGCACCCCAGCCCTCTGCAGTGATGAATATGCCAATCAGCCCTCCCCAATGATGTCTATGCCCCTGTAATCCCCATTAATGTCTATGCCCTTCCAGCGCTCTCCAGTGATGTCTGTGCCCCTCCAGCCTTTCCTAGTGATGTCTATGCTTCCCAGCCCTCGCAAGTGATGTATTTGGCTCCAAGCCCTCCAAGGAGATGTGTATATCCCCAGTCTTCCCAGTGGTGTCCATGCCTCCAGCCCTCCCCAGCAATGTTTACAGTCATGGCCAAAAGTTTTGAGAATGACACAAATATTATATTTTCACATGATCTTCTGTCCTCTGGTTTTTATGTGTTTGTCAGATGTTTTTATCACATACAGAAATATAATTGCAATCATATTATGAGTAACAAAAGGTTATATTGACAGTTAGAATGAGTTAATGCAGCAAGTCAAGATTTGCAGTGTTGACCCTTCTTCTTCAGGACCTCAGCAATTCTCCCTGGCATGCTCTCAATCAACTTCTGGATCAAATTCTGACTGATAGCAGTCCATTCTTGCAAAATCAATGCTTTTATTTTGTCTGAATTTGAAGGTTTTTGTTTGTCCACCCGTCTCTTGATGATTGACCACAAGTTCTCAATGGGATTAAGATCTGGGGAGTTTCCAGGCCATGGTCCCAAAATCTCTGTTTTGTTCCCTGAGCCGTTTAGTTATCACCTTTGCTTTATGGCAAGGTGCTCCATCATGTTGAAAAAGGCATTGTTGATCGCCAAACTGCTCTTGGACGGTTGGGAGAAGTTGCTCTTGGAGGACATTCTGGTACCATTCTTTATTCATGGCTGTGTTTTTAGGCAAGACTGAGAGAGAGCCCATTCCCTTGGCTGAGAAGCAACCCCACACATGAATGGTTTCAGGATTCTTGACAGTTGGCATGAGACAAGACTGGTGGTAGCGCTCACCTGGTCTTCTCCGAATAAGCCGTTTTCCAGATGTCCCAAACAATCGAAAAGGGGATTAAATCAGAGAAAATGACTTTACCCCAGTCCTCAGCAGTCCACTCCCTGTACCTCTTGCAGAATATCAGTCTGTCCATGATGTTTTTTCTGGAGAGAAGTGGCTTCTTTGCTGCCCTCCTTGAGACCAGGCCTTGCTCCAAGAGTCTCCGCCTCACAGTGCGTGCAGATGCACTCACACCTGCCTGCTGCCATTCCTGAGCAAGCTCTGCACTGCTGGTAGCCCGATCCCGCAGCTGAAACACTTTTAAGAGACGGTCCTGGCACTTGCTGGTCTTTCTTGGGTGCCCTGGAGCCTTTTTGGCAACAAGGGAACCTCTCTCCTTGAAGTTCTTGATGATGCGATAGATTGTTGACTGAGGTGTAATCTTTCTAGCTGCGATACTCTTCCCTGTTAGGCCATTTTTGTGCAGTGCAATGATGACTGCACGTGTTTCTTTAGAGATAACCATGGTTAACAGAAGAGAAACAATGATGCCAAGCACCAGCCTCCTTTTAAAGTGTCCAGTGGTGTCATTCTTACTTAATCATGACAGATTGATCTCCAGCCCTGCCCTCATCAACACCCACACCTGTGTTAATGGAGCAATCACTGAAACGATGTTAGCTGGTCCTTTTAAGGCAGGGCTGCAATGATGTTGAAATGTGTTTTGGGGGATAAAGTTCATTTTCTAGGCAAATATTGACTTTGCAAGTAATTGCTGTTAAGCTGATCACTCTTTATAACATTCTGGGGTATATGCAAATTGCCATTAGAAAAAATGAAGCAGTAGACTTTGTAAAAATTAATATTTGTGTCATTCTCAAAACTTTTGGCCATGACTGTACTCCCCCCCAGACTCCCCCAGTGATGTCTTTGCCCCCAACCCTCCCCAGTGATGTCTTTGCCCCCACCCCCTGTGATGTCTATGCACCTTCAGACCTCCCCAGTAATTTTTCAAGTTAATAATTTTGTGCCCCCGAATGATGGTATAAATATCCAAATAGCCCCTGGGTGCATTATAAGTGTGTCCAGTTGCTGAGGGCGACTACACCACCGTCTCACGCTGGCTCTATGTTTCATCACACAGGCTGACCTTTTGCAGAGCCGACTGCTCTGCTTGCTGCAAACTCCACACTGGCATACCCAATCCCTTCCTGCAGGGTTTTTCCAAACTGGAATCTGTGGCCATGGGCCGCTTGTAAGATCTGGCCTGGAGGAAACAGACAGCCCCACTATCTTCCTGCAGTCCGTTTAAAAAATAAAAGCCCATACCGGACTTTTCTGAACAATTCCTTGGCCAAATAGCTTGACCAGGTTCATGCTTTTATTTTGCCTTGTGACTCAAAGGCGTCCTTCTGTGATCGCAAGGCACTCTAGCGGGTCTAATACGCTTCTGAGCGCATCATGGGGGACACATAGCGACCCTCGCAAATAACACCAGTCGCTGCCTCACATGGTGTACTTACAAAAAAAAAGCATTTTTTCTGCCAAAATATAGCCAACCCTCAGATTGTTATGTTAATGGGAAAAAAAGTTATGGTTCTCTGATGAGTAGGAGGATGGGGCGCAAGTGCAAAACTAAATGAAAAAATTGTATGCGTCAATAAGGAGTTAAAATTCTCTGTAAATTTCACAGAAAAATATTACATGGGGAAAAAATAAACTGGACAAAAAAGAACCTCTTCTAAAGATGACGGTAAAGTACAGTAGGATACGTACAATGAGGATAATGGATCTGGGCAGCAGAATGAAGGTCCCGCGGGTCGCCCACTACCCAAGGCAGATTGAGCATTATCATGGAAGCCCTACAACTTGAGGGCCCACGTTGAGCTGAAAACGAGATGAAATCTATTGAAATTCTGCTATAATTTAGCCATAAGTACCGCTCTGGGGAAATAAGACAGTTTTATGCATTTGCTTTTTTCGGAAGCCATCTGTGTGCACTTGAGATCAGTCTGGGAGCAATCAGCCCCATCGTTTATAAGAATACGCCGTCATTCTCTCTAATGAGCAGTTTGTGTTTATATTTACATCTGAAGGGTCTTTTTATCTCTGGAGCCGAAATAGTCTTTACCCGCATCACGTGAGCCGAAGACGTCATATGTTCCAGGATAATCCCATTCAGTTCTATTGTGCTGGGGACCCATGCCTACCCCCAACATTATATCTCTATAAGAAGAAAAATAAAAATCCATGAGTCGCCAGATTCCATTCATAGAATCTTCGGAAGAAAAGATGAAGCGTGAAATATTTTTTATTATTTTAAAGTTTATTTTGCAGAAATTCTAATAAGCAAACTCAGTAGAACTTTCTCAATGAGGGTGGGATTGTCATAATGGTTTCCCGCTGGGTGAAATCGAACCTACTATATATTCTGGCTGGGCTCATGGAGACATCAGGATACACATGACTGCTAAGCCAATACTAGGTTAAGTCTGAGTAGATATGGAGGTGAAAATGCTGCCTTACTTTAAAGATTAAAGTGCTTCTTCACTTTAAAGACAATCCGCCACTTTCCAAAAATATGTAATCTTTTATTGGGTCTAAGGCTGGTTTCACATTTGCATTTTTTTGCGCTGCGTTTTTGCGCATACATGCGCATGCGTTTTTTCCCCCTATATTTAACATGGGTGCGCATACGTGCGCGTTGACATGGGTGCGCATACGTGCGCGTTGGCATGCGCACGTATGCATTTTTCGTGCGCTGCGGTTTTTTAGGGTGTGCGTCCTTAATTTCCAGATGCTACATGTAGCATTTTTTGGTCCGCCCAACCGCTTAAAAAAGTGCATGTGCACGTTTTGCGCAAAAAATTACCATTATGGTCTATGGGTGCGCATACGTGCGCATTGGCATGCGCATGTACGCTTTTTTTTGCGCATGCGTTTTTTTGGTGTCCATTGGTTAGACTAGTTATAAAAATCCCCACCTAAAAAAACTTCATGTCTATATAAAAGGAGGTGTCTGCCAGCACTGTACCATAACTATAGAGACAGCCTGGAGAGCAGAAAGACTGCAAAAGAAGACCCCATTTTCAATTCCAGCTTCAGTGGCAAGAATGTGAGTATTATTACATCAAAAAAATGTATGCCTGTCATTTTAAATTGTATATGTACTAATGCTTTGTATTATTTTTGCATGCAGTATGTCTTCGGAATCTGAATATTCACCATCCCGGCAGGAACTGGCGCAAGCAGACCGTGAGGTGATTATTTTCGTGCGTTTGGTAAGTATATCTGCTGCTTCTCAAAATCTCTAACATTTGTTGGTTTTGTTTCAGACATCGTCATCTTCAGCGGACGCGACTAGTGAGGGCGAACAGCATGAGCAGCCAAGCCAAGTACCGGTGGTGATACGGAATGTAAGTATCAAATGATTTGTAATGTTCTTTATTTTTTATCTTCTATATTTCCTCTTTTCTGGATCTTTTTTGTAACTTTTTAGTCACACAAAATTCGAATATTCTAATGAATGTGTTTTTGTCTAGGTTCCACAACTGGATGAAGACGTCTACCTGGAAAATGAGCACCTTATCCGCCTGGTCCAGGAGCGTGCCCCGTTGTGGGACAGCCGTGACCGGCTGTACAAGGACAATGTGGTGACCCGGCGGCAAAACCAGGGGAAGAGTCTTGAGGAGATCATTTGCATATTCCCAGTGCCTTCTGGGATAAGTGAAGAGTCTCCGCGAGCTCAACGATCACTGGGTTTTGGCCGTTGCAGCTGAAAAGAGGAAATCGGAAAACCGGCGCGCGAATTTTGGCTCATCTTTCATCGTTTTTAAGAAATCTCAAGATGGAAGAGGCCAGGAGCCATTTGGTGAGCTGCATTTCTTGCTACATGTTCACAGATTTACCAGTGGAAAAGCCAAACTTCACATGCCACAAATGCAAGCTTGTGTCCCTGTTGGTGGAAAAGTTGCAAAATCTCGAAGAGAGGTTAGCTACTTTGAAGATCATTAAGGAAGGTGAAGAGTTCTTGGACAGAGCAGAATTATCTCTTCATGTTACAGAAAGAGAAGAAATTCGAAGTGCACCTGAAGAAACAGAGGAATGGAGACATGTGACCCAGAGAAGCAGGAGAATCAGGAGGCAGTCAGCACCCATACTGCTCAGAAACCAGTACCAGGCTCTCACGCAGGAAAACGATGAAGAAATACATCAGGATAAGACTTTGCCAACAAACAGGAACCTTGTACGCCTTCAGAGTCCTCCTGGATGGAGAAAGAAAAATGTTGTGAAGAAGAAACGGAGAGTGGTGGTCATGGGGGATTCCCTGTTGAGAGGAACAGAGGCCGCTATCTGCAGACCGGATATAACTTCAAGAGAAATGTGCTGTCTTCCAGGTGCAAAAATTAAAGATGTGTCTGACAGGATATCAGGACTCTTCAGACCTACAGATGACTACCCATTCCTGCTACTACATGTGGGGACAAATGACACCGCAAGAAACGACCTGGAAACCATCTGCAGAGACTTTGAAGACTTAGGCAAGAAAGTGAAAGAACTGGGAGCGCAGGTGGTCTTCTCTTCCATCCTCCCAGTGGATGGCCATGGAACAAGGAGGTGGAATAAGACTCTGCAGGTGAACAACTGGCTACGTCGATGGTGCCGTCAGCAACGATTTGGATTTCTGGATCACGGAGTGAACTACTTATATGATGGACTACTTGCTAGAGATGGGGTGCACCTTACGAAGACTGGAAAGCATGTATTTGGAAGTCGCCTTGCTACACTTGTAAGGAGAGCTTTAAACTAGAACAACATGGGAAGGGAAGCAAAAGACCAGAAAAAGCCATACACCTGACAAATGCTATTGAGAACTCTGCTATTAGAAGTGGAAAGGAAGAACAAAGACGAAAGAATCTAATCAATAAAAATATTGGAGAAAGAGAAACCAATCACAAACTAAAATGTTTCTATACTAATGCACAAAGCATGGGCAACAAACAAGGAGAATTGGAACTACTAACACAGGAAAAGAAATATGATGTCATTGGAATCACTGAAACTTGGTGGGACAATACACACGATTGGAATACAAGACTAGAAGGATACAACTTATTTGCAAGAAACAGACTTGATAAACGAGGAGGGGGTGTCGCATTGTATGCTAGAAACGCGTATATCTGCACAGAGATTGAAGCTTCAGAGACGGGGAGTTCTGTGGAAACTGTTTGGGTAAGAATACAAGGACAGAACAATGGAAAGGACACCATTGTAGGCATTTACTACAGGCCGCCTGTGCAAGCTGAAGATATGGATGAACTCTTTATGCATCAAATGGCCAAGTTCTCCAAAAAATATGACATAGTTGTCATGGGAGATTTCAACTATCCAGACATTTGTTGGGAATCTCTCTCAGGCAAAACTAACAGGTCAAGGAAATTCTTATCCTCTCTTGCTGACAACTTTATCTTCCAAAAGGTAAGGGAGAAAACAAGGGGAACTGCTACCTTGGATCTAATCCTTATAAACAGGGAGGAAATGGTTGAGGAGGTAAAAGTGGCTGGGACCCTAGGAGGTAGCGACCATGCTATTTTAGAATTTTGGATAACTAGAGGCGGAAGACCTGTGAAGACTCAGACATCAAGGTTAGATTTCAGAAAGGCAGATTTTAAGGGATTCAGAAAGAGAATTGGAGGGATCCAATGGCTGGATATCCTTAAAGACAAAAATGTCCAGGAAGGATGGGAAATCTTGAAAAATGAAATTCTCAAAGCACAGTTGTTAACAATTCCGAAAAGAGGGAAGAATAGGAAGCATTTAAGGAAACCAGGATGGATGAACACAGAACTTAAGCACATGCTAAAAAGGAAGAAAAAAATGTTTATAAAATGGAAAGAGGGAGGCATATCTAAAGAAGAATATAATGCGGTCTGCAGAACCTGCAGGGCACAAATCAGATTATCTAAAGCTGAAAATGAATTGAGGCTTGCAAGAGATGTCAAAAGCAATAATAAAGGATTTTGGGGATATGTCAAAAGTAAAAGAAAAGTCAAAGATGCTATAGGATTTTTACAGGATGAAAATGATGAAATGGTAAGACAGGATGTTGAGAAGGCTGAACTTTTAAATTCCTATTGTGCATCTGTTTTCTCTCAGAAAGGAAATGTAACATCAACTGTTATTCACTGTCCTATTAAGGGAATAGAAGAATCCAGGATATCTATAAACAGAAAGATAGTGAGGAAACACTTAGCTAACCTAAATGAATTCAAGTCTCCAGATCCAGATGAATTACACCCCAGAGTACTGAAGGAGATAGCAGAAGAAATTTTTGAACCCCTCTCCATAATCTTTGAAAATTCTTGGAGAACAGGAGAAGTGCCAGAAGACTGGAGAAGAGCAAATGTTGTTCCTATCTTCAAAAAGGGGAAGAAGGTGGACCCAAGCAACTATAGGCCGGTGAGTCTGACTTCTATACCAGGAAAGATCTTTGAACAAATTATTAAACAACATGTATGTCAATACCTGGATAAGAATGAAGTGATTAAACAGAGTCAGCATGGGTTTGTAACTAATAAGTCATGTCAGACTAACTTAATTTCCTTCTATGATGGTATCACTGATTGGGTGGATCAAGGAAATGCTGTAGATATAGTATATCTTGACTTCAGCAAAGCATTTGACAAAGTCTCTCATACAATCCTTATTGAAAAAATGACTAAGTATGGAATGGACAAGGCAACTGTTAGGTGGATTCATAACTGGCTTAGTGATCGGACCCAAAGAGTGGTCGTAAATGGCTGCACATCCAGTTGGAAGAATGTCTCAAGTGGGGTACCACAGGGCTCTGTCCTGGGCCCTGTATTGTTCAACATCTTTATCAATGATTTAGATGAAGGAATTGAGGGTAAACTGATTAAATTTGCTGATGACACAAAGCTAGGAGGGATAGCTAATACTAGAGAAGAGAGAGAGGATTCAAAAAGATTTAAATATACTGGAGAAGTGTGCAGCAACTAACACAATGGTTTTTAACAGGGAGAAATGCAAAGTACTACATCTGGGCAATAAAAATGAAAAAAGCATATATAGAATGGGAGGAATAGGGCTAAGTGACAGCACATGTGAAAAAGACTTGGGTATACTAATAGATCACAGACTGAATATGAGTCAACAGTGTGATGCAGCAGCAAAAAAGGCAAATGCAATTCTAGGATGTATTAACAGAAGCATACAGTCTAGATCACGTGAAGTCATTATTTCCCTCTACTCCTCTTTGGTCAGACCTCATCTGGAATATTGTGTCCAGTTTTGGGCACCACATTTTAAAAAAGACATCAACAAACTGGAGCAAGTTCAGAAAAGAGCGACCAGAATGGTGACCGGTCTGCAAACCCTGTCTTATGAGGAAAGGTTGCAGGATTTGGGAATGTTTAGTTTGCAAAAGAGAAGACTGAGAGGAGACTTAATAGCTGTCTACAAATATCTAAAGGGCTGTCACATTGTAGAAGGATCAACTTTATTCTCATTTGCACAAGGAAAGACTAGAAGCAATGGGATGAAACTGAATGGGAGGAGACACAGATTAGATATTAGAAAAAACTTTTTGACAGTTAGAGTGATCAATCAGTGGAACAGGCTGCCACAAGAAGTGGTGAGTTCTCCTTCAATGGAAGTCTTAAAACAGAGGCTGGACAGACATCTGACTGGGATGATTTAGCGAATCCTGCTTTGAGCAGAGGGTTGGACCAGATGGCCCAGGAGGTCCCTTCCAACTCTATGATTCTATGGAATAAGGTGGCCGCAGCGTTGATGGATGGCTGGGACAGCGCCACTGCATCCTCCAAAAGGCGTTTAGTAAGTATTTCCCTGCTCTGATATGCCGCAGTGACTATTGTCCTTGATGGCACTGTTGGATTTCGTGCTAGATATATTCTAGCAGGAAACCTAACAGTGTCATCTGGCTCAACAGTGACTGCTTTGGGTATTGTATTGCTGTATTGTTCCGCAGTGACTATTGTCCTTGATGGCACTGTTGGGTTTAGTGATAGTGTGGCGCCCCTGAGGCTTCAGTCGCCACAGAGGTACTGCACCTTCTCCTAAGGTGTGGTACCCCACCATCCAGGTAGGGTGGGAACTCCCTTCCACATTCCAACACCTGCACCCCACACACAGGATAGTTCAGCAGGGACCCATCCATGCTTTATGCTGGAAAGGTCATAGGGTGCCTTTTGTGGTCCCTGGCTTCGTAACACGAGAGGTGCTGGGGAGGCGGGTGGAGTTAGATATAAAAGTGAGGGAAGGTGTAGGATTTCAGGTCAGTCTGACAGGAAGCCACTCAGTGAGGAGTGGGGATCCCTGGAAGAAGGGATGGAGGAAGGAGTGCTGCAACTGCCCCAGTGAACTGGGCCAGCTGGCACGGGAAAGAAGAGAAGGAGAGACGTAGACTGAAGACTACAGATTCCATAAGAGAGATAGAACAGATCGGAATGAAGGAGAATAGAAGGACGGTGGGAAGCAGGTTGAGAAAGAGAGAGAACCCTTCCAGACCAGAGCGCAAAGGCCGGGGCCCGGTCCCCGAGGTTGATTGGATCTTTATGTCTGGCAACAGACACCGGAGGAGTAGTGAGCCACTAACGCCTTACTCCCATCATAGACTTGGGACACAACAGCACTTGGATAGTGAGCCGGGACGCAGAGTGGAGTCCCCGAAGCAGGCTACAGCTGTCAGTCATACAACTAGAGACTAGGAACACCTATAGAGAGACATTCCAGGGTAACTAAGTACTGGAGTGCTTCGCACCTAAAGGCGCATTGGAGGAGTCGTTCAGTAAGGTACATATTGGCGGAGTGTGGAGAGGAGTATCCTATGCTGCCTGGAGGTTGGCTGGGGCCCTGACCTGAAGAACCCAGTGCTGAGGCAGGCAGTTGTGTGAACTGCAAACAGTGAGTAAAGCTTTGGAACCGCATACTCTGGTGTCCTCCAGTTATTCCAGCACCGCTACACCTTGGTACCTGCACCTACACCAACTGCGCCTCCCCGCCATTGCTTCATCTATACTGCCCTGGGACTACAGCTCCGCCTGTGGGGAGCTTTATCATCTAAGCTGCGCATACCATCAGTCCCAGAGGATCTGCCTGCAGCGTCGGCCTAACATCACACTTGCCGAGCACCACAGGTGACGTCACGAACTATCCATATAAACTATATTACAAACATCACCGCCATTGATATTGGGCGCCCAGGGCCACGGACCGGGTCACCGCTGCTGTGACACATCCCCCTGACACCGGCCCGGTACTGAGTACCCTGCTGCCCTGGGTGTGAGGGGCGACCCAATAGCATATGTCGTGCATCAAACACAATTGTTAAATGTTGTTTGTTTGTTTTTCCAACAGTGGACAAAGTCCGAACACATTGGCGCTCGATCAAGAACCGCTTCAACAGTGATGTTCGTGCTGAGGGCCAGGTTCGCAGTGGTTCAGCATCAAGGACAAGAACAAGATACTGGTACTATCAAGCGTTGCAGTTCCTAAAACTGGTCCTTGCCACCAGATCGTAAGTATTATAATTTTTTGGTTTTTATTTTTATTAATCTGTTTTTCTAATCCACAGCTGATGCTTATAGTAAAGGCATGATAGTAATGATTTTCCTTTCTTCCACAGCACCTGGAGCAGCACCCTGCAACCTGGCCCTGGAGCGGTCCTTCATCGGACGTCCTCTGACCCGTCCTAGCCATCCGACAGCCAGGAAGCACCTTGCAGGTCAGCCACACAGACAGCTGGTGACCAGGAAGCTGGTCCATCAGGTGTTCCCCTGTCCCAGGTCTCTGCCAATGGTTTTGTGGGCACTACCCGCCAGCGGCAGAGGGCCTTGGACAGGAATGTCTTGCCCGAGTTTATGCACTTGAGCGAGGCCTTTAATGCCAGCCTCAAGTCGCTGTCAGAGTGGAAAGCGGTTTTTCACTCATGGAACGTGGTTTTAACCACATGGAACACCGCATCCATTCAGTCGAACAGCGCCTTGACCATCTGGAGGTCGACCTCAACAGACCAGCGCAGCATTTTTTTAGTAAGATTGAAAAGGGCATGGAGGAACACCTTAGTCTTGAGCAACAGCTGAGTGTGCTGCAGGCCTGCAACAATGCTTTCTTGCAGGCTATGCAGCATAATCGGTACGGGCAGCAGTCAGTGGTGTCATTTCCAACTGTGTCACCATTGACTCGCTTCACCTCACTACCGACTTGTGCTGCATACCGCTGCACGGACACCTCTATTCAAAGCCAGGACACCCACCATTACACCACCACAAGTCTGAGTGCTGCTGGTCACTTCACCGACACCACCATGGTAAGCGCTGCTCCTGTCTGGAGCACCACCGCCACCCCCATGCATGCTTGGCGCACAGTCACAGTAACCACTAATCAAATGTGGAAAAGCCCTGCTGCAAACACTACAACATGTAGTAGCCCTGCCACCACCACTTCGCAAACCTGGACCATCACTGCCACCACCAGTCCTCCTAGAAGGACGAGCACTGCCACCGCCTCCACAGAGCATCAGCAGCAGCCACAGCAGCAGCAGCCACAGCAGCAGCATGCACAGCAGCAGCCACAGCAGCAGACGGGGGACCCACATTCCTTATTTGCCCCAAGTTCCAGGCAGCGCCAACAATCAAGGCGGGCATTGGGCCCAAGTACATCCAGGCAGGCCAGTTTAAGGAGACAAACAAACAGTTAGTACCACTGTAGCTGAACCTCTGTCCTCTCCTCCTAGTGTGTCTAGTTCCATTCCCATAACTGGACTCCCTTTCCCCACAAGTTTTGTTGCCCCTTCCCCTAGAACACCTTCATCGACTATAAGCTGTTCATCTTCACTGCACACCCCCAACTTGCAACCATCTGCCTCCAAACGCAGAAAAAAATAAAGTTATTTATAATTTTTTTGGTTAAAAATAAATTATAATTTCTGGTTCACCATAACAAAGTTTGATTAATGTTTTTGGCGCCGCCTACACACACTGCGCCGTACACACAATGCGCCTTAAACTTTGCAAGGTGTCATAAAAAGTGTTTTGAGGATTGGCTGTTTTTACCATCCTCATTTCACTTATTGTGATACTAGGCAAGGGGGATTATTGATATACCTTGTAATTAACAACATACTCTTATTACGTGTGTGTTGAATCTACTGGTGGGTAAAATACACGTCATATGTTAAATACCAACTGGTGAAACTCGGGCAAAAAAAAGTCGAGTTTCGTTCAAAACCCTACCACAATGTTAGTTAATGGGTTAATGGGAAATAAAAGTCGGCATTGAGCGGATTACATTCATCCACTCAATGCAGACTTTTATTCCCCATTGACTTGCATTGGGGTCTGGTTTTGAACGAAACTCCGACTTTTTTTCCACTAGTCGGACCAGTTTCATTTGAAACGAATTTGGTTTCATGAAACCCGATCCTACCAAAGTTGCTCAACTCTAATAATAACTATTTATCAATCATGGCCTGGTTAATACACATATCATATTTAACCTGCAGCTTTGCTTACGTACCAATATATTTCACTGAGACTAGCGATGCTGCAGTTTAACTCATATGTGTATTTACCTGCCCAGGTGTGAAAACACCATGAATTCACAGGTATACATGGGAAGTTTTTTATTTTATTGGAGTGTAAAAAACATAGTGCACTCGGTACTGGTATCAAAACAGGTTTTTTATTAACATACACACACGAAAACATTTTTACACCATTTCATCTTGCCAGTGCACCCGTCCTACATCAGAGATAAAGTAGGCCGCAAATTGGTCCCTCCTTTGGCCAACTTCAAGGGATGACCTGAGAGGGTGCTGAGTGAATTCAGGCAATGGGTTAGGAGCAGCATCATCGAGTTCAAAGGTCGGGTGCTCTTTAGCCATCAGAAAATGATGTGGAACCACACACGCCTTCACCACCTCATCCACTGTTTCAAGTTTAAGACTAATGGCTGTGCCAAGAATTCACCATCTGGAGACAAGAATCCCAAAAGCACACTCTATAGTCCTTCTGGCCCTGGTCATCCTGTAGTTAAAGATTTTTTTGGTGTGGTCGAAGTCATGGCTGGAGTAGGGTTTCAGTAGGTTTGCGCACATTTGAAAAGCCTCATCCCCAACCATTACAAAGGGCAGTGGCGGAGCTTCGGTGTGAGGAAGAGGCCGTGGCATAGGGAAATTAAATTGGTTGCCATACAACCTCTGGCCCATGTCTGAGTTTTTAAAAGCCTGGGAGTCATTACCACGGCCAAATGCTCCAATGTCCACTGCTACAAACATACATCCGACATGGCAATGAGTACTATTGAAAAGTACTTTTTGTAATTATAGTACTCAGATCCAGTTATTTTGGGTTTGATGATCCATATGTGTTTACCATCAACAGCTCCCAAACAGTAGGGGAAATTGCAGACTGTCCAGAATTTGTCAGCAATTTCCATCCACTTTTCAGCGGTGGGCAGGGGCATAAATTCTGGACAAAGAACGTTCCAGAGTGCCCGGCAGGTGTCCACATTAATTCCAGACAAGGTAGAGATTCCAATACGGTACTGGAAGTGTAGTGAAGATAGGGTCTCTCCAGTCGCCAGGAATCTGCGAAACAGAGAAAGAAGTAAAATTAATATTTCTGCATATGGTTTTTTAAAACTATAAAATAAAAAATTAGTACATTCATGAAAAATAATTAGCCCAGGTTTTGAATAGTACATGTAAAAAAAAAAAAAACTATCAGACCCCACCCCTTGGTTTTTAAATATTACGTACCGTAATGTCACCAGGAGCCGTTCCTCAGGAGGAATCGCATGACGGAGCTGTGTGTCCTGTCTCCGGATGGATTCTTGGACACGAGCAAACAAATCCCTGAAGCTTTCTTGGGACATCCGGATATCATCTGTAAATTTCTCTGGGTTTGCCTGTAGCTCACTGTAGAGAGTGTGGTACGCCCCACGGCTCTCCCGGAGTTCAACAATCGGATGTATCCACATACGCCGCCGCTGCCGTCTTCGCTGTCTCTCTCTCTTCCTTTGTTCATGGCAAGCAACTACATAAGCCTGAGCCATCGCGATGTCCAAATCCAAGTTGAAGTGAAAACTCTTCCAGCGCAGGTCCATGTTGACAGGAGAAAAATCAAGCAAATGTGAAGAATACTGTAGACAGGGTCTATCTATTAACATACCGCACCGCCACTGACGTCCCATTGGTCGTGTGTGTTGCAAGATTGTTATCTAGATTTTTTTTTGGGTGAGGACAAACAATGTGCAAAAAAACGCAAACGCACTAAAAATGCATACAAACGCTGCGTTTTTTTCCTGCATGCGCATAAAAATGCTTGCAAAAAACGCAGCGTTTGTATGCGTTTTTTTCATGCATTTGTGTGCGCAAAAAGCGCACCGCAAAAAGACGCAAGTGTGAAAGTAGCCTAAATGCTGCTGTTCTCCTGAATCTGGCGATGACTGTCTTTTGTTCCTGAACCTCCCCATTATTGAGATATGGCCTCCTCTTTTTTTGTGTTGAAATGTATTATTTGTAGCTAACTGGGAGTTGTCCTCAAGAAAAAAAGATTTGATGATCACACCCACTTGGTTTAAAAAAGGTCTAGATTTACATACAGACCAAAGGGGGCTATATCTCGGGAAGAGAAGAAAACCAATACCAGATCCAGGAGAACGGTGGCGTTTACACCAGGGTAATTTTGTTTTTTATTTCAAACCAATGAAATTTCACACAAAGCCGGTTCTACAGTATATATGACAATTGTCAAATTTTTTACCAAAAATATTTTGTGAACTGTACCAGGCCAAGCATTTTTTTAAAATTTTAACCCACCGTAGTTTTACACTAAGCATGTTAAAGTGTATGCACAAATCCTTAAAACTTTTTGGAACCTTTTTTTTTTTAGAGTTTAATACACCAGTGAAATGTAGCAAGAACGGCGTTACAGTGTGTCATGAACTGGGGGTGTTTGGTTGCTCCAATTGTCAGGGATTTATTATACCCCACTTTCCAGTTCTGATTTGGAACTTGCAGCTCTCTGGCATGCCCCCTTACCTCAGATCAGTCAGGGAACTACACCTAGGATAAGTAGTCACCAGAAAGACTGCCTTGCTCTGTACTGGCTATTGGGCACTCTACAGTGAGAGCGGAATGTATATCCTCTGTCTCAAGGAGGAAATACTAACATAAAATATCCGTTCCTTCACTGCCAGAGTCTCCCAAATACCCTAGGACACTTTGCTGCCACCAGCTCCCCATTCTACATAAAAATGAATACTGGGTCAGGAGCCAACCCACTAGGTAGCGTAAATTTAGCATGGAGGATGTGGCGGTACGTTATAGAGCAAGGAAAATTAAATTTTTTATAGATTTACACCAGAAAGTTTAGGCAGTGTTCACAAAAATATAAAAGATGTTACAAACGAGACAAGATACAGAATATACAGATAGTTACAAAATAAAAATGGATTAAAGTATGAAACTTACATATCTCAGACAATGGCATGCCATGTCGAGGAAGGGTGCCGTCTCCAATGGAAAATGGTCTATCAGCTCAGCTTCCAAGCTGGCACTCCAGGCAAATGATGACTTCCTACTCGAGCACCCTAGTCTTATGCCTTTCCCTGGGTGACCTCACTGGGTAGGTGAAACTATGGAAAGCACTCCCCTTTTGAAAGTTACTAACAAACTTATGAGAACCATAACTCTGGATGTGAGGCTCACAGCTTGCTGGCAGGAGTGTTATAGTTTTCTGACAAAATTAGCTTTCATTTAAGTCTAAACATCATATCTCTAGGTATTATGGGGAAGCATATACCCGTTTCTCAGTTTCTAGCGAGCATGGAAGTCGCAAAACACTGTGGTGAATAGCTCAAAGGATGTAGATTCCAAATATATATGTTTCCTGCCTCTATGCCTAATCTGCATTATTATATTCCAGTTTAAATGAACAAAGAAAACATGTGCTTAAAGAACTGCTTTTATCCAGTTAGGGTCATAAACTGTTCCTTGTGTTGCAGGCATTCCACAGTCTCACGTTACACCAAGCTGGAGTAGCTAGAGGGAGGGGGAATGTTGGTGAGCTCGGTGTCCTTTTTAAACCAATGGGTGGAGGGAAAGTGATTCATAGAGCAGAGAGAGTGGGGGGAGCTTCAAGGGGGATCATTGCTGGAGCATGTCATTCACATTCCAAGTATTTTCCTGACACAGTGTATGGATGAATCATTGAATCCATAAACATTTTTTCAAGGTTAATTTTATTTTATATACCACTGAAATGTAACAGAAAGCATGTAATACTGTATGGATGGGGAATTGAATCCAAACAAATTTCTCACTTCTTTTTTTGTAGTATTATATACACTGGCGACCAAAAGTTTTGCATTTTTTTAAAGTGTGATTACTTCTGTCTGGTTGATGTGATGTCATTTTCCTGGTGAGCTGAAAGTACATGAAGTTGTCATCATAAAAGATCTTAATTTTAACCAAAATGCTTTATAATATTTTTATGGTTATTTAAAGAAAACTGACTGTCATCAGTTTTGCATATACTATTTATTTATTTATTTATAATAGATAGATAGCAGTGCTAATATATGCACAGAGAACCAGCTGCAAATAAGACCATAAACCACATAGGCCAATGAGGAATTAAATGCAAAATATTGTTTATTTACGCTGTGGTTAAGTGTGCAGGAGATGATGGATCCAATAAAGGGAGGAGGAGGAGGAAGAGTTAATAACTCGTGTTCCAACACCAAGTAAAAGACAGGATTGTAATAAACTTATGAAGCACACTGCAATGCCTAAAACAACGGTGAATAACCTTGTATTGTGAGAAGGTCAGGGCCTCCGTGAGAATTCTTGTAGAATCGTAGGTATTTCTTCCTTGAATAGACTCAGAGGTTGGTAAATAGCAGGCAGGCAGCTATGCTGCAAATTGAGTAAACTGTAGAAAGTTGGAGCACTGTCCCAGCCGGTGACAAGCGCTCAATACACTGTATCTGGCAGTACCTGTGTTGAGGCTTCAGTACTTGCAGGATCTGTGTGACGTATTCGGTCACAACAGTGCTACAACTAGGGGCTGATATTAATAGGCTGGAAAGATCCATGGATATTGGCCCCTTCCCAGCCTAATAACACCTGCCTTTAGCCACCCCAGAAATGATGCATCCATTAGATGCACCAATTCTGTCTTTTAGCCTCTGCTCTTCCTGACAGCCCTGGTGCTTTGGCAATTGGGGTAATGGTTTATGGGTGTCATTTGTTATTTTTTGTCTTAAATGTAGTAATTGATAAAGGCCGGATGTGGCCGAAACATTTTTTTGGACTGCATTAAAAACCATCAAAAATTGATCCACAAGTTGAGTGTCTAGTTTTTAACTATATGATATATGGTGTGGGATCCTACTACGGCACCTTCTCGGTAGTGCACGCGGTTTCTTCTATATCCATATAAATGGCCCACCCTGTATATTTCTTTTGACCATTGGGTTAGTAATGGGGGTGTCTAATAGATGCCTCTACTTTACTAACCCTGGGGACTGATGTCAGCTGAAATTAAAAAGCTGACATCAACCCCATAAACCATTACCCCAAATTCCACCACACCAGGGCAAACAGAAAGAGCCCAAGCTGGCGCATCTAATAGCTGGCCATTTCTGGAGTGGCTGAGGGCTGTTCTTATTGGGATGGAAAGTTCTAATATCCATCTTTCTCAGCCTATTAATATAAGTCCACAGCTGTCTCCTTAGCCATTGCTGGTTAGTAAAAATAGGGGGATCCCACTTAATTTTTCTTATGGTTCCCCTTTTTAATAACCAGTAAAGGCTATGAAGACAGCTGTGAGCTGATATTAATGGGCAAGGAGGGTACATGGATATTGGCTCCTTCCCAGCATAATAACACCAGATCACAGCTGTCTGTTTTCCCTTAACTGGTTATTAAAAATAGGTGGAAACCATGCCTTTTTTATATAATAATTTAGTTAATAGATTAAATAAAGTTAAACACCCTTTATTGCCACATGAAAGGCACTAAAGGATCTTAATTTATTATATGTAGGGCACTTGTGACATTAAATATCTACTGGATATATAGCTACTCTATCTATCATCTATGTATATGTTTATATAAGAGTGATTTCTTATTTATGACCACAAGATTTAATTTACATACAGTAGTATTCTAGTATGTAAAACATGATGTTAAAAACGCATGTCATACTGATGCTAAGTGTGAATAGAAAGCACACTCACATGACATATGGAGTGACATACACCTGACACTCACCAACTTTTCTGGCTGAGAATCTGGGCGGTTTTACTTATGCAGATGTGAGTGAACCCTAAGGCTGTTATGTGGTACAGTGTCAAATGCGTTTGTAAAGTCCAGATAAATCCCATCAGCCGCATTACCAACATCCAGATTGCCTAAGAAGATTAGATACATAGGTCTGTCAATTATTGAGCTAAATTCCCTCAGTATCCGTGGATGAATGCCATCTGGGCCGGGGGATTTGTCAATGTTTGATATGCTCATATGCAGGCAAACTTTTTCTCGTGGTAAACTAGTTATATCAGGTGGTGAACTTTGATTTTTGCCTTGTGGAATGATTTGTGGCACAGTCAGTTTATTGGTGAACACGGATGACAAGTGCCTGTTTAATATCTCAGCCTTTTCTTTGTCCTCAATCACGTAACACAATTTTTGCTCCCGAGTTCTGTTATATTTCAACTTCTCACATATAAACTTGATAAAAAATTACCAACGTTCTTCATGAACTTTGATTTTCTGACAACGCGTGTTTTGTATTTATTGCAATAAAATAATCAATTTTGACTTGTGCTTGCGCTTTATCACAGAAACAATCAGCACTTCACTACAAATATGAATTTATTATTAAACTTGATCAATGCTGTGCAAAATAGCTTAAAAATATATATATTTATTTTCTGGATATGTGACTCTATTGTATATCACTTTCATGAATCAGTCCCCAAATATAGTCTCCCATCATGTTCTCGTCACACTGTCCTTGGTAACGGAATTCAAAGTTTATTATTTTCTGACGAAAGCGCTCGCCTTGCTCCTTTGAATAAGCTCAAATATTCTCTTTGCATTCATCAAGATGGGAATCAAGAATATGGACTCTGAGTGACATCCTGCAGCCCATAGCAGCATAGTTAGTTCTTTATCAGACTCTGTACCAACTGTGCATAGTTTTCATCCTTGTGATTGCCTAGGAAGCTGGGAACCATGACAAATCTGTTCCTAGACGCTTTCTGCTTCCTATTCAGCTTCTTATGAAATTTGCTGCAATCTATGATTTTCTTGACTTGTGGTCTGATGAAGAGAAGACGCTAGCTTTGACCTTTGCCTCAGACAACTTAAGGTCCCGTTACATTTAGCGATGCACCAGCGATCCCGACAACGATACGACCCGGTCAGGATCGCTGGTGCATCGCTAAATTGTCGCTAGTGAGCTGCCAAACAGGCAGATCTCACCAGCGATGCAGCAGCGATCGGCGGTCGTCACTTACCTGTCACACGCAGCGAGGGTGACGTCTTCCGCCCGCGTCCACGGAGTCGCTCGTCGGCGCCAGCAGGAAGCTGATGACGAGAAATGGACCATCCCGTTTTGCGCGATCAGCGATATCCAGCGGGGTACCGGGTCGGAGGTAAGTGCCACATGTAGCGAGATCGCTACCGATATCGCTGTTGCGTCACAAAATCGGTGACGCTTTAGCGATATCGCTAGCGATCTCGCTATGTGTGAAGGGGGCTTTAGGGAAAGGATCTTGGAGATTCTTGAATGTCCTGACTCGTTATCAAGAGCTGTGACAAATTGTTTTATGAGACCAAGGTCTCTGATCAGATAGATTAAGTCTTTTTGGTTAGGATAGCATGGATTCCCTTCCTCAGCTGCATCTCAAAAACTGAAATTGGGATCTTCAAAGTATTCCTAATTGTCTGACTTGTTGCTTTCTCCTGAAAGTGGTTGATCCCTGTCTGGAGGAGTTGGTACAATGAGCTCAGGGCAGAAAGTACTAGGGTGAAGGATAAAGGAATATCAGGATACGTGACAGGAGGTGCGTTTTTGACAGTTTGAGGTTTACAAGGGTCCACCATGTAGAAGTAGCAATTGGTTGAGTGGTTAATTGGTTCACGCCAAATTCTAAGGATAGCAAAATGCATGACTTTCTATTCTCCCGTGCACCAACATATGACAAAATAAAATAAAATTTGGATAGAGAATTTGATTTATTTCACACATTACTAGTAATATGTAAGGGATTAACATAGTAAATATTGTATATTTTTCCAGAATATTGACATTTGTGAAAAAGGTCTTAATTACAGCTCTTTTAAAGTTTAATAGATCTTAAAATTTAGCAAAATAAAAATTGGCCATCTAAGGCTAGTTTCACATTTGCGCTCAGGAAGGCTGCAGATGGATGCCTACTTCTTCCCTTCTTCCTCCCTCAAGCTCTGCCTATGCTCCACCTAATTCTGTATGTGTCCTGCATTTCTATTGGCGTTTGCGGCTGCAACGCCACCCGCTGGTTATCCTGTGAGGTTAACAGGGCCAGCGTGATTACCTTATTTGTGCAGAGACGACTCTGTCTTAACAGAGTCACTCTTAGGCTCTCGGGTGACGTTAACCCGAGCGCTGTACACCATCTTCTAGCGTGTCTGCCATTGTCCAGCAGCGGTCTAGTCACTTACCGCACGGTGGACCCCGGGTGGCGAATGCACCTCCTATTATTTATATTTGGTGCGTTCCACCGTCCCTAACACAATGTTACAGGTGTCAATGATACACTTAGAGTGTTGTTTGGAGGAGGACTTCCTGGCAGAAAGTGTACAGTATCACCAGATACCAGGTATATATAGCATAGTTTAAAAATTAACAATGTACGTCTATATATTCAGGAGTAGTGTTGAGCCACCCCGCTAGTGTTTTGGTTCGTCGCACAGGAGGCAAGTTCGTCGAATGTTCGTCGAACCCCATTGAAAACAATCGCAGGCAAGCACAAACACATACAGTCATGGCCAAAAGTATTGACACCCCTGCAATTCTGTCAGATAATATTCAGTTTCTTCCTGAAAATGATTGCAAACACAAATTCTTTGGTATTATTATCTTCATTTAATTTGTCTTAAATGAAAAAACACAAAAGAGAATGAAGCAAAAAGCAAAACATTGATCATTTCACACAAAACTCCAAAAATGGGCAAGACAAAAGTATTGGCACCCTCAGCCTAATACTTGGTTGCACAACCTTTAGCCAAAATAACTGCGACCAACTGCTTCCGGTAACCATCAATGAGTTTCTTACAATGCTCTGCTGGAATTTTAGACCATTCTTCTTTGGCAAACTGCTCCAGGTCCCTGATATTTGAAGGGTGCCTTCTCCAAACTGCCATTTTTAGATCTCCCCACAGGTGTTCTATGGGATTCAGGTCTGGACTCATTGCTGGCCACCTTAGAAGTCTCCAGTGCTTTCTCTCAAACCATTTTCTAGTGCTTTTTGAAGTGTGTTTTTTGTCCTGCTGGAAGACCCATGACCTCTGAGGTAGACCCAGCTTTCTCACACTGGGCCCTAAATTATGCTGCAAAATTTGTTGGTAGTCTTCTGACTTCATAATGCCATGCACACGGTCAAGCAGTCCAGTGCCAGAGGCAGCAAAGCAACCCCAAAACATCAGGGAACCTCCGCTATGTTTGACTGTAGGGACCGTGTACTTTTCTTTGAATGCCTCTTTTTTCTCCTGTAAACTCTATGTTGATGCCTTTGCCCAAAAAGCTCTACTTTTGTTTCATCTGCCCAGAGAACATTCTTCCAAAATGTTTTAGGCTTTTTCAGGTAAGTTTTGGCAAACTCCAGCCTGGCTTTTTTATGTCTCGGGGTAAGAAGTGGGGTCTTCCTGGGTCTCCTACCATACAGTCCCTTTTCATTCAGATGCCGACGGATAGTACGGGTTGACACCGTTGTACCCTCGGACTGCAGGGCAGCTTGAACTTGTTTGGATGTTAGTGGAGGTTCTTTATCCAACATCCGCACAATCTTGCATTGAAATCTCTTGTCAATTTTTCTTTTCCGTCCACATCTAGGGAGGTTAGCCACAGTGCCATGGGCTTTAAACTTCTTGATGACACTGCGCACGGTAGACACAGGAACATTCAGGTCTTTGGAGATGGACTTGTAGCCTTGAGATTGCTCATGCTTCCTCACAATTTGGTTTCTCAAGTCCTCAGACAGTTCTTTGGTCTTCTTTCTTTTCTCCATGCTCAATGTGGTACACACAAGGACACAGGACAGAGGTTGAGTCAACTTTAATCCATGTCAACTGGCTGCAAGTGTGATTTAGTTATTGCCAACACCTGTTAGGTGCCACAGGTAAGTTACAGGTGCTGTTAATTACACAAATTAGAGAAGCATCACATGATTTTTCGAACAGTGCCAATACTTTTGTCCACCCTCTTTGTTATGTTTGGTGTGGAATTATATCCAATTTGGCTTTAGGACAATTCTTTTTGTGTTTTTTCATTTAAGACAAATTAAATGAAGATAATAATACCAAAGAATTTGTGTTTGCAATCATTTTCA
Organism: Dendrobates tinctorius; assembly: GCF_039654945.1. Taxonomy (NCBI): domain Eukaryota; kingdom Metazoa; phylum Chordata; class Amphibia; order Anura; family Dendrobatidae; genus Dendrobates; species Dendrobates tinctorius. The sequence continues at coordinate 2,502,579 of NW_027361991.1, read as the reverse complement.
GGAAGAAACTGAGTATTATCTGACAGAATTGCAGGGGTGTCAATACTTTTGGCCATGACTGTACAAACACATAGAAAACAATTACAAAACACCTTAAAAGGTGTCCCAAAGCAGACAAAATGCTCAGAAGACAAAAAAAACATATGGAAAAGGGCAACTACATTTAGAAAAGAGGTGGAGGAGTAAAAGGAGGAGGTGGAGGAGACACAGATATAGGCTTGTCATGCCCTTATGAAGTCAAGAAAGGCTGGAATAAAAATGTAAAATACAAACACAAAAAAAAAAAATTCTGAAATCGAACATGATCATATACCGTTGGACTTCCCACCAATAAATTATGCCAACTGGCGATGGGGCGGCGTTATTCCCACGAACCTCCAAACAGCGTCATAAAGGCAAAGTGTTTGCTTTCCGGGGGCAGTATGATTGCAAAGCTGAACCTTAAAGGTATGTCCAAAAGGGCACCACCAGGAGTGGAGCCTGTGGCTTAATTGGACTCCACCTGGGAAACCACAACCATGCCACCTAAAGAAAAGATGCACAAATTGAAAGCTTTGTCGATTCTGTGTGTGGTATGTCCGTTTGTAGTAGTGCTAGTGATTTCTCAGCTTTATTCCGTTAACGACCGAGACTCCGGCATGCCCCCGTGGTATGCGTCAAGCTTACTAGAGGGATAAGCGAGGCTCTGGCACGCGAGATCGAGCAATAACAGGTCTATCATGCCCTTTCATGTCCGGGGCTGCATGCGCGCTACACTGAAAGGACCAGCTTTTGTCGCTTACAGGTGCAGATAACCCGCTGAACACTGTTAGTGATGTGGATCTGGGATTCCAATTATTCCCCGCGAACGATGATTTCCCAGTAAGTGCAGGTCAAGCGCAATTCCAGAATTAGGCTTAACCGGCATTCCTGAAAAAATTACGTGTCCAAACCACAGGTGCTGTAGCTTGCTTAACAGCTCTTCAGCCGTTCTCAGGCCCAGTATGGATTCGACAACATTGTAGAAAGTTGATAAAGGGTAACGTATCACCGGATAACAGGTGTATATGTAGCATAGTTTACACATTAAAAACCTATGTCTATATATCAGGAGGCAGGCTCAGACGGTCTCAGGCCCAGTATGGATTAGACGTGATTGGACAAAGGTGAGAAAGGGTACATTATCACTGGATAGCAGGTATATATAGCATAGTTTAAACATTTAAAATCTCCGTGTTCTCAGTATGGATTAGACAACAATCTAAAAAGTAGAAAAAAGGAAATGTATTTGAAGCGTACACCAGTATAAACTTTTGGTGGTATTTTTAAATCTTCATATATATTTCTGTCTCAGTAAGACAGTCCAGCCTCTCCGCAATAGGAAATGAGATGCATACAATTAATGACAAAGTCTAGTGATTGCAGAAATCTAGGAATTACTAATCACGGGAAAAACTTCCGTCACAATTCACAGAGGCGATGCTGACCCTCCATTAATTTGTGTGTGGAGACAGCGAAAACATTTCTTTGTGAATAAAGTGTTGCTGTATCGCAGTACCGTTGATCCCATCAGCGTTACTCATCTCCATCAAATTTTTATCACAGGGAGAGATGTAAACATGGTGCTCACTGCCTATCATGATCTGTCACGTAACTTTGGAGTGCAAAAGACAGAAGCCACAGGCCATAGGCGATTCTATGGGATTGGCATGAGAGGGCACATTTAAAAATGTGAGCCGGAATGTCACACGTCTGTGAGTAGGAAAACTGTGAAAGCTGATGATAAACCACCACTGCATGTCATTGTGAGTCGACGTCCATAAGAAATGGAAGCCATTGATCATCTGAAGCTAGAGCCCGGCCAGCGGGACAGGACATAGCTACGTATTAACCATCATCTATCAGTTCAACAAATTTGTAGTGGCAGTCCCAGTGAAGGATTTGACACCCCAGACTACACAGCGGAGGAGCAGGGAGAGGTAAACATTGCAAATGCTGTGGCCCTGCCCAAGCAAGGAGGGCACACTCGTGGGCATCAGTACTGGCACTGGGCCCCTCATAGTACGGCGGTGTGTCTGACAGAGGGTGTGCACCCCCACCGTCAGAGACACTTGATTGCACTATGAGGGACCCTGTGGGAGTGCCAGCACCCAAGAGTCGGCCTACCCACCTGTCCAGGGCAACGGCACTAGCACGTTTGCGTGCGCTAAGTGGTGACCCCGGCCATTGGGGGGAGGCAGCCAGTTAGGTTTACAAAATGGCATATGTTGATGTGGGACACTCAGCTGCTGCTAAAGGAGAAATTGGTCAAGCCCCAGGAAGAGGAGGACCAAAGCAAGCCATTTTTCTGGCAACCTATATGTCATTAGGGTAAGGTGGGACAAAATCCTTGGAAACCCATGCATGGTTCATTTTAATGAAGGTTAGATCATCCACATTTTGCGTCGACAGACGGGTCCTTTTTTCTGTCAGGATTGATCCAGCTGCACTGAAGACTCTTTCCGATAGCACACTTGCAGCTGGGCAAGCGAGCTCCTGTAATGCATATTGTGCCAATTCAGGCCAGGTGTCCAGTTTAGCGGCCCAACAGTCAAATGGGAATGACCTGTGAGGGAGAACATCGATATGGGATGAGAAGTAGTTTGTAACCATAATTGACAACTGCTGTCTCCTGTTACTTTCAATCGATGCAGTATTACCAGTCGTGTGAGCGGGACTTGAAAAATCAGTCCACAACATGGTCAACATGGTCATGAAACCCCTGTCTCCAACGCCACTTCTGATGTGTGCACCACGAACATCTCTTTCAAGCTGCCCCTGGCCCGTACGGCTCGTGTGAGAACCATCACCGCTGCTGTGTGCTGGGAATGCCTCAACCAACCGGTTTACCAGAGTTGCTTGTTTGTTAGCCAATATTAGGTCAAGGTTCTCCTGTGGCATTATGCTTTGGAATTTGCCTTTATAGCGTGGATCCAGGATGCTAGCCAACCAGTAGTCGTCATCGTTCATCATTTTGGCAATGCTGGGGTCCCTTTTTAGGATCCGCAAGGCATAATCTAACATGTGGGCCAATGTTCCCGGTGTCAATGATGCACTGCGAGTGCTGGTTGGAGGAGCACTTTCTGGCAAATACACATCCCTCCAGTCACGCACAAACCCTGTACCAGACCTTGCCACGCCAACATTTTCTCTTGCCCCACGAGAAGCATCCTCCTCCCTTAAATAATCATCCCCATCCTCCTCCTCCTCTTCTTCCTCCACCTCGTCCAGGAGAGGTCCTGGAGCAGACAATGGCTGACTGTCGTCACGGCTTCCCTCCTCCTCTTCCTCCTCATCAACCTCGGCTGCAGACGCCTGCTCCTTAATGTGCATCAAAGTTTGCATGAGCAGACGCATAAGTGGGAAGCTCATGCTTATGATGGCATCATCTGCGCTTACCAGCCATGTGCATTCCTCAAAACACTGAAGGACTTTACAGAGGTCTTTCAGCTTCGACCACTGCACACCTGTCAACTCCATGTCTGCCCTCAAAGTGCCTGCCCGTGTATCCTCTCACAAATGCATTACGGCCTGCCTCTGTTCGCACAGCCGCTCAACCATGTGCAGGGTGGAGTTCCACCTTGTTGCAACGTCGATAATTAGGCGGTGCTTGGGAAGGTGGAGCAATCGCTGCAGCTTCTGCATACGACTGGAGTGTACCGGCAACCGGCGGATGTGCGAGCACAGTATTTGAACCTTATGGAGCAGGCCTGTTAACTCCGGATAATTATTGAGAAAGCACTGCACCACCAGGTTCAAGGTGTGAGCCAAGCAAGGTATGTGTCTGAATTTTGAAAGGGCTATGGCTGCCACAAAATTCCGGCCGTTATCACTAACTACCTTGCCTGCCTCAAGATGTAGACTGCCCAGCCATGACTCAGTTTGTCACTGAAAGTAGTCGGCCAGTACCTCCGCGGTGTGTCTGTCGCCCAAACACATCATCTTCAACACAGCCTGCTGACGCTTTCCACTAGCTGATAGATAGGGGGACACCTCGTGTGCAACACTGGCACCTGCAGATGGAGTGCTTGTGCGACTGCGCTCTGTGGACGAGCTTTCGCTTCTGGAGGAGGAGGAGGGTCGAACGCCTACAGCCAACTGTTTCCTATACCGTGGGCTAGGCAGCACTGTCCCACCACCGCTGTCCCCTGTGGACCCTGCATCCACCACATTAACCCAGTGCGCAGTGATGGACACGTAACGGCCCTGGCCATGCCTACTGGACCATGCATCAGTTGTGAGGTGCACCTTTCCACTCACTGATTTCTTGAGTGCATGGACAATGCGGTCTTTCACATGAAGGTGGAGGGCTGGGATGGCTTTGCGAGAAAAGAAGTGGCGACTGGGTAGGTCATAGCGTGGTACTGCTTAGGCCATGAGTTCGCGGAAAGCTGCGCTTTCAACCAAGCGATAGGGCATCATCTCTAATGAGATTAGTGTGGCAATGTGGGCGTTCAAACCCAGTGTACGCGGATGAGAGGATGAGTACTTTCTTGTCCTACTCATAGTCTCTGGTAGGTTGAGCTGGACTTGAGAGCTACACATGGTGGAACTAGTGGTGAACATGGCGGACAGAGAGAGGGTTAATGATGGTGATGGAGTTGGTGTTCTTTCTGATGACCTAGATTCAGTTTTTTGTTGATATAACATTGTGATTCCCTGACTGCTTTGGCCTTGCGATGACACCTCAACATTTGCTGCTGGTGGTGTGCTAACCGGTGTGCTTACAGTGGGGGAAACAATTGAGGACAATGTAATGCTCTGAGTGAATGTACCAGCAGATAAATCTAGCAGTGGCTGTGCATCAGTGCACTCCATGTCAGATTCATCTTGGCCTGGGTAATTCACGATTTGACTTGATAACCCAGGCATGGTATGTGAAATCAGCTCCATGGAGTAATCTGTAGTGTGGCCTGCCGCATCCTTCAATTTTGGTTGGGGTGAAGGACACAAGGAAAGGTGTGGTTCATGACCATGAGCCTCCAATGACGACTCAGTGCTTTTATTTTTTAAAACTTCAGAAGAGGAGGCAATAGAGCTGGAGGCTGAGTCAGCAATGTAAGCCAAAACTTGTTCCTGAAGCTCCGGCTTTAAAATCGGTTTACCTACTCCCAGAAAAGGGAGCCTTCGAGGCCTTGTGGAGCCAGATGATGACGCAGGCTCAACACCTCCTGCATTTGGTGCTATTTTGCTTTTGCCACTACCAGCAGATCCACCACCAACACCATCATTACCAGCTGCCAACTCCCCCACTTCCATGGACTCTACCACCACTCTTCCTCATTTTTGGGGAAAATGTACCCAAAATACCATCAACTATATGGTACTGTAAAACAAGGTACAAGGTGTATATAGTAATGGGGAGTATTTGAATCTCTCTACAGACTTCAGGACACAGTTGTATTCTGTCAGGCCCTGTGTATATTACACCTCAAAGTATCAGGCTGATTCTGGATGGTGTAAAAGAGGTGTATAGTAGACTGGGGAGAAATGGAATCCCTCTACAGACTTCAGGACACAGTTGGATTCTGTCAGGCCCTGGGTATATTACACCTCAAAGTAACAGGCTGATTCTGGATGGTGTAAAAGAGGTGTATAGAGGACTGGGGAGAAATGTAATCTCTCTACAGACTTCAGGACACAGTTGGATTCTGTCAGGCCCTGTGTATATTACACCTCAAAGTAACAGACTGATTCTGGATGGTGTAAAAGAGGTGTATATGTTAGGAATCTGTGTCCTGCCATACTTATGCAGAGATCCAGATCCTGGCATTTGTCTCCAGAGGCTAAGACCTTTCAGCCAGCTTCTGAGCATGCTCTTGGAATGAGCCCCCATTGGAATTCAGGAGTCAGGTGCTCAGGTCCTGCTCCTGATTCCATTGGCTTAGCTCAGGGCTCTGGAGATTTCCGGCAGGTCCCGTACGCTATAAAAAGTGCGCATGGCCGCTATGCCATGCGCTAGTATTTTCATACTGCTGCTGTATGTATGGTGATGGATGCTTGGACTGGTGACTGACTTATTATGAAACCCCTTCCCTCTGATATTATGATTGTGTGAGTGATTGGGCAGCCGCCAGTAGCAGCGCTTGCACCAGCGCGCTCCAGCTATACGTTCTCAGCAGCTAGCGTCCTGCATCGCGCCAGCGAGATTGCGGTGTCTTCTCTGTGGCTCCGTTCACACCGCGCTGCAGTTGCAGTTTTTCCGCGACTGCAGTTGCGACGCCTCCTGTCTGATTTCACGGTAGGTCTAGAGGGAGTAGTCCTGCTGCCTAAGGCTACTTCTGTGACTATTTATACCGTGACAGTTTCGCTGTTAGTCTGTGTCCCCGAACAGACTTAGCGTATTACTTTATTCTTTTGTCTGCAGCTCTGTGAGCATTACAGAGCTCGCTTCTGTGCACTTAGGGTGCAGTTAACCCCGTGCACATTACCGCCATAGTGCTCTGCCTCTGTAGCAGCGGTTATATCACCTGCCGCACGGTGGACCCCGGGCGGCGAACACGTTTATTTATATTTTTTTAAGCGTGTTCCGCCGCCGTAACATAATACTAGCGCCAGGGTCTGGCTAGAGATGGCAGATCAGCAGCAGCTGTTACAGCTTGTGCGTCAGCTCGAGGCTCGTCTTGCTACCCTTGAGAGGTCTCTCGCAGCTGCGCAGGCTACAGATGCTGCCGTCCAGGCACTTACGGACACGGTAGGGCGTATGTCCATGTCCGCCCTTTTGCCGACAGTTACCCGCCTCCCGTTGCCCGATAAATATGCTGGGGATGGCGCCTCCTGTAGGGGTTTTATCAGCCAGTACTCGATACACCTAGAGCTGCTGGCTGCGCAATTCCCTACAGAGCGGGCTAAGGTGGCTTTTGTTATCTCCCTACTGTCGGGCAAGGCGCTGGAATGGGCTACGCCTCTGTGGGAGCGTGGTGACTCCGAGATTCGGTCCGCGGCTAACTTGCTAACTGCCATCAGGCAAGTTTTTTTCGGTCCTTGGGTCATGCATGATACGTCCCTGCAGCTACTCGCCCTTACTCAGGGGTCACTCTCGGTTAGCCAGTATGCCATCCGTTTTCGGACACTGGCGTCCGAATTGGAATCGTCCGACAAGGCCCTAATCCCCGTTTTTTGGCGAGGTCTAGCGGAGCATGTGAAGGATGCTCTCTCTACCAGAGAGATCCCCACTAGCTTGGAAGAGCTAATCTCAGTCTCCTCTCGTATCGATCTCCGTTTCTCGGAGCGCGGTATGGAGCGGGCTCACTCCAAGTGCAAATCCGTTTCGGCTCCCAAATTTTTTGTACCCCTTGAGCTAGACGAGCTGGAGGTTCTACCTCCTGAGCCCATGGAGGTGTCTTGCACCAACTTTAATACAGACTTTGACCAGGAATCCATCTGCGGTTGTCACCATGTCTGTGCGGTTTCTCTGGAAACCGGTCCCCCGCAAAGGTTGGAGCCTGAACCGGCTATCGAGACCTTTGTCCCTCCTCATCTCCGGGCTCAGGTGCTCGCCTGGGCGCATGCGTCTAACACGCACCACCATCAGGGCTATATGCAGGTTTCAAAACTGTTGGCTAATGCGTATTGGTGGCCCCATAGAGCTCGGGACATAAAAAAATGTATTCAGGCTTGCACCTTATGTGCCCAGCCTAAACCTCCTAGGCAGAGGGTGGCGATATCTGCCAACACACAGCAGCGTGCCTCTGTCACTCCCGCTCCTACTATCTCCCAAGTGTCTCTCTTGAAACCTGGTGACCTCGGTTCCTCTGATGCCTTCCAGGTGTCTCGGGGAGGAGGGGGCCTTAGGAGGGGGCTAATATTAGGAATTTGTGCCCTGCCATACTTATGCAGAGATCCAGATCCTCACATTTGTCTCCAGAGGCTAAGTCCTTTCAGCCAGCTTCTGAGCATGCTCCTCTAATGAGCCCCCATTGGAATTCAGGAGTCAGGTGCTCAGGTCCTGCTCCTGATTCCATTGGCTTAGCTCAGGGCTCTGGAGATTTCCGGCAGGTCTCATACGCTATAAAAAGTGCGCATGGCCGCTATGCCATGCGTTAGTATTTTCATACTGCTGCTGTATGCATAGTGATGGATGCTTGGACTGGTGACTGACTTATTATGAAACCCCTTCCCTCTGATATTACGATTGTGTGAGTGATTGGGCAGCCGCCAGTAGCAGCGCTTGCGCCAGCGCGCTCCAGTTATACGTTCTCAGCAGCTAGCGTCCTGCATCGCGCCAGCGAGATTGCGGTGTCTTCTCTGTGGCTCCGTTCACACCGCGCTGCGATTGCGACGCCTCCTGTCTGATTTCACGGTAGGTCTAGAGGGAGTAGTCCTGCTGCCTAAGGCTACTTCTGTGACTATTTATACCGTGACAGTTTCGCTGTTAGTCTGTGTCCCCGAACAGACTTAGCGTATTACTTTATTCTTTTGTCTGCAGCTCTGTGAGCATAACAGAGCTCGCTTCTGTGCACTTAGGGTGCAGTTAACCCCATGCACATTACCGCCATAGTGCTCTGCCTCTCTAGCAGCGGTTATATCACCTGCCGCACGGTGGACCCCGGGCGGCGAACACGTTTATTTATATTTTTTTAAGCGTGTTCCGCCGCCGTAACAGTATAGAGGACTGGGGAGAAATGGAATCTCTCTACAGACTTCAGGACACAGTTGGATTCTGTCAGGCCCTGGGTATATTACACCTCAAATTAACAGGCTGATTCTGGATGGTGTAAAAAAGGGTATAGAGGACTGGGGAGAATTGGAATCTCTCTACAGACTTCAGGACACAGTTGTATTCTGTCAGGCCCTGTGTATATTACACCACAATGTAACAGGCAAAAATTGCCTAGTGTATGACAAACTACAAGGTGTATATAGAATTGGGCAGAATTGGAATCTCCATAGAGTGTAGGTCTGTAAGAACGGACAAACTCCTCGACTTTTCCTTACAGAGTCACACACAGATTGTCAAGCTCCGTGTTTTTGTATATGGACTGACACACGCTGTCTCTCTCTAGTTTTGAATGTAATCAAACAGCAAATATACGAAACTGTTTGAAAAACGGACAAAACTCTAAGGTGTAGGTCTGTAAGAACGGACAAAGTCCGCGGCTTTTCCTTACAGAGTCACACACAGCTTCAATTTTGCCGTGATAACAGCCGGTACACAGTACTGTGTGAGGAGCGTACACCGCTGTACGGTGTGTGAAAAAATGAACGCTCAGTACACCTCACCAGGACAAAACAGTAAAATTTGGATTGCTTTTAAAAAAGCAGTTTGAACACCAGTGTGCGCACAGCAATGCAGCAAGCCTTAAACGGCAGGCTAATCACCACCAGCGCTGCTGCACAAAAGCAAAAATCTTCACCTTTCACTGCACACTAACTACAGTAAAAAGCACTATCAGCAGAAGCAGTTTTTTTTTTTCTTTTTGCCTTCCTAACGCTCTCCCTACAGAATCATCATCATCAGCAGCAGCTCTCCCTATTCTGAGATCAGCATAAGTAAGATGGCGGTCGGCGTGCACGCCCTTTTATACCCCCTGTCACGCCCCCAAAGCAAGCCAATCACTTGCATGCCCTTCTCAAAGATGGTGGTGACCGCTGCCAATGTCATCACGTTGCCCACAGTGTCTGTTCTTCCTGATTGGCTGAAAAAGGGCGCTAAAGCATCTTTTGAAACGCGACTTTGGCGCTCTGGTCGCCGACCTCACGCTAAGGTCGGGTTTCGTTTCATGAAACCCGCGTTTGGCGAAAGTCGGTGACTTTTGAATTTTTTCGACCCGTTTCGCTCAACTCTATTTATAATACAATAGGCTGTTCACCACTGAAAGGAGCACTTGAGGGGTTAAGGAATTCTCTGACAAAGGAGGCGAATCGTCCTAGATTACAATAGGCTCCCTATGTTCAGCCTGGAGCAAATACCCTGACGAAGTGGAGCACACGATTCCCTGAAATGCATTGGTTTCCTTTTTGGCTCCTTCTGGACACCGTACTGTGTGATGCCACACTCTTTTTCCAGTGAAGCCGTACATCTTGGATTCAGGTATCCAAGGAGGCTACCGGCTGGAGTGTGCACTGGCTCTGCACATGCGGCTTCTCCTTCCCCTGCTGACTCGCGGAAGCGTGTGTCTGTCTAAGGACGCAGCGCTCATCACAGCAACATCGCTGCAGGCAGGATTCTACACCGACCTAAAGCTGAGTGAGTACCGCTCATTTTTAAGTTTAATAACACTGCATCACCAATGAGAGCGCTTGAAAGTATTTCACGTGAGATTCTAAACTTGGTATTTGTGTCTATAATCACCAGAGTCAGGATTTCCACTCTCTTTCTGTCTTTTTGTTACTTTGTGTCGGGGCTGTCAGTCTCTGCTGCAATCACCTGTGTTCATTTTCCTTAATCAAGCTTCCACTTAAGCATGCTAGTTCCTCCTCCCAGTGTCAATCATACACTTGCTTTTGCCTGTGGAAGATTGATCCCTCTGCGCCAGTGGCGTATCTACAAAGTTATGGGCCCCAATGCAAACTTTCAAATGGGGCCCCCATGCCAAAATACACGCACATCTCTGCCCCGTCCACCTCGCGCACGCGCGGCTCCGCTCCGTACACCTCGCACACGCGCGGCTCCGCTCCGTACACCTCGCACACGCGCGGCTCCGCTCCGTACACCTCGCACACGCGCGGCTCCGCTCCGTACACCTCGCACACGCGCGGCTCCGCTCCGTACACCTCGCACACGCGCGGCTCCGCTCCGTACACCTCGCACACGCGCGGCTCCGCTCCGTACACCTCGCACACGCGCGGCTCCGCTCCGTACACCCATGGCTATGCTTCCCTGTGTGAACATTGCCACATACGGATTATTTTTTTGCACTGGTGTGCCACACGGCCAATCCCTGATTGTAGGCTGGCTGTCTCATTAGGTATTATTGCACCTGTGCAGTTGCCATTTTACTTGGGTCCGCTGCATTTGTATTGAGGTCTGTCTATACAGGTAAGCATTGCAGCCTGTTTTTGTTTTTTTCTCAAATATTGGAGGATTTTTTCCTCTTTCTGTGGTTTTCATGTTGGAGTAGGACTGGCAAGTGTAAGGAACTTTGACGTTAGTTTGCAGCTTATGTATTATGGCCATAATATTAACCAATACCTTACATATATTGATATGTTTGTTGTGCACTGTATATCTTTTCAGGGTGCAGTTGGGCCCAAATGGTTCTGTAAACTGTGGCCTCTGTTCACACGGGATGCATTCTAGTTATCACTGGGCAGCCCCCCTATATGGTGTTACTTAGGCCTGGATCACACTTCTGTTTTTTTAAATCTGTCGTTTTCCGTTAAACGGATCTGCCATGTTTTTGGCGGATCCGTTTTTTTCCCCCATAGACTTGCATTAGCGGCTACCGCGGATCCGTCAAAAAGACAGATCCTAACTGTTCCGTTAGCGGCAAAAAACGGAAACGGATCCGTTTGGCGGACACAAAAAACGGATGTGTGAAACAGGGCTAAGAGGCTGTGAACCATACGCTCTGCATTCCCTGTGTGAACACTGCCACCTGCGGATTATTTTTTCTGCACTGGTGTACCACACGGCCAATCCCTGATTGTAGGCTGGCTGCTTCATTTGGTATTTATACACCTGTGCAGTTGCCATTTTACTTGGGTCCGCTGCACTCTGATGCATTTGTATTGAGGTCTGTCTATACAGGTAAGCATCTCTGCCTGTTTTTTTTCTACGCGCCGCACACCCCATACACACACAGCTCCGCTCTGCACACTCCATGAACACATGGCTCCGCTCCGTACACACCCAGCTCCGCTCTGCACACCCCATGAACACATGGCTCCGCTCTGCACACCCCATACACACGCGGCTCCGCTCTGCACACCCCATACACACGCAGCTCCGCTCTGCACACCCCATACACACGCAGCTCCGCTCTGCACACCCCATACACACGCAGCTCCGCTCTGCACACCCCATACACACGCAGCTCCGCTCTGCACACCCCATACACACGCAGCTCCGCTCTGCACACCCCATACACACGCAGCTCCGCTCTGCACACCCCATACACACGCAGCTCCGCTCTGCACACCCCATACACACGCAGCTCCGCTCTGCACACCCCATACACACGCACCTCCGCTCTGCACACCCCATACACACGCACCTCCGCTCTGCACACCCCATACACACGCGGCTCCGCTCTGCACACCCCATACACACACGGCTCCGCTCTGCACACCCCATACACACACGGCTCCGCTCTGCACACTCCATGAACACACAGCTCCGCTCTGCACACCCCATACACACCCGGCTCCGCTCTGCACACCCCATACACACCCGGCTCCGCTCTGCACACCCCATACACACCCGGCTCCGCTCTGCACACCCCATACACACCCGGCTCCGCTCTGCACACCCCATACACACCCGGCTCCGCTCTGCACACCCCATACACACCCGGCTCCGCTCTGCACACCCCATACACACCCGGCTCCGCTCTGCACACCCCATACACACCCGGCTCCGCTCTGCACACCCCATACACACACGGCTCCGCTCTGCACACCCCATACACACACGGCTCCGCTCTGCACACCCCATACACACCCGGCTCCGCTCTGCACACCCCATACACACCCGGCTCCGCTCTGCACACCCCATACACACCCGGCTCCGCTCTGCACACCCCATACACACCCGGCTCCGCTCTGCACACCCCATACACACCCGGCTCCGCTCTGCACACCCCATACACACACGGCTCCGCTCTGCACACCCCATACACACACGGCTCCGCTCTGCACACCCCATACACACACGGCTCCGCTCCGCACACCCCATACACACACGGCTCCGCTCCGTACACCCCATACACACACGGCTCCGCTCCGCACACCCCATACACACACGGCTCCGCTCTGCACACTCCATGAACACACAGCTCCGCTCTGCACACCCCATACACACCCGGCTCCGCTCTGCACACCCCATACACACCCGGCTCCGCTCTGCACACCCCATACACACCCGGCTCCGCTCTGCACACCCCATACACACCCGGCTCCGCTCTGCACACCCCATACACACCCGGCTCCGCTCTGCACACCCCATACACACACAGCTCCGCTCTGCACACCCCATACACACACAGCTCCGCTCTGCACACTCCATGAACACATGGCTCCGCTCCGTACACACCCAGCTCCGCTCTGCACACCCCATACACACCCAGCTCCGCTCTGCACACCCCATACACACCCAGCTCCGCTCTGCACACCCCATACACACACAGCTCCGCTCTGCACACCCCATACACACACAGCTCCGCTCTGCACACCCCATACACACACAGCTCCGCTCTGCACACTCCATGAACACATGGCTCCGCTCCGTACACACCCAGCTCCGCTCTGCACACCCCATACACACCCAGCTCCGCTCTGCACACCCCATACACACCCGGCTCCGCTCTGCACACCCCATACACACCCGGCTCCGCTCTGCACACCCCATACACACCCGGCTCCGCTCTGCACACCCCATACACACCCGGCTCCGCTCTGCACACCCCATACACACCCGGCTCCGCTCTGCACACCCCATACACACCCGGCTCCGCTCTGCACACCCCATACACACACGGCTCCGCTCTGCACACCCCATACACACACGGCTCCGCTCTGCACACCCCATACACACACGGCTCCGCTCCGCACACCCCATACACACACGGCTCCGCTCCGTACACCCCATACACACACGGCTCCGCTCCGCACACCCCATACACACACGGCTCCGCTCTGCACACTCCATGAACACACAGCTCCGCTCTGCACACCCCATACACACCCGGCTCCGCTCTGCACACCCCATACACACCCGGCTCCGCTCTGCACACCCCATACACACCCGGCTCCGCTCTGCACACCCCATACACACCCGGCTCCGCTCTGCACACCCCATACACACCCGGCTCCGCTCTGCACACCCCATACACACCCGGCTCCGCTCTGCACACCCCATACACACCCGGCTCCGCTCTGCACACCCCATACACACCCGGCTCCGCTCTGCACACCCCATACACACCCGGCTCCGCTCTGCACACCCCATACACACACGGCTCCGCTCTGCACACCCCATACACACACGGCTCCGCTCTGCACACCCCATACACACACGGCTCCGCTCTGCACACCCCATACACACACGGCTCCGCTCTGCACACCCCATACACACACGGCTCCGCTCTGCACACCCCATACACACACGGCTCCGCTCTGCACACCCCATACACACACGGCTCCGCTCTGCACACCCCATACACACACGGCTCCGCTCTGCACACCCCATACACACACGGCTCCGCTCTGCACACCCCATACACACACGGCTCCGCTCCGCACACCCCATACACACACGGCTCCGCTCCGCACACCCCATACACACACGGCTCCGCTCCGCACACCCCATACACACACGGCTCCGCTCCGCACACCCCATACACACACGGCTCCGCTCCGCACACCCCATACACACACGGCTCCGCTCTGCACACCCCATACACACACGGCTCCGCTCTGCACACCCCATACACACACGGCTCCGCTCTGCACACCCCATACACACACAGCTCCGCTCTGCACACCCCATACACACACAGCTCCGCTCTGCACACCCCATACACACACAGCTCCGCTCTGCACACCCCATACACACACAGCTCCGCTCTGCACACCCCATACACACACAGCTCCGCTCTGCACACCCCATACACACACAGCTCCGCTCTGCACACCCCATACACACACAGCTCCGCTCTGCACACCCCATACACACACAGCTCCGCTCTGCACACCCCATACACACACAGCTCCGCTCTGCACACCCCATACACACACAGCTCCGCTCTGCACACCCCATACACACACAGCTCCGCTCTGCACACCCCATACACACACAGCTCCGCTCTGCACACCCCATACACACACAGCTCCGCTCTGCACACCCCATACACACACAGCTCCGCTCTGCACACCCCATACACACACAGCTCCGCTCTGCACACTCCATGAACACATGGCTCCGCTCCGTACACACCCAGCTCCGCTCTGCACACCCCATACACACCCAGCTCCGCTCTGCACACCCCATACACACACAGCTCCGCTCTGCACACCCCATACACACACAGCTCCGCTCTGCACACCCCATACACACACAGCTCCGCTCTGCACACTCCATGAACACATGGCTCCGCTCCGTACACACCCAGCTCCGCTCTGCACACCCCATACACACCCAGCTCCGCTCTGCACACCCCATACACACCCAGCTCCGCTCTGCACACCCCATACACACCCAGCTCCGCTCTGCACACCCCATACACACACAGCTCCGCTCTGCACACCCCATACACACACAGCTCCGCTCTGCACACCCCATACACACACAGCTCCGCTCTGCACACTCCATGAACACATGGCTCCGCTCCGTACACACCCAGCTCCGCTCTGCACACCCCATACACACCCAGCTCCGCTCTGCACACCCCATACACACCCAGCTCCGCTCTGCACACCCCATACACACCCAGCTCCGCTCTGCACACCCCATACACACACAGCTCCGCTCTGCACACCCCATACACACACAGCTCCGCTCTGCACACTCCATGAACACATGGCTCCGCTCCGTACACACCCAGCTCCGCTCTGCACACCCCATACACACCCAGCTCCGCTCTGCACACCCCATACACACCCAGCTCCGCTCTGCACACCCCATACACACACAGCTCCGCTCTGCACACCCCATACACACACAGCTCCGCTCTGCACACCCCATACACACACAGCTCCGCTCTGCACACCCCATACACACACAGCTCCGCTCTGCACACCCCATACACACACAGCTCTTATAAGTGCTCTATATGTAGCTGGATAATAGCGAGAAAATAGCAATTAGAAATAGACAATTGTAAGACCTCAGAAGAAGTGCTTAAGGGAAAAAAAAAAAAAATTAATATATATATATACTGGTGGCAATCTTAGTTCCAACCTGAACAATCATTAAAAACTAAAAAGGCATGAGTGAGGGTAAAAACATGAAATCACTGAACAGGTTATATACTGCAGGGTACTTCTCCCTGATAGCAGCTAAAAAAAAAGTCAAATTGCAGCCTGTGAACGGCTGTGCAGAGTAGCCGCAATAGTAAATGCACAAGTCAGAGAGCGGTACCTGTAAAGAGAATGCGATGTGAAGTCCTCACTCCAGTAAGCGGTGCAGGTTAAAATAGCGCTTTTTGCTCCAGCGCTTGGAAAAAGAGGGGGAGGGGGGGGGGGTTTGTACACTGGGGTATAGACGAGTTACAGGGGCTGCCCCGGCCGGTGGCAGCCTCCTGTCAGTGCACCTCCAGCTGTGGAGCAGACGTGAGCGGCCTCTCGTGCTCCCGGCGTCTGTGAGCTGCTCCAGGTGTACAGGACCTTCGTGATGTGAGTCAGCACATGACCACATCGGTTTCACTTGCTGGTGTTTGCGGCGGGGACCAATGGACTTTCCAACATGCTTCAAAGACTAATTGTCTTCTTCCTCATAACCACCTAATTTAGATTTCCCTCTTCTTTATGAGTGTTTCAAGCGCACACTAATATTATGAATTATAAACTTGTATTGAGGGTCGGCCAGAGCCAACAATACAACAGAAAAGTATTGTTTAGAATTGAAGAATTGGGAGCCAGAGGTGGGCGGCTTACGCACCCGGATATGTTTGCCATCAAGGGCCCCAATACAATTTGGAAACTGGCAGTCCTCCTCAAAGTCCCTTGATATCCTCAACCAGTCTTCCATCCTGGGCTCGGGCATGACCACTTGATGGAGTCTTGTCCAGATTTCTGTACATGTTGACCTCACTATGCCTGAAATGGTAGATCTACCAATCAGAAACTCATGGTGGAGGGCGGCATAAGACAGGCCAGTGGCCAGGAAGCTGAAGAACAACAGAAAAGGATGATTTTAGAATGCACAAATTACAAAAAAAAAAACAACAGGTACATACATACCAAACTTGTTAGGATTTCAGATCTACTAACACACATATTTGGTCGCACAATGACTACGTGATATTCAGGACATATTCCACATAACATTCTGGTCTGTAAGCTTAAACATATCTGGAATAAGATGAGGGCATTAAACTTAGTCTAATAAGCCAAAAATACATACTTTAGCCAACACATCATGAACATAGAGAATGTGGTTGTGTAGCACAAACCGTATTGTGAGTAGAAGTCGCACCTCTGCAGATATGGCTTTGCGCATCCTTTTGTCCTGAAAGGTCATCCCAGGGCGCACTGTCTCCAAGAGTCGATCAAATGTGGAAATGCTCATGCGACAGTATTGGTAGAATTTCTCCGGATGATCCCGCAGAGAAGAACAGAGGCGGTGAAAATGACCTCTTGTGAGTCGGTGCCTCAAAAGTGGATGGACCCACATGCGTCTCCTCCTCTGCGGATCCACTATCACTGGGTATGGTTGCCCAAAGCGGCGTGACAAAAGCCAGTTGAAGAGAACCTGCTCAGTTGTGGTGAAAGTCAGACTGTCGGCCATGTTGCACATACAACACAAACACACCTAGTCAAGGCAAGGTCACAAATGGACAGAATGGAGGCAGCCACCTGTTCCTGAGTGTATAAATAGGGTGCAGGCTAATGAGTTAAATAGTTAGCAGGCCTCAAAACCGTTAAATGTCCATTTTGCAAGCCTGCGAGAAAATCTCGCCATACGGATTACATACGGATGCTGACATGCGCAAAATACGCGACCACACCTTGATTACGGATGACATACGGAGCACTGTTTAGGGGTCATTCATCCATATTACGCCTGTAAACTACGGACCGTATTTTGCGTCGGTTAGTGTGACCCAAGGCCTATAAGTAAAAAGCCTGTTGCACTGATTCCTATAACAAATTGCCCCTTGGTCAGGGTGCAGATGGATGCTTATAGTAAATCACGGATGGGTAAACTTCTCAAAGCACATACAAATTGGATTTAGAAAAATAAATATATATGGCATATACAGTATAGACTGATCTAGCTACATAAGAGGAATGAGTGCTGAGCTCTGTGAGCACAAGGCTAATAATTGTAGCCCTCCGTATCAAGTTCAAAGCCACTCAGTGAAGATCTATTAGAGGATTTATTACTTGGTATTAGAGAATGCTCATTGGTGATGCAATGTTAGTATGCCGTGGGTTTGTAACTTACGATCAAATATGCGCTCTGTGCTTTCCAGGCTGGTTGTGACGCAAGTCATAGTACTAAATATATATACTACTTACTGTAAGTAAAGGGAGGTCAAACAATCCGCGGTCAGGTCCAGGAAATGGCGCAGTACGACAAAGGGAAGTCAGAGACTAAGTCAATACACGATCCGAGGTCAGGAAAGCCAGAAAGACAAATCAGTTTACAGGGAGCAGGCACAAGCGAAGTCAGGTCACAGGCAAAGGGTCTGAGTCCAGGAAGAGAATCAAGTCAAGCTGGGTCAGGCATAGAGCGCAGAGCAGGGGTGTAACTACCGCGGTCGCCACTGCGACTGGGCCGGGGGGAGTCAGGGGACTGCAGGTCAGACCATGTTATCTCCCAAGTCCGAACCATGCCGATTCTCACGGGACAGTTCCGTTTCTGACGCCCCGTGCCCCGCATTGAGCCGCCACGCCCCCCCCATTATCGCCCTCCCAGATGGACCCCCCCGCAGCCTGCAATGTGGGACCTGTGATGAGGTCAAAGGAGGGGAGGAGTCAGGAGTCACATGATCAGGAGCCTCGTTGTCTGCAGGACTTTGCTGTGCTGGTTGTCATGGTGCTGGATGAGGTAAAGTTTCTGTGTGGGGTCAGGAGAGGTTTACAGTGTGGCTGTAGCAGAGCTGTGTGTGTATGAGGTGTATGGAGCGAAGATGTGTGTGTGTATGGGGTGTGCAGAGTGGAGCTATGTGTGTATGAGGTGTACGGAGCGAAGATGTGTGTGTACAGAGGAACCGTGTGTGTATGGGGTGTGCGGAGCGGAGCTGTGTGTGTATGGGGTGTGCGGAGCGGAGCTGTGTGTGTATGGGGTGTGCGGAGCGGAGCTGTGTGTGTATGGGGTGTGCGGAGCGGAGCTGCGTGTGTATGGGGTGTGCGGAGCGGAGCTGCGTGTGTATGGGGTGTGCGGAGCGGAGCTGCGTGTGTATGGGGTGTGCGGAGCGGAGCTGCGTGTGTATGGGGTGTGCGGAGCGGAGCTGCGTGTGTATGGGGTGTGCGGAGCGGAGCTGCGTGTGTATGGGGTGTGCGGAGCGGAGCTGCGTGTGTATGGGGTGTGCGGAGCGGAGCTGCGTGTGTATGGGGTGTGCGGAGCGGAGCTGTGTGTGTATGGGGTGTGCGGAGCGGAGCTGTGTGTGTATAACTTGCTTTTATTTGTGAAAAAAACGGAAATTGGGCAAAAATTTTGAAAATTTTCCAACTTTTGAATTTTTATGCCCTTAAATCACAGAGATACGGCACACAAAAAACTTGATAACTAACATTTCCCACATGTTTACTTTACATCAGCACAATTTTGGAACCCAAATTTTTTTTTTCTTAGGAAGTTATAAGGGTTAAAAGTTGACCAGCGATTTCTCATTTTTGCAACACCATTTTATTTTTACGGACCACATCACATTTGAAGCCACTTTGAGGGGTCTATATGATAGAAAATACCCAAAAGTGACACCATTCTAAAAACTGCACCCCTTAGGGTGCGTGCACACGCTGCGGATTCCGCTGCGTTTCCGCAGCGGTTTTGGCCGTTGCGGACCCGCAGCAGCTTTAGCTGCGGTGTACAGTACCATTCAAATGAATGGGGAAAAAAAACCGCTGTGCCGACGCTGCGGAAAAATCCGCGCGGATTTGCTGCGGTTTTGAATCCGCAGAAAGAATTGCATGTCAATTCTTTCTGCGGAAACCGCTGCGGGTTCCTATCTCCACCATTGTGGAGATAGTGAATCCGCAGGACCAAACCGCAGGCAAAACCGCAGATAATCCGCAGGTCTTTTGACCTGCGGATTATCTGCGGTTTTTGCAAAATCCGTGCGGATTAATCCGCAGCGTGTGCACACACCCTAAAGGTGCTCAAAACCACATTCAAGAAGTTTATTAACCCTTCAGGTGCGTCACAGGAATTTTTTGAATATTTAAAAAAAATGAACATTTAAATTTTTTCACAAAAAAAATACTTCAGGTTCAATTTTTTTATTTTACCAAGGGTAACAGGAGAAATTGGACTGCAAAAGTTATTGTGCAATTTGTCCTGAGTACGCTGATACCTGATATGTGGGGGGGGAACCACTGTTTCGGCGCATGGCAGAGCTCAGAAGGGAAGGAGCGCTGTTTGACTTTTTCAATGCAAAATTGGCTAGAATTCAGATCGGACGCCATGTCTGGTTTGGAGAGCCCCTGATGTACCTAAACAGTGGAAACCTCTCACAAGTGACCCCATTTTGGAAATTAGACCCCCAAGGAACTTATCTAGATATGTGGTGAGAACTTTGAACCAACAAGGGCTTCACAGAAGTTTATAACCTACAGCGGTACAATTAAAAAATCATTTTTCCACAAAAATGATCTTTTCACCCCCAATTTTTATTTTCCCAAGGGTAACAGGAACCTAAAAGTTATTGCGCAATTTGTCCTGAGTACGATGATACCCCATATGTGGGTGTAAACGACTATTTGGGCGCATGGCAGAGCTCGGAACGGAAGCAGCGCCATTTGACTTTTTTGGCTGGAATTGAGATCGGACACCATGTCGCGATTGGAAAACCCCTGATGTACCAAAACAGTGGAAACCCCCCATAAGTGACACCATTTTGGAAACGAGACCCCCTAAGGAACTTATCTAGATGTGTGGTGAGCACTTTGAACCCCCAAGGGCTTCACAGAAGTTTATAATGCCCAGGCGTGAAAATAAAAAAATCGTATTTTTTCAACAAACATGATCTTTTAGTCACCAATTTTTTTTTTACTTTCCCAAGGATACCAGGAGAAATTGGACCCAAAAGTTGTTGTCCAATTTGTCCTGAGTACGCTGATACCCCAAATGTGGGAGACAACTACTGTATGCTCACACGTCGGGGCTCGGAAGGGAAGTAGTGATGTTTTGGAATGCAGACTTTGATGGAATGATCTGTGGGTGTCATGTGCGTTGGGAGAGCCTCTGATGTACCTAAACTATTTAAACTCCCCACAAGTGACCCCATTTTGAAAACTAGACCCCCCACGGAACTTATCTAGATGTGTGGTGAGCACTTTGAACCCCCAAGTGCTTCACAGAAATTTATAACGCCCGGGCGTGAAAATAAAAATCATTTTTTTCCACAAAAATGATATTTTTGCCCACATTTTTTTATTTTCCTAAGGGCAACAGGAGAAATAGGACCC
The DNA here is from genome assembly GCF_039654945.1 of Dendrobates tinctorius. NCBI lineage: Eukaryota > Metazoa > Chordata > Amphibia > Anura > Dendrobatidae > Dendrobates > Dendrobates tinctorius. Next base: position 2,481,105 of record NW_027361991.1, on the reverse strand, counting down.
CAAAAGTTGTTTTGCAATTTGTCCTGAGTAGGCTGATACCCCATATGTGGGGGTAAAACCCTGTTTGGGCGCATGGCAGAGCTTGGAAGGGAAGGAGCACCATTTGACTTTTTCAACGCAGAATTTGGCTGGAATTGAGATCAGACGCAATGTTGCATTTGGAGAGCACCTGATGTGCCCAAACAGTGGAAACCCCCAATTCTAACTCCAACCCTAACCCCAACACACCCCTAACCCTAATCTGAGCCCTAACCCTAATGGAAAAATGGAAATAAATACTTTTTTTTTAGTTTTATTGTTTTTCCCTAACTAAGGGGGTGATAACGGGGGGTTTGATTTACTATTTATGGCGGTTTTTATGTTTGGCGGCTGTCACACGCTAAAAGACGCTTTTTATTGTAAAACTAGTTTTTGCATCACCACATATTGAGAGCTATAATTTTTCCGTATTTTGACCCACCGAGTTATGTGAGGTCTTATTTTTTGCGGGACGAGTTGACGTTTTTATTGGTACCATTTTCGGGCACGTGACATTTTTTGATCGCTTTTTATTCCGATTTTTGGGACGCAGAATGAACAAAAACCAGCGTTTCATGAATTTCTTTTGGGGGGGTGCGTTTACACCGTTCCGCGTGCGGTAAAATTGATAAAGCGGTTTTATTCTTCGGGTCAGTATGGTTACAGCGATACCTCATTTAGGTCGTTTTTTATGTTTTGGCGCTTTTATGCAATGAAAACCATTTTATATAAAAAAATAATTATTTTTGCATCGCTTTATTCTGCGAGCTATAACTTTATTTTTTCTCTGATGATGCTGTGTGGCGGCTCGTTTTTTGGGGGACAAGATGACGTTTTCAGCGGTACCATGGATATTTATATGCGTCTTTTTGATCGCGCGTTATTGCACTTTGTTTGGCGGTATGATAATAAATCATTAGTTTTTGCTTTTGTTTTTTATTTTTTAAGGGGTTGGCTAAAGGGGTTAACTAATGGGACAGTTTTATAGGGCAGGTCGTTACGGACGCGGCAATACCAAATATGTTTACTTTTATTTATTTTTTTATTTCCAAAAAATGAATTTATTAGGGATTTTTTTTTTTTTTTAACTTTATTACATAGTACCAGTTGGGACATCACAGATCACTGTGACAGATCAGCGATCTGTCACAGGCACTGCACAAGGCTTCCTCCTTGCCTGCGCTTTGCAGGCATGAGGAAGCCAGCTCCCTGCAGGCCCCCGAAGGTCCCCGTCGCCATCTTGGACCGATCCGGAGACCTGCAGGGATGGAGCCCCCTGCAGCAGCGCTGCACATTGCGCTGCTGTGGGAGGCTCAGGGAAGCACGGTGGGAGCCCCCTCCCTGACGATGCTTCCCTTTAACCCCCGGTACACCGCGATCATGTTTGATTGCGGTGTGCAAGGGGTTAACGTGTCGGGGCGGTCCGTGACCGCCCCTGACACATTGTGCCGGGTGTCAGCTATGATAATCAGCTGACACCCGGCCGCTATCAGCGGCGCTCACCACGTGGGCGCCGCTGATCGCTGTGATGTACTATCCCGTCCCTGGGAATTAAGTCCCAGGGCACATGGACGGGATAGTACGTCTGATGGCAGAAATGGGTTAAGGGCATAAAAATTAAAAGTTTGAAAATTGCCAAATTTTGGCCAAATTTTTGTTTTTTACACAAACACAAGTCATATCTAAGAAATTTTACCACTATCATGAAGTACAATATGTCATGAAAAAACATTCTCCGAATCACCGGGATCCATGGAAGTGTTCCAGAGTTATTACCTTATAAGGGTGGTTTCACATTAGCGCTTTTTAAGCGCACGCACGGCCGGGGGTAGCTCCGCCCCCGAGCCGGCTCTCTGCCTGGCGTGCCCGCCCCTTGCTTGTAGCGCCGCCTCCTAGCGCACAGCGGCGCCTGCGATCGGCGCACCCTATCTTTAGCATAGGGTGCGCAGATCGTGCGCAGGCCGTGCGCTAGTTGCGCTTTGACCTGCGCTGCGCACTTTTGACGTTGCGCCGTGCACGCCAAAATCAAACTTTTCGGATTTTGGCGCGCACGGCGCACCGTCAAAAGTGCGCAGCGCAGGTCAAAGCGCAACTAGCGCACGGCCTGCGCATGAACTGCGCACCCTATGCTAAAGATAGGGTGCGCCGATCGCAGGCGCCGCTGTGCGCTAGGAGGCGGCGCTACAAGCAAGGGGCGGGCACGCCGGGCAGAGAGCCGGCTTGGGGGCGGAGCTACCCCCGGACGTGCGTGCGCTTAAAAAGCGCTAATGTGAAACCACCCTAAACTATCAGTGGTCAGAATTGTAAAAATTGGCCTTGTCATTAACGTGCAGACGGATAAAGAGCTTAATTCTGCCACCAAATCTCTACAAAAGTGCAGTGAAAAGTGATTTAAAGTTTTAAACATCGAATTTACCACCAAAATGGTATCAATAAAAATATCAGCTCCCCAAGCAAAAAAAATCAAGCTCTGATCCCCACTCTATCAATTGAAGACAAATAAGTTATATGTCTCAGAATATGGGGACATAAACCAATTATTACAAATTTCTGATGTTTATTTTTCACCGCTGATATGAAATAATTAAAGAAAAACCTATGGATGTTTGGTATCGCCGTAATGGTACTGACCTGAACAATCATGATTCCAATTTTAACAAAATGAATGAAAAAAAAAATCGATGGCGTCATTGGGGAGGTCTTCTTTTTTTTTTTTTTTTCCCACCAATATACCGGACATTTTTTTTCTGTTTTTCGATATTATATGTTAAACTGAATGCTGTTATTCAAAAGTAAAATTTTCCCATGAAAAAAACAAGCCCTTGTACGGCGATGGAAATAGAAAAATACAAGATATGGTTCCTGGAAGAAAGGAAGCAAGAAAAAAAAACCAGAAAAACGCAAAAATTAAAGTTTGCTCCATTATGTAATCTCCAAGTGTTTTAATAAATAATCCATTAGGAATTCTGCATATTGTCTATTCGGCGAAGACAGAATCCTCGAATCACATGGGATTACAGGTGCAGGCTGTGTCTCTCTTGGTGAACTTTGCCTGGCTGTAAAACCTTCTTGTTTTCTCGTCAGTCCAGCTGCAGCTCGTATCGGGATCGTGTGGTGACACCATGTCTGGTGAGACTTCATTTTCACAAATTGATTTTGTACCTGCCACGGCTGAAGACTATGAAGCAGTGATGTCCATCTCTGGTGGGATATACAACGGAACGGACTATCTGCCTTTTAAGTACCAAGCTTGGCTGAAGGACCCACAGAGAAGAATGTTTCTGGCCAAGTGTGAAGGAAAAGTGGTAAGTAAAGGGTAATAGAAAAATTAAGGATCAGGCATGTCGAAACCCAACAAGCCAAATCCAATCCTTCTTCTCCTCAGTCATCAGTGAGAAGTCACCATTAACGTTTGGCACTGACTGGGCAAAAATATTTTATGATAGACATACATCGAGATTTACATACAAGAACCTGTCAAGAGGCTTAAAATTATTCTGGGAATCACTCTTTTTTTTTTTTTTTTTTTTTAAGTAAGACCATTTTGATTTTGGGGTCCAGATTATTTGGTTCCATTTCTCTTTCTCAATGACTTGTTTATTTGACCAGTGCCCCTCAATGCCCTGGCTTTTCACATCCTAATAAATGTAGCAGTTTCAAAAACTGAATTGTAGTCCTAGAAATTCCTTTGTCTAACAGGACTTCTACCCCAGAAAGAATAGCAGGGGGAAAGTACTGCCATCACTCTACACCAGCTCAATTAAACCCTCACGTGCCATGGTAAATAGCGACCGTGGAATATAAGGAGTTTGACAGAGGGAGATTGCTCCCTCTGTCACTGCATCAGCTCCCACAATGTGATTTCAAAGAGCTGATATCGGTATGGAATTTGCTATGGGAACAAGAGGCCTAACAAGAGCCTAAAGTTCTGCCATAGATCAAGCCTTAATAAATTGTGTATAAGGCCTCATTCGCATGTAGGAGTGGGCCATGACAGCAGTAGTGGCAGAGCCTAGCTGGCTTTTGCATGCCCTGGCCTTTCCCACGTGGAAATTACATTCTTCAAGCAACGTACTTGCCTGCTCATTCCCTGCATCATTAGAGTCTCCACTCTGGTCCTTAGTTACCTCTGGCTGCTTCTGAATAATCAGAGACACAGTCCAGGTGCAACTCAAAACACAAAACTTTACTCTCATATCTTCTCAGCACTTCCAGATCCATTACAGCATTAACAACAGGTTTCATATCGTACGTCACTTCAGCTTTCCCTGTACTCTTCTCCCTGTCACATAGCTCGAGACCGCGCCCCACCGTAGTATATGGTTTTCCAGCATCTTCCCTGGTCAGATGTTCTGTTTTCTGGGGTTCCCTCATCGTTTCGCCCTGGCTTTGAGGGCATCAGCCCATGCAATCACCTGCCACATTGTGAGTGACCTGCTTGTCTGTCCTGCCGTGACTTCTCCTTTAATGCTCACTTTTGTGGCTCTAACTTCTGTGACTGATGCAGCTGTAACAACGCTATTTTCGAGAAACATTATCAAGTTATCGTTCAGTAAATACTCTGCGTTTGAATGACGGTCTCCTTTATGAACACAACGCGAGTACTCTGAACCCTTTTTGGTCATTCCGTAGTTAGTAGCTTTCAGAGACCATCCATTTTCCCTTATCACAAGTAGTAATCCTTCCCAGCCACCTACTCGTACTTTATAAGCCTTTCACTTTTAGTCCTTTTTTACTAGACATTGATCATGGAATTTTTTTTGTTCAATGACTGAGAGAGGAAGAACTGTGAAAAATAACGCAGAGAATAATCTACTTTCTTTGTCCATATCCATCAACCTTTAAGAAAGGACGTAAGCGTCTCCATAGAGATAAATGATTTCCGCATCAGTTTCCATTTCTCCTTCATTCATCTATCAAGCTCGGAATGGTGGTGACACATAATACTCTATTGCGCTCTACCAAATATTAAACATGTGAGGGTTAGATCATAAAATATAGCAAACTTGAACAGAAAGATTAAAAAAAAAACATTTAAAAAAAATTAATTTGTAGCCCTTAAAGACTTATCAAGGTCTATTTATTGTAAAATTCAACCTTTATTTTTTCCAATCCTGTAGGATTTTAACTGCCTTGGTCAAACATGGTGAGTGGTGTAGACCCCACAGATTCCTAAGTTTGTGACCCAGTCACCTCTATATTGTCGCACTGTGCTCAGACTTTACAATTGACTAGAGACTCTTAGAAGCTACCAGGCCGGACTGGCCATCTGGCAAATGCCAGGAGGGCCTGTCCCGACCATGGGCTGCATTGTGTGCTACGCTGTTTACAGAATTGGCCCATACTGTTAATAGTTGTGATGGAGAACAGAGCCACCGACTCTGTCTCTTACTGCAGCAGGCTCCCTATTAGATCGCAATCTGATGGAGGCCGACGCCTCACGGGGGTGATATCGGTGGTGCAATTATGTCACTACATCGTGCCAACAGCGTCCACTGCTAGACCAGATAGAAAAGTGGATGAAGGATGAGGTGTTTAGATTACATGAGTAAAAGGTTTTTTATTTTTGGGGGCTGTGGGGGACCATCATACTATATAGGGTGCTGTGGGGTGAACCAATTATACTATATAGGGGGCTGTGGGTGGACCTTCACTCTATATAGGAGGCTGTGGGTGGACATCTTACTGTATAATGGGCTGTGGGGTGAACTAATCCTACTATGTATGGGGCTGTGAGTGGACCATCATACTATATAGGGGGCTGTGAGTGGACCATCATACTATATAGGGGGCTGTGAGGTGGACCATCATACTATATAGGGGGCTGTGAGGTGGACCATCATACTATATAGGGGGCTGTGAGTGGACCATCATACTATATAGGGGGCTGTGAGGTGGACCATCATACTATATAATGGGCTGTGGGGTGGACCATCATACTATATAAGGGACTGTGTGGTGGACCATCATACTATATAATGGGCTGTGGGGTGGACCATCATACTATATAAGGGACTGTGTGGTGGACCATCATACTATATAATGGGCTGTGGGGTGGACCATCATACTATATAGGGGGCTGTGAGGTGGACCATCATACTATATAATGGGCTGTGGGGTGGACCATCATACTATATAAGGGACTGTGTGGTGGACCATCATACTATATAATGGGCTGTGGGGTGAACCATCATACTATGTAGGGGGCTGTGGGCTGGACATCATACTAAATGGGGGCTGTGAGGTGGACCATCATACTATATAGGGGGCTTTGGGGTGAACCAATCCTATGTATGGGGCTGTGAGTGGACCATCATACTATATAGGGGCTGTGGGGTGGACCATCATACTATATAATGGGCTGTGGGGGGACCATCATACTGTGTAGGGGGCTGTGGGGTGGACATCATACTATGTAGGGGTCGGTGAGGTGGACCATCATACTATATTGGGGGTTGTGGTATGGGCCATGATATTATATAGAGGGCTATAAGGTTAAACATCATACTATATACTGGTTTTGGGGTGGACTATCATACTATATTGGAGGCTGTGAGGTGGGCATCATACTACATAGGGTGCTGTTGGGGGATAATCGTACTACATAGGGGACTGTAGAGTGGACCAACATACTATACACTGTGTGCAGAATTATTAGGCAATTGAGAATTTTGATTACATCATCCTTTTTATACATGTTGTCCTACTGCAAGCTGTATAGGCTTGAAAGCCAAATGCCAATTATGTAAATCAGGTGATTTGCATCTCTAATGAGGGGTGTGGTCTAATGACATCAACACCCTATATAAGGTGTGCTTAATTATTAGGCAACTTCCTTTCCTTTGGCAAAATGGGTCAGAAGAGAGATCTGACGGACTCTGAAAAGTAAAAAAATTGTGCAATGTCTTGCAGAGGGATGCAGCGGTCTTGAAATTTCCAAACTTTTTGAAGTGTGATCACCGAACAATCAAGCGTTTCATGGCAAATAGCCAACAGGGTCGCAAGAAGCGTGTTGATAAAAAAAGGCTCAAAATAACTGCCCATGAATTGAGGAAAATCAAGCGTGAAGCTGCCAAGATGCCATTTGCCACCAGTTTTGCCATATTTCAGAGCTGCAATGTTACTGGAGTATCAAAAAGCTCAAGGTGTGCCATACTCGGGGACATGGCCAAGGTGAGGAAGGCTGAAAAATGACCACCTTTGAACAAGAAACATAAGATAATACGTCAAGACTGGGCCAAGAAGTATCTTAAGACTGATTTTTCTAAGGTTTTATGGACTGATGAAATGAGAGTGACTCTTGATCGGCCAGATGGATGGGCCCGAGGCTGGATCAGTAAAGGCCAGAGAGCTCCACTCCGACTCAGCAAGGTGGAAGTTGGATACTGGTATGGGCTGGTATCATCAAAGATGAACTTGTGGGACCTTTTTGGGTTGAGGATGGAGTGAAGCTCAACTCCCAGACCTAGTGCCAGGTTCTGGAAGACACCTTCTTCAAGCTGTGATACAGGAAGAAGTCGGTATCGTTCAAGAAAAACATGATTTTCATGCAGGACAATGCTCCATCACATGCATCCAAATACTCCACAGCGTGGCTGGCCAGTAAAGGTCTAAAAGAAGAAAAAATAATGACAAGGCCCCCTTGTTCACCTGATCTGAACCCCATAGAGAACCTGTGGTCCCTCATAAAATGTGACATCTACAGGGAAGGAAAACATTACACCTCTCGGAACAGTGGCTGCGGCACATTGCAATGTTGATCGTAAACAGATCAAGCAACTGACAGAATCTATGGATGGAAGGCTTTTGAGTGTCATCGCAAAGAAAGGTGGCTATATTGGTCAGTGTTTGTTTTTGAATATCAGAAATGTTTATTTCTAAATTTTGTGTTATATTGGTTTACCTGATGAAAATAAAAGTGAGATGGGTATATATTTGGTTTTTACTAAGTTGCCTAATAATTCTGCACAGTAATTGTTACCTGCACAAACAGATATCCCCCTAAGATAGCCAAATCTAAAAAAAATCCACTCCAACTTCCAAAAATATTAAGCTTTGATATTGACACATACTTTATATAGGGGCCTGTGGTGGACAAGATGCTATATATTAGTGGGCTGTGGTGAATATTATGGGATGTAGTGACCATATTACTGTGTGGGGTTTGTGGGACAATTATAGTGTGTGGTGTCATAATCTTTGGGAGTCATGAAAGGGGTATCAATGTGGGTGAGACAATTTAGGGGCTTCATTGAGGGCAAAATAAATGTGTAGGTGCCGCAATACATATCCCTCACCCTGTCTTAAAGAAGCATTCCACCCATCAAAGTTTTTATCCTCATCATATAATGCAATCATCATATTATATAGCACTGTGTACTTAAAAAAATTGCTCATTTTGCCTTTCTACCCTGCTAATTTTTCTCCTTTCTCTGCTCTATGTAGAAAACAGGAAGTTTCCTTTCCCTACATTTATCTTCCCCCTCTTCAACTCCTGTCCTAGCTGCTCCCTCTTCCCCCATGCCAGGGACTTTTGCAGTGACTCATTACTCATACAGAGAAAGTTGACCTCCTGTCTCTACACTGAGCTTAGAAGGATTCAGCTCGTTAGGTTTTAATCATGTGATGTCATAGACCTAATGGAAAAGAGAATTAGGCTAGTTTCACACTAGCGTTTATGAGCGCAGCGACGGCCTGCGCACGGCCGCCGCTAAGCCCCGCCCCCTGCCGCGCCCCGCCGGTAGCTCCGCCCACCGGTGCATGACGCTGCATGCGCCCTGCGTCCCCTATCTTTATCACAGGGGGCGCAGGCCGTGCGCAGTATGCGTTTGGCGGCGCATGCGTCCTTTTGACGGTGCGCCGACCTGCGCCAAACGCAACCTGCTGCAGTTTGGTTGCGTCGGCGCACCGTCAAAAAGGCGCATGCACCGCCAAACGCATACTGCGCATGGCCTGCACCCCCTGTGATAAAGATAGGGGGCGCATGCAGCGTCATGCACCGGTGGGCGGAGCTACCGGCGGGGGCAGGGCTTAGCGGCGGCCGTGCGCAGGCCGTCGCTGCGCTCATAAACGCTAGTGTGAAACTAGCCTTAACTGGGTAGAAAGGCAAAATGAGCAATTGTAAGTGTAGAGTGCCATATAGTAAAATATGATGATTGCAATATATTAAGAGGATAAAAATTTTGATGGGGGGAGTCAGGGCCGGCTCCAGGTTGTCGTGGGCCTCAGGTGAAAAAGTCTCAGTGGGCCTTTATAACACATACCACAATTCATGATTCACAGATACAGCAGAGAAATATGGGTACAGTACAATGCCAAAGATTTCACTTCTTACATTACATGAGTGATATCTATTGTAAACTCTACAATAGGTCAGAAAAAGGACAGTATAGTCCTCCATACAAAATTATGGGCACCACATAGTCCTCCATACAGAATAATAAGCCCCATATACAGCTGTGCTCAAAGTTTACATACCCCAGAAGAATTTTTGCTTTCTTGTCCTTTTTTTCAGAGAATATGAATGATAACACCAAACCTTTTTCTCCACTCATGGTTAGTGTTTGGGTAAAACCATTTATTGTCAAACTACTGTGTTTTCTCTTTTTAAATCAAAAGGATTTAATAATGCTCCAGTATATGATGGGCCCCATATAATGCTCCATAAAGAATGGACCCCATATATTACTCCAAACATAAAAAATATGAAACATTCACCTCCCCTCGCTGGCCGCTCCTCAGCATCTTCCGGCTCTCTGCACTGTGACTTTTCAGGGAGAGAGCGCACACTAGTGACGTCATCGCGCCCTCTGACCTGAAACATCACAGAGTCAGAAGACGTGGAAGACGCTGCAGCAGAGAAAAGGGGAGAGGTGAGTATCGCAAGTTCCGGGGACCTGAGCAAGCAGGGGGACCCACTCTCAGGTGTTAGCACCAGGCCTCCATTGCACGCTGGTGTCCCTGATGACAAGTGGGCCCTCACCTGCTCAGGGCCCCCCCGGCACTTGCCTGGGTGCTGACGTTGGCACTGGGGGTGTGCTTCTTTAGAAAGTTGGGAGTTACGCCTTTCTGTGACTGTGACATTTGCTATGGGGCGCCTGTTATTTATATTTTTATATATATATATATGCCCTTCTTCAGGATCACTATTACAATAAAGAGGCGTCTCTCTCACAGCCAAACCAGATCTTCTCCCACTTTGCACTGATGAGGGGCAGTACCCCGAAACACAGTGTCTGCAAATGGAGATTCTGGCTTGGCTTTTATCCTAAGTCATGTAACTAGGCTCGTTAAAGGGTCAACATTGACTTTTAGGATTGCTACCTCCAATAAGTGGCACTAGAGTTCTAGTCCTCTTCCTCTCTGAAGAGACAATTTGCATAATTAATATGGTTTTGATTACGGTAATGCCAAAGCGTTTCTGCGCTGGCCGGTGCCAAGGTATGAAAACTAAGCGAGTCATTATCACTATAGGGGAATCAAAGAAGGCATAATAATACTAATAATAATAATAAAGCATCAGGGTGTTTTTATTGTTATGAAGTGGTACGAGGTCATTATTATAAGGGTTCAAGGGGGAGTATTATTAAATGAGGCCCAGGGGAAATATTAAAAGGAAACACTGAGGGACATTATTACTGTATGATGTGGTATAGCTGTAAGGAGGCATAGGGGAGCATTATCATTATAAGGGGGCACAGGGGGATGTTATTTCTATAGGGTGCTGTGTAATTGTAAGGAGGCGCAGCATTATTACTCTGATAAAATACAGAGGGAACATTATTACTGTGTTGGGGCACAGAGGGGGCACTGTTATTGTGTGGGGCACAATAGGAGGGTACTATTACTATTTGGGGCAAAGAAGGGGCATTATCACTGTCTAGAGCATTATTAATAGCGCTGTATGGTTTGTGTAGAATTGGAAGAATTTGAGGAGGGTCCTGGAAAAGCAGTAAGTCAAGGACATCTGTGTGTTACATTTTACGGGGTTGAATTATAGATGGAAGAAGAGGTCATGGCGGTCTGGGTCAAATGGAAAGGAAAAGTAAAAGTGATGACAATCAGCAAGAACTTAAGTAGTGAGAACCTACACAGTACACACATAGATGGTCTACAGAGCACTGGTGCAGAGCTGATATCATCATTATGTGGTCACCGTATGGTGGTGATATCAGGCCTAGTACAAGGGTTTTGATGAAAGGTTCTCCAGGCTTGAAGATAAAGTCTGCATTCACTCTATTGGTATTATTAGAAATAATAGTCTTGTAGTAAATCTTGCTTTCTCCCACGTAACGTTATATTAGTAATAGATATCCCCATCTGTTGCTCAGGGGTGGGAATAGTAAGTGCCTGTGTGCTTTCAAATGCCAGGGCTGAATTTCTGTCCCAGTCCATCCCTGGAAGCTACTTTCAGCTCATCTTGTTCTTCTTCCCCATCATGGATTGTCAGGTGGCCTTCGAGTCATTCATATTGGTTGATGATGGAACTACTGCTGTGCTGCAAGGTCTTCGGGTAGCTCCGTGGATGAGAGGACAAGGAGTGGCTGGATTGATTGAGAAGTTTTGTTTGGCTGCTCTACATTCTGACCACCCAGAGGTTAAAAGAGTCCGACTAACCCGGGGAGAGAATCCACCGGCTGCCATGCTGATGAAATACAAAGTGATCGACACTAAGGTGAATTCTGTTTATCTACTTTGTCTCTTCATCTTCCCTTCTTTTACTGTTGCCTCCTTATTTTCCACACATTCTCCCCATTACACATTTCTGACCTGTTATACCTATTTATTGCACTTCACATATTAACATTTTATCTACTCTCCAATGTCCCTTGTGTTCCCCCATTAGGCAGTGTTACCAATTCTCCTTCCCGCTGACCAGCTGAAAACAGCATTGATGTTACTGGAGTCTCGAGTGAGCAATTTGGACAGATCAAAAGAGCTAAATGTTCTGAGAGAAGAGGAAATTCTCAAATTCTTTGAGGAGTCTAAGACGAGGGAAAAATTGCTTCCTGGTGGATTCCTAGTTCAAGGCTGGCTCCCTCTTACCACTCAGAAGTCCAACCTACATCTTCTACTTAATAAAAAAGTTGTCTGGATGTATTCACATCCTGTGGAATCGAGTGACTCAGAATCCACTTCCGAGATTTCAATCAGCTTTAGTGGAACCCAATCATATATGGAAAGGTTTCTTAGTCTTGGCACCCCTCCGTATCCAGTGCCCTTTGCAAAGGGAATTTACCGCCTAGACATTGACATGTTTGGAAATGACCCATCTTGTGCCAAGGTCCATATCTTACAGCAGATGAAGGTAGCGGTACAAGCGCTGCCTGCAGGGAGTGGTGTGATCTGTGTCCTATATGCAGACGAGAGTCTCCGGGCTGAGATTGAACAACTGTGTGAAGGGTTGACTCCATTCCACATAGTGAAGGAACAGATGATATTGGAAATGGAGATTTAAGGTTGCTTGGGTTCTACTTGCGTGTCTTCGTAAGGTCTTACTTCAATGTTTGGCTGCTTTTATCATGAAAAATATCTGTCAATGCATCCAATTAATATCTATACTCTAGCTACTATAACTAAATGCTGTAATAAATGCTATGGAAATCATTTCTATGAATCTGTTTTCCAAGAGTTCCAAAGTAAAAACAGAAGATACACTATGGAGAAAAGTACTGTGCCCTCTCCATTTACAGACCTCCCATTCTACATCCACAGACAATAATATGGATATAACGGCTCCCACTTTTCTTCTGGGGAAGCTTTTGGAAGCATCTGAGGGAAGATGTGATCATTCATTCAGAAAAGCATTTATGACGTTAGACACTGGTGTTGGGGAGAGGCCGGACTCGTAATCTCCAATCTAGTTCATCCCTGTGGTGTTGGATGGGGCTAAGGCCGGGTAATATTCTTCTCCCTCGAAGTCTGTATGGACCTTGTGCACTGGGCAGAATTATGGAGAACAGAAAAGGGCCTTCCTGAAACTGTTCCCGCAAAGCTGGAAGCTACAGTGGTGGGGGCTTTACATCAGTCCATCTGACGCTCAGCATTGTGCTTGGTGAAATGGAAGCCGGTGGGGTAGTCATATCAGCCGGTGGCAATACAGGCACACCCTGACCCTCTGCTCTATTAACAGTAGTTCACTCACTTGCAAGTCAGGGTCCATTCCACACGGCCGTGGCTCCTTTTTCTTTAACAGCACACAATGACAGTCAGAGTCCAGGTTCATCTTCAACAAAACAATTTTACTCAGCTCGTCCAGTTTAGTCACAGGAACAGCACAAGACTCTTTGCAGAATATCACCATTCTGTTCCCTGTGCTGTCCCTCGCTCCTCCAGAAATATACACCGGATCCTCCAATCCCGCAGCTTCCTTACTTGGCAGACTAACCCACTTCAGGAGTTCACCGCCTGCTTCCCTCTCCGAAGGTGAAGTCGAGAAATGGCTCTTCCATTCCTTACCAGGCCCTAGGCCTCGGACGTTTAGGGTTCCCACGAAGTTAGTTGCTACCATTCTGATGCTGCCAAGATATTCCTCCACACTGTGTGACTGTCAGCTCTAAGGCGCTGGACTGCTGGGCTCCACTACTTTCCCCTCCTGACCATGACTGTCCTGTCCTTGCTCCCGACTAACACTGACTAACTCCAGGAACCTCCCCAACTACTCTTTCTTCCTAACCCCTCCTAACTAACCTAATCCTATTGGTCTATCTAATCCCTATTCTATTGTGCTCCCCCTACTGGGCTAAGTGCTACACTAGCCCTATATTTTTACAACATACAAACAATAGTACAATGCAATACACAAGATATATATATATACATACATACATTACAGGACACATGAAATATACTGTTTCTGTCAGGAACATATTTACACACCTTATGACATTCTACCAGGGACGTATGCAAGAGTGCAGGGCATTAAACTGGACCCCTTACACATGCAGTTGCTCAGCCATGAAGCTCCCTGTGTCTGTGCTGATACCAGAGGAGGTCTGGACTCTGCAGTTATCTAGTCAGCAGAGCAATGGTGACTTTTCTGACCCCTGCACCTCAGCACTCGGCTTCCCACTCTGAAACATTATGGGGTTTCCACTTTTTGGCTGAATGCTGCAATTCATTCTACTTCTCAATAATATCACACACGGTTGATGGGGAAGATTTAAAAGGGAAGAAATGTCATGACCAAAATTGCTACATTGGTGGCTCCTATTACAAGACCGCGCTGGTATGCGTGAGCTCTGCATCACCGGGCGTTCTGTCATGTGGTAGCAAAGGCAGACAGCATGGGGTCAGATGCTATGCACCAGGGGGGAGCGAGGAGTCGGGATATTATACCATTGGGACAATGCGGCCAGATGTTATATACCAGGGGCAATGGGACCAGATGTTATTTACTGGGTGCAATAGGGCAAGATGGTATACATCAGGAGCAGTGGGGTTGGATGTTATACATCAGGGGCAATGAGGTCAGATGTTGTACATCGGGGTCAATAGTGCCAGAAGTTATACATCAGGGTCTATGGGGCCCGATGTTATACACAAAGGGGACACACTGGGGGCCGGATGTTATACATCAGGGGCAATGGAGCTGGATATTATATACAGGGAGACAATGGTGCTGGATGTTATACACCAGGGGCAATGGAACTGGATATTATACATAGGGAGACAATGGTGCTGGATGTTATACACCAGGGGCAATGGGGTAAGATGTTATACATCATGGTCTACGTATACCCTGGGGGGCACTGGAGCCATATGTTATACTCCAAAGGGCACTGTGGCCGGATGTTATACATCAGGGGCAATGGGGCCAGATATTATATACAGGGAGACAATGCTGCTGGATGATATACACCAGGGGCAATAGGATCAGATGTTATACATCAGATCTATGGTGCCCGATGTTATTCCCTGGAGCCTTTGGGGCTGGATTTTATAAATCGAGGTCAGTGGGGCCTGATGATATATGCAGGGAGGCAATGGGGCTGAATGAGAAACAAATTCAGTGATTAAGATATGTGTCTGACACTTTTGTTCATATAGAGTAGAGTTGAGCGAAACGGGTCGAAAAATTTCAAAAGTCGCCGACTTTTGGCAAAGTCGGGTTTCATGAAACGAAACCCGACCCTAGGATGAGGTCGGCCACGAGGTCGGCGACTTACGCGCCAAAGTCGCGTTTCAAAAGTTTGTTTTGCGCTCTTTTTCAGCCAATCAGGATCCACGGACACTGTGGGCAACGTGATGACATAGGCAGGGGTCACCACCATCTTTCAGAAGGGCATGCAAGTGATTGGCTTGCTTTGGTGGGCGTCACAGGGGGTATAAAAGGGCGTGCACGCCGACCGCCATCTTCTGCCGATCTCAGTATAGGGAGAGGTTGCTGCTGATTCTGTAGGGAGAGCGTTAGGCAGGGAAGAAGACAAAAAAACTGCTTCTGCTGCTAGCGATTTGGCCTGCACAACACACCAGTCACTGTGTGTGCAGTGCAAGGGGAGGCTATATAGTGGTGTATCAGTGGTGTTGGTTGTTGGGCTGCCTTCTAAGGCTTCCTGACATTCCTGCATTGCTGTTTACCCACTGCTCCGCAAACTGCTTTTTTAAAAGCAATCCCAATTTTTTTTTTTTGTCCTGAGAAGAAAAAAAAACTGCTTCTGCTGCTAGCGATTTGGCCTGCACAACACACCAGTCACTGTGTGTGCAGTGCAAGGGGAGGCTATATTGTGGTGTATCAGTGGTGTTGGTTGTTGGGCTGCCTTTTAAGGCTTCCTGACAGGCTGGTATTGCTGTTTACCCACTGCTCTGCAAACTGCTTTTTTAAAAGCAATCCGATCTCCCTTATCCTCTAGTCACTTTTGTCACAGCTGTGCCATCGAGCCTGTCACATAGCGCTCAGATATCAGTGGGCCTCACACAATCCAAAAGTGTCCAGTGTCCACAAGTGTGTGCAGAAATTCAAAATCTCCCTTATCCTCTCGTCACTTTTGTCACAGCTGTGCCATCGAGCCTGTCACATAGCGCTCAAATATCAGTGGGCCTAACACAATTCAAAAGTGTCCAGTGTCCACAAGTGTCTGCAGAAATTCAAAATCTCCCTTAGCCTCTAGTCACTTTTGTCACAGCTGTGCCATCGAGCCTGTCACATAGCGCTCAGATATTCATTGGGCCTCACACAATCCAAAAGTGTCCAGTGTCCACAAGTGTGTGCAGAAATTCAAAATCTCCCTTATCCTCTTGTCACTTTTGTCACAGCTGTGCCATCGAGCCTGTCACATAGCACTCAGATACAGTGGGGCAAAAAAGTATTTAGTTAGTCAGCAGTAGTGCAAGTTCTACCACTTAAAAAGATGAGAGGCGTCTGTAATTTACATCATAGGTAGACCTCAACTATGGGAGACAAACTGAGAAAAAAAAATCCAGAAAATCACATTGTCTGTTTTTGTTTCATTTTATTTGCATATTATGGTGGAAAATAAGTATTTGGTCAGAAACAAGCAATCAAGATTTCTGGCTCTCACAGACCTGTAACTTCTTCTTTAAGAGTCTCCTCTTTCCTCCACTCATTACCTGTAGTAATGGCACCTGTTTAAACTTGTTATCAGTATAAAAAGACACCTGTGCACACCCTCAAACAGTCTGACTCCAAACTCCACTATGGTGAAGACCAAAGAGCTGTCAAAGGACACCAGAAACAAAATTGTAGCCCTGCACCAGGCTGGGAAGACTGAATCTGCAATAGCCAACCAGCTTGGAGTGAAGAAATCAACTGTGGGAGCAATAATTAGAAAATGGAAGACATACAAGACCACTGATAATCTCCCTCGATCTGGTGCTCCACGCAAAATCTCACCCCGTGGGGTCAGAATGATCACAAGAACGGTGAGCAAAAATTCCAGAACCACGCGGGGGGACCTAGTGAATGAACTGCAGAGAGCTGGGACCAATGTAACAAGGCCTACCATAAGTAACACACTACGCCACCATGGACTCAGATCCTGCAGTGCCAGACGTGTCCCACTGCTTAAGCCTGTACATGTCCGGGCCCGTCTGAAGTTTGCTAGAGAGCATTTGGATGATCCAGAGGAGTTTTGGGAGAATGTCCTATGGTCTGATGAAACCAAACTGGAACTGTTTGGTAGAAACACAACTTGTCGTGTTTGGAGGAAAAAGAATACTAAGTTGCATCCATCAAACACAATACCTACTGTAAAGCATGGTGGTGGAAACATCATGCTTTGGGGCTGTTTCTCTGCAAAGGGGCCAGGACGACTGATCCGGGTACATGAAAGAATGAATGGGGCCATGTATCGTGAGATTTTGAGTGCAAACCTCCTTCCATCAGCAAGGGCATTGAAGATGAAACGTGGCTGGGTCTTTCAACATGACAATGATCCAAAGCACACCACCAGGGCAACGAAGGAGTGGCTTCGTAAGAAGCATTTCAAGGTCCTGGAGTGGCCTAGCCAGTCTCCAGATCTCAACCCTATAGAAAACCTTTGGAGGGAGTTGAAAGTCCGTGTTGCCAAGCGAAAAGCCAAAAACATCACTGCTCTAGAGGAGATCTGCATGGAGGAATGGGCCAACATACCAACAACAGTGTGTGGCAACCTTGTGAAGACTTACAGAAAACGTTTGACCTCTGTCATTGCCAACAAAGGATATATCACAAAGTATTGAGATGAAATTTTGTTTCTGACCAAATACTTATTTTCCACCATAATATGCAAATAAAATGAAAAAAAAAACAGACAATGTGATTTTCTGGATTTTTTTTTCTCAGTTTGTCTCCCATAGTTGAGGTCTACCTATGATGTAAATTACAGACGCCTCTCATCTTTTTAAGTGGTGGAACTTGCACTATTGCTGACTGACTAAATACTTTTTTGCCCCACTGTATTCATTGGGCCTCACACAATCCAAAAGTGTCCAGTGTCCACAAGTGTCTGCAGAAATTCAAAATCTCCTTTATCCTCTAGTCACTTTGGTCACAGCTGTGCCATCGAGCCTGTCACATAGCGCTCAGATATTCATTGGGCCTCACACAATCCAAAAGTGTCCAGTGTCCACAAGTGTGTGCAGAAATTCAAAATCTCCTTTATCCTCTAGTCACTTTGGTCACAGCTGTGCCATCGAGCCTGTCACATAGCGCTCAGATGTTCATTGGGCCTCACACAATCCAAAAGTGTCCAGTGTCCACAAGTGTTTGCAGAAATTCAAAATCTCCTTTATCCTCTAGTCACTTTGGTCACAGCTGTGCCATCGAGCCTGTGACATAGCGCTCAGATATTCATTGGGCCTCACACAATCCAAAAGTGTCCAGTGTCCACAAGTGTGTGCAGAAATTCAAAATCTCCTTTATCCTCTAGTCACTTTGGTCACAGCTGTGCCATCGAGCCTGTCACATAGCGCTCAGATATTCCTTGGGCCTCACACAATCCAAAAGTGTCCAGTGTCCACAAGTGTCTGCAGAAATTCAAAATCTCCTTTATCCTCTAGTCACTTTGGTCACAGCTGTGCCATCGAGCCTGTCACATAGCGCTCAGATATCAGTGGGCCTCACACAATCCAAAAGTGTCCAGTGTCCACAAGTGTCTGCAGAAATTCAAAATCTCCCCTGTCCTATAGACACCTTGTACCTTGTTTTACATTACTATATAGTTTGTTGTATTTTGTCTACATTTCTACCAAAAATGAGGAAGGCTGGTGGAAGAGGCCGTGGAATTGGGCGGGGGTTGGCAGCTGGTAATGATGGTGTTGGTGGTGGATCTGATGGTAGTGGCAAGAGCAAAATAGGACCGAATGCAGGAGGTGTTGAGCCTGCGTCATCGTCTGGCTACATAAGGCCTCGAATGCTTAGTTTTCTAGGAGTTGGCAAACCGCTTTTAAAGCCAGAGCATCAGGAAAAAGTTTTGTCTTACATTGCTGACTCAGCCTCCAGCTCTATCGCCTCCTCTTCTTCAGTTGTAAAAAGTAAAAGCACTGAGTCGTCATTGGAGGCTCATGTTCATGAACCACACCTTTCCTTGTGTCCTTCACCCCAACCAAGATTGAAGGATGACGCAGGCCATACTACTGATTACTCCATGGAGCTGTTTTCACATACCATGCCTGGATTATCAAGTCAAATGGTGAATTACCCAGGCCAAGATGAATCTGACATGGAGTGCACTGATGCACAGCCGCTGATGGATGATTCTGCTGGTACATTCACTCAGAGCACTACATTGTCCTCGCAGTGTACAGAGCCAGATTCTGACCCTGATGAGACTCAGGTGCCCCTTCCCGCACACTATACCACCATACACGGTGACACAGAGGAAGGTGCACATGACATAGAAGAGGAGGTGATGGATGACCCAGTTGTTGACCCAGATTGGCATCCATTGGGGGAAGAGGGTGCTGCTTCCAATAGCTCAGATGAGGAGCATCCACAGCAGACATCGACATCGCAGCAGCTGTTATCTGGCAGGCCCGGAGCACTCCAAAGACAGGTTCCAAACATCAAAAGAGTTGCTGGACAGCTTGTCCAGAGGGTCAAAAGATCACAGCGTGCTAGGCCGCAAAATGTCTGCCAAAGTAGGAAGAGTGCAGTGTGGCACTTTTTTGACCAAAATCCTCATGATCAGGCCAAGGTTATCTGTAAGAAGTGCGCAAAGACCTTTAGCCGAGGGAAAAATCTGAAAAATTTGAATACCAGTTGCATGCTTAGACATTTAACCAGCATGCACTTGCAAGCGTGGACACAACACCAAACCTCAAGTGCCACATGTGCAACTGATCACAACGAAGGTAGTCAGCAACGCTACATTGTTTCCCCCACTGTAAGCCCACCGGTTAGCACACCAGCAAATGTTGAGGTGTCGTTGCAAGGCCACAGCAGTCAGGGAATCCCACTGTTATATCAACGAAAGACTGATTCTAGGCCATCAGAAAGAACACCAACTCCATCACCATCATCAACCCTCTCTCAGTCCGCCCTGTCCACGGCTACTTCCACCATATGCAGCTCTCAAGTCCAGCTCACCTTCCCAGACACTATGAGTAGGTCAAGAAAGTACTCAGTCTCTCATCCGCGTACACTGGGTTTGAACGCCCACATTGCCAAACTAATCTCGTTTGAGATGATGCCCTTTCGGTTGGTGGAAAGCACAGCTTTCCGCGAACTCATGGCCTATGCAGTACCATGCTATGACCTACCCAGTCGCCACTTCTTCTCTCGCAAAGCCATCCCAGCCCTCCACCATCATGTGAAAGACCGCATTGTCCATGCACTCAAGCAGTCAGTGAACGGAAAGGTGCACCTCACAACTGATGCATGGTCCAGTCGGCATGGCCAGGGCCGTTACGTATCCATCACTGCGCACTGGGTTAATGTGGTGGATGCAGGGTCCACAGGGGACAGCGGTGGTGGGACAGTGCTGCCTAGCCCACGGTATAGGAAACAGTTGGCTGTAGGCGTATACCTTGCTTGGCTCACACCTTGAACCTGGTGGTGCAGTGCTTCCTCAAAAATTATCCGGAGTTAACAGCCCTGCTCCAGAAGGTGCGAAGACTGTGCGCGCACATCCGCCGGTCGCCTGTACACTCCGTTCGTATGCAGAAGCTGCAGCGATTGCTCCACCTTCCCAACCACCGCCTCATTATCGACATTGCAACAAGGTGGAACTCCACCCTGCACATGGTGGAGCGGCTGTGCGAGCAGAGGCAGGCCATAATGCATTTGTGGGAGGATACACGGCCAGGCACTTTGAGAGCAGACATGGAGTTGACAGGTGTGCAGTGGTCGAAGCTGAAAGACCTCTGTAAAGTCCTTCAGTGTTTTGAGGAATGCACACGGCTGGTAAGGGCAGACGACGCCATCCTAAGAATGAGCATCCCACTTATGCGTCTGCTCATGCAAACTTTGACGCACCTTAAGGAGCAGGCGTCTGCAGCCAATGTTGATGAGGAGGAAGAGGAGGAGGGAATCCTTGATGACATTCAGCCATTGTCTGCTCAGGAAACTCTCCTGGACGAGGTGGAGGAAGAAGAGGAGGAGGAGGAGGATGATGGGGATGATTACTTAGGGGAGGAGGATGCATCTCGTGGTGCAAGTGAAAATGTTGGCGTGGCAAGGTCTGATACAGGGTTTGTGCGTGACTGGAGGGATGTGGATTTGCCAGAAAGTGCTCCTCCAACCAGCACTCGCAGTACATCATTGACACCGGGAACATTGGCCCACATGTCAGATTATGCCTTGCAGATCCTAAAAAGGGACCCACGCATTGCCAAAATGATGAACGATGACGACTACTGGTTGGCCAGCATCCTGGATCCACGCTATAAAGGCAAATTACAAAACATCATGCCACAGGAGAACCTTGACCTAATATTGGCTAATAAACAAGCAACTCTGGTAAATCGGTTGCTTGAGGCATTCCCAGCACACAGCAGCGGTGATGGTTCTCACACGAGCCGTACGGGCCGGGGGCAGCTTGGCAGAGGTGTTCGTGGTGCACACAGCAGAAGTGGCGTTGGAGACAGGGGATTCATGACAATGTTGTGGACTGATTTTTCAAATACCGCTCACACAACTGGTAATACTGCATCGATGGAAAGTGACAGGAGACAGCAGTTGTCAACTATGGTTACAAACCACTTTTCCTCCCATATCGATGTTCTCCCACACAGGTCATTCCCCTTTGACTATTGGGCCACTAAACTGGACACCTGGCCTGAATTGGCCCAATATGCCTTACAGGAGCTCGCTTGCCCAGCTGCAAGTGTGCTATCGGAAAGAGTCTTCAGTGCAGCTGGATCAATCCTGACAGAAAAAAGGACCCGTCTGTCAACCCAAAATGTGGATGATCTAACCTTCATTAAAATGAACCATGCATTGGTTTCCAAGGATTTTGTCCCACCTTCCCCTGATGACACATAGGGTGACAGAAAAATGGCTTGCTTTGGTCCACCTCTTCCTGGGACTTGACCTATTTCGCCTTTTGCATCAGCTGAATGTCCAACATCAACATATGCCACTTTCTAAAACTCCCTAACTGTGCTGCCTCCCCCCCCATGGTCGGGGTCATCACCTAGCGCACGACACCGTGCGAGTGCCGTTGCCCTGGACAGGTGGGTAGGCCGACTCTTGGGCGCGGGCACTGGCACAGGGTCCCTCATAGTGCAATCAAGTGTCTCTGACGGTGGTGGTGCACACCCGCCGTCAGACACACCGCCGTACTATGAGGGGCCCAGTGCCAGTACCGACGCCCACGAGTGGGCCCCCCTTGCTTGGGCAGGGCCCCAGCATTTGCAATCTTTACCTCTCCCTGCTCCTCCGCTGTGTAATCTGGGCCGTCAAATCCATACTGTGCCTGACACCATCTGAGCCTGCCTCCTGATGTACAGACATATATTTTGAATGTGTACGCTATCCATACATGTTATCCGGGGATACGGTACCCTTTCTAACCTTTGTGCAATCACGTGCAATCCATACTGGGCCTAACACCGTCTGAGCCTGCCTCCTGATGTATAGACATATATTTTGAATGTGTACGCTATCCATACTTGTTATCCGGGGATACGGTACCCTTTCTAACCTTTGTGCAATCACGTGCAATCCATACTGGGCCTAACACCGTCTGAGCCTGCCTCCTGATGTACAGACATATATTTTGAATGTGTACGCTATCCATACATGTTATCCGGGGATACGGTACCCTTTCTAACCTTTGTGCAATCACGTGCAATCCATACTGGGCCTAACACCGTCTGAGCCTGCCTCCTGATGTACAGACATATATTTTGAATGTGTACGCTATCCATACATGTTATCCGGGGATACGGTACCCTTTCTAACCTTTGTGCAATCACGTGCAATCCATACTGGGCCTAACACCATCTGAGCCTGCCTCCTGATGTACAGACATATATTTTGAATGTGTACGCTATCCATACATGTTATCCGGGGATACGGTACCCTTTCTAACCTTTGTGCAATCACGTGCAATCCATACTGGGCCTAACACCGTCTGAGCCTGCCTCCTGATGTACAGACATATATTTTGAATGTGTACGCTATCCATACATGTTATCCGGGGATACCGTACCCTTTCTAACCTTTGTGCAATCACGTGCAATCCATACTGGGCCTAACACCGTCTGAGCCTGCCTCCTGATGTACAGACATATATTTTGAATGTGTACGCTATCCATACATGTTATCCGGGGATACGGTACCCTTTCTAACCTTTGTGCAATCACGTGCAATCCATACTGGGCCTAACACCGTCTGAGCCTGCCTCCTGATGTATAGACATATATTTTGAATGTGTACGCTATCCATACATGTTATCCGGGGATACGGTACCCTTTCTAACCTTTGTGCAATCACGTGCAATCCATACTGGGCGTGAGAACGGCTGGCGAGCTGTTAAGCAAGCTACAGCACCTGTGGTTTGCACACGTAAGTTTTTAATTTTTTCAGGAATGACGGTTAGGCCTAATTCCGGAACTGCGGTTGACCTGCACTTACTGGGAAATCATTGTTCGCGGGTAATAATTGTAATCAGTGATCCCCATCACTATCGTTGTTCAGCGGGTTATCTGCACCTGTAAGCGACAAACGCTGGCCTTTTCAGTGTAGCGCACATGCAGCCACGGACATGTAATGGCATGACACACCAGTTATTGGCCAATCTCATGTGCCAGAGCCTCACGTGTCCCTCTAGTAAGCCGGACTCGGACCGCGGGGCATGACTGAGTCTCGTTCGTTAACGGAATTAAGCTTGCAATGTGTGCATCTGTTCTGTAGCTGGCATGGTTGAGGTTTCCCAGGTGGAGTCGAATTTAACCGTAGGCTCCACTCCTGGTGGTGCCCTTCTGGACATTCCTTTAAGGTTCAGCTTTGCAACCATACTGCCCACGTAAAACAAACACTTTGCCTTCATGAACGCTGTTTGGAGGGTCATGACTCGTGGGAATAACGCCGCCCAATCAGTTAACCTGCTAGAGAGATCGTTCGTTGCTCCCAAGCATGACATCACACTCCCTAGGAGGAAGGTAATGCCACTGTGGCGACCGTACTCCTGGGGGCGACACAAGTGCACTGATGCCCAGCCACTGCTCGATGAATCTGCTGGTACATTGACCCAGACCACTACATTCCCCTCGCACGCTACACGGCCTGAATCTGACCCTGATGAAACTCAGGTTACCCTTCCCATATACAGTTCCATCTTACACGGTGACAAAGAGGAAGCTGCAGATGAAAGTGCAGGTTCGGCCCACCCGCCATCAGACACACCACCGTACTATCAGGGGCCCTGTGCCAGTGCCGTCGCCAACGAGTGGGCCCCCCCCTGCTTGCTCAGGATCACAGCACTTGCAAAGTTGAAATACTGTGCAGTGAGATGGAAGATCGGGACGACGAGGAGTCCAGACAAGTACAGGGATTCCCTAGCGAGGAGACTTATTTGATTGTTTTCAATGTTGGGACAGCAATTTTTGGGGAGCACTATACTCTGGAGAATGATAGATGGTGCCCACCATATACTGGAACATTCCAAAGGTGGACATCAGACACTGGAGCAGCATTTACAGGGCCCATTATACACTAGAGCATTAGAAATGGGGCGCTCTTTCGCCCAGGGCACATGAAAACCTGGAGCCAGCCCTACCCCCCCCACAACTTTAGCCAAATAACCCCCATTTTTCAGTGCGTAACTTGTATTATGAAGTTAATTAAGGTTGACAAGCTTAAGTAAGAAGAATTGATGCTTTTGGCATTCAAATGGGCACTGTAGGTGTGTTTCCTGTCCTCCTCTCACTGCCGACTTTTATTCCCCATTGACTTACATTGGGTTTCGTGTTTCGGGACGACCCCGACTTTTCCCTATAATCGGACGATCTTGCTCGACCCGACTTTTGGAAAAGTCGGGTTTCACGAAACGAAACGCGACCCTAAAAAACCAAAAGTCGCTCAACTCTAATATAGAGTAATTTTTTCTTGATTAAAAATCTGCCATTTTTTTCTATAAAGCTCCCGTGCGGACTTGTGTGTCTCTAGTATTACGACATTTCTTATCCTCATCTCTTAGTGAGGCTCTTCTCGGTGTGTTTCTGTGCCATTTTTATGACCACTGCAACCTTATCCTTACCACATATTGATCTGGTTTCAGTTCTCCAAAATGAATAAATCTCTGAACCAGTTAAGCTAGTGTAAGCCCTTTGGCTATCTGAGCACCTCGACCCCTGGGGAAACTGTGAGAAAGGAGGGTCCTATAGTTGCATTGTGCTGGTTGGTTCTTTGCCTGTATATGGTAGGATTCACATTGCTGCAGATTAGTGCTCCTCTCTGCTAATTCAATTTCCCAGCTCACATTTGGAATTCCATATTACTATAATTAGTTTCTATATGGTCCAGAAACCCCAAAACTCTCAAAAGTCAAATCAATGATGATGTTTGCAGAACAGATCATACAAATTAAAATTTCACACAAATTAGATCACATCCCAGTCCAAAGAACGTTGTCCCAGAAATGTCTACTTACATTTTACCCATGTAGTGGCAGTGAAGTTCAGGGCAGTGACAAGAAGCAGATGAGGGAATTCGCTCTAATTGATCTCCTCTTTATCCTCCTTCTATTCTCCCCCAGGCTCTTGCTTATCGTATTGTTAATGCCAATCTGATTTCCAACATCTGGTTTGTCACTCATTTTGGCACCATTTCTACATTTTTGCCCACCACTTGGAGTCTTCATCTTCTGGAGATTTTTTCATTGGCTAATTCTGAACACTGTCAATTATGGGAACGAGAGGTCACCAAGGATAGCCTTCTAAATGTTTCTGGGCTACTAAAACTAAGAGTTTCAAAACCTTAAAGAGGTCACAGGCTGGGTCTAATACTTCACCGTATGGTACCCTCACATACCAGACTCAACCTATCGAGAATTAGGGTTATATTTCTAGAACAAGCAAGTATCTTTTTTCTTTACAATATTGTACAAACCTTTAAAGGAAAGTGAGATTGTATACCGGAAAGTGGAGTTAAGGTAGTCACACACATCAGGTCGGCTCCTAGGAATAACAATATTGAGGGTTGAGGTTAAACATGCCTAGTTCTTCTTTCATCCACATCATCTGTCGAAAGAGAGTCAGGAGATCCTTACTCATTTTGATGGTTGGCCCGTCCTGACAAAGTCAGCAGGTTATATTAATATTAATCCAATATGCATGCCCACAGACCAGTGACGTACCTAGATAAGAGGGCCAGGATTGTTTTCCCACTTGGACCACAACATCCAATGTAAATATATATCATCATGTAAAATTACTTTTTTCTTTCATAACACAATCATTGATGGTCAACTGATGTTAGATTTTGGGAGTCTGTATCAACCTTCAATTTCCAAGAAATTAGTGGACGTAACAGTTGTGACACAGTGCCGTTATTATGTGATTATAATACGGGGTTGCGTGAAAAATTAGAAAACTCAAAATCAGTCTTGAGCTATACAGGGCGGCAAGATAAACGAGGCTCTTGGTGATCTACTTTGAGGACAGTGATGGGTGTGGGGGAGTGTGAATAAGGCAATGCACCTGTTAAACCTTAATGTTCATGACAAAAGTGGAGTACAGGAATAACAAGACCTTCTCGTGGCGCAAAATGGCAAAAACTATTTAAGGCAGAAGGCAAAATGATGAGCCTAAGGCTATAGATGGCGTTATGGTAAATGAGAGGAGTCAATTATTTACTTCGAGAACAGTGTCAGGTAGAGATCTTAAGTGGGACGGTACCTATGTCAAATCATGATACGGATATCTTAATGCGACCTGAGCAAGGGACAAAACATAACATGGAAAAGAGCAAGAACAAAATATATAGAAGACAGTGTAAGGAGAGGACTCACTCATCACTCTTGCGTTACGTTTGGGTGGTATGATAAATAAGAGGACTCAATGAAATACAACAAAGGACAGTGTTGAGAAGAGGTTGACAAAGGTGGTATGTTTGTCAAACCAAAAATACTGGTGTCTTAGGGCAGAAACCTTTTGTGGCAAGTAACAACAAAGATATTTAAGCATAAGCCACCAAATCAGTGGAGAAGGATCTGTGATCAGTCATGAGACATAAAGGGCTTTTCATAGAAACAAAAGACTCCATTAGTCTTGAGCTGTACAATGTGGTATACAAAATGAGAAGACTTGATGATTAGTTGAGTTTTTGATCATTCTTGGTTGACAAATCAGCCCCAAACACCATACGGCTAATGCTCTTGCCTCCTCTTCCACTACTAGCTTTGACTTGATAGGCAAACACCATAAGGCACAAGGCAGATGCATCATTTATGCTACCTCCATATCAGTGGAGGAGCAGAGTCCTCTTTTGCCTTTCAGATTAGAACATGAATCATTGATTCATGTGAATTTGAAGCGTCCAACTTTCCTTTATCACTCATCTCACTGATCACTATGTTGAATGATTTATTTCTTCTGAGATGCCGAGAAAAAAAATCGGTTCCTTCCCCGTTATCTGTGCTACGAAGCATCTTGCCCTTCCTAGAGAGTACGTATCGTAGACTGTCGGCAATTATTATCCTCATGAACATCAAAGAAAGCAGATATACCCAAAAATAATGTATGCACTTCATCAGTAATCCTGCCGAGAGTCCTGTTTTTCCTTCCAGATAATGTCTGCCGAAGATTAGTGAACCTCTAACTGGTGAGTTATGATTCATGATTTATTAAAAGTTCCATAATCACAGGCTTTCATGTGAAAATGCTGTGTCTATATTATGTGCTCGGCTTAGTCATTTAGACTAATGTATTCTGTGTGTCATACACGACAATCCTTCCGGAGAGCGCTTCAGGTGGTAATGTCTATCACACCTCTTGACTATCTTATTTTCCTGATGACTGCATATGGTTGAGGCCAGGGAATCTTTGCCAGAACGTATCCCCCTCTTCTATATCAATTAAAAGCAAAAAAAAGAAACTTTGAAACTTTTTTAATGTATTCTACAATGTTCTACAACTCCACCAAAAGGCTTAACATTTACTGAACAAGGTGGACTTCCACCAACCTGCTGTCCACTATACCGGTAGAGCATTTGGTCCTCAATGATGCTCTAAGCCAAAGGTGAAAATCCAACTTGTGCCCAGAGAGGTGGTGACCATGTCCAAAAATATAACCATTAGTGTCCTGCCAATGAGGGCCATTTTACAGGCTGCTTATTCAGCCTATAACAATATACTTACCGGGCACTATTTTCTGGACCAATTTCAGGGAAGGTCATGACATCTGCTTCCTGGGACCTGAGAATACACCCAGTTTGGATTTAGACCTTCTTAGAGCTTGGTAAAACTCATCCCTAAGCAATCATACAATTCCGTGAATACTTTAGACACTTGGTGTACATCAGGGTCTGTAATCCGTGTGGACTCTACCATACTATTGTAAAGCTACTGATGTAGGCACTGTATGGCTGCACTTTCTGGGGGGGGGGGCATAATTTGGAGGTATTATTTACGCAATGTATGGTTGGGACTGTTATTTGGACGTACTGATTTTATTGCCAATCTGAATTTTTGTAGATTTTTTTTCATATGAGGTCTATGGGAAAAGCATGTATAATATGGCATCCTTGTGGAATGAGGACGACCGCAATATGGTTCTCAATCTGTTTTTGTGTTAGGCAACATATTGTGGACCAGAACACTCATAAATGTGAAGAAGCTCAACTATTTCCTGGCAATACATAAAAAAAGAACCATCCTGGATCCATAATATAAGGTTTTCCTACTTTCACATAGAGGTTTTCGCGAGGGCAACTGGGCAAAATATACAGCTTCAACGTGGTTCGTAAATATGGCTGTGTGAGCTCATGCGTAGGATCTTAGCCTGAAAATATACTGTTATGTCCACTAAGTAATGAACTGTTACTTGTGATGCCCAGAAAAAGGACCAACTGGACGACTCTTCTTCACCCTTAGCTCGTCTCTTTCCCAAGATACCTGAAGAGTAATAAGACAAAATAATGTATGATAATAAAGTATAGCTGACTATGGCATCACTACCAGCCAGACCCACCTGGCAGGGTAGAGAATATGACGGAGTGGGACCAGGTGATTACAGGACCCTCTAGTTAGGTAATACAATTTATGTGTTGTGATCCTGTATACGCTGCCAACCATTGTGGTGTTATCCGAACTGTTGGTTACATCAATGGGTCTTATTATAAATCATTGATACATCGCTTTCTCATCCCTTTCTTTTCCATGCTGACTTCACTTTTCCACCAGGTGGCAGTCCCCGACAAGGACAGAAGATTGAGAAAGTTTCTGTATTTAAAAGTTCGTATCTAGATATTAGCGTTTATGGAGGGAGACAAGGACTGTACCGATGATTGGAAACATCCTACGGAGAGTCCACACCAGATACAAAGCAATCCGCACTGCTGTAGCACCCAAGCCAAAATGTCCAACTATGGGTACCACCTCGCTTCAGGCATTAACACTAGGACCTCTGGGTGCCAGTCCAAAGAAAAAGTAACATCAATAGTCCATATGACGCTAAAGAAATAGATGGCACTCACCGTTCCTTAACGTCCAGTGTTTTTTGCAAAAATGTAAAACATCTTCGGCAGGGGGGCAACATGTGGAGTGAAAAGACGACGGCCGTTTCGCGCTCCTGCGCAGGACCCGTAGAAGCACAGGAGTGCGAACAGGCCGTCAGCCTTTCACTCCACATGTTGCCCCCCCCCCCCGCGCGAAGATGTTTTAAATTTTTGCAAAAAACACTGAATTTTTAGGAATAGTGAGTGTCATCCATTTCTTTATCTTCATACTACTTCCTACAGAGAGTAGTAGTCAATCAAGGTATAGAATATAATTATTGTACTGTAATAAAAAGGAATCAAAAAAGTCAACAATTATCCTGATAAACAGAAGAAATGTAGGGCTCTCCATTTCCTAAAGTTTCTAATCATTGATAACACACTAAAGATAGAAACTGCCCAACAGTTTCCATCTCTCACAATGGCGCTATTAGGTGGAATATAGTCTCGGTATCTCAAAAGTATGACCTCCACTGAATACCATAGTGACTAATGACCACAGGTATTGCCCCTTATCTTCACAGTAGCCGTTTTCTATGGCTGGGTCCATGTATTTTAGCTACACATTGGTGGCTCTGCCAGGATTCTCCGTCGGAACGGAATTCAGATGTGCTTCAACAAAGGAATAGACTCCAATTATCAGAGTCCATACTATTACCGCTTTGGAATCTGAGTTTTATTTTTGGGCCTCTGTTTCCAGGTTCAAAGATGGATACTGTAAACCATAATCTGAAACACAGTCCAAAGTTGCATGCTTTCCATTAACTAACTGAAATCTATTGCTCCATTGGGGGCAAGTCCGAATCCTTTTTTTTTTTTTTTCGAGGGTTCAGAAAGAAGTCCCAATGGAATAATCAAAACTTGAGATGAAGCAAGTTTAACGCATCAAGATGTCTCGTCAACATGGTCTTGGGAAACTATAAGCCTCTGTTCTGCTACTTTTCCTGGGGTGTATAACCCATCTTCACAACTCTATCCTTGGGATGGAGAACCATCTGTATAGCGCTGCTTTTCTCCTTTATGGCTCACAATGGCAGATCTGTCTGTACCTCAAGAGGATGTTGAATTGGTGCAATTTATAGGATGCCCTTGTGTTAACACAGTCATGCCTGTACACAGTACACAATCCATACTTGATTTGCCCACTAGTATCTTTCCCAGAGCATGGATACATAACAGTATTGGTGCATACCATAACACAACAAATAATGCGTATATATAGCAAAACAGAACTGGGAAGCATCAACTAAAAAAAGCATACCCAACTGTAACCCACAGCAGAAGTCCAAGGCTTCAAATGGTAGAGGTGAGCAGTGACATTGTCAACCCTCTTATAAATAGGAAAGAGGTCCTTATTACTATCCAGAGGATAGACAGGATAAAACTAGACCAGACAAGACAAAACTACATCACATTTGGAGCAATTTACTAGACACTTTTCTTGTCTTGACGCCACCTGTTGACTACCGTAATTTCCACCAATTTTATCATCATAAAACTGTCAGGTTGCACACATTTTTTCCACTCTTCTTTGCCACAACCCTTCATCAAGACATTTTTCAAAACTGCCAAGAAAGGCGTAAAAAAAAGAGTCTAAACTCATAATAAATTTGGTTCCTGAATTAGGCATAAAACCACAAAAAAAAGAAAAAGCTTTCGTATCCAGAAAGCCAAAGTTGTTCGTGTCATTAATGGGTTAAGAGAATGTCCTACAATCGGCGTCTTTTGTGTGATCACCTGTAAGCCACAAAACATAAAACAGGCTCTCCGGGCCCTCCAGAAGAAAACTTGATTGGACGCGAGCCCAACTCATGACGCATTCTCCTACAATCATGTAGTCAGGTTTCTCATTCCGCAGCCTACAACACTCGAATCGGCCGAATAAAAGGAGCAATCAACTTGTTCCATAGTTAACGCTCCATGCGGAGCGAGATCTGAAAAGGCTTTCAAGTCATGTAACAATGATATAATCAGCTGCTTATATGGGGTAAATGCCCTAATGGAAAAAATGGGTCTAAAAAAAAGTATTACTAACACCAACATCGTTGGTATTAGAACTTCTGATTTACCCATCCAGACTGCAGTTAAAGAATAGTTCCTGATTATAATTACCCATGGAATTTTTTGTACAAAAAAAAATAATACAATTTTCATTTTACCATTGCATTGACTTTCCGTCAATGTTGTGCACTTGTGGCGCCCCTGAGGCTCAGTCGCCACAGAGGTACTGCGCCATCTCCTAAGGTGTAGTGCCCCACCATCCAGGTAAGGTGGGAACTCCTTTCCACACTCCAACACTCGCACCCCACACAGCAGGGTAGTTCTGCACAACCACATTGCGGCTCAGTGCTTAGAGAGTAGCAGAGCACCTCTGGTGGTTCCCTGCTTGGAACACTGGATGTGCTGGGAGGTGGGAGGAGTTAAGATACATAAAAGAGTGGGAAAGTGTAGGATTACGGGTTCAGTCTGACAGTAGGTCAGTGAGGAAGAAAGCCACTCTGGAGGAATGGGGATCCCTGGAAGAAGGGATGGAGGAAGGAGTGCTGCAGCTGCCTCAGTGATCTGAGCCAGCTGGCACGGGAAAGGAAAAGGAGAAAGACGTAGAACTAAAACCGAAGCTTCCATAAGAAAGAGAGACAAGTACGGAACGAGGGAGTAGAGAGAACAGAGAGGACGTGGGTTAGAAGAGGAACCCTGCCTATAGGTTCTCAGCGCAAGGCCGGGGCCCGGTCCCCGAGGTTGTATGGACACTTATGGTTCTGCAGCAGACACCGGTGGAGTAGTTGGCTGTAAATGCACTACTCCCATCTAAGTCTTGGGGCACAACAGCAATTGGATAGAGAGCCGGGACTCAGAAGAAGGGAGTCCCTGAAGCAGGCTACAGCTATCTGCCGTACGAGTAGAGTTCTTGGGAACATCTGTAAAGAGGAACTCCAGAGTACCACGGTACTGGAGATCTTCACACTTAAAGGTGCAATAGAGGAGACGTTCAGGAAAGGTACATGTTGGCGGAGTGTTGGAGGGGAGCTTTCCATCTTGCCTGGAGGTTGGCTGAGTCTCTGACCGGGAGGACACGGCCCGGAGGCAGGCATCCTTGTGTACCGCAGACTGTGAGTAAAGCTTTGGAACTGCAAGCCCCGGTGTCCTCCATTCATTCTTGTGCCAACCCGCCCAGTACCACTACATCTGGGTACCATCCTTTACACTGCCTGTGCCTCTCCTCATCCATTGCAACTACACGGCCCTGGGGCTACAGCTTCACCTGTGGGGAGCTACGCCATCTATGCTGCAGCACACCACCAGCCCCAGAGGATCCGCATGCAGCGTCGGCCTAACATCTAACTTGCCGAACACTACAGGTGGCGTCACGAACTATTCCATTACATTATAAACTCCCATTGATTACTTAGGCGCCCAGGGCCACGAACCGGGTCACCGCTGCTGTGACACATCCCACTGACACCGGCCCGGTACCGATTACCTCACAGCCCTGGGAGAGCGACTCACACTCTCCTATCTCAAAAGTCCAGATAGATCACACAGAGCCTCCTGATTCATTATTATTATGCCAGAGCGTCAAAAAAGTCTTTACCCAAAAAGTGCAAGAGCATAGATGAAGGTTTGGGAGCATTTCTGAAATCCCCCTCCTGCTGGCTACCATTTTTGGATACCCAGCAAGTACATATATAGAAAAATGCTTGTTTTTTGGTGTAAATATTGGGATGTGGTGATCAATACAGAGTAACACTCTTCAAAATCTCAATAAAGTGAGGTGATCTAAAAGCAAACACCACCAATCTCTTCAACAACGTATATGCAGGGGTGAAACTCAAGGAGGGTAGGCATGGAATTTGCCCAAGGTGCAGCCAGCAGGGGGTAACATCGGGTGGCTTGTTGCAGCGGTCTGAAGTGTCTCCCAGGTGGTGGCATTTTGTCACCCTCCTGAGAGTGGGATTCAGCCATTCTCCTAGCCATTTGTTGAACTGACAGCTGCCTCAGGGAACATTTTAAATGCTGACTCCTTGCATTCAATTGAAATTGCATCTTTCAGACACAAAATAAGAGGAGCCAATGTAACAAGAAAGATGGGGGGATTTAATATAAGGGGTAAGTATGAGGGTAAAAAGAGAGGGGGCATTATATAGATTCTAGACAGTACATGGGGAAAGGGTGAGGGGGTAGTTTGAGGAAAAATTGGAAGGAGAGGGCTCAGTATGGAGACTAGGCAGAATGGAGGGACAGTAAAGAGTAGGGCAACATTGGGGGACAGGGTAAGGGCATATGATCCAGGTGACAGTATGTGGAGGGGAGATAGTGTGATGAGGGAGCACAGTAAAGAGATGGGCATTCATGTACTGACATTGCTTCTGGTGATGTATTCCTGTACTGTTGGTGGTTCTGGTACTGTATCCCTGAACTGATATTGGTTCTGATTCTGTAGCAATCCATAACTTGTCAGATAATGTGGCTATGTTATTAAAGTCTTGTGTTATCTGACAAGTTAAGGGTTAAAATTAGCACTGTAGGATGCCAAATCCTAACAGTGCGTAATGTACTCACTGTTAGGATTCAGTTCTGCTTGCCAGCTCCAGCAAACATCACATGACACAATCATAGGTGATATTTATACTTATAGTCGTCTGCCAATTAGCTTCCCTTCCTTCTCTCAATTAAGAAGAGGCTGTAGTGTTTCACTGAACATTGAGAACATTAGGAACATATATGAGCGGTGACATTAAAGGGGTTCTGCGGTCACAACTGAGTGACTGCAGACTTATGACTCCCCCAGCGCACGCAATTAGGGATTCGCTGGTTTAATACTCGGCAACAGAAGGTACATACGTAGCTTATACATATCCCCGGCCAGTGGGCGCGGCCTTGCTCTCCATACACTTGTATGGATGTATGGAGCGAGACCATGCCCTCTCGTCGGCCTTGCCCCCACTGGCCTTCCTTGTCACTGTTTGGGGTGCGACCTCAGCTCCATACAAATGTATGGAGCGAGGCTGTGAACACTGGACAGGTGTATGTATAGCTCATACATACCTTCCATTCCTGGGTCTGAAACCGGCAAATCCATATACCGCGCAGTGAGTGCCCTGGGGGTATTCATAAGTCTGCAGTCATACAGAGTGACTGCAGACTTTTCGATTTTGACTGGACAACCCCTTTAAGCTGTGTAAAGGAAGGGGCAGCAGGTAGAAATTTTGCCATGGGTGCAGGAAGACCTTGATACGCCTCTGGTGGTATATGTCCTCATATGACATCCAGAAGGAGCGAGATGACCTGGCAGGTGGCCTAGCAGGCGTCTCTTTGATCCCTGTGTAAGGCCTCACTTGTGATCAAGCACATTTGAAGATTCATTACTGTGGATCTCCAGGGTCAGGCAAATGCAGCAGAGAACCAAAGAAGCCTCAGGTGGGTCAGGTGGACACAAGAAAAGGGGATAATTTGGAGCAATAGGCAACCCTTCTTGAAACCATTCGGTTGCCACAAAGGTTTATACATATATTTGAAAGATAGGCAATGCACATGGTCTCTATAGATGGAGGGTGGCCTCAAGGAGCATTCTGACATTGCAGTTCCCAATGAAATGCGAGATCTGATAACAATTCTTTGTCATGGATCTATTTTATAAGTTATCAAGCTCAGAACACAGCTATAGAAATATAGATAAAAAGCATTATTACAAGACCTGTCTTGATCCTTAATTACATCCTGTATTACACTCCATGTAACGCTGGTGGGTGTGCACAGACTGCGCCGTACCCCGGACTTACCCAGGAGGGACATGACTAAGTGTCTACCAGGAATTCACTAGAGCCTCTGGTGGTGAGGATAGGCTGGGTTGCCGGTATACACCAGTTATCTCTCCAGGGCAATCCGTGGGACTGCAACAGAGGGTCAGAGACATGAGTATGAGATACAGATGGAGGAATGCAGAGATGTGGTCAAACAATCCGAGATTAGGGCAGGCAGCACTGGTTCAATATACATAGCAGAGGTCAGGAGCAGAGAGATCAGGACAAAAAAGAAGGCAAGCCGGGTCCATAACAGGAGTGACCAAACAGGAATAGGCCAATACAGGAAACTAGAGACTTACCACTAGGAAACTAAGTCCAGGCGAGAAGTGGAGGGTGGAGCTGTCTGATATATCACCTTCCGGCAAGTGATAGGCTGGGGAAGCAGATCTCTGCAGGACATGGTAGGTACAAATTCATGCAGAGTTTGGCAGCGCCTCCCTATAGCCGGGTAGAGACTCACAGAAACAAGCTGAAACAGCAGAGCTGGAGGTATAGCACAAGGCAGGTCAGCGAGATGGTCAGGCACTGGGATAGAGCAGATTGGAAAACGACGTGTGTAGGCTGGCGTTTAGAAGGTGCGCGAGTTGCCGGCGTAACACTCCAGAACTGCACTCACTATTCTGCCAGTGATGTCATTGTGTACATACATTACATTACTGATCCTGTACTGATTCTGAGTTACATCCTGCATTATACTCCAGAGCTGCATTCACTATTCTGCTGGTGCAGTCACTGTGTACATACATTACTGATCCTGAGTTACATCCTGTATTATACTCCAGAGCTGCACTCACTATTCTGCTGCTGCAGTCACTGTGTACATACATTACTGATCCTGAGTTACTGTACATCCTGCATTATACTCCAGAGCTGCACTCACTATTCTGCTGGTGCAGTCACTGTGTACATACATTACTGATCATGAGTTACATCCTGTATTATACTCCAGAGCTGCACTCACTATCCTGCTGGTGCAGTCACTGTGTACATACATTACATTACTAATTGTTGTGAATTCGCTTTCTGGCCTCCCTCTGGTTATTACTGAAGGTAGTGGAGCTGGTCAGTTTGACAGAGGGGTTGCGAGTTCTCTTTCTGGGCTCCCTCTGGAGGTAATTGGAGGTAATGGAGCTGATCTGATTGACAGAGGCTTGCCACCTGATAATGAGGATGACGATTGGAGATCTGGGGTTTCAGATTGCGATTTAAGACAGCCGACTCCCTCTATCCCTGCTGGTGATTTTCTTCCTGTTCCTCCTGAGGTCTGTTGTCTCCAGCTCTGTCCCTGCATGTTCAGCTAAGTGGTTCATTTGCTACTCTGTTTGCATTTGATCTGGTTTTGTCTATCTCTGCTTGGTGCGGGTCAGCCAGCTCCTGCTGGGACTGTGCTGAACCACAGCCCATATGTTGCTGCTTGTGCCAGTTTGCATTGTCCCCTGTTAGATCGGACTCTTTTTGCTCTGCTTTCAGAATATACCAGAGTGCTGATATAGTTGAGGGCGAAGTCGTGCGACTTCAGTGTTTTTGTGCATCAGACGTGTTGGACTTTTTGCAGGGTTTTTTGAGTAATTGCAGACAGTGTCTTTCCTTTCCTGTCCTGTCTAGTCAGTGTGGGCCCCATCATTTGCTCAGTCTATTTTCCTGCCTGCGTTTGTGTTTTCATCTTGTCTCACCGACAATATATGTTTTGGGGCTATCTATTCCTTTGGGGTCTGCTCTGGGGCAGTTTAGATTTCCCCTTTCTTGCTTTAGGCTTAGTTAGCTCTCCGGCTGTGCCGAGGCGTTTAGGATCATCGTAGGTACGCTCCACGGCTACTGCTAGTTGTGTGGATAGTATCAGGGGTCTGCAATCCGCATAGTTACCAACCTCTCTGGTTTTCTGTGGCTTAGCCTGGACCTGCTCTCCTCCTCAGTGACCCAATCATAACAACTAATCCTGAGTTACATCTTGTATTATACTCCAGGGCTGCACTCACTATTCTGCTGGTGTAGTCACTGTGTACATACATTACATTACTGATCCTGAGTTACATCCAGTATTATACTCCAGAGCTGCACTCACTATTCTGCTGGTGCAGTCACTGTGTACATACTGTACATTACATTACTGATCCTGAGTTACATGCTGTATTATACTCCAGAGCTGCACTCACTATTCTGCTGGTGCAGTCACTGTGTACATACATTACATTACTGATCCTAAGTTACATCCTGTATTATACTCCAGAGCAGCACTCACTATTCTGCTGGTGCAGTCACTGTTCACATACATTACATTACTGATCCTGAGTTACATCCTGTATTATACTCCAGAGCTGCACTCACTATTCTGCTGGTGCAGTCACTGTGTACATACATTACATTACTGATCCTGAGTTACATCCTGTATTATACTCCAGAGCTGCACTCACTATTCTGCTGGTGTAGTCACTGTGTACATACATTACATTACTGATCCGTACTGATTCTGAGTTACATCCTGCATTATACTCCAGAGCTGCACTCACTATTCTTCTGGTGCAGTCACTGTGTACATACAGACTGTGGGGACCTGTGTGTCTCAAACAGTGCGTTCCCCCCTCCAACCAGTCCCGTAATGAAAACACAGACAGGCCTAAATGGGTTGAAACAGGTCGGTCACAATTTATCTACTATATAATTGTCTAATTCTGTCTGTCTGTCTGTCTGTAATGGAAATCCCGCCTTGCTGATTGGTCGCGGCAGTTAGGCCGCGACCAATTAGCGACAGTTGCTTAGTCATCTCGGCAACACGGCTGCATTGCTTATTGTACAGGCACATTACAGCCGTTAAAGGCATCACTGCTGCGTCGCTCATTACACAGGCACAGTCCTGTACATATTCTGGAATACAATACATTAGGTAACAGCAGAACAGTGACTGCAGCTCTGGGTGTAACTTGCGTACAATACATTAGGTAACAGCAGAAAAGTGACTGCAGCTCTGGGTGCAACAGGAGTATAATACATTAGGTAAGAGCAGAATGGTGACTGCAGCACTGGCTGTAACTGGACTACAATACATTAGGTAAAAGCAGAACAGTGACTGCAGCTCTGGGAGTAACTGGAGTACAATACATTAGATAACATCAGAACAGTGACAGCAGCTCTGGGTGTAACTGGAGTACAATACATTAGGTAACAGCAGAACAGTGACAGCAGCTCTGGGTGTAAAGGGAGTACAATACATTAGGTAACAGCAGAACAGTGACTGCAGATCTGGGTGTAACTGGAGTACACTACATTAGATAACATCAGAACAGTGACAGCAGCTCTGGGTGTAACTGGAGTACAATACATTAGGTAACAGCAGAACAGTGACTGCAGATATGGGTGTAACTGGAGTACACTACATTAGGTAACAGCAGAACAGTGACAGCAGCTCTGGGTGTAACTGGAGTACAATACATTAGGTAACAGCAGAACAGTGACTGCAGATCTGGGTGTAACTGGAGTGCACTACATTAGATAACATCAGAACAGTGACAGCAGCTCTGGGTGTAACTGGAGTACAATACATTAGGTAACAGCAGAACAGTGACTGCAGATATGGGTGTAACTGGAGTACACTACATTAGGTAACAGCAGAACAGTGACAGCAGCTCTGGGTGTAACTGGAGTACAATACATTAGGTAACAGCAGAACAGTGACTGCATATCTGGGTGTAACTGGAGTACACTACATTAGGTAACAGCAGAACAGTGACTGCGGCTCTGGGTGTAACTGGAGTACAATACATTAGGTAGCAGCAGAACAGTGACTGCAGATCTGGGTGTAACTGGAGTACACTACATTAGGTAACAGCAGAACAGTGACTGCAGATCTGGGTGTAACTGGAGTACACTACATTAGGTAACAGCAGAACAGTGACTGCAGCTCTGGGTGTAAGGAGTACATTAGGTAACAGCAGAACAGTGACTGCAGCTCTGGGTGTAACTTGCGTACAATACATGAGGTAAGAGCAGAACGGTGACTGCAGCTCTGGGTGTGACTGGACTACCATACATTAGGTAAAAGCAGAACGGTAACTGCAGCTCTGGGAGTAACTGGAGTACAATACATTAGATAACAGCAGAACAGTGACTGCAGTTCTGGGTGTGACTGGACTACAATACATTAGGTAAAAGCAGAACAGTAACTGCAGCTCTGGGAGTAACTGGAGTACAATACATTAGATAACAGCAGAACAGTGACAGCAGCTCTGGCTGTAACTGGAGTACAATACATAAGGTAACAGCAGAACAGTGACAGCAGCTCCGGGTGTAACAGGAGTATAATACACTAGATGGTGGCCAGATTCTATCGCATCGGGTATTCTAGAGTCTCTGTTAAAATAAAAAATAGTTATATACTCAACTTCCGACAGCCCCCGGACTCTGTCCCGCCTCTCACCACGCTCCCGGCATCTTCCGGTCCCAGTAATGCTTAGCGAGAAGGGCTGGAGATGAAGTCACTCTCACGTGAGCGTGACGTCATCAGCGGTGTTTCACGCAAAGCATTACTGGGACCGGAAGATGCCGGGAGCATGGAGAGGAGAGAAAGAGTCCAGGGGTCGTCGGAAGGTGAGTATATAACTATTTTTTATTTTAACAGAGACTCTAGAATACCCGATGTGATGCCACCATCTAGTTGATTACATAAGCAGAGAAAGGCACTTAGGCCGGAGTCACACTGGCGAGGAATACGGGTGCGTGAGAGGCGCAAAAAGCACGCATTAGACACGGACCAATGATTCTCTATGGGGTCACTCGCACCAGGCGTATATTTCTCCTCAGTATCCTACGCTGCGTGCCACTCGCAGCATGCTGCGATTGTCAGCGTACTACGCCCGTAATACGCCAATGCAAGTCTATGGGTGCGCAAAAAATACGGATTACACACGGACCACACGTGTGACCTGCGAGAAATACGCACCCGGTGTCTTTTAGCCAAGCCGGCAATTCAGTGCACGATACAGTAAACTCACACTGACAGTTTTAATAAAGAAATGAAAGAATAGATATAGACACATAGAATACACATATACACTCACTGGCCACTTTATTAGGTACACCTGTCCAACTGTGTGTTAAGACTTAATTTCTAATCAGCCAATCACATGGCGGCAACTCAGTGCATTTAGGCATGTAGACATGGTCAAGACAATCTCCTGCAGTTCAAACCGAGCATCAGTATGGGGAAGAAAGGTGATTTGAGTGCCTTTGAACGTGGCATGATTGTTGGTGCCAGAAGGGCTGGTCTGAGTATTTCAGAAACTGCTGATCTACTGGGATTTTCACGCACAACCATCTCTAGGGTTTACAGAGAATGGTCCGAAAAAGAAAAAAAATCCAGTGAGCGGCAGTTCTGTGGCCGGAAATGCCTTGCTGATGCCAGAGGTCAGAGGAGAATGGGCAGACTGCTTCGAGCTGATAGAAAGGCAACAGTGACTCAAATTGCCCCCCGTTACAACCAAGGTAGGCAGAAGAGCATCTCTGAACGCACAGTGCGTCGAACTTTGAGGCAGATGGGCTACAGCAGCAGAAGACCACACTGGGTACCACTCCTCTCAGCTAAGAACAGGAAACTGAGGCTACAATTTGCACAAGCTCATCGAAATTGGCCAGTAGAAGATTGGAAAAACGTTGCCTGGTCTGATGAGTCTCGATTTCTGCTGCGACATTCGGATGGTAGGGTCAGAATTTGGCGTAAACAACATGAAAGCATGGATCCATCCTGCCTTGTATCAACGGTTCAGGCTGGTGGTGGTGGTGTCATGGTGTGGGGAATTTTTTCTTGGCACTCTTTGGGCCCCTTGGTACCAATTGAGCATTGTTGCAACGCCACAGCCTACCTGAGTATTGTTGCTGACCATGTCCATCCCTTTATGACCACAATGTACCCAACATCTGATGGCTACTTTCAGCAGGATAATGCGCCATGTCATAAAGCTCGAATCATCTCAGATTGGTTTCTTGAACATGACAATGAGTTCACTGTACTCAAATGGCCTCCTCAGTCACCAGATCTCAATCCAATAGAGCATCTTTGGGATGTGGTGGAACGGGAGATTCGCATCAGGGATGTGCAGCCGACAAATCTGCGCCAACTGTGTGATGCCATCATGTCAATATGGTCCAAAACCTCTGAGGAATGCTTCCAGCACCTTGTTGAATCTCTGCCACGAAGAATTGAGGCAGTTCTGAAGGCAAAAGGTGGTCCAACCCGTTACTAGCATGGTGTACCTAATAAAGTGGCCAGTGAGTGTATATATATATGCATTCTATGTGTCTATATCTATTCTTTCATTTCTTTATTAAAACTGTCATAGGGCTCCATTATATGTCCATTTTGCAAGCCTGCGAGAAAATCTCACCATACGGATGCCATACGGATTACATACGGATGCTGACATGCGCAAAATACGCGACCACACCTTGATTACGGATGACATACGGAGCACTGTTTAGGGGTCTGTCATCTGTATTACGCATGTAAAATACTGACCGTATTTTGCGCAGGTTAGTGTGACTCCAGCCTTCCATTTCATAACGGGCTCATCGCCAAAGGCCATGTCTGCGACAGACAGGCAAGCAGGCCAATGAGCAGTTACGAACCTTTGCCCTTCTCCACCTCTTCCGCCACAGAGGATCATGTGTATGACCTACACAGGACTCCACCCATCAACATTAGGGCCTCTTTGACGCTGTCCTGCAAGCCGGACAAACATATGTCAAAACCATTGTCCGTAAGGTGAACTCCAACCAGTCTTACCAGTGTCGGGTTATCGCCTTTTAGCTAATGGTGACAAACCACATCACCACATCTTCCCTTCACGAATTTTGCTACTCGCGCGTTGATCTCCCTCCTTGAACACTCTATGGCTTTTGCATCCCTTGCGCCGTGCCTGTCGGCTTGTGGTGCTATCTCTGACCACACCAATATCATATCTGGGAAGAAAACAGGTAAAAGGTTCAATGTCTGTTGTCA
This sequence comes from Dendrobates tinctorius, assembly GCF_039654945.1. Taxonomy (NCBI): domain Eukaryota; kingdom Metazoa; phylum Chordata; class Amphibia; order Anura; family Dendrobatidae; genus Dendrobates; species Dendrobates tinctorius. The sequence continues at coordinate 2,438,695 of NW_027361991.1, read as the reverse complement.
TCACTGTATAGAGTTCGGTGATTGTGCATTTGCCCAAATCATTGCTACCGACGTGTAACACTAGTATTACCAGTCCTTTGGCTCTCCTGGAGATGTCGACTATCTCCGGAAACACCTGTTGCCATTGGAGCCCTCTGATACCTCTCCAGTTGACCTCTAGTCTCGGGAAGCCTATATTTTTTCCTCCAGGCCGAAGCGCGGTCCTTTTTGCCGTCCAGTAGACATATGAATGTCCTATTACCCAAACTGCGGGCTTACAGATGCCTGTAAGAGACAAAATGTGTTATGTCAGCAAATCATGTGTGTTATATATCTGGCGAATCATGCGGATTTCCAACTACCCATTCTCTGCACTTCGGCCTCTGACACTCCTGCCCTAGTTGCTTCGGTGGCTGTACCGATTCAGAAAGAATGTGTCCCGTGTTCCTTCGAATTAGCGCCGTTTTTTTCTAAGCATTGCTTGAAAATTGCCTGAAATTGATACTTGGTAAGAGGGGACCCCATCAGTATGTGAGAAAAATTATGCTTGCGTGTCTTATTACCGTGTAGCGTTTGCCTATTTTTAGTGGGCATATTGGGCCATCTGATGAGTTAACCAGGACCCACGTGCGAATGCGCAGAGCATCGCTGCGTATGACTATGTCCTCGTTGATTAAACCACCTTCCATCACTATTTTTGAACACTGCAACAATTCACTAATGTGCACTGTGCCAAAACAAGCAATAGCGAAAGCTGATGATGTGAGGACTGCCTCGTATTGCGACTTGCATATTGATGGGGATATTGAAATAATGTCATGCAATAATCTCAATGAAATGGAGCGACAAAATTCCAGACTCAGTTGAAGCCTTTTCCAGCCGTTAATAGCTTGTTAGATGAAAAAGAACATTGTTACATCCATCCACCCCATTAGTTGAAAGAAAAAAGCTATTCCCCATAAATGCCATTGTGCCGATGTACCCGACCTCCCTCTTTGTTTGAGCCGAATCAAAAATTCCGTTGACGCATCGCATCTGGCTCTGTCGCACTTATCGACAGGCCTACTCTGAATTACAGAGCACCACTCTTCCCGAACCTTACCATAGACCTGCCAGGTAGCTGGTACAACAGAGGCACGGATTAAGGGCATCAGTGATTGGCCGCTGTGTCCCATAGGGATGGAGGACTCTAGACACCCGATGGTTGCGGGGAGGGAAAGGACTTTGAAAGCCTGCTAAATGGAAGATAAGAGTGAGTTAACGAGATTATCGTCTACATCTGCCACTAATCTGGCTTGACACCAGATGTTGTGTTTCAAGCATAGTAGCCGGCGTAAGAAAGCGAGTAAGGGCAGGGATGCGAAGACATATGGTTTAAGCTCTTTGCGGATCTTGGATTTTTAGTTTGAAATCTAATGTTCGCGTTTCTCAAAATTTCCGATGGGGCCGGATCACACACCCAACTTGATATGGTCGATAGCTCCAGTCAGCTGCCTTTGCACCATTGGTTTCTGTAGATTACTGCAAAACCCTCTTTGTTACGCCCTCCTACCGCGAGCCCTAGGTCCTTGCTTGACATCTCTTTTGCCATGACGCAGGTATGGCCATTGTAGGATTGTAGGAATGTCTACCAGAGTAGTAAGTCTGCCTTCAACGAGCGAGTAAGCCTAATTCTACCGCCCAGCTGTGAAAATGGCTTTTGTTGCTAACGATAAACGGCGAGAGAAGGCTCTGCCGACCGGCATTATGTGGCTGGTGAATGTCAGCAGGCCCAGCAAGGACTGCATCTGTTGAAGGGTGACTTTTTTTACTTCACAGAAACCTTCCAACATAAGCAGTGTTTTCTGTATTTTTCTACTGGTAAGCGAAAAATCATCGATTTGGTGTCTATGTCAATACCAATGAATGGCAATACATTTCATCGTCCAACTGTTTTTTCGGGTGATAGCAGTATGCCGAAATGCCGTGATATAAATTTAAATTTTTCGAAAAGGAAGGAGCAGAGTTTAGAATTAATGGGGCAGTTGAACAAAAAAAAAATTGTGGAAGTAGTGAGTAAGAGAATTGCTGCCTGTTTCATAATGGACTTACCCAGTCCAGAAAAATACTGAATAGCTCGAAATAAGCGAGGGGCTGGAGTCAAGAACGGGGCAGAAGCATGGCCCACACATCGTCCGGGGACAACACAAGCGCTGGGCGGAACGGGGGGCCGGTGGATGGCCTGGATGATGAGCGGGGGCCCTCCAGGAAGAAGACCGACGGAGGTGGGCCAGCACCCGGGACCGACATGGGGGAGGCAGCACTGGGGCACAGGGCCCCGAGGGACCCAGCCGAAGGGTAAGCCACTGGGGGCTGGGCAGCACGGCACAGGGAGAGGCCAGGAGGGGCAGAAGTGGCTGGCACCCCAGGGGAGGAGTGTGACGCCCTACCGAGGGCACGAACAGGGGGTCAGGAGAGGGCACAGGAAGGTGAGCGCTAAGGCCATTAATAAGGGCTTGAAGCCAGTGCTCAGTTTTCTGTGTTGCTCTCCACCGCAGGGCCATCACAAGACACAGCCGCAGGGAGTTCAGGGATCCTCAGGACACAAAGCTTCCAAGGGTCAGTTGGAGGAAAGAGGAAGTCACAGACCCCTGGGCACCTGAATTTAACCCATGTAGGTGTCCCTGGAGGCCCCTTCCCCTTTAATCCCATTGGTTAGTTGGGCATCCCAATTAGTGTATCACCTGGGAATTGGGCACTGAACCGTATTTTTTTTTTAGCTTTAGCCATATTGGCGCCCGTCAGAGGCACGTTCCGTATTTAGTACCGTGCCTACCATTACATTACTGATCCTGAGTTACATCCTATATTATACTTCAGAGCTGCACTCACTATTCTGCTGGTTCAGTAACTGTGAACATACATTACATTACTGATCCTGTACCGAGCCTGAGTTACATCCTGTAGATCTTTTATTATAAAAATGAAAAGCATAATAATAGTAACAGAAACAAAACAAAAATATCAGCCAGAAAAATAATTTGTATAATGAACAATGGTCCAGCCGCTCATTCTCTCCTCTCACACATATTATATATATATACAGAATAATAACTAATATTAAGTACTTACACCTTCTGGTCCGGTCACCAAACAAACTAATAACAGACAAAATAAACAATAGCAAACAAAAACTATATACATGATTTTTTAAAATTTTAAATAAAATAACAACAAACTATACAAATATATACAATATTAAGCTAATCACCACCCCACACTCAAGCCCACCATTCCCAACCCCCGTACTGACCAGATTGCTGGTCCTGCATCTCATGCCTCAGTCCATGTCCGATGTCCATAGGCCAGATCAGGCAGTGCCAGTGTTTCCCCCAAACGCCCCAGTGTCCCATAGTCCCACAAGATAAACCCACCTCCCCCCTTTTCCCACCACCCAACCTAACAACTACACCCAAATCTACACTCACTGGCCACTTTATTAGGTACACCTGTCCAACTGTGTGTTAAGACTTAATTTCTAATCAGCCAATCACATGGCGGCAACTCAGTGCATTTAGGCATGTAGACATGGTCAAGACAATCTCCTGCAGTTCAAACCGAGCATCAGTATGGGGAAGAAAGGTGATTTGAGTGCCTTTGAACGTGGCATGATTGTTGGTGCCAGAAGGGCTGGTCTGAGTATTTCAGAAACTGCTGATCTACTGGGATTTTCACGCACAACCATCTCTAGGGTTTACAGAGAATGGTCCGAAAAAGAAAAAAAATCCAGTGAGCGGCAGTTCTGTGGGCGGAAATGCCTTGTTGATGCCAGAGGTCAGAGGAGAATGGGCATACTGGTTCGAGCTGATAGAAAGGCAACAGTGACTCAAATTGCCACCCGTTACAACCAAGGTAGGCAGAAGAGCATCTCTGAACGCACAGTGCGTCGAACTTTGAGGCAGATGGGCTACAGCAGCAGAAGACCACACTGGGTACCACTCCTCTCAGCTAAGAACAGGAAACTGAGGCTACAATTTGCACAAGCTCATCGAAATTGGACAGTAGAAGATTGGAAAAACGTTGCCTGGTCTGATGAGTCTCGATTTCTGCTGCGACATTCGGATGGTAGGGTCAGAATTTGGCGTAAACAACATGAAAGCATGGATCCATCCAGCCTTGTATCAACGGTTCAGGCTGGTGGTGGTGGTGTCAAGGTGTGGGGAATTTTTTCTTGGCACTCTTTGGGCCCCTTGGTACCAATTGAGCATCGTTGCAACGCCACAGCCTACCTGAGTATTGTTGCTGACCATGTCCATCCCTTTATGACCACAATGTACCCAACATCTGATGGCTACTTTCAGCAGGATAATGCGCCATGTCATAAAGCTCGAATCATCTCAGATTGGTTTCTTGACCATGACAATGAGTTCACTGTACTCAAATGGCCTCCTCAGTCACCAGATCTCAATCCAATAGAGCATCTTTGGGATGTGGTGGAACTGGAGATTCGCATCAGGGATGTGCAGCCGACAAATCTGCGCCAACTGTGTGATGCCATCATGTCAATATGGTCCAAAATCTCTGAGGAATGCTTCCAGCACCTTGTTGAATCTCTGCCACGAAGAAATGAGGCAGTTCTGAAGGCAAAAGGGGGTCCAACCCGTTACTAGCATGGTGTACCTAATAAAGTGGCCAGTGAGTGTATTTACTTATATACAATACATACAGAAACAAACACTACAATAATTGCAAATCACAAAGCCCGAGTTCGGCGTCTGTAGCCCTACATAACTGTATACCAATCGCAAAAATAAATCTACAGTGTCAGCAGCAGCCCACCACCAGCAAAAGAGATGACCAGACTAGGGCACACTAAAACAAAAGCCCCTCCAGAGGAGAGCGACCTTATGTGTGCCCAGTCTCTCACACTCCAGAGAGCGCACCTTCATCGGGTCACCGAGTACGGTCCTAAACACATCGGCCACTGGGAGGATTTTGCATTGCGTCGATAATAAACACTGTGCGTTCCACATGTAATACCTAACCACTGCGCTAACTAGAAATAAGGTGCAGTGGTCCTGACCACCAAGATCCCCGAATGCTCCATAGGCCCATTGCGCATAGGAGAGACCGGCCAGCCGAGACCAGCCAATGGAGGCGCCCACCATATTGTACCCCTCTGTGTTGAAGGGACAATGAAGCAGGAAGTGAGCCACGGTTTCCAGCATGGTACCACAATGCTACCGAGGACAGTTCCTGTCCTCAGAGCTCCTACACTTCAAATTGTCTCTCACACACAGTTTCCCATGGAAGCAGTGCCAAGTCAAGTCCCAAAACTTTGAGGGGATCCTGATAGAATTCAAAAGATGCAAACCCACTCCAAGATCCCGACTTGGGCAATCCCTGGGTACCAAAGGCCTTTGGAAATGGGTCAACAGAACCCTATTGTCAAGGAGTTCCCTTGGCAGAGTCCTGGTCACCCACATTCCCAGACCCCACCGGCGAATTACCTTCAGAACCAAGGTAGCGTAAGCCGGAAGGTGTCCATGTGCTGTGCGAAGATCCTTCACTTGCCCTCCTGTCTCCCATTCCTGGAAAAAGGGCTGAAAACATCCCCTACAGAAGAATACCCATGGAGGAGCCTTCTCTTTCAAGAGGTTTGCAATATTGATCTTAATGAAGGTATCCACAAGGAATACCACAGGGTTGACCATACCCAACCCTCCGAGTCTCCTTGTACAGTAACTAACCTCCCTCTTGACCAGGTTCAGTCTATTCCCCCACAAAAGATGGAAGAACAAACTGTAGACCTAAGTCAAGAGAGACTCCGGCAAGATGCACACACTGCCCAGATAAAACACTGCTAAAGGGAGCAGGTAAGTTTTGATCAGGTTTACCCTTTCCCTTAGATTCAAAGACCAACCCTTCCATTGATTCACCTTCTGAGTGGTGATCTCTAGCCTGCTGTCCCAATTTAGTTTGGGGCAAATTCGATGCCAAGGACTTTTGCAGAGACTTTAGGTCCTGGAAGGGTGTCCCGGAGATCAAAATCAGATTCTTGTCCTCCCAGCCAGAGACTCACACTTATCCCGGTTGATCTTGGACCCGAATCCCTCTGAGTAGCGATCTACCTCTGACATCAGCCACTCCGCCTCCTCACGAGAGGAAACAAAAACAGTGACATCATCGGCATACACCAGCACCCTCAGAGTGGTTTCCGGTGCTGCCCGGTCCATCCCAATCCCAGCCAATGGTCCCCGCTCCACCCTCCTTAGAAGTGGGTCAATTGCAAACACGTACAGCAGCGGGCCCAAGGGACAACCCTGGCGAACACCAGATTCAAACTCAAAAGAGCTGCCATTCCAACTATTCACAAGCGGGAAACTCTCTGCCCCACCAAACAAGGTCTTAAGCCCCCCGGTAGGCCATATTTCAGAAAGACCAACCAGAGGTACTCATGATTGACCCGATCAATCACTTTTGCCTGGTCCAGTGACAGCATGTACCCCTTCCAGTGACCAGCCCTACCCTGCTCCATGGCCTCCTGGACACTGAGCACAGCTGCGGCCCGGAACATAGCAATGTTGGGCCTCAGAAAGGAGTCGGGGTGCAAATTTCACCAGATTTCACCAGATTAATTTCACCGATTAAACAGCACCATTGCCAGAACCTTCCTGTCTCCATTGAGAAGTGCCATGGGACACCAATTCTCAATGCAAGATGGGTCTTTACCCTTTGACAAGATGAACAGGTCAGACCTCCTCATTGACTTTGGCAGAGTGCCCGAGGAAAGACACTCATTGAATACTTCAGTCAAGAGGGGAACCAAAGCGCCCTTAAAGGTCTTATAGAATTCAGATGTTAAGCTATCTGGACTGGGCGATTTTTTTGGGGGGGGCAAGCCCTTCAATCACCAACTTAACTTCCTATTCCCCGATAATCTCTGTCAAAACGTCAAGTTCAGGGACTGTTTCAGCCAGAAAAGTCGACATCTCATCCCAATCAAGATCCCTCTTCCCCAAGAGCTGCGAGTAGAAGGATTTGACAACCACTAGGATCCCTGATCTGGATCGCCTCAGGGACCCCGCAGTGTCAACCAGTCCTGTAACCACTTTATTATTCACTGATATCTTGCAGTTTCTGTAAGGGTCGGGCGGGTGGTACTTCCCGTAATTCCTCTCAAAAACCAAAGATGCGTGCAGTATCTATCGTACTGACACCTCATAAGCAAAGATTTCACTCTGGAGATCTCCTCACGGCTACCTCCAGTTGAGACAATATGCTCGAGTTTCCTCCTCAGACCCTGATACAGGTGGTACCTGTTCAGACTCCTGAGGCTCGAGAGCTGGAGGAAGAATCTCTCTACCCTTTTCTTGAACATCTCCCACCACTCTGACTTACTACTACAAAGATCCAGTAAGGGTACCTGGCTCTGAAGAAAATCCTCAAAGGACTGTCTTATTTCGCTTCTTCCGAGAGAGGAATTGCGCCTCCAAAGGCCTCTTCCCATCGGGAGGGTCTCTGTAACATTCAGAGAAAACAAAATTAAACAGTGGTCGGAGAACTCCACATCAACAAGACACTGCTGAAGAGACAGCTTCCTACTTTAAATAAAACCTATCTATGCTGGATCTACAGTTACCTCTATGATAGGTGAACCTCACGTGGCCTGGAATGTGCCAAAAGTGGACATCCACCAGATGAGCCTCACTAGCTATACTATTAAGGACGACGCTATCATAAGTCAGCTTGTCTCTGGAACTTCCTCTATCTCGGGGCCTCATGACAGTATTGAAGTCCCCTCCAAAGACAACCTGCCAACTTATAAGAAAGTAGGGCTTGATCCTCATAAAGAAACACTTACGGGCCCACTTAGAATGGGGAACACAGATGTTAATAAGCCAGAGCTCTTGTCCCTTCATGAGGAAATCTAAGATCAGGCATCTCCCCATTTCTAACTCAATAACCTGTCGGCATTCCACTGGTGTGGTAAAAAGGACCGCCACTTCGCTGTACGGCTCGGCTGCAAGAGACCAATAGGAGGGCCCGAGTCTCCACTCCCTCTTGGCTTTAAACACATCTGCCATGCTTGGCAGCCTGGTCTCTTGCAAAAGAAAATGTCAGCTTCAACATGGCTGAGAAAATCAAAGGCCGCAAATCTGGCTGTATTTGACTTTATGCTGGCGACATTAATGGACGCCAGCATCAACGGAGTGGGTACCACCATCATTGGTGATTGAGTAAGATGGCTTTCTTCTTCCCACTCCCCATATCCTCTGCCTCAGAGAACGAATCATTCCCTCTCTTTAACGACACAGAGGAGTCCATTTCAACGTGTGTTTTCTTTTTGTCGTCCTCGTCTCCAGACTCTGGTCCAGTCCCTCCCTCCAAGGATCTTACATTCCCAGAAGAAGGAGACTCGGCACACCCTGTAAGCTCTGCCGAAGCCGGAACCTCACCCTCAGCTTCCTCCTCAGAGGAAGAGATGTTCTCAAGGGCTTGGAACCAGTTAGAAATACCAACCAGAGGGGAGTCAGTTTTTCCTTCCTTAGGTACCTTGGTCAGAGCGGGAGAAGATGTTTTATCTCCCTTCTTTCTCTGAGCTTACGCTTTTTATCTAGCCACTGCCTATTAACCTCATCCATACTTTCATAAAGGAAGGATTTGGAGGCAGTGGCAGTTTCCTGCCTGTGGATCCTCCTGATCTCCTCATCCAACCCATCAATGATCATCCCTCGGGGCCTCAACAGCAAGACTAGCATCCAGGACAGGGGTCACCTCAGTAGCCCGGGGCTCGCCCAGCTCCCTCTTCTGTCTGTGCTTGTCTAGACGCCTCAGCTGGGCAGGCGTCTTTTTATTGCTTTTCCTCCTTGGCTCCTCAGCTCCGTCACCCCTGCTAGTTTCTTCCCCAGCAGAATCAGCCTCATGGCTTTCTCCCACCAGGGTCATGACTGCATTAGCGAATAAGCGAGGACAACAGCTGAATGGGTAACCTAAGTCACCACATAGGTGGCACCTAATCTCCACACAAGATGCAGCAAGATGGCCGATATCCCCACACAATGCACATTTCTGCACAGTGCGTTTTGCACTGAAGTGTGTGGGGTCCCGCACCTGTGACAGAGCTTCGGTTGCCCCTAGTAGAAGACCTGGATACGATCCCTACACAGGAAGGCAGATGATGGAATGTGGGCAGCCGTACCACCTGAACGCTTAAGTTTTACCATAAACGTCCAGGCCCCTGACCAGGGGCATCTCCACCACTTCTCCATATCGGCCAAGCCACGTCATGATGTCATAACAAGAAAACGACTAGTTACAAGTCATCACGGACACTTTCTTGACTTAATTTTGGCCAGACACTGCCTGGATGGCAAAGTCTCGCCAGCCTGGCTCATTTTTTTGCCAACTTATAATTTGACCAAAAGAGCTCAAGCCCCTCTGGCTGAACAAAGCTGACATCAAACTCAGGCATGGAATAGGGATGTATCAAGGCGTAGATGTCAATAGCCTTGAAGCCCATCCTCAGCAGGAGCTCCACAACCTTAGACCTTGGAAGACACGCATCACTGCCACTCCACCAAAGACAGACCACATTCCTAAGCACACTACCTGGCCCGGCTGTCAGGAGGGACCACAATGTATAGTATTTCCCCCATTTTGCTCTTGGCAGGCCCCAAGGCCATGTCTCTCTATCCAGAAGGATAGATCAACCTCTCGACCCTCTACCATTAATGATCTCTCCCCCTTCTTTTAAGCCTGCAGGAAACGCCGCTGCAACATGCCGCTCCCAGAGCCCGGAGACGAGGAGGATGCCCTATTTCCCCGGAGATGACAGCGGCATAACTGCTGACGGGCTCTGCCACCACCGGGGGGGCAACCGGACCAGTGACCACAACAACACCAACAGTATTACTATTACCCACCTCCATAACACCCTCACTTTCCACCAAACCAGCAACCACACCACTAGACAAGGAATTTTCCACATTCATACCCCCACCACATTCACTCCTGCTGGACCAGTGATAACAGGGGGTGACATTTTGACCTCCGCATCATCAAGCACAAGGGGTTCAGTTTCCTCCACACAACTGGAGGCGACCTCACCCCTGGTCTTACGTGTGCCATCCGCATCATCAGTTGATATTTTCCGCTGCTTTATTGTTGATATCAGGCGCCGCTGATCCTTAGCCGCTGTGAGGCGCCGTTAATCCTTTACATCAATATCTTGCTGACCAGTAGCGCCAACGCAGAACAGGACTTTGGGAAGATCGGAATGCCCAGCCCTGACATCCCCCTCACACTGCCACCGCTTCTCAACTAAGTGATCAGCGGCAACAGCATTCAGGGGCACCAAGGCTACTGGAGCTGCCCCCAACACAGGGCCGCAACCCCCTCCCACTGAAGAGAACACAACAGTGTCGTGGCCTTACCATATGCCCACTGCCGGGCCACCCTCACTGTCCAGCCTCTTGGCTGATGCACCTGCTGCTAGATCCCCACTACTACAAGCAGAGACGGAGCTCTGTGCCTCAATATCGTGCGCTGTACTCTCCCCACGCCTTTGCACCGGACCCACAGCAGAACCCGGGCTGGGCCAGACAACGGGGCTTAAACAGCGAGCTGACCCTGCAGCTGACTCAGGGGGTACAGGGAGGGGGGCATATACATAGCTTACCACTTCCAGTAGCTTTGGCTTGGTCTTGTTCGCCTTTTTATTCTGGCCAAAAGGTAAATTGTCACCAAGAAATTCTGAAGGCACACTGGGGACTCCAGGAGCTTGATCTCCGCCATTAGTGCCCCTCCTTGGCTGCTGTTATCACTGTCCTCCCCAGAGCTAGCAGAACTACGACCAGATGCCAATATCGCCTGTCTAGCAGGGAGCTCGCTGCACGTGGCCTGCGGGTGACTATGCAGGCTGCCAGGTGGGGCTTTCTGCTGCTCTTTATCATCATCATCATCATCATCATCATGATCATCATCATCCACCTGGCTCTCAGGCTGCAGCCCCATCTGTCTTTGCTCTCTGTTATCAGCCATTTCTCTAAATCTGTCTTCAGTGAGCAGTTTTTCTCTAAATGGTCCACTTTTTTCTCTAATAAAAGTTTTTCTCACCTCCAGCTCATTAATTTCATGTTTAATTCGCTTTACCTCCGCCTGGAGTTGTGTCTTCCGCGGTTTGGAGGAACCTGCAGCTTTGGTGCTTGTGCAGCGCTACTCCTCCCGGAGCCTCCTGATGGTCTTACTAGCTTCTTCATACTCACGGAGGTGGCTTATGACCCGAGAGCCATAGATGGACACAGACTCCTTGGGTCTCTGCAGCCCCCAACTTTGCTCATTGAGGTCAGCCTCACCTCCGTGAGCACTCAGCTTTCCTCCGGAAGGACCGCCATCTTGCACGCTGCTAGCAGGCTTCTCCTCCATGTTGGAAGCTTTGTGGCTTCTCTGGGTCTCTGAAGACTTGGGAGGAGTTGGAGCCACATTGCTGTGACTCCTGGTGGAGCGTCTCACCCCCGAGTCCTCTGATGTGAAGGCCGGTTGCTGTTTTTTTCTCCTCCCCGCCGGCCTGGTCCAGGTAACAGAAGCCTGGGACTTGGCTCCTTCACTCATCCCAGGAAACCCACTCCCCCCTGGGTAGGAGAGGTGTTGGATCTCAGAGCTCAGGAACACACAGCAGGATCAGTGTCGACCGCACCTAGAATTACCAGAATAAGCAGCAGCTGAGCAGAGCTGCACTCACTATTCTGCTGGTGCAGTCACTGTGTACATACATTACATTACTGATCCAGAGTTACATCCTGTATTATACTCCAGAGCTGCACTCACTATTCTGCTGGTACAGTCACTGTGTACATACATTATATTACTGATCCTGAGTTACATCCTGTATTATACCCCAGAGCTGCACTCACTATTCTGCTGGTGCAGTCACTGTGTACATACATTACATTACTCATCCTGAGTTATATGGCGCCCCCAGGAGTATGGTCGCCACACTGGCTTTGCCTTCCTCCAGGGGAGGGTAATGCCAGGCTTGGAAGCAGTGATGGGTCTCTCCAGCAGTTAACCTAATGCATGCAACACAGTTCCACTCCGGGCCAGCAGGGGGAACTCTGAACCAGGATTCTGGAAAGGGGTGTCCTCTGAGGGCCAGGAGGGAAAGAGAGCAGATAGTCTGCGGAGGGTGAAGTGTGCAGACGGGAGGTGCGAAGCTGAGAGGTTGAGCTGCAGAAGGTGAGCTCCCTCAGCTTGAGAGCGCACAGAACTGGAGCCTGGTCTCCATGGTGGTACGGATACTGACGGTCCTACCACAGATACCAGAGGAGTAGGAGGCTGTAAATGCCCTGCTCCCAGCAAAGACTTGGGACACAACAGCAATTGACTAGTGAGACAGGACTCAGGAGAGGAGTCCCCGAGAGAGGATACAGCTGTCTGTCATACAAGTAAAGTTCTAGGAACATCTGAAGAGAGGCATTTCAGAGTAACTAAGTACTGGAGTGCTTCACACTACAAAGGGCTAAGAAGGAGACTGCACAGCCCTTTTGCTGAGAGAGAATCCTGATCTGCTTCCAGGCTAACCTGCTCCAATACCATCTGTAATCAGGACGCTGGACTGCATATACTCAGTAAAGGTACAGAAACTACAACCACTGTGTCTTGTCTGTTCCCTACGCTTTCGGCACTGCTAAATCCCCGTGCCAGCTACATCTACACTGCCCTGGGACTACAGCTCCACCTGTGGGGAGCTTTACCATCTAAGCTGCACATACCATCAGTCCCAGCGGATCTGTATGCAGCGTTGGCCTAACACCATATTTGCCAAACACCACGGGTGGCGTCACGAACTATCCTACCATTAACTACATCTCCCAATTGCTTGGGCGCCCAGGGCCACGGACCGGGTCACCGCTGCTGTGACACATCCCCCTGACACCGGCCTGGTACCGAGTACCCCACAGCCCTGGGAGGGCGACCAAACTTGGCATCACGACCAGGATTATGGAGCCCGGTATCCCCGAGTCCTGTGTGCCATAGACTGTGCTTGTGAACTGTGTGAATTTGGCGCTATTTGCCGCCATTGCCGCGCTGCTTGGCACGCGTGGGAAGAAAGAGGGGCGGCCTTCATAGGCGGAGCCTGCCGCAGAGCGTGAAGAAGAGAAGTGCCGCGCGGAAAGAGAGGACAGCGCACGAAAGGAGGAGCAGCTGAGGCCTACAGGCCAGAGCGTCGGGCCTGCGAAGCGGCCGCCAATGAGCTCCCACAACCCCCAGCCCTGGCTAACGTTAACTAGGGGGGGGAGAGAATGTCTGCACCACAAGCCAATGCAGCGGCGGACGCCGCTGCCAACCTTGCATTACCGCCAGGAGGAGCACCCGCCGCAGCGGTCCCCATAATGCCGCTATCCATGCCCTACATACCGGGAGCAACCTGGCTACCGCAGGACTCGGGTGAGTCACATGCCCTGAGTGAATTTAAAGAGAGACTGTGCAGCTTGTTTAAAGTTTACCCCCTGTCTGAAAGCCAGAAAGTGGATATCCTGATTGGACAGCTAACGGGTGCAGCACTGAGGGAGGTGAAAGCCTGGCAAGACACTGATAAAGAGACTGTTGCAAAGGTCCTGGCCAAGCTGAAGAGCACTTTTGACACCCACACTGCAGCTGAAATCAAGATGAGGTTCTTTGGCTGTAAACAGAGGGCACAGGACAGTATCAGAGACTATGCTCTCAACCTGCAGGAGGCGTTGCGAGCAGTTAAACAAGTTGACCCTGACAGTGCAAAGGAAGAAGATCAACTGTTAAAGGAGCAGTTCATTGAAGGGCTCCTGTCCAGTACCCACAGAGGGCAGTTACGTATTTTGACCCTGCAAGACCCTGATCTGGACTTTGCTAATTTCAAGGACAGGGCTATCCGGGTACTACAGGAATCCTCTGACAACCGTCCAGCGCCCAATAGGCGCCCAGCGATCACCTATCATCAGGAAGCTACATCCTTTCCTTCCATCCCTGTGGAGGCTGATGCCCAGACCCTGGATAAAGATCCAACTGAGGAGCTGCATCTTCAAGTCCAGGAGCTGACCAAAGGGATGGCTGCACTCACCAGAACCGTGCAGTCCCTGAAGGATTCCTCCAAAGAAAAGGTCCAGCTTGCTTCCAGTCTAGAGGATGTCCCATGGGTCCGGAGGAGGAGAACCCCACCACTTCGAGGAAGGAACAACGATCGCTACGACCAGAACGGACGTCCCATCTGTCGCCGCTGTTACAAGGCAGGTCATCTTGCAAGGTATTGTCCTTTAAACGAGCAAACCCTGGGGCAGAGGGCCAACCCCCAGGAGTAGGATCACCAGGCCCAAAGAACTGGAGAGCCAAGTATGTGGGAGGGAGGCCGATCCTTCGTGTGGTGATTGACGGCATTCCCATGAACGCTTTGCTGGACACTGGCTCCCAGGTGACCACTATGCCGTATATTTTGTACAAGAGGTACTGGGCTGATTCTGAACTCACCCGTGGCCCAACTGATGAACTAACAGAAGTTGCTAGTAATGGGCATACCTTGCCACAGATTGGATGCAAGGAAATTACTGTTAAAGTGGGCCGGGTGGAGCTAAAATCACAAGGCCTGATAATTGTTGATATTGATCGGCGTGAATGTAATCCCATGATGACTCTTGGTACAAATGTAATTGAAAACTGTCTGTCCGAGGTTATTGTCTTGTTGCAACAGGTGGCTGAGACTGCTGGTTCCGGAGAACAAAGAGTCCTGCAGAAGGAGATCCGAGCCCTGATGCAAAGGCAACAGGTAGAACTCTCTGGTGGAGAGATTGGCAGCGTCAGAGTGAGTGATGCTTTTCCCATTGTAATACCCGCCAGATGTGAAATGTTGGTTTGGTGTCGGGCAGCCATAGGGCTCAGAGGGCAGGATTACCAGGCATTGGTAGAGCCAGTATATTCAGATAGCAGGCCCACTTCCTGACAGCCAGAGGAGTGGTTGATGTACGAAAGGGGAGAGTACCTGTACGCCTTCTGAATTGTGGGGAGGAGGAAGCCACAATACCTCGGTACGCCACAGTTGCTCAACTGCTCACTGTTAATAACAACTCATTGCAGGCAGCAGAGCCTTTGGTGTCATCCAATTCGGTGGAGGACATTGGCTCTGTGAAGCAGCTAGAAGAGTGGTGCCAGCAACTGCAGGTGGGAACTGACTCTACACCTTCATACCAGGAAATGGGGTTTACAGAGTGACACAAGAGTATGAGCGGGTATTCAGCAAACATCCACTAGATTTTGGGCAGGCAAAAGGGGTCCAACATCATATCACCATCGGAGACCATCCACCCATAAAGGAGAGGTACAGACCTATACCCCCAACACAGTACCAATGTGCTAAGAGTATGTTGAAAGAGATGAAGGAAGCTGGGGTCATTAGGGACAGTTGTAGCCCAAGGGCAGCTCCAATAGTGTTTGTAAAGAAAAAGGATGGTACTATGAGAATGTGTGTTGATTACAGGAAAATTAACAGTATCACACCTAAAGATGCCTACCCATTGCCTAGAATTGAAGAGTCATTAGCTGCACTTAAAACTGCTAACTACTTTTCCACCTTGGATCTCACCAGTGGGTATTGGCAGGTTCCCGTGGCAGTGGCAGACAAGGAGAAAACTGCATTTACCACTCCAATGGGTCTCTGTGAGTTCAATTATATGCCATTTGGGCTCTGCACTGCTCCAGGAACCTTTCAACGGCTGATGGAGTGTTGCCTGGGACACATGAACTTTGAAACAGTCCTGTTGTACCTGGATGATGTCATTGTTTTCTCCAAGACCTATGAAGAGCATCTGGAACACCTGGCCGAAGTGTTTGAAGCTTTGTCCAATTTTGGCCTGAAAGTGAAGCCTTCTAAATGCCACCTCCTGAAGCCTAACGTACAGTACCTCGGTCATGTGGTCAGTGCAGAAGGTGTGGCACCAGATCCTGACAAGGTCTCAGTCATCCGGGACTGGACGAAGCCCAGCAACCTCCATGAGGTACGCCAATTTCTTGGACTGGTAGGCCAATACCGGAGATTCATCAAAGGCTTTACTGAAATAGCCACCCCAATGCAAAACCTTCTGGTGGGGCAGTCCAAGAAAGGCAAGCAGAACAATTCCACATTTGAATGGACTGAAGAGTTGGAGAGGTCTTTCACCAGATTTAAGATGGCTCTCACAGGTGACGAAGTTCTGGCCTACCCAGATTATGACAAGCCCTTTGTGCTGTACATGGATGTCAGCAATGTGGGATTAGGAGCAGTACTGTCGCAGGTACAGAATGGAAAAGAGAGAGTGATCTCCTACACCAGCAGGAAGCTGCGTCCCACTGAGAGGAACCCTGATAATTTCAGTTCTTTTAAGCTGGAGTTCCTTGCTATAGTCTGGGCTGTCACCAAAAGGTTCAGGCATTACCTAGCTTCGGCCAAATTTACAATCTTCATGGACAACAGCCCGTTGACCCACTTGGACACTGCCAAGCTAGGAGCACTGGAGCAGCGATGGATGGCTCGGTTATCCAATTATGAGTTTACCATCATGTACCGGGCAGGGCACAAGAATGCCAATGCTGATGCGTTATCCAGG
Organism: Dendrobates tinctorius; assembly: GCF_039654945.1. Taxonomy (NCBI): domain Eukaryota; kingdom Metazoa; phylum Chordata; class Amphibia; order Anura; family Dendrobatidae; genus Dendrobates; species Dendrobates tinctorius. The sequence continues at coordinate 2,422,127 of NW_027361991.1, read as the reverse complement.
ATGCCTAATCTGCCAGATGCAGGAGAAGACCCTGAGGCTCTGGAAGAGGTAGAATTGCCTCCCTTCCACCGGCCACTGGCGGCCCAACGTGCTCAAGGAGTGAGAAACAGGCGGCCTGGCTTGAAGGAAGTCACTCTGAATCCGTTGCCCCATCATGATTGGGCAGAAGCGCAAGATAATGACCCTGCAGTCCGCCTGGTGAAAGAGCTGCTGACACAAGGTGACTCACGTCCAGAGTTGAATGCTCCTGAAGAAACTCATCAGTTGTGGAAGGAAAGAGGTTGGCTGTTCATTTATGAAGGGAAGCTGTGTCGGAGGAGTATCAATGCCAGCACACATGAGCTGGTCTGGCAGGTGGTGGTCCCAAAGAGAGATGCGTCAATGGTTCTAGGAGCATACCACAATGGAGCTGGACACTTTGGTTGGAAGAAGTTGGAAACATTGCTCCGAGAGAGGTTCTACTGGACTGGCATGCGGAAGGCCATTGAGAGGTGGTGCTGGGAGTGTGGACAGTGTAACTTGCGCAGAAAGGATCGAGACAGCCAGAGCGCTCCCTTACAGTCAATCATCACCAAACAGCCCCTGGAGTTGGTAGCCCTGGACCTTGTGAAGCTGGTTCCAAGCCGGTCAGGCTACCTCTATGCCCTTACCATTGTGGACCACTATTCAAGATTCCTGGTGGTTGCGCCCGTCAAAGATCTAACGGCCAGGACAGCGGCCAGAGCCTTCCAACAGCACTTCTGTAGGCCACATGGGTATCCTGAAAGAGTACTCACAGATCAAGGTCCAGCTTTCGAGGCAGAAGTGTTCCATGAGTTCTGCAACTTGTATGGTTGTAAGAAGATCCGGACAACACCTTATCACCCACAGACCAACGGCATGTGCGAGAAGATGAACCAGGTAGTGATTGATTTACTGAAGACATTGCCCTTGGAGGAGAGAAATCTGTGGCCAGAAAAGTTACCCGATCTGGTAGATCTCTACAACCATATCCAAGTGAACTCTACCAACTGTACTCCAGCGTACCTGATGAGAGCAAGGCCTGGTAAGCTGCCTATTGACTTGGACATGGGAGTCCTGACGCCTGAAGTAACGTCACCAGGTGCTGACTGGGACAAAGAGAGGCAGCAGCAGTACAGAAGGGTACAGGAGTGTGTGGAGAAGAGTCTGGCTCAGGCAAGGCAGAAGCAGGAGAGACTTTATAACCAAAATGCACCTGCTGTTCCTTTTTCGCTGGGAGAACAAGTTCTCAAGAGAAAAAGAAGTCTGCATAAGCTGGATGATCAATGGGAAGAGGAGCCCTATACAATTCTGCCCTCAAACTTTGATAATGCCAAAGTATGCCTTGATAGCATAGATGGAGGAGAGACCTCAGCAGTGGTATCCAGGGATCACTTGAAGTTATGCCCTGACCAGTTGAAAGAAAAAGAGGGAGGATCGGATAACATCCCACCTACAGAGGAAGAAAAGACAGTCAGTACGGTACTGAGAGAGTTCCCTGCGAATTGGACTAGAGTTAATGATGCAATTGTGGTGCCAGTGTTGTTATTTCCCCAAGTAGAAGCACAGGAGAATAGGACTCAAGAAGACCTTGAAGATCGAGAAAATCAGGCAACAGATGCCACACCAGCAGTGGAGCCAGAGAACCCTCGCCCTGCCAATGGTGAACCTGTTATGCCCATGGTGAGTCCAAGAGTTACTAGACAATCTAGAATTCCTGTGCCATGTGGAACACCCAGTAGTGTATCCAGTACATTACCCACTGCACCAGTCTTACACAGATATACCCGCACCACACAAGGCATAATACCAGTTAGATATCGTATATAAAGTAATGTAATTGTTGAAATTGTGTAAATATGTAACTGTTTTTCAAGTTTTGTACCTACAGGTGACCTGTAAGAGTTCTCTTTGGTTTGTTTTATGGACACTGAACCACAGGACTTGTGTGTGGTCAAAAACTTTTAACATTTGCCCAGGGATGGACCATGGACATTGATGCTGGACTTATCATCATAGAACCATTTTTGAGCTCTTGGTTTTTGTACATTTTTCTCTTTTTCAAATCTTGTACAATTATTGTTGTTTAAATGTTTATATGTTGTTTTTCATGTTTTTGTTCAGCCCAGGAGTGCTGACTTGCACTAGTGGGGAATGTGGCACCCCCAGGAGTATGGTCACCACACTGGCTTTGCATTCCTCCAGGGGAGGGTAATGCCAGGCTTGGAAGCAGTGATGGGTCTCTCCAGCAGTTAACCTAATGCATGCAACACAGTTCCACTCCGGGCCAGCAGGGGGAACTCTGAACCAGGATTCTGGAAAGGGGTTTCCTCTGAGGGCCAGGAGGGAAAGAGAGCAGATAGTCTGCGTAGGGTGAAGTGTGCAGACGGGAGGTGCGAAGCTGAGAGGTTGAGCTGCAGAAGGCAAGCTCCCTCAGCTTGAGAGCGCACAGTACTGGAGCCTGGTCTTCACGGTGGTACGGATACTGACGGTCCTACCACAAATACCAGAGGAGTAGGAGGCTGTAAATGCCCTGCTCCCAGCAAAGACTTGGGACACAACAGCAATTGACTAGTGAGACAGGACTCAGGAGAGGAGTCCCCGAGAGAGGCTACAGCTGTGTGTCATACAAGTAAAGTTCTAGGAACATCTGAAGAGAGGCATTTCAGAGTAACTAAGTACTGGAGTGCTTCACACTACAAAGCGCTAGGAAGGAGACTACACAGCCCTTCTGCTGAGAGAGAATCCTGATCTGCTTCCAGGCTAACCTGCTCCAATACTATCTGTAATCAGGACTCTGGACTGCGTATACTCAGTAAAGGTACAGAAACTACAACCACTGTGTCTTGTCTGTTCCCTACGCTTTCGGCACTGCTACATCCCCGTGCCAGCTACATCTACACTGCCCTGGGACTACAGCTCCACCTGTGGGGAGCTTTACCATCTAAGCTGCACATACCATCAGTCCCAGCGGATCTGTATGCAGCGTTAGCCTAACACCATATTTGCCAAACACCACGGGTGGCGTCACAAACTATCCTACCATTAACTACATCTCCCCATTGCTTGGGCGCCCAGGGCCACGGACCGGGTCACCGCTGCTGTGACACATCCCCCTAACACCGGCCTGGTATTGAGTACCCCACAGTCCTGGGAGGGCGACCCAGTTACATCCTGTATTATACCCCAGAGCTGCACTCACTATTCTGCTGGTGCAGTCACTGTGTACATACATTACATTACTGATCCTGAGTTACATCCTGTATTATACCCCAGAGCTGCACTCACTATTCTGCTGGTGCAGTCACTGTTCACATACATTACATTACTGATCCTGAGTTACATCCTGTATTATACTCCATAGCTGCACTCACTATTCTGCTGGTGCAGTCACTGTTCACATACATTACATTACTGATCCTGAGTTACATCCTGTATTATACCCCAGAGCTGCACTCACTATTCTGCTGGTGCAGTCACTGTGTACATACATTACATTACTGATCCTGAGTTACATCCTGTATTATACCCCTGAGCTGCACTCACTATTCTGCTGGTGCAGTCACTGTGTACATACATTACATTACTGATCCTGAGTTACATCCTGTATTATACTCCAGAGCTGCACTCACTATTCTGCTGGTGTAGTCACTGTGTACACACATTACATTACTGATCCTGAGTTACATCCGGTATTATACCCCAGAACTGCACTCACTATTCTGCTGGTGCAGTCACTGTGTACATACATTACATTACTGATCCTGAGTTACATCCTGTATTATACTCCAGAGCTGCACTCACTATTCTGCTGGTACAGTCACTGTGTACATACATTACATTACTGATCCTGAGTTACATCCTGTATTATACTCCAGAGCGGCACTCACTATTCTGCTGGTGCAGTCACTGTGTACATACATTACATTACTGTTCCTGAGTTACAGTCATGGCCAAAAGTATTGACACCCATAATTCTGTCAGATAATACTCAGTTTCTTCCTGAAAATGATTGTAAACACAAATTCTTTGGTATTATTATCTTCATTTAATTTGTCTTAAATGAAAAAACACAAAAGAGAATGAAGCAAAAAGCAAAACATTGATCATTTCACACAAAACTCCAAAAATGGGCCGGACAAAAGTATTGGCACCCTCAGCCTAATACTTGGTTGCACAACCTTTAGCCAAAATAACTGCGACCAACCGCTTCCGGTAACCATCAATGAGTTTCTTACAATGCTCTGCTGGAATTTTAGACCATTCTTCTTTGGCAAACTGCTCCAGGTCCCTGATATTTGAAGGGTGCCTTCTCCAAACTGCCATTTTTAGATCTCTCCACAGGTGTTCTATGGGATTCAGGTCTGGACTCATTGCTGGCCACCTTAGAAGTCTCCAGTGCTTTCTCTCAAACCATTTTCTAGTGCTTTTTGAAGTGTGTTTTGGGTTATTGTCCTGCAGGAAGACCCATGACCTCTGAGGGAGACCCAGCTTTCTCACACTGGGCCCTAAATTATGCTGCAAAATTTGTTGGTAGTCTTCTGACTTCATAATGCCATGCACACGGTCAAGCAGTCCAGTGCCAGAGGCAGCAAAGCAACCCCAAAACATCAGGGAACCTCCGCCATGTTTTACTTTAGGGACCGTGTTCTTTTCTTTGAATGCCTCTTTTTTTCTCCTGTAAACTCTATGTTGATTCCTTTGCCCAAAAAGCTCTACTTTTGTCTCATCTGACCAGAGAACATTCTTCCAAAATGTTTTAGGCTTTTTCAGGTAAGTTTTGGCAAACTCCAGCCTGGCTTTTTTATGTCTCGGGGTAAGAAGTGGGGTCTTCCTGGGTCTCCTACCATACAGTCCCTTTTCATTCAGACACCGACGGATAGTACGGGTTGACACCGTTGTACCCTCGGACTGCAGGGCAGCTTGAACTTGTTTGGATGTTAGTCGAGGTTCTTTATCCAACATCCGCACAATCTTGCGTTGAAATCTCTTGTCAATTTTTCTTTTCCGTCCACATCTAGGGAGGTTAGCCACAGTGTGATGGGCTTTACACTTCTTGATGACACTGCGCACTAGGGTGACCGGATCTCACATGGGGGGGGGAAAATGTCAGAATCTTGTTCGTCTGGACCCCACAAAACGATTCCCCTTTCCAGATATTGAGATAGCCAAAATTTGAGCTCAATCAAACGACGTTAACCCGTGCCGCTCGTCGCTCAAAGTTTGAAAAAATCCAAATTGAGGTATTTTAAGATTTAGGTATTTTGCATAGTCTGTTAGACTATAAAGAATGTGACAACAACATTGCAGAAATAGCCCTGACCAAATTTTCGAATCATTTGTGGTATTTGAATGCAGAGTTGGTGGGATTATCGTTTTTTGATCCCACCATTACAGACAATGAAAAGTTGTTAATGGCTAATAAATTGCTCAGTAGCACAGATGAACCATCAGAGCACGCTAACCTACATGAGTTGATAATTTTACATAGTTATCTAATCTATTCTAGAGCTTTTGTTAAAGTAGTTTTTGAAACGTCAGAATATAATGCTCGGCATTTGCTTACAACTTGCAGGACATATTGCTTTTGTTCTTCATCTTTTGTCAGAAGGTCGTTAAAGTCGGTTACTTCCTACCTCTTTTAATTTTTCTTTCCTAACTTTTGGATTTACAACCCTAGCGTGCTCTGATGGTTCATCTGTGCTACTGAGCAATTTATTAGCCATTAACAACTTTTCATTGTCTGTAATGGTGGGATCAAAAAACGATAATCCCACCAACTCTGCATTCAAATACCACAAATGGTTCGAAAATTTGGTCAGGGCTATTTCTGCAATGTTGTTGTCACATTCTTTATAGTCTAACAGACTATGCAAAATACCTAAATCTTAAAATACCTCAATTTGGATTTTTTCAAACTTTGAGCGACGAGCGGCACGGGTTAACGTCGTTTGATCGAGCTCAAATTTTGGCTCTCTCAATATCTGGAAAGGGGAATCGTTTTGTGGGGTCCAGACGGACAAAATTCCGACATCGATTTTTTGCGGTCACCCTACTGCGCACGGTAGACACAGGAACATTCAGGTCTTTGGAGATGGACTTGTAGCCTTGAGATTGCTCATGCTTCCTCACAATTTGGTTTCTCAAGTCCTCAGACAGTTCTTTGGTCTTCTTTCTTTTCTCCATGCTCAGTGTGGCACACACAAGGACACAGGACAGAGGTTGAGTCAACTTTAATCCATGTCAACTGGCTGCAAGTGTGATTTAGTTATTGCCAACACCTGTTAGGGGCCACAGGTAAGTTACAGGTGCTGTTAATTACACAAATTAGAGAAGCATCACATGATTTTTCGAACAGTGCCAATACTTTTGTCCAACCTCTTTTTTATGTTTGGTGTGGAATTATATCCAATTTGGCTTTAGGACAATTCTTTTTGTGTTTTTTCATTTAAGACAAATTAAATGAAGATAATACCAAAGAATTTGTGTTTGCAATCATTTTCAGGAAGAAACTGAGTATTATCTGACAGAATTGCAGGGGTGTCAATACTTTTGGCCATGACTGTACATCCTGTATTATACCCCAGAGCTGCACTCACTATTCTACTGGTGCAGTCACTGTGTACATACATTACATTACTGATCCTGAGTTACATCCTGTATTATACCCCAGAGCTGCACTCACTATTCTACTGGTGCAGTCACTGTGTACATACATTACATTACTGATCCTGAGTTACATCCTGTATTATACTCCAGAGCTGCACTCAGTATTCTGCTGGTGTAGTCACTTTGTACATACATTACATTACTGATCCTGAGTTACATCCTGTATTATACTCCAGAGCTGCACTCACTATTCTGCTGGTGTAGTCACTTTGTACATACATTACATTACTGATCCTGAGTTACATCCTGTATTATACTCCAGAGCTGCACTCACTATTCTGCTGGTGCAGTCACTGTGTACGTACATTACATTACTGATCCTGAGTTACATCCTGTATTATATCCCAGAGCTGCACTCACTATTCTGCTGGTGCAGTCACTGTGTACATACATTACATTACTGATCCTGAGTTACATCCTGTATTATACCCCAGAGCTGCACTCACTATTCTGCTGGTGCAGTCACTGTGTACATACATTACATTACTGATCCTGAGTTACATCCTGTATTATACCCCAGAGCTGCACTCACTATTCTGCTGGTGCAGTCACTGTGTACATACATTACTGATCCTGAGTTACATCCTGTATTATACTCCAGAGCGGCACTCACTATTCTTCTGGTTTTATTTAAAAAAGTCAACAAGTCATAAGACACATCCTCTCTCACTGTTTGACTAGTGACTAGTGCAAAATACTGAAAAATCATTGAAGTTTGAAGTTTTCAGCTCTGAAGTCTGCAATATTGTGAATTCTGCTCTAGATTTTCAATTGGAATGAATAATTTCAAAGAAGTATTTCATGTCATGAAGATTAAGATGGTAAGTAGTCCGAGATGGAAGGTTCTGAGATTTTCCATGACTGGTCATGTAAACATGGAATGACTTGATGATGATGATTCAATAATCTTAATTTGGAGTTTCTTGTCATCGGAATTTGAGTTTCCATAGGAACGAGTATTGCATGAAAATTAGTCTGAAAGCTGCAGGGTGGTTAGTAATCACTTAATATGTTAATTAATACAGAGAGAACTTCTGGACCTCCTGCCATTCACATCCACACGTCACGATCCTCCTCTTCTCTCCTTTCGTCCTTTCTTCAGATTCTGACGTCTGTGATCTCAGTCTCTCTAGTCGTTGACCTCATCTAATAGCGCTGACCTTCTAAAATGGCAGAGAGCGAAAGTCAAGGATTTGAAACAAATTCATGTCAATGTTCAGAAAAATATATTTAATATTTGGGATTTTGGAGAACCTTCAAGAAGAGTTTGCATGATACAAGTGGTTTCAGCTGGGGAACCTTCGATTGTCCTGAACATTTTCTGAATGTTTGATTGTCTTTTAGTCTTTGTGATGTACGTCAAAGATATCTGGGCTGTAAACATTAGGAAGCAGCAAATTCAGATTTCAATAAATTAATGAAAAAATAATAATTACCAGAAGGATATTCTATCTAGGACATTTCCCACTAATGGTGGAACACATGGACCGAAACGTTTGTCCAAGAACATTATCCCTACCATTACAGTTTTGCTGTAACATCAAAGTGAAAAATGATGAAATGACTTCCTTCTGATTCTGGAGAACATGAAGACTTGGTGTCACGGTTCCATCCCTCAGTGTGTCTGGGATGCAGATACTGACAGCTCAGCAGTCCAATCTGGTACAGGGGTGTGCTAAGCTGTCAGTACTTTGATTGAGAGCTCAGTTGTGCAGTCTGGTGCAAGGGAGTGTTAGGCTGTTAGTGTGTTGATTGACAGCTTGGCCGTCCAATCTGAGATTGGGAGGTTCTGATTGTTTCCGGTTGTTCATTATCCCAGGTGATTGCCAAGCTACTTAACTGGGCTGTTACTCCCAGATCTCTGTCAGACATACATTCAGCTACTGTATGGTTTATCTCTCTGTGCCTTGCGTTCTGTTTGTAGATCTTTTGTTGCCTGACCTTGGACCTCGTTCTGACCATCCGTCTGTTTGTTACTCTGATACGCTATTCTCTTAGTCTGTTTATGGCATACCTTTCTGGTTTTTGACTTTGAACTCCTCGCTATCCCATCTCATGGCTTGGCTGTGAAAAGTGACTCAGCGTCACATTTGGTGCTTTGAAAAAATTGGTTTGGTACCGTGTTAGCCAGTAGAAAAAAATATATAAAATGCTCTCAGCGAGAGAAACAAAATAGGAATCTTGTGGGTATGATACTTTTTAATGGCTAACAAATAGTAGTGAATGATGTTATAAAGCAAACTTTCCCGAAAGGTATCACACCCACAAGATGCCTATTTTGTTTCTCTCACTGAGAGCACTTTATATATTTGGTGCTTCTTCATCCTCCATGATTCTTTGGTTGTTTCTCCAAATCGAAGTGCTTGGATATTGTAGAACCAGTGGTAAGGGATCTGTGCGCCATATGGCCGATGCACGGTCAAGGCCCGCAACCATCATCCTTCTCAAGTCATAGCAATCACTGTCTGTCACCATCGCATCATTATCATGACATGCTGGCGGCCAGCTGAGATGATCAAATTTGACCAAATTTGAATCCCCAGATTTGCTCGAATTTGGCTGGGAAAATCAATTTTGGGTTGACTTTCTTCAACCAGAAGAAAATTGCTGTTAAAAGCCTTCTATAATGATCTAAGGTCTCGCAACATACTGCAATATTCAAATGACAAAGCTGTTCAAAAATAAAAAACTGTACGCACCACGTTCTTCCACCTTTCATCTCTGGTTTTCTCTTTAGTCTACACTCTCTAGCACCTCCAGACCTCTCATTACATCATTACGTGGTCACCCCGTTGACATCATGATATCACTTCACTCCTTTTCAGTGCTGTAGCCATCAACGAATCAAAACGGATCTCTAGTGGCCAGTGATTAGATGCCAAGGTCATTTGAGATGTTACAAGGGAAAAGGGTTTCTGGTTTGAAGATCATCTTCCCCATCCTTTTGTTGCTCAACTATAAAGTAGTGGGTAGGGTGGCACAGGGGCTTGGCTGTGTTGGTGGCATGTGTCCTAGGTATGGAGTGCACTTGACTTTGGACACATTTTGACCCTGAAAACTATTGTGACCTTTCCTCGATGGACAAATATTGCTTCTTTACAACATTTCACTGTTGCTAAGAGAAATCAGCCTGAAGGTAAGGTGCACACGCAACGTGTAAGGAAAGGAGAGAGATTTTCCCAGTATGAGTAGAAAGGGACAGCAAGCAGAGACCTGGAGAATGGTGAAACATTGAACCAAGCTGAGATTGAGCAAAGCTTTGCGGCTGTGTAATGGTTCCCGCTATGAGGTTGGTTAAGCTGTAATGGCTGCGGCATTAGGAGCCTTGTCGGACTCGGCATTTGTCACTTCTAGCATTTACTGGCTGAGAATCCGTTCATTCCTTAGCGTCCCCACTGAGCACAAAGGATTCTCTCTGATAAGATGGGATCTTGTCTCTGTCTAACAGAACAGAACGCTGCTCCATTTCATTGTCACTCGTCTCCCTCCCACCGATGGCAGACACAGAAACGTGAATCGGGGAGGTGTGTGGGAGAGTCAATGACTCACAACTGCGGCTCGGAGAAAGTGTCTGTGTATACTGCACTGGGAGGCAGCCATAACACATATGTGCACCCCGAAATATGCAAGACGTGTGTGCTCATAACTGTACCGGGACGCAGCCATAACACATATGTGCACCCTGAAATAAGTAAGATGTATGTACTCATTTCTGTACTAGGAGACGACCATAAAATATATGTACACCCCAAAAAAAGTAAGACGTACAGTTGTGGCCAAAAGTATTGACACCCCTGCAAGTTTGTCAGATAATACTCAGTTTCTTCCTGAAAATGATTGCAAACACAAATTCTTTGGTATTATTATCTTCATTTAATTTGTCTTAAATGAAAAAACACAAAAAGAATTGTCCTAAAGCCAAATTGGATATAATTGATGTGATGCTTCTCTAATTTGTGTAATTAGCAGCACCTGTAACTTACCTGTGGCACCTAACAGGTGTTGGCAATAACTAAATCACACTTGCAGCCAGTTGACATGGATTAAAGTTGACTCAACCTCTGTCCTGTGTCCTTGTGTGTACCACATTGAGCATGGAGAAAAGAAAGAAGATCAAAGAACTGTCTGAGGACTTGAGAAACCAAATGGTGAGGAAGCATGAGCAATCTCAAGGCTACAAGTCCATCTCCAAAGACCTGAGTGTTCCTGTGTCTACCGTGCTCAGTGTCATCAAGAAGTGTAAAGCCCATGGCACTGTGGCTAACCTCCCTAGATGTGGACGGAAAAGAAAAATTGACAAGAGATTTCAACGCAAGATTGTGCGGATGTTGGATAAAGAATCTCGACTAACATCCAAACAAGTTCAAGCTGCCCTGCAGTCCGAGGGTACAACAGTGTCAACCCGTACTATCCGTCGGTGTCTGAATGAAAAGGGACTGTATGGTAGGAGACCCAGGAAGACCCCACTTCTTACCCCGAGACATAAAAAAGCCAGGCTGGAGTTTGCCAAAACTTACCTGAAAAAGTCTCAAAGTTTTGGAAGAATGTTCTCTGGTCAGATGAGACAAAAGTAGAGCTTTTTGGGCAAAGGCATCAACATAGAGTTTACAGGAGAAAAAAAGAGGGAGCGTAGTAAGCACCAAAGGAGCCAAGGATACCTGGATAAAGATGCTAGCTGCAGAATTTGGCCCTTATCCGTCTCTCCCAGTAGAAATGACTAGATGATGGACCAGACAGCGCAAATCTTATTACTCAAGTCAAGTTCCTACACATATTATGGCATTTAGAAAAGGGTTGTCCTAATTTATTTCGAAGGCAAAGATAAAAAAGCAGAAGAGGAAAATGAAAATTAACTGCGTCTTCAAGGGACAAATCTGGAGATGTGAAACTACATCAGAAAAATGCATTTATTCCCCTACATCCCCATGAAAGAACCTGACCTCGGATATTAGGTCCTACTTTCTGCTAGAGCCCATTACGGTTTACTATAAATGTCAGCTTTAATAATATGAGTGCCATTTTAATTTTTACAATTACCGGAGTCATTAAACAGTTACTCTTTTTATGACGCATCCCAGTCTCCTTGTAAAATGATTTTCTCCTGAATGTTATTAACACCTCTTATACGTATGAAAGATTTTATCACTCCGCATCTCCCAACTTGTCGCATCTAAGCTCCTTTCGCCAAAGCAAAAACAGCAAAAAGGTTAATTGGAAGGAAAGTTTATCAGTCCTTTACGTAAAGTCTGCACCACAATTCATCTACTCAACCGCCATACGGGAAGTCTAGCCAATATTTACAGGGTAGCGATCATGCACTGTGTGTGATGGACCCTACATACGCCTCAACCCTCATAGTTCTGTAGATACCGATAGCAGCTGCCTGGAAAGTAAGATTGTCTGTTTGTGGGTCGCCCCCATCCCAGGGCTGTGGGGTACTCGGTACCGGGCCGGTGTCAGTGGGATGTGTCACAGCGGCGGTGACCCGGACCATGGCCCTAGGCGCCCAAATCAATGGTGGTTTGTGATATAGTTTATGTGATAGTTCGTAACGCCACCTGTGGTGTTTGGCAAGCAAGATGCTAAGCCAACGCTGCGTGCCGATCCTCTGGGGCTGATGGTGTGTTGCAGCATAGATGGTGTAGCTCCCCACAGGTGAAGCTGTAACCTCAGGGCAGTGTATAGGTGCAGGTGGTGTGAGGAATGCTGGTACTCAGATGTAGCGGTGCTGGCGGTGTTGGCACACAATTGAATGGAAGACACCAGGGCTTGTAGTTCCAAAGCTTTACTCACAGTCCGTGGTACACACTGGCGCCTGCCTCCGTGCCGTGTCCTCTGGGGTAGAGACTCAATCAACCTCCCGGGCAAGTCAGGATTCTCCTCTCCAACACTCCGCCAACATGTACCTTTCCTGAACGACTCCTCTATTGCGCCTTTTAGTGTGAAGAGCTCCAGTACCATGGTACTCTAAAGTTCCTCCTGTCAGATGTTCCTAACAACTCTACTTGTATGACAGACAGCTGTAGCCTCTCTCGGGGACTCCCTTCTCCGGAGTCCTGGCTCTCTTCAGTTGCTGTTGTGTCCCAAGTCTTGGATGGAAGTAGTGCATTTACAGCCAACTACTCCACCAGTGTCTGCTGCAGAACCATAAGTGTCCATACAACCTTGGGGACCGGGCCCCGGCCTTGCGCTGAGAACCTATAGGCAGGGTTCCTCTTCCAACCCACAGCTCCTCTCTGTTCTCTTACTCCTTCGTTCCGCGCTGTTCCTTCTCTCTCTTATGGAAGCTTTGGTTGCAGTTCTATGCCTTTCTCCTTCTGTTCCTTCCCCGTGCCAGCTGGCTCAGGTCACTGAGGCAGCTGCAGCATTCCTTCCTCCATCCCTTCTTCTCTCTCGGACCCATCCTCAGTCTCTCCTGACTGACTGTCCAGACTGACCTGTAATTCTAAACCTTCCCAACCTTTTATATGACTCAACTCCACCCACCTCCCAACACATCTCGTGTTACGAAGCAAGGAACCACGAAAGGTGCTCTGCTACCCTCTAAGCATGAAGCCGCAATGTGGTCAGTGCTGAACTATCCTTTGTGTGGGGTGCAGGTGTTGGAGTGTGGAAAGGAGTTCCCAACTTACCTAGTTGGTGGGGCACTACACCTTAGGAGAAGGTGCAGTACCTCTGTGGCGACTGAGCCTCAGGGGTGCCACATTTGTAAATTAGGACAACCCTTTTCTAAATGCCATAATATGTGTAGGAACTTGACTTGAGTAATAAGATTTGCGCTGTCTGGTCCATCATCTAGTCATTTCTACTGGGAGAGACGGATAAGGGCCAAATTCTGCAGCTAGCATCTTTATCCAGGTATCCTTGGCTCCTTTGGTGCTTACTACGCTCACACGATGTCATGACATCACAGGAGAGAAAGAGAACAAGGACCCCGCTGACCATAAGAGCTTACACTCTACAGGAGAGAGGTCCCCACTGACCATAAGAGCTTACACTCTACAGGAGAGAAAGAGAGAACCCTGCTGACCATAAGAGCTTATACTCTACAGGAGAGTGAGGACCACTCTGACCATAAGAGCTTACATTCTACAGGAGAGAAAGAGAAAGAGGACCCAGCTGACCATAAGATCTTGAACTCTACAGAAGATAGAAGACCCCGCTGACCATAAGAGCTTAGACTCTACAGAAGAGAGAGGTCCCAGCTGACCATAAGAGCTTACATTCTACAGGAGAGAGAGGACCCTGCTGACCATAAGAGCTTACACTCTATAGGAGGGAGAGGACCCACTTACCATAAGAGATTACACTTTATAGGAGAGAGAGGACCCAATCGACCATAAGAGTCTTCACTGTACAGGAGAGTGAGGACCCTGCTGGCCATAAGAGCTTACACTCTACAGGAGAGGAAGAGAGGACCCTGCTGACCATAAGAGCTTACACTCTACAGGAGAGTGAGGACCCTGCTGACCATAAGAGCTTGCACTCTACAGAAGATAGAAAACCCTGCCAACCATAAGGGCTTACACTCTACAGGAGAGAGAGGACCCACTGACCATAAGAGCTTACACTCTACAGGAGAGAGAGGACCCACTGACCATAAGAGACTACACTTTATAGGAGAGAGGACCCCATTGACCATAAGAGTCTACACTCTACAGGAGAGAGAGGACCTCACTGACTATAAGAGCTTACACTCTATAGGAGACATACATTCAATGGGAATTTGCAGTTAAAATTCCGCGCTGCCGCAGGTATAAATTCCAGGAGAGAGACGTCTTCAATTGACAGTGGCTTTATTCAATGCATTTCAGGGGTCTCATGCCCCCTTCATCAGGAAATACCACCAGTATTTTCCTGATGAAGGGGGTATGAGACCCCTGAAACGCATTGAATAAAGCAACTGTCAATTGAAGACGTCTCTCTCCTGGAATTTATCCCTGCGGCAGCGCATAATTTTAACTGCAAATTCCCATTGAATGTATAACTTCTTCTGGTCACTAAGGACCTGTGGATCTGCAGCAGCCACCAGACTATATGCACTTATCTCATCCTAACCAGGTGAGCAAGTTTCTCATTATATTCTTCCTTTGTAACGTGGCTAAGACCCTATTGCGCTTTTTTGTCTTCCCATTCCTTTGCAATAACTCTATAGGAGAGAAAGAGAGAGAGAGGATCCCGCTGACCATAAGAGCTTATGCTCTACAGGAGAGTGAGGACCACACTGACCATAAGCGCTTACATTCTACAGGAGAGAAAGAGAGAGAGGACCCAGCTGACCATAAGCGCTTGCACTCTACAGAAGATAGAAGACCCCACCGACCATAAGATCTTACATTCTACAAGAGAGAAAGAGCGGACCTCACTGACCATAAGAGCTTACACTTTACAGAAGAGAGAGAGAGGTCCCAGCTGACCATAAGAGCTTACACTCTACAGGAGAGAGAGGACCCTGCTGACCATAAGAGCTTACACTCTACTGGAGAGAGAGAGGTCCCAGCTGACCATAAGAGCTTACACTCTACAGGAGAGAGAGGACCCCGCTGACCATAAGCTACACTCTATAGGAGAGAGAGGACCCACTGATCATGATAGCTTAAATTCTACAGGAGAATGAGGACCCTGCTTACCATAAGAGCTTACACTCTATAGAACAAAGGGGACTTACACAGCAACAATCTGTGTTTCACTGGGAACTGCTGATATGTGATGTCCCAGGTACTGACCACCATTGTACAAAATATGATAATCCTCTAGACGTTATACCTGCTGGGCATTATGGGGAAGCCAACGTGGCAACACAAAATGACATTAGCCCTCCTTCTGATGTTTCATCAATGTGGGAAATATTATCGGTCAAGCTTTTTTGCTTTTTTTTAGAACAGCAAATCAAATCTCAAAGTGATCAAATTCAAGCAAAAAAGCAAATTTCAGGAAATTCAGCACAAACTCAGTTCTCTGTGGATTAATCTCTTAAGCTTTAGTATGGAGGCCTTCATATGACCATCACTACTGTAGTCTCGTTTCTGTCACAGGGTTACAGCTACAGAGAGGAGCTAGAAGACCACAGCATCCCCAAGCCCCTACTCCAACCATTTTACAGCCATTTAACAGCTCTGAAGTTCTGTTCCCCATTGACTTGATTAGGGATCGGAGTCTGGGGTCAAGTTCGGGTGCCAAACCAGACTTTGCAAAATGTCCATCCAAACTCGGAGAACTCAAACATCCACACGTTCGCTCATCACTACCCATTATCCTAAAAAAGGAAAGGGTAATTTGAATTTTAATATTTTTTAATTTGTTTGATATTTTTTAATACAATATTTATTTACTTTTTAAACCCTATATGGGACTTGAGCTAGCAATCGTTGAGCTACATGCTGTAATATTGAAGTATTATAGACCACTGTGTAAATCATGGTCTCTACAGCTAAGCTTCAAAGGAATCCCAAGATGGCAGCAATGGGGGCTTTCAGTAGACCCCAGCTGCCATGTAATCCATCGATGCCCCAAGTGTTATGATTAGGTCACCGAAGAGGATAGCTGGGGAAAAAGCTAGGCAACCATAAAACCAGAAAGGTTGGTAACTAAGTGGATTGCAGTCCCCTAAAACTAACAACACAACTAGAATTAGCCGTGGGACGTACCTACGATGCCCTAGACGCCTCGGCACAGCCAAAGAGTTAACTAAGCCTAAAGCAAGAAAGGGGGAAGCTAAACTGCCCCAGAGTAGGTCCTCAAAGGAATAGATAGCCACCAAACATATATTGCCGGTGAGACAAGATGAGGCACAAACACAGGCAGAAAATAGAGTAAGCAAATGATGGGGCCCAAACTGTCTAGAAAGAACAGGACAGGAAAGATACTGTCTGCAATCACGCAAAAAACCCTAAGAAAAATCCAACACGTCTGATATGTAAAAATACTGAGGCCACATGACCTCTCCCCCACTAGATCTGAATTCTGGTGTGAACTGGAAGCAAAACAAAACAAAAGAAACTGATATAACAGGGGACTAGCAATACTGAATGGACTGACATAAGCTGTGGCATATGGAACGGGGTCCAGCACAGATCCCAGCAGGGAACAATGCTGAACCCACACAGCAAAGCAGAAAGCAGAGAAAGGCAAAAACTGGATCAAATACAAAAAAGATTCCAGCAAACAAATAACTTATCTGAACGATGCAGGACCAAGCAGCGGGAAAGCAGACTTCAAAATGCACAGGAAGAAAACCAAATCACCAGCAACAACTGAGGGAAGCTTGCTGACTTAAATCTTCCAAGTCTGTAACACCTGACCTCCAATCATCCTCTTCAGGTGATTGACTTCTGTCAACCCGACCAGCTCCCTTACCCTCAGCAACCACCAGAGGGAGCCCAAACTCAGACGTCAGGTTAAAAGTGTTCACAACACTCAAGATTGCGTTGCGAAGGGAAAATGGTAGGTGATGATAACGAGTAACAGCAGTCAGTGATTGACAGCAGCATCTAAATAGTTAACACCAGCAATTTATTTGGTCTTTTAGTTCAGGTTATGAGTACTTGCTAATCTTGGTCTGAAATGCATCAAAGAGGAATGCCTGTTTTAGAAATTGTTCTACAGGTCTTAAATGGAATATTGTCATGTGCTCACCATTTTTTATGAGGATATTAATAAATGTGAAGATATATCGTCGTGCTGGATCCATGTTGTTTAACCCTTCTATTAAGCAGCATCCATATTGTTTAGAGCTGCAATCACAGATCATCTTTGGCTGCTGTTGCTTCCTACACAAATGTTGGATATGTAATATGGCCTGCATCTACCGCGTGTGGAGTAGGCTCAGATCCTGAGTCCCCTCTACATTTGAGGACCCCTACACAGAACATTTATTCACGTCATAATTTGGCAAAGGGTTAAAGAACTCCTCTCCGTGTTGGCACTCAGGGGCGAGTTTGAAATATCAACATCAGGTGGTCTTTTTACATCCTCCTGACTTAACAGATAATTTATTCTGTGAAACCGGAGAAGAAAGTTGACTTTCTGAAAAATTTGGTCTGAAGTTTACTGGCAACTACTTGTGATGTACGGCACATCGTTTTACCTTCTCAATGTCCTCTCCAGCTCCTCTCCAGTCTATTCACACTGCTGCTGTCACAATTTTTATAAACTTTAACTAGAACCTTGATCTTCATTTTCTGTCCCACAAGGCAAATTTTGACTGCGTCTCCAAATGCCACTTAGATCATTTGTATTCTCCTCTCGTCTACGAGGCTTAATTCAAAAAAGTTCCACTTGAGTTCATTCATCTCAAAATTCCTCAATGAATTCTCTTGTTTCGTCATCCTTAAATCAATCCCCTGGCTTTTCACAAAATATTAAAATTCCTCCATTCTCTTCATTTTGTAAAATCATATTTTTCTGGGGGTTTTTTTTTTACAGTATTTAGACAAGAAAGTGGACCGAGTCATCTTTTGAAGGTTATGAAACACCGTAAGCAACATAATAAGTATGAAGTCCAATTTAGACTCGAAATGATTAAAGAAACACATCAGAGATAAGGAAAGAGCTCATAGGTGGACAACCAAATGTAAAGGATCTATGGAAGATCTCAGTTATTGACATAGATGGTCAACTACATTTAAGAAAGGGCAATGTAAATAGTTTACAATCCAGGTCTCTCTACGAATCAAGCACAAATCATGCTGCCATATACCTAAGAGGATAAAGAAGTGGGAGGATCGCTTATATACCGTCCTCGTGGTTCATTGAGAATTTTTCAAGACGATCGCAAGTCAGAACAAGAAGTTAATAGCTTCAAGACTTGGATTGATATCGGGATTCTTGGAATGAATATAATGCATGCTTCCACTGTGTAAGTTGATTTTCATCTGTGACGTAATGAATGGAGAAGGACAGGCCTGCGTAGGTGCAAGCAAGCAATGACAAGAGGTACTTGACTCCGCATGCACCTAAGAGCACTTAACATGATAATAACGTTGATAATAACTCGGCTAAGATCAGCGGCCCATGAATAAAATATAACGGCACTAAAATAAGCATGGAAAATCATTATGCTCATACATTCAGAACTACACATCTCCCCATATACTCATGTTAGGTTACATAACTAGGCAAGCTAAGTAGAGACACCCCCAGATGAGTTGATTTACTGGTGGCTCATCTTGAAGTACAGAGTAGCAATCAGCTAAATAAGTCCAACTCAGCCACCTACAATGTCCTCCATGACTAGTTAGTCTGAATGGTATGATGGTGTCCATATAATAGTGAAAAGAATAATGGTGTGCACTCAGCGCTGTTATGAGGTGATGGTCAGATTGGGTGAATGTCCCCAAATATAGGGGAGAGAAAACGGTCATACTCTCATGAAATGTTGAATAAAGTGTAATTGTTATTCGTGTAGCAGGCACAATGTGTTATAAAGCATGTAGACACATGCAACAGGGTATTACTTGTGTCTGTGGACTGCCACCTGATACCACTAAAATCTGTAGCAGTAGTCATTCAATGCCATTAGAATCCATACTTAAGATAAGAAAATTTACCCAAAAAATTTTTCAGAGATAACGATTCAATCTAAAGGCGAACAAATTTACCAAAATTTTTATTTGGCAACAAGCATCCATACTTAAGATGAGCAAATTTACCAAAATTTTAATTCAGCAATAAGCATCGATACTTAAGACAAGCAAATTTACCAAAATTTTAATCTGGCAACAAGTATCCATACTAAACACAAGCAAATTTACCAAAATTTTAATTCGGCAATAATCCTTCCTACTTAAGACAAGCAAATTCACCAAAATTTTAATTTGGCAATGTGCTCAAATTTGATCAAGAAATTCGATTTGCATCAAAAAATATTTCAATGCGCATCGTATGTTTCTTACTATTCTCTTGGATTTTTGCAGGGTGAAAAAAATAAAATTATCCTCTCCTCAAAGCTCATCCAGCCCTACCTCCTCCATGCAGCTCTCTCCGGCCTCTTCTTTCTTTTTACACCATGCTCGAACCTCCCTTTTCTCCATCTCTGCTCTTCACCAGGGCTTCCAATGCAGAGTAACCCAATCTAACGCATGTTGTGTGTCACCAAAGGTGATGACATGAATTATGATGCCAGAAAGCCAAAAGCCCTGATCCAGAGAAAAGATGGAGGAAGAGGAGATCTCGTGAGGTGCAGAAGACAAGAAGATGAGGGGACTGCACCATGACAGTTCAGCATCGAGGTCAGTATAATTTTTTTCGCCTCTTTCCATGTCATCTGCAAATCAACAAAATAGAGGCAATTGGCTGCCATTTTGCTATGCATGAAGTGAACCGCAAAAAAGTTTGTTTTAAGAAAATATTGTGATATTGTGATATTTGAGGCAAATTCTATTCTCCTCAAACCAATTTACTAATTGCTAATCCACACACATTATGTCCATGTCAGCTAAACTGAATGACCATTTAATCTGTATATTGATGGTGACCCAACTCTCCTATTGGCAGATGTCTAGGGGAAGAAGGATCATGCAATTAGATTTCAACATGTCCAATCCTTTTATCCTCAGGTAGATAAAATGCTATCAGAGATGTCTGGCAGCAGCCTACTCTTCTTTTCTCTTTCAGACCACATGAACGCTCTTGCCTAGCCACAAGCAACAGCTGTCAACTTAATAAGTGTTTAGCTGACCTAAAGTGTATGGCCGATCGGAGATTATAGGCAACGTGACCTAGTGGACCAAGAAAGAAGACTCGATCAAGTCATATAGGTGGTATCTAAACGTTTTTGAGCCTGTGACATCTACATTCTCATATAATGGTGCGTCACTCCAGGTCTACAATAATGTTTCAGGTAAATTCATTGAGATGGACACTTCTGCCTTTTAGTGTTCTGAAATGGGCCTTCATGGTGACAATCGGTAATAATTTTTACAGTTAAATGATCAGCTCAGCAACATGGTTTTATGATAACTCAGCATTCACCTGTGTAGCAGATCAAGATTTACCCATGGTGCTACCTCAAGACATGTTCCTTCAGACTACCCATCAATCTGTCAAAGGCATAACAATAACTGACTCCTGCTCTACTCACGAATGCTCTAAAATTCCCAAATATTTGTAGTCCTCCTTTATTTTGAAGAACTTTTGTTTTTTAGGTAAACATATCCTAGGAACAATGCTAAATTAAAAAAAAAAGTGTAATCAAAATATGTCTCCTCGGTCATCTTGGTGGTTAAAACTGGATCATCCTAAAGCTTCCATGTTTAGATCTACTCTAGGGGGTCTAAGAAAAGTTTCTTAAACGTTGGTCATAAGAAAAGAAGGTCAACTACTTCAGGTCAACCTTACTAGAGAAAAATGGTCTGGATATAATCCAAAGGTAGCCATTGACATTAGACTTAAGCCACTAAACCTGACAATTTTGGTAAGATCGGCTCACCATCTAATGTGTATGGGAGATCCTGACAGATGATGTTAAGTAACAAGATGAGTTTGAATGCTTGATTCTTATGTTCAGTGGGGAGAAAAATCACTGCCAGAGGTGTCAGGAATCAAGCCAAGCAAAGTGTGGATGTGTATCAGGAGGTCAGGAGAAATAGCTGTTCCTTGACTGACATCTGTTGAAGGTGTTTGACCACCAGTTGATTCTTCACCAACTAGAAACAATTCTGAGGTACACAGAAAAAGTAGATGTAGAAAAAATATCTAATAGAACTTCTTATCTACAAGAAGACCATGCCTGTAGAGCTGTCCATATATGCTTAGTTACCTCATCAACACCTACGGTTGGCTGGATATAATCAGGTCCTTAAACCTCATGGTCTACTGATGATGTTGTTGCCACAATAGGGTTTGGCTCTTCAGATATGACCCCTCACCATTTATATGTTGAGCATAAAGTCTCCCATACACATTTCACAGTCGGTCAGCCTTACAGAAATTGGCCAGCTTGGGCGAGCTATATATATTGTGCATGGGAGCCTTAACTCTTATGATTCCATCAAACTTATTTTTTAATATAGTGGGACCAATAGAAATATTTTATGAAAAACTCAACCCTTTATCTACATAACAGCCAAATCTTTGAAGCTACCATACATGATTGCAGCCAAGTTTTTGTCTGTCCTGAACTCCTGCATTGAGTCAATCTGCCATGAAGATGCATGGGGTACATGCATGTGTGGACTTCCAACCTCTTATTAGGCTCACCCCCGGAAGCAGATTTCTGTCGCTGCACAGCGAGAATCATGAGCCTTACTTCCAGTGGTCTCCCATTCCTCTCCAGCCGCAGAGGAGGTTGCTCAGCAAACTCGTCAGTCCAGGCGCTCTGCCCAGAGAGCGAAGGTCACATGCTCAGGTCCTGCTCCTGTTCGGATTGGCCCATCCGAGAAGCCAGGAAGGTCCCGGACGCTCGCGGCTATAAAAGGTTCGCATGGCCGCTTGGCCATGCGCTAGGATAAGACTCTATTTACAGACTATGTGGAGTGAGTGATGTATGCACGCATGAATGTCTCTGGTGAATGACTCATTAAGAAACCCCTACCCTTGGTACGCATGTGTTGTGCAGCCTAGCCTGCTAGCGCCCAGGTTAAGGCACAGGTAGGTCAGAGGTCGAGTTAGGCATCAGTCCTCACCAGGGACTCGGCACGCCTCAGTGCACGTGCTCCATAGCCAGTGTCTATAGCGGCGTTCGCGGCAGCGACGCCGCACGTTCAGTGGGCCTAGAAGGACTCTAACCCTGTGTCCTTGGGGTAGAGTTCTGTGGCCGCACACTGTGCGCTCTTTTGGCCGGGCTCTGTGAGCTAAACAGGCTCCGGCATTTACGTTCAGCGGTTATGCGGCTCTGTGCATTGAGTTCGCCCTGTTCACATTGGGTGACGTAACCCACGTGTGACTGGTTTCACACCGCTTAATTCTTCCGCCATTACTTAGCAGCAGTGTACCACCTCTGCACGGTGGACCCCGGGCTGTGAACGCACCTACTATTATTTTATAATTTGGTGCGTTCCGCCAGCCCTAACAGTATATTTGTTTAACTGCCTTATCTTTCTATATCCTGTTTTAGATATTTTGTATATTTATGGAGATGATACACTCCTTTTATTATAACTAATATATATCTAAATGTTACATCCAGGATTTAT
Organism: Dendrobates tinctorius; assembly: GCF_039654945.1. NCBI lineage: Eukaryota > Metazoa > Chordata > Amphibia > Anura > Dendrobatidae > Dendrobates > Dendrobates tinctorius. The sequence continues at coordinate 2,399,325 of NW_027361991.1, read as the reverse complement.
GTTTAGATGGACTTTTGCACTTTTTATGTGACTACATCATTTACCTATTGGTGTTTGAACGCCTCATGCTGGGCATTTTGTTATTTTAAATTTCTTTTAATAATATTCAATAAAATCTGATATTTTACTCTAGTGCTAGATCTCTTCATGTTTTTCGGTTCCATCTTGTGATATAGATCCGAAAACCTTAGTTTTGCTCTTATTAGGCTTGTAGCTACAACAGGCACTGTCACCCAATGCACAGATGCCCTGAGTTTTGTAAGGGAATTTTCCTATCACAAGCTTATCTACCTGTCTGCTGCCTGCCCTGATCTTCATCAGCTTACCATTTACAGTCAAACTTCACCTGCCTTCACCAGTTCACTGTCTGGCCTTGATCTCGATACCTACTTCTCATGTACCTAGTGGGCAGTGACCTGAATATTCCATGTGGGCAATCTCACCGCACCCTACCAAAACTACCAACTTGCCGATGAGATTTGCAAGTTAAAGCTTTACTATCTCTGGTTAAGTCCCATGTTTTGACTATTTTTAAGCCTCATGATTCTGTTCCTTTGTCTTCCCTCTTGGTTCTGACCCGGCGACCTGACCGTTGCTGCCAACTGGCTCTACCAACTAGCAGCTACTCCAAGGTCTCAACCCAGAGTCCCTGTGTAAGAAGTGCACATCGCTATACAGGGGTTAAAAGGCGAAGGCCACTGCTTCCCTGGTGCATGATAGTAAGAGTATCCGGCACAAAGCCTGCTGACAGTCGAAGTAGACAGAGCAAAGCCTATTCATGGAAACCTTATAGAAAGCTGCCAAATGAGAACCAACAGAGCCAGCTGACTTATCCCTCAAACAAGTAAATTAATGACCCAGTAAGTCTATTTGACCAGTAGCCTATTGTTAATTACTACAGATAATCCATAGCCTATAAACATCCTGGCGGTCCACGTACAACTCGGCTGGGATGTTCTATAAAATAGTTGAATAGTAAAGCTGCTTCACGACATCATGCATCTGCGAAAGTGGGGAGCCAGCTGTCAGACACAGCCAGACTCCCCAGAGAGTAGGCGGAGATGCTAATTAACATCTCTGCCTTTTCTATCACTGAATACACAGGAATGAACGCATATATTAGATTAAAGTTGGCCAAACCAACCACTTTAATCTGGTGTGGCCGACCATCTCATGTGTGTGGGAACCTGGCGACTGTTCCTTGACATGTGATGTCGGGGAAGAGAAGAATCCGGTCTGTTGAAATACAACTAACCAATCCTTTCATTCTCCAAGTAATAAGATGATTCTGAGTGTTCCTTGGAATGGGATAGTTGGAAGAGATGGAACGACCACTACAGTTGTCACTTCGATCATGCACCAGTTCAATCCTAGTCGGAGAAATTGAACGTGCCTCATTCCACCCATCGTGTCCACCGATTGTTGGACATGTTTACTGGAGTACTACAATGGCCTCCAGGGATAGACATAGGTATGCGGTAAAATCCATAGCAACTGACTACAATCTTGCAGATGATAAGCATGCAGTGTTACTAATTTACACTCGAATGCCATTAATCTCCGTAGTGTTAGGGTGAAAACTACTAACAGCGTATGCTAATGCTAACAAACAGCGCTTTATAACTGGTTGCTAAGTAGCTGCCGAGAGGAAAAGTGGAGTTATGAATTTTTCAGTTAAATATGTTGTTCTAAGAAAGTGCACAGATGAGTCAACCTGGGAAATTCTTTTTCCCACAATTTTGATCATTTTTGCCCATAAGCGGGAAGCAATAATATTATTATATTTTTCTATTTGCATAATGTCTTACACTTTACAAATGGCAGCATTTTGGGGTGCATTTATCGTTGAGTCAGATTTTTCGGCTTTATGACTTTTGTACAAAAAAACAATTGAAGTAAAAAGCTTAGTATCTGAGAAGCCTTACTAAATGATATTTTTTTCATGCGCTGCGTGACGGGTAAACAAAGAACAATTCTGCTTTTAACATTATTTTTAACTCAATTGTATGGAACATAATTTACAGTTTAGGTTATTGCAAATGCAGCAACACAACTATGGGTATTTTGTTTTGGTAAGATTTCCATTTTGGACATAAAAAGGTTTTAAAAAAATTTTTATTTTATTAAAATATTCTTACACATTTTATAACATTTATTCATTTTTTCAGTCCCAGTAAATGGCTTTAATGTCCAATACTTCTATATTATCCATCATGCTCTTAGTCATCGCCAGAAGGAAAAGTTTGTTACTACTCTGTCTAACAAAAGAGGTAAAAGAACTATTAAAAACAGCCTCGTTTATACAAGAACTATTAAAAACAGCCTCGTTTATACAAGAACTATTATAATACTTCCTCACATGCACAGGAATATAGTTACTATAATATTGCCCCTATGTACAAGAATATAACTACTATAATAATGCTTCTATGTACAAGAATATAACTACTATAATACTGCCCCTATGTACAAGAATATAACTACTATAATACTGCCCCCTATGTACAAGAATATAACTACTATAATACTGCCCCCTATGTACAAGAATATAACTACTATAATACTGCTCCTATGTATAAGAATATAACTACTATAACACTGCTCCTATGTACAAGAATATCACTACTACAATACTGCCCCCTATGTACAAGAATATAACTACTATAATACTGCTCCTATGTACAAGAATATAACTACTATAATAGAGATCCTATGTAGAAGAATATAACTACTATAATACAGATCCTATGTACAAGAATATAACTACTACAATACTGCCCCCTATGTACAAGAATATAACTACTATAATACTGCCCCCTATGTGCAAGAATATAACTACTATAATAGAGATCCTATGTACAAGAATATAACTACTATAATACAGATCCTATGTACAAGAATATAACTACTATAATACTGCTCCTATGTACAAGAATAGAACTACTATAATAGAGATCCTATGTACAAGAATATAACTACTATAATACTGTCCCCTATGTACAAGAATATAACTACTATAATACTGCCCCTATGTACAAGAATATAACTACTATAATAGAGATCCTATGTAGAAGAATATAACTACTATAATACAGATCCTATGTACAAGAATATAACTACTATAATACAGATCCTATGTAGAAGAATATAACTACTATAATACAGATCCTATGTACAAGAATATAACTACTATAATACAGATCCTATGTACAAGAATATAACTACTATAATACTGACCCTATGTACAGGAATATAACTATTATAACACTGCTCCTATGTACAAGAATATAACTACTATAATACTGCTCCTATGTACAGGAATATAACTACTATAATACTGCCCCTATGTACAAGAATATAACTACTATAATACTGCCCCTATGTACAGGAATATAACTACTATAATACTGCCCCTATGTACAAGAATATAACTACTATAATACTGCCCCCTATGTACAAGAATATAACTCTTATAATACTGCCCCTATATACAAGAATATAACTACTATAATACTGCCTCCTATGTACAAGAATATAACTACTATAATACTGCCCCTATGTACAAGAATATAACTACTATAATACTGTCCCTATGTACAAGAATATGACTACTATAATACTGATCCCTATGTGCAAGAATATAACTACTATAATATTGCCCCTATGTACAAGAATATAACTACTATAATACTGCCCCTATGTACAAGAATATAACTACTATAATACTGCCCCATGTACAAGAATATAACTACTATAATACTGCTCCCTATGTACAAGAATATAACTACTATAATACTGATCCCTATGTACAAGAATATAACTACTATAATACTGCCCCTATATACAAGAATATAACTACTATAATACTGCCCCTATATACAAGAATATAACTACTATAATACTGCCCCTATATACAAGAATATAACTACTATAATATTGCCCCTATATACAAGAATATAACAACTATAATACTGCCCCTATGTATATGAATATAACTACTATAATACTGCCCCTATATACAAGAATATAACTACTATAATACTGCCCCCTATGTACAAGAATATAACTACTATAATACTGCCCCTACGTACAAGAATATAACTACTATAATACTGCCCCTATATGCAAGAATATAACTACTATAATACTGCCCCCTATGTACATGAATATAACTACTATAATACTGCTCCTACGTACAAGAATATAACTACTATAATACTGCCCCTATATACAAGAATATAACTACTATAATACTCCCCCTATGTACAAGAATATAACTACTAGAATAATGATCCCTATGTACAAGAATATAACTACTATAATACTCCCCCTATGTACAAGAATATAACTACTATAACACTGCCGCCTATGTACAAGAATATAACTACTATAATACTGCCTGTGATGGTGTGATATGTTATGTGGATGTCATTTTTTTGTATATTCCTATTTTTAACAATTCCAGTTATTTGCACAGAGTTTTTCTTATTACATTGTAAGTCTACAGCCTCACTGTATCTGTCTCTTGATGACCTCCTGTAGTGTATTAATCCCTAAGGCCTTTTGTTCTCCTCTGGGAGGCAACTTGTTGGACTACCCCTGGACAAGGAAGGGGGTGGGGGGAAGAACGGCAGCTGGACAGGTCAGTTCCGGTATAGACATGATGTTGAAAAGGCTGCATTTCAGAGAGAAGGATCCATTTTTATCCTCTGAATGCTAGAGTTGTGGAATCTCGTTTCCCTGGACATTTTATCCTGATACTGGACTGCATTCTTATTCTGGACTATCTTATTCTTTGTGTGGTGGACTGAATATGGACCTTTTCGTATTTTTGCCTGAATAAAGGTCTTGGAATTGTTCACTCTTCGCTTGCTCTGTTGATTGTGTGATACCAGAGAAGGACCCCGTGACAACTGGTGGCAGCGGTGGGATCAACAGAGCGTAACCCAATGGAGAACCACCCACAGAGTGAGTACAGAAATTGGACTGTATGCAGTTTACAGGAGAGAGCCAGAGACCTGGGCCTGAACTACCAGGGACTGACTAAAGAGGCCTTAATCGATCTACTGGTGGGCGCTAGCCCAGCCACCTCCTCCCAGATGTCTGAAGGACAAGCACTGGAGACCGGGATCCCCATCCAGAAAAGCCAGTGGTTGGTGTGATATGAAGAAGAGATGGCGGTTCTGGGCCCCGGCGTCTCTCAGGAGTACAAGGAGGAGGCTGCCCGCCGGGCACAGCGGAGACAGGAAGCAATGGAGCTTGAAAAAGGGAGTAACGCAATGTGGAGTGTAACCCCAACAATCCGGGAGCCTGTACGGATCACCCGGACAGAGTTTAAGCCATTTGATGAGGCTTCTGGAGATGTGGAGGGGTTCTTCAAAGACTTTGAGCAGCAGTGTGCTGTGATGGAGGTGCCCCACTCTAGCTGGATGCGTTTGTTAGTGGGGCACCTGAACGGAAGCTTGGCGGAGGCTTACCGAACCATTGATGCACTGCTGAATCGGGATTATAACATTGTAAAGCGGACTATCCTGGATTACCATGCTATCACCCCAGACTCATATAGGGCCAAGTTCCGAGACCTCCCATGCACCACGGGGGGATCATTTAGGATGTATGCACATAAGATGTCCGAGGCATGTCGGAGATGGCTGGAAGCAGAAAACGCCTTTACTGTGGAAGATGTTATACAGGCGTTCCTTATAGAACAATTTCTTGCCAAGTGCCCTGCAGAGGTACGGGAATGGGTCCGGGAGCGCACGAAGTGTACCGTGGATAGAGCTGCAGCCCTGGCCGATGAAGCCCTTACTATCCGGCCGCAATGGAGGAGGCTTCTGGACAATGAACCACGGCCTGCTCCCGCGCCCCGTCCCCCTCCAATTATATCTGCCCTTCCACCTAGTCGCAAGCCGATGACAATCACGGCTCACAATCCTAGGCCCCAACAGTTCCGACCACGACCTGGGGGTATCACAGAGAGGAGGTGTTATGGGTGTGGGCAACCTGGACATTTGCAGTCTGGCTGCCCCTCCAAGATTCGGAGGGAGCCCCACGCAGCCCCACCTCGTCCAGTGCATCTTGTACATTCCACCACACCTGAGGAAGAGCTACCACCACCCCCACCAGAGTGGACCACCGACCACGGCACCATAGATACCCCTCCTGGCGTGTACGGACTCCGGCCTCTGTCCTTTAGCTACTCAGAGCAACGGCAACGCCACCTGCAGGATGTCTTTATTGATGGATACAAAGTGTCAGGATTTAGAGACATGGGGGCATTCTTGACTATCGCTGCCCCCGTGTGGTTCGACCCGAGGCAATTTACCAGGGTCCGGGAATTCCCATTGTCCTGGCGGGCGGTACCCGCAAATATATACAGCGAGCTTCTGTGCATTTGGATTATGGTTGTGGAGAAAAACTGTGTTGGATTGGAGTTATGGGAGGACTTCCTGCAGATATCCTCCTTGGGAACGACATTGGGGAGTTACAGTGCCAATTTGTGGGAGCAGTCACCTGACTACAGGCCCTTCAAGTACTACGTCATCCGGACCCCACCGGGGAGCAACCACCACGAACCGCATCAGAGTCGGTAAGCAATACTTTCGCTGCTACTACATTGGGAGAGTCTTGGGACAGAGAGGAGTTTAGGAGAGAAATAGAGGGTGACACTACCTTAGCAGCCCTTAGGCGAAAGGCAGAAACTGGGCACATGGGAGATAATGGGGATGACTTCACTCGAGAAAACGGACTGTATTATCGTGTAACAAAGGGCAGTGACCAGGGCAACCCTGACGCAACGACCAGGCAACTCATTGTCCCTCAGAAGTACAGGGCACAGCTACTTCAACTGGCCCATGACATCCCCTTGGCTGGGCATCAAGGGAGAAAAAGGACTGAAAAGAGACTCACCCAAAGTTTTTACTGGCCGGGCGTCTCGCAGTCTGTAGCCCATTATTGCCGCACCTGTGATGTGTGCCAGCGAAAGCGGCATCCAGGAGCTCGACATAAGGTACCCCTGCAATCCCTGCCCATAATTGAGGAACCATTTCAACGTGTAGCCGTCGACATCATAGGTCCTCTGGCCCACCCCAGCAGGTCGGGGAAAAATATATCCTGACCGTGGTGGACTATGCCACTAGGTATCCTGAAGCTGTGGCCCTGTCCAGTATTACAGCAGTAAAGGTAGCCGAGACCCTTGTTACCATCTTTACCCGGGTAGGGTTTCCTAGTGAAATATTGTCGGATCAAGGCACTCAGTTCATGTCAGATCTGGTCCAGTCCCTATGGCATACCTGTGGTGTTCGAGCCATTCGCACCACCCCATATCACCCGCAGACCAACGGACTATGTTAACGCTTTAATGGAACCCTAAAAAATATGCTGAAGGCTTTTGTTGATGTTGAAAAAGACTGGGAAAAGTACCTGCCACATCTCCTCTTCGCCTATCGGGAGCTTCCCCAAGAGTCCACAGGGTTCTCTCCCTTCAAACTACTGTTTAGCCGGAAGGTCCGTGGGCCTCTCACTATTCGGAAAGAACATTTGGAGGGAGACATCTCAGATACCGGAATGCCCATTGTTCCCTATGTTCTAGAGCTCAGAGATCGTCTCGCCCAGCTAGCTACCTTCGCTAAAGAACATCAGCGAATGGCCCAGTCCAGACAAAAAACCTGATATGACCGTAATGCCAGGAACCGGGAATTTATGGAAGGACAGCAAGTGCTCATGATTACTGCTTCCCCTGCCAACAAGCTTCAAGCAGTGTGGGAAGGCCCTTACCAGGTTGTCAAGAAAATTAATGACACTAACTATGTTATTGCCTTGGACTCTAGTGGTCGACGACAGAAAACCATCCACATTAACATGCTGAAAGACTACCACGACCGATCTCTGCCTGTTCTAGCTGTCTGCCACCCCCCTAGTGACACAGCCGACGACGAGTATCTCCCAGATCTCCTCCAGGTTGCCCAAGCGGGAGGATCACTGGAACAAGTGCCCCTGGGCTCCCATTTATCGGATATACAAAAGGACGATATTGTCGCCGTACTAAGGCCGAGGGCTGCTGCTTTCTCCTCAAAGCCGGGGAAGACTACTCTCACCAGTCACCATGTGGAAACCCCCGGACAACGCCCCATCCAGCAGGCTACCTACCAGGTTCCAGAGGCTGTTCAAGGCATGATAAAGAACGAACTGGAGGAGATGAAACAACTGGGAGTTATTCAGCCATCTCACAGTTCTTGGGCCTCTCCTGTCGTTCTGGTCCCCAAGAAGGATGGTACAACACGATTCTGCGTTGATTACAGACGACTCAATGATGCCACCAAGAGTGATGCTTATCCCATGCCCAGGATTGATGACCTATTGGATCGTCTGGCCAGTGCCCAATTTGTGACCACGTTAGACTTGAGCAAGGGGTACTGGCAGATACCCCTAACGGAGGACGCTCGGGAGCGCTCAGCCTTCATTACTTCATTTGGGCTTTATGAGTTCCTGGGAATGCCCTTTGGGATGAAAACTGCCCCTGCTACTTTCCAGAGACTGGTGGATCGACTGTTACAACAATGTCAGGACTTTGCCTGTGCTTACTTAGACGACATCGCCATTTTTAGCACAACCTGGGAGGAACATCTAAAACACTTGGGCATAGTGCTGGACTGTATCCTTACTGCAGGACTGACCATTCGCCCTGATAAGTGCCAAATAGGGATGGCTGAGGTGCAGTACCTCGGGCATAGAGTAGGGGGTGGGACACTAAGGCCTGAGCCTGCCAAGGTGGAAGCCATTAGCAACTGGTGTAGACCCCAGACTAAAAAGCAGGTACTTGCGTTTTTAGGAACTGCTGGTTACTATCGCAAATTTGTTTCTAACTTCAGCACCTTGGCCAAGCCCCTAACCGACCTGACCCGCAAGAACATGCCTAGGAATGTGACGTGGACGACGGCATGCGAGGATGCCTTTCTGCCCTCGTCACTGCTCCAGTCTTGGCTGCCCCGGATTATAAACGCAGGTTCCTCGTGCAGACAGATGCATCCACCTTTGGGATTGGGGCAGTACTTAGCCAAGTGAACGCCGCTGGAGAAGAACATCCTGTTGCTTTTGCCAGTTGGAAACTACTGGATCGGGAAGTTGCCTATGCCACTATTGAAAAGGAGTGCCTTGCCATCGTATGGGCGCTAAAAAAATTGCAGCCCTACTTGTATGGCAGAGACTTCACAATTGTTACAGACCACAACCCCCTCACATGGCTGAACCGCATATCAGGGGACAATGGAAGATTGCTGCGGTGGAGCTTGTCCTTACAACCCTACAGCTTCTCCATCCAATACAAGCGGGGAAGCCAACACCAGAATGCCGATGGACTGTCTCGACAAGAAGAACCATAGGCTCCCCAGGCCGACCTACCCCTGCCACTATACAAGGAACTATAAATAACTGTGCAATATGGACTAAAGTGAGCAGGCCAGAGGTCTGTGTAGACCTCATGGCGTGCTCACTTATTATGGGGGGGGGAGAGGTTGTGATGGTGTGATATGTTACGTGGATGTCATTTTTTTGTATATTCCTATTTTTAACAATTCCAGTTATTTTCACAGTGTTTTTCTTATTACATTGTAAGTCTACAGCCTCACTGTATCTGTCTCTTGATGACCCCCTGTAGTGTATTAATCCCTAAGGCCTTTTGTTCTCCTCTGGGAGGCAACTTGTTGGACTACCCCTGGACAAGGAAGGGGGTGGGGGGAAGAACAGCAGCTGGACAGGTCAGTTCCGGTATAGACATGATGGTGAAAAGGCTGCATTTCAGAGAGAAGGATCCATTTTTATCCTCTGAATGCTAGAGTTGTGGAATCTCGTTTCCCTGGACATTTTATCCTGATACTGGACTGCATTCTTATTCTGGACTATCTTATCCTTTGTGTGGTGGACTGAATATGGACCTTTTCGTATTTTTGCCTGAATAAAGGTCTTGGAATTGTTCACTCTTCGCTTGCTCTGTTGATTGTGTGATACCAGAGAAGGACCCCGTGACACTGCCCCCCATGTACAAGAACATAACTACTACAATATTTACAAGAATATAACTACAATACTGCCCCTTATGTACAAGAATATAACTACTATAATACTGCTAATATGAACAAGAATATAGCTACTATAACAATGTCCTTAATTAGCCTGTTAGGGATATGACTTGTTCACTATCATCGTTAGGAAAGGTCAGGTGATACAAATTTCCCAGCTATATAAAAAACTCAGCCTCCTCTAACCTTGTGCCAAAACAGAAGCCATGGGTTCTTCTAAGCAGCTGCCTAGCATTCTGAAAATGAAAATGGTGAAGGCCCACAAAGAAGGAAAAGGCTATAAGAAGATAGCAAGTTAGCTATCACCCCCAACATGTCCATCTTGAACTGTCCTCTTACCTCTTCTCTTGCTCGCTTGCAATCTTGCTTCCCATTGCAAAATTCCACTGAAACTGCCCTAGCTCAAGTCACCGATGTCCTACTAACCACCAAATCCAATTGACAATACTCTGTCCTCCACCTCCTGGAGCTGTCCTGTGCCTTCGACACAGTGGACCATTTCCTCTTACTACATATTCTCTCATAACCTTGTCATCACAGACTTGCCGATATCCTGAATCTCTTCATACAGACAGGACGTTTAGTGTCTCCCACTCACACACCACCTCCTCATCTCGCTCCCTATCTGTTGGTGTCCCCGAAGGTCCAGTTCTAGGACCCCTGCTCTTCTCCGTCTACACCTTTGGCCTGGGACAGCTCCTAGATGCCGATGGCTTGTAATATCTTCTCTATGCTGATAACACACAGATCTACCTCTCTGGACCCGATATTATCTCCTTACTATCCAGAATCACACAATGTTCTTCCCTGCTAGATTTCTAAAACTTAACATGGACAAAACAGAATTGGTCATCTTTCCTCCATCTCGCTCAACTTCCCCAACAGACCTATCCATCAAAGTCAATGGATGCTTTACTGTTCCTAGTCTGGCAAGCTCACTGCCTCGGGGTAGTCCTAGACTCTGATCACTAGTTCAAGCCACATGCGGTGGCTCAGTGGTGTTCTCTTGGACCCATTTCCATTTTTGTCTCAGTGGTGCATGGCAAAAAAATGTTCTAAAAGGGATGTTTGTATAACATCTTCCACAGTGAAAGCATTTTCTGCTTCCAGCCATCTCCGACATGCCTGGCACATCTTATGGACATACTTCCTAAATGATCCCCCCATGGTGCATGGGGGGTCTCAGAACTGGGCCCTTTATGAGTCTTTGGTGATAGAATGGTATTTCAGGATAGTCCATTTCACAGTGTCATAATCTCAGTTCCACTGTGAGTCAATGGTTCAGTAAGCCTCCGCCATGCTTCCATTCAGGAGACCCACTAACAAATGTATCCAGCCAGAGTAGGCCACATCTATCACGGCATACTGCTACTCAAAGTCCTTGAAGAACCCCTCCACATCTCGGGAAGCCTCATCAAATGACTTGTAGTCCGTTTGGGCAGACAGGTTTGATGGTTTTAAGGTCCCACCAAGACCTGGGAACAGTGCCTCAGAGATCAAGGCACTAAAGGGGGTGATTTGCAGCTTTTGGAGAGCAGAGAGGTCATGAATGGACAGTCAGGAAAAGTCAGCAGGGGTTCATCAAGAAGCATGGACACATTCAAGCTGCAGATGGTAGCTGCGTTAATTCAATTATCGTACCTTTTTAAGATAAATAAGACTCTTTGCAAGATGGGGAAAATAGAGAATGATACAGAGCAACAAGATAACACTCCTTAAATCAGTGAAAAATATGAACAAAAAAACGATACTACACACACCATATATCACCATCACACTAGACTTCTGTCCTAATGATATGGGGCCTCTGTGGCATGTATACTTTTTCTTTTTTCTTATCTTTATCAACCTATTTTTATCTGGGGTTTTTTCTAAATTAATTTTATGTTCAGTCAATTTACGTGTTAAGACTGGATATTTGCTGGGCAGGCAACTTTACATTTTAATTGGTGGAGAATGCGGGCACATCCAGCAGCTTCTGTTCCCATGGCAAGCAACTCAAACAAGATGATTTACAGCACAGTCACAAGTGAAATTTCTTACAGGTCTCATCATTCTCATTGGTGGGTCTAGCTTTGAGGACTTTGGTTACAAGAGATATTGCTGATCTCTCTCATAGATTATGCTTAAGCCTACCATACACAGTAGATGACTGTCAGATGATTGTTTGACTGGCAGCTATCCTGGTCATCTTTACAACGCACAAACGAGATCGCTTGGCCGAGCACTCCTGTGTTCTCTATGATAGAGCTGCTGCCAGACATGTCTGGTGGTGGTTTATCTCAAAAGGAACAAAAAATAAGGAGTCCAAAACTGGATATGCCAGATCATTATCTCCCCTGACCATTAGTTGTCTACGGCCCCCATACACATTAGTCTGTCGGCCAAACCGTGTGTTATCAGTAGGCTTGACCGACATTAGACTAGTGTGTATGGGGACTTTAATATTCCTTTATGAGTTTGTATATTTGTACTGAATTAATAACTGGTTGAAAAGTGTGTGTCATGATCTAGGACAGGGTTTCGCTTTGGCCCGTCCTGGTCAGACAGGGGGTTAATTGTTCCGCCTCTCTCTGGCAGAGGGCGGCTATTTAATGCTCACTGGACCTGGGTCCGGTGTCAGTTATACTCCTGCCCTCGGCTGAGTAAAGTGACCTCTTGTATACGTGTGCCTTGTGCCTGATATCTTGCTTGCTTGTTTGGTTGTGATCCGATTCTGTCCCTGTTATGAGTTCTGCCTGACCCTCTTGTACTGCGCCTGCTCTCGTGTATGACCCTCTGCTTGTGACCTGACTGCTCTCTGCTCATCCCTTTGGTACCGCACCGCCCTCTTGTGCATGACCTTTGGCTTCGTCTGACCTCCCATCTGCTTGTCCCTCCTGTACCTCGTTCGCCCGTGTTGTGTATGATCTCTGGTTTGCCTGACTCTGAGTGTTCTTCCATCTCAGCAAGCAGGACGCTAAGCCCCGCCCCCTTGTGGTCACATGACCGTAGGTCCCGTGCCTGCTCGCTAATACTTCAGCGTGCAGGTCCTGTGCGTCTGTACTTTCCAGCTGTTACTGTCCCCGGGACCCCTACAGCACTGGTGAGTCCCTGCTCCGCCGACCTGTCAGGATCCTGACATTATAACTGACCATTACCATTTTTTTTTCTCTGCTCCCTTTCTCCTGTGTGTATGATGGATCCTATGCATGCTCTTTCTGAGCAGGTTAAACACCTACCCCAGATGTCTCAGAAACTCCTTGGAGAACGAGTCCTGGCTCAGTCTCAGCAGCTGATCGCTGACACTGTGCAGGGGGTGTTTTCATCGGGGGCTCGGGATGTTACATTAATTTCCCCAGAGTCTCCGGTTAAGTTGCCAGATACCTTTTCTGGAGATAAAAGGGAATTCAGAGTTTTCAAGGAGGGATGTAAGCTTTTGTTTTCCTTAATGGTGCACATTGGCACAAATGACAAAGTTAGAGGTAGGTGGAAGGTCCTTAAAGATGATTTCAGGGAATTAGGCTGTAAGCTTAAAGCAAGGACCTCCAAGGTGGTATTTTCGGAAATACTTCCTGTACCACGTGCCACGCCAGAGAGGCAACGGGAGATTAGGGAGGTTAATAAGTGGCTCAGGAATTGGTGTAGGAAGGAGGGGTTTGGGTTCCTGCAGAACTGGGCCGACTTCTCAGTTGGCTACAGGTTCTACGCTAGGGACGGGCTGCACCTCAATGGGGAGGGTGCAGCTGTGCTGGGGGAGAAAATGGCTAGAAGGTTGGAGGAGTGTTTAAACTAGGGACGGGGGGGGAGGGTATTCCTTTTATAGGAGGGGAAGACAGTGCAGATAGAGACCTGGGCACAAATAATGACATTGGGGGTGGGGGTGGCATGGGGGGTGGGGTTAGAACAGTTAATAATTTAAGAAAGAATAGAGGTACAGAGAGATACATAAAGTGCATGTATACTAATGCCAGAAGTCTCGCCAACAAAATGGAGGAATTGGAGTTAATGATGTTGGAACATAATTCTGACATGGTGGGGATATCTGAGACATGGCTGGATGAGAGCCATGACTGGGCAGTTCATTTACAGGGCTATAGTCTGTTCAGAAATGACCGTACAAATAAGCGAGGGGGAGGCGTATGTTTATATGTAAAATCATCCTTAAAACCCATCCTTCGTGATAATATATATGAATCTAATGAAAATGTAGAGTCCCTGTGGGTAGAGATAAGGGGAGGGGGGGAAAATAATAAATTACTGATAGGGGTTTGTTATAAATCTCCAAAAATAATGGAAGCAACAGAGAATATCCTCATAAAGCAAATAGATGAAGCTGCGACTCAAGGAGAAGTCATTATTATGGGGGACTTCAACTACCCTGAAATACATTGGGCAACCGAAACCTGCAGTTCCAGCAAAGGTGATAGGTTTTTGACTACTATGAGAGACCATTACCTTTCACAACTGGTTCAGGACCCAACAAGAGGGGGGGCACTGCTAGACCTAATATTAACCAACAGGCCAGACCGCATATCAAATGTAAGGGTTGGGGGTCACTTGGGTAATAGTGATCACAAATTAATAAGTTTTCATGTATCCTTTAATAAGATGTGTAGTAGAGGGGTTACAAGGACACTAAACTTCAGGAAGGCAAATTTCCAACGGATGAGAGATGATCTTGGTGCAATTAACTGGGACGATATCCTGAGACATAAAAATACACAAAGAAAATGGGAGACGTTTATTAGCGTCCTGAATAGGACCTGTGCACAATATATACCGTATGGGAATAAACATGCGAGAAATAGGAGGAAACCACTATGGCTAAATAGAGCTGTAAGGGGCGCAATAAGAGATAAAAATAAAGCATTTAGAGAATTAAAGCAAGTAGGTAGTGATGAGGCATTAAATAAATACAGAAGATTAAATAAATTCTGTAAAAAGCAAATCAAGACAGCAAAGATTGAGACAGAGAGACTCATTGCCAGAGAAAGTAAAAATAATCCCAAAATATTCTTTAACTACATAAATAGTAAGAAGCTAAAAAATGATAGTGTTGGTCCCCTTAAAAATAGTCTGGGTGAAATGGTGGATGAGGATGAGGAAAAAGCCAATATGCTAAATGACTTTTTTTCAACAGTATTTACACAAGAAAATCCCATGATGGATAACATGATCAGGGATAAAAATTCTCCATTAAATGTCACCTGCTTAACCCAGCAGGAAGTACGGCGGCGTCTACAAATCACTAAAATTGACAAATCCCCGGGCCCGGATGGGATACACCCCAGAGTACTGCAGGAATTAAGCACAGTCATTGATAGACCACTATTTTTAATCTTTAAAGATTCCATAATAACAGGGTCTGTGCCACAGGACTGGCGTATAGCAAATGTGGTGCCAATATTCAAAAAGGGGACAAAAACTGAACTTGGAAATTATAGGCCTGTAAGTTTAACCTCAACTGTGGGTAAAATCCTGGAGGGTTTTCTAAGAGATACTATACTGGAGTATCTGGAGAAGAATAACCTTATGACCCAATATCAACATGGGTTTACAAGAGACCGTTCCTGTCAGACTAATCTGATAAGCTTTTATGAAGAGGTAAGTTCCGGACTGGACCAAGGGAATGCAGTGGACGTGGTGTACATGGACTTTTCAAAAGCTTTTGATACGGTGCCACACAAAAGGTTGATACATAAAATGAGAACAATGGGGATAGGGGAAAATATGTGTAGGTGGGTTAAGAGCTGGCTCAGGGATAGGAAACAAAGGGTGGTTATTAATGGAGCACACTCGGACTGGGTCACGGTTAGCAGTGGGGTACCACAGGGGTCAGTTTTGGGCCCGCTTCTTTTTAACATATTTATTAATGACCTTGTAGGGGGCATAGAGAGTAGAATTTCAATATTTGCAGATGACACTAAACTCTGCAGGGTAATTAATACAGAGGAGGACAATTTTATATTACAGGAGGATTTATGTAAACTAGAAGCTTGGGCTGATAAATGGCAAATGAGCTTTAATGGGGATAAATGTAAGGTCATGCACTTGGGTAGAACGAACAAGTTGTATAATTATGTGCTTAATTGTAAAACACTGGGCAAAACAGTCACTGAAAAAGACCTGGGTGTATGGGTGGACGACAAACTCACATTTAGTGGCCAGAGTCAAGCAGCTGCTGCAAAGGCAAATAAAATAATGGGATGCATTAAAAGAGGCATAGATGCTCATGAGGAGAACATAATTTTACCTCTATATAAGTCACTAGTGCGACCAC
Source organism: Dendrobates tinctorius (assembly GCF_039654945.1). Classification (NCBI taxonomy): domain Eukaryota; kingdom Metazoa; phylum Chordata; class Amphibia; order Anura; family Dendrobatidae; genus Dendrobates; species Dendrobates tinctorius. The sequence goes on along the minus strand of NW_027361991.1, from coordinate 2,382,987 downwards.
ACTTAGAATACTGTGTACATTTCTGGTCTCCAGTGTATAAGAAAGACATAGCTGAACTGGAGCGGGTGCAGAGAAGAGCGACCAAGGTTATTAGGGAACTAGGGGGTCTGCAATACCAAGACAGGTTATTACACTTGGGGTTATTTAGTTTGGAGAATCGAAGGCTTAGGGGTGATCTTATTACAATGTATAAATATATGTGGGGACAATACAAAGACCTTTCTAATGATCTTTTTACACTTAGACCTGTGACGGGGACAAGGGGGCATCCTCTACGTCTGGAGGAAAGAAGGTTTAAGCATACTCACAGACGCGGATTCTTTACTGTAAGAGCAGTGAGACTATGGAACTCTCTGCCATGTGATGTTGTAATGAGTGATTCACTACTAAAATTTAAGAAGGGACTGGATGCCTTTCTTGAAAAGTATAATATTACAGGGTATATACACTAGTCTCCTTAATATTGCGTTGATCCAGGGAGCTAGTCTGATTGCCGTATGTGGAGTCGGGAAGGAATTTTTTTCCCCAATGTGAAGCTTACTGTTGCCACATGGGGTTTTTTTGCCTTCCTCTGGATCAACATGTTAGGGCAAGTTAGGATAGGATATGGGTTGAACTAGATGGACTTAAAGTCTCCCTTCAACCTTAATTACTACGTTACTATGTTACTATGTTAAGACCACACTCGTCTGGGAGTGAAAGTCAGAGAGTGGGGGTCATTATATCTCTGTTAAGGGGGGCTCCACAGGCTTGGGCTTTCTCCCTTCCGACCACGGCCCCTGAGCGTATGACTGTGGATGCATTTTTTGAGGCCCTGGGGCTTATTTATGATGAGCCTGATCGTATGCGTATGGCTGAAGACATGGTGATGAGTGTGTGCCAGGGGAAACACTCAGCCGAGTGGTTTTGTTCAGAGTTCAGACGCTGGGTTGCTGAGGTCTGCTGGAATGATGCCGCCCTCTGTGGTTTGTTCCGTAGAGGCCTGTCTGAACATCTGAAAGACGCCTTGGCTCTCCACCCTCCGCCTGATTCCCTGGAGGAGGCTATGACACAGGCCGTCCGAATGGATCGCAGGCTACGGGCGAGGGGAGTGATGCAGATTGAGACACCGTTATTCTCCCAACGAAGGGGAGCCAGTCCTACATTGGAGACCATCGACCTCAAAGAGAAAGAAAGAAGACAACAACTCGTGGGAAAATGCTGTTTTTTCTGTGGCGATTCTGGACATTGGAAAAAGGATTGCCCCTCCTGTCCTCTGACCAACAAGCGACTGAGCCCGGGTGATTGTTGTGGAGGTTACCCAGGCTCTCAGGTACCCTTTTCTGCATTTTCATAAATATTGTTGCAATTGGAACTTTGTTGTGGGAGTGTCTCCACATTCACCTCTGCCTTCGTGGATTGCGGATCGTCATTAAACTTTATTGACTCTGAATTAGTGTCCAGGTGTAAGTTAGGGACAGTTAGGTTGGAGACTCCTATTCACATTGTTGCCATTGACAACACCACTGGTTAAAAATGACGCTATGTTTCGTACAGAAGAGTTTCTCCTTAAAGTTCCTTGCACCAGGAACATATTTCATGTTTTGTTATGGACAACCTGCCAGCAGGACTGGTGTTGTGGTTCCCCTGGATACAAGTGCATAATCCAGTGATTAATTGGGAATCTTGGGACATTGTTAAATGGGGTCCCTATTGTTCTGAGAAATGTCTTGTTACTGTGTCTGTGTCGTCCATGGGTCTGGAAGGTATTCCGGAGTACCTGAAAGACTATATGGACGTTTTCTCCGAAAAAGAGGCCGAGGTTTTACCGCCACACCACCCATTTGATTGTGCCATTGACCTGGTTCCAGGTGCTAAATTGCCCAAAGCCCGCTTGTATAACCTTTCAGGTCCAGAACGGGCTGCAATGAAGGAATATATTTCCGAGAGTCTCCGTAAGGGACACATTCGTCCTTCTGTTTCTTCCGTGGCAGCGGGGTTCTTTTTTGTAAAGAAAAAAGACGGTGGTTTACGCCCATGCCTCGATTTTCGTGAGTTAAATAAGATAACTGTGAGGAATACGTATCCCCTTCCACTTATTCCTGATTTATACAACCAATTGTCCGGAGCTAAGTGGTTTTCGAAACTAGATCTACAGGGAGCGTATAACCTTATCAGAGTCCGGGACGAAGATGAGTGGAAAACTGCTTTTCTCACTACTGAAGGGTTGTTTGAAAATTTGTTCATGCCTTTCGGTCTGACTAATGCACCAGCAGTCTTCCAAAATTTCATAAACTACGTGTTCTCTGATTTTATTGGACGTTTTATGGTGGTATATTTGGATGACATACTGATCTACTCTCCTGATAAACAGGCTCACATAGGTCATGTTCGGGCAGTTCTCCAAAGGCTCCGGGAGAACTGTCTCTTTGCTAAACTTGAAAAATGTCTATTTTGGGTTCAAGAACTGTTGTTTCTGGGGTTCACTGTGTCTGCAGAAGGGTATCGAATGGATCCTAATAAGGTGCAGGCCATTGTCGAGTGGATTCAACCTTGTGATTTGAAGGCTCTGCAGCGTTTCCTAGGGTTCGCCAATTATTATCGTAAAGTTATAAGGGGGTTCTCACAGGTGGTTAAACCCCTCACAGACATGACTCAAAAGGGGGCTGATATCAAGAAGTGGTCAGCCGCAGCGGTAGCGGCGTTTCAGTTTTTGAAAAAATGTTTCATGACTGCCCCGGTTCTTATTGAACCGGATCCGTCTGAACCATTTATTGTCGAGGTAGACGCCTCAGAGGTGGGGGTGGGGGCGGTATTGTCCCAGGGACCCACCACTTTAACCAATTTGAGACCTTGCGCCTTTTTTTCGAAGAAATTCTCTCCTGCGGAGAGAAACTATGATGTTGGGAATCGAGAACTTCTGGCCGTAAAGTTGGCCTTTGAAGAATGGAGGCATTTTTTGGAGGGGGCTGTCCATCCTATAACCATAATTACAGACCACAAAAACCTAGCTTACATTGAGTCAGCTAAAAGGTTGACTCCCAGGCAGGCTAGATGGTCACTTTTTTTTTCCCGATTCAACTTCTCGATCACTTTTTGGCCAGGATCCAAAAATGTCATAGCGGATGCCTTGTCACGCAGTCTAGATCCGGTGTCCCCCTCCCGGAACCTCCATCCTCCATTCTTCAGCCTGGGGTGGTGGTGGCAGGTGTTTCTAACATGTTGGAATGGGAGATTCGGGAAGCCCAGTCTCTGGCATCTCTGGCTAAGCCGGTGGATAGACTTTTCGTGCCAGCTCAGTTTCGTCTCAAGGTCCTCCGAGAGTTCCATGACTCAGTTCTGGGTGGACATCCAGGGATCTCAGCTACCCGGAAGGCCATTGCTAGAGTATTCTGGTGGTCTTCTCTAGCCTCTGATATTGGGGAATATGTGTCTGCATGTGATGTTTGTGCCCGTGCAAAAACCCCCCATAACCGGCCGGCCGGGGAATTGGTACCACTGCCAATTCCTGAGAGACCATGGACCCATTTGTCCATGGATTTCATCACCAACCTTCCCCCCTCCAAGGGTAATACTGTCGTCTGGGTTGTGGTGTACAAGTTTAGTAAGCAGGCACATTTTGTACCTTTGGCAGCTCTACCTAATGCGGAAACATTGTCCAGATTGTTTGTTGAGCATGTGGTGTGGTTGCATGGGGTACCCTTGAATGTGGTGTCTGATAGAGGAGTGCAATTTGTTTCCAGATTTTGGAGGGCTTTTTGTAAGAGGTTGGGTATTGGTCTGTCCTTTTCATCCGCTTATCATCCAGAGTCTAATGGGCAGACCGAGCGGACCAATCAGTCTCTGGAGCAAATTCTGCGTTGCTTGACCTCAGCCCGACAGGATGATTGGTGTTCTGTGTTACCGTTGGCCGAGTTTGCATTTAACAACCGCATTAACCAGTCTACGGGTACATCTCCCTTTTTCTGCAACTATGGGTTTCATCCGCATTTTGGAGAATTTTCTCATTTGATTTCTGGGTGTCCTGGGGCGGATGAGACGATCCAGCGGTTGGAGGAGGTATGGCGGGAGGTCCAGAGTAACATTACTAAGGCTCAGGATCAATTTAAATTTTTTGCAGACAAAAAACGGTCCGCGGGAACAGTGTTTCAAGTTGGGGATAAGGTATGGTTATCCACCAAGAATATAAGGCTCATGGTCCCCTCCGCGAAGCTTGGATCCAAGTTTATAGGTCCATATGAAATTACCGAAGCAATTAACCCGGTGGCGTCTCCCGCCATCTCTGCGGATCCCAAACGTTTTCCATAGGGCCCTTTTGAAACCTGTGAGGTCCGGTGGGGAGGGACCATCAGTTTTCCCGCCACCGGTTTTGGTAGATGGGCAGTCCGAGTACGAGGTGGAACGAATTGTCGACTCCAGGTTGGTCCGTCGTGCCCTTCAATATCTGGTACTTTGGAAAAGCTATGGTCCGGAGGAACGCTCGTGGGTTCCTGCTCGATCGGTTCATGCGGATCGGTTAGTCCGGGCCTTTCACGCCAAGTATCCTGAGAAACCTGGGGGTCCGGTGGACCCCCATTGAGAGGGGGGTACTGTCATGATCCATTACGGGGTTTCGCTTTGGCCCGTCCTGGTCAGACAGGGGGTTAATTGTTTCTGCCTCTCTCTGGCAGAGGGCGGCTATTTAATGCTCACTGGACCTAGGCCCGGTGTCAGTTATACTCCTGCCCTCGGCTGAGTTAAGTGACCTCTTGTATACGTGTGCCTTGTGCCTGATAACTTGCTTGCTTGTTTGGTTGTGATCCGATTCTGTCCCTGTTACGAGTTCTGCCTGACCCTCTTGTACTGCGCTACCTCTCGTGTATGACCCTCTGCTTGTGACTCGACTGCTCTCTGCTCTTCCCTTTGGTACCGCACCGCCCTCTTGTGTATGACCTTTGGCTTCGTCTGACCTCCCATCTGCTTGTCCCTCCTGTACCTTGTTCGCCCGTATTGTGTATGATCTCTGGTTTGCCTGACTCTGAGTGTTCTTCCATCTTAGCAAGCAGGATGCTAAGCCCCGCCCCTTGTGGTCACATGACCGTAGGTCCCGTGCCTGCTCGCTAATACTTCAGCGTGCAGGTCCTGTGCGTCTGTACTTTCCAGCTGTTACTGTCCCTGGGACCCATACAGCACTGGTGAGTCCCTGCTCAGCGGAGGCTGCATGCCGGCGCTGTCAGGATCCTGACAGTGTGGTCTTTAGGCAATCCTCACACACTGTGCCTGTCACAGACAGGTAGCCTGCCTTTCCTATGGCTGTGTTTAGGCAATCCGGTTATAGGCTTTCCTGGAAAGTCAATGACTACTATGGTCTAATAGTGTAGTAACGCTGAGAACATGGATAGAGATGAGAGGACCTGTAGATGTTCAGGTTTGTCGGGTTCGATTGAACTTTTGTCCAAGTCCCGAAAAATTGGGAGCCCGAACTTTGGTGCTGCAAAAGGGTTGTAAAATGGTCGTAGTAAGGGCTATGGGGATGCCAAAAGAAGTGGAGTACCCCCACCTTGTCAGTTTCTCTCACTCTTCTCCCAGAACTCTGAACATTAAAACAGAATTCCGGGATAAGGCCATGTTCGGACTTCAGCACTGAACGCTAAGTGTCCGGTACGAACCCCGAACTTTACAGATTGGGTTCGCTCATCTGTATACTTGGACCGCTTGACCAGGGGAAGACATAATGCATGTGCAGCAAGTGCACCTGCCTGGAGGTGGAGAGGGGCTCCTGGCAGGGCGGCTAACACTAAGAGCAATCTGGCCTGTTTCTCCGGCCCTGAGGTTCCGGTGGGGCCCCTGGCCAGATTGCCCTCATGTGCGGTGGGCAGGGAGGGATCCCAGCAGCTCTACTGTCTACAAGAGAAAATGGAAGCGGAGAGGAGCTACAGGGCTAGAGATTGGGTAGAGTCACAGACTGAATAGTTTATATTATTGGGAGTCAAAGATTATTGTTAATGGGGGACACAGTGCTGATCATCAATTTATATGTTTAAAGGTGGGGTACATAACTGTATTCAGGGGAGACACATGTATGTATACAATATATGTGACCTTGTTATTTTCAGGGCTGCGAAGATAATCGTGGCAAGACGAGTTGTGGCTGGGAGATGTCGACATGAAGGTCTGAGCAGATGGAGAAGAAACAGGAGAAAGCAGCTCTAATTTGACGAGACGTCAGCGGTAAGTGCCTGGATGTAGATATCTTTCTGTAGCTGCACTGTGTGATGGGTGATAATGTTATCTATAAAATCCCTTATAGTACATTGTCACATTTGTGTGAAATGTCTGTGTGCTTCCTGATTTTTTATCAGATGGCACACGGGCTCATAGAGTTTTATAGGTCCATTCACACATCTGTGAAAATCACAGGTCTGAGTATGAGATCCGTGAAGGTCAGAGAATGTTCTGTTCTGATCCGACTTTGAGGATCAGAATAAGACATGTTCAATGCATCTGTAAAAGCTCACAGCACACCGACACTGAACACAGATACATGAATGTAGCCTTATTATGCATAGCACAGTCTCTTAGTATATAGTGTACTCACTTATTATGTATAGCACAGTCCCTTAGTATATAGTGTACTTACTTATTATGTATAGTACAGTCCCTTAGTATATAGTGTACTCACTTATTATGTATAGCACAGTCCCTAGTATATAGTGAACTCACTTATGTATAGCGCCATCCTTAGTTACATAGTTTCCTCTTTTATTATATATAACACCATCCCTTATTATGCACAATCCTCTTTAGCTTTATATGGTGCCGACCCTTATTATATAGCTTCCTCTGCTGTAAGGTGGAGTGCTGTCTCTTATGTAGTGCATTCTTATTATTTTTGTTATTCACAGTGACCTCTTTTATTACATAGTCCCCCTCTTGTTAGATATAAAATGACTGTTGATGGAGCAGTCGGTGACCAAACAACCAGTCCATCAGTTCCTCCATTAGAAAAAGAAGCTTCCCAATACTCCATCAGTCATCATTTTCTGTCAGGATTGATCCAGCTGCACTGAAGACTCTTTCCGATAGCACACTTGCAGCTGGGCAAGCGAGCTCCTGTAAGGCATATTGGGCCAATTCAGGCCAGGTGTCCAGTTTAGCGGCCCAATAGTCAAAGGGGAATGACCTGTGTGGGAGAACATCGATATGGGAGGAAAAGTAGTTTGTAACCATAGTTGACAACTGCTGTCTCCTGTCACTTTCCATCGATGCAGTATTACCAGTTGTGTGAGCGGTATTTGAAAAATCAGTCCACAACATTGTCATGAAACCCCTGTCTCCAACGCCACTTCTGCTGTGTGCACCACGAACACCTCTGCCAAGCTGCCCCCGGCCCGTACGGCTCGTGTGAGAACCATCACCGCTGCTGTGTGCTGGGAATGCCTCAAGCAACCGATTTACCAGAGTTGCTTGTTTATTAGCCAATATTAGGTCAAGGTTCTCCTGTGGCATGATGTTTTGTAATTTGCCTTTATAGCGTGGATCCAGGATGCTGGCCAACCAGTAGTCGTCATCGTTCATCATTTTGGCAATGCGGGGGTCCCTTTTTAGGATCCGCAAGGCATAATCTGACATGTGGGCCAATGTTCCCGGTGTCAATGATGCACTGCGAGTGCTGGGTGGAGGAGCACTTTCTGGCAAATCCACATCCATCCAGTCACGCACAAACCCTGTACCAGACCTTGCCACGCCAACATTTTCACTTGCCCCACGAGATGCATCCTCCTCCCCTAAGTAATCATCCCCATCATCCTCCTCCTCCTCCTCCTCTTCATCCTCCACCTCGTCCAGGAGAGGTCCCTGAGCAGACAATGGCTGAATGTCATCAAGGATTCCCTCCTCCTCTTCCTCCTCATCAACATTGGCTGCAGACGCCTGCTCCTTAAGGTGCGTCAAAGTTTGCATGAGCAGACGCATAAGTGGGATGCTCATGCTTAGGATGGCGTCGTCTGCGCTTACCAGCCGTGTGCATTCCTCAAAACACTGAAGGACTTTACAAAGGTCTTTCAGCTTCGACCACTGCACGCCTGTCAACTCCATGTCTGCTCTCAAAGTGCCTGGCCGTGTATCCTCCCACAAATGCATTATGGCCTGCCTCTGCTCGCACAGCCGCTCCACCATGTGCAGGGTGGAGTTCCACCTTGTTGCAATGTCGATAATGAGGCGGTGGTTGGGAAGGTGGAGCAATCGCTGCAGCTTCTGCATACGAACGGAGTGTACAGGCGACCGGCGGATGTGCACGCACAGTCTTCGCACCTTCTGGAGCAGGGCTGTTAACTCCGGATAATTTTTGAGGAAGCACTGCACCACCAGGTTCAAGGTGTGAGCCAAGCAAGGTATGTGGCTGAGTTTTGAAAGGGCTATGGCTGCCACAAAATTACGGCCGTTATCACTAACTACCTTGCCTGCCTCAAGATGTACACTGCCCAGCCATGACTCAGTTTGTCGCTTCAAGTACTCGGCCAGCACCTCGGCGGTGTGTCTGTCGCCCAAACACATCATCTGCAACACAGCCTGCTGACGCTTTCCACTAGCTGCTCGATAGGGGGACACATCGTGTGCAACAGTGGCAGCTGCAGATGGAGTGCTCGTACGACTGCGCTCTGTGGACGAGCTGTCGCTTCTGGAGGAGGAGGAGGAGGGTCGAACGCCTACAGCCAACTGTTTCCTATACCGTGGGCTAGGCAGCACTGTCCCACCACCACTGTCCCCTGTGGACCCTGCATCCACCACATTAACCCAGTGTGCAGTGATGGACACGTAACGGCCCTGGCCATGCCGACTGGACCATGCATCAGTTGTGAGGTGCACCTTTCCGCTCACTGACTGCTTGAGTGCATGGACAATGCGGTCCTTCACATGATGGTGGAGGGCTGGGATGGCTTTGCGAGAGAAGAAGTGGCGACTGAGTAGGTCATAGCGTGGTACTGCATAGGCCATGAGTTCGCGGAAAGCTGTGCTTTCCACCAACCGAAAGGGCATCATCTCAAACGACATTAGTTTGGCAATGTGGGCGTTCAAACCCAGTGTACGCGGATGAGAGACTGAGTACTTTCTTGACCTACTTATAGTTTCTGGGAGGGTGAGCTGGACTTGAGAGCTGCATATGGTGGAAGTAGCGGTGGACAGGGCGGACTGAGAGAGGGTTGATAATGGTGATGGAGTTGGTGTTCTTTCTGATGGCCTAGAATCAGTCTTTCGTTGATATAACAGTGGGATTCCCTGACTGCTGTGGCCTTGCAACGACACCTCAACATTTGCTGCTGTGCTAACCGGTGGGCTTACAGTGGGGGAAACAATGTAGCGTTGCTGACTACCTTCGTTGTGATCAGTTGCACATGTGGCACTTGAGGTTTGGTGTTGTGTCCACGCTTGCAAGTGCATGCTGGTTAAATGTCTAAGCATGCAACTGGTATTCAAATTTTTCAGATTTTTCCCTCGGCTAAAGGTCTTTGCGCACTTCTTACAGATAACCTTGGCCTGATCATGAGGATTTTGTTCAAAAAAGTGCCACACTGCACTCTTCCTACTTTGGCAGACATTTTGCGGCCTAGCACGCTGTGATCTTTTGACCCTCTGGACAAGCTGTCCAGCAACTCTTTTGATGTTTGGAACCTGTCTTTGGAGTGCTCCGGGCCTGCCAGATAACAGCTGTTGCGATGTCGATGTCTGCTGTGGATGCTCCTCATCTGAGCTATTGGAAGCAGCACCCTCTTCCCCCAATGGATGCCAATCTGGGTCAACAACTGGGTCATCCATCACCTCCTCTTCTATGTCATGTGCACCTTCCTCTGTGTCACCGTGTATGGTGGTATAGTGTGCGGGAAGGGGCACCTGAGTCTCATCAGGGTCAAAATCTGGCTCTGTACACTGCGAGGACAATGTAGTGCTCTGAGTGAATGTACCAGCAGAATCATCCATCAGCGGCTGTGCATTAGTGCACTCCATGTCAGATTCATCTTGGCCTGGGTAATTCACCATTTGACTTGATAATCCAGGCATGGTATGTGAAAACAGCTCCATGGAGTAATCAGTAGTATGGCCTGCGTCATCCTTCAATCTTGGTTGGGGTGAAGGACACAAGGAAAGGTGTGGTTCATGAACATGAGCCTCCAATGACGACTCAGTGCTTTTACTTTTTACAACTGAAGAAGAGGAGGCGATAGAGCTGGAGGCTGAGTCAGCAATGTAAGACAAAACTTTTTCCTGATGCTCTGCCTTTAAAAGCGGTTTGCCAACTCCTAGAAATCTAAGCGTTTGAGGCCTTATGTAGCCAGACGATGACGCAGGGTCAGCACCTCCTGCATTCGGTCCTATTTTTCTCTTGCCACTACCATCAGATCCACCACCAACACCATCATTACCAGCTGCCAACCCCCGCCCAATTCCACGGCCTCTTCCACCAGCCTTCCTCATTTTTGGTAGAAATGTAGACAAAATCCAACAAACTATATAGTAATGTAAAACAAGGTACAAGGTGTCTATAGGACAGGGGAGTTTTAGAATTTCTGCACACACTTGTGGACAGTGGACACTTGTGGATTGTGTGCGGCCCACTGATATCTGAGCGCTATGTGACACGCTCGATGGCACAGCTGCCTGTGACCAAAGTGACGAGAGGATAATGGAGATTTTGAATCTCTGCGTACACTTGTGGACAGTGGACACTTGTGGATTGTGTGCGGCCCACTGATATCTGAGCGCTATGTGACACGCTCGATGGCACAGCTGCCTGTGACCAAAGTGACGAGAGGATAATGGAGATTTTGAATCTCTGCGTACACTTGTGGACAGTGGACACTTGTGGATTGTGTGCGGCCCACTGATATCTGAGCGCTATGTGACACGCTCGATGGCACAGCTGCCTGTGACCAAAGTGACGAGAGGATAATGGAGATTTTGAATCTCTGCGTACACTTGTGGACAGTGGACACTTGTGGATTGTGTGCGGCCCACTGATATCTGAGCGCTATGTGACACGCTCGATGGCACAGCTGCCTGTGACCAAAGTGACGAGAGGATAAGGGAGATTGGATTGCTTTTAAAAAAGCAGTTTGTGGAGCAGTGGGTAAACAGCAATGCCAGCGTGTCAGGAAGCCTTAAAATGCAGCCCAACAACCAACACCGCTGATACACCACAATATAGCCTCCCCTTGCACTGCACACACAGTGACTTGTGTGTTGTGCAGGCCAAATCGCTCGCAGCAGAAGCAGTTTTTTTGTCTTCTTCCCTGCCTAACGCTCTCCCTACAGAATCAGCAGCAACCTCTCCCTATACTGAGATCGGCAGAAGATGGCGGTCGGCGTGCACACCCTTTTATACCCCCTGTGACGCCCACCAAAGCAAGCCAATCACTTGCATGCCCTTCTGAAAGATGGTGGTGACCCGTGCCTATGTCATCACGTTGCCCACAGTGTCCGTGGATCCTGATTGGCTGAAAAAGAGCGCAAAACAAATTTTTGAAACGCGACTTTGGCGCGTAAGTCGCCGACCTCGTGGCCGACCTCATCCTAGGGTCGGGTTTCGTTTCATGAAACCCGACTTTGCCAAAAGTCGTCGACTTTTGAATTTTTTCGACCCGTTTCGCTCAACTCTAATGACGACCATTAATAGCCTCACTGATAGCAGCCAAAGTGTATATACAGTAAGTGTGAGGATTTCTGCGTGTGGCTCAGACTCCAGACTCAATAAATCAAGATACTTTGTACATTTCGTTGCCATTTTTTTCCATCATTTGCACACCACTAACATCTCCAGACTGTGATTTCCAAAACCCTAAATTTTCCCTCTCTTAGTGTTGCAACTTCATTGTTGAGGAGGGCACATTTGTAACAGAGACGGATAGGTGAATACAGCAGTACTTATCGCTTCTCCTAGATATGTTGATATTTCGAAAGGCGCAATTGTGATTATTCCATTGATCTGCAGGTAAAATGACTGCATTATCTTAACTCCCGTGAGCAAATTGCTTTAATTACACGATGCAGCTCGGCCATATCTCCCAGCAGATGGAATAATATCGTGCTGCGAGATACAAGTCTATAGGCAGCATTTGGTATTCAGTAAACACATATACATGGGTGTCTCCACCATTCCGCCTTTGTCTGTGTTTCCCCCACAGCCCCCACTCGCCTCCCGGTGACGCAGGACTCTCTGCAGTGCAGAATGAGTCATTGTAAGTCCGAGGAGAGTTTAATCACGGTGAGCAGCTGAGACATTGCCGAGCGGACATGAGTTTATGTGCCAGGACTGATAGCGACTCTACCGGGAACGCGTGCATTCCTATACATGCTCGCCCTTTCCTTCCCGCATGTAGCCGCCTGCACTCAATGACTTCTGTGTCAATGATTGAAGTCCGATAGGTAAAGAAAGATAAACTAAGGATATTTATAGATATAAATTAAGTAGTGCGTGGCAAAAAATGTAATATACACAGTGGGTATGGAAAGTATTCAGACCCTTTGCTCAGTATTGAGTAGACGCACCTTTTGAGCTAGTACAGCCATGAGTCTTCTTGGGAATGATGCAACAAGTTTTTCACCCCTGGATTTGGGAATCCTCTGCCATTCTTCCGTGCAGATCCTCTCCAGTTCCGTCAGGTTGGATGGTGAACGTTGGTGGACAGCCATTTTCAGGTCTCTCCGGAGATCCTCTATTGGGTTTAGGTCAGGGCTCTACCTGGGCCAGTCAAGAATGGTCACTGTTATTTTAGCTGTGTGCTTAGGGTCACTGTCTTATTGGAAGGTGAACCTTAGGCCAAGTCTGAGGTCCAGAGCACTCTGGAAGAGGTTTTCATCCAGGATATCTCTATATTTGGCCACATTCATGTTTCCTTCAATGGCAATCAGCCATCCTGTCCCTGCAGCCGAAAAACACCCCCATAGCATGATGCTGCCTCCACCATGTTTCACTGTTGGGATTGTATTGGGCAGGTGATGAGCAGTGCCTGATTTTCTCCACACATACCGCTTAGAATTATCACCAAAAAGTTCTATCTTCTCATCAGACCAGAAATTCTTATTTCTCATAGTATGGGAGTACTTGATGTGTTTTTAAGCAAACTCTATGCGGACTTTCATACGTCTTGCTCCAAGGAGAAGCTTCTGTCGGGCCACTCTGCCATAAAGGTGCGACTGATGGAGGGCTGCAGTGATAGTTGACTTTGTGGAACTTTCTCCCATCGCCCTACTGGATCTGTGGAGCTCAGCCACAGTGAATTTACCAACTGGCTGCAAAGAAACAAAGAGTGAAAAATTTAAAGTGGTCTGAATACTTTCCGCACCCACTGTTTATCCAGTAATATAAAAAGCTGAATTTATCTGTTCACCAGTTCAACAGGTTATCAAAAACTTGAAACTAATGAAATAGAACATAGATTAAAGAACCAATGAACAAACTGAACGGTGCCAAAGTAGTGCCATACAGTCATGGGCGTAACTACCACGGTCTCAGCAGTCGCCAATGCGACCGGGCCCGGGGGGAGTCAGGGGCCCGGCAGGCATATCTCCCAACCGTCCCGATTCTCGCGGGACAGTCCCGATTCTCGCGGGACAGTCCCGTTTTTGACCCCCACCTGCTTCCCGCCCGGGAGTCTATTTTTCCCAGCAATGTACTGAGCCACCACGTCCCCCATGCACCCCATCCTCGCCCTCCCAGAGACCCACCGCAGTGACCGTACTGACAGCAACCTCTCACAGCCTGCAATGACGTCGTTAGGCTGTTTTCTCTAATGTGCGCACAGGACCTGTGATGAGGTCACAGGAGGGGAGGAGTCAGGGGTCACATGATCAGGGGCCTAGGTGTCTGCAGGACTCTGCTGTGCTGGTTTTCATGGTGCTGGATAAGGTAAAGTTTATGTGTGGGGTCAGGAGGGGTTTACAGTGTGGATTCAGCGGAGCCGTGTGTGTACAAGGTGTACGGAGCGGAGCCGCATGTGTATGTGATGTACGGAGCAGAGCCGTATGTGTACGAGGTGTACGGAGCAGAGCCGTGTGTGTGCGAGGTGTTCGGAGTGGAGCCACGTGTGTATGAGGTGTACGGAGCGGAGCCGCGTGTGTACGAGATGGATGGAGCGGAGCCGTGTGTGTACAAGGTGTACGGAGCGGAGCCACATGTGTATGAGGTGTACGGAGCGGAGCCACGTGTGTACGAGGTGTACGGAGCAGAGCCGCATGTGTACAAGATGTATGGAGAGGTGCTGCGTGAGTACAAGGTGTACGGAGCGGAGCCATGTATGTGCGAGGTGTACGGAGCGGAGCCACGTGTGTACGAGGTGTACTGAGCGGAACCACGTGTGTACGAGGTGGATGGAGCGGAGCCGTGTGTGTACAAGGTGTACGGAGCGGAGCCACGTGTGTACGAGGTGTACGGAGCAGAGCCGCATGTGTACAAGATGTATGGAGAGGTGCAGTATGTGTACAAGGTGTACGGAGCGGAGCCGCATGTGTATGAGATGTACGGAACGGAGCCGTGTGTGTGCGAGGTGTACAGAGCGGAGCCACGTGTGTACGAGGTGTACGGAGCGGAGCCACGTGTGTACAAGGTGGATGGAGCGGAGCCGAGTGTGTACAAGGTGTATGGAGCGGAGCCACGTGTGTATGAGGTGTACGGAGCGGAGCCGTGTATGTGCGAGGTGTACGGAGCGTATCCACGTGTGTACGAGGTGTACGGAGCGGAGCCACGTGTGTACGAGGTATACGGAGGGGAGCCGCGTGTGTACGAGGTGTACGGAGCGGAGCCGCGTGTGTACGAGGTGTACGGAGCGGAGCCGCGTGTGTACGAGGTGTACGGAGCGGAGCCGCGTGTGTACGAGGTGTACGGAGTGGAGCCGCGTGTGTACGAGGTGTACAGAGCGGAGCTGCATGTGTACGAGGTGTACGGAGCTGCGCCTGTACGAGGTGTACGGAGCGGAGATGTGCGTGTATTTTGGCATGGGTGGGCCCCATTTGAAAGTTCGCACCGGGGCCCGTAACTTTGTAGTTACACCACTGCATACAGTGCTTATGTTATTGTAAATAATAATAGAAAGAATGTAGTTACAATGGCATGCAAAAGTATTCGCCCCCTTGGCATTTGTGCTTTGCTACATCACAACCTGGAATTTCAATGGTTTTTTTTTGAAGGCTTGTATCAGTTTATGTAAAGAACATGCCTACAATTGTGAACATTTCTTTTTATTGTGAAGCAAACAACAAACAGGACAAAATAACTGAAAACTTCAGTGTGGATAACTATTCACCCCCCTAAAGTCAGTACTTTATAGAGCCTCTTTTTGAGGCAATTACAGCTGCAGGTCACTATGGCTAAGCCTCTATGAGCTTTCAACATCTGACCACTGGTTGTTTTGCCCATTCCTGAACGCAAAACTGTTACAGCTCCTTCACGTTAGATGGTTTCCTCTGGTGAACAGCAATCTTCACGTCTGACCACAGATTCTCAAGAGGATCAAGGTCTGGGTTTTGACTCGGCCACTCCAAAACATTTACACGTTTCCCTTAAACCACTCGAGTGTTGCTTTAGCAATATGCTTTGGGTCATTGCCTTGTTGGAAGGTGAACCTCCATCCCAGTCTCAAATCACTGACAGACTGAAACATGTTTTGCTCGCACCATCCATCTTCCTCTTGACTCGGACAATTTTCCCTGTCCCTGCTGCCAAAAAACATCCCCACAGCATGCTGTTGCCACCACCATGTTTCACTTTGGGGATGATGTTCTTGGGGTGAGGAACTGTGTTGGTTTTGCGCCAGACATAGCTTTTACCTTGCTGGCCAAAAAGTTCAATTTTGGTCTCATCTGACCACCGCACCTTCCTCCATACATTTGGGGAGTCTCCCAAATGTCTTTTGGCACACACACACACACACACACAAGCCTTACAATTTTTGTGTGTAAGCAAAGTTTTTTTTCTGCCCACTCTTTCATAAAGGTCACCTTTATGAAATGTACAGCTTATTGTGGTAATATGAACAGATACTTCAGTTTCTGCTTGGGAACGCTCAACTTGTTCAGGGTTACCTATGGTCTCGGTGCTGCCTCTCTGATTAATGCCCCCCTTGCCCGGGCTGAGAGTTTTAGTGGACCGTCCTCTGCTGGCAGGTTTGTTATGGTAAAATGTTCTTTCCATTTGATAATGGATTAGATGGTGCTCCTGGAAATCATCAGATGTTGGGATATTTCTTTATACTTGCACTTCTCCACAACCTTGTCCCTGACTTGTTTGTAGATCTCCTTGGTCTTCATGGTGTTGTTTGTAGATCTCCTTGGTCTTCATGGTGTTGTTTGGAGATCTCCTTGGTCTTCATTGTGTTGTTTGGAGATCTCCTTGGTCTTCATGGTGTTGTTTAGAGATCTCCTTTGTCTTCATGGTGTTGTTTGGAGATCACCTTGGTCTTCATGGTGTTGTTTGGAGATCTCCTTGATCTTCATGGTGTTGTTTGGAGATCTCCCTGGTCTTCATGGTGTTGTTTGGAGATCTCATTGGTCTTCATTGTGTTATTTGGAGATATCCTTGGTCTTCATGGTGGTGTTTGGTTAGTGGTGCCTCTTATTAATTCTGTTGCAGCCTCTATGGCTTTTCTGAAAAGGTAAAGTGTATATACTGACAGACATGTGACACTTAGATTGCACACGGGTGGACTTCCTTTTTAGCGTGTTCATCGCAAAAGGGGTGAATACATATGCACATGGGAAATTTTATTTATTTGATCCCATAAATTTAATTTATGCTTATTTTTTTCACTTATCCAACTTAGACTATTTAGTGCTGATGTATCACACGCAAATCGGATTACAAAAATATTTAAACACTAATTTTAACGTAATAAAATAGGTAGAAAGCCAATGCGGAGGTGAATACTTTTGAAAGCCACTGTGTGCCTTACAGTAGTAGATACATAGATAATGGTCTAAGGAGGTCATGGAGGAAGATTTTTAGACACTTTCTCTTCTATTTCAAGTATATAAAGAAAGAAAAAAAAATGTATTGTGCAAAAAATACTGCCCTAAAGTATCCAAATAACATTCCTATAAAGTGCCTAACTCTTACACACCTGTCCCGGGTAGCACAGGCTCTACTTCTTTCTCATCAATCCACTTGCCCTCTGTTGTGCTCCACTCCGGGTTTTGCAGGTTGCTCGGAGTGGCTCAGTGACATCAACTCTATGACCCTAATGATGCCCAGTTAGGACATGCACTTGTGATTTATGATTGAGATTCAAGACGTTAGTTTTGTGTGCTCCACCTTCTGTGCACACCGCGCTTTAACTTGCTCCATTCCATGCTGACTTTCATTTATAAGTGGGCCATGTCCTCGCTTCCCAATGTGCCATCTTGTCAGCTGCACCAACGCCCAGGGTCCATGTACCCACGTGGACCTGGGGCTCAGTGGATCCAATTTACAAAACGAGCCTCACACTAATAATACTATCATAATGTGTCCCCAAAAAACTGCCATACAAGAATCCTACCAATTTGTACACCCCAAAAAAGTGAAGAGCAACATCTAAACAATACTACCAAAACTTATCCAAATAAAAGTGCCATACAATGCCTAAATAATACCAACAGAATGCACCTCAATGTAAGTGCCATGTCTAAATAATACTACCATAAAGTGCCCAGATAAAGGTGCCATACAATGAGTAAATATTACTACTATTTTGTACCCAAATGAAAGTGCTGTAAAATGTCTAAAAATACTACCCAAATAAAAGTGCTGCAAAATACCACTATAATGCACCTCAAAATAAGTACTATACAATGTCTAAATAATACTACCATAATTCACAAAAATAAAAGTCCCCTACAGTGTCTAAATAATATTACCATAATGTGCCCAAATAAAAGTGCCGAACTATTAATATTATCATTTTATACCCAAATAAAAGTGCCATAGAATTCCTAAATCAACAGCCGCCACATCTCCACGTCGTGATGTGACTGTTACTACTGTCACCATGCTCTACAGTGCATTTGGGTTGTTCTACAAATCAGCTCCAAACAAAAAAAATTGCATCTTGAGCCAAAAAAACAATGTTTCTCTCATAAGACCAGACTGAGCAAGAGCACCGGCGCCACATTCTCTGTCTACAGGACTAATGGAGGTAGCCTAGCAGAGCACTGTTCAGTGGACAATGGTGGTGGCCATGATAGAAGTTGACTCTTTTTGGACCTAGTTCTGCAACGCCCACTCTTTGGGACCTGTGAGGGTCCTAGTCGTCAGACTCTCAGCAATAAGTAATTGATCACATACTGTATGGATAGTTGAAAACCTATTAGGGGATCGGGTACACAATCATCATACAGCTCCATGCACCTCCCAAGTTGTATGCCGCCATACTACAAGATCTACACAACTGAATGGACACATACTATGCCAGTTACAGAAGGAAGATATCAAATTGTATGTGTTTAGGGCGAGTGTGGATCGTGGTCCCACCTGGAGGGGCGTGAGTAAGTGTCTCCTCAAGATTGACCCCCGGAGGTATGGCAACTGATGGTGCTGCGATCTGAGGAGAGCCTGGGGAGGCGTGACCAGATGCTACACCAGAACTGACCTTGGTCACATGACAGCTGACCCTCAAGAGATCAATGGTGCTGGCGGACACGACTGACACACAGGCACAGGTAGGACCCAGTTCAGACTGGACGAATAGGAACAGCTTCAGGAAGAACTGGGTCACTGACAGGTACAACTGGAATACAGGAACGGGTAGGAGCCTGTTCAGACTGAACAGATAATGAACCACAGATGCAGACAAGCAGAGAACCACAGAGGTGGTCAAGCAGCGAAACGCAGGTTCCCACATGACAGACAGGAGCAGGTTCACATAGACCTGACTGGGTCAGATAAGGACAAGAACACACAGGACAGACAGGGCCAAATTCAAACAATACCAATACAAGGACAGGTACACAGAGAACAGCCAGAGCTAGACTAAAACAAGGTACTTACAAGTAAGTGGCATGAGTACACACAAAACTCTAATGTTGCCCAGAGGCAAAAGGTTAGCAATAGGTTGTAGAGAAAAGTACAGGTTCAGACACTGCAGCTTTTAGAGATAGGTACAGATTAAGACACAAGGAATTTAGGAAAACATCCAGGCTTAGATACAAACAGGTTCAAGGATTGGTCCTAATTCAGATACGGATAGACACTGGTACTGATTCGGGCATGGGTATTCAGCTCCCAGGGTGGCAGAAGAAGGAAAGATCAGACACAGGTACACATTCAGGGATCAGGCCTGGGTATTCAGCTCCCAGGGTGACAGAAACAGGAAAGATCAGACACAGGTACACATTCAGGGATCAAGCCTGGGTATTCAGCTCCCAGGGTGACAGAAACAGGAAAGATCAGACACAGGTACACATTCAGGGATCAGGCCTGGGTATTCAGCTCCCAGGGTGGCAGAAACAGGAAAGATCAGACACAGGTACACATTCAGGGATCAGGCCTGGGTATTCAGCTCCCAGGGTGACAGAAACAGGAAAGATCAGACACAGGTACACATTCAGGGATCAGGCCTGGGTATTCAGCTCCCAGGGTGGCAGAAACAGGAAAGATCAGACACAGGTACAGATTCAGGGATCAGGCCTGGGTATTCAGCTCCCAGGGTGACAGAAACAGGAAAGATCAGACACAGGTACACATTCAGGGATCAGGCCTGGGTATTCAGCTCCCAGGGTGGCAGAAACAGGAAAGATCAGACACAGGTACACATTCAGGGATCAGGCCTGGGTATTCAGCTCCTAGGGTGACAGAAACAGGAAAGATCAGACACAGGTACACATTCAGGGATCAAGCCTGGGTATTCAGCTCCCAGGGTGGCAGAAACAGGAAAGATCAGACACAGGTACAGATTCAGGGATCAGGCCTGGGTATTCAGCTCCCAGGGTGACAGAAACAGGAAAGATCAGACACAGGTACACATTCAGGGATCAGGCCTGGGTATTCAGCTCCCAGGGTGGCAGAAACAGGAAAGATCAGACACAGGTACACATTCAGGGATCAGGCCTGGGTATTCAGCTCCTAGGGTGACAGAAACAGGAAAGATCAGACACAGGTACACATTCAGGGATCAAGCCTGGGTATTCAGCTCCCAGGGTGGCAGAAACAGGAAAGATCAGACACAGGTACAGATTCAGGGATCAGGCCTGGGTATTCAGCTCCCAGGGTGACAGAAACAGGAAAGATCAGACACAGGTACACATTCAGGGATCAAGCCTGGGTATTCTGCCCCCAGGGTGGCAGAAACAGGAAAGATCAGACACAGGTACAGATTCAGGGATCAGGCCTGGGTATTCAGCTCCCAGGGTGACAGAAACAGGAAAGATCAGACACAGGTACAGATTCAGGGATCAGGCCTGGGTATTCAGCTCCTAGGGTGACAGAAACAGGAAAGATCAGACACCGGTACACATTCAGGGATCAAGCCTGGGTATTCAGCTCCCAGGGTGGCAGAAATAGGAAAGATCAGACACAGGTACAGATTCAGGGATCAGGCCTGGGTATTCAGCTCCCAGGGTGACAGAAACAGGAAAGATCAGACACAGGTACACATTCAGGGATCAGGCCTGGTTATTCAGCTCCCAGGGTGGCCGGAACAGGAAAGGACCTGACAACTCAGCAGTTGCACAAATACACTGAAAGAGAATGTTGCTCAGGCTCCCAACCAATGGAGGGACCTTTAGTACAAAGTGCCTCTCAGCAATAGGCTGGGAATACAATAGGAATGTTTAAGAATCAGGAAGTGCATGCCCCAGCGCCTTAAGCCTGAACAGCAAGCAGAGTAAAGGTACTGTCACACTAAGAGATATCGCTAGCAATATCGCTATAACTTGTGACGTTATAGCGATATTGCTAGCGATATCGCTGTGTGTGATACTTACCTCCGACCCGCTCCCCCGCTGGTTATCGCTGATCGCGCGAGAACAGGCTGGACTGCTTCTCGTCGTCAGCTTCCTGCGGCGCTTCCTGCTGTGACGATGAGCGACGCGTGGACGCGGGCGGGAGGATGTCAGGATCGCCTCGTCTGACAGGTAAGTAGCGACCCCCGACCGCTGCAATGTCGCTGGTGAGATCTGCCTGTGTGGCAGCTCACTAGCGACCACTTAGCGATGTACCAGCGATCCTGACCGCGTCATATCGCTGGTCGGGATCGCTGGTACATCGCTAAGTGTGACAGTACCTTAAGAGGAGCTCTCAGCACACAGCAAGCAGAGGACAACGAGCTCACTGCACGGCCTGGGGTGGTGAGTACGTCGATGTCCCTGCCTGGTTTGGGATGGGAAGCCAGGCAGGGATGCAGGCAGTGGTGTTACATTCTTCAATGTAGCCACTACACTCCCTGACAGAAGTTATGTCGCTTATCCATGTTATGTAAATAAAAGCTTATAATCTGACGTTAAATTCTTCCATTGGTTCTATAAATTATTCTTTTGAAAGCTGAAACCCTCCGAAATGTGGTTTAGGTTAAGAAAATAAATTGGCATCAATGCAGAAATATTGATCGTTTAATGGACACAGAATGGTCAGCATTTGGCAAGACAAAAGTTTTGTCGCCTGGTCATATAATACACCCAATCCTAGTCTACATCCTCACCTGTGCTCAGTAAATGATCGGTTAATTAGTGGGTGTGTATAAAGAGAATCCCAGCACCCCAGACCTTCACTTCAGCTGCAACTTGAGCTCTGACAGCATGACAAAAATCCACCCTGCGACCAAAGCCTGGATTATCAAGAGGCTGATGACCAGATCCGCTGCAGAGGTGGCGGGCACCTTTAATGTGTCTCAGAGTCAAGTACAAAGAATTAAAAAAAGATTCGAAGAGACTGGAGATGTGTTTGACAAACCCAGGTCCGGCAGATCCTGCAAGACAACTGCTTAGGAAGAACGTTTGTTGGTTAGAAAATCCAAAGCAAGCCCCTCTTCCACTGCAGCAGAGCTCCAACAAGCCTAGTCACCTCAAGTCCCAGTGTCAACTAGAACAGTTTGTAGGATTCTGTCTCGAAATGGCCTCCATGGTCTAATCAGTGCCCAGAAGCCAGCACCAAACAAAAGGCAAATAAAAAACCGTGTGGAATTTGAAAAGTCCCACAGCCTGCTAAACAGATGGACGCTGGAAAAGTGGCAGAAGGTGGATTTCTCTGATGAATCTTCAGTAAAAATGATCAAGGTGCTCAAGGTCTGGCCAGCCCAGTCACCAGACATGAACATAATTGAGCATGTTTGGGGTTGGATGAAAGAGGAAGCTTGGAAGACAAAACCAAAGAATCTGGGAGGCAGGTAAGACTGCATTCTTCGCTATTCCTGATGACTTCATTAATAAATTGTATGAATCATTGTTGAACCGCATGGATGCAGTCCTTCAAGCTCATGGAAGTCACACAAAATATTAAATAGGACTCTAATAGCACCACAACTTCATTCACCAATGTTATGCAACATACATTTGTATTCTAAGTTAATTATTTGTTTGAATATCACATTACTTTCTGTGGGCGACAAAACTTTTGTCTTGCCAAAATCTGACCATTCTGTGTCCATTAAATGATCAATATTTCTGCATTGATGCCAATTTATTTTCTTAACCTAAACCACATTTGGGAGGGTTTCAGCTTTCAAAAGAATAATTTATACAACCAATGGAAGAATTGAACGTCAGGTTATCAGATTTATTTACATAACATGGATAAGCGACATAACTTCTGTCAGGGAGTGTGTGGCACCCCGGAGGCTTCAGTCGCCACAGAGGTACTGCACCTCCTCCTGAGGTGTGGTGCCCCACCATCCAGGTAAGGTGGGAACTCCTAACCATGCTCCAACACCTGCACCCCTCACCACAAAGTAGTGTAGCAAAGCCACATTGCGGCTCCTTGCTTAGAGAGTAGCAGAGCACCTTTGGTGGTTCCCTGCTTGGAAACACGAAACGTGCTGGGAGGTGGGTGGAGTTTAGAATACATAAAGAGCGGGAAGGTTTAGTCAGTCATTCAGTCAGAGAGAGTCACTCAGAGAGGAGTGAGGAAAGGAGATCCCTGGAAGAGGGATGGAGGAAGGAGGTGCTGCAGCAGACCTCAGTGATCTGAGCCAGCAGGCACAGGAAAGGAAAGAAGGAGAAAGACATTGAACTGAAGCCTGAGCTTCCATAAGAAAGAAAGACAAGGATGGAACATAGGAGTAAAAGGGAACACAGAGGACGTGGGTTAGAGGAAGAACCCTGCGTAGACATTCTAAGCGCAAGGCCGGGGCCCGGTCCCCGAGGTTGTATGGACACTAATGGTTCTGCAGCAGACATCGGTGGAATAGTGGGCTGTAAATGCACTACTCCCATCTAAGACTTGGGGGCACAACAGCAACTTGGATAGTGAGTAAGGAGTCCCCGAAGCAGGCTACAGCTGTCTGCCGACAAGGAGATTTCTTGGGAAGATCTGGTAGGAGGCACTCCAGTGTAACTCAGTACTAGGAGTACTTCACATAAAGGCGCTATAGAGGAGACGTTCAGAGAGGCACAGGTTGGCAGAGTGTTGGAAGGGAGCATCCTATCTTGCCTGGAGGTTGACTGAGCCCAGGACCCGGAGGACACAGCACGGAGGCAGGCATCTGTGTGAACTGCAGACTGTGAGTAAAGCTTTGGAACTACATGCCCTGGTGTCCTCCACTTATTCCCGCACCACTACACCCCGCACTACTACATCTGGGCACCGGCCTCTACACTACCTGTGCCTCTAATCCATTGCTACATCTACACTGCCCTGGGACTACAGCTCCACCTGTGGGGAGCTTCACCATCTTGGCTGCAACCCACCACCCGTCCCAGAGGATCTGCATGCAGCGTCGGCCTAACACCTCACTTGCCGAACACCACAGGTGGCGTCACGAACTATTCATAAACTTTATTTCATTGTTCATTCATCCTCTTTTTGCCATGGAGCCCCAGGGCCACGGACCGGGTCACAGCTTCCGTGACAACTCCCATTGAGATCAACGGGCCCGGTGCAGAGTACCCCGCTAGGCCCCGGTGGGGCGCTCCAAGTGCATACTGTAACAGTGAATACGGAGAGCAGAACATAGAAGGAACATCGATGCATCCAGTGAGAGTTTCTGGATACATATTTTACCCTTTTGTTGTTGTATTTTATGTAGTTGCTTTTTTTATAGACTTTATACGATGTGGTTTATATGAAGTTGAAGCTTTGACAAGAGCTCAGAGCTTCTATCTCGGAAATGATGAAGATTCATGTGTAATTGCAGAGTACAAATGGGCATCTGACTCACCACGGAGCAAGGAATAAACCATTATATCTCATTACAATAATCTCGCTCAAACTAAAATCTTGTTTCTACAGTACATCAAGACGGGAATCGAGACCCCAGCTCCGGCACTTCACTTCCGCTCAAGATGCTTTTGAGCAAATTACGGCACAAACATGAACGGGAAAGCAATTATGGAATGTCTTAGCTTGTCCTCACGCTTACACCTCA
Organism: Dendrobates tinctorius; assembly: GCF_039654945.1. Classification (NCBI taxonomy): domain Eukaryota; kingdom Metazoa; phylum Chordata; class Amphibia; order Anura; family Dendrobatidae; genus Dendrobates; species Dendrobates tinctorius. The sequence goes on along the minus strand of NW_027361991.1, from coordinate 2,358,490 downwards.
TGCTTCAGTTCACTGGTCTCACTAGGCACTTTATGTTAAAGGGGTTCTCTGCTTTAGGCAATCGATCATGGTTGCAAGGACCCTTTAACCCCTTTACCACCCAAGGAGGTTTGCACATTAATGACCGAGCCAAATTTTTACAATTTCTGACCATTGTGACTTTATGTGGTTATAGCTCTGGAAAGCTTCAACAAATCCCACTGATTCTGACAATGTTTTTTCGTGACTTATTGTGATTCATGATAGTGGTAAAATTTCTATGATATGACTTGTGTTTAATTGTGAAAAATAACGGTTTGGAGGAGGCTTACTAGAGAAAAAAAACGCTTATAAAAAAATAACTTATTAAGTATAATAAAAAAGATATAAACCCACACAACAAGAAGGTGCAAAGTGCAAAAGTATACTAAGGGCTGCAAGTTATCAGTGGGTAGACGAGTGTAAAGGATAATAAATAGAAAATAACACTACCCTGACTGAGGAGGTACAGATAGAGGTGATACCTCGATACCTCCTGTTCAGATGTCACCTAGCGTAGGTTTGACTTGAGAAAGATAGCCAAAGTAAAAAAATATGTACGTCGACTCTAGCCCAACAAAGAAACCTCACCTGAGGAAAATGAAGATGTATAACGTAGTTTGAGGCTGGTGATAAAAGTGAAGCCTTCAGAAACCACATATGGACGACAAAAGTTGGGCCCATGGTAAAATTTATGATATGGCCTTTGGAATTGAGGATGTGTGTTAGAGGTATTGTGCCATGCCATCCATAGTGCAACACATACATACCAAAGGTCGATGTGAAGAAGGGGTGCACACACCCTGTCCACAGTCCTACTCCATACCTTTCTGCTTGCGGAGATTGGCAAGATGATGAGAGGTGGCGCTCCTGCTCGTGCGTCGGCTATCCCTAGGCTCCTAAGATATGCCCTACTTAACAGACGGACAGATAGAAAGAGGGGACCACTATAGGCCTATCACTGCATTGAATGGAATGGTTTGAGGGTGCCATGTCACATTGGCAGAGCCCCTGAGGTGTCAGAACATCAGGACCCCCCATAAGTGACCCCATTTTACAAACTACACCTCACAATGAATTCATCTAGGGGTGCAGTGATCATATTGACACCATGGTTGTGTCACAGAATTTTATACCATTGTGCAGAGAAGAAAAATAATTACAATTTTACCAACATTTAATTTTAGCCCCAGATTTTACATTTTCACACAAGAAGTGCATAAAAATGGCACCATTATTTGTCCCACAATTTCTACTGAATGTGGCAGTACCCCATATGTGGCAGTACAGTGCTACTTAGCCATACGGGGAGACTCGGGGAGGAACAGAGCACTATTTGCCTCCTGGAGTGCAGATTTTCCTAGAACAGTTTGTGGATTCCATATACAGAGCCCCTAAATGCTAGAAAAGCAGAATCTCTCCATCAAGTTACCCCATTTTGGAAATTGTACTCCTTTGGGAATTTATCTACAGGTGTAGTGACAATTTTGACTCCATGGATATTTTCCAGGAACAAGCAGCAATGAATGCTGCCGAGTGAAAATTGCAAACTGCCGTTGTAGTGACCAGGACGCTGTAGTGACCAGGACGTTGTAGTCACCATCACGTTATGCCCAGCCCGTGCTTCTGGAGACACGCACCTGTAAATTAGGCGGGCTCTCATCGCTACAGAAATGCCAAACATATGGACTCTATAAGAGGTTTAGGTACACTGTGGGCTCAGAAGGGAGGGGGGTGCATTTGGATTTGGGAGCAGAGAATTTGCTGAATTTCTTTTGGTGGACAAGGAGACTTTTGCAGAGACTTTTTACTACCACTAACGTGGAAGCCCCCTATATTTCCCTTAACAGATGACGGATCTGAGTGGGGACTTGCTTTTTTTGTGGATTAAGTTGAAGCTTTTGTTTGGAACATTTTACATAACGTTTGGGATCACATTTATCCGGCGCGCTACGCTGAGCACTTACATTGGGGTTTCCATTTAAATCTCTGAGTGACGTGATTCAGATGAAACCCCTGATTAATATATTTACCATAATGAGGCAGCAGAGTTACTCAGGACTCTGTCTGGCCTCTGTTCCTTCTTTTCAAAAGTGCACAAAAGTGTGGCCGACGGCACTTTTATGCTCGCTAAAAAGATGTACACCACCAGATCATAGGCCGGACGGCGTCCACAGTGCCTCCACCTGCCTCATTATAGGGAATCTTCTGCGGGGGGTTCTGTCTGATTCACGTATTTCTGAGATTTACGCAGAAACCCCGGTGTAAGCGCTCAGCGCAGAGCGCAGGATGAATGTGCGCCGAACCTTACTGCGACCTTTGGGAGTCAGAATGAACAAAATAGCATGTAAAGAATTGGTTTTATTTATTTTTTTTACACCTTTCCTCGTGCGGTAGAAGTGATTAGGCGACTTTATTCTTCAGGTTGGTGCGATTACAGCGATACCAGATTTATAGCGGGTATTTATGTTTGGCTGCTGTCACACACTAAAAGATGTTTTCTATTGCAAAAATTAGTTTTTGCATCGCCATATTTTTGGAGCTACAAGTTTTCCATATTTCGGCCGACAGAGTCACGTGAGAGCTTGTTTTTTGCAAGACAAGTTGACATCTTTATTGGTTCCATTTTCAGGCTCATGACATTTTTTGATAACTTTCTAATCCAGTTTTTGGGAGGCCAAATGAACAAAAACCAACCATTCAGGAATTGCTTTTTATTTCTTTCTTATGTCATTCAGCGTGTGGTAAAATTGATTAGTTTTATTCTTAAGGTCAGTACAACTACAGCGATACCACATTTATACATTTTTTTATGTTTTGGTGCTTTTACACAATAAAAACTATTTTCTAGAAAAATAATTGTTTTTGCAACTCTTTATTATGAGATCTATAACTTTTTTGATTTTTCAGCTGATGGAGCTGTATGGCTGGCTTGTTTCTTGAGGGACAAGATGACGTTTTCAGCGGTACCATGTTTGTTTATAATTGTCTTTTTATTCACATTTTATTGCACTTTTTGTTCGGCGGTATTATGATAAAGCATTGTTCTTTGCCTGTTTTTTTTTATTTTTTACGGTGCTCACTAAAGGGGTTAACAAGTGGAATAGTTCTATAGGTTGGGTCGTTCGCGACACGGCGATACGAAATATGTGTACTTTTATCGTTTATATTTTATTTTCATAAAAATATATACATACAGCTCTGACAAAAATTAAGAGACCACTGCAAAATTTTCAGCTTGTCTGATTTTTCTCTTTATATGTATACTTTTGAGTATAATGTAAATTGCTCTTTTATTCTATAAACTACTGACAGCATGTCTCCGAATTTCCAAGCACTAAATTTTGTATTTATTTTCAGAAAATGAGAAATGGTCAAAAGAACAAAAAAATGCAGTGCTTGCAGACCTCAAATAATGCTAAGAAAACAAGTTCATAATCATTTAGAATCAACAATACTAATGTTTTAACTCAGGAAGAGTTCAGAAATCAATATTTGGTGGAATAACCATGATTTGTACTCACAGCTTTCATGCGTCTTGGCTGCTTTCCACCAGTCTTTCACACGGCTTTTGGGTGACCTTATGCCACTCCTGGTACAATAATGTAAGCAGTTCGTCTTTGTTTGATGACTTGTGACTATCCATCTTCCTCTTGATTACGTTCCAGAGGTTTTCAATGGCGTTCAGGTCTGGAGATTGGGCTGGCCATGACAAGGAGTAGATGTGATGGTCCTTCATCCACACATTGATTGACCTAGCTGTGTGGCATGGCGCATTGTCCTGCTGGAAAAAACAGTCCTCAGAGTTGGGGAACATTGCCTGAGCAGAAGGAATCAACTGCTTTTCCAGGATAACCTTGTATGCGGCTTGATTCATATGGGTGTAAGAGGATGAGCCAAGACAGAGTCAGCAGTATTCGGTGCCTTTTGAGGCCGGAACTATCGGGGCTGTCACCACTGTTGCCGGGGGAGGGTTCTTCTGAGAGGGAAAGACCTTCACACTGGACAGCAGGGGGCACAGGGAATGTAAAGAGGACTGAGCGTGGGAACGGGGAAGACATGGTGGGAAAGCGACAGGCAAAGGTTGACTCCCTCTCCAGCTGACAACTCCACTCCACCCATCCCTCAGAGTGCTGACCCCACGATTGACTTTGATGCTATTGAATTATCATCTGACCCTGTTCTTGTGGACAATCCAGTCCTGCCTGTGGTGACAGATAAGCTGACTTGCTGTGTTCCTAGAGACTATCCCAGAGGACCACCTGCTACCACGGTCTGTGAGCGGGCACACGGCTCGCGTTCGGTGCCATTGCTGAGGAATCCACATAAAGGACTGTTTCTACAACCCAGCGCACTCAAGCCAGCCAGGACTGGATCCATCAGCATCGTTGGAAGACAGTGCTTCTCGTTCCTCCATAATAGAGCCAGAGACTTTGTTCACGATCTGCGACGCTATCGTGAGATTTTCCAGCCTTTCCCCTGCAAGGACTGCAAGCGATAAGTTACCCCTTTTTTGCATATCTTTCTATTGTGCATGGTGGTTGTGCTTAATTTCCGTAGTTGCTGTTATTAGACTTGTCTCCCTGCATGGAGTATTCCTTGTTTAACTTCCTGTACAGTAAAACTCTTTTAACCCCTTCTCTGTCTCTGGCTCTCCACTGCATCCAACGAACTTCTCTTCTTACATGTCCTTCGCAAAGATTAACCTGCCCAATTCCAGCCTTGCCGAAGCATCCCCAGATCATCACCGATCCTCCACCAAATTTCACAGTGGGTGCCTCTCCAGGTCTCCGTCTCACCATTAGACTAAGCTGAAAATTAGACTCATCAGAGAAGATTACCTTACTCCAGTCCTCTATGGTCCATGGCCTTTGGCAAACTTCAGCCTGGCTCTCCTTTGCTTCTCATTGATGAACGGGTTTTTCTAGCTTTACATAACTTGATCCCTGCCTCTAGGAGCCTGTTACCAAATGTTCTTGCCATGCACTTCACCCCAGCTGCCATTTGCCATTCCTTTTGTAGGTCACTTGATGTCATCCTGCGGTTGCTGAGTGACATTCGAATAAGATGACAGTCATCCCGGTCAGTGGAGAGTCGTTTTCACCCTCTGCCGGTCTGTAGCTTTGGTAGCTTTGCTGTTCCCAATGTCTGTTGCTTGACCTTGTTGTAATGGACTACCATCTTAGAAATTTTAAGGATGGAGGCAACATGACGCTCACTGTATCCCTCTGCTAGTAAAGCCAGAATTGAGCCCTTTTTTTCCTCACTCAAGACTTTTCTTTTCAACTCCTTTGGCATGGTTAAAAGTAATTTTTTCATTCCTATTACTTTTGGGATATTACTAGCACTTGTTTTGCCATCCAGCTCGTCCTATTGCAAGAGAATTGTGAACTCCACAGCAGGGTTTTCTATACTTTCCTTCATTAAAAAAGATTTAGTTCAGGTGATCACCTAATCAGAAGCACATTAAGTAGAATGAGGTGTACTCTGGTTGGAATTCAACTAACACTGGAATGGAATGGCTGTCAGACATGGAGAGAAGCTGATTTTTATACAACTGTGCAGTGGGCTCTTAATTTTTACCAGAGTTGTATATATTATTTTGTGAGCTTTAAACAAAATACTTTTACAGTTTTTTTTAAATTTTGTTTTAACTTTTTTACTTAGGCCCACCATGGGTCGTTCACTTTCTGCAGTCTGATTGCAGTTATAGGGTATAGCAGGATTGCTATACCCTTATAACCTGTCAGTGCTGCAGACACAAGTTAGTTAGATCATGAACCGCACATGATCTATCCAAGGCTGGTTTCACATTAGCGTTTTTTTGCGCAGCGCATTGTGCGCATCCACGCACATGCGTCATGCGTACCTATGTTTAACATGGGGGGCGCATGGTCTTGCGTTTACAGGCCAGACGCAACCTGCTGCATTTTTGGGTCCGCTGAAAGGCATAAAAAAACGCATGCGCACGCTTGCGCACGGAATGCGACAAAATAACACATTACAGTCTATGGGAACACAGGCGGGTGCATGGACATGCATTTGTCTGCGTTTTCGTGTGCATGCGTTTTTGTCATAAAAATGTATAGACACTGGTTTTAACCCCTAGAGAACGAATGCACATAAAAAACGCAAACGCATGATGCGTTTTTTGCATGCGTTTCTATTGCGCACGATGCGCTGCACAAAAAACCGCTAATGTGAAAGTAGCCTAACTTCCTAATGCCCGGTGACATAAGTACCAGGCCACAGAGACATCTGGATACGTCTAAGGTGCTGAAAGGGTTAAAAAGGACCTGTCACCAGATCCAAAGTGTCCAGTTTTTGCTCTTATTTTATTCTCACTGGTCCACTGATTCTTACTTTCATTGTTTTTTCTTTCTTTAAATCCACCATATGGCTCCAGACATATGGGCCTTTCTATTTAGTACTATTTTGAATGGTCTTCATCAAAGCGACGGTGTTCACAGGATCCTCTGGGGCATGTCTCTAGGCTGCTGTGCATTATGGGATATGAGCATTTTTATTCAGTGCTATTTTTATAGTCTTGACAAGGGGGAGTTGCTCACAAGGTAATAATACAAAGCAGCCTAAAGACACACCCCTGAGAATCCTCTGAGAAACGCCCCCTTGGAAAGACCATAAAATATAGCAGTAAATAAAAAAGCCCATGTATCTGTAACCGTATGGCAGATTTGACAAAAACAAAAAACAGAATACTTAGGGGAGAAGCAGGAATAAAATGAGGTTCAAAAATATTTCAATGGTATGTAACAAATCTATTATTTCTAAACACCATTTTTCAGTGATTCATTTGTATCTCTGTTCATACTGCACCCACACACAAATGATACACCATTTGAAAGGTAAACTTGCCCCTTCAACAAGAAAATAGCCAAACAACCACACATCCATGATTTGATCACAAAATACAGTTTAAACATTAATTTTCATAAACCAGCAGTAAGGAAAAATCACCTGCAGGTGGCACCACAGTACCCCAAAGCACACTACCAACACATTTGTAACCATGCACTGGCTTTTTCGCTCATTACTTCGCCCCTCGCACACACATGATAAACCATTTGAAAGGTAAACTTGCTCCCTTTAGCAAGAAAACAGTCAAACAAACCACACATTCACGATTTTATCACTAAATACAGTTTAAACATTAATTTTCATAAACCTGCAGAAAGACACAATGACCTACAGGTGGCACCTCAACCGGAAGACATTTTTTGGCCTCCACTTATCAAAACAATTTATTGAATTACCAATCTACCATATATACTCGAATATAAGCCGAGATTTTCACCCCTTTTTTTGCGGCCGAGCCGTATAGCGGAGTGGCGGTCCTTTTTACCATACCGGTAAGATGCTGACAAGTTGAGTTAGAAATGGGGAGGTGCCTGATCTTAGATGTCTTCATGAAGAGACAAGAGCTCCGGCTGATTTATGATCCCCAATCTAAGTGGGACCAGAAGTGTCTTTTAATGAGTCAGCAGGTCGTCTTTGGAGGGGACTTCAATAATGTCATGAGTCCCCAAGATAGAGGAGGTTCTAGAGATAAGCTGACATATGATAGCCTATCCCTTAATAGTATAGCTAGTGAGGCTCGCCTGGCGGATGTCCACATTCGGCTCAATTTATCTCTCTTGGAAGAAGCAGATATAAGACAGTCCTTTGAGGATTTTCTTCAGAGCCAGGTACCCTTACTGGGACTAAGTCAGAGCGGTTCAAGAAAATAGTGGCAAGATTCTTAAACCAGCTCTCGAGCCTCAGGAGTCTGGACAGGTATCGCCTGTATCAGGGTCGCAAACTGGAGCATCTTGTTTCATCTTGAGGTAGCCATGATGAGATCTCCAGAGTGAAATATTTGCTTATGAGGTGTCAGAATGATAGACAAGTGTAGCGCCCCCAGGAGTATGGCCGCCACAGTGGCTTTGCCTTCCTCCAAGGAGGGTAATGCCAGGCTTGGAAGCAGTGAAGGATCTCTCTCGCAGTTAACCTATACATGCAACACAGTTCCAATCCAGGCCAGCAGGGGGGACTCTGAACCGGAATTGAAGGGAGGAGTGCTCTTTGAGGGCCAAGAGGAAGGAGTGGTCAGTTAGTGTGAGGAGGGTGAAGTGCGGAGATCGAGCGGAGTGGAAAGGCTCATCTCCAGTGAGAGCGCATGAACTGGAGCCTGGTCTCCACGGTTGTACGGATACTAATGGTCCTGCAACAGACACCAGAGGAGTAGGAGGCTGTAAATGCCCTACCCCATCTAAGACTCGGAGGCACAACAGCACGGAGTGAGCCAAGAGAGGAATAGCGGCTACAGCTGTCTGCTTTTATGAACTGGTCACCGAGGAGGAAAAAACAAAACAAGCTAAGTCACAGAAAACCAGAGAGGTTGGTAACTATGCAGATTGCAGATCCCTGATCCTAACCACACAACTAGCAGCAGCCGTGGAGCGTTCCTACGATGAACCTAGACGCTTCGTCACAGCCGGAGGACTAAATAAGCCTAAAGCAAGAAAAGGGGGAAACTAACTGCCCCAGAGCAGACCCCAAAGGAAAGACAGCCCCCACACATGTATTGACGGTGAAACAAGATGAAAACACAAACACAGGCAGGAAAATAGGCTGAGCAAACGATGGGGCCCAAACTAACTAGAAAGGATAGGAAAGGAAAGACACTGTCTTCTGTTATGAATGAGTCACCGTAGGAGGAAAAAACAGAAATACTGGCTAAGTCCAGAAAACCAGAGAAGTTGGCAGCTATCGGATTGCAGACCCCTGAACCTATCAACAACAACTAGCAGTAGCCGTGGGGGGTTCCTACGGTGCCCTAGACCCCTCGATCACAACCGGAGAACTAGATAGCCTAAAGACAGAAAGGGAAATCTAAACTGCCCCAGAGCAGACCCCAAAGCAATAGGCAGCCTCCAACATATAATGACGGTGAAGCAAGATGAAAAAACACTCACACAGATAGAAAGATAGGCTGAGCAAATGATGGGGCCCAAGCTAACTAAATAGGACAGAATAGAAAAGCTGCTGTCTGCAATCCGCCAAAACCCTATCAAAAACAAGAGCCAACAGGCTGATAGGGAAAAAGGCCCTGAAGACGCTAGGTTTCAAAAGACTATATCAGTACTCAGGTATTTTCTGAAGACAGAGCAAAAAGGAATTCAGCTCGCCCCAGCAGGGAATGGCAGAAATCCAGAAAAACAATGCAAAACAAAACCAAAACACAAATGCAAAAAGCAGAGCAGAAAACTTAGCTTTTGAGGAGCAGGAATCAGACTGGTCTCCAAGAATCCCTCAGAGAAATCACCCGCAAGGCAGAAGGGCGTCAGCTGCCTTATATCCAGTCAGCAATTTCAGTCACCCAGTCATGATCATTCAGCTCAACAGTCTTCAATCTGCCAAAAACCCTACAAAAATAATGTCCAACACTTCTGATAACAAAATTAACCCTGAAGTCACTAGACTTCTCCCACTATATCAGCACTCTGAAATATTCTGAGACAGAGCAAAAAGAGGCCAATCTAATAAGGGACAAAAAGCAAATTGGCAAATACAGATAAATAAGAGTGGAAATTCAGCACAGCCCCAGCCGGGGCTGGCTGACCACACAAAAAACTGAATAGACCAACAAAATCAAGTGTGAACATTAGCAGAAAAACTTAGCTTGAGCTGACTGGAACAGAGCTGAGAACCAAGACATGACAAGCCAAAGGAATCACCAGCACCAGAATAGGGTGTCGGCTGTCTTAAATCCAGTCTGAGATTCCTGAGGTCCAATCGTCATCCTCCTTATCAGGTGGCAGATCTCCACTGATTAAAACAGCCTCACTACCTCCTGTTACCACCAGAGGGAGCCTGGAAGGAGAACTCACAACTGGTAGACCAGAAAATGAACTCACAACAGTGCCCCCCTTGAGGAGGGGTCACTGAACCCTCATCCACGCCACCAGGCCGATCAGGATGGGCCCGGTGAAAAGCATGAACCAATCTATTGGCATGAATATCAGAGGCAGAGACCCAAGAAATATCCTCCTGGCCATAACCCTTCCATTTGACCAAATACTGGAGTCTCTGTCTAACCAAATGAGAATCCAATATTTTCTCTACCTCATATTCCACATTGCCTTCAACCAACACAGGGTCAGGAGGTGCTGCCATAGGAACCACTGGCTCAACAAACCTCTTCAACAGAGATTTGTGAAATACGTTATGGATCTTGAACGTAACTGGAAGAGCCAATCGAAAAGAAACAGGATTAAGAGTCTCCAAAATCTTAAAGGTCCAATAAATCTTGGCTTAAATTTTGGAGATGCAACCTACATAGGAATATTCTTAGACGACAACCAAACCATATCACCCACTTTAAACCGGGGACCAATGGTCCTATGCCGGTTGGAAAATCGCTGGGCCCTTTCCTGAGAGAGTGACAACTTATCCACCACTTGGTCCCATATCTGCTGCATTCTCTCAACCACAGTGTCCACACCTGGGCAGGACGAAGATTCCACTTGCCCTGAAGAGAATCGAGGATGAAACCCAAAATTACAGAAAAAGGGTGACGTCAAAGTGGCAGAACTAGCTCTATTGTTCAGCGCGAATTCGGCCAAGGGCAAAAATGAGACCCAATCATCCTGATCAGCAGATATAAAACATCTTAAATAAGACTCCAAGGTCTGGTTTGTTCTCTCAGTCTGTCCATTGGTCTGGGGATTAAACGCAGAGGAGAAGGATAACTGAATTCCCAGATTGGAACAAAAGGCTTTCCAGAATCTGGAAACAAACTGGACTCCTCTGTCCTACACAATGTTCTCAGGAATCCCATGTAACCGAACCACCTGTTGTAAAAACAAGGGTACCAACTCAGCGGAAGATGGCAACTTTGGGAGTGGTAAAAGATGGACCATCTTCGAAAATCTATCACACATCACCCAGATAACAGTCATTCTCTGAGAGACAGGAAGATCAGAAATAAAATCCATTGAGATATGGTCCATGGCCTCTTGGGCACCGGCAGGGGCATCAGCAACCCACTAGAATGAGAACAGGGTTTAGACCGAGAACAAGTCCCACAGGACTATACAAAATTCCTGACATCACGAGGTAAGACAGGCCACCAAAAAGACTGACTCACCAAATCTCTGGTACCAAAAATACCTGGATGACCAGCCAATGCGGAGCAATAAATTTCACACTCTCTTTCTCCACTGGTCAGGAACATACGATTTTCCCATAGGGCAACGCTCAGATTTATCCTCCTGAAATTCCTCCAGGGCGCATCTCAAATCGGGCAAAATGGCAGAAAGAACTACCCCCTCCCCTAGGATGGTAGTAGGCTCTGTCACATTAAGAGAATCAGCAAAGAAACTCCTAGAAAGGGCGTCTGCCTTAACATTCTTAGCGCCCGGAAAAAAAGAGACCACAAAATTATAACGCGTGAAAAACAAGGCCCATCTAGCCTGTCTAGGATTCAAGCATTTGGCCGACTCCAGATAAGTCAAATTCTTGTGATCGGTGAGGACCACAACTTGATGTCTAGCTCCCTCCAACCAATGTCTCCACTCCTCAAATGACCATTTCATTGCCAACAATTCCCGATTCCCCATGTCATAGTTGCGTTCAGATGGGGAGAACTTTCGAGAAAAGAAGGCACAGGGATTCACCTTAGAAGTCACAGGGTCTTTTTGGGACAAAACAGCTCCTGCACCAGTCTCAGAAGCATCTACCTCCACCTGAAATGGAAGTGAGACATCAGGTTGCCGTAAAACTGGAGCTAAAGTAAATCTCCGCTTAAACTCATGAAATGCTGAGACTGCCTCAGGAGACCAATTCAGCACATCAGCGCCCTTCTTGGTCAGATCAGTTAGTGGTTTGACAATACCATAAAAATTACCTATAAATTTACGATAGAAATTAGCAAAACCCAAAAACTTCTGGAGGGCCTTCAAAGAAGTAGGCTGAACCCAATCATAAATGGCCTTTATCTTGGCTGAGTCCATTTCAATAGTCGACGGAGACAAGATAAATCCCAAAAATGAAATCCTCTGTACACCAAAGAGGCATTTCGATCCCTTAACAAACAGGGAATTCTCCCTCAAAATCCGGAACACAGTCCGGACGTGTTCCACATGAGAATCACAATCACTAGAAAAGATCAAAATATCATCCAGATTGATGATCAAAAACTTATCCACAAAGTCACGGAAAATATAATTCATAAAGGACTGGAAGACAGAAGGGGCATTAGTGAGCCCAAAAGGCATCAACAGGTACTAGAATCATAGAATCGTAGAGTTGGAAGGGACCTCCTGGGCCATCTGGTCCAACCCCGACCACTCTTTGGGTCCGATCACTAAGCCAGTTATGAATCCACCTAACAGTTGCCTTGTCCATTCCATACTTAGTCATTTTTTCAATAAGGATTGTATGAGATACTTTGTCAAATGCTTTGCTGATGTCAAGATATACTATATCTACAGCATTTCCTTGATCCACCCAATCAGTGATTCCGTCATAGAAGGAAATTAAGTTAGTCTGACATGACTTATTAGTTACAAACCCATGCTGACTCTGTTTAATCACTTCATACTTATCCAGGTACTGACATACATGTTGTTTAATAATTTGTTCAAAGATCTTTCCTGGTATAGAAGTCAGACTCACCGGCCTATAGTTGCCTGGGTCCACCTTCTTCCCCTTTTTGAAGATAGGAACAACATTTGCTCTTCTCCAGTCTTCTGGGACTTCTCCTGTTCTCCAAGAATTTTCAAAGATTATGGAGAGGGGTTCAAAAATTTCTTCTGCTATCTCCTTCAGTACTCTGGGGTGTAATTCATCTGGACCTGGAGACTTGAATTCATTTAGGTCAGCTAAGTGTTTCCTCACTATCTTTCTGTTTATAGATATCCTGGATTCTTCTATTCCCTTAATAGGACAGTGAAGAACAGGTGATGTTACATTTCCTTTCTGAGAGAAAACAGATGCAAAATAGGAATTTAAAAGTTCAGCCTTCTCAACATCCTGTCTTACCATTTCATAATTTTCATCCTGTAAAAATCCTATAGCATCTTTGACTTATCTTTTACTTTTGACATGTCCCCAAAATCCTTTATTATTGTTTTTAACATCTCTTGCAAGCCTCAACTCATTGTCAGCTTTAGATAATCTGATTTTTGCCCTGCAGGTTCTGCAGACAGCATTATATTCTTCTTTAGATATGCCTCCCTCTTTCCATTTTATAAACATTTTTGTCTTCCTTTTCAGCATGTGCTTAAGTTCTGTGTTCATCCATACTGGTTTCCTTAAATGCTTCCTATTCTTCCCTCTTTTCGGAATTGTTAACAATTGTGCTTTGAGAATTTCATTTTTCAAGATTTCCCATCCTTCCTGGACATTTTTGTCTTTAAGGATATCCAGCCATTGGATCCCTCCAATTCTCTTTCTGAATCCCTTAAAATCTGCCTTTCTGAAATCTAACCTTGACGTCTGAGTCTTCACAGGTCTTGCTCCTCTAGTTATCCAAAATTCCAAAATAGCATGGTCGCTACCTCCTAGGATCCCAGCCACTTTTACCTCCTCAACCATTTCCTCCCTGTTTATAAAGATTAGATCCAAGGTAGCAGTTCCCCTTGTTTTCTCCCCTACCTTTTGGAAGATAAAGTTGTCAGCAAGAGAGGATAAGAATTTCCTTGACCTGTTAGTTTTGCCTGAGAGAGATTCCCAACAAATGTCTGACAACTATGTCATATTTTTTGGAGAACTTGGCCATTTGATGCATAAAGAGTTCATCCATATCTTCAGCTTGCACAGGCGGCCTGTAGTAAATGCCTACAATGGTGTCCTTTCCATTGTTCTGTCCTTGTATTCTTACCCAAGCAGTTTCCACAGAACTCCCAGTCTCTGAAGCTTCAATCTCTGTGCAGGTATACGCGTTTCTAACATACAATGCGACACCTCCTCCTCGTTTATCAAGTCTGTTTCTTGCAAATAAGTTGTATCCTTCTAGTCTTGTATTCCAATCATGTGTATTGTCCCACCAAGTTTCAGTGATTCCAATGACATCATATTTCTTTTCCTGCGTTAGTAGTTCCAATTCTCCTTGTTTGTTGCCCATGCTTTGTGCATTAGTATAGAAACATTTTAGTTTGTGATTGGTTTCTCTTTCTCCAATATTTGTATTAATTAGATTCTTTTGTCTTTGTTCTTCCTTTCCACTTCTAATAGCAGAGTTCTCAATAGCATTTGTCAGGTGTATGGCTTTTTCTGGTCTTTTGCTTCCCTTCCCATGTTGTTCTAGTTTAAAGCTCTCCTTACAAGTGTAGCAAGGCGACTTCCAAATACATGTTTTCCAGTCTTCGTAAGGTGCACCCCATCTCTAGCAAGTAGTCCATTGTATAGGTAATTCACTCCGTGATCCAGAAGTCCAAATACTCAAAATGTCCCTCCAGAGTATTAAACGCCGTCTTCCATTCATCCCCCTGCTTGATGCGAATAAGATTATACGCCCCCCTGAGGTCAAGCTTAGTAAACCAGCAGGCACTCTTAACTCTGGAGAATACATCAGACATCAGAGGTAACGGGTACTGATATTTAACCATCATCTTGTTAAGGGAACGATAATCAATACACGGTCTTAATGAACCATCTTTCTTGGCCACAAAAAAAACAGCGCCTAAAGGTGACGAGGATGGTCTAATATGACCCTTCTCCAATGACTCCTTTATATAGGATTGCATAGCATCATGTTCGGGTACTGATAAGTTGAAAAGCCGACCCTTGGGAAATTTACACCCAGGCATAAACTCAATTGAACAGTCATAACTCCTATGAGGAGGCAAATATGCAGACTTACTCTCACTAAATACATCAGAAAAATCGGCCAGATAATCAGGAATATCATGAGACTGAGGAGAGGTGGAGAAGTCAGGAGCATCCCTAAGAACACAATGACAACCCCAACTCACCACAGTCCCAGATTTCCAATCCAAAACTGGATTATGAGTTTGCAACCAGGGAAAACCCAGAACAATAGTATCATGCAAATTATGCAGCACCAAAAATTTACAATTTTCTTGGTGGTCTGGCGCAACTCGCATTATCACCTGGGTCCAAAACTGAGGTTTATTCTCTGCCAAAGGAGTAGCATCAATACCCCTCAAAGGAATAGGCGTCCACAGAGGCATCATAGAAAAACCTCAACTTTTAGCAAAGTCCAAATCCATCAGATTCAATGCTGCTCTTGAATCCACAAAAGCCTTAGTGGAAAATGTGGACAAGGAGCAGATCAGAGTAATTGCCAAAAGAAACTTAGTTTGTACACTGCCCACAGCAAATGTGTGTGCAAAACGTTTCTCTCGTTCAGGGCAGACAGAAATAGTATGAGAGGCGTCTCCACAGAAAAAACACAGCTTATTACGCCTTCTAAACTCCTGACGCTGCGCCCTAGACAAAACCCCATCACATTGCATAGGTTCAGACGTTTGTTCAAAAGGTGGCAGCGCCTCCTGTGTAGTTTTACGTTCACGTAAACGCCGATCAACTTGAATGGCTGGCATAGAATCATCCAGACCAGAGGGAACAGGAAATCCCACCATAACATCTTTTACGGTCTCTGATAAACCCTTCCGAAAGAGAGCTGCCAATGCACTATCATTCCATGTAGTAAGGACCGCCCACTTTTGGAATTTTTGACAGTATAACTCTGAAGAATCCTGACTCTGGTTTAATGCCAACAGGGTTCTCTCAGCTTGATCAACAGCATTAGGTTCATCATACAAGAATCCTGAGCTGCTTCCAAGCTAGCCTGCTCTGGTACCATCTGTAATCAGGACCCTGGACTGCATTTATCAAGTAAAGGTACAGAAATTGCACCCTGCTGTGTCTTTGTCTGCTTCCTACCCTTCCGGCACTGCTACATCCCCGTGCCAACCACATCTACACTGCCCTGGGACTACAGCTCCACCTGTGGGGAGCTTCACGATCTTGGCTGCAACACACCACCAGTCCCAGAGGATCTGCATGCAGCATTGGCTTAACATGTCATTTGTCGAATACCACAGGTGGCGTCACGAACTATTCATTTAATCAACTACATTCCACCATTTCAATTCCCCCATTACTTGGGTGCCCAGGGCCACGGACCGGGTCACTGCTGCTGTGACACATCTCGCTGACACCGGCCCAGTACCGAGTACCCCACAGCCCTGGGAGGGCGACCCAACTTGGCGTCACGAACAGAATTACGGATCCCGGTACCCCCCCGGGTCCTGTGTGCCATAGTCTGTGTTTGTGAAAAAGACTGTGTTGGCACCAATTGCCGCCATTTCCGCGCTGCTGCGCGCGCGCGGGAACCGAAAGAGGCGGACCTTCGTGGGCGGAGCCTGCCAGAGAGCGCAAAGAAGTGAAGTGCTGCGTGGGAAGAGAGGACAGCGTGTGAGAAGTGGGAGGAGCTGAGGCCTACAGCCCGGAGCATCGGGCTGCCGGTAAGCTCACTCAACCCCCGGCCCTGGCTAACGTTAACTGGGGGGGAAGAGAATGTCTGTGCCACGCAGCAATGCAGCGGCGGACGCCAGGGAGTAGCGCCCGCCGCAGCGGTCCCCATAATGCCGCTGTCTATGCCCTACCTTCTGGGAGCAGCCTGGCTACCGCAGTACTTAGGTGAGTCACATACCCTGAGTGAATTTAAAGAGAGTTTGTGCAGTTTGTTTAAAGTATAACCTCTGTCTGAAAGCCAGAAAGTGAACATCCTTATTGGACAGCTAACGGGTGCAGCACAGAGAGAGGTGAAAGCCTGGCAGGACACTGACAAAGAGACTTAAAAAGATTCTAGCCAAGCTGAGAAGCACCTTTGACACCCGCACTGCAGCTGAAATCAAGATGCGATTCTTTGCATGTAAGCAGAGAACACAGGACAGTATAAGGGACTATGCTCTTAACCTGCAGGAGGCGCTGCGAGCAGCTAAGCAAGTTGATCCTGACAGTGTGAAGGAGGAAGATAAACTGTTAAAGGAGCAGTTCATTGAAGGACTCTTATCCAGTACCCACAGAGGACAGTTGCACATCATAACCCTGCAAAACCCTGATCTGGACTTTGCTGATTTTAAGGACAGGGCTATTCGGGTCCTGCAGGAATCAACTGACAGCCGTCCAGCGCCCCCTAGGCAGCCAGCTATCACCTACCATCAGGAAGCAATATCTTTTCCTTCCATCCCTGTGGAGGCTGATGCACAGACTCTGGATAAAGATACAACTGAGGAGCTGCGTCTTCAGGTCCAGGAGTTGACCAGGGGTATGGCTGCACTTACTACAACCGTGCAGTCCCTGCAGGTGTCCTCCAAAGAGAAGATCAAGCTTGCTTCCAGTCCAGAGGATGTCCTGTGGCTCCGGAAGAGGAGAACCCCGCCACTCCGAGGAAGTAACAACGACCTCTATGACCAGGACGGACGTCCCATCTGCCGTCGCTGCTACAAGGCAGGTCATCTTGCAAGATTTTGTCCTTTAAACGAGCGACCCCTGGGGCAGAGGGCCAACCCCGAGGAGTAGGACCACCAGGCCCAAGGAACTGGCGAGCGAAGTATGTTGGAGGGAGACCGGTCCTTCCTGTGGTGATTGACAGCATCCCCATGAATGCTTTGCTGGACACTGGCTCCCAGGTGACCACTATGCCCTATATCCTCTACAAGCGGTATTGGGCTGACTCTGAACTCACCCGTGGCCCAAATGATGAACTAACAGTACTAGCCAGTAATGGTTAGTCTTTACCACAAGTGGGATGTAAAGAAATTACTGTTAAAGTGGGGAGGGTGGAGTTAAAATCTCAAGGTCTGATAGTTGTGGATATTGATCGACGAGAATGTAATCCCATGATGACTCTTGGTACAAATGTAATTGAAAATTGTCTTTCCGAGGTTATTGTCTTGTTACAACAGGTGGCTGAGACTGCTGGTTCCAGTGAACAACGAGTCCTGCAGAAGGAGATCAAGGCCCTGATGCAAAGACAGAAGGTAGAACTCTCTGGCGGAGAAATTGGTAGTGTCAGAGTGAGTGATGCTTTCCCCATTGCAATACCCCCCAGATGTTAAATGTTGATTTGGTGTCGGGCAGCCATAGGCCTCAGAGGGAAGGATTACCAGGCATTGGTGGAACCAGTGTATTCTGATAGCAGGCCCACTGTCCTGACAGCCAGAGGGGTGGTTGATGTACGTAAAGGGAGAGTACCTGTACGCCTTTTGAAATGTGGAGAGGAGGAGGTCACAATACCTCGGTATGCCACAATTGCTAAGCTGCTCACTGTTAATAACAACTCTTTGCAGGCAGCAGAGCCCTTGGTCTCATCCGATCAGGTGAAGGACAATGGCTCTGTGAAGCAGATGGAGGAGTGGTGCCAGCAACTGCAGGTGGGGACTGACTCTACACCTTCATACCAGAAAAATGGGGTTTACAGAGTGACACAATAATATGAGCGGGTATTCAGTAAGCACCCACTAGATTTTGGACAGGCAAAAGGGGTTCAACATCATATCCCCACTGGAGATCATCCACCCATTAAAGAAAGGTACCGGCCTATACCCCCAACACAATACCAATGTGCTAAAGGGATGTTGAGAGAGATGAAGGAAGCTGGGGTTATCAGAGACAGTTGTAGCCCCAGGGCAGCTCCAATAGTTTTTGTAAAGAAAAAGGATGGTACCATGAGAATGTGTGTTTATTACAGAAAAATTAACAGCATTACACATAAAGATGCCTACCCATTACCCAGAATTGAAGAGTCATTAGCTACACTTAAAACTGCTAACTACTTTTCCACCTTGGATCTCATCAGTGGGTATTGGCAGGTTCCCGTGGCAGAGGCAAACAAGGAGAAAACCGCATTTACCACCCCAATGGGTCTCTGTGAGTTCAATTATATGCCATTTGGGCTCTGCACCGCCCCAGGAACATTTCAACGGCTGATGGAGTGCTGCCTGGGACACATGAACTTTGAGACAGTCCTGTTGTACCTTGATGATGTCATTGTTTTCTCCAAGACTTATGAAGACCATCTGGAGCACCTGGCTGAGGTGTTTGAAGCCTTGTCCAATTCTGGCCTAAAGGTGAAGCCTTCCAAATGCCACCTCCTGAAGCCCAAGGTACAGTACCTCGGTCATGTAGTGAGTGCAGAAGGTGTGGCACCAGATCCTGACAAAGTCACAGTCATCCGGGACTGGCCAAAGCCCAGCAACCTCCATAAAGTACGTCAATTCCTCGGGTTGGTAGGCTACTACCGAAGGTTCATCAAAGGCTTCACTGAAATAGCCACTCCTATGCAAAATCTTCTGGTGGGGCAGTCCAAGAAAGCCAAACAGAAGAATTCCACATTTGACTGAGGAGTTGGAGAGGTCCTTCACCGGACTGAAGATGGCTCTCACAGGAGATGAAGTTCTGGCCTATCCAGATTATGACAAACCCTTTGTGTTGTATACTGATGCCAGCAACGTGGGACTGGGAGCAGTACTGTCACAGGTACAGAATGGCAAAGAAAGGGTGATCTCCTATGCCAGCAGGAAGCTTCGCCCCACTGAAAGGAACCCAGACAACTATAGTTCCTTCAAGCTGGAGTTCCTCGCCATAGTCTGGGCTATGACTGAAAGATTCAAGCATTACCTAGCTTCAGCCAAGTTTACCATTTTCACGGACAACAACCCGTTTACTCACTTGGACACTGCAAAACTAGGTGCACTGGAGCAGCGATGGATGGCTCGGCTGTCTAACTATGAGTTTACCATCAAGTACCGAGCCGGGCACAAGAATGCCAATGCTGATGCGCTGTCCAGAATGCCTAATCTGCCAGATGCAGGAGAAGACCCTGAGGCTCTTGAAGAAATAGAGTTACCTCCCTTCCACCGGCCACTTGCGGCCCAGCGTGCGCAAGGAGTGAGAAACAGACGGTCTGGCTTGAAAGAGGTCACCCTAAATCCATTGCCCCATCATGACTGGGCAGAAACTCAGGATAATGACCCCGTAGTCTGCCTGGTGAAGGAGCTACTGTCACAAGCTGATTCACACCCAGAGTCGAATGCTCCGGAGGAAACCCAGCAGTTGTGGAAGGAGAGAGGCCGGCTGTTCACTTATGAAGGAAAGCTGTGTCGGAGGAGTATCAATGCCCGCACTCATGAGCTGGTTTGTCAGGTGATAGTCCCAAAGAGAGAGGCATCAATGGTCCTGGAGGCATACCACAATGGAGCTGGCCACTTCGGATGGAAGAAGTTGGAAGTATTGTTCCGGGAGAGATTCTACTGGGCTGGTATGAGGAAAGCCATTGAAAAGTGGTGCCGGGAGTGTGGACAATGTAACCTGCGCAGAAAGGATCGAGACAGCCCGAGAGCTCCTCTGCAGCCAATAGTGACCAAGCAGCCACTCGAGTTGGTTGCCCTGGACCATGTGAAGTTGGTCCCAAGCCGGTGGGGCTACATCTATGCTCTTACCATCGTGGATCACTACTCAAAATTCCTGGTAGTTGTGCCTGTCAAAGATCAAACAGCCAGGACAGCAGCCAGAGCCTTTCAACAGCACTTCTGTAGACCACATGGGTATCCTGAGCGAGTGCTTACAGATCAAGGTCCCGCTTTTGAGGCCGAAGTGTTCCAGCAATTCTGATTGTAAGAAGATCCGGACAACACCGTACCACCCACAGACCAATGGCATGTGTGAGAAGATGAACCAGGTGGTGATCGACCTGCTGAAGACCTTGCCTTTGGAGGAGAGGAATCTGTGGCCAGAAAAGTTGCCAGATCTGGTGGACCTCTACATTCACATTCCTGTGAATTCCACCAACTGCACTCCAGCCTACCTAATGAGAGCAAGGCCTGGTAAGCTGCCTATTGATTTGGATATCGGAGTCCTGACACCTGAAGTGACATCACCAGATGCTGAGTGGGATACAGAGAGGCAGCAACAGTACAGAAGAGTACAAGAATGTGTGGAAAAGAATACTAGCTCAGGCAAGACAAAAGCAAGAAAGGCACTACAATCAGCATGCACCTGCAGTTCCCTTGTCACCAGGAGAACAAGTCCTCAAGAGAAAAAGAAGACTGTATAAATTGGATGACCAATGGGAAGCTGAACCCTACACCATTCTACCCTCAAACTTTGACAATACCAAGGTGTGCCTTATTAGTAAAGATGGAGGAGAAACCTCAGCAGCAGTATCAAGGGATCATTTGAAATTATGCCCTGATCAGTTAAAAGAAAGAATGGAAGAACAAGATAACATCCAACCCATAGAAGAAGAAAAGGTCAGCACCATACTTGGAGAATTCCCTGCAAATTGGACTAAAGTAAATGATGCAATAGTGGTGCCAGTGTTGACATTTCCCCACCTGGTAGCACAGGAAGAAGTGACTCAAGAAAATCCTGAAGATTAGAAAAATCAGGCAGCAGATGCCACACCAGCAGTGGAGCCAGAGAGTCCTCGCCCTGCCAGTGGTGAACCTGTTATACCCATGGTGAGTCTAAGAGTTCGCAGACAATCTAGTATCCCTGTGCCATGCAGAACCACCAGTAGTGTATCCAGTACATTACACACTACACCAGTAGTTAGCCCCAGACAACCAGTGTTACGCAGGTCTACCCGTACTACACAAGGTATACCACCCATCAGATATCGTATATAGCTAAGTTTATGTAAATGTTGAAATTGTATATATCTATGTAACTGTTCTCAAGTTTTGTGCCTACAGGTAATCTGTAAGAGTTTCCTTTGAATTTTCCAGTTTTTACCTTGTTTTATGGACACTGAACCACAGGACTGTGTGTGGTCAAAAACTTTCTTTGTAATTAGTTCACAATTTGCCCAGGAATGGACCATGGACATTGATGCTTGGACTTGTCATCATAGGACTGTTTTTGGAGCTTTTGGATTTTGTACATTTTTCATTTTTTCAAATCTTGTAACCTTCATATTGTTTACATGTTTATATGTTTTTCATCAGCCCAGGAGTGTTGACTTGCACTAGGGGGAATGTGGCGCCCCCAGGAGTATGGCCGCCACAGTGGCTTTGCCTTCCTCCAAGGAGGGTAATGCCAGGCTTGGAAGCAGTGAAGGGTTTCTCTCGCAGTTAACCTATACATGCAACACAGTTCCACTCCAGGCCAGCAGGGGGGACTCTGAACCGGAATTGAAGGGAGGAGTGCTCTCTGAGGGCCAAGAGGAAGGAGTGGTCAGTTAGTGTGAGGAGGGTGAAGTGTGCAGACATGAGGGAGAAGCGCAGAGATCGAGCGGAGAGAAAGGCTCATTTCCAGTGAGAGCGCATGAACTGGAGCCTGATCTCCATGGTTGTATGGATACTAATGGTCCTGCAATAGACACCAGAGGAGTAGGAGGCTGTAAATGCCCTACCGCCATCTAAGACTAGGAGGCACAACAGCACGGAGTGAGCCAAGAGAGGAATAGCAGCTACAGCTGTCTGCCATACGAGGAGTGCTAGTAGAAGAGAATTAGGAGGAACTTCAGTGTAACTCAGTACTAGGAGTGCTTCACTCAAATAAGCGCTAAGGAGACTGTACAGCCCATCTGCTGAGAGAGAATCCTGAGCTGCTTCCAAGCTAGCCTGCTCCGTTACCATCTGCAATCAGGACCCTGGACTGCATTTATCAAGTAAAGGTACAGAAATTGCACCCTGCTGTGTATTTGTCTGCTTCCTACCCTTCCGGCACTGCTACATCCCCGTGCCAACCACATCTACACTGCCCTGGGACTACAGCTCCACCTGTGGGGAGCTTCACCATCTTGGCTGCAACACACCACCAGCCCCAGAGGATCTACATGCAGCGTCGGCTTAACATCTCACTTGCCGAATACCACAGGTGGCGTCACGAACTATTCATTTAATCAACTACATTCCACCATTTCAATTCCCCCATTACTTGGGCGCCCAGGGCCACGGACCGGGTCACTGCTGCTGTGACACATCCCGCTGACACCGGCCCAGTACCGAGTACCCCACAGCCCTGGGATGGCGACCCACAAGCATCTTTGGTTTTTGAGATAGGTTACGGGAAGTACCGCTCACCCGACCCTTACAAAAACTGTAAGATGTCAGTGAATAGTAAAGTTGTTACAGGAATGGTAAACACTGCAGTGTCCCTAAAAAGATCCAGATCAGGGATCCTTGAGGTCGTCAGATCCTTCTAGTCACACCTCTTGGGGAAGAGGGAGCTGGATCAGGATGAGATATTGGATTTCCTGGCTGAAGCCGTCCCCAATCCATGGGTAGATCCCTCTCTTGATGTTTTAATAGAGATGATCAGGGAAGAGGAAGTTAAGTTGGCGATGATGGGCTTGCCCTTAAGAAATCGCCCGCTCCAGATGGCTTAACATCTTAATTCTATAAGACCTTTAAGGACACCATGGTTCCCCCCATAACTGAGGTATTCAATGAGTGTCTTTCCTTGGGCACTCTGCCAATGAGGAGGTCTGCCCTGATCATCTTGCAAAAAGGTAAGGAGTAAGGACCCGTCTTGCATTGAGAATTGGCATCCCATTGCGCTTCCCAATGCAGACAGGGAGGTTCTGGCAGCGGTGTGTTTAATTGGATGGTGAAAGTTGCACTTTTAGAGACCTCTGCTCCAGGTTGCAGCACATTTAGTGTTGTGCTCTGTGTCCAAGAGGCAGCAAAGCAGGGTAGGGCTGATTAATGGAAGGGATACATGATGTGGATGTGAAAATTAGTGTGGGTGCTGGTGTTGTGGAATGTGAAATGGAGATGGGTAACAATAATGTTGAAATGAGGAAACTCCATTAATACAAATTCACATGATTAACGGTGCGCACACACCTGAAACGTGTTGATGCATGTCATGTGAATTTGTATCTCTGTCTGTGTATGTCCTCCAAATCTCTTATGTGAATGAAAGAATCACAGTTCGTGGAGCTGGAGTTTCCACATTTCTGCATTTTCTACACCTTGACAAGGCACTTCCGAGCTCTGAACACCCTCAAGATGCAATCACGGTGAGCTGGTTTTAAAGTGGCTCGTAGTCCGAAGAGAAGGACAATAAAGGAAAACAGTATGTGACACCAAATCTGAGGGGAAGGAGAAGAAGGGAAGTAGGAAGAAGAAAGCTGTCTAACTCAATCACCAAGGATGGAGGTACCCACTCTGTTGACGCTGACGTCCATTAACCCCTTAATGACCAATGACGGGCAGAGTCCGTCATTGAACGCCTCCTTCCTGTTTGGTGTACGCTCTGGCAATGAGCCTGAACCTTTTCCAGCACATGTGCGCCTAACAGCCGCAGGTGGAATCGCGATCTACCCATGGCTGTTAAGATGTTAAACGCCGCTGTCAAACTCTGACACCAAAATGATACCAATAAAAACGTCAGATCGGCATGCAAAAAATAAGTCCTCACCCGGTCCCAGATCCCGAAAAATGGAGACACTACGGGTCTCGGAAAATGGCAACATTTTTTTTTTAAAAACTTTGAAATTTTTTTCACCACTTAAGTAAAAAAAAACCTAGACATGTTCGGTGTCTATGAACTTGTAATGACCTGGAGAATTATATGGCTGTGTGCACACGCTGCGGATTTTGCTGCGGTGTACAGTACCATGATTCCCTATGGGAATCAAAAACCGCAATGCAGACAGTGCGGAATTTTCAGCGCGGATTATCTGCGGTTTTCAATCCGCAGAAAGAATTGACATGTCAATTCTTTCTGCGGATTCTGCTGCGGTTTGCCATCTCCTCCATTGAGGAGATGAAAAACCGCAGGGCAAAACCGCAGAGCAATCCGCAGGTAAAACCGCAGGTCTTTTGACCTGCGGTTTCATCTGCGGATTTTACAAAATCCGCGCGGATGAATCCGCACATAATCTGCAGCGTGTGCACACAGCCTATTGGTATGCCAGGTTTAGCATTTAGTGATCATGGTTAAAAAAAATTCAAAAAAACAATTGTGGAATTGCACTTTTTTTTTTGCAATTTCACCACATTTCACCACTTTTTCAGTACATGATATGGTACAACCAATGGTGCTATTCAAAAGTACAACTTGTCACGCAAAAAACAAGCCCTCACATGGTCATATTGATGAAAAAATAAAAAAGTTATGGCTCTGGGAAGAAGGGGAGTAAAAAATGGAAACGCAAAAGCGGAAATATCCCTGGTCCTTAAGGGGTTAGTGTAGCCAGCATAAAGTAAAATATGGTGGGATTTGTGGACTTTGATCATATCAGCCGGGTGCTGAGATCAGGCTGCCAGATTCAGCAGCTGTGTTTAAAGCTAAAAGGGAGTGGAGACTTGGGCCCTTCTATTGGTCTCTTGCGGCAGAGCCATATACCGGTGTGGCGGTCCTTTTTACAGCACCTGTGGAATGTCGACAAGTTATTAAGAAAAGGGTGGTGCCTGATCTTAGATGTCCTCTTGAAGGGACAAGAGATTCAGCTCATCAACATTCATGGTCCCAAATCTAAATGGGATGGCAGGTCATCTTTGGAGAGGACTTCAACACTGTCATGAGGACACGAGATAGAAGAGGTTCCATAGACACATAGACGTCGCCCTTAATAGTATAGCTAGGGAGGCTCGCCTGGTGGTTGCCCACATTCTGCATACTCCAGGCCACGAGGGTTCACCTATCATAGAGGGAACTGTAGGTCTACAAAAGATAGGTTATATTTAAAGTAGGAAGCCGTCTCTTCAGCAGTGTCTGTTGTTGAGATGGATTTCTCTGACCACTGTTTAATTTTGCTCTCTGTGAATGTTACAGAGACCCTCCGGATGGGAAGAGGCTTTTGGAGGCTAAATTTGTCTCTCTTGGGAGAAGTGGAGATAAAACAGTCCTTTTCTTCACAGCAAGGTGCCCTTACTGGATCTTTGTAGTAGTAGGGCAGAGTGATTGGAGATGTTCAGGAAAAGGGTGGCAAGATACTTCCGCCAGTTCTCAAGCCTCAGAAGTCTGGATAGCTACAGCTTGTATCAGAGCACAAGGAGAAAACTGGAGTATCTTGTCTAGATTGGTGTCAGGAAGGTGTCACGTCCCCCTGGAAGACTTAGAATTAGACGGTAACATCGGGTAATGAATCGCAGTCCTCTTTAGAGACTGTCTGATTCATGTCCTAATTTAAATGGATTTCCCTTTCACTGACACTATATACAGAGCTCCTCTGTATAATGTCACTGATGATCACTGTATTGAACTCTGACTCTATATACAGAGCTCCTATGTACAGTATAATGTCATTGGTGATGACTGTATTACCTGTACACTATATACAGAGCTCCTGTGTATAATGTCACCGGTGATCACTGTATTATCTGTACACTGACACTATATACAGAGCTCCTGTGTATAATGTCACCGGTGATCACTGTATTTTCTGTACACTGACACTATATACAGAGCTCCTGTGTATAATGTCACCGGTGATCACTGTATTATCTGTACACTATACACTATATACAGAGCTCCTGTGTATAATGTCACTCATGATCCCTGTATTACCTGTACGCTATACACTATATACAGAGCTCCTGTGTATAATGTCACTCATGATCCCTGTATTACCTGTACACTATACACAGAGCTCCTGTGTATAATGTCACTGCTGTTCACTGTATTATCTGTACACTATATACAGAGCTCCTGTGTATAATGTCACTGCTGATCACTGTATTACCTGTACACTGACACTATATACAGAGCTCCTGTGTACAATGTCACCAGTGATCACTGTATTAGGCCGGTTTCACATTTGCGCTTCAGGGCGCAGCGACGGCCTGCGCACGGCCACTGCTAAGCCCCGCCCCCTGCTGCGCCTCCACCAGTAACTCCGCCTCCGGGCGCATGACGCTGCATGCGTCATGCGTCCCCTATCTTTATCACTGAGGACGCAGGCCGTGCGCAGTATGCGTTTGGCGGCGCCTGCGTCCTTCTGATGGTGCGCCGACCAGCGCCAAACGCAACCTGTTGCAATTTGGTTGCGCTCGGCGCACCGTCAAAAGGACGCAGGTGCCGCCTAACGCATACTGCGCACGGCCTGTGTCCTCAGTGATAAAAATAGGTGACACATGACGCATGCAGCGTCATGTGCCCAGAGGCGGAGCTACTGGCGGAGGCGCGGCAGGGGGTGGGGCTTAGCGGCGGCCGTGCGCAGGCCGTCGCTGCACCCTGAAGAGCAAATGTGAAACCGGCCTTACCTGTACACTGGCACTATATACAGAGGTCCTGTGCATAATCTCACCAGTGATCACTGTATTACCTGTACACTGACACTATATACAGAGCTCCTGTGTATAATATCACTGGTGGTCACTGTATTACCTTTACACTTTCATTATATACTGTATGCTATGTACAGCAATCCTATGTATAATGGAACTTATGGTGCATTTTTTATTAGTATTTGGCTCCTTCCCTGTCCCTAATGCTAGGGGTACCATAGCTCACCTTGTTCCCTGGATTACTTCTCATGGCGAAGACGCGGGGCCACATACTTTGCCTTAGCTGCTGAAACTGCCCTGAGTTTGAACTCTTCACACAACCAGGGAAGAGGGGCGTAGTAGTGTACCATAATACACAAACCAGACTAATAATGTAATACAAATAGAGATAAAGGAAAATACCAATTATACAACTATACTCACACAAACAAAAAAAGTAAACACCGAGGAGTGGAGGATGGGGAATAACCAAAGTAGGAGAAGGAATTAGCATACAACCAAAACCTTGCAACAGTGTCAGATAAATCCACCAAACACCTTCTCAAACAAGAAAAACAAACCACCATCTCCTAACCATGCAGAATGAAGCTAACCCTCGCAATGAGTGCCTGCTAGGGCCCAGAATACATAGGATAAGGGAGTGGCTAACAGTGAATAGCAGAGCCTTAATGCAGGAAAGCTTCCAAGAGCTCTCAACTGAGCAGATTAATCCCTGCACTGCTAAAAGAAACCTGCACCATTTAATATGAAGAAGTGCTTCTAAACAGTGCAGGAGTAGGAGAAATCAAATGCTGCAGTCTTCTGGATCCTTTCTATCGCAGTAAACCTGTGACACCTAGGATGCAAACCCAGATTTCTAACTCTGGGTACTATATTGAGACCCAAAGTCCTTTGGTAATCTTCAGATTTCATGATGCCTTCCACACAGTCAAAGCACCCAGTGCCAGAGGCAGCAAAACAACCCCAAAACATTTGAACCTTCATCATGTTTGATTGTAGGTACTGTGTTCTTTTCTTTGTAGGCTTCATTCCATTTTCAGTAAACAGCAGAATGATGTGCTTCACCAAAAAGCTCTATCTTGGTCTCATCTGTCCACAATAAGCTTTCCCTTAAGGATTTTGGCTTACTCACATACATTTTGACAGTCTAGCTGCTTTATGTCTCTGCATCAACAATGGGGACCTCCTGGGTGTCCTGCACTGGCATCAATGCACCCTGAGCCTGCAGGACAGCTTGAATTTCTTTGGAGCTTGATTGAGGTTGTGTATCCACCATCCGGACAATCCTGTGTTGCAACTTGTCATCAATTCTTCTCTGCAGTCCACATCCAGGGAAATTAGATATAGTGCCTTGGGTTGGAAACTTCTTGATTATGTTGTGCACCGTGGACAAAGGAACATCAAGATATCTGGAGAATGACTAAAGCCTTAAGATTGTTGATATTTTTCAACAATTTTGGTTCTCAAGTTCTCTTTTCTTCTCATCCTACATGCTTAGTGTGGCACATACAGACACACAATGCAAAGACTGAGTCAACTTCTCCCCTTTTTATCTGGTTTCAGGTGTGATTTCCATATTGTGCACACATGTGTTACTTGCCACAGGTGAGTTTTAACAAGCATCACATACTTGAATCAAAGTTTACCCACAATTTTGGAAAGGTGCAAACAATTTTGTTCGGCTCATTTTTGCTTATTTTTTGTGTAACATTATGTCCAATTTGCCTTTTTTCTTTTTTTTTGTGTTGTTCCAGTACATACAAAGGAAATAAACATGTGTATAAATAAAACATGTAATTGCAATATTTTTTTGTGAGAAATACTTAATTTTCTGGAACAATTCCATGGGTGCCAATACTTTCAGCCATTGTTATTGTTATGTTTTTCATTTTTATAATAACAGATCTGCAGGATGTAACTCAATGATACAAGATAAGTCATGTAATATATTTACAAAGTGATGAAACTTTTCATATGGAGCATGCTTGGAGTTGTAGTCTCACCACAGCTGGAGAGATACAGGCTGGAAACCACTAATCTGTCTCCGGATGACTAAGACCAAGGAGCGTTTCATCCTGCACAGGTCGAGATGACACAATGACTATTCTACTTTCACAGTCCCTCGTTATCTAGATGTTTTGTTCTGATGCTTTCTTCCACCACGGAACCTGAATGTAGAGCAGCCTGGAGAGGTTTCCTGATGGGATTTGATATTTAGATCATGTTCCGCTCCGGAGTCTGTCTCTCAATTGTTTTCATCCCGCTAATGTGTAACACAAGATTCAAGGTCAATCCTCCAGTGATAACATAAACGTGTCAGTAAGTCAACAGAAGCTCCTGAACATATGTGCCAAGACATCTGTGTCTCCGTTAGCACATCATCCAGTAGGGTCATTGACCCAGCACAGTATCATTGTCCTTGTGAGAACATGGAAGTCTATGAACCTTGTCTTGTGCGGCTAAACTCACAATCTAAGGTGAAGAACAATGGTGCTGTGATTGATGCAAGGCAGGGACTACTGGAGGGGACTAACCATAGGGGACTACTGGAGTGGACTACGGGAGGGGACTACAGAAGAGGATTACCGAAGGGGACTGCTGGAGGGGACTACCAGAGAGGACTACTGGTTGGGACTACTGGAGGGGGCTCCCGGAGGGCAATAACAGACGGGACTACTGGCGGGTGTAGTGTCTGTCTAATGAAGGAAACCGTGTATTATGTCCTATTTGTTACAGTGGTTTATGAGTGGATAATAAACCGCATGGACTTTGTGAAGAAATCGTTCCTGTGAGACTGAATCCTGTTTCCAAATGAGTGGCCTCCAACAAACTCAGTAAGCGCTGTCATACACCATGCACCCCATGTTTTTACTGCACC
The DNA here is from genome assembly GCF_039654945.1 of Dendrobates tinctorius. Lineage (NCBI taxonomy): Eukaryota > Metazoa > Chordata > Amphibia > Anura > Dendrobatidae > Dendrobates > Dendrobates tinctorius. The sequence continues at coordinate 2,328,376 of NW_027361991.1, read as the reverse complement.
CCCTCTGTGTCATCTTCTTCATGGACCAGACATGATTGAGGAGGACTCTACCGTGCCCTCTTCTGTCCATGCACCCCATGTTTTCACTATGCCCCCTCTGTGCCATCTTCTTCATGGATGAGACATGATTGAGGAGGACTCTACCATGCCCTCTTCTGTCCATGCACCCCATGTTTTCACTATGCCCCCCTCTGTGCCATCTTCTTCATGGATGAGACATGATTGAGGAGGACTCTACCGTGCCCTCTTCTGTCCATGCACCCCATGTTTTCACTATGCCCCCTCTGTGCCATCTTCTTCATGGATGAGACATGATTGAGGAGGACTCTACCATGCCCTCTTCTGTCCATGCACCCCATGTTTTCACTATGCCCCCTCTGTGCCATCTTCTCCACGTATCAGACATGATTGAGGAGGACTCTACCATGCCCACTTCAGTCCATGCACCCCTTGTTTTCACTGCGCCCCCTCTGTGCCATCTTCTCCACGTATCAGACATGATTGAGGAGAACTCTACCATGGCCACTTCTGTCCATGCACCCCATATTTTCCTTGCGCCCCCTCTGTGCCATCTTCACAGATCGGACATGATTGAAGAGGACTCTACCATGTCCACTTCTGTCCATGCACCCCTTGTTTTCCTTGCGCCCCCTCTGTGCCATCTTCTTTACGGATCAGACATGATTGAGGAGGGCTCTACCATGCCCACTTCTGTCCATGCACCCCATATTTTCCTTGCGCCCCCTCTGTGCCATCTTCACAGATCGGACATGATTGAAGAGGACTCTACCATGTCCACTTCTGTCCATGCACCCCTTGTTTTCCTTGCGCCCCCTCTGTGCCATCTTCTTTACGGATCAGACATGATTGAGGAGGGCTCTACCATGTTCACTTCTGTCCATGCACCGCATGTTTTCACTGTGCCCCCTCTGTGCCATCTTCTTCACAGATTGGACATGATTGAGGAGGACTCTACCATGTCCACTTCTGTCCATGTGCTCCATGTTTTCCATGTGCCCCCTCTGTGCCATCTTCTTTACAGATCAGACATGATTGAGGAGGACTCTACCATGACCACTTCTGTCCATGCACCCCATGTTTTCCTTGCGCCCCCTCTGTGCCATCTTCTTCACAGATCGGACATGATTGAAGAGGACTCTACCATGTCCACTTCTGTCCATGCACCCCATGTTTTCACTGTGCCCCCTCTGTGCCATCTTCTTCACAGATTGGACATGATTGAGGAGGACTCTACCATGTCCACTTCTGTCCATGTGCTCCATGTTTTCCATGTGCCCCCTCTGTGCCATCTTCTTTACAGATCAGACATGATTGAGGAGGACTCTACCATGACCACTTCTGTCCATGCACCCCATGTTTTCCTTGCGCCCCCTCTGTGCCATCTTCTTCACAGATCGGACATGATTGAAGAGGACTCTACCATGTCCACTTCTGTCCATGCACCCTCACTGTGACATCTTCTCCATATATCAGACATGATATAAAAAAAACCAGGGGAAGAGTCTTGAGGAGATCATTTGCATATTCCCAGTGCCTTCTGGGATAATTGAAGAGTCTCCGCGAGCTCAACGATCACTGGGTTTTGGCGGTTGCAGCTGAAAAGAGGAAATCGGAAAACCAGGGGAAGAGTCTTGAGGAGATCATTTGCATATTCCCAGTGCCTTCTGGGATAATTGAAGAGTCTCCGCGAGCTCAACGATCACTGGGTTTTGGCGGTTGCAGCTGAAAAGAGGAAATCGGAAAACCAGGGGAAGAGTCTTGAGGAGATCATTTGCATATTCCCAGTGCCTTCTGGGATAATTGAAGAGTCTCCGCGAGCTCAACGATCACTGGGTTTTGGCGGTTGCAGCTGAAAAGAGGAAATCGGAAAACCAGGGGAAGAGTCTTGAGGAGATCATTTGCATATTCCCAGTGCCTTCTGGGATAATTGAAGAGTCTCCGCGAGCTCAACGATCACTGGGTTTTGGCGGTTGCAGCTGAAAAGAGGAAATCGGAAAACCAGGGGAAGAGTCTTGAGGAGATCATTTGCATATTCCCAGTGCCTTCTGGGATAATTGAAGAGTCTCCGCGAGCTCAACGATCACTGGGTTTTGGCGGTTGCAGCTGAAAAGAGGAAATCGGAAAACCAGGGGAAGAGTCTTGAGGAGATCATTTGCATATTCCCAGTGCCTTCTGGGATAATTGAAGAGTCTCCGCGAGCTCAACGATCACTGGGTTTTGGCGGTTGCAGCTGAAAAGAGGAAATCGGAAAACCAGGGGAAGAGTCTTGAGGAGATCATTTGCATATTCCCAGTGCCTTCTGGGATAAGTGAAGAGTCTCCGCGAGCTCAACGATCACTGGGTTTTGGCGGTTGCAGCTGAAAAGAGGAAATCGGAAAACCAGGGGAAGAGTCTTGAGGAGATCATTTGCATATTCCCAGTGCCTTCTATCGGCGCGCGAAGTTTGGCTCATCTTTCATCGTTTTTAAGAAATCTCAAGATGGAAGAGGCCAGGAGCCATTTGGTGAGCTGCATTTCTTGCTACATGTTCACAGACTTACCAGTGGAAAAGCCAAACTTCACATGCCACAAATGCAAGCTTGTGTCCCTGTTGGAGGAAAAGTTGCAAAATCTCGAAGAGAGGTTAGCTACGTTGAAGATCATTAAGGAAGGTGAAGAGTTCTTGGACAGAGCAGAATTATCTCTTCATGTTACAGAAAGAGAAGAAATTCGAAGTGCACCTGAAGAAACAGAGGAATGGAGACATGTGACCCAGAGAAGCAGGAGGATCAGGAGGCAGTCAGCACCCATACTGCTCAGAAACCAGTACCAGGCTCTCACGCAGGAAAATGATGAAGAAATACATCAGGATAAGACTTTGCCAACAAACAGCAACCTTGTACGCCCTCAGAGTCCTCCTGGATGGAGAAAGAAAAATGTTGTGAAGAAGAAACGGAGAGTGGTGGTCATGGGGGATTCCCTGCTGAGAGGAACAGAGGCCGCTATCTGCAGACCGGATATAACTTCAAGAGAAATGTGCTGTCTTCCAGGTGCAAAAATTAAAGATGTGTCTGACAGGATATCAGGACTCTTCAGACCTACAGATGACTACCCATTCCTGCTACTACATGTGGGGACAAATGACACCGCAAGAAACGACCTGGAAACCATCTGCAGAGACTTTGAAGACTTAGGCAAGAAAGTGAAAGAACTGGGAGCGCAGGTGGTCTTCTCTTCCATCCTCCCAGTGGATGGCCATGGAACCAGGAGGTGGAATAAGATTCTGCAGGTGAACAAGTGGCTACGTCGATGGTGCCGTCAGCAACGATTTGGATTTCTGGATCACGGAGTGAACTACTTATACGATGGACTACTTGCTAGAGATGGGGTGCACCTTACGAAGACTGGAAAGCATGTATTTGGAAGTCGCCTTGCTACACTTGTAAGGAGAGCTTTAAACTAGAACAACATGGGAAGGGAAGCAAAAGACCAGAAAAAGCCATACACCTGACAAATGCTATTGAGAACTCTGCTATTAGAAGTGGAAAGGAAGAACAAAGACGAAAGAATCTAATTAATAAAAATATTGGAGAAAGAGAAACCAATCACAAACTAAAATGTTTCTATACTAATGCACAAAGCATGGGCAACAAACAAGGAGAATTGGAACTACTAACACAGGAAAAGAAATATGATGTAATTGGAATCACTGAAACTTGGTGGGACAATACACATGATTGGAATACAAGACTAGAAGGATACAACTTATTTGCAAGAAACAGACTTGATAAACGAGGAGGGGGTGTCGCATTGTATGTTCGAAACGCGTATATCTGCACAGAGATTGAAGCTTCAGAGACTGGGAGTTCTGTGGAAACTGTTTGGGTAAGAATACAAGGACGGAACAATGGAAAGGACACCATTGTAGGCATTTACTACAGGCCGCCTGTGCAAGCCGAAGATATAGATGAACTCTTTATGCATCAGATGGCCAAGTTCTCCAAAAAATATGACATAGTTGTCATGGGAGATTTCAACTATCCAGACATTTGTTGGGAATCTCTCTCAGGCAAAACTAACAGGTCAAGGAAATTCTTATCCTCTCTTGCTGACAACTTTATCTTCCAAAAAGTAGGGGAGAAAACAAGGGGAACTGCTACCTTGGATCTAATCCTTATAAACAGGGAGGAAATGGTTGAGGAGGTAAAAGTGGCTGGGACCCTAGGAGGTAGCGACCATGCTATTTTAGAATTTTGGATAACTAGAGGTGGAAGACCTGTGAAGACTCAGACGTCAAGGTTAGATTTCAGAAAGGCAGATTTTAAGGGATTCAGAAAGAGAATTGGAGGGATCCAATGGCTGGATATCCTTAAAGACAAAAATGTCCAGGAAGGATGGGAAATCTTGAAAAATGAAATTCTCAAAGCACAGTTGTTAACAATTCCGAAAAGAGGGAAGAATAGGAAGCATTTAAGGAAACCAGGATGGATGAACACAGAACTTAAGCACATGCTAAAAAGGAAGAAAAAAATGTTTATAAAATGGAAAGAGGGAGGCATATCTAAAGAAGAATATAATGCTGTCTGCAGAACCTGCAGGGCACAAATCAGATTAGCTAAAGCTGAAAATGAACTGAGGCTTGCAAGAGATGTCAAAAGCAATAATAAAGGATTTTGGGGATATGTCAAAAGTAAAAGAAAAGTCAAAGATGCTATAGGATTTTTACAGGATGAAAATGATGAAATGGTAAGACAGGATGTTGAGAAGGCTGAACTTTTAAATTCCTATTTTGCATCTGTTTTCTCTCAGAAAGGAAATGCAACATCAACTGTTATTCACTGTCCTATTAAGGGAATAGAAGAATCCAGGATATCTATAAACAGAAAGATAGTGAGGAAACACTTAGCTAACCTAAATGAATTCAAGTCTCCAGGTCCAGATGAATTACACCCCAGAGTACTGAAGGAGATAGCAGAAGAAATTTTTGAACCCCTCTCCATAATCTTTGAAAATTCTTGGAGAACAGGAGAAGTGCCAGAAGACTGGAGAAGAGCAAATGTTGTTCCTATCTTCAAAAAGGGGAAGAAGGTGGACCCAGGCAACTATAGGCCGGTGAGTCTGACTTCTATACCAGGAAAGATCTTTGAACAAATTATTAAACAACATGTATGTCAATACCTGGATAAGAATGAAGTGATCAAACAGAGTCAGCATGGGTTTCTAACTAATAAGTCATGTCAGACTAACTTAATTTCCTTCTATGACGGTATCACTGATTGGGTGGATCAAGGAAATGCTGTAGATATAGTATATCTTGACTTCAGCAAAGCATTTGACAAAGTCTCTCATACAATCCTTATTGAAAAAATGACTAAGTATGGAATGGACAAGGCAACTGTTAGGTGGATTCATAACTGGCTTAGTGATCGGACCCAAAGAGTGGTCGTAAATGGCTGCACATCCAGTTGGAAGAATGTCTCAAGTGGGGTACCACAGGGCTCTGTCCTGGGCCCTGTATTGTTCAACATCTTTATCAACGATTTAGATGAAGGAATTGAGGGTAAACTGATTAAATTTGCTGATGACACAAAGCTAGGAGGGATAGCTAATACTAGAGAAGAGAGAGAGAGGATTCAAAAAGATTTAAATAAACTGGAGAAGTGGGCAGCAACTAACAGAATGGTTTTTAACAGGGAGAAATGCAAAGTACTACATCTGGGCAATAAAAATGAAAAAAGCATATATAGAATGGGAGGAATAGGGCTAAGTGACAGCACATGTGAAAAAGACTTGGGTATACTAATAGATCACAGACTGAATATGAGTCAACAGTGTGATGCAGCAGCAAAAAAGGCAAATGCAATTCTAGGATGTATTAACAGAAGCATACAGTCTAGATCACGTGAAGTCATTATTTCCCTCTACTCCTCTTTGGTCAGACCTCATCTGGAATATTGTGTCCAGTTTTGGGCACCACATTTTAAAAAAGACATCAACAAACTGGAGCAAGTTCAGAAAAGAGCGACCAGAATGGTGACCGGTCTGCAAACCCTGTCTTATGAGGAAAGGTTGCAGGATTTGGGAATGTTTAGTTTGCAAAAGAGAAGACTGAGAGGAGACTTAATAGCTGTCTACAAATATCTAAAGGGCTGTCACATTGTAGAAGGATCAACTTTATTCTCATTTGCACAAGGAAAGACTAGAAGCAATGGGATGAAACTGAATGGGAAGAGACACAGATTAGATATTAGAAAAAACTTTTTGACAGTTAGAGTGATCAATGAGTGGAACAGGCTGCCACGAGAAGTGGTGAGTTCTCCTTCAATGGAAGTCTTCAAACAGAGGCTGGACAGACATCTGACTGGGATGATTTAGCGAATCCTGCTTTGAGCAGGGGGTTGGACCAGATGGCCCAGGAGGTCCCTTCCAACTCTACGATTCTATGATTCTATGATTGAGGAGGACTCTACCATGATCCCCTTGTCTCCAATTTCAGGAATGGGAACCTCTTACTGAGCCGTCCTCGCCAGCAATCTCAACCCAACATTAAAAACTGAATCCCTCCGCACACCAGAGCTTTCCCGACTGTCTCCTCCGTGTTTCGGAGGACCACCATCTCTTCACACCAGCTGCGTTTTATTTCTAGAAAACTCTCATCTCCTATCATGCAAATGCAGAAAAGAGGATGAGGAGGGCTGTGTTCCAGCGAGATAGGTCCACATCTACGTATGACGCACGTCCCTGTATTTATTAGGATGGGGTCCTGCGATGGTGCCGGGGGGGGAGGAGGAGGATGAGGACGATATCATTAGCCATAAATGGATTTTAAATCACATCTTTGCCTCGTCTGTTCTTGGAGGGGACCTCTGATGTCAATACCGCCCTCTCCGTAAACGCTGGGGCGCACACGCCCTGTGAAGTCGCCCTAATCGCACACCAGAAAATATTCGCTGTGTAGTGTCTGTTTCCCGCAGATACGGCACACCATTTCACAGCGCAGTGCACCGGGTGCGTAATCATGACACACATTATCTCCTCATTACACGCTTGTTACCCCGGGATTATACAATGCTAATTGCATGACATTCATTCGGGTCCCGAGACGAACCGCGAAAGCGTTGTCCAAATCGCCAACCCGCGTGCGACGCTGCCGAGCGATGACTTAGCAGAGCTGGTTGTGCACAGACCAAGGTGATATCTGGGCAAACGACCAGCTCGTCTCTGCTACGTCCGTACGACACGTCCAGGCTATGACTAAAAGGGGGCATGAGGTGAAGTATGAAATGGCAGCTTGGACACACGTGTAAAGTTAACCACTGCCTCCCACACACACACAAAGTGCGGCGAGCACAACCCACGCACACTGCGGCACAACCACCGCACTGCGGCAAACGCTGAGACGTACGTGCGAGTCACCGCGAGCCCACACCCGACAAACTCTGATATTCTGCAAAACTCGAAAAAAGGAGAAAAGTGCGACGATCTGCAGGAAAAGGGGACAAAGGCGAAATGCTCTGCTGAGAGACAATCAAACGCGGCCGCACAATATGGTGGCTGGAAACTAAGGGTTAAGTGATTGTCTGCAGCGTTGCAAGAGAGAAAAAGATGAATCCGGAAAGTAAATATTCACAATTATCATCCCCCGGGATGGGCGCGAAGCCCCCCGTGGACATCGCCGATATAACGGCTGCAATGGGTTAAGTGTCCGATGCTCTGCAGACCTCCGATGCTCTGCAGACCTCCGATGCTCTGCAGCTGGCGCGCTCTGCGGTACTCAAGGTTACGAGGAAACAAAGGAGGCAATTTTGCTCTTATCGCCAAAGAGGCTGCGTCTGCAGGACACGGCAAAGTCACAAAGGGATAACAGGGTGCGACGCTCTGCAGAGCCAGGGAATAACTCTACAGGGAGGGACGCTCTGCAGAGCTTATGTGGGGCCGGGTGTAAAAAGACGGTGCCAAAATCGGAATGGAGTCATAGAAAGAGGCTCCGCAGGTTGGTAATCGGGAGACAGGAGGGATGCCGGCACGGGGTAATGGTGCCGGCAAAGGACTGGAGGCACAAGGTGAAGGTAGCAATTCTCTGCAGAACCATGCAGGTGCCAGGAGTGGAAGAGTAGAGGCGGTGCTCTGCAGTGGTAATTATAGGACTGTAGTGACGATGTTCTGCAGGGGTCATTATAGGACTGTAGTGATGATGATCTGCAGGGGCCATTATAGGGGTGTAGTGACGATGCTCTGCAGGGATCATTATAGGGGTGTAGTTACGATGCTCTGCAGGGGTCATTATAGGACTGTAGTGATGATTTTTTTCAGGGGTCATTACAGGACTGTAGTGATGATGATCTGCAGGGGTCATTATAGGACTGTAGTGATGATGATCTGCAGGGGTCATTATAGGGGTGTAGTGACGATGCTCTGCAGGGATCATTATAGGGGTGTAGTTACGATGCTCTGCAGGGGTCATTATAGGACTGTAGTGATGATTTTTTTCAGGGGTCATTACAGGACTGTAGTGATGATGCTCTGCAGGGGTCGTTATAGGACTGTAGTGATGATTTTTTTCAGGGGTCATTACAGGACTGTAGTGATGATGATCTGCAGGGGTCATTATAGGACTGTAGTGATGATGCTCTGCAGGGGTCATTATAGGACTGTAGTGATGATGTTCTGCAGGAGTCATTACAGGACTGTAGTGATGATGATCTGCAGGGGTCATTATAGGACTGTAGTGATGATGTTCTGCAGGGGTCATTATAGGACTATAGTGATGATGATCTGCAGGGGTCATTATAGGACTGTAGTGGTGATGATCTGCAGGGGTCATTATAGGGGTGTAGTGATGATGCTCTGCAGGGGTCGTTATAGGACTGTAGTGATGATGCTCTGCAGGGGTCATTATAGGACTGTAGTGACGATGATCTGCAGGGGTCATTATAGGACTGTAGTGATGATGCTCTGCAGTGGTCATTATAGGGGTGTAGTGATGATGTTCTGCAGGGGTCATTATAGGACTGTAGTGATGATGTTCTGCAGGGGTCATTATAGGACTGTAGTGATGATGATCTGCAGGGGTCATTATAGGACTGTAGTGATGATGCTCTGCAGGGGTCATTACAGGACTGTAGTGATGATGCTCTGCAGGGGTCATTATAGTGGTGTAGTGATGATGATCTGCAGGGGTCATTATAGGGGTGTAGTTACGATGCTCTGCAGGGGTCATTATAGGGGTGTAGTGGTGATGCTCTGCAGGGGTCATTATAGGACTGTAGTGATGATTTTTTTCAGGGGTCATTACAGGACTGTAGTGATGATGATCTGCAGGGGTCATTACAGGACTGTAGTGATGATGATCTGCAGGGGTCATTATAGGACTGTAGTGATGATGTTCTGCAGGGGTCATTATAGGACTGTAGTGATGATGATCTGCAGGGGTCATTATAGGACTGTAGTGATGATGCTCTGCAGGGGTCATTACAGGACTGTAGTGATGATGCTCTGCAGGGGTCATTATAGTGGTGTAGTGATGATGATCTGCAGGGGTCATTATAGGGGTGTAGTTACGATGCTCTGCAGGGGTCATTATAGGGGTGTAGTGGTGATGCTCTGCAGGGGTCATTATAGGACTGTAGTGATGATTTTTTTCAGGGGTCATTACAGGACTGTAGTGATGATGATCTGCAGGGGTCATTATAGGACTGTAGTGATGATGCTCTGCAGGGGTCATTACAGGACTGTAGTGATGATGATCTGCAGGGGTCATTATAGGACTGTAGTGATGATGTTCTGCAGGGGTCATTATAGGACTGTAGTGATGATGATCTGCAGGGGTCATTAAAGGACTGTAGTGGTGATGATCTGCAGGGGTCATTATAGGGGTGTAGTGATGATGCTCTGCAGGGGTCATTATAGGGGTGTAGTGATGATGCTCTGCAGGGGTCGTTATAGGACTGTAGTGATGATGCTCTGCAGGGGTCATTATAGGGGTGTAGTGATGATGATCTGCAGGGGTCATTATAGGACTGTAGTGATGATGTTCTGCAGGGGTCATTATAGGACTGTAGTGATGATGATCTGCAGGGGTCATTAAAGGACTGTAGTGGTGATGATCTGCAGGGGTCATTATAGGGGTGTAGTTACGATGCTCTGCAGGGGTCATTATAGGGGTGTAGTGATGATGCTCTGCAGGGGTCGTTATAGGACTGTAGTGATGATGCTCTGCAGGGGTCATTATAGGGGTGTAGTGGTGATGCTCTGCAGGGGTCATTATAGGACTGTAGTGACGATGATCTGCAGGGGTCATTATAGGACTGTAGTGATGATGTTCTGCAGGGGTCATTATAGGACTGTAGTGACGATGCTCTGCAGGGGTCATTATAGGGGTGTAGTGATGATGTTCTGCAGGGGTCATTACAGGACTGTAGTGATGATGATCTGCAGGGGTCATTATAGGACTGTAGTGATGATGTTCTGCAGGGGTCATTATAGGACTGTAGTGACGATGATCTGCAGGGGTCATTATAGGACTGTAGTGATGATGCTCTACAGGGGTCATTATAGGACTGTAGTGATGATGTTCTGCAGGGGTCATTACAGGACTGTAGTGATGATGATCTGCAGGGGTCATTATAGGACTGTAGTGATGATGCTCTGCAGGGGTCATTATAGGACTGTAGTGATGATGATCTACAGGGGTCATTATAGGACTGTAGTGATGATGATCTGCAGGGGTCATTATAGGGGTGTAGTTACGATGCTCTGCAGGGGTCATTATAGGGGTGTAGTGATGATGCTCTGCAGGTGTCGTTATAGGACTGTAGTGATGATGCTCTGCAGGGGTCATTATAGGGGTGGTGATGCTCTGCAGGGGTCATTATAGGACTGTAGTGACGATGATCTGCAGGGGTCATTATAGGGGTGTAGTAACGATGCTCTGCAGGGGTCATTATAGGGGTGTAGTGATGATGTTCTGCAGGGGTCATTATAGGACTGTAGTGATGATGCTCTGCAGGGGTCATTATAGGGGTGTAGTGACGATGCTCTGCAGGGGTCATTATAGGACTGTAGTAATGATGCTCTGCAGGGGTCATTATAGGATTGTAGTGATGATGCTCTGCAGGGGTCATTATAGGACTGTAGTGACGATGCTCTGCAGGGGTCATTATAGGGGTGTAGTGATGATGTTCTGCAGTGGTCATTATAGGGGTGTAGTGATGATGCTCTGCAGGGGTCATTATAGGGGTGTAGTGATGATGCTCTGCAGTGGTCATTATAGGGGTGTAGTGACGATGCTCTGCAGGGGTCATTATAGGGGTGCAGTGAGGATGCTCTGCAGGGGTCATTATAGGGGTGTAGTGACGATGCTCTGCAGGGGTCATTATAGGGGTGTAGTGACGATGCTCTGCAGGGGTCATTATAGGACTGTAGTGACGATGCTCTGTAGGGGTCATTATAGGACTGTAGTGATGATGCTCTGCAGGGGTCATTATAGGACTGTAGTGACGATGCTCTGCAGGGATCATTATAGGACTGTAGTAATGATGCTCTGCAGGGGTCATTACAGGACTGTAGTGATGATGCTCTGCAGGGGTCATTATAGGACTGTAGTGACGATGCTCTGCAGGGGTCATTATAGGGGTGTAGTGACGATGCTCTGCAGAGGTCATTATAGGACTGTAGTAATGATGCTCTGTAGGGGTCATTATAGGACTGTAGTGATGATGCTCTGCAGGGGTCATTATAGGACTGTAGTAATGATGCTCTGTAGGGGTCATTATAGGACTGTAGTGATGATGCTCTGCAGGGGTCATTATAGGACTGTAGTGACGATGCTCTGCAGGGATCATTATAGGACTGTAGTAATGATGCTCTGCAGGGGTCATTACAGGACTGTAGTGATGATGCTCTGCAGGGGTCATTATAGGACTGTAGTGACGATGCTCTGCAGGGGTCATTATAGGGGTGTAGTGACGATGCTCTGCAGAGGTCATTATAGGACTGTAGTGACGATGATCTGCAGGGGTCATTATAGGGGTGTAGCGATGCTCTGCAGGGGTCATTATAGGACTGTAGTGATGATGATCTGCAGGGGTCATTATAGGGGTGTAGTGATGATGCTCTGCAGGGGTCATTATAGGACTGTAGTGATGATGCTCTGCAGGGGTCAATATAGGGGTGTAGTGATGATGCTCTGCAGGGGTCATTATTGGGGTGTAGTGACGATGCTCTGCAGGGGTCATTATAGGGGTGTAGTGATGATGCTCTGCAGGGGTCATTATTGGGGTGTAGTGACGATGCTCTGCAGGGGTCATTATTGGGGTGTAGTGATGATGCTCTGCAGGGGTCATTATAGGACTGTAGTGATGATGCTCTGCAGGGGTTATTATTGGGGTGTAGTGGCGATGCTCTGCAGGGGTCATTATAGGACTGTAGTAATGATGCTCTGCAGGGGTCATTACAGGACTGTAGTGATGATGCTCTGCAGGGGTCATTATAGGACTGTAGTAATGATGCTCTGCAGGGGTCATTACAGGACTGTAGTAATGATGCTCTGCAGGGGTCATTACAGGACTGTAGTGATGATGCTCTGCAGGGGTCATTATAGGACTGTAGTGATGATGATCTGCAGGGGTCATTATAGGGGTGTAGTGATGATGCTCTGCAGGGGTCATTATAGGACTGTAGTGACGATGCTCTGCAGGGGTCATTATAGGGGTGTAGTGATGATGCTCTGCAGGGGTCATTATTGGGGTGTAGTGACGATGCTCTGCAGGGGTCATTATAGGACTGTAGTGATGATGCTCTGCAGGGGTCATTATAGGACTGTAGTGATGATGCTCTGCAGGGGTCATTATAGGACTGTAGTGACGATGCTCTGCAGGGGTCAATATAGGACTGTAGTAATGATGCTCTGCAGGGGTCATTATAGGACTGTAGTGACGATGCTCTGCAGGGGTCATTATAGGACTGTAGTAATGATGCTTTGCAGGGGTCATTACAGGACTGTAGTGATGATGCTCTGCAGGGGTCATTATAGGACTGTAGTGACGATGCTCTGCAGGGGTCATTATAGGGGTGTAGTGATGCTCTGCAGGGGTCATTATAGGACTGTAGTGATGATGATCTGCAGGGGTCATTATAGGGGTGTAGTGACGATGCTCTGCAGAGGTCATTATAGGACTGTAGTGACGATGCTCTGCAGGGGTCATTATAGGGGTGTAGTGATGCTCTGCAGGGGTCATTATAGGACTGTAGTGACGATGCTCTGCAGGGGTCATTATAGGGGTGTAGTGATGATGCTCTGCAGGGGTCATTATTGGGGTGTAGTGACGATGCTCTGCAGGGGTCATTATAGGGGTGTAGTGATGATGCTCTGCAGGGGTCATTATTGGGGTGTAATGATGATGCTCTGCAGGGGTCATTATAGGACTGTAGTGATGATGCTCTGCAGGGGTCATTATAGGACTGTAGTGATGATGATCTGCAGTGGTCATTATAGGACTGTAGTGATGATGCTCTGCAGGGGTCATTATAGGACTGTAGTGATGATGCTCTGCAGGGGTCATTATAGGGGTGTAGTGATGATGCTCTGCAGGGGTCATTATTGGGGTGTAGTGACGATACTCTGCAGAGGTCATTATAGGACTGTAGTGATGATGCTCTGCAGGGGTCATTATAGGACTGTAGTGATGATGCTCTGCAGGGGTCATTATAGTGGTGTAGTGATGATGCTCTGCAGGGGTCATTATAGGACTGTAGTGATGATGCTCTGCAGGGGTCATTATAGGACTGTAGTGATGATGCTCTGCAGGGGTCATTATAGGGGTGTAGTGACGATGCTCTGCAGGGGTCATTACAGGACTGTAGTGATGATGCTCTGCAGGGGTCATTATAGGGGTGTAGTGGTGATGATCTGCAGGGGTCATTATAGGACTGTAGTGACGATGCTCTGCAGGGGTTATTATTGGGGTGTAGTGGCGATGCTATGCAGGGGTCATTATAGGACTGTAGTAATGATGCTCTGCAGGGGTCATTACAGGACTGTAGTGATGATGCTCTGCAGGGGTCATTATAGGACAGTAGTAATGATGCTCTGCAGGGGTCATTACAGGACTGTAGTAATGATGCTCTGCAGGGGTCATTACAGGACTGTAGTGATGATGCTCTGCAGGGGTCATTATAGGACTGTAGTGATGATGATCTGCAGGGGTCATTATAGGGGTGTAGTGATGATGCTCTGCAGGGGTCATTATAGGACTGTAGTGACGATGCTCTGCAGGGGTCATTATAGGGGTGTAGTGATGATGCTCTGCAGGGGTCATTATTGGGGTGTAGTGACGATGCTCTGCAGGGGTCATTATAGGACTGTAGTGATGATGTTCTGCAGGGGTCATTAGAGGACTGTAGTGACGATGCTCTGCAGGGGTCAATATAGGACTGTAGTAATGATGCTCTGCAGAGGTCATTATAGGACTGTAGTGATGATGCTCTGCAGGGGTCATTATAGGACTGTAGTGACGATGCTCTGCAGGGGTCATTATAGGACTGTAGTAATGATGCTCTGCAGGGGTCATTATAGGACTGTAGTGATGATGCTCTGCAGGGGTCATTATAGGACTGTAGTGATGATGCTCTGCAGGGGTCATTATAGGACTGTAGTGACAATGCTCTGCAGGGGTCATTATAGGGGTGTAGTGATGATGCTCTGCAGGGGTCATTATTGGGGTGTAGTGACGATGCTCTGCAGGGGTCATTATAGGGGTGTAGTGATGATGCTCTGCAGGGGTCATTATTTGGGTGTAATGATGATGCTCTGCAGGGGTCATTATAGGACTGTAGTGATGATGCTCTGCAGGGGTCATTATAGGACTGTAGTGATGATGATCTTCAGTGGTCATTATAGGACTGTAGTGATGATGCTCTGCAGGGGTCATTATAGGACTGTAGTGACGATGCTCTGCAGGGGTCATTATAGGGGTGTAGTGATGATGATCTGCAGGGGTCATTATAGGGGTGTAGTGATGATGCTCTGCAGGGGTCAATATAGGGGTGTAGTGATGATGCTCTGCAGTGGTCATTATAGGGGTGTAGTGACGATGCTCTGCAGGGGTCATTATAGGGGTGCAGTGAGGATGCTCTGCAGGGGTCATTATAGGGGTGTAGTGACGATGCTCTGCAGGGGTCATTATAGGGGTGTAGTGACGATGCTCTGCAGGGGTCATTATAGGACTGTAGTGACAATGCTCTGCAGGGGTCATTATAGGACTGTAGTAATGATGCTCTGTAGGGGTCATTATAGGACTGTAGTGATGATGCTCTGCAGGGGTCATTATAGGACTGTAGTGACGATGCTCTGCAGGGATCATTATAGGACTGTAGTAATGATGCTCTGCAGGGGTCATTACAGGACTGTAGTGATGATGCTCTGCAGGGGTCATTATAGGACTGTAGTGACGATGCTCTGCAGGGGTCATTATAGGGGTGTAGTGACGATGCTCTGCAGGGGTCATTATAGGACTGTAGTGACGAAGATCTGCAGGGGTCATTATAGGGGTGTAGCGATGCTCTGCAGGTGTCATTATAGGACTGTAGTGATGATGATCTGCAGGGGTCATTATAGGGGTGTAGTGATGATGCTCTGCAGGGGTCATTATAGGACTGTAGTGACGATGCTCTGCAGGGGTCATTATAGGGGTGTAGTGACGATGCTCTGCAGGGGTCATTATATGGGTGTAGTGATGATGCTCTGCAGGGGTCATTATTGGGGTGTAGTGACGATGCTCTGCAGGGGTTATTATTGGGGTGTAGTGATGATGCTCTGCAGGGGTCATTATAGGACTGTAGTGATGATGCTCTGCAGGGGTTATTATTGGGGTGTAGTGGCGATGCTCTGCAGGGGTCATTATAGGACTGTAGTAATGATGCTCTGCAGGGGTCATTACAGGACTGTAGTGATGATGCTCTGCAGGGGTCATTATAGGACTGTAGTAATGATGCTCTGCAGGGGTCATTACAGGACTGTAGTAATGATGCTCTGCAGGGGTCATTACAGGACTGTAGTGATGATGCTCTGCAGGGGTCATTATAGGACTGTAGTGATGATGATCTGCAGGGGTCATTATAGGGGTGTAGTGATGATGCTCTGCAGGGGTCATTATAGGACTGTAGTGACGATGCTCTGCAGGGGTCATTATAGGGGTGTAGTGATGATGCTCTGCAGGGGTCATTATTGGGGTGTAGTGACGATGCTCTGCAGGGGTCATTATAGGACTGTAGTGATGATGCTCTGCAGGGGTCATTATAGGACTGTAGTGACGATGCTCTGCAGGGGTCAATATAGGACTGTAGTAATGATGCTCTGCAGGGGTCATTATAGGACTGTAGTGATGATGCTCTGCAGGGGTCATTATAGGACTGTAGTGACGATGCTCTGCAGGGGTCATTATAGGACTGTAGTAATGATGCTCTGCAGGGGTCATTACAGGACTGTAGTGATGATGCTCTGCAGGGGTCATTATAGGACTGTAGTGACGATGCTCTGCAGGGGTCATTATAAGGGTGTAGTGATGCTCTGCAGGGGTCATTATAGGACTGTAGTGATGATGATCTGCAGGGGTCATTATAGGGTTGTAGTGATGATGCTCTGCAGGGGTCATTATAGGACTGTAGTGACGATGCTCTGCAGGGGTCATTATAGGGGTGTAGTGATGCTCTGCAGGGGTCATTATAGGACTGTAGTGACGATGCTCTGCAGGGGTCATTATAGGGGTGTAGTGATGATGCTCTGCAGGGGTCATTATTGGGGTGTAATGATGATGCTCTGCAGGGGTCATTATAGGACTGTAGTGATGATGCTCTGCAGGGGTCATTATAGGACTGTAGTGATGATGATCTGCAGTGGTCATTATAGGACTGTAGTGATGATGCTCTGCAGGGGTCATTATAGGACTGTAGTGATGATGCTCTGCAGGGGTCATTATAGGGGTGTAGTGATGATGCTCTGCAGGGGTCATTATTGGGGTGTAGTGACGATGCTCTGCAGGGGTCATTATAGGACTGTAGTGATGATGCTCTGCAGGGGTCATTATAGGACTGTAGTGATGATGCTCTGCAGGGGTCATTATAGGGGTGTAGTGATGATGCTCTGCAGGGGTCATTATAGGACTGTAGTGATGATGCTCTGCAGGGGTCATTATAGGACTGTAGTGATGATGCTCTGCAGGGGTCATTATAGGGGTGTAGTGACGATGCTCTGCAGGGGTCATTATAGGACTGTAGTGATGATGCTCTGCAGGGGTCATTATAGGGGTGTAGTTGTGATGATCTGCAGGGGTCATTATAGGACTGTAGTGACGATGCTCTGCAGGGGTTATTATTGGGGTGTAGTGGCGATGCTCTGCAGGGGTCATTATAGGACTGTAGTAATGATGCCCTGCAGGGGTCATTACAGGACTGTAGTGATGATGCTCTGCAGGGGTCATTATAGGACTGTAGTAATGATGCTCTGCAGGGGTCATTACAGGACTGTAGTAATGATGCTCTGCAGGGGTCATTACAGGACTGTAGTGATGATGCTCTGCAGGGGTCATTATAGGACTGTAGTGATGATGATCTGCAGGGGTCATTATAGGGGTGTAGTGATGATGCTCTGCAGGGGTCATTATAGGACTGTAGTGACGATGCTCTGCAGGGGTCATTATAGGGGTGTAGTGATGATGCTCTGCAGGGGTCATTATTGGGGTGTAGTGACGATGCTCTGCAGGGGTCATTATAGGACTGTAGTGATGATGCTCTGCAGGGGTCATTATAGGACTGTAGTGACGATGCTCTGCAGGGGTCAATATAGGACTGTAGTAATGATGCTCTGCAGGGGTCATTATAGGACTGTAGTGATGATGCTCTGCAGGGGTCATTATAGGACTGTAGTGACGATGCTCTGCAGGGGTCATTATAGGACTGTAGTAATGATGCTCTGCAGGGGTCATTATAGGACTGTAGTGATGATGATCTGCAGGGGTCATTATAGGGGTGTAGTGATGATGCTCTGCAGGGGTCATTATAGGACTGTAGTGACAATGCTCTGCAGGGGTCATTATAGGGGTGTAGTGATGATGCTCTGCAGGGGTCATTATTGGGGTGTAGTGACGATGCTCTGCAGGGGTCATTATAGGGGTGTAGTGATGATGCTCTGCAGGGGTCATTATTGGGGTGTAATGATGATGCTCTGCAGGGGTCATTATAGGACTGTAGTGATGATGCTCTGCAGGGGTCATTACAGGACTGTAGTGATGATGATCTGCAGTGGTCATTATAGGACTGTAGTGATGATGCTCTGCAGGGGTCATTATAGGACTGTAGTGATGATGCTCTGCAGTGGTCATTATAGGACTGTAGTGACGATGCTCTGCAGGGGTCATTATAGGACTGTAGTAATGATGCTCTGCAGGGGTCATTACAGGACTGTAGTGATGATGCTCTGCAGGGGTCATTATAGGACTGTAGTGACGATGCTCTGCAGGGGTCATTATAGGACTGCAGTAATGATGCTCTGCAGGGGTCATTACAGGACTGTAGTGATGATGCTCTGCAGGGGTCATTATAGGACTGTAGTAATGATGCTCTGCAGGGGTTATTATAGGACTGTAGTGATGATGCTCTGCAGGGGTCATTATAGGACTGTAGTGACGATGCTCTGCAGGGGTCATTATAGGACTGTAGTAATGATGCTCTGCAGGGGTCATTACAGGACTGTAGTGATGATGCTCTGCAGGGGTCATTATAGGACTGTAGTGACGATGCTCTGCAGGGGTCATTATAGGGGTGTAGTGATGCTCTGCAGGGGTCATTATAGGACTGTAGTGATAATGATCTGCAGGGGTCATTATAGGGGTGTAGTGATGATGCTCTGCAGGGGTCATTATAGGACTGTAGTGACAATGCTCTGCAGGGGTCATTATAGGGGTGTAGTGATGATGCTCTGCAGGGGTCATTATAGGGGTGTAGTGATGATGCTCTGCAGGGGTCATTATTGGGGTGTAGTGATGATGCTCTGCAGGGGTCATTATAGGACTGTAGTGATGATGCTCTGCGGGGGTCATTATAGGGGTGTAGTGATGATGCTCTGCAGGGGTCATTATAGGACTGTAGTGATGATGCTCTGCAGGGGTCATTATAGGACTGTAGTGATGATGCTCTGCAGTGGTCATTATAGGGGTGTAGTGGTGATGATCTGCAGGGGTCATTATAGGACTGTAGTGATGATGCTCTGCAGGGGTCATTATAGGACTGTAGTGATGATGCTCTGCAGGGGTCATTATAGGGGTGTAGTGGTGATGATCTGCAGGGGTCATTATAGGACTGTAGTGGTGATGCTCTGCTGGGGTCATTATAGGGTGTAGTGATGATGCTCTGCAGGGGTCATTATAGGACTGTAGTGATGATGCTCTGCAGGGGTCATTATTGGGGTGTAATGATGATGCTCTGCAGGGGTCATTATAGGACTGTAGTGATGATGCTCTGCAGGGGTCATTATAGGACTGTAGTGATGATGATCTTCAGTGGTCATTATAGGACTGTAGTGATGATGCTCTGCAGGGGTCATTATAGGACTGTAGTGATGATGCTCTGCAGGGGTCATTATAGGGGTGTAGTGATGATGCTCTGCAGGGGTCATTATTGGGGTGTAATGATGATGCTCTGCAGGGGTCATTATAGGACTGTAGTGATGATGCTCTGCAGGGGTCTTTATAGGACTGTAGTGACGATGCTCTGCAGGGGTCATTATAGGACTGTAGTAATGATGCTCTGCAGGGGTCATTACAGGACTGTAGTGATGATGCTCTGCAGGGGTCATTATAGGACTGTAGTGACGATGCTCTGCAGGGGTCATTATAGGACTGTAGTAATGATGCTCTGCAGGGGTCATTACAGGACTGTAGTGACGATGCTCTGCAGGGGTCATTATAGGACTGTAGTAATGATGCTCTGCAGGGGTCATTATAGGACTGTAGTGATGATGCTCTGCAGGGGTCATTATAGGACTGTAGTGACGATGCTCTGCAGGGGTCATTATAGGACTGTAGTAATGATGCTCTGCAGGGGTCATTACAGGACTGTAGTGATGATGCTCTGCAGGTGTCATTATAGGACTGTAGTGACGATGCTCTGCAGGGGTTATTATAGGGGTGTAGTGATGCTCTGCAGGGGTCATTATAGGACTGTAGTGATGATGATCTGCAGGGGTCATTATAGGGGTGTAGTGATGATGCTCTGCAGGGGTCATTATAGGACTGTAGTGACAATGCTCTGCAGGGGTCATTATAGGGGTGTAGTGATGATGCTCTGCAGGGGTCATTATAGGACTGTAGTGATGATGATCTGCAGGGGTCATTATAGGGGTGTAGTGATGATGCTCTGCAGGGGTCATTATAGGACTGTAGTGACAATGCTCTGCAGGGGTCATTATAGGGGTGTAGTGATGATGCTCTGCAGGGGTCATTATAGGACTGTAGTGACAATGCTCTGCAGGGGTCATTATAGGGGTGTAGTGATGATGCTCTGCAGGGGTCATTATAGGACTGTAGTGATGATGATCTGCAGGGGTCATTATAGGGGTGTAGTGATGATGCTCTGCAGGGGTCATTATAGGACTGTAGTGACAATGCTCTGCAGGGGTCATTATAGGGGTGTAGTGATGATGCTCTGCAGGGGTCATTATAGGACTGTAGTGATGATGCTCTGCAGGGGTCATTATAGGACTGTAGTGACGATGCTCTGCAGGGGTCATTATAGGGGTGTAGTGATGATGCTCTGCAGGGGTCATTATTGGGGTGTAGTGACGATGCTCTGCAGGGGTCATTATAGGACTGTAGTGATGATGCTCTGCAGGGGTCATTATAGGACTGTAGTGACGATGCTCTGCAGGGGTCATTATAGGACTGTAGTGGTGATGCTCTGCAGGGGTCATTATAGGGGTGTAGTGATGATGCTCTGCAGGGGTCATTATAGGACTGTAGTGATGATGCTCTGCAGGGGTCATTATAGGGGTGTAGTGATGCTCTGCAGGGGTCATTATAGGACTGTAATGATGATGCTCTGCAGTGGTAATTATAGGACTGTAGTGGTGATGCTCTGCAGGGGTCATTATAGGACTGTAGTGATGATGCTCTGCAGGGGTCATTATAGGGGTGTAGTGATGCTCTGCAGGGGTCATTATAGGACTGTAATGATGATGCTCTGCAGTGGTAATTATAGGACTGTAGTGGTGATGCTCTGCAGGGGTCATTATAGGACTGTAGTGATGATGCTCTGCAGGGGTCATTATAGGGGTGTAGTGGTGATGCTCTGCAGGGGTCATTATAGGACTGTAGTGATGATGCTCTGCAGGGGTCATTATAGGGGTGTAGTGATGCTCTGCAGGGG
Source organism: Dendrobates tinctorius (assembly GCF_039654945.1). Taxonomy (NCBI): domain Eukaryota; kingdom Metazoa; phylum Chordata; class Amphibia; order Anura; family Dendrobatidae; genus Dendrobates; species Dendrobates tinctorius. The sequence continues at coordinate 2,306,959 of NW_027361991.1, read as the reverse complement.
TCATTATAGGGGTGTAATGATGATGCTCTGCAGGGGTCATTATAGGACTGTAGTGATGATGATCTGCAGGGGTCATTATAGGGGTGTAGTGGTGATGCTCTGCAGGGGTCATTATAGGACTGTAGTGATGATGCTCTGCAGGGGTCATTATAGGGGTGTAGTGATGATGCTCTGCAGGGGTCATTATAGGACTGTAGTGATGATGCTCTGCAGGGGTCATTATAGGACTGTAGTGATGATGCTCTGCAGGGGTCATTATAGGGGTGTAGTGGTGATGATCTGCAGGGGTCATTATAGGGGTGTAGTGATGATGTTCTGCAGGGGTCATTATAGGACTGTAGTGATGATGCTCTGCAGGGGTCATTATAGGGGTGTAGTGGTGATGATCTGCAGGGGTCATTATAGGGGTGTAGTGATGATGTTCTGCAGGGGTCATTATAGGACTGTAGTGATGATGCTCTGCATGGGTCATTATAGGACTGTAGTGATGATGCTCTGCAGGGGTCATTATAGGACTGTAGTGATGATGCTCTGCAGGGGTCATTATAGGACTGTAGTGATGATGCTCTGCAGGGGTCATTATAGGGGTGTAGTGGTGATGATCTGCAGGGGTCATTATAGGACTGTAGTGATGATGCTCTGCAGGGGTCATTATAGGACTGTAGTGGTGATGCTCTGCAGGGGTCATTATAGGGGTGTAGTGATGATGTTCTGCAGGGGTCATTATAGGACTGTAGTGATGATGCTCTGCAGGGGTCATTATAGGACTGTAGTGGTGATGCTCTGCAGGGGTCATTATAGGACTGTAGTGATGATGCTCTGCAGGGGTCATTATAGGACTGTAGTGATGATGTTCTGCAGGGGTCATTATAGGACTGTAGTGGTGATGCTCTGCAGAGGTCATTATAGGGGTGTAGTGGTGATGCTCTGCAGGGGTCATTATAGGACTGTAGTGATGATGCTCTGCAGAGGTCATTATAGGGGTGTAGTGGTGATGCTCTGCAGGGGTCATTATAGGACTGTAGTGGTGATGCTCTGCAGGGGTCATTATAGGACTGTAGTGATGATGTTCTGCAGGGGTCATTATAGGACTGTAGTGGTGATGCTCTGCAGAGGTCATTATAGGGGTGTAGTGGTGATGCTCTGCAGGGGTCATTATAGGACTGTAGTGGTGATGCTCTGCAGAGGTCATTATAGGGGTGTAGTGGTGATGCTCTGCAGGGGTCATTATAGGACTGTAGTGGTGATGCTCTGCAGGGGTCATTATAGGACTGTAGTGATGATGCTCTGCAGGGGTCATTATAGGACTGTAGTGATGATGCTCTGCAGGGGTCATTATAGGACTGTAGTGGTGATGCTCTGCAGGGGTCATTATAGGGGTGTAGTGATGATGCTCTGCAGGGGTCATTATAGGGGTGTAGTGGTGATGATCTGCAGGGGTCATTATAGGGGTGTAGTGGTGATGATCTGCAGGGTCCTCCCAGTAGGGGGTCGGTTCTGACACTGTGACGATGCTCTGCAGATGTGGAGGTGACGGTTGTATGGATGGGTGCAGGGCGCTGTGTGACCTGCAGGGGGCAGGGCAGGCTCCGTGTGGACAGCGGGCAGGCAGGGGCAGTGTGGACACATCTCCACGTCCCGCGGGCAGGAGGAGGCTCCACAGGTGTCCGACACGCGGGGAGACAGAGGACACAGCCACCCTGACCCCCGGGACACCAGAAGACGCAGACTTACCGCACAGCCGGGAGCTGCGGCAGAGGAGAGCGCAGGGCAGGAGTCAGAAAGTTGTAGGGAAGAGGCTGCAGATTGTGCCGGTGACAGTGAGGATGAGGAGGAATGGCGCAGGAGGGAGAGCGGACGGGAGTGCAGAGGAGTGACTCATCCTGACTCACACACCGGGGGCAGGAGACGCAGTGCTGCCGGACTCACCGGAGTAATGTAGTGACTGAGCAGGTGTATATGTGCCCTCACCCCTGTGTATAACATAGTGACTGAGCAGGTGTATATGTGCCCTCACCCCTGTGTATAACATAGTGACTGAGCAGGTGTATATGTGCCCTCACCCCTGTGTATAACATAGTGACTGAGCAGGTGTATATGTGCCCTCACCCCTGTGTATAACATAGTGACTGAGCAGGTGTATATGTGCCCTCACCCCTGTGTATAACATAGTGACTGAGCAGGTGTATATGTGCCCTCACCCTGTGTATATCATAGTGACTGAGCAGGTGTATATGTGCCCTCACCCTGTGTATAACATAGTGACTGAGCAGGTGTATATGTGCCCTCACCCCTGTGTATAACATAGTGACTGAGCAGGTGTATATGTGCCCTCACCCCTGTGTATAACATAGTGACTGAGCAGGTGTATATGTGCCCTCACCCCTGTGTATAACATAGTGACTGAGCAGGTGTATATGTGCCCTCACCCCTGTGTATAACATAGTGACTGAGTAGGTGTATATGTGCCCTCACCCTGTGTATAACATAGTGACTGAGCAGGTGTATATGTGCCCTCACCCCTGTGTATAACATAGTGACTGAGCAGGTGTATATGTGCCCTCACCCCTGTGTATAACATAGTGACTGAGCAGGTGTATATGTGCCCTCACCCTGTGTATAACATAGTGACTGAGCAGGTGTATATGTGCCCTCACCCCTGTGTATAACATAGTGACTGAGCAGGTGTATATGTGCCCTCACCCCTGTGTATAACATAGTGACTGAGCAGGTGTATATGTGCCCTCACCCCTGTGTATAACATAGTGACTGAGCAGGTGTATATGTGCCCTCACCCCTGTGTATAACATAGTGACTGAGCAGGTGTATATGTGCCCTCACCCTGTGTATATCATAGTGACTGAGCAGGTGTATATGTGCCCTCACCCTGTGTATAACATAGTGACTGAGCAGGTGTATATGTGCCCTCACCCCTGTGTATAACATAGTGACTGAGCAGGTGTATATGTGCCCTCACCCCTGTGTATAACATAGTGACTGAGCAGGTGTATATGTGCCCTCACCCTGTGTATAACATAGTGACTGAGCAGGTGTATATGTGCCCTCACCCTGTGTATAACATAGTGACTGAGCAGGTGTATATGTGCCCTCACCCCTATGTATAACATAGTGACTGAGCAGGTGTATATGTGCCCTCACCCCTATGTATAACATAGTGACTGAGCCGGTGTATATGTGACCTCAACCTGTGCAAAACATAGTGACTGAGCAGGTGTATATGTGCCCTCACCCCTGTGTATAACATAGTGACTGAGCAGGTGTATATGTGCCCTCACCCTGTGTATAACATAGTGACTGAGCAGGTGTATATGTGCCCTCACCCCTGTGTATAACATAGTGACTGAGCAGGTGTATATGTGCCCTCACCCCTGTGTATAACATAGTGACTGAGCAGGTGTATATGTGCCCCCACCCTGTGCATAACATAGTGACTGAGCAGGTGTATATGTGCCCTCACACCTGTGCATAACATAGTGACTGAGCAGGTGTATATGTGCCCTCACCCCTATGTATAACATAGTGACTGAGCAGGTGTATATGTGCCCTCACCCCTGTGTATAACATAGTGACTGAGCAGGTGTATATGTGCCCTTACACCTGTGTATAACATAGTGACTGAGCAGGTGTATATGTGCCCTCACCCTGTGTATAACATAGTGACTGAGCAGGTGTATATGTGCCCTTACACCTGTGTATAACATATTGACTGAGCAGGTGTATATGTGCTCTCACCCTGTGTATAACATAGTGACTGAGCAGGTGTATATATGCTCTCACCCTGTGTATAACATAGTGACTGAGCAGGTGTATATGTGCTCTCACCCTTGTGTATAACATAGTGACTGAGCAGGTGTATATGTGCCCTCACCCTGTGTATAACATAGTGACTGAGCAGGTGTATATGTGCCCTCACCCTGTGTATAACATAGTGACTGAGCAGGTGTATATGTGCCCTCACCCCTGTGTATAACATAGTGACTGAGCAGGTGTATATGTGCCCTCACCCTGTGTATAACATAGTGACTGAGCAGGTGTATATGTGCCCTCACCCTGTGTATAACACAGTGACTGAGCAGGTGTATATGTGCCCTCACCCCTATGTATAACATAGTGACTGAGCAGGTGTATATGTGCCCTCACCCCTGTGTATAACATTGTGACTGAGCAGGTGTATATGTGCCCTCACCCCTGTGTATAACATAGTGACTGAGCAGGTGTATATGTGCCCTCACCCTGTGTATAACACAGTGACTGAGCAGGTGTATATGTGCCCTCACCCTGTGTATAACATAGTGACTGAGCAGGTGTATATGTGCCCTCACCCCTGTGTATAACATAGTGACTGAGCAGGTGTATATGTGCCCTCACCCCTGTGTATAACATAGTGACTGAGCAGGTGTATATGTGCCCTCACCCTGTGTATAACATAGTGACTGAGCAGGTGTATATGTGCCCTCACCCTGTGTATAACACTGTGACTGAGCAGGTGTATATGTGCCCTCACCCCTATGTATAACATAGTGACTGAGCAGGTGTATATGTGCCCTCACCCCTGTGTATAACATTGTGACTGAGCAGGTGTATATGTGCCCTCACCCCTGTGTATAACATAGTGACTGAGCAGGTGTATATGTGCCCTCACCCTGTGTATAACATAGTGACTGAGCAGGTGTATATGTGCCCTCAACCTGTGTATAACATAGTGACTGAGCAGGTGTATATGTGCCCTCACCCTGTGTATAACATAGTGACTGAGCAGGTGTATATGTGCCCTCACCCCTGTGTATAACATAGTGACTGAGCAGGTGTATATGTGCCCTCACCCTGTGTATAACATAGTGACTGAGCAGGGCACATATACCCTCACCCTGTGTATAACACAGTGACTGAGCAGGTGTATATGTGCCCTCACCCCTATGTATAACATAGTGACTGAGCAGGTGTATATGTGCCCTCACCCCTGTGTATAACATAGTGACTGAGCAGGTGTATATGTGCCCTCACCCCTGTGTATAACATAGTGACTGAGCAGGTGTATATGTGCCCTCACCCTGTGTATAACATAGTGACTGAGCAGGTGTATATGTGCCCTCAACCTGTGTATAACATAGTGACTGAGCAGGTGTATATGTGCCCTCACTCCTGTGTATAACATAGTGACTGAGTAGGTGTATATGTGCCCTCACCCCTGTGTATAACATAGTGACTGAGCAGGTGTATATGTGCCCTTACCATGTACCTGACATAGTGACTGAACAGGTGTATATGTGCCCTCACCCCTGTGTATAACATAGTGACTGAGCAGGTGTATATGTGCCCTTACCATGTACCTGACATAGTGACTGAACAGGTGTATATGTGCCCTCACCCCTGTGTATAACATAGTGACTGATCAGGTGTATATGTGCCCTTACCATGTACCTGACATAGTGACTGAGTAGGTGTATATGTGCCCTCACCCCTGTGTATAACATAGTGACTGAGCAGGTGTATATGTGCCCTTACCATGTACCTGACATAGTGACTGAACAGGTGTATATGTGCCCTCACCCCTGTGTATAACATAGTGACTGAGTAGGTGTATATGTGCCCTCACCCCTGTGTATAACATAGTGACTGAGCAGGTGTATATGTGCCCTCACCCTGTGTATAACATAGTGACTGAGCAGGTGTATATGTGCCCTCACCCCTGTGTATAACATAGTGACTGAGTAGGTGTATATGTGCCCTCACCCCTGTGTATAACATAGTGACTGAGCAGGTGTATATGTGCCCTCACCCTGTGTATAACATAGTGACTGAGCAGGTGTATATGTGCCCTCACCCCTGTGTATAACATAGTGACTGAGTAGGTGTATATGTGCCCTCACCCCTGTCTATAACATAGTGACTGAGCAGGTGTATATGTGCCCTCACCCTGTGTATAACATAGTGACTGAGCAGGTGTATATGTGCCCTCACCCCTGTGTATAACATAGTGACTGAGTAGGTGTATATGTGCCCTCACCCCTGTGTATAACATAGTGACTGAGCAGGTGTATATGTGCCCTCACCCTGTGTATAACATAGTGACTGAGCAGGTGTATATGTGCCCTCACCCTGTGTATAACATAGTGACTGAGCAGGTGTATATGTGCCCTCACCCTGTGTATAACATAGTGACTGAGCAGGTGTATATGTGCCCTCACCCCTGTGTATAACATAGTGACTGAGTAGGTGTATATGTGCCCTCACCCCTGTGTATAACATAGTGACTGAGCAGGTGTATATGTCCCCTTACCCTGTGTATAACATAGTGACTGAGCAGGTGTATATGTGCCCTCACCCTGTGTATAACATAGTGACTGAGCAGGTGTATATGTGCCCTCACCCTGTGTATAACATAGTGACTGTGCAGGTGTATATGTGCCCTCACCCTGGGTATAACATAGTGACTGTGCAGGTGTATATGTGCCCTCACCCCTGTGTATAACATAGTGACTGTGCAGGTGTATATGTGCCCTCACCCTGTGTATAACAGCAATGAACGAGCAGGTGCCTATGTTCCCTCACTCCTGTGTATAACATAGTGACTGAGCAGGTGTATATGTGCCCTCACCCTGTGTATAACATAGTGACTGAGCAGGTGTATATGTGCCCTCACCCTGTGTATAACATAGTGACTGAGCAGGTGTATATGTGCCCTCACCCTGTGTATAACATAGTGACTGAGCAGGTGTATATGTGCCCTCACCCTGTGTATAACATAGTGACTGTGCAGGTGTATATGTGCCCTCACCCTGTGTATAACATAGTGACTGTGCAGGTGTATATTTGCCCTCACCCCTGTGTATAACATAGTGACTGTGCAGGTGTATATGTGCCCTCACCCTGTGTATAACAGCAATAAACGAGCAGGTGCCTATGTTCCCTCACTCCTGTGTATAACATAGTGACTGAGCAGGTGTATATGTGCCCTCACCCTGTGTATAACATAGTGACTGTGCAGGTGTATATGTGCCCTCACCCCTGTGTATAACATAGTGACTGTGCAGGTGTATATGTGCCCTCACCCTGTGTATAACAGCAATGAACGAGCAGGTGCCTATGTTCCCTCACCCTGTGTATAACATAGTGACTGAGCAGGTGTATATGTGCCCTCACCCTGTGTATAACATAGTGACTGAGCAGGTGTATATGTGCCCTCACCCTGTGTATAACATAGTGACTGTGCAGGTGTATATGTGCCCTCACCCCTGTGTATAACATAGTGACTGTGCAGGTGTATATGTGCCCTCACCCTGTGTATAACAGCAATGAACGAGCAGGTGCCTATGTTCCATCACTCCTGGCTGTTGCACACTGGAGACAGACGCAATGCTGACGTTAGAGCTTCATTGTTTCATGGCAATGAGGGAGAAAGAGATCAGTGATTCATGTACATCTGTATATATATGTGTGTGTGATTACAGGTTACAGCCGTCACTGCAGCGCTGCACCGACCACCGCTCCACACAGATAATTATCTGCCCTACCTATCTATGAGAACGGGATGGGCCTGGGTCTGCCCTCAACCTATGTATGTATAATTATCTATCTATCTATCATCTATCTATCTATTATCTATCATCTATCTATTATCTATCGATCTATCTATCATCTATCTATTGATCTATTATCTGTCTATCATCTATCTGTTATCTATCGATCTATCTATTATCTATCTATTATCTATCTAGCTTCCGGTATCTATCTATCCCATATTTATCTATCATCTATCTATCATCTATTATCTATCTATTATCTATCTATCGATCTATCTATTATCTACCTATCATCTATCTATCTATCTATTATGTATCTATCTATCATCTTTCATCTTTCTATCTATCTATCTATCTATCTATCTATTATGTATCTATCTATCATCTTTCATCTTTCTATCTATCTATCTATCTATCTATTATGTATCTATCTATCATCTATCATCTTTCTATTATCCATCTATTATCTATCTATCTATTATCTATCTATTATCTATCTATCTGTTATCTATATATTGTCTATTATCTATATATTGTCTATTATCTATCTATCTATTATCTATCTATCTATTATCTATCTATCTATCTGTTATCTATATATTGTCTATTATCTATCTATCTATCTATCTGTCTGTCTATCTTCCTCTTGTCTATTCTCCCTCTGTCCGGTGTCTCGCCCTGGCTGCGCGGCTGGGGAGGGGGTCAGCAGACCTGTCGCGCTCTCCCTCTCCTCCGTCCTGCAGGACATTGATAATACTAATATTGGGGTCTGGACATTTTCAGGACGGAGATGATTACCTTGCGGAGACACTGCGGAGGAGATCATTTGTATGGCGGCTCGCCTGTCGTGTGTGCTCTGACGTAGGACTGACAGTCACACTACATGTTTGATGGCTTGTCTGTCGCATGTGGCTCTTACATAGGACTGCAGGTAAACATTTCACCGCATAAGCTGTTGCTCAGAGCGTTCACAAAAAAACCGAGCCATTCATGGTAGGAAGCTGAGGAGTTAAACGAGAAGTGACAGCCCGCGCCGCGTGTGTGTCCGAATCTATAGGGGAACGGATGTAATTGAAGCGAACGGCTACACGTCCATCTCCCATAGGTGTCTGGGTCTCCTCCAGCCAATCAGCTCCGTCCTGCAGCCTGGAGTAAATCTGGAAACGTTCATTCATGATTTTTTTTTTCCTTCTCTCATCGTTGACTCATTCATGTTTTCCTCTCTCATTCACCCCTCCTTCCCTTATCCATTCACTCGCCAGTCTGCCAGCCCCGCGCATGCCCCGTGCCGATCCCCCTCACCCCCGGCTAGGGTAGGATTCTTATGAATGAACATTGACGTCAGAGAGGGCAGAACCACTAGAGCTTGGGGTAGGGACACGTGACCAGGGGCTGGGTGAGTATTTAAAGCGGCCGCCGCTGTCCCCGGTGCTGAAACTGCACAGAGACAACACACCGAAGACTACAAAGAGACAGAGAGGGAGGGAGAGAGACCAAACAAGAGACTGCCGAGAACAAGTGAGACATAAATGAATGCATGAGGATGGCAGGGTGGATGGGGTGGGGGGCCGTATAGCATGTTGTGATGACGAAATCGTAAGCCACTGTATATGTGCGTAGGATACACAGAAGTATATATGCAGACAGCAACTAAGCGCGAAGCTAACCGGCAGCCGTACAGTCCTCCCCGGTGGCTCGGTGTAGATTTTTCCGTACGTCCCTGATAGGGGTGCTTCCTCTTTTCTAAAGTCAACTTTTCATCTGTTGCCCTAACTCTCCCACGTGGGTATTTTCCCCCCTTCTTGTTTATACCGCTAGCTTTACGTCAGTTAATCCTGCCGGGAATCAGTATGAGGTCTCGACTCCGCATCTCAGACTGTATAGACTAAACCTGCCCGGTGCCAACGGAGGCTTGCCGAAGAACTCTGATGGATAGCCGGCCATTAGAGGAGGGTTTTACATGCAGGGAAAAAAAAAAGATGATTTAGGAAATATTGTGCATGAAATATTTTTTTTTTTTTTTTTTTTTTTTAGGAATTTTTCTTTTAATGTTCGGCGATTTTTATTTGTGATCATCATCGAAAAGTAAATCAAACAGTTTGTTTTTGTTTTTTTGAATAGAAGTGACACAAAGTCTTTAATCAGAGCAGAGAGGCTTAAATGCAACTAATGAATGAGGGGGCCAATGACGCATGAACTGACACATCTCATTAGAGCGAGAACATTACCCCCTCGCCTCCTCCCCTGGCTCGTGAAATATTCACATACTGATGGATACCGGGCTAGTGCCGAGCTAGAAAAGTTCCCAGATTGTACGTCATATCAAGCGTGAAAATGTATCGGCCGGCCGTGACTTATGTCGATAAATGTAAAAAAAATGAGATGATTTTATGTGTCCATTGGAAGGGGAGATAAACGTCAGGTGTAGACTTTCTAATAGAGACTGATGGGATCGGAGATGAGAAAAGGTGATTAGATGGGACCAATAGGGAAAAAAGCAAAATGACGATGGCCACTAATAATCAAGAGAGAAGTAGAGGAAGACTGGAAATGGAATAGCAACAGGTAGAAAATAGCAACTCGGAAGGAGGCAGTAGGTAGAAACCTATCAACAATAGCATTGACGTAGGTTAGATAAGATGGACACTCCGGGAGGGGAAGGAAAATATGGGAAGAAAAAAAAAGGGACAGAGAACTTTTGGATAGTGTGAGATGAAGATGAATAATGTATGACAAAGAGTGCCGGAAGCGATAGGAGTCATGGACCAAGTGGAGAACATAGGATGAAAAGGGGGCAAAGAATTGGAGGTCAGTAAAGGGGGAAAAGAATTGGCGGGCAATAAAGGGGACAAAGAATTAGCAGGCAATAAAGGGGACAAATAATTGGCAGGCAATAAAGGGGCAAAGAAGGGGACAAAGAATTGGCGGGCATTAAAGGGGACAAAGTATTGGCAGGCAATAAAGGGGACAAATAATTGGCAGGCAATAAAGGGGGCAAAGAATTGATGGGCAATAAAGGGGACAAAGAATTAGCAGGCAATAAAGGGGACAAATAATTGGCAGGCAATAAAGGGGCAAAGAAGGGGACAAAGAATTGGCGGGCATTAAAGGGGACAAAGTATTGGCAGGCAATAAAGGGGACAAATAATTGGCAGGCAATAAAGGGGGCAAAGAATTGACGGGCAATAAAGGGGGCAAAGAATTGGCAGGCAATAAAGGGGCAAAGAATTGGCGGGCAATAAAGGGGGCAAAGAATTGGCAGACAATAAAGGGGGCAAAGAATTGGAGGGCAATACAGAATTTGAGTCTATAGTGGACCAAGAAGACCAGAGATAGAGGGTAGATCAAAGTTGACGATGGTCGTAGATGAAGAGCAAAAGATGAACGTAGCGTAGAACATGTGAAGATACACGACAAGACATAGACCAGGAGATGGGGGACATGGCAATGAGAGAGTTCGATACACTGTAAAATTACAATTGCGTAGAGGAATTCCTATACAAACCTGCGGATAGACTAAGGGGTTAAATAAAAAAAAGACATAACAGAGGGTGGTGAACGAGAATGGAAGAATGTGGAGAAGATGATGGAAAATGTAGGGATGGACCTAGCAGTGAGGAACTCGGAGAAAGAAGTAGCGTAGGAGAAAGGTTTGATAAATTATTGGGGGAAGGGAATAAAGCAAAACATATACCCTGAGAAATATAAGATAAATTTTGGGGACACCACTTGTGAAGCTTTTGGTGGTTCAGGCTGTTGACACAATATTGACATGTGCAGTTTTATGATGACTACGTCTGGCTGCAATCTGCTGCAGGCGGTGTATGCGGACATCTTCCACCCACACTAATAGACTCTAATGTTTTAGTAGTTAATTACATTCCTGTGCATGGACGGGAAGAGCAGTGATATCTGTACATGTAGCTGTAGATTTGGATATCTGTAGAATACAGAAAGAGCTGGAAATGCAGAACATAGACTGGACAATGATGGATAAAATAAGGATCCGAGAATGGTACGAGAGAGTAGGAATCAATATAGAACATGCAACTGAAGGTGAACACTGCGCGGAGAGAAAGAAGAGATCCCAGGAATAGATGAGATATGTGACAGATTTATCTGAAATACTAAAGAAGAAGTATGTAAGGATAGGGAGGTAGCGGTGGTGGCAACAAACGGAAGGCATGTCATGAGTTGCACACATACAAGTCAATATGGTGTTGGGATCAAAGATTGATGGCACCAACACAGCTGGGGGTGGAGAATACCGAGGTGGATGGAGGTGGAGAATACCGAGGTAGCGATAGCACAGGAGAATGTGGATGACATATAGCAACAGGGGAAAAGCGGACAAGTGAAAAATAACAAGACAGTGTAAAGGAGATGTAAAACAGGGAAATAACTAAGTGATGGAGAACACATAGAATGAGCAAGAGATGGAGAACACATACGTAGGATGGACCCTGGATGGAGAAGACGTAGTACAGATAGGAGATGGAGAAACGTGGAAGATAAGCAGAAGATGAAGTACACGTAAATAGGCAATGGATGGAGAATTCATAGGATGGGTAGGAGATGGAGGACACTCATGATGAGCTAGGGATGAAGAATGCATCAGATGGGTAGGAGATGAAGGACACCCAGGATGAGCAGGGGATGAAGAATTTATCGGGGATGGGTAGGATATGGACGACACCCAGGATGAGTTGGGGATGAAGAATGCATCAGATGGGTAGGTTTTGGGGAACATCTAGGATGCAGAATGCATGACAGGTAGAATGGGCAGGGGATGGAAAATGCAGGAGATGAAGAACACATAGGATGGGCACGAGATGAAAAACATGCATGATGGGCAAGGGATTAAAATTGCAGAATGGGCATAGGATAAAAAGCAAGAAGATAAGCAAGGAATATAGAACACAGATTGGCAGGAGATGGAGATCACATGGGCAAGAGAAGAGAGAGGCAGTATAAGGTGAGCACATAGGATGGCAAGATGATAGAGAATACCTACAAAGTTAGGATATGCAGAACACATTCAATGGTAGAAGATGTGGAAAACATAGGTGGACATGGGATAAACATATAGATAGAAAATGGAGTACATATAGGTAGGCTAGAGAGATATGTGTGTAGGCAGGATAAAGTGACCAGGCAGAAGAGCAGCAGAGGCTCAAGATGGAGAACACGTAAGATGAAAAGGAGATGAAGAACACAGATGAGCAAGAGATGGAGAGTATGTAGATATGTGGGGATATTGAGAAGACAGAAGGACATGATATAGAGAACATATAAAGGGGTAAGATATGGAGAACGTAGATAGGTAGAAGATGGAGAACATGTAATACAGGTAGAGGAGCAGAAGACAAGGAGAATATAGAGCAGATGTAAAGATAGAAGATGGAGCACAAAGATATGGAGGAGATACAGAGCACGTAGATTGGCAAGTGATGGGGAATACGTAGAAAGAGAAGAAGAAGGAAAAAAATGTTCAGGGGCAGGTGCTAAAGAACTTGTAGACAGGAAGGATACAGAGAGCACGTAGACGGAAGTGAGAGAGAAGATACACAGGTGGACCGGAAATGGACAACAAAGATAGAGATAAAGATAAGACAATCAACAAGTCATATAAAGTTACAATATGATAAACCAAAAGAAAAACTTGAAGATGACGTCATAAGACAGAACATAAAATATGTAGGTGGAAAATCTAAGACCAGACAAGGTATGAAGGGAAAGGCCACATGAGGTAAGGCGAGACAGGAGAAGACAACCACACAGCAACAAACGACTGATATACTGTATATAATGAGGAGAGTGTAGACGGTAGGTGAGACGTTGTCTATAAAAATCTAATCTTCATGCATTAGGTGTGACATCTTTATCATTCCAGAGAAGGTAGCTAGCTATCGTCAGCAAATAGTTAATCCTCCGCTGGTGATGGGTTTGAACGTGTTCCTTCCCCCTCCAGATATTTATTGAATGCAGCAGGGCATCCCCACTGAGAGTAGTAGGAGAGGGGGAATCCTTCGTTCCAAGAGGTGGGCAAGGATTCGATATTGGTGGTTGGGGAATGGGGGAAAACCTCCCACTCACACACATAATGATTCCTCCGCAGTGTCTGGTGCAGCATCCCCGCGTGTACAGAGGATGGGGGAAGGAAAGGGAGGAGCGCCGCCAGCATCTTTATCCAAGGTTCCTATAGAAACTGCACACGGTGCAGATAAATTGTCTTTAGGGTCAATAGATTAGCCCCCGATTTGCTCTATAATGGCGTATTTGTACAGAATGTAAGGCACAATCTGGAGCTAAAGAGGTTGATTCAGATCAACAGTTAAAAGGATTGGAAGAAAGGGAGGAGGCAGAGGTTCTTTCAGGGAATCCCAGATTGTCAGACAGCGCTCAGTCCGTGACACCGATCCAGAGGGATATTGTCTGAGAAGGTATCAGCCAGGCATACCAGAGCAATATATTCCAAAAGGGTTTCCCTAAATTCATAAAGATAAAAATAAAATGGAAAGAACGTGATCGGCTTGGAGAAAGCCACCTACACTACGAGCGAAAGAAACCTCTGATGTATAGTATAGGGCTAAATTGTATCCATGTATTGACCCCAGAGGGATAGCAAGAGGAAGAAAAATTGCCACTAGATATGAAACATAGGTCTAAGGTAAGCCCAAGTCTATTGCACGGTCAACGATAATCCTAATGTGAAGCTAGTAGAGAGAGGATGGTGTTAACGTACAGAGACCTGCAGTATTTCTTGAAGGGAGGGAGCCAGAGGGACCTGCAGAATTTTGTATCGGGAGGAGACACCTGCATGATTCTAGAAAGGGGGGTTTGGGAAAGACCTAAAGGATTTCCACAATGGAACTCCCTATTCTTTCCCCACCCCCGCACTCCCACTCTCTCCCATGCAGACACGTTCTGTCTCCTCCATCTTCTTCTGTCTGCTCCTCTCTAACTCTCCCTCCAAAGCCAGCATTGATGCTTCCAGGAAGAGGTTGATCTCGACAGTAAGCAAAAATGGTGTAATTCTGTGATGACTTCACTAACCAATAAACAATCTATCTCTTTTTCTCTCCCTCCTTTCCATCTTCCATGCCCATCTTTTTTTTTTGGTTTGCTTCCATCTCCGTTATTTGTCTGATTTAATTATTAATTATATTCATATTTGTGTCAATTATGTTGCCTTTCTTCTGATTAAACACATTGCCTACTTTGCCTTTCCTCTGTTCATACAGAAATGTTCCCCGCACCCCCCTTCCTTCTCATCCTGACCCTTACCCTAACACATGCCCTCCTCTTTCATGCCATTCCTGTGACAGAAGAACAGAGACACCAGACCACCCATCGAACATTGAACAGTGAGGTTGCACACCCTATAGAACTTGAGGACCATCAAGATGCCCAACCACCAGTTCAAAGCCAACATGTAAAAAGTGAAGCTACCCAAGAGAGATCAACCAGTGATATTCAGTCTCCATCCAGTTCTGATGATGAGGATGAGCTATTTAAGGACATTAGTCCCAAAGCACTAGCCGCTGTACTCCTAAAGGCACTAAACCCAGATGATGGAGAGTTATCTCCCTCTACTGTAGCCGAAAAAGTACCCCCTACTGGTCAAGAGCTTGTACAAGAAGAAACAAGTAAGGTGGATGAGGAACACCAGACCGAAAAAGTAAGGAGTCGAACAAGAAGCTCTGACAAAGAAGAAACAATTAAAGAAGATGACAAGATGGATGATGGAGGAGATATGGAAAGTGTAAAGTCATTGTTGCAGGAACTTGAAGCTTTTGAGCCTCCATCTAAAAAAGAACTGGATCCGCTGCAAGATAGCAGCCTCGAGAGGGAGGATCTGGAAAAGCTAAGAGAACTATTAGGGTTCGATGAACAAACAGAGGAGGAAAAAAGAAGCCCTCAAAATTCTGTTTCACACACTTCTCAACACTTGGACAAAGAACAAGAAGAGGAAGAGGATGAAAAACTTGCAAATGTTGCCCAAGACCTTCTACTCCAATACTTATTAAATGGAAGCGAAAATGATGATGAAGAAGCAGAGGAGGATGAAAAGGAGAATGAACAAGATGATCTAGTAGATGATTTTTTTGGTGGTCAACGACCATTGTTCGAAGACGAGGAAGAGGGAAACACCCAAAGTAAAAGGTCAAATGATGATGATATAGAAGAAGTAGATCCACAAACTATTGATAAATTAATCGAGCTTTCCAGTCGCTTACATCTGCCAGCTGATGATGTAGTTGATATAATTAATGATGTGGAAAAGAGGAAGAGGAGAAGGATGAAGAAAAAGAAAGCAAGAGATGATTTTCTGGGACGAAGGGAAAGAATAAGGAACCCCCCACAATCATGGCCAGATACTGCTTACTACCCCAGAAGAAAGCTTGACCAACAATCTAGTTGGAATAAAGTAGACACAAACTGGAAAAAGTCTTCTATACCATCCTGGAATAGGAACAGATTATCAGAGTCTACCTGGAAGAAGTTGTCAAACCCAATTTGGACTAAGCCTTCTAAATCCAACTGGAATAAGATTTCTGATCCAAGCTCGAACAGAGTATCAGAGCCAAGCTGGAATAAGGTATCTCAGCCAAGCTGGAATAAGGTATCGGAGCCAAGCTGGAATAAATTGTCAGAGCCAAGCTGGAATAAGGTATCCTCACCAAGCTGGAATAAAGTGTCAGAGCCAAACTGGAATAAGATGTCCCAGTCAAACTGGAATAAAGTGTCCCAGCCAAGCTGGAATAAAATATCTGAGCCGAGCTGGAATAAAGTGTCCGATCCAAGCTGGAATAAGGTCTCAGAGCCAAGTTGGAATGAGAATCCTAAGTCTGGCTGGAATAAGGTACCTGAGTCAAGTTGGAATGAAGTGTCAAAGCCAAGCTGGGATAAAGTATCTGAGCCAAGCTGGAAAGTATCAGAACCAAGCTGGAATAAGGTGTCAGAGACAAATTGGAATAAAGTTTCTGAGCCAAACTGGCTGCCAGATACAAAGTGGAACAAGATGCAGGAACCAAGCTGGAATAAGGCATCGCAGCCAAGATGGATGAAAGCTATGGATCCATACACACGTAGATATCGTGCACGTCCAGCCCCTTACACTAACTACATCCGGCCTAGAACCTTCCAGAACCCTCCTAGATACTATTATAAACCTCCTATCCCCCAGCCGAATGATTACTTTGACGATGACCAAGATAAGCAGGAGGAAATGGAGAACTATATTGAAAGGATCCTGCTGAACCATCCTGAGGTGTTCCAGTGATATGATCCCAGACCTAATCCCAGTCAAATATAATTTAACAAATTTGACCCAGTAAGAAACTCCAGTCCAGTTCCATTATATACAGCTGAGAAAATAAATGGAAATACGAATCATTCACCTTCACTAATGTCAGTAGGATCCATTGAGGCCAACTTTAGTAAACTCAGCACACATCTAGCAAGCTCTCCATTTGAGTGCCTAAAAGTGTCAGTGTAATAACTGAATCCACAATCGCACCTTTGCTCTCCAGTATTGTTAGAAGACTATATATAACTAAAGATAACCCCACAAACTAGTTTACTAGTCCAATGCTCAACACGTTAACTTACGAGTATGCCTAAAGTCTGGTAGTATCCAAGCAGACTTTAGGATCTGGTTTTGGTTAGTTCCACAATCCCAAGTCAAAACGTGGATTTTCCCAGCCTTACAAATCCAGATTCAATAGAGTCTGTATTTCAACAAAAAAAAATTAACTATTGCACTATACAAAAGTTTCCTAATCTTGGAATTCATTAATATGTCCAAGAACAGGTAACACCAAGTCTTTAACCCTTAGGATGATCTAAAGGAGGCACATACATAAAATATAGAAGGTCTGTGATCTCCGCACAGTGAAAGCAGCTATCTTCAGGCACGTTCTGCCTCATGAACAACACATATTTCCATAAAAGAGATCAGTTATAAGGACTGTTTTGACAAATGGTGCTGTCCCAGGGGCTGAAATAAATTATCAACCTGTTGTCACACTCTACCCACCACCGCTCCTTACCGATAAGTTTAAGGAGTTGGCAGGTGATCCCATAGAATCAAAAGAATCCTATGTAAATATATCAAAACCTGGGATGATGGTTGAACCCATGATAGACCTGTCTCCACTGTCCGTAGGTGACAAAAATGCACTGAAAAGGTTCCGCTATCAACCTAAGGGTTAAACATTTATACCATAGAAATTGGGAGGTAAAATACATCTCTCGTTATTGAGCACAATATTTGTAGTCCCATTAACCCCACAATACAGAAAAAAAGTTAAAAAAAAAAAAAAAACTCGAACATATGGGGTACATTGGCCCTTCCCCCTCCGCTCCCGTCACAGTTCCCCCGTCTTCTCCTGGACTAACTCTGGTTGCATGCCTTCTCTCCTCTCCATCCAGTGTCTTGGCTGCTGTAGCCTGTTCTGTGATGCTGTTGGTGTTCCTTGCTAATAAACGAGCTTTCTCTCTGCTCCACTTTGTACATATCATATGAATACTTTTGCTAAGGAAATAAAGCTAACTATTTTATTATGAGTTATGGTTGTTATTTGGCCCATGCAAACGTTGTGGGCCTGGGGATGCAGAAAACATTTTGGGGTGGCCTCTAAATGCAAACGTTCCTGTGTTATTACGATAAGACGGAACTAATTGTTCCAACAAGAAATAATGAGAAATTGGACAAAAAAGTCTCCAGTTTGTGATTCAACCATATTACGTATCTGTAGTCTCCTCAACCTAATGTAGACAAGTCTATCAATGGAGTGATACTGACTTCCATGAACTGTGTTCTTCACCTTAAAGTCAATAGAGTTTTCTTAAGGACCCATATATTTAGACTCCATTGATTGTTGTGATTTGTATTCTTCAGACAGAAATCAATAGAATTCCCTTGAGAATCCATTTGTTTAAGACTCTGTTGACTTCTGTGATCCAGGCTTTTTTACACAGAAGTCAATAGAGTTGCCTTAAATTGACTTCTATGGATAGTCGATAAATAATTGATAGATCAGTATTCACCACATTTGTAATGGAAGGATTTGCATTTTTTTTAGACTCCGTTATCTTCAATGGAAAGACTTGGATTAGGGATTAAAACTTTTTAATTTTCAGTGTCTTTGCCCATAATTACCTATGAGTATGAATAACAATGGTACAAACAAAAGGGAGCAATAAGGTCCCAGTAACACGAAGACTAAAGGGTGCTAAGATCTGGCATCTTCTCTTGGCACAGTTATGCGGTTAGAATGAGCTACTTGGTTATCCCTGTTTCTACAGAAGGACCACAAATGACATAGACATAACCGAGCTTTCCATTTGCCTCACCTCCTCAGAAGATAAAGTTGAGGCAGATATAAGGGGGTAATAACTTGAGTTTTGACCTTATGCGATGACATACCATAGAAAGTCTACACTAGAAGCTGAATGACCCCTTGATCTTAATAGGATTAACAAGCACTTTAGATACTCAAGCGGCAATTGGTTATTAATATAACCACACATTGGTAGCAAAATTTAAGTGCTTAATAGAGTCAGTGAAATAACCAATTAGCCAGTTATGTAGGTATCATCTTCAATGGTTCAACATGAAGACACAAACTTCCTCCTACTCTACGCCTACACGTTCTCCTACTAGGAATGTTCCAAAAAGGTTTCCGAGTTGAGTTTTCTTTTACAATAAGTAGTCCTCCTCACGCTGCCCTTTGGTCTTTCATTGCTAACTCCTTACTACATAGAGTCATTGATACATAAACGACTATGGATTCCTTCTTATAGTAAGTCTTTCTCCAATATGTGCATCATAAAAAGTAACACCATAGTGTCCTTCAAAGGACTTTTATCTTCTGAGAAACGTTTGGCAAATAGCATCCGTCTGGTAGAGTTATTGAAATCCAGGGTGTGGTAGAAATCCAGGGTCTTGTGGAGTTATTGGCTAGGTTCGTTAACCATTGGGAGATTGTCCAAAGATTTCTCTTGGGAAAAAAGCGGGAAATGTTCTTGTAGGACATTATTGTGATCATGAAGTACACAGCTAATCT
Source organism: Dendrobates tinctorius (assembly GCF_039654945.1). Lineage (NCBI taxonomy): Eukaryota > Metazoa > Chordata > Amphibia > Anura > Dendrobatidae > Dendrobates > Dendrobates tinctorius. Next base: position 2,287,341 of record NW_027361991.1, on the reverse strand, counting down.
ATGAATTATGTAGGCCCATTCAAATAACAGATCATTTCTATTAGGAGGACAAGAGTGTACCTGGGTGATGGCTTTCAACACCTCAGGTGACTATTAGTGGCTGTGGGTTTACGGTATGTTTGTGTGATTAAACTCGCCTATTTATTTCTACTGATGAGATCCAAAAATGCTAATTCATTGTCATTAATTTCTGACAAATCTCATACCAGTACCTTTGCCATTAAGGCATTAAATGAAAAGATGGAACTCATCAATAGACCCAGATCAAAGCAAAAACACATCATGAATAAACCTAGCCCAAGGAAGACTATTGGAACTCCACCAGGTGCCCTCTTGGAAGACAGTGGTCTCCTACCACCAGCCCAGGAAGAGGTTGACAGGCGCGGGGGCACAGGGACTCACCATCGCAGTCATCCTGAACAGGTGGTACATCTTTCCATTTAAAAAGAAGTAATTATGGGTGAGAATGGGGACAAGAGGAGTGTAACATGAAAACATAGTCTACACATCACTAGAGATCGCTTTTCTGTGATCAACCCGAACCTCTACCTGAACCATCCAGAACAGAACTTCTTAAAAGCTTCCAAGTGTAGATTTACTTTAATCTATTGGCAACTTGTACATTTGTATGTTTTGAAAAAAAAAAACAAAACAAAAAGATTTCTCTTGACACTAGGTAGCATGTGAAATTTAAGGGTTTGTCCAATACTCAGCGAACCCCTTCTCAATAGTTCTCCAATATAAAATAACAGCAGCCATACTCCCGTCCGATGTGGACACAGTTCCAGCTATGTCACTGCCCGTTCTCCCAGGGCTCTCGTGACATTTTTGTGCTATGTGAGCCCTGCTGGCAATCAGCGGCTGCATCACTCCCACTTTCGTAGGAGATCAGAAAGCAGCAGAAGTTCTCACATCCGAGAGTCACTTTCGTCCAAAGGAAGTAAGAGGGAATTGGCCGCTGATTCTCTGCAGAGCCGCGGGAGAGCCGATGCAGACATTGCTCGAAGGGACCTGCGCTGGAGGTGATTACAGCTATTGCCACTTTATATGAGTGAACTATGGTGATTGAGAAAAGGTTGTCTAAGAAATGGAAAATCCCTTAAAGGAGGATGATGATTTGAAGCTAGATAGAGTCGAACGAGGACATTCTTGTTTACATCTAGAAGCTGAAAACATGACATGCCATAACATTTGTCAGAGCTGAGGTGCATACTCTAAGCAATCTGCGTATACCAAGAGTAGAGAATCCAAATGAAGCTGCCCGGATGAACGAGCACCATGACTCTCACTTATCCACATTGTCTATTGCAGTCCCAGGTGGTCTTAGAGACAAAGTCTGCTACCCAGCAGTACTATCCTTTGTAGGACTGGAAAACCAAGGGCCATTTGGATATTTATTACTAGAGTTGAGCGACTTTTGGTTTTTTATGGTCGAGTTTCGTTTCGTGAAACCCGACTTTTCCAAAAGTCGGGTCGAGCAAGATCGGCCGATTATAGGGAAAAGTCGGGGTCGTCCCGAAACACGAAACCCAGTATAAGTCAATGGGGAATAAAAGTCGGCAGTGAGAGGAGGACAGGAAACACACCTACAGTGCTCATTTGAATGCCAAAAGCATCAATTCTTCTTACTTAAGCTTGTCAACCTTAATTAACTTCATAATACAAGTTACGCACTGAAAAATGGGGGTTATTTGGCTAAAGTTGTGGGGGGGTAGGGCTGGCTCCAGGTTTTCATGTGCCCTGGGCGAAAGAGCGCCCCTTTAACACATAATACCACAACTCATCATGCTCCGATACGGCAGAGAAATAGCGGTATAGTACAATGAAAAATACTTCACTTTTTACATTTCATGACGAGGCCCATCTATTTCTCCATACAGAATCATTGGTCCCATATAATGTTTGAAACAGTATATGATGAGCTCCACATAATGCTACAGTATATTTTGGTCCCCATGGATGAAGCTCCACTGTCTTATGGGCCCAAATAATGCTCCAAACATAATGGGCCCCCTTTCTACTGCTCTAGTGTATAATGGGCCCTGTAAATGCTGCTCCAGTGTCTGATGTCCACCTTTGGAATGTTCCAGTGTATGGTGGGCCCCATCTATCATTCTCCAGAGTATAGTGCTCACCAAAAATTGCTGTCCCAACATTGAAAACAATGAAATAAGTCTCCTCGCTAGGGAATCCCTGTACTTGTCTGGACTCCTCGTCGTCCCCATCTTCCATCTCACTGCACAGTATTTCAACCTTGCAAGTGCTGTGATCCTGAGCAAGCTGGGGGGGCCCACTCGTTGGCGACGGCACTGGCACAGGGCCCCTGATAGTACGGTGGTGTGTCTGATGGCGGGTGGGCCGAACCTGCACTTTCATCTGCAGCTTCCTCTTTGTCACCGTGTAAGATGGAACTGTATATGGGAAGGGTAACCTGAGTTTCATCAGGGTCAGATTCAGGCCGTGTAGCGTGCGAGGGGAATGTAGTGGTCTGGGTCAATGTACCAGCAGATTCATCGAGCAGTGGCTGGGCATCAGTGCACTTGTGTCGCCCCCAGGAGTACGGTCGCCACAGTGGCATTACCTTCCTCCTAGGGAGTGTGATGTCATGCTTGGGAGCAACAAAGGATCTCTCTAGCAGGTTAACTGATTGGGCGGCGTTATTCCCACGAGTCATGACCCTCCAAACAGCGTTCATGAAGGCAAAGTGTTTGTTTTACGTGGGCAGTATGGTTGCAAAGCTGAACCTTAAAGGAATGTCCAGAAGGGCACCACCAGGAGTGGAGCCTACGGCGTAATTTGACTCAACACGGGCAACCTCAACCATGCCAGCTACAGAACAGATGCACACATTGCAAGCTTAATTCCGTTAACGAACGAGACTCCGTCATGCCCCGCGGTCCGAGTCGGGCTTACTAGAGGGACACGTGAGGCTCTGGCACATGAGTTTGGCCAATAACTGGTGTGTCATGCCCTTACATGTCCGTGGCTGCATGTGCGCTACACTGAAATGGCCAGCGTTTGTCGCTTACAGGTGCAGATAACCCGCTGAACAACGTTAGTGATGGGGATCACTGATTACAATTATTACTCGTGAACGATGATTTCCCAGTAAGTGCAGGTCAACCGCAGTTCTGGAATTAGGCCTAACCGTCATTCCTAAAAACTTGCGTGTGCAAACCACAGGTGCTGTAGCTTGCATAACAGCTCGCCAGCCGTTCTCACGCCCAGTATGGATTACACGTGATTGCACAAAGGTGAGAAAGGGTACCGTATCCCCGGATAACATGTATGGATAGCGAACACATTCAAAATATATGTCTATACATCAGGAGGCAGGCTCAGACGGTGTTAGGCCCAGTATGGATTGCACGTGATTGCACAAAGGTGAGAAAGGGTACCGTATCCCCGGATAACATGTATGGATAGCGTACACATTCAAAATATATGTCTATACATCAGGAGGCAGGCTCAGACGGTGTTAGGCCCAGTATGGCTTGCACGTGATTGCACAAAGGTGAGAAAGGGTACCGTATCCCCGGATAACATGTATGGATAGCGTACACATTCAAAAGATATGTCTATACATCAGGAGGCAGGCTCAGATGGTGTTAGGCCCAGTATGGCTTGCACGTGATTGCACAAAGGTGAGAAAGGGTACCGTATCCCCGGATAACGTGTGGATAGAGTACACATTCAAAAGATATGTCTATACATCAGGAGGCAGGCTCAGACGGTGTTAGGCCCAGTATGGCTTGCACGTGATTGCACAAAGGTGAGAAAGGGTACCGTATCCCCGGATAACATGTATGGATAGCGTACACATTCAAAAGATATGTCTATACATCAGGAGGCAGGCTCAGACGGTGTAAGGCCCAGTATGTCTTGCAAGTGATTGCACAAAGGTGAGAAAGGGTACCGTATCCCCAGATAACATGTATGGATAGCGTACACATTCAAAAGATATGTCTATACATCAGGAGGCAGGCTCAGACGGTGTTAGGCCCAGTATGGCTTGCACGTGATTGCACAAAGGTGAGAAAGGGTACCGTATCCCCGGATAACATGTATGGATAGCGTAAACATTCAAAAGATATGTCTATACATCAGGAGGCAGGCTCAGACGGTGTCAGGCACAGTATGGATTTGACGGCCCAGACTACACAGCAGAGGAGCAGGGAGAGGTAAAGATTGCAAATGCTGGGGCCCTGCCCAAGCAAGGGGGGCCCACTCGTGGGCGTCGGTACTGGCACTGGGCCCCTCATAGTACGGCGGTGTGTCTGACGGCGGGTGTGCACCACCACCGTCAGAGACACTTGATTGCACTATGAGGGACCCTGTGCCAGTGCCCGCGCCCAAGAGTCGGCCTACCCACCTGTCCAGGGTAACGGCACTCGCACGGTGTCGTGCGCTAGGTGGTGACCCCGGCCATGGGGGGGGGAGGCAGCACAGTTAGGGAGTTTTAGAAAGTGGCATATGTTGATGTTGGACATTCAGCTGATGCAAAAGGCGAAATAGGTCAAGTCCCAGGAAGAGGTGGACCAAAGCAAGCCATTTTTCTGTCACCCTATGTATCATCAGGGGAAGGTGGGACAAAATCCTTGGAAACCCATGCATGGTTCATTTTAATGAAGGTTAGATCATCCACATTTTGGGTTGACAGACGGGTCCTTTTTTCTGTCAGGATTGATCCAGCTGCACTGAAGACTCTTTCCGATAGCACACTTGCAGCTGGGCAAGCGAGCTCCTGTAAGGCATATTGGGCCAATTCAGGCCAGGTGTCCAGTTTAGCAGCCCAATAGTCAAAGGGGAATGACCTGTGTGGGAGAACATCGATATGGGAGGAAAAGTATTTTGTAACCATAGTTGACAACTGCTGTCTCCTGTCACTTTCCATCGATGCTGTATTACCAGTTGTGTGAGCGGTACTTGAAAAATCAGTCCACAACATTGTCATGAAACCCCTGTCTCCAACGCCACTTCTGCTGTGTGCACCATGAACACCTCTGCCAAGCTGCCCCCGGCCCGTACGGCTCGTGTGAGAACCATCACCGCTGCTGTGTGCTGGGAATGCCTCAAGCAACCGATTTACCAAAGTTGCTTGTTTATTAGCCAATATTAGGTCAAGGTTCTCCTGTGGCATGATGTTTTGTAATTTGCCTTTATAGCGTGGATCCAGGATGCTGGCCAACCAGTAGTCGTCATCGTTCATCATTTTGGCAATGCGGGGGTCCCTTTTTAGGATCCGCAAGGCATAATCTGACATGTGGGCCAATGTTCCCGGTGTCAATGATGCACTGCGAGTGCTGGTTGGAGGAGCACTTTCTGGCAAATCCACATCCCTCCAGTCACGCACAAACCCTGTACCAGACCTTGCCACGCCAACATTTTCACTTGCCCCACGAGATGCATCCTCCTCCCCTAAGTAATCATCCCCATCATCATCCTCCTCCTCCTCCTCTTCTTCCTCCAACTCGTCCAGGAGAGGTCCCTGAGCAGACAATGGCTGAATGTCATCAAGGATTCCCTCCACCTCTTCCTCCTCGTCAACATTGGCTGCAGACGCCTGCTCCTTAAGGTGCGTCAAAGTTTGCATGAGCAGACGCATAAGTGGGATGCTCATGCTTAGGATGGCGCCGTCTGCGCTTACCAGCCGTGTGCATTCCTCAAAACACTGAAGGACTTTACAGAGGTCTTTCAGCTTCGACCACTGCACACCTGCCAACTCCATGTCTGCTCTCAAAGTGCCTGGCCGTGTATCCTCCCACAAATGCATTATGGCCTGCCTCTGCTCGCACAGCCGCTCCACCATGTGCAGGGTGGAGTTCCACCTTGTTGCAATGTCGATAATGAGGCGGTGGTTGGGAAGGTGGAGCAATCGCTGCAGCTTCTGCATACGAACAGAGTGTACAGGCGACCGGCGGATGTGCGCACACAGTCTTCGCACCTTATGGAGCAGGGCTGTTAACTCCGGATAATTTTTGAGGAAGCACTGCACCACCAGGTTCAAGGTGTGAGCCAAGCAAGGTATGTGGCTGAGTTTTGAAAGGGCTATGGCTGCCACAAAATTATGGCCATTATCACTAACTACCTTGCCTGCCTCAAGATGTACACTGCCCAGCCATGACTCAGTTTGTCGCTTCAAGTACTCGGCCAGCACCTCGGTGGTGTGTCTGTCGCCCAAACACATCATCTGCAACACAGCCTGCTGACGCTTTCCACTAGCTGCTCGATAGGGGGACACCTCGTGTGCAACAGTGGCAGCTGCAGATGGAGTGCTCGTACGACTGCGCTCTGTGGACGAGCTTTCGCTTCTGGAGGAGGAGGAGGAGGGTGGAACGCCTACAGCCAACTGTTTCCTATACCGTGGGCTAGGCAGCACTGTCCCACCACCGCTGTCCCCTGTGGACCCTGCTTCCACCACATTAACCCAGTGCGCAGTGATGGACACGTAACGGCCCTGGCCATGCCGACTGGACCATGCATCAGTTGTGAGGTGCACCTTTCCACTCACTGACTGCTTGAGTGCATGGACAATGCGGTCTTTCACATGATGGTGGAGGGCTGGGATGGCTTTGCGAGAGAAGAAGTGGCGACTGGGTAGGTCATAGCTTGGTACTGCATAGGCCATGAGTTCGCGGAAAGCTGCGCTTTCCACCAACCGATAGGGCATCATCTCAAACGAGATTAGTTTGGCAATGTGGGCGTTCAAACCCAGTGTACGCGGATGAGAGACTGAGTACTTTCTTGACCTACTCATAGTGTCTGGGAGGGTGAGCTGGACTTGAGAGCTGCATATGGTGGAAGTAGCGGTGGACAGGGCGGACTGAGAGAGGGTTGATGATGGTGATGGAGTTGGTGTTCTTTCTGATGGCCTAGATTCAGTATTTTGTTGATATAACAGTGGGATTCCCTGACTGCTGTGGCCTTGCAACGACACCTCAACATTTGCTGCTGTGCTAACCGGTGGGCTTACAGTGGGGGAAACAATGTAGCGTTGCTGACTACCTTCTTTGTGATCAGTTGCACATGTGGCACTTGAGGTTTGGTGTTGTGTCCACGTTTGCAAGTGCATGCTGGTTAAATGTCTAAGCATGCAACTGGTATTCAAATTTTTCAGATTTTTCCCTCGGCTAAAGGTCTTTGCGCACTTCTTACAGATAACCTTGGCCTGATCATGAGGATTTTGTTCAAAAAAGTGCCACACTGCACTCTTCCTACTTTGGCAGACATTTTGCGGCCTAGCACGCTGTGATGTTTTGACCCTCTGGATAAGCTGTCCAGCAACTCTTTTGATTTTTGGAACCTGTCTTTGGAGTGCTCCGGGCCTGCCAGATAACAGCTGTTGCGATGTTGATGTCTGCTGTGGATGCTCCTCATCTGAGCTATTGGAAGCAGCACCCTCTTCCCCCAAAGGATGCCAATCTGGGTCAACAACTGGGTCATCCATCACCTCCTCTTCAATGTCATGTGCACCTTCCTCTGTGTCACCGTGTATGGTAGTATAGTGTGCGGGAAGGGGCACCTGAGTCTCATCAGGGTCAGAATCTGGCTCTGTACACTGCGAGGACAATGGAGTGCTCTGAGTGAATGTACCAGCAGAATCATCTATCAGCGGCTGTGCATCAGTGCACTCCATGTCAGATTCATCTTGGCCTGGGTAATTCACCATTTCACTTGATAATCCAGGCATGGTATGTGAAAACAGCTCCATGGAGTAATCAGTAGTATGGCCTGCGTCATCCTTCAATCTTGGTTGTGGTGGAGGACACAAGGAAAGGTGTGTTTCATGAACATGAGCCTCCAATGACGACTCAGTGCTTTTACTTTTTACAACTTCAGAAGAGGAGGCGATAGAGCTGGAGGCTGAGTCAGCAATGTAAGACAAAACTTTTTCCTGATGCTCTGGCGTTAAAAGCGGTTTGCCAACTCCTAGAAAACTAAGCCTTCGAAGCCTTATGGAGCCAGACGATGACGCAGGCTCAACACCTCCTGCATTCGGTCCTATTTTGCTTTTGCCACTACCATCAGATCCACCACCAACACCATCATTACCAGCTGCCAACCCCCGCCCAATTCCACGGCCTCTTCCACCAGCCTTCCTCATTTTTGGTAGAAATGTAGACAAAATCCTACAAACTATATAGTAATGTAAAACAAGGTACAAGGTGTCTATAGGACAGGGGAGATTTAGATTTTCTGCAGACACTTGTGGACACTGGACACTTGGATTGTGTGAGGCCCACTGAATATCACAGCGCTATGTCACAGGCTCGATGGCACAGGTGTGAAAAAAGTGACTACAGGATAAGGGAGATTTTGAATTTCTGGGAGATTTTTTAACTTCTGCAGACACTTGTGGACACTGGACACTTGGATTGTGTGAGGCCCACTGAATATCACAGTGCTATGTCACAGGCTCGATGGCACAGGTGTCAAAAAAGTGACTACAGGATAAGGGAGATTTTGAATTTCTGCAGACACTTGTGGACACTGGACACTTGGATTGTGTGAGGCCCACTGAATATCACAGTGCTATGTCACAGGCTCGATGGCACAGGTGTGAAAAAAGTGACTACAGGATAAGGGAGATTTTGAATTTCTGCAGACACTTGTGGACACTGGACACTTGGATTGTGTGAGGCCCACTGAATATCACAGTGCTATGTCACAGGCTCGATGGCACAGGTGTGAAAAAAGTGACTACAGGATAAGGGAGATTTTGAATTTCTGGGAGATTTTGAATTTCTGCAGACACTTGTGGACACTGGACACTTGGATTGTGTGAGGCCCACTGAATATCACAGCGCTATGTCACAGGCTCGATGGCACAGGTGTGAAAAAAGTGACTACAGGATAAGGGAGATTTTGAATTTCTGGGAGATTTTGAATTTCTGCAGACACTTGTGGACACTGGACACTTGGATTGTGTGAGGCCCACTGAATATCACAGCGCTATGTCACAGGCTCGATGGCACAGGTGTGAAAAAAGTGACTACAGGATAAGGGAGATTTTGAATTTCTGGGAGATTTTGAATTTCTGCAGACACTTGTGGACACTGGACACTTGGATTGTGTGATGCCCACTGAATATCACAGCGCTATGTCACAGGCTCGTTGGCACAGGTGTGAAAAAAGTGACTACTGGATAAGGGAGATTTTGAATTTCTGCAGACACTTGTGGACACTGGACACTTGAATTGTGTGAGGCCCACTGAATATCACAGTGCTATGTCACAGGCTCGATGGCACAGGTGTGAAAAAAGTGACTACAGGATAAGGGAGATTTTGAATTTCTGCAGACACTTGTGGACACTGGACACTTGGATTGTGTGAGGCCCACTGAATATCACAGTGCTATGTCACAGGCTCGATGGCACAGGTGTGAAAAAAGTGACTACAGGATAAGGGAGATTTTGAATTTCTGCAGACACCTGTGGACACTGGACACTTGGATTGTGTGAGGCCCACTGAATATCACAGTGCTATGTCACAGGCTCGATGGCACAGGTGTGAAAAAAGTGACTACAGGATAAGGGAGATTTTGAATTTCTGGGAGATTTTGAATTTCTGCAGACACTTGTGGACACTGGACACTTGGATTGTGTGAGGCCCACTGAATATCAGAGCTCTATGTCACAGGCTCGATGGCACAGGTGTGAAAAAAGTGACTACAGGATAAGGGAGATTTTAAATTTCTGCAGACACTTGTGGACACTGGACACTTGGATTGTGTGAGGCCCACTGAATATCACAGCGCTATGTCACAGGCTCGATGGCACAGGTGTGAAAAAAGTGACTACAGGATAAGGGAGATTTTGAATTTCTGCAGACACTTGTGGACACTGGACACTTTTGGATTGTGTGAGGCCCACTGAATATCACAGCGCTATGTCACAGGCTCGATGCAGCAGGTGTGAAAAAAGTGACTACAGGATAAGGGAGATTTTGAATTTCTGCAGACACTGGACACTTTTGGATTGTGTGAGGCCCAATGAATATCAGAGCGCTATGTCACAGGCTCGATGCAGCAGGTGTGAAAAAAGTGACTACAGGATAAGGGAGATTTTGAATTTCTGCAGACACTTGTGGACACTGGACACTTTTGGATTGTGTGAGGCCCACTGAATATCAGAGCGCTATGTCACAGGCTCGATGGCACAGGTGTGAAAAAATTGAATTGTAGAATTGGGCAGAATAGGAATCTCCCTAGAGTGTAGGTCTGTAAGAACGGAACAAGTCCTCCACTTATCCTTCCACAGTGACACACAGATAGCTTCACTGTGGCTGTGATAACAGCCGTTATACGGTACTGTGTGAGGAGCGTACACCGCTGTATGGTGTGAATAAATGCACGCTCAGTACCTTAGCAGGACAAAAAAAAAATTGGGATTGCTTTTAAAAAAGCAGTTTGCAGAGCAGTGGGGAAACAGCAATGCAGCTGTCAGGAAGCCTTAGAAGGCAGCCTAACAACCAACACCGCTGATCCACCACAATATAGCCTCCCCTTGCACTGCACACACAGTGACTGGTGTGTTGCACAGGCAAAATCGCTAGCAGCAGAAGCAGTTTTTTTGTCTTCTTCCCTGCCTAACGCTCTCCCTACAGAATCTGCAGCAACCTCTCCCTATGCTAAGATCGGCAGAAGTAAGATGGCGGTCGGCGTGCACGCCCTTTTATAACCCCTGTGACGCCCACCAAAGCAAGCCAATCACTTGCATGCCCTTCTGAAAGATGGTGGCGACCCCTGCCTATGTCATCACGTTGCCCACAGTGTCCGTGGATCCTGATTGGCTGAAAAAGAGCGCTAAACAAACTTTTGAAACGCGACTTTGGCGCGTAAGTCGCCGACCTCGTGGCCGACCTCATCCTTGGGTCGGGTTTCGTTTCATGAAACCCGACTTTGCCAAAAGTCGGCGACTTTTGAAATTGTTCGACCCGTTTCGCTCAACTCTATTTATTACATCATTCGGGGAGTGAAAAAAATTATCAACTTAAACAATGTGCTGTAGACCTAAGGCTTGGTGTCACGTAGGTATACAGCACATAGGGTACAGTGAGCCTGAGGTATACAGCACATATGGGGGACACAGCATGAAGTCTACAGCATATATGGGACACAGCCTGAGGTATACAGCACATAGGGGACACCGCCTGAGGTATACAGCACATAGGGGACACCGCCTGAGGTATACAGCACATATGGGAAACAGCCTGAGGTATACAGCACATATGGGACACAGCCTGAGGTATATAGCACATAGGGGACACCGCCTGAGGTATACAGCACATAGGGGACACCGCCTGAGGTATACAGCACATATGGGAAACAGCCTGAGGTATACAGCACATATGGGACACAGCCTGAGGTATACAGCACATATGAGAAACAGCCGGAGGTATACTGCACATAGGGGACACAGTCTGAGGTATACAGCACATATGGGACACAGCATGAAGTATACAGCACATATGGGAAACAGCGTGAGGTATACAGCACATAGGGGACACAGCCTGAGGTATACAGCACATATGAGAAACAGCCTGAGGTATACAGCACATAGGGGACACAGTCTGAGGTATACAGCACATATGGGACACAGCATGAAGTATACAGCACATATGGGAAACAGCCTGAGGTATACAGCACATAGGGGACACAGCCTGAGGTATACAGCACATATGGGACACAGCCTGAGGTATGCAGCACATAGGGGACACCGCCTGAGGTATACAGCACATATGGGACACAGCCTGAGGTATACAGCACATATGAGAAACAGCCTGAGGTATACAGCACATATGGGAAACAGCCTGAGGTATACAGCACATATGGGAAACAGCCTGAGGTATACAGCACATAGGGGACACAGCCTGAGGTATACAGCACTTATGGGACACAGCCTGAGGTATACAGCACATATGGAACACAGCATGAAGTATACAGCACATATGGGAAACAGCCTGAGGTATACAGCACATAGGGGACACCGCCTGAGGTATACAGCACATATGGGACACAGCATGAAGTATACAGCACATATGGGAAACAGTCTGAGGTATACAGCACATATGGGACACAGCCTGAGGTATACAGCACATATGGGGCACTTCATGAAGTCTACAGCACATAGGGAACACAGCCTGAGGTATACAGCACATATGGGGCACAGTCTGAGGTATACAGCACATATAGGACACTTCATGAAGTCTACAGCACATATGGGACAGAGCCTGAGGTATACAGCACATAGGGTACAATGAGCCTGAGGTATACAGCACATATGGGACACTTCATGAAGTCTACAGCACATAGGGAACACAGCCTGAGGTATACAGCACATATGGGGCACAGTCTGAGGTATACAGCACATATAGGACACTTCATGAAGTCTACAGCACATATGGGACAGAGCCTGAGGTATACAGCACATAGGGAACACAGCCTGAGGTATACAGCACATATGGAGCACAGTCTGAGGTATGCAGCACATATGGGACACAGCCTGAGGTATATGGGTCTCCCACCCAGGGCTGTGGGATACTCGGTACCAGGCCGGTCCTTCAGAGGGGAATGTCACAGCAGCAGTGACCCAGTCCATGGCCCTGGGCATCCATGTAAAAAGGGGTTTGAGTGGTGAAATAAAGTTTATGAGTGATTCGTGACGCCACCTGTGGTGTTCGGCAATGAAGGTGTTAAGCCGACACTGCGGACAGATCCTCTGGGACAGATGGTGTAGTGCAGCAGAGATGTTGTAGCCCTCCACAGGCAGGGCTATTGGTCCCAGGGCAGTATAGATCGGTGTTGGGGAAGAGGGTGCAGTGTCTGGCACAGAGATGTAGCAGTGCTGAAGAAGTTGTAGGATGAAGGCAAGGACACAGCGGAATGTAGTTTCTTTACCTTTACTTTGTAAGTGCAGTCCAGGGTCCAGATTACAGATGGCACAGGAGCTGATTAGCCTGGAAGCAACTCAGGGATCTCTCTATCAGATGGGTTGTGTAGTCTCCTCTCTAGCGCTTACTTGAGGTACATACAGTACAGTTTACACTGAAGTTCCTCCTTCTTCCCTTTTGGATCTACCTCGTATGGCAGACAGCTGAAGCCTTCTATCTCTCTTGGCTCATCCTTCGCTGTTGTGCTTCCGAGTCTTAGTTGGGAATAGAGCATTTACAGCTTCCTATTCCTCTGGTTTCTGTTGCAGGACCTTCAGTATCCTTACAACCGTGGAGACCAGACTCCAGATCATGCGCTATCACTGGGAGGGAGCTCTCTATCCTCAGCTCAACCTCCAGCTTCTCTCCTCACGTCTACACTCGTTGCTCTCCTCACACTAACTGACTAATTTCCCTTCCTGGCCCTCAGAGAGCACTCCTCCCCCAATTCTGGTTCAGAGCTCCCTCTGCTTACCTGGAGTGGGAACTGTGTTGCATGTTATGGTTAACTGCCAGAGAGACCCGTCATCGCTTCCAGGCCTGACATCACCCTCCCTGGAGGAAGGCAATTCCAGTGTGGCGACCATACTCCTGGGGGCGCCTCATACACAGCACATATGGGGACACAGCCTGAGGTATACGGCACTTAGGGGACACAGCCTGAGATATACAGCACATATGGGAAACAGCCTGAGGTATACAGCACATATGGGACACAGCCTGAGGTATACAGCACATATGGGACTCAGCATGAAGTATACAGCATATGGGAAACAACCTGAGTTATACAACACATATGGGGCACAGCCTGAGGTATACAGCACATAGGGGACACAGCCTGAGGTATGCAGCACATATGAAACACAGCATGAAGTATACAGCACATAGGAGGCACAGCCTGAGGTATGCAGCACATATGGGACACAACCTGATGTATACAGCATATATGGGGCACAAGATGAAGTATACAGCACATAGGGGACACAGCCTGAGGTATACAGCTGATATGGGACACAGCCTGAGACATACAGCACATATGGGACACAGCCTGAGGTATACAGCATATATGGGGCACAATATGAAGTACACAGCACATAGGGGACACAGCCTGAGGTATACAGCACATATGGGACACAGCCTGAGGTATACAGCACATATGGGACACAGCCTGAGGCATACAGCACATATGGGACACAGCCTGAGGTATACAGCACATATAGGGCACAGCCTGAGGTATACAGCATATATGGGACACAGCATGAAGTATACAGCACATATGGGACACAGCCTGAGATATACAGCATATATGGGACACAGCCTGAGGTATACAGCATATATGTGGCACAATATGAAGTATACAACACATATGGGACACAGCATGAAGTATACAGCATATATGGGAAACAGCCTGAGGTATACAGCACATATGGGGCACAGCCTGAGGTATACAGCACATATGGGGCACAGCCTGAGGTATACAGCACATATGGGACACATCATGAAGTATACAGCACATATGAGACACAGCAGGAAGTATACAGCACATATGGGACACAGCCTGAGGTATACAGCACATATGGGACACAACATGAAGTATACTGCACATATGAGGCACAACATGAAGTATACAGCACATAGGGGACACAGCCTGAGGTATACAGCACATATGGGACACAGCCTGAGGTGTATAGCACATATGGGACACAGCCTGAGGTATACAGCATGTATAGGGCACAACATGAAGTATACAGCACATATGGGACACAGCCTGAAGTATACAGCATGTATAGGGCACAACATGAAGTATACAGCACATATGGGACACAGCATGAACTATACAGCACATATGGGACACAGCATGAAGTATACTGCACATAAGAGACACAACATAAAGTATACAGCGCATAGGGGACACAGCCTGAGGTATACAGCACATATGGGACACAGCCTGAGGTATACAGCACATATGGGACACAGCATGAACTATACAGCACATATGGGACACAGCATGAAGTATACTGCACATAAGAGACACAACATAAAGTATACAGCGCATAGGGGACACAGACTGAGGTACACAACACATATGGGACATTGTTGTGAGCTCATTTTCTCGTTCACTTTTGATGTCTCCGCCCCCCAGCACCTCCTCCCTCCCCACTCATCTCAGCTGAAGACTTTGCCTCATTTTTCAAGCAGAAAATTGATAACATCAGGGACAGTTTTGGTCAACAACCCCCAGAGCCCTTCCTCCCGACTTCCCAGCCCTCCACCTTCAAAACCAACTTCTCCACCATTACAGAAGATCGACTCTCCACTCTACTCTCAAGATCACATCTCACCACCTGTGCACTCGACCCGATCCCATCCCACTTCATCCCAAACCTCACCACAGTCTTCATCCCAACCCTAACCCATCTCTTCAACCTATCACTAACAACTGGTGTTTTCCCCTCAAGCTTTAAACATGCCTCCATCACACCTATCCTCAAAAAGCCCTCTCTTGACCCATCCTCTGTATCTAGCTATCGCCCTATATCACTTCTCCCATACGCCTCCAAGCTACTGGAACAACACGTCTACCTTGAACTGTCCTCCCATCTCTCTTCTTGCTCCCTCTTCGACCGCTTACAATCTGGCTTCCGGTCACACCACTCCACTGAAACTTCCCTTACTAAGGTCACCAATGACCTCTTAACTGCCAAGAGCAAGCGACACTACTCTGTCCTCCTCCTCCTGGACCTGTCGGCTGCCTTTGACACAGTGGACCATTCCCTATTATTACAGACCCTCTCATCCCTCGGCATCACAGACTTGGCCCTCTCCTGGATCTCATCATACCTAACAGACCGGACATTCAGCGTCTCCCACTCACACACCACCTCCTCACCTCGCCCCCTATCTGTCGGAGTCCCACAAGGTTCAGTCCTAGGGCCCCTGCTGTTCTCTATTTACACCTTTGGCCTGGGACAGCTCATAGAATCTCATGGCTTTCAGTATCATCTTTATGCTGATGACACACAGATCTACATCTCTGGACCAGATATCACCTCCCTACTAACCAGAATCCCTCAATGTCTGTCCACTATTTCATCCTTCTTCTCCACTAGATATCTGAAACTCAACATGGACAAAACAGAATTCATCATCTTTCCCCCATCTCACGTGACCCCCCCTACGAACCTATCAATTACAGTAAATGACTGCCCACTCTCCCCAGTCCCACAAGCTCGCTGCCTCGGAGTAATCCTTGATGCTGATCTCTCCTTCAAACCACATATCCAAACCCTTTCCACTTCCTGCCGACTTCAACTCAAAAATATTTCACGCATCCGTTCATTCCTCACCCAAGAATCTGCAAAAACCCTAGTCCATGCCCTCATCATCTCTCGCCTTGACTACTGCAACCTCATGCTCTGCGGCCTCCCCTCAAACACTCTCGCACCCCTCCAATCTATTCTAAACTCTGCTGCCCGACTAATCCACCTGTCCCCCCGCTATTCCCCAGCTTCTCCCCTCTGTCAATCCCTTCACTGGCTCCCAATTGCCCAGAGACTCCATTACAAAACCCTAACCATGACATACAAAGCCATCCACAACTTGTCTCCTCCATACATCTGTGACCTCGTCTCCCGGTACTTTCCTGCACGCAACCTCCGATCCTCACAAGATCTCCTTCTCTACTCCCCTCTTATCTCCTCTTCCCACAATCGCATACAAGATTTCTCTCGCGCATCACCCCTACTCTGGAACTCTCTACCACAACATATCAGACTCTCACCTACCATCGAAACCTTCAAAAAGAGCCTGAAGACCCACCTCTTCCGACAAGCCTATAACCTGCAGTAACCACCGATCGACCAAACCGCTGCACGACCAGCTCTACCCTCGCCTACTGTATTATCACCCATCCCTTGAAGATTGTGAGCCCTCGCGGGCAGGGTCCTCTCTCCTCCTGTACCAGTTATGACTTGTATTGTTTAAGATTATTGTACTTGTTTTTATGTATACCCCCCTCACATGTAAAGCGCCATGGAATAAATGGCGCTATAACAATAAATAATAATAATAATAATAATAATGTCCGATCAACTCCCTCTGCTGGTGAAAGGAGGTGGTGAAACTGATTTGGATGGGAGAAACCTGTCACCTGAACAGGTGGATTGCGATTGGACATCCGGAATCTCTGAGTGGATTTAAGGCAGCCGACGCCCTGTAGGGTTGCTGGTGATTTCTCTGCTCTGAGCTCTAGCCTCCAGTTCAGTTCCTGTCTTCTAAAGCTAAGTTTTGCTCTGTTATTGTTCCGTGAGATTTTGTCTGATTTGCTTAGTTTTGTGTTCTGCCAGCCCCGGCTGGGGCTCTGCTGAATTTCCATTTTTGTCTCTGATCGGTTAAATCTCTTTTGCTCTGTCTTCAGAATATATCGGAGTGCTGATATAGGGATTTTGAAGTTTAGTGACTTCAGGGCCGTTTTTCCTATCAGACGTGTTAGGACATTTTTGGTAGGGTTTTTGCGGATTGCAGCCAGCATCTTTTCTGTCCTTTCCAATCTAGTTAGTTGGGCCCCATCGTTTGCTCTGCCTGTCTTTCTGTCTGTGTTTGTGTTTTCATCTGTTTTCACCGACAATACATGTTGGGGGCTGTCTATTGCTTTGGGGGTCTGCTCTGGGGCAGTTTAGATTTCCCCTTTCTTTCTTTAGGCTTATTTAGTTCTCCGGCTGTGAAGAGGCATCTAGGACCACCGTAGGAACGCTCCACGGCTACTGTTAGTTGTTGTGAATAGGATCGGGTCTGCAATCCGCTAGCTACCAACCTCTCCGGTTTTCTGGACTTAGCTTGCATTTTTGTTTTTTCCTCCTCCGGTGACTCATTCATAACGGGACATAGCATGAAGTATACAGCACATAGGGGAAGCATCCTGAGGTATACAGCACATATGGGACACAGCTTGAGGTATACAGCATGTATGGGGCACAGCTTGAGGTATACAGCACATATGGGACACAGCCTGGGGTATACAGCACATATGGGACACAGCCTGAGGTATACAGCACATATGGGACGCTCCACGGCTACTGTTAGTTGTTGTGAATAGGATCAGGGGTCTGCAATCCGCTAGCTACCAACCTCTCTGGTTTTCTGGACTTAGCTTGCATTTTTGTTTTTTCCTCCTCCGGTGACTCATTCATAACAGAATCACCAGCCATACCGCAGATTCTAGAGCAGTGGTCCCCAACCTTTTTTGCACCAGGGACCGGTTTCAAGCAAGACCATTCTTCCATGGCCCGGCAGGGCGGGGATGGAGGTGTGGCAGGGGTGGGGCTTTGGTCATAAGGGGGCAGGGCTATGGACACGGTTGTAGTGTAGCAGTGCATACTTATAATTAAATAACATTTATAATGTGACTCAACTCACCATAGGTTTTGAGTGAATGCTCCATCACCCCCTTCTCCCCATCATTGCCTTCACCCCATCACTCCCCTCTCCCCATCATTGCCTTCACCCCATCACTCCCTTCTCCCCATCATTGCCTTCACCCCATCACTCCCCTCTCCCCATCATTGCCTTCACCCCATCACTCCCCTCTCCCCATTATTGCCTTCACCCCATCACTCCCTTCTCCCCATCATAGCCTTCACCCCATCACTCCCTTCTCCCCATCATTGCCTTCAGCCCATCACTCCCTTCTCCCCATCATTGCCTTCACCCCATCACTCCCTTCTCCCCATCATTGCCTTCAGCCCATCACTCCCCTCTCCCCATCATTGCCTTCACCCCATCACTCCCTTCTCCCCATCACTCCCCTCTCCCCATCATTGCCTTCACCCCATCACTCCCTTCTCCCCATCATTGCCTTCAGCCCATCACTCCCCTCTCCCCATCATTGCCTTCACCCCATCACTCCCTTCTCCCCATCATTGCCTTCAGCCCATCACTCCCTTCTCCCCATCATTGCCTTCAGCCCATCACTCCCTTCTCCCCATCATTGCCTTCACCCCATCACTCCCCTCTCCCCATCATTGCCTTCAGCCCATCACTCCCTTCTCCCCATCATTGCCTTCAGCCCATCACTCCCTTCACCCCATCATTGCCTTCAGCCCATCACTCCCCTCTCCCCATCACTCCCTTCTCCCCATCATTGCCTTCACCCCATCACTGCTGTCTCTCCATCACTTCCCTCATGGCCTTCTCCTCATGTCCCCATCTCCTCCAGGGCCAGGCTACACACACACGGACCAACACACACACACATTATACATACACACACCACCTCTCTCCTCTCACCTGCCCGCCGCCCGCGCTTCCTCGCTCTGACACAGCAGCGGCGCTCTCCTCTCTGTGTCAGTCAGAGACAGGAAGCGCGGGCGGCGGGCAGGAAGCTGGACGGGTCCTTGCAGCTCCGCTCCTGCTATTCCCTCCTGCAGGCAGCGGAGCTGCTTGGATCGCTCCCTGCCGCCGCTACACACGCCGCCCCAGCCCCCGCTACGCCACTGACCGCCCCTGGCTCCCCTTGTGTCCGCGGACCGGCAAGGGCACTGCAGCGGCCCGGTGCTGGGCCGCGGACCGGCGGTTGGGGACCCCTGTTCTAGAGTACTCAATAGCAGGAAAGAAATGTAAAATAAAAAAAGTGTCAGAATTATTTTTTTTTTTAATGTATATTTTTTCCTCTTTTTCTCTGAGGCCGTAGGAGGAATTTTTTCTTAATGGAGATTAAGCAATTGTCTGATCGTGTGGAGCAGCTGGCTGCTGAAGTCCGGGGAATTTACACCTACCTTGCTCATTCACATGCTGCTGAACCAAAGATCCCTACTACTGATGTGTTTTTTTGGTGATTGGTCTAAATTTTTGAATTTTAAGAATAATTGTAAATTATTTCTTGCCTTGAAGCCTAACTCATCGGGGAGCTCTGCGCAGCAGGTTAAAATTGTCATCTCTTTGCTTCGCGGCGATCCCCAGGATTGGGCGTTTTCTTTGACACCTGATGATCCTATTCTAACTAATGTGGATGCATTTTTTCAAGCCTTGGGGTTGTTGTATGATGAACCTAATGCTATTGATGAAGCTGAAAAAGCCCTGTTGGCATTGAGCCAGGGTCAGGATTCTGCAGAGTTGTACTGTCAAAAATTCCAAAAGTGGGCGGTCCTTACTACCTGGAATAATGGTGCCTTGGCAGCTCTCTTTCGGAAGGGTTTGTCAGAAACCATAAAAGATACTATGGTGGGATTTCCGTTTCCCTCTGGTCTTGACGATTCTATGCATTAGACATTCAGGTTGATCGACGTTTACGTGAACGCAAAACTGCACGAGAGGTGTTGCCACCTGTTGAACAAATGTCTGAACCTATGCAATGTGATAGAGTTTTGTCTAGGGCGCAACATCAGGAGTTCAGAAGGCGTAATAAGTTGTGTTTTTTCTGTGGAGATGCCTCTCATAATATTTCTGTCTGCCCTAAACGAGAGAAACGTTTTACACACACATTTGCTGTGGGTGGTGTACAACCTAAGTTTCTTCTGGCAATTACTCTGATCTGCTCCCTGTCCACATTTTCCGCTAAGGCTTTTGTGGATTCAGGTGCGGCTCTGAACCTGATGGACTTGGATTTTGCTAAACGTTGTGGGTATCCTATGACACCTCTGCGGACACCTATCCCTTTGAGGGGTATTGATGCTACTCCTTTGGTGAAGAATAAACCTCAGTTTTGGACCCAGGTGGTAATGCGGGTCGCCCCAGACTATCAAGAAAATTGCAGATTTTTGGTGTTGCATAATTTGCATGATACCATTGTTCTGGGGTTTCCCTGGTTGCAAATCCATAATCCAGTTTTGGATTGGAAATCTGTGTCTGTGGTGAGTTGGGGTTGTCAGTGTGCTCTTAGTGACACTCCTGTTTTCTCCACCTCTCCCCAGTCGCATGATGTTCCTGACTATTTGGCTGATTTTTATGATGTATTTAGTGAGAATAAGTCTGCGTCTCTGCTTCCTCATAGGAGTTATGACTGTGCAATTGAGCTGAGCCCGGGGTGTAAATTTCCCAAGGGTCGACTTTTCAATTTATCTGTACCCGAGCATGAGGCTATGCGATCTTATATTAAGGAGTCATTGGAGAAGGGTCATATTAGACCATCCTCTTCACCGTTTTGGTGCTGTTTTTTTTTTTCGTGGCCAAGAAAGATGGTTCATTAAGGCCTTGTATTGACTATCGTTCCCTCAACAAAATTACTGTTAAATATCAGTATCTGTTTCCCCTGATTTCTGATTTATTCTCCAGAGTTAAAGGTGCTTGCTGGTTTACCAAGCTTGACCTCAGGGGGGCGTATAATCTTATTCGCATTAAGCATGGGGATGAATGGAAGACGGCGTTTAATACTCCGGAGGGACATTTTGAGTATCTGGTGATGCCTTTTGGGCTCACTAATGCCGCTTCTGTCTTCCAGTGCTTCATGAATGATATTTTCCGGGACTTTGTGGATACTTTTTTGATCATCTATCTGGATGATATTTTGATCTTTTCCAGGGATTGGGATTCTCATGTGGAACATGTTCGGACTGTGTTCCGGATTTTGAGGGAGAATTCCCTGTATGTTAAGGGGTCGAAATGCCTTTTTAGTGTACAGAGGATTTCATTTTTGGGATTTATTTTGTCTCCGTTAACTATTGAAATGGACCTTTCCAAGGTATTGGCCATTTATGATTGGGTTCAGCCCACTTCTTTGAAGGCCCTCCAGAAGTTTTTGGGTTTTGCTAATTTTTATCGCAAATTTAAAGCTAATTTTTCTGGTATGGCCAAACCATTGACTGATTTGACTAAGAAGAGTGCTGATGTGCTGAATTGGTCTCCAGAGGCTGTTTCTTCCTTTCAGGAGCTGAAGCGGAGGTTCACTTCTGCTCCGGTTTTGCGGCAACCTGATGTCTCACTCCCGTTTCAGGTAGAGGTGGACGCTTCTGAGATTGGTGCAGGAGCTGTTTTGTCCCAAAAAGATCCGGTAACATCTAAAATGAATCCCTGTGCTTTCTTTTCCCGAAAGTTCTCCCCATCTGAACGCAACTATGATGTGGGGAATCGGGAACTGTTAGCCATGAAATGGGCATTTGAGGAGTAGAGACATTGGTTGGAGGGAGCTAGACATCAAGTCGTGGTCCTCACTGACCATAAGAATTTGATTTACCTTGAGTCGGCCAAACGCTTGAATCCTAGACAGGCTAGGTGGGCCTTGTTTTTCACACGTTTTGATTTTGTGGTCTCTTTTCTTCCGGGCACTAAGAATGACAAGGCAGACGCCCTCACTAGGAGTTTCTTTGCTGATTCTCCTATTGTGACCAAGCCTGCTACCATCTTAGGTGAGGGGGTAGTTCTTTCTGCCATCTCGCCCGATTTGAGACGTGTTCTGGAAGAATTTCAGGAGGACAAACCTGAGCGTTGTCCCATTGGAAAATTGTATGTTCCTGACCAGTGGAGGAAGAGAGTAATGTCTGAAGTTCATTGCTCCGCATTGGCTGGTCATCCAGGTATTTGTGGTACTAGAGATTTGGTGAGTCGGTCTTTTTGGTGACCCGCCTTATCTTGTGATGTCAGGAATTTTGTGCAGTCCTTTGGGACTTGCTCCCGGTCTAAACCTTGTTCTCGCTCTAGTGGGTTGTTGATGCCTTTGCCGGTGCCCAGGAGGCCATGGACCCATATTTCAATGGATTTTATTTCTTCTCTGCCTGTCTCTCAGAGAATGAATGTGATCTGGGTGATTTGTGATAGATTCTCTAAGATGGTCCATCTTGTACCACTCCCTAAGTAGCCATCTTCCTCAGAGTTGGTGCCCTTGTTTTTGCAACAGGTGGTTTGCTTGCATGGGATTCCTGATAACATTGTGTCTGACAGAGGAGTTTAGTATGTCTCTAGATTTTGGAGGACTTTTTGTTCCAAGCTGTGAATTCAGTTGTCCTTCTCCTCTGCGTTTCACCTTCAGACCAATGGGCAGACGGAGAGAACAAACCAGACTTTGGAGTCTTATTTGAGATGTTTTATCTCTGCTGATCAGGATTATTGGGTCTCAATTTTTGCCCTTGGCCGAATTTGCTTTAAATAATAGAGCTAGTTCTGCCACTTTGATGTCACTTTTTTTTGTAACTTTGGGTTTCATCCTCGATTCTCTTCAGGGCAGGTGGAGTCTTCTGCCTGCCCAGGTGTTGACACTGTGGTGGAGAGAATGTACCAGATTTGGGACCAAGTGGTGGATAAGTTGTCTCTCTTCCAGGAAAAGGCCCAGCGGTTTTCCAACCGGCATAGGACCATTGGTCCCCGGTTTAAGGTGGGTGATATGGTTTGGTTGTCATCAAAGAATATCTCTATGAAGGTGGCTTCTCTAAAGTTTAAACCTAGATTTATTGGACCTTACAAGATTTTGGAGATTCTTAATCCGGTCTCTTTTCGATTGGCTATTCCTGTTACATTTAAGATCCATAACGTGTTTCATAAGTCTCTGTTGAAGAGGTTTGTTGAGCCAGTAGTTCCTGTGGTGGCACCTCCTGACCCTGTATTGGTTGAAGGTAATGTGGAATATGAGGTTGAAAAGATACTGGATTCTCGTCTGGCTAGACGGAGACTGCAGTATTTGGTTAAGTGGAAGGGTTATGGCCAGGAGGATAATTCTGGGGTCTCTGCATCTGATATTCACGCCGAAAGATTGGTTCGTGCTTTTCATCGGGCCCATCCTGATCGGCCTGGTGGCGTAGATGAGGGTTCGGTGACCCCTCCTTAAGGGGGAGGTACTGTTGTGAGCTCATTTTCTCGATCACCCTTGATGTCCGATGAACTCCCTCTGCTGGTGAGAGGAGGTGGTGAAACTGATTTGGATGGGAGAAACCTGTCACCTGAACAGGTGGATTGTGATTGGACATCCGGAATCTCTGAGAGGCTATAAGGCAGCCGACGCCCTGTAGGGTTGCTGGTGATTTCTCTGCTCTGAGCTCTAGCCTCCAGTTCAGTTCCTGTCTTCTAAAGCTAAGTTTTGCTCTGTTATTGTTCCATGAGATTTTGTCTGATTTGCTAAGTTTTGTGTTCTGCCAGCCCCGGCTGGGGCTCTGCTGAATTTCCATTTTTGTCTCTGATCGGTTAAATACAGCACATATGGGACACAGCCTGAGGTATACAGCATATATGGGACACAGCCTGAGGTATACAGCATATATGTGGCACAATATGAAGTATACAACACATATGGGACACAGCATGAAGTATACAGCACATATGGGAAACAGCCTGAGGTATACAGCACATATGGGGCACAGCCTGAGGTATACAGCACATATGGGGCACAGCCTGAGGTATACAGCACATATGGGACACAGCATGAAGTATACAGCACATATGAGACACAGCATGAAGTATACAGCACATATGGGACACAGCCTGAGGTATACAGCATATATGGGACACAACATGAAGTATACTGCACATATGAGGCACAACATGAAGTATACAGCACATAGGGGACACAGCCTGAGGTATACAGCACATATGGGACACAGCCTGAGGTATACAGCACATATGGGACACAGCCTGAGGTGTACAGCACATATGGGACACAGCCTGAGGTATACAGCATGTATAGGGCACAACATGAAGTATACAGCACATATGGGACACAGCATGAACTATACAGCACATATGGGACACAGCATGAAGTATACTGCACATAAGAGACACAACATGAAGTATACAGCGCATAGGGGACACAGCCTGAGGTATACAGCACATATGGGACACAGCCTGAGGTATACAGCACATATGGGACACAGCATGAAGTATACAGCACATAGGGGACACAGACTGAGGTACACAACACATATGGGACATTGTTGTGAGCTCATTTTCTCGTTCACTTTTGATGTCCGATCAACTCCCTCTGCTGGTGAAAGGAGGTGGTGAAACTGATTTGGATGGGAGAAACCTGTCACCTGAACAGGTGGATTGCGATTGGACATCCGGAATCTCTGAGTGGATTTAAGGCAGCCGACGCCCTGTAGGGTTGCTGGTGATTTCTCTGCTCTGAGATCTAGCCTCCAGTTCAGTTCCTGTCTTCTAAAGCTAAGTTTTGCTCTGTTATTGTTCCGTGAGATTTTGTCTGATTTGCTTAGTTTTGTGTTCTGCCAGCCCTGGCTGGGGCTCTGCTGAATTTCCATTTTTGTCTCTGATCGGTTAAATCTCTTTTGCTCTGTCTTCAGAATATATCGGAGTGCTGATATAGGGATTTTGAAGTTTAGTGACTTCAGGGCCGTTTTTCCTATCAGACGTGTTAGGACATTTTTGGTAGGGTTTTTGCGGATTGCAGCCAGCATCTTTTCTGTCCTTTCCTATCTAGTTAGTTGGGCCCCATCGTTTGCTCTGCCTGTCTTTCTGTCTGTGTTTGTGTTTTCATCTGTTTTCACCGACAATACATGTTGGGGGCTGTCTATTGCTTTGGGGGTCTGCTCTGGGGCAGTTTAGATTTCCCCTTTCTTTCTTTAGGCTTATTTAGTTCTCCGGCTGTGAAGAGGCATCTAGGACCACCGTAGGAACGCTCCACGGCTACTGTTAGTTGTTGTGAATAGGATCGGGTCTGCAATCCGCTAGCTACCAACCTCTCCGGTTTTCTGGACTTAGCTTGCATTTTTGTTTTTTCCTCCTCCGGTGACTCATTCATAACAGGACATAGCATGAAGTATACAGCACATAGGGGAAGCATCCTGAGGTATACAGCACATATGGGACACAGCTTGAGGTATACAGCATATATGGGGCACAGCTTGAGGTATACAGCACATATGGGACACAGCCTGGGGTATACAGCACATATGGGACACAGCCTGAGGTATACAGCACATATGGGACGCTCCACGGCTACTGTTAGTTGTTGTGAATAGGATCAGGGGTCTGCAATCCGCTAGCTACCAACCTCTCTGGTTTTCTGGACTTAGCTTGCATTTTTGTTTTTTCCTCCTCCGGTGACTCATTCATAACAGAATCACCAGCCATACCGCAGATTCTAGAGTACTCAATAGCAGGAAAGAAATGTAAAATAAAAAAAGGGTCAGAATTTTTTTTTTTTTTTTTTAATGTATATTTTTTCCTCTTTTTGTCTGGGGCCGTAGGAGGAATTTTTTCTTAATGGAGATTAAGCAATTGTCTGATCGTGTGGAGCAGCTCGCTGCTGAAGTCCGGGGAATTTACGCCTACCTTGCTCATTCACATGCTGCTGAACCAAAGATCCCTACTACTGATGTGTTTTTTTGGTGATTGGTCTAAATTTTTGAATTTTAAGAATAATTGTAAATTATTTCTTGCCTTGAAGCCTAACTCATCGGGGAGCTCTGCGCAGCAGGTTAAAATTGTCATCTCTTTGCTGCGCGGCGATCCCCAGGATTGGGCGTTTTCTTTGACACCTGATGATCCTATTCTAACTAATGTGGATGCATTTTTTCAAGCCTTGGGGTTGTTGTATGATGAACCTAATGCTATTGATGAAGCTGAAAAAGCCCTGTTGGCATTGAGCCAGGGTCAGGATTCTGCAGAGTTGTACTGTCAAAAATTCCAAAAGTGGGCGGTCCTTACTACCTGGAATAATGGTGCCTTGGCAGCTCTCTTTCGGAAGGGTTTGTCAGAAACCATAAAAGATACTATGGTGGGATTTCCTTTTCCCTCTGGTCTTGACGATTCTATGCATTAGACATTCAGGTTGATCGACGTTTACGTGAACGCAAAACTGCACGAGAGGTGTTGCCACCTGTTGAACAAATGTCTGAACCTATGCAATGTGATAGAGTTTTGTCTAGGGCGCAACGTCAGGAGACACAGCCTGGGGTATACAGCACATATGGGACACAGCCTGAGGTATACAGCACATATGGGACACAGCATGAAGTTTACAGCACATTGGGGACACAGCCTGAGGTATACAGCACATATGGGACATAGCATGAAGTATACAGCACATAGAGTAAACAGAATGAGGTATACAGCACATATGGGACACAGCCTGAAGTATACAGCATATGTGGGGCACAGCCTGAGGTATACAGCACATATGGGACACAGCCTGAGGTATACAGCACATATGGGATGGACACAGCCTGAGGTATACAGCATATATAGGACACAGCATGAAGTATGCAGCACATATGTGACACAGCCTGAGGTATACAGCATATATAGGGCACAACATGAAGTATACAGCACATATGGGACACAGCCTGAGGTATACAGCACATATGGGACACAACCTGAGGTATACAGCACATATGGGACACAGCATGAAGTATACAGCACATATGGGACACAGCATGAAGTATACTGCATATATGAGGCACAACATGAAGTATACAGCACATAGGGGACACAGCCTGAAGTATACAGCATATATGGGACACAACATGAAGTATACTGCACATTTGAGGCACAACATGAAGTATACAGCACATAGGGGACACAGCCTGAGGTATACAGCACATATGGGACACAGCCTGAGGAATACAGTAGTTCGCCCTCCCAGGGTCGTGGGGTACTCGGTACTGGGCCGGTGTCAGTGGGATGTGTCACAGCAGCGGTGACCTGGTCCATGGCCCTGGTCGCCCAAGTAATGGGGGAATGTAATGTAGATTAAGTGGAATGGAATAGTTCGTGACGCCACCTGTGGTGCTCGGCAAGGGAGGTGTTAAGCCGACGCTGCAGACAGATCCTCTGGGACAGATGGTATGGTGCAGCAGTGATGGTATAGCCCTCCACAGGCAGGGCCTATGTCCCAGGGCAGTGCAGTTGTAATGGTTCTGGAAAGGCGCAGGCAGTATAAAGGATGGTACCCAGATGTAGCGGTGCTGAGCGGGTTGGCGCAAGAATCAATGAAGGACACCGAGGCTTGCAGTTCCAAAGCTTTACTCACAGTCTGCAGTACACAAGGGTGCCTGTCTCCGGGACGTGTCCTCCGGGTCAGAGACTCAGCCAACCTCCAGGCCAGATGGAAAGCTCCCCTCCAACACTCCGCTAACATGTACCTTTCCTGAACGACTCTTCTATTGCGCCTTAAAGTGTGAAGAGCTTCAGTACCGTGGTACTCTGGAGTTCCTCTTGTCAGATGTTCCCAAGAACTCTACTCGTATGGCAGACAACTGCAGCCTGCTTCGAGGACTCCCTTCTCCTGAGTCCCGGCTCTCTAATCAGTTGCTGTTGTGCCCCAAGTCTTTGATGGGAGTAGTGCATTTACAGCCAACTACTCCACCGGTGTCTGCTGCAGAACCATAAGTGTCCATACAACCTCAGGGACCGGGCCCCGGCCTTGCGCTGAGAACCTATAGGCAGGGTTCCTCTTCCAACCCACATCCTCTCTGTTCTCCTTACTCTCTCGTTCCGTACTGATCCTTCTCTCTCTTATGGAAGCTTAGGTTGCAGTTCTACGTCTTTCTCCTTCTTTCCCTTTCCCGTGCCAGCTGGCTCAGATCACTGAGGCAGCTGCAGCACTCCTTCCTCCATCCCTTCTTCCAGGGATCCTCACTCCTGTCTGAGTGACTTCTTACCCGCCTGACCTTCTGCCAGACTGAACCTGTAATCCTACACTTTCCCACTCTTTTATATATCTCAACTCTGCTCACCTCCCAGCACATCCAGTGTTCCAAGCAGGGAACCACCATAGGGGCTCTGCTACTCTCTAAGCACTGAGCCGCAATGTGGTTGTGCAGAACTACCCTATTGTGTGGGGTGCGAGTGTTGGAGCGTGGAAAGGAGTTCCCACCTTACCCGGATGGTGGGGCAATACACCTTAGGAGAAGGTGCAGTACCTCTGTGGCGACTGAGCCTCACACATACAGCACATTGGGGACACAGCATGAAGTATACAGCACATATGGGACACAGCCTGAGGTATACATCATATATGGGACACGGCCTGAGGTATACAGCACATATGGGACACGGCCTGAGGTATACAGCACATATGGGACACAACATAACATGAAGTATACAGCACATTGGAGACACCGCATGAAGTATACAGCACATATGGGACACAGCCTGAGGTATACATCATATATGGGACACAGCCTGAGGTATACAGCACATATGGGACACAGCCTGAGGTATACAGCACATATGGGACACAGCCCGAGGTATACAGCAAATAAGGGGCACAACATGAAGTATACAGCACATATGGGACACAGCCTGAGGGATACAGTACATACGGGACACAGCCTGAGGTATACAGCACATAGGGGTCACAGACTGAGGTACACAGCACATATGGGATATAGCATGACATATACAGCACATATGGGAAACAGCCTGAGGTATGCAGCATATAGGGGACACAGCCTGAGGTATACAGCATATATGGGGCACAACATGAAGTATACAGCACATAGGGGACACAGCCTGAGGTATACAGCACATATGGGACACAACCTGAGCTATACAGCACATATGGGACACAGCCTGAGGTATACAGCATATATGGGGCACAGCATGAAGTATACAGCACATAGGGGATACAGACTGAGGTAATTGCACATATGGGACATAGCATGAAGTATACAGCGCAAATGGGAAACAGCCTGAGGTATACAGCACAAATGGGACACAGCCTGAGGTATACAGCACATATGAGACACAGCCTGAGGTATACAGCATATATGGGGCACAGCATGAAGTATACAGCACATAGGGGACACAGACTGAGGTACACAGCACATATGGGAAACAGCCTGAGGTATACAGCATATATGGGACACAGTCTGAGGTATACAGCACATATGGGACATAGCCTGAGGTATACAGCATATATGGGGCACAAGATGAAGTATACAGCACATATGGGACACAGCATGAAGTATACAGCACATATGGGACACAGTCTGAGGTATACAAAACATATGGGACATGGCCTGAGGTATACAACACATATGGGACACAGCCTGAGGTATACAGCACATATGGGACACAGCCTGAGTTATACAGCACATAGGGGACACAGCCTGAGGTATACAGCACATAGGGGAAACAGCCTGAGGTATAAGTGGCGCCCCCAGGAGTATGGCTGCCACAGTGGCTTGGCCTTCCTCCAGGGGAGGGCAGTGACAGGCTTGGAGGCAATGATGGGTCTCTTTCACAGTCAATCCATACATGCAACACAGTTCCACTCCAGACCAGCAGGGGGAGCTCTGAACCAGAATTAAGGGGAGGAGTGCTCTCTGAGGGCCAAGAGGAAGGAGTGGTCAGTTAGTCTGCCGAGGGTGAAGTGTGCAGACGTGGAGAGAAAAGCTGGAGGTTGAGCTAGGAGAGCTCCCTCACAGTGAGCGCATGAACTGGAGCCTGGTCTCCACGGTTGTATGGATACTAACGGTCCTACAACAGATACCAGAGGAGTAGGAGGCTGTAAATGCCCTACTCCCACCTAAGACTTGAGGGCACAACAGCAGCTTGGATAGAGAGCCGGGACTCAGGAGAAAGGAGCCCCTGAGATAGGCTACAGCTTTCGGCCGTGCAAGTAAGGTTCTTGAGAACATCTGACAGGAGGAACTTCAGTGTAACTAGGAGTACTTCATTAAAACAAGCACTAGGAAGGAGACTGTACAGCCCGTCTGCTGAGAGAGAATCCCTGAGTTGCCTCCAGGCTAGCCTGCTGTAATACCATCTGTAATCAGGACCCTGTACTGCAGATATCAAGTAAAGGTACAGAAATTGCACCCCGCTGTGTCTTGTCTGCTTCCTACCTTTCCGGCACTGCAACATCCCCGTGCCAACAACATCTATACTGCCCTGGGACTATATCTTCACCTGTGGGGAGCTATTACATCTTTGCTGCACCATACCATCAGTCCCAGCGGATCTGTCTGCAGCGTCGGCTTAACATCTCCCTTGCCGAGCACCACAGGTGGCGTCACAAACTATTCCATTCCATTAACTACATTCCCCCATTACTTGGGCGCCCAGGGCCATGGTCCGGGTCACCGCTGTTGTGACACATCCCACTGACACCGGCCCGGTACCGAGTACCCCACAGCCCTGGGAGGGCGACCCATATACAGCACATATGGGACACACTCTGAGGTATACAGCACATATGGGACACAGCCTGAGGTATACAGCACATAGGGTACTCTGAACCTGAGGTATACAGCACATATGGTACACAGCCTGAGGTATACAGCACATATGGGGAACAGCGAGGGGCGCACCTATAATGAGGCGAGTTGAGCCAGCCGCCTCAGGCAGCAGGCAGTTGCTTTGCACAGGGGGCGGCATTATGCGCTCTGCTACCCGCAGCACCTACGATTTAGCCTCTGCACGAGGTGTACGGAGCGAAGCCATATGAGTACAAGGTGTACAGAGCGGAGCCGCGCGTGTACGAGGTGTACGGAGCAGAGCTCTGCATGTGCATGGTGTACGGAGCAGAGCCATGTGTGTACACGGTGTATGGAGTGGAGCCGCACGTGTGCGAGGTGCACGGAGCGGAGCCGCGCGTGTGCGAGGTGTACGGAGCAGAGCCTTGTGTACAAGTTGTGCGGAGCAGAGCCATGCGTGTACAGGGTTTACGGACCAGAGCCATGTGTGTACAAGGTGTACAGAGCAGAGCCGCTTGTGTGTGAGGTGTACGGAGAAGAGCTATGTGTGTACAAGGTGTCCGGAGCCGAGCCGTGCATGTACAGGGTATACGGAGTGGAGCCACGTGTGTGCGAGGTGTACTGAGCAGAGCCATGTGTGTACAAAGTGTACGGAGCAGAGCCGTGCATGTACAGGGTGCATGGAGCAGAGCCATGTGTGTACAAGGTGTACAGAGCGGAGCCGTGTGTGTACAGGGTGTACGGAGCAGAGCCATGTGTGTACAAGGTGTACAGACCGGAGCCGCTTGTGTGTGAGGTGTACGGAGCAGAGCCATGTGTGTACAAGGTGTATGGAGCAGAGCCGTGCGTGTACAGGGTGTACGGAGTGGAGCCGCGTGTGTACGAGGTGTACTGAGCAGAGCTATATGTGTACAAGGTGTACGGAGCAGAGCCGCGCATGTACAGGGTGTGTGGAGCAGAGCCATGTGTGTACAAGGTGTACAGAGCCACACATGTGCGAGGTGTGCGGAGCGGAGGCGTGCGTGTGCGAGGTGTACGGAGCGGAGCAGTGCGTGTGTGAGCTAGAGTTTATATGAGAATGACTGTGGCCCTTATTGTCACTAAATGATTGTTCACTGGCTGCCATTTGTTGACTGGTTGCTGATTAGCTATTGTATAGCAGTCCTAGTGTTGTTCTGTAACCTTTGGGAAACAAAGGCACAATGTTTGAATGTTTGTTAATATGTTGATGACCCATTGGTGCTCTGCAATATGAAGGACAATCTGTGCATGTTGTTTGAACACTCCAGCAGTGAGGTATGGTCTCCTTCCACCTTCCCCCAAGCCTGTGGTGTATTGACTGAATGAGAAGTTGTTACCTATAAAAAGAAGGATCTGCCTGTGTTCAGTGAGTCTACATTACAGAAGTCATGGCATCATCTCTCCAACTGAAGTAATACAGAGCTGCCACATGTGACCATTGTTGAACCATGGATGCCAGGATTGGGACCTGCTGTTTGCCTGTGTCACGAAATATGACGTATTTTGTTTATTGTTCTAGTCACACATACAGAGCTCTGCTGCATCTCCTTGGTTTGGGAATGACATGCAGGTACAGCTCACAGACATTCCCCCTCACGAAGCTGCAGCCCCCCTCCTCTTCTCCCATCCCTCCTGCTGCTACAGCTTTGTGTAATGTGAAGGTGTAATGTGAAAACAGCAGCTAGGCATGGTTATTGTCCTAACCAGATAAATCCAGTCTGTCTCAAGCACATGGCAATCCGATGTCTATTTGTTCATGTCAGATAAAATTTAATAACGCAGATTAGGCAGGGAAGCAGGGCAAATATAGTTTTGGAATCTGCATCCTGAAAGCTATCCACAGTGGCATTTTCTGACTTATGCGCACATCAGGAGCTGAGAAAAGGGTTCCTGCCATCCCCTAGCTGGCAGATAGTTCGTCTTTGGTAGCAATAGAAAGCTAATTTCCTAATAAGAAAAATGATAGCACTGCCACCACTCTATGAGCCTTGCAGCCAAAATTCTGGTACTTATAAGTTTTCTAGTAACTTCCAAAAGGGGAGTACATTCCCTAGCTCCACCCACCCAGTGAGGTCACTGAACAGAAAGTATAAAGCTGTTAAGCCCAATCAGGAAGTCGTAATTTGCCTGGGGTGCCAGCTAGGAGACAGCTGCGCTGATGAACCATTTTCCTTTGGTGAAGGCACCCCTCCCCCACCTCCACATGGCATGCCATTGACTGATAACTGTAAGTTTCATATCTTAATCTACTTTTATTTTGTAGTTGCTTGCATATATTGTATCTGTATCTTTTTGTAACATCTTCTTTTTGGAGTAAAATCTATAAAAATTTACTAGTTCTGTTTTCCTTGCTCTATAAACTTATTGCCACATCTCCGTGCTAAATTCACGCTACCTAGTGGATTGGCTCCTGACCCGATATTGATATTAATATACAGGGTGGACCATTTATATGGATACACCTGGGTGAGCCATTTATATGGATATACCTAAATAAAATGGGAATGGTTGGTGATATCCACTTCCTTTTTGTGGCACATTAGTATATGCGAGGGGGAAAACTTTTCAAGATGGTTAGTGACCATGGCGGCCATTTTGAAGTCAGCCATTTCGGATCCAACTTTATAAATGGCCCACCCGGGTGTATCCATATAAATGGCCCACCCTGTAGAACTAGGAGCTGGGGATTTGGAGAGACTTTGCTAGTGACAGAACAGAGGTTTTATGTGTGTTTTACCCTCTTGAGATGGGGGACATACATACCACCCTCTCTGCAGACTGCCCAATTGCCAGTACACGACCAGGCAGCCATTCTGGTGACTACTTATCCTGGGTGTAGTTCCCGGACTGACCTCAGGATAAGGGTGCCGTTAGAGAGCTGCAAGTTTCAAACCGGAGCTGGAAAGTGGGACATAATAAATAAATGACGAACTGGGGGAAACCAGACACACCCGGTTCATGACAGCCTGGTTGCATGGAGGTGTTTGGAGAAGCCAGTTTGTGATCATTTGATCAACTAGCCTGGTGCCTTGCATGGACTCAATGGACTGTCATCTTCCTATGCTTTTCATTACCTCCTATCTGTGTACGTGCTACAGGTGGGGTAGCGACCCTGGAAGATCTGAAGTCACAGCTGCTTTTATCCCGGTGAGTCAGCGGAAAGGTGAGACTCTGTAATTTGCACCATCTTGGGTATTTGATGGGACTGTTCTATATGCTATGGTGTGTTGGTGGTTCAATAAATTATTGCCACACTGTTTTACCCTCACCCTGTGTTGTCTGAGTAGTGTTCTGCCCACGAGGAGAGAGCGGGCGTTCAGTGGTATGAGCCCTGGCCCATGCATTCTTGCTAAAGACAGCCAGGCCAGCAGACGAGAGCACCCACTGACACTCGTATCTCCACAGTAACATAGTAATATAAGATAAAATAACATTTATTTGGGGAGAAGTACAGACAAAGAAAAAAAGCATTAAAAATAGAAATACAAGGAAAAGAAACAGGAGAGGGGGTAGAAAGAACAAGCAGAAGGTTGAGATGCTGGAGAAAGAGGAAACTTAAAGTAAAAAAATAGGAAATGAAGAAGAAAATGGAAGTAGGTAGGGGATAAAAGGATAACAATGGAAACGAGAAAGACGGGAAAATAGAAAGAATAAAAGGAGAAAAGAAAAATCAAAGGAAAGGGGAACAAAGATAGAAGGAAGAGGGTGGGTAAGAAGAAAAAGAGACGGAAAGAAATGAGAAGAAAGAAGAGGAAGTCAAAGGAGAAAGGGACACAGAAAGAAGAGAAGGTGATAGAAGAAGGAAATGAAAGGATATGAGAAAGGGATGGAAGAGAAGAGGGAAAAAATGAAAAAGAAGGAGAGGAAAAGGAAGAGAAGGAGAAGGAAGTGAAAAAAGATGAGGAAAAGGCCAGGGAGACTAGACATAGGAGAAGAAAAGGGAATGAAGATAAAAAGAAAAAGAAGACAACAAGAAATAACAGGAGAAGTAAAAGGAAGAGAAAGTTGAGAGACAGGGTGGACAGGAAAAGTAGTCGAATGTCAAAAAGCAAGAATAAAAGGATGTGGAAAAAGTAACAGGTAAGGGATGAGGAAATAGAAAGAAAAAGAGTGAGTGAAGGAAAAGAAGAAAACAAGGAAGGAAGATAATACACAAGCATTTGCTCAAGATTTTCTGCCTGTAAGAGGGTAAAAAAATGGGTTAATCACCCTCTTAAAAATGAAACCCCATTGCTGCATACTGATCTGTACAGGACTGTGCTGTGCGAAAGCCATGTTATTCCATGTTATTATATGTAATACAATTACCGGTACTATTCTAGATGTTTATATGTATGCTGGAATAACTGTGTGACAGACCCAGCGAGGTGTCACGAGTGTGAAGTGAGGGAGCGGTGTCGTGTGCATCAACACATTGTGTGGGAGAATGGCCCAGGGTCTAGCTTGTTCAGATAGCTTGTCACCGAGTAGCAGGAGTGAAATCTGAAGTGATAAATGCATGACATAAAGAGTTAACACACTGAGCTGCTGTGTCATAGGCTGAGTCACTGGGAGTGCGGAGTTAGCATTGGCATGCTTGCCCATGGCCTCTGGGTGTGAACAGTGAGCTAGAGTCTGCTAGGTAGCTTTCAAGAGAGAGAGACATGCAGATGAGCTGGCAGGCAGGAGCAGGAAGGGTGGCAGAATAGGTTCTGCAAGATAAAAGCTAGAAAATTGGGCAAAGTAACAGTGTGTCATCTGAATTGACTGCATAAGGCCAAAGAGAAGCATGTAAGAAGCTACACTGACCAACGGCAAGACATAAGTCCTTCTGGGTGAGAGAGACACCATTACAGAGAAAGGATGAGGATTGCCACCAGAAAGTCGAGCACGGAGGCTTATTTCTGTGTGTGAAGAGTGTGTACGCCAACAGGGCGAAGATTAGCCACCATAAGAGCAAAGACACAACGGAGGGGAGTATAGAGGCTTATTCCTGACTGTGAATATGGCCACGCAAGAAGTGCTTGAGCGCTGACACCTGACTATGGATGGAGAAGCTTACAATATCAGAGTCAGTCAGAAGCAAGTGTCTGTATATAGTGGCTTGAAAAAGTATTCAACCCCTGGCATTTATTGTTTTTTTAGAGTTTGCACCAGTTCATGAAAAGAACATGCCTACAACTGTCAACATTTGGTTTTCTTTTTATTGTGAAGCAAACATCAAAATGGACAAAATGACTGAAAACTTCAGTGTGCATAAAAATTCACCCCCTCCCCCATGTAGACCTGCTTTTAGCAGCAATTGCAGCTGCAAGTCGCTTTGGACACGTCAATCTGAGCTTTTCACATCTTACCACTGGGATTTTTGCTCGGTCCTCAACGCAAAACTGCTCCAGCTCCTTCAAGTTAGATGGTTTCCTCTGGTGAACAGCAATCTTCAAGTCTGACCACAGATTCTCAATTGGGTTAAGGTCTGGGCTTTAACTAGACCACACCAAAACATTTACATGTTTCCCCTTAAACTCCTCAAGTGTTGCTTTAACAGTATGCTATGGGTCATTGCCTTGTTGGAAGGTGAACCTCCATGCCAGTCTCAAATCACTGACAGACTGAAACAAGTTTTGCTTAAGAATATCCCTGTGTTTCGCACCATCCATCTTCTCCTTGACTCAAACCATTTTCCCTGTCCCTGCTACTGAAAATCATCCCCACAGCATGATGCTGCCACCACCATGTTTCACTGTGGGGATGGTATTCTTGGAGTGATGAGCTGTGTTGCTTTGGAGCCTGACATAGCGTTTACCTTGGTGGCCAAAAAAGTTCAATTTTGGTCTCATCTGACCACAGCACCCTCCTTCATACATTTGGGAAGTCTCTTGGTCTTTTGGTAAACTACAAATGAGCCTTACCATTTTTTTAAGTAAAAGCTTTTTTCTGCCCACTCTTCCATAAAGGCCACCTCTATGGAGTGTGCGGCTTATTGTGGTCATATGGACAGATACTCCAGTATCTGCTTGGGAACTTTGCAGCGCCTTCAGGGTTAGCTTTGGTCTCTGTGCTGCTGTAATGTGCTGCTGCAGTGCAGTACAGCGCAACCTCCACCAGGGAGTTCTGGTGATTGAAGAGAGATTGCACACACAGCGTAGTAACACAGAGCAACAGCACAGGTGTCACAGGTAACGAAAGAGTGGTCAGACTAGCCGAAGTCAGCAACTGTAAGGAGCAGAAGTACCAAGGGAGACAGCAAGTGCTTAGTCAGGGAGGAGCAAGAAGTCAGGACCTACCAGGAATGTGGTATCAGGAACGTAAGACGTAGTCAGGATGCAAGCCAGAAGGTCAAAAGCCAGTCAGAAAGTGTGGTATCAGAAATGGAAAAGCCAGAAGCAGAGTACAGAGATCAAGCCGAGTCATACACAAGCCCAGGTAATCAGGGGCAGAAGGAACACTAAAGGAATACAGGTCAGAGGTACTCGCTTGGAAACTTGCAGTATAACTGACGCCTGCCCGCAGGCTGCAGAGAACTGAAATAGCCCAGCCAGCTACAGAACAAGGCAGAGGGGATTAACCCCCGCATGACCAGTCCAAAGAGAAGACAGCAGAAAACAAACTCTGGACTGGATCATGACAGCTGCTTCTCTGATTAATGTCCTCCTTGCCTGGGCTGAGAGTGTTGGTGGTCAGCCCTCTCTTGGCAGTTTTGTTGTGGTTCCATGTTCTTTCCATTTAATGATAATGGATTTGATGGTGCTCCTGGGATTATCATAGATTGGGATATTTTTTTATAACCCAACTCTGACTTGGACTTTTTAACAACTTTGTCCCTGACTTATTTGGAGATCTCCTTGGTCTTCATGGTGTTTGGTTAGTGGTGCCTCTTGTTAATGGCATTGCAGCCTCTGTGGCCTTTCAGAGAAGGTAAAGTGTATATACTGACAGACATGTGACACTTAGATTGCACACAGGGAGACTTACGATCACTAACCATATGATTTATGAAGGTAATTGTTTGCACTAGTAATTTTTACGGGCTTCATAGCAAAAGGGGTGACTACCTATGCATGTGACAATTTTTATTTATTTGATCCCATAAATTTAATTTATGCCTACATTTTTCTAACTTCACTTCACCGACTTAGACTTAAACACAAATCGGATTACAAAAATATTTAAACATGGGTTGTAATGTAACAAAACAGGTAAAAAGCCAAGGGGGTGACTACTTCACAAGCCACTTTATGAGTCACTGTAATGCGGTTACTGAGTGAGAAAGCTGCAAGATTATGTAAATTGCCATACAAGAACTGCAGAATACTGCTACCAAGAGAGGTGACATGAGAAGGGGCCATAACCAGCCCTGTGGATGCGCTACACTGTGAAGGAGACAAAAATTATGTTTTACTGTGAAGGAAGTGCTGCTGAGGTATTTGCCATCGGATTGTTGTAAGTACTAGCAAAGTAATGTCTGTGTAAGCTACTTAATGTATATTGTCTACCTCGGTTCAAGTCTCTAAAAATATTCAAGCTTGTTGTCTCCCAGCAGGTGAACTCCACTTGAAGAGTGGACAGTTATTTCTCTGTATTCCTTTCACTAACCGAGTAGGGGGCTACTTAATCCGAAAAGCACCAGCATATTCATATATTTTAATTAAGCTCTCTACATCCCCCAGTAAGCATCACAGTAATATTTTACTACATTTCTGTGATCACACTTGATATGTATAGTGAGAGAATTCCATACAACCTCTTCGCACCGGTCAATATTGATTTTTTTTCGGTACAGGTTTCTATAATTCATTTTCTTACCGGTGAATAAATCCATGTTCTTCCAGCTGTACAATATATGCAGTACAGTCTATTGTCCCCTGAAGGGAAAATGTAAAGCAAACAATAGAGCTAAGCTGGAGTCGCTGAGCTGAGAGGGGCCTTAATGGAGCCAAAGATTAGTGAAATTAGTAGTTAAATATCAAGCCTTAACAGAACCACACTGAGGCACGCATTGTGTAACTGAAGAGTAAAACACAGGATTTGTAAGATTTGTGACACGTGAAATAAAAAAAAAAATAAAAAAAACAACTTAAACTTTTATGGTCGTTTCCGGAATTAGGAATTATGTATGGAATAAACTATTTTCAGTTTTTCCTTCCATCCTACCCCTTGTTTTTGGTTTCCTCTTCATTATAAACCTTCTCCATCAGTCCTGTCATGATGTAAAGAAAGGGGCTCTCTCAAAATTTACAATTTTGTATTAAAGGGAATCTGTCACCCCATTTTTGGCCTATAAGCTGCAGCCACCGCCATCAGGGGCTT
Source organism: Dendrobates tinctorius (assembly GCF_039654945.1). Lineage (NCBI taxonomy): Eukaryota > Metazoa > Chordata > Amphibia > Anura > Dendrobatidae > Dendrobates > Dendrobates tinctorius. The sequence goes on along the minus strand of NW_027361991.1, from coordinate 2,248,027 downwards.
ATCTACAGCATAAGCCCCCGATGTAACCTGAAAGATAAGAAAAACGAGTTATATTATACTCACCCGGGGATCCGGTCCGGTCCGATGGGTGTAGCGGTCCGGTCCGGCGCCTCCCATCTTCTAGAGATGACGTCCTCCTCCTTGCTTCATGTTGCGCTCCTGCGCAGGCGCCGGACCTCTCTGACCTTTCCCAGTTCCGGCGCACTGCAGTAGTTTACTCTGCCCTCAACAGGGCAGAGAAAGTATGCCTGCACAGGAGCGCAGCATGAAGTAAGGAGGAGGACGTCATCTGTAGAAGATGGGAGGCGCCGGACTGGATCGCGACACCCACCGTCCCCTGGTGAGTATAATCTAACATGTTTTTATTACCTTTCAGGTTACATCGGGGGGCTTATCTACAGCTTTAGAGAATGCTGTAGATAAGCCCCTGATGGCGGTGGCCGCATCTTATAGGCCAAAAATGGGGTGACAGATTCCCTTTAAGATATCACCAAATCAAGAAAAGCAGACGGGTGTACTTTCTCCATCACCAAGCTTCAGTTGGCTTTCTGTGTTTAGGCAAGAGATCCACCAATCAACGGTCTATCTTGATTAACCGCTTTGCCCTGAAGCCTGTTTTCACCTTCCTGACCGGGCCAATTTTTACAATTCTGACCACTGTCACTTTATGTGGTAATAACTCTGGAATGCTTCAATAGATCCCACAGATTCTGAGATTATTTTTTTTTTTTTTACATATTGTACTTCATGAGAGTGGTAACGTTTCTTTAATATGACTTGTGTTTATCTGTGAAAAAAAACAGAAATTTGGCGAAAATTCTGAATATATTGCAATTTTGAAACTTTTAGTTTTTATGCCCTTAAATCAGAGATTCAAATCACACAAAATAGTTAGCAAATAACATTTCCCACATGTCTACTTTACATCAGCTCAACTTTTCAAACATATTTTTTTTGTTATAAGGGTTAAAAGTTGACCAGTGATTTCTCATTTTTACAACAAGATTTGCAAAGCCATTTTTTAAGGGACCACCTCACATTTGAAGTCACTTTGAGGGGCCTATATGACAGAAAATACCCAAAAGTGACACCATTCAAAAAACTGCTCCCCTCAAGGTGCTCAAAACTACATTCAAGAAGTTTATTAACCCTTCAGGTGCTTCACAGGAATTAATGGAAGGTGGAAGGAAAAAATAAACATTTAACTTTCTTTCACAAAAATTTTCATTTAGACCTATTTTTTTTTTACGTTCGCAAGGGTAACAGGAGAAAATAGACCATAAAATTTGTTGTGCAATTTCTCCTGAGCATGCCGATACCCCATATGTGGGGGAAATCTACTGTTTGGACACAAAGCAGAGCTCGGAAGGGAAGGAGCGCTATTTCACTTTTTGAATGTCAAATTTGCTGGCATAATAGCGAACACCATGTCATGTTTGCAGAGCCCCTGATGTGCCTAAACCGTGGAAACCTCCCCCACAAGGGACCCCATTTTAGAAACTAGACCCCTTATAGAATTTGTCTAGATGTGTATTGAGCACCTTGAACCCCCAGAAGTTTATAACGTTAAGCCATGAAAATTAAAAAAATCACATTTTTCCCACAAAAAATCTTTTTTTTAGCTCCAAATTTTGTTTTCACAAGCACAAAAGGAGAAAATGGACCCTAAAATCTGTACACCACTGCTTAGCCATACGGGGAGACTCGGGAGGGACAGAGCGCTATTTGCCTTCTGAAGCGTAGGTTTTCCTAGAATAGTTTGCAGATTCCAAATAAAGAGCCCCTAAGTTGTAGAAAAGCAGAATCCCCCTCAAGTGACCCCATTTTGTAAATTATACCTGTTTGGTAATTTATCTACTGGTGTAGTGATGATTTTAACTCCATGGGTGTTTTTCCAGAAACAAGCATCGGTAGATGTTGCTGAGTGAAAATTGCAAACTGCCGTTGTAGTGACCAGTACGCTGTAGTGACCAGGACGTTGCAGTCACCATCACGTTATGCCCAGCCTGTGCTTCTGGAGACACGCACCTGTAAATTAGATGGGCTCTCATCACTATAGAAATGCCAAACATGTAGGCACTAAATGTGGTTTAGGCACACTGGGGCTCAGAAAGGAGGGGGGGCATTTGGATTTGGGAGCAGAGAATTTGCTGAATTTCTTTTGTTGGGTGAGGAGGCATTTAGCTTTTCCAGAGCCTTTGTTCTACCAAGTGACGTGGAAATGGGGACTTGCTTTTTTGTGTATTGAGTTGAAGCTGTTATTGGGAACATTTTACATAACATTTGGGATCACATTTATCCGGTACTCTACGCTGAGCACTTACTTTGGAGTTTCCATCTAAATCTTCATGTAACATAGTAACATATGGCTGGCGATATTTGTGAATGATAGATGGTGTGACTCTAGGCATATCGTGGTCAAAGAGCAAACATGCTGTAAGGACATTGAGATGTTAGCTGTGGGCATGAGACCTTTTTATTTACCGAGGGAACTATTGCATGTAATCATGATAGCTGCATATGTCCCCCCTTCTGCGAAAGCTGATGCCGCCACTGAGGTCCTAGAATCCACAGTGAGCATGATGCAGTCCCTTCACCCCCAAGCACTCCTTCTGGTTTCGGGAGACTTCAATCATGTGTCTCCAGCATCCATACTACCTGGTTGCACATAGTATGTTACCTGCCTAACTAGAGACAACAAAATATTGGACTTGTTCTTTGCCAATGTGAGAGGGGCATATGCCTCGTCAGCCCTACCGCCCCTTGGAAGATCGGATCACAACCTAGTGCACCTCCAACCCGTGTACAAGCCACTTGTACAGAGAGAACCTGCTGTCACTCGCACAGTGAGGATAATGGACTGAGGAGAGTGATGATGCTCTGAGAGACTGCTTTGAAACAACCACTTGGGATGTGCTGCAAGATTCCTATGGTGATGGCATGGATGGTCTCACACACTGTATAACGGACTACATTAATTTCTGTGTAGACAACACGGTACCCACAAAAGTAGTGAGGTGCTTCTCTAACAATAAACCATGGATCATCCCCGGAATAAAGGCTCTTCTCAAAGAGAAGAAGTTGGCCTTCAGATCAGGTGACAAGGGCAGGCTGAGAGAGGTGCAGAAAGATCTGAAGAATCTAATCAGGCAGGGAAAGGCTAATTATAAGAGAAAGATTGAACTGAAATTGTCACAGAAAAGGATTCATAAAGTCTGGGAGGGTCTAAAGTCTATATCTGGGCATAGACAGACTGTCTCCAGGATGGTTGTAGATAAAGAGGGGCTTAATTAACTTAATCTATTCTTTAACAGATTTAATCACACTCTGGCTGCTCCTGCCCCTGCATACCATTCACACCTCTCTGCTACAATAACCTCACCCCCTGCTGCAACTTGTCAACTGAGCCAGGGTCTGTTCTTCACAAGTACCCAAGTTGCAAAAGAACTGGATAAGATCAAAGTTTTGAAGGCTGCAGGTCCTGACGGCATCAGTGCAAGGCTAATGAGAACGTGCGGGCACCAGCTGAGTGAGATCATCACATATCTGTTCAATTTGAGCCTGAGAATAGGTATAGTACCACAACTGTGGAAATTATCGTGTGTGGTACCAGTTCTGAAGAAACCTTATCCGAAAAACCTCAATGACTATAGACCTGTAGCATTGACATCAAACCTGATGAAGGTACTAGAGAGATTGGTTCTCACATGTCTCCGTCCTCTAGTGAGCTCGGATATGGACCCTCTCCAGTTTACCTACAGGCTGGGCATTGGTGTGGATGATGCCATTATCCACCTTCTAGATAGGACTCTCTCTCACCTGGAGAAACCTGGGAACACTGTGAGAATAATGTTCTTCGATTTCTCTAGTGCTTTTAATACCATACAGCCAGGTCTACTGAGAGACAAGCTGGGCCTTGTTGGCGTGGACCTCCAACTCTCCACCTCTCTCTACCTCACGAACCGACCTCAGTTTGTAAAGGTTTGGGACAGTGTGTCAGACATGGTGATCTGCAATACAGGGGCACCTCAAGGTACAGTTCTTGCCCCTTTTCTCTTCACACTGTACACTGCGGATTTTAAGTGCAACTCATCTAGCTGCTACTTGCAGAAGTATTCTGATGACTCTGAAATAGTAGGCCTCATCACAGGAGGAGATGAAAGAGAGTACAGAGATACTAACCAAGCTTTTGTGGAGTGGTGTCAGAGGAACCAGCTTAGGATTAATTCCGGGAAGACCAAGGAATTGGTGGTGGACTTTCGCAAGGGAAAAAATCCACCAGTAGTGGTGAACATTCAGGGAAATGACATTGAGATAGTCGACACCTATAAGTACCTTGGTGTGATCCTCAATAATAAGCTTGACTGGGCCCATCACTTGGATGCAGTGTACAGGAAGGGCCACAGTAGGCTTTATCTGCTCAGAAGGCTGAGAGCCTTCGGAGTTAGAGGGGCACTCCTTGCATCCTTCTTCAACTCTGTTGTGGCATCAGTCATCTTCTTTGGTGTGGCGTGCTGGGGTAGTGGCATATCAACCAGGGACAGGAATAGGCTGGACAAACTGATTAGAAGGGCCAGCTCTGTCCTGGGATGCCCCTTGATCCAGTTCAGGAAGTAGGCGACAGGAGGATACTGTGGTACCCCACTAGTAACCCTGGCCCAATCTGAGTATGCCCCATTAATAACCACTCTTTGTTTTCAATCACTAAGCCAGCTACCTACCCATCTACACACATTTTCCCCTAGCCCAAGCTTTCTCATCTGACTTACCAATCTTTTATGTGGGACAGTGTCAAATGCTTTAGAGAAGTCGAGATAAATGACATCCAATGATTCTCCTTGGTCCATTTGAGAGCTTAGATCCTCATAGAAGTTGATCAGTTTAGTTTGACAGGAGCGATCCTTCATAAATCCATGTTGATATGGAGTTAAACATTTATTAACATTGAGATATTCCATAATGGTATCCCTTAGAAACCCTTCAAAAATTTTACCCACAACAGATGTTGTGGGTAAACATGACACGTGACATGACAGATGAAACCCCCGATGGATTCATTCACTATAATGAGGCAGCAGAGTTACTGTGGACTCCATCTGGCCTCTATTTAGCATTGTCCTTCTCAAAAGTGCACAAAACTGTGGATCATAAGCATCCATTATTGACTACCGTTCTTCTCCCTTGTGTACCTGAATTTCTCCAGAATCTCTGTGTCCTGTGATGATATTCTGTGTAATGTAGGTGATAGGATATTCAAAGTTTTTGCAATTTTATGCTGAGGAACATTTTTCTGAAATTGTTCCACAATTTTTAGACGCAATTGTCCACAGATTGGTGAATCTCTGACCATCTTTTCTTCTGAGAGACTCTGCCTCTCAAACATTCTCTTTTTATATTTAGTCTTAGGTGAAACTTGACCCTCCAGTTATTTTTCATTAGAACCACTTTTCAGCCTTTAGTTCACCCAGTCCCAACTTTGTTAGGGTCAATCTCAATCAATCAATCAATCAATCAAATTTATTATCGCCAAGTACATATTACATATATACAAGGAATTCTTTGTGGCAAAGAGGCAACATAATATATAACAACAGATACAACAAGTAACATCTAACAAGACAGATACAGTATATAGTCTACACATGACGATTTAATTGTTGAACAGAGAGTGGATAGAAGCTGTTCATATGGCGGTCGGTGCTGCATTTGGGGACTCTGAAGCGACGTCCTGAAGGGAGTAGTTGGAATGAGGAGTGTCCCGGGTGAGAGGGATCGGATGAAATTTTCAATGCGTGGGATCGAATACTCTTATCATAAAGATCCTGGATTTTAGGCAGGGGGGAACCTATAATTCTCTCTGCTGTTCTGAAAGTCCTTTGTAAGCAGAGTTTGTCATGCGCAGTGGCTCCCCCATACCAGACTATCAGAGAGGAACAAATCACAGATCTGATGACAGCATTAAAGAATAAGATCAGCAGATTCTTAGACAAACCATATCTCTTCAGCTGACGCAGGAAGAACATCCTCTGTTGTGCTTTTCTTATAACAGCATCCACGTTTTTCCCCCATTTAAGATCACGAGAGATGATAACACCAAGGAATTTGGTCTCTGTGACCCTAAGAACCACTTCGTCATGGATGTAGATTGGAAGTATCTCATGTTGATCTTTCCTAAAATCCACAACCATCTCAGCAGTTATTTTTAGTGTTGAGTACAAGATTATTGGCTTTACACCAGTCACATATTCTTTCCACCTCACTCCGATACAAGTCTTCAGCATTTCCTCTGATAAGACCAATCAGTGTCATATCATCGGCAAATTTCAAGATTTTTACTGAGTCTGCTGAAGAGATGCAATCATTTGTATAGAGAGAAAACAGTAACGGGGACAAAACACACCCCTGAGGTGCCCCGATGTTTGTGACCAAGGTGTCCGAAGTGAATGGTCCAACTTTTACACTCTGTATCCTGGCTGTCAGGAAGTTATAAATCCACAAGCATAAGTTGAGAGGGACTCCAAGAGCTACCATTTTCTTATGAAGTAAATTCGGATCAATGGTATTGAACGCTGAGCTAAAGTCCATGAAAAGAATCCGGACATATGAGTGCAGTTCATCTGTATGATCCAAAATGTACTTCAGTGCCAGATTGACAGTGTCGTTTGCCGAACGATTCTCCTTATAGGCAAACTGAAGCGGGTCCCATAGCTTCTGCGTGAATTTTATCAGGTGGGACATCATAATTCTTTCGAAGACTTTCATAGCTACAATCTTTGGTTATGGTTACTTGGTTAGGGTGAAACTTCAGTTGTGGTTATTCGGTTAGGGTCAATCTTTGGTTAGAGTTAATCTTCAGTTGTGTTTACTCTGTTAGGGTCAATCTTTGGTTATGGTTACTTGTGAGGGGTCAATCTTAGGTTAGCGTTACTTGGTTAGCGTTAATGTTCCCCACTGCTGTACTGCATGTCTGATCATTATCCTGTGATCCCTTCTGTTGTCTAGTTTTTACTAATGGAGCCAGGTCTCAGGTTTACCAAACATTCTGTGCAAACTCCAGGACTGTTGTTTGTGAAGATCCAAAGATAAGCTCAAACCATCCTGAATGGTATCTTTAAAAATATTGACCCAAGTAGACAACACCTGTGAATATTCCCTATTAGCACACACTATATAGCCAAAGTATGTGGACATGTCACTATCACTCCAATATGAGTTTGTTAGACATCCCATTACCCAATTAGAGGCCATTAATATGGAGATGTTCCCATGTGGACGAAGTTCCACAATATTTCGGAAGGTGTTTGTGGAAATTTGTGCCATTCATCCAAAACAGCATTTGTGAGATTTGACGCTGATGCTGGATGTGAAGTTCTGTGTGTATAATTGGCTTTAAATCATCTCAAACTTGTGAAGGGAGGTTGAGGTCAGGGCTCTGTGCAACTCCTAGAGGTCCTCAACACCAAACACATCACACCATGAATTTATGGAGCTCACTTTGTGCCATGCTAGAACAGGATAGTGTTTTCACCAAACTGTTAGCACAAAATTGAGAGAGATAATTATGTAAAATTCCTATGTTGTAGCATTAATATTAACATTCAATGGAATTAAAGGACCAAACCCTGAAAGCCATCCTGGTTGTATCATATTTTACAGTAGGCTCTATGCTTTCCGGAAGATAGCATTCTTTGGGTATCAGAAAAAAATAGATATATCCATTGGAATCCCATGTAGTAAAATATCAGTCCTCACTTCAAAGAGCATTTCTTTTGCTCCATAGTCCAGTGATGACATTATCCACCTGAATACTCTAGTGTCGTGCTACCTCCTGAGCAGGCCACGATGTGTTACCATCGAGATGAGTGCCAGGGTACGATATTAACCAAAGACACACAGGAAGAGTCACCAGAAGAGGAAAACATGAAGGTTGGCACTGGAGCTGGGACCAGTGAGTAACAATAGGTGAATTTTATAAGCCATGACCTTCACCTGTCAGCAGGTCAGAATCTGTCAGCAGTTTTTTTTATATGGAATCCAAGAGCAGCATAATATAGGGGCAGAGACCTCAGAGATGTGTCACTTACTGGACTGATTGGTGCAGTTTTAAAAGAATCTCTGTTTTCTTTGCTGCAGATGTAGCAGTGCTATAAATGCTGAGCTGTCTATACCTGGCCCCCACCACTGAATGCCAGCTTTCTGTGTACACTGTCAGCAGCCTGCCAATCATTGGTGAGGTCAGGGTTACACAGATTAGCCTGACTGTCGTGCACATGACACCTAGTCCAGCAGTGATAATCTCCTGCTGATATAACACTGATTGTATTGAAACTGCAGCAAGCTGCTGAACAAATAACATATCACTGGAGTCAGGGTCTCTGCCCCTTCATTATACTGCTCTCAGAACAAATAGCAAAAAAACTGCTAATAGATTCCCTTTAAGTCAACAAGCTCTTCAGTACAGCACATGCTACCTCCGTGTACTTAATTGTTTTTAGAATGGCTGTGACTGAAACGTCTGAATTCAGTACTTTTGAGGAGTATCCATACTTGTGGCCATTTGTATAGATGGCTATAGAGGGCTATGCTTCACTAGATACCGCTTATACTAATCCGAACCAAGCGCCAATGAAAAGAGCTCAATGTGAACCAGTAGCTCCAAGGTCAACCATTAATTCGGCAAAGGAAAATGCGCAGACACCCACAGATACATGCGATAATTGCATCATCTGTACAGTCTAGAGTTCTATCATCTGTGCAATACTAAGGAAATCCTGAAAACATGACCTGTTGGTGGCTCTTGAGTTGGGGAACGCTGATGTAAAGCTTTCCATTCACAGGAGATGGTTGATGATGGCCGTACAAGAATCTCTTCCAAGGACGTGTTTTCAATGGGCAGAGAGGAGAAAGCTGATCCAAGTCTCCTCTGGATCATGTTGAAATTCCAGCTGCCCGATACTTCTCTCCTGCAACATCATCTGTAATGAAAGAGATGGGACGCCCTGATACAAATCCAAGAGTCAGCCACGGCCAAGTGAACCCGGGGGATTCAGGAGACCTTCATCTGATGTGTATAAAGGACATTTATTGTCAAGGTTTACTACTAGTGATGAGCAAACGTGCTCGGATAAGGCATTATTTGATAGTGCTAGCCGAGTGTCTTCGTCGTGTTGGAAAAATATGTTGCAGTGCCCTCGGCTGCATGTCTCGCGGCTGTTCGACAGCTGCAACGCATGCATGAAGTGCCTGTTTGTTAGACTTGTGCTGCGGCTGTGGAACAGCCACGATGACTCGGACATAGTATTCGAGCACGCCGAAGATACCCTGTTAGTGGAGCACCCTCACTCGCCAGGGCCGTGGGGTACTCGGTACCGGGCCGGTTGATCTTTTCAACGGGAGTTGTCACGGCAGCAGTGACCCGGTCCGTAGCCCTGGGGCTCCATTGCAAAAGGGGTTGTTTCAGTGTGCTTATGGTGTTGAAAGTTTATAAGTGATTCGTGACGCCACCTGTGGTGTTCGGCAAATGTTAAGCTGACGCTGCAGACAGATCCTCTGGGACAGATGGTGGGGTGCAGCAGTGATGTTATAGCCCTCCACAGGCAGGGCTGTAGTCTCAGGGCAGTGCAGGTGAAGTGACACTTAGATGGTGTAGTGTCGGGCGCAGGAAGGATGTAGCGGTGTCGGGCAGGCTGGCGCAGGAATAAGCGGAGGACACCAGGGCATGTAGTTCCAAAGCTTTACTCACAGTCTGTTGTGGCACAAGAGCCCGCATCCGTGCCGTGTCCTCCAGGTCAGGAGCTCAGCTAACTTCCAGGCAAGATGAAGTACTCCTTTCCAACAATCCGCCAACATATGTGCCTTTTCTGAACATCTCCCTCTTAGCGCCTTTGGGTGAAGTACTCACAGTACTGAGTTACACTGGAGTTCCTCCTGTCAGATGTTCCTAAGAATTCTATATGTATGGCAGACAACTGTAGCCCGCTTCGGGGACTCCTTGCTACTAAGTCCCGGCAACGTGTGCCCCCAAGTCTTGTGTGGGAATAAAGTGATGACAAACTTCTATTCCTCCGGTGTCTGCTGCAGGACCATTAGTATCCATACAACCTTGGGGACTTGACCCCGGCCTTGCGCTTAGAACTTGGGAAGGGTTCTCCTCTAACCCTGGTCCTTGTTCTCTTATTCTCCTCACGTTCCGTGTCAATCCTTTCCTTCTTATGGAGAGTCAGGCTTTCTATCAATGTTCCTTTCTTGTGCCAGCAGACCCAGATCACTGAGGTCAGCTGCAGCACTTCCTTCATCCATCCCACTCAGGGGATCTCCTTTCACAGATCCGACCTCGTCAGACTCCTGTGACTAACTACCTAAATCCTATCCTCTTCCCGCTCTTTTAGTGCAGACTAACCTCCACCCGCCTCCCAGCATGCTTCGTGTTCCAAGCAGGGAGCCACCAAAGGGTGCTTTGCTACACTACTATGTTGTGTGGGATGCAGGTGTTGGAGCGTGGTCAGGTGTCTCCACCTTACCTGGATGGTGGGGTACCACACCTCAGGAGGAGATGCAGTACCTCTGTGGTGACTGAACCCCCTGGGGCGCCACATTAGCACCTGAGAATGACCAGATAACACCTTATCTGAGCATGTTCGCTCATACTGTAACTATTGACCATCTTTCGAAATAGAGGTAATGAAGATTAGAGCAACTGTTTTGGGGAGAGGATTAAGGGTACCGTTACACATATCGACGCACCAGCGATCCCGACAGCGATACGACCTGGTAAGGATCGCTGGTGCATCGCTACATGGTTGCTAGTAAGCTGTCAAACAGGCAGATCTACTCAATGACGCAACTACGATCCGGCGATCCGTATAACGACCTCGGCGGTCGTTGGGACCTTGTCACACAGCAGCTATTCTGACGACTCAGACCTCGATAGCGTGAGTTCTGAGTCGCCAACGAGGCCGCTTGTCGTTTTTATGGTGTCAAATGGCCAGTAGGACACCAACTATCAAAAAATGGCCTGGGACATTCGAGCACGATCAGTGATATCCAGCGGGCGGCCGGTCGCCGCTATGTGTCACACGTAGCGAGATCGCTGGCGAGGACACTGTTGCGTCACAAAATCTGTGACATTTCAGCGATCTCGCTAACGATCTCACTATGTGAGACGGGGCCTTAAGACTCTGGTATCAAGTCCACTTTTAATCTGCGTTGTGCTCTTTAAAGCGTCTGATATCGTGTGCCCTGGTGACGTGTATTTTGGCGCGCAGTCACCATTATCGACCTTACTAAGAGATAATCCAGTAGAATGCGAGTTACAGACGGATTCGAGAACTGTGGCTTGATAGTTGTTTCGACAAAAGCTGGTTCAGCGCGTTACTATAAGGTGGCATTAAAAAAAAAAACCACACACACATCCAGGAATGAAAGATGAAAAAGAACGGCTTTTCCTGTAGCCTCGGGCTTGTGCGAGGACATTGGTTTCTGAGTGTTTCTTTATTTGCTGTGACTTAAAACATTTTCTGTCTGCTTCTTAGCGAAAAAGGAAAAAAAAAAAGAAATAAAAAATCACTCATCCTGCCCACAGCCGTGAGTCATAACTTCAATAACGATTTGTATCGCTATTCCAAATCATGCGACTAATGTGCTGACATCCATTTCATTCATTTTTTTTTTCTTCCTTTTTGGATTAAAAGAAAGGAATTTTGCAGCCGACTAAGCCTCCTAGGTTTTAATGTGCACCTGCCGCCCACGCGGTGATTTGGTGGGCACAGCATCTATTTAGCCTACTAATTTGCCGAGATTGAGTGATAATGGAGAAACGTGAGCAGCATTGTGCCTCATGACTCGGTAATATTGCTTGTTCACTTCTTCGTGCATTGTTAGGTCAGGGACAAACGTGAGGGATCATTTCCGCCAAAAGAACTTCTGCACAAATTCGAGACTCCATGAAACATAGGCATCTTTTCCAAAACATAAAGGGCGTGTTGTGGGTTTAGAAACTCTGGAGAAAGCATCTATTACTGCACAGATTTTTTTTTTCCCCTGTCCAGACATATTGTATATTGACTGGGATTGACGGAGAATTGGCATCGCACATCTTTGGCAATTGTCACGCAGCACTCCGTTATTTAAGATCCGATGCGCTATGTATCACGTCTACATGCAGTTCTTCCTCTAACTGCTGTCTGTATTGATTTCTATCAAAAGTAGGTAGAGAAGTTAGCTACTTCCTCAGTCATTGGTGACCACATTACATTACTAATCCATGATGGACCAGGGAGTCTTTGGTCACGTTTATACAATCCATTGTCATAGATAATGAAGTACGAAAGTGAAAAACCCAAGATAAGAAGCAAAGTAAGCAAACACCTTGCAGTAAATAAACAGCAATAGTGCATGAAAATGGCATCCGGTGCTTAGTACTCATAATTTTGATTAAAAAATAAATGCAACAACCATCCCACCACGTCACGGTGACCCTATTTTGATTTCTATCAAAAATAGGTGGAGAAGTTAGCTACTTCCTCAGTCACTGGTGACCACATTACATTACTAATCCGTGATGGACCAGGGAGTCTTTGGTCACGTTTATACACTCCATAGTCATAGATAATGAAGTACGAAAGTGAAAAACCCAAGATAAAAAAACAAAGTAAGCAAATACCTTGCAGTAAATAAACAGCAATAGTGCATGAAAATAGCATCAGGTGCTTAGTAGCCATAATTTTGATTAAAAAATAAATAAATGCAAAAGCCATCCCACCACGTCACGGTGACCCTATTTTGATTTCTATCAAAAGTAGGTGGATAAGTGAGCTACTTCCTCTCATTCACTAGTGACTACATTAAATTTCCAGTCCATGATGGACCAGGGAGGCTTCAGTCACTCATTAGTCATAGATTTAAAGGGAACCTGTCACCAGGTTTGACCAATATGAGAGAAGGACACCACCTTTCAGGCCTGATATACAGCATTCTATATTGCTGTATATCTATAACCTTTCTATAATGCTGTATATAAGCCCCCACCCTAACATGTAAGACAATAAAAACAGCATTTATTATGCTCACTTGAGGGGCGTTCCTGTCCGAGGGACATCGCTGGTCTTGGTCCTCCTTCCTTCTTCGTGTGGATGACGCGTCCCTACGTCATCCACACAGTCTCCCTGCCATCGCGCTCCTGTGCAGGCGTACTTCTCTGACCTGACGAGAGCAGAATAAAGAACTGCAGTGCTCATGTGCCGGGGCACTTTGACCTTTCCTGGCGCATGCACACAGCAGTATTTTACTCTTCCCTCAACAGGGCAGAGAAGTACGCCTGCGCAGGAGCGTGATGCCGGGGAGACTGTGGATGACGTAAGGACACGTCATCCACACGAAGCAAGAAGGAGGATGGCGATCGTAAGAAGATGGAAGGGGCCAGAACAAGAACAACAACACCTTTCGGACAGAACCGCCTCCCAGGTGAGTATAATAAAAAGGCATTTTCTTGCCTTTCGAGTCGGGTTGTGGGCTTATATACACCATTTTTGAATGCTGTATAACAGGTCTGAAAGGTGGTGGCCGTATCTTATGGGACAAGTATGAAGACCAGATTACTAGACCAAGCCAAGAGAGAGAGAAATTAGAGCAGCAAAATCTGTGAGTGACCAGGTGACAGTGAGACTAATCCCATGAGTGATAAAATGGCTGGTCGTGAATCCTTACAGCCTCGCAGTCTACAATGGATGTAGGACCATGTATGCAGGTGTAGGGGACAGGACCGGGCTGTGGGTGCTGACAGGGCACTGGGTCCGGAACTGCTGGGGCCAAGCCTCCTGTTGTATGGGAGGAAGTAAATTGAAGATGGAGGAGACCCATGACCTGCAGAGTGGGGGCCTGGTGAGCCACGACAGGATAAGGGGTTTTGTGCGGAAAGGCAGTAGAGGTTCCCACTAGAGAGAAGGGAGAGTGAGGACCTGCGCCGCGAGTAATGATAGGCCGCATGGCAGCGATAAGTGTTGGGTGCATAAAGGACCTGGGAATGTCACCGGGCGTACAGCGGAGTGCATGCCGAGCAGGAGATTGCTGTGAAGAACTCTTGGCTGCCAGGCAGCGTAACAGACTAGGGGCTCAGCGGGTCAGACCGGTGACCGTCCACTGCCGCCAGAAGAGAGAAGGCTGATTTGTTAGGCGGGGAAGCGGGAAGACCTCAGCACCGGTCTCGGCCGGCAGCCAGCATTCATTCCGGAGGAAGTAACAAGCATCGGACTCACGCTAAGTGAAATAGACTTAGGGCCCCGTCACACATAGCGATCTCGCTAGCGAGATCGCTGCTGAGTCACAAGTTTTGTGACACAGCAGTGATCTCACCAGAGACAGCGATCAGCGACCGGCCCCCCTTCCGGTATCGCTGATCGCTCTTGGAAAACCTCTGGACATTTCTTTGATCGCTGGTCTCCCGATGGCAAGCACGCATCATTGCGTGTGACAGGCGGGAGACTAGCGATCAGCTGGTAACTAACGTACACATCGGGTATCTAAGGGACATGCGTCACTTAGAAACCTGATGTGTACCTTAGTTACCAGCGCGCTGATGCAGGGAGCAGGTAACTAAGGTTCACATCGGGTTTCTAAGTGACGCACCTTGGATACCCGATGTGTACATTAGTTACCAACTCCCTGTATCAGCGCGCTGGTAACTAAGGAACACAGCGACGCCGCGCGCTCGGCATCGCTGGTGCTGATCGCTGGTGAACCTGTCTGTGTGACAGCTCACCAGCGATCATGTAGCGACTTACCAGCGATCCTGACACATTGATATCATTGTCAGGATCGCTGGTGAGTCGCTATGTGTGACGGGGCCTTTACTACAAACTTCTATCTTAAGTTGCTCCATTCTTTTGTGATTCTTAGCATTAATCTGATTTAGCCCCTGTTGTTCCCTGGGAAGAGACTTCTCCCTGTAACAATTAAATTAAACCACTGTTCTCCCCTGTTAACCCTTGCTCTGTGCCTCTGTGTCTGTGTGGCGCCCCTGAGGATTCAGTTGCCACAGAGGTACTGTACCTCCTCCTGAGGTGTGGTACCCCACCATCCAGGTAGGTTGGAGGCTCCTGACCACGCTCCAACACTTGCATCCAGTGGCGGATTAAGTGGACTATGGGCCCGGGGCTGTTCATAAAACCTGGGCCCCTGTACCCCCCTTCCCACCTGAGCGCTGCGGTCCCCGTGCGGGAATTGACAGCCGTACGGACCGCAGCACTTGGTTTGCTGCGGGTCCATACGGAAAACCCGCCACCATTCCACCACGTGTGGACATGGCCTAAAAAGACGTTGCACATAAGCTGTAGGCCTACGGCCAATACGCACAAAATCGCCCAACGTGATCCTGGCCATAGGGGATCCACTTTAATGTCCCCACTTTAATTTGAAGTCCCCTTACTTCATCCATTGCAGTCCCCTATCACCTACTCACTTCATCTGCAGTGCCGCTTCATCATTTGCAGCCCCTTATCCCCCCTTCCATTTTATCATGTGCAGTCCCCTTTCCCCCCAACTTCATGTGCAGCCCCACTCCCCCATCATCATGTGCAGTTAATTTTACCCCCACATCATGTGCAGTCCCCCTTACCCCCAATTCATCATGTGCAGTCCCCCTTACCCCCAATTCATCATGTGCAGTCCCTCTTACCCCCAATTCATCATGTGCAGTCCCTCTTACCCCCAATTCATCATGTGCAGTCCCTCTTACCCCCAATTCATCATGTGCAGTCCCCCTTACCCCCAATTCATCATGTTCAGTCCCACTTACCCCTTAATTCATCATGTGCAGTTCCCCTTACCCCCAATTCATCATGTGCAGTCCCACTTACCCCTTAATTCATCATGTGCAGTCCCACTTACCCCTTAATTCATCATGTGCAGTTCCCCTTACCCCCAATTCATCATGTTCAGTCCCACTTACCCCTTAATTCATCATGTGCAGTCCCACTTACCCCTTAATTCATCATGTGCAGTCCCACTTACCCCTTAATTCATCATGTGCAGTCCCACTTACCCCTTAATTCATCATGTGCAGTCCCACTTACCCCTTAATTCATCATGTGCAGTCCCACTTACCCCTTAATTCATCATGTGCAGTCCCACTTACCCCTTAATTCATCATGTGCAGTCCCCCTTAACCCCCACTTCATCATGTGCAGTCCCCCTTATCCCCCACTTCATCATGTGCAGCCCCACTTATCCCCCACTTCATCATGTGCAGCCCCACTCACCCCCCATTCATCATATGCAGCCCCACTCACCCCCCCTTCATCATATGCAGCCCCACTCACCCCCTTCATCATATGCAGCCCCACTCACCCCCCCTTCATCATGTGCAGCCCCACTCACCCCCCTTCATCGTGTGAAGCCCCCACTCATCCCCCCTTCATCCTGTGAAGCCCCCACTCACCCCCTTCATCCTGTACAACCCCAGTCACCCCCCTGTCATCATATACAGCCCCCAGTCACCCCCCCTTCATCATATACAGCCCCCAGTCACCCCCGTCATCATATACAGGCCCCAGTCACCCCCCCTTCATCATATACAGGCCCCAGTCACCCCCCCTTCATCATATACAGGCCCCAGTCACCCCCCCTTCATTGTGTACAGCCCCCACTCACCCCCTCCCCCATTTAATTCATTTTATAAATAAAAAAAAATAAAAGTCGCTGTTGACTGTCTCAAGGAGTATGAACCCTGGCTCATTGCACAGATAAAATGCACACTATTTTTCTGACCTGTATCAGGAGATCAGCTGCCAGTGTCCGGTGCGGCAGTCAGTGGATTGGAAGCTGCTGCAGCAGGAGCCACCGGAGCGAGGAGCCTCACTGAGCGCCTGGGCCCGGGTGCCACTGCCAGCTGGAGCTGCCGCAGCAGGAGCCGCCGGCACCACCACTCACTGTCTTGGAGTTGGAGCAAGGACTGATGAGCCTCACTCAGCGAGCCGCAGCGCCAGCCACTCACTAGGTGTCAGGACTCAGGTCAGGAGATGTGCGACAGTGCGCCGCCCGTCGCTGATGTCCGGTCACCGCCCGGTCCCTCCATGTCCAGAGAGAGGCGCGCAGCACGCTTCACAAGCTCCTGCTTCCTCCTTCCGCCCCGTCCTGTCTCCGCCTCGTCACTTCCTCCCTGCGTCGCACACGTGACAAGAGACAGGGGAGGGGAGCTCTCCACGGTCTCCACCAATCAAACGACACTCCTGGGCTGCTGCTGGACTGCGATTGGCTAATGGCACGCGTCTCCTGCCGGCGCCACTGATTCAGATTCAAGGTCGCATTCCCCAGCAGTCAGACAGTGTGTCACCGTGTGTGGGCCCTTCCGTCACGCCAGGGCCCCGGCACTTGCCCGGGTACGCCGGGTGCTGACGCTGGGCCTGCAGCCCGCCCCTGCCCCTGGGCCCCCAAAAAACCTTGGGCCCGGGGCGACCGCTCCATCCGCCCCTATTAAGATCTGCCATTGCTTGCATCCCACACAACACGGTAGTTCAGCAAAGCCACATTGCGGCTCCCTGCTTGGAGTGTAGCAGAGCACCTTTGGTGGCTCCCTGCTTGGAACACAAAACGTGCTGGGAGGCCCAGGCTTGTTATGGAGGAGTCGGAAGAAGATGCCGCCCCCAGAAGGAGGAGCGGAAGCCAGTGGCGGGAAAGGAGCCGAGACAGGAAGAAGAACGCCAGAACGCCATCTTGGAAGGAGAAGGTAGGAGGCCTGCGGAGCGCGAGGAGGTTATACTGGATCTCCCCGGCGCCATGGCTGAAGGCTCCAACCCAGTATCTGAGATAAACCGCCAGCAGCAGGAGGACGAAATAGCCCAGCTGACGCGCCGCCTGCAACTGAGGCAGGAAGCGCTATGGACCTTAAATCTGCAGCGCGCTCAGGAGAGGCCTACACCTGTGGTACCCGCGACACCGGTACCTGCCGCTGCTGCACCGGATCTTTTCCAGGCAGACCGTGTGGAGCCTGCAACCACTGCCATACCACCGTCAGCGTATATTGTTCCCTCTCTGCCGCTACCACCGGAGGAGTTGTACAAGGCCCTGGGAGCCGAAGCGGAGGAAGAAGAGCTCCTGTCAGGACCTGACGCGGCCGCGCAGGTCCCTTCAGAGATCCCTGTGGACCCGGAGCCGCCATTAGCTCCACCGCCCCCCTGGTATCCCACCGAACAGCACCCGCTGCCACCATGCTTGCACCGGAGCAGAGACCACACCGCCAGGAGGCTCCAGGTACGTCTGATGCCCCTACACCTGGGAAGGCCCTGGGGTGTACCGCGGTCGCAGCGGATGGCCAGGTCGTGTTACATCTGGTCTGGGACCGGGATACCAGTCCCCCAGGGAAAACATCGGAACCCCTAATGGTAGTGACGCGGTACACGACGAGCCGGGATCGGTCTCGGGAAGAACAGGAGAAAGATGAAAATTGGGCTAGCTGCCAAGCGACCATAAGCCAGCTGGCAGCCGAGCAGCGGGCCAGGGAGCAGCGCAAGTTAGCTGTGCTGGGCCCTGATTTGGACCGGAAAGAGCAGGTCCGTGCTGGTCACTATGGTCCCCGGGACTCGGCAGGTTGGGGATACGTTTTAAATGTGAACCACGAGAGGGGGTTCAGCTTCATCCATGACCCCAGCCGAATCGCCGATCTGTTCTTCAATCGGAGGGATGTAGAGTCACACTTGAGGAAGGGGCACCCTGCTAGAAACCTACACCCGGGAGATCATGTGACGTTTACCAGACATGAAGGATTGAGAGGCTGGTATGCAATGAATATCAGACGGGTCCCGGAGGATCTCATCAAGACCTGCTGGCAGAAACCATCTACTACCCCTTCACCCCCAGTGATTACTAAAACAGTGTTTGTGCCTACCCCCATGTGCCAAGCTGGATCAACACCAGTCATGCAGCCAAGAGTATAGAAAGTTACAAATTTGATTCCGATGGAAGAGGATTACCTGCGGACTGCCAACACATTTTTCTCCCCTGGATGCAGTTCCAGTAACCAGTTCCCAGAAATCCCAGGAGGAGACCACCACTAGCAATCTCAAGCAAAAATAACTCTTGTTACCCAGGAAGGTATTTGCACCGTTGTGCCTTTTGTTTTCTATTTGTAATCATCATGGTTTAGTTTTGTTTTTCCAGTTGTTGCCCAGTTTCATTGGCAGCCTTCACATTTGAACTGTGGAGATCATTGTCACGGGGTCCTTCTCTGGTATCACACAATCAACAGAGCAAGCAAAGAGTGAACAATTCCAAGACCTTTATTCAGGCAAAAATACGAAAAGGTCCATATTCAGTCCACCACACAAAGGATAAGATACTCCAGAATAAGAATGCAGTCCAGTAGCAGGATAAAATGTCCAGGGAAACGAGATTTCAAAACTCTAGCACCAGAGGATAAAAATGGGTCCTTCTCTCTGAAATGCAGCCTTTTCACCATCTTGTCTCTACCTGAACTGACTTGTCCAGCTGCCGTTCTTCCCCCCCACCCCCTTCCTTGTCCAGGGGTAGTCCAACAAGTTGCCTCCCAGAGGAGAACAAAGGGCCTTAGGGATTAATGCACTACAGGTGGTCATCAAGAGACAGATACAGTGAGGCTGTAGACTTACAATGTAATAAGAAAAACACTATGAAAATAACTGGAATTGTTAAAAATAGGAATATGCAAAAAATGACATCCACATAGCATATCACACCATCACAACCATGAACACTGAATGATCCAGAACTGCAACTTGTACATAGTTTGCACCTCTTTAGGTGCTCTCTTGGTTTTACATAGGACTCGCTTTATGGAGGAAGAATTACCTCATCATAGGGACATTTCCAGATATGTTGGCCGGACCAGTGTCTACAATTGCACTTATTGATAATGGTTACCATATTTTTGAAACAGAAAGCTAGAAAGTGATAATGTTTAATGACAGATTTTATAGGGTATAATGGAGAAAGGAATACAGTGAATGTTTTACAAATGTAGAAGTATAGTAAATGGTATACTAAAGAAATTTTGAAGTACAAAGTACAATGAATGTGAATAAAGAATGGAAGTTACAGGTGATGAACCAGACACCAGCGGTTGTCATATAAGAAAGTAAGAGAATGTGTAAAGTAACAGAAAAGAGATGTGTTGCTAGAAAATGTGAATTGATATTGAGTTGCTTTCATAGCACTTTAAATTAGGTAGCATAATTTTGAATTTAGATAGCTAGTTAAAACTGTTTGCAACGTTCAAGAAACCGTGCCACCCACATTGGGAAGTTTAGCATAAGAAATGTTTATTCAGCATTATAGAACTTTTGTATGTTCTTGTATTGTTAACTCTGTTTAACTTGTAGCCCGCGGATGCGCTGCGTTTAACGGGGGGAGTGTGGCGCCCCTGAGGATTCAGTTGCCACAGAGATACCCCACCATCCAGGTAGGTTGGAGGCTCCTGACCACGCTCCAACACTTGCATCCCACACAACACGGTAGTTCAGCAAAGCCACATTGCGGCTTCCTGCTTGGAGTGTAGCAGAGCACCTTTGGTGGCTCCCTGCTTGGAACACGAAACATGCTGGGAGGCAGGTGGAGTTAGAATACATAAAAGAGTGGGAAGGTTTAGAAGTTCAGTTCAGTTGAGAGTGGAGGAGAGAAGATCCCTGGGAGAGGGATGGAGGAAGGAGGTGCTGCAGCAGATCTCAGTGACCTGGGTCTGCTGGCACGGGAAAGGAAAGAAGGAGAAAGACATTGAACTGAAACCTGATCTTCCATAAGAAGGAAAGACTAGTATGGAATGTAGGAGTAAAAGGGACGTGGGTTACAAGAGAACCCTGCCTAGAAGTTCTAAGCGTAAGGCCGGGGCCCGGTCCCCGAGGTTGTATGGATACTAAGGGTCCTACAGCAGACACCCGTGGAGTAGTGGGCTGTAAATGCACTACTCCCATCTACAACTTGGGGGCACAACAGAAACATTGATAGTGAGCCAGGACTCAGGAGCAAGGAGTCCCCGAAGCAGGCTACAGCTGTCTGCCGTACAAGAAAGGTTCATGGGAACATCTGTCAGGAGGAACTCCAGTGTAACTCAGTACTAGGAGTACTTCACACCAAAGGCGCCATAAGAGGAGACGTTCAGAAAGGCACATGTTGGCGGAGTGTTGGAAGGGAGCATTCCATCTGAACTGGAGGCTGACTGAGTCCCTGACCCGGAGGACACAGCACGGAGGCAGGCACCTGTGTGTACTACAGACTGAGAGTAAAGGTTTTGAACTTCAAGCCCTGGTGTCCTCCATTTACTCTTGCACCAACACACCCTGTACCACTACATCTGGGTACCAGCTTCTACGCCGCCTATGCCTCTCCTCTAACCCTACATCTACACTGCCCTGGGACTACAGCTCCACCTGTGGGGAGCTTCACCATCTTGGCCGCAACACACCACCAGTCCCAGAGGATCTGCATGCAGCGTCGGCTTAACATCTCACTTGCCGAACACCACAGGTGGCGTCACGAACTATTCATTTAATCAACTACATTCCACCATTCAATCTCCCTTTTACTTCGGTGCCCTGGGCCACGGACCGGGTCACCGCTGCTGTGACACATCCCGCTGACACCGACCCGGTACCGAGTACCTCACAGCCCTGGGAGGGCGACCCATCTGCATCCAATTACCTGTGTTTCATTTGGCGTAGTCGGCAGGATGCAGTCTTTGGACACAGACGCTGCAGACCAATCTACCATGAGTGTCCTGAGGTCCAGCTTGCCATTGGGGGCCATGCTTAGCAATCTCCCAAAATTCACGGGGAGTAATATGATGCTGTGGGACTGGGCTGAGAGGGTTAAGAGCATTTTGCGGATGCATCCCATGAACCCTGCTATTCAAGCTGAGATTGCTTTGATGGCTCTGGATGGTGAGGCTAGGCATTCTGTTATGTTCCCCTCCATGAGCGGGATACACTGGATAAGGTGGTGCAGATCCTAGAAGAAATGCATGGTGACCCCACTAATGTTGGGGAACTGCGGATGTGACTGTTTCGCCGCGTCCAGCTGGAAGGAGAATCTGTGACCCAATATATCAATGCACTGCAGGCGGTGAATGCACATATCATTAAGCGGGATGATGTGGGGGCCATAAGAGAAGGATGTGATACTGAGAGATCAGTTTGTGTCGAGTCTCAGGGATGCGCCGCACAAACAGGATTTGCAGGAGCACCAGGGTACTAGCCCACGTATGGCTATCTTAGAAATAGGGGCGGAGGCACACGTGAGAGAGCAGGAGCAGGGAGTGGTGGCACTAGCAGGGATGGTCCGGAGCAATGAGGTATCCACCCCACCCGCAGCTGAGCCAGAGTGGGCCCGGGAGATCCGGAGAGAAATACGGGAAATGCGGGATGAGTGGTCCAGCTTTAAGAGTCCCCACGCCGGCCCAAGATACATCGAGAGCGGCCCCCTCGTCAAGAGATAGGAGTGATTCAGAGTCCCCCTTGTCCGTCGAACCTCTCCAGGGAGCGAGACAACCCAGGGCAGAATGGAACCCAACTTGCTACAGGTATGGAAACACCGGACACTATGCCCAAGGGTGTGCAAGACGAGGTCGCTCCCTACAACAGCAGCCGTTAAACTAGTGGACTTCATGCAGGGGGACGCAGTCCGGAGCCCGAAAGACCAAGGAAGAGAGATGAGAGTCTGTCATGTCGGACACTGTTCACACCAGGGTGTCCGGCAGACAGCGGTAATACCCTGTTGGGTATTCTGTTCCAGTCGGGATAGGGTTAACCAGGTTGTCATGCTGGCTGAGGTCTGGGCCACGCCCTTGGTCTTTAAATAGTTCGTCCTGACTATGGGCGTCGCCGACTATAGCTTTAGCCTAGTGCTAGCAATACCGGTCAGCAGTGGTGGTGTTGGAGCGTCTGATATCTGGTGCAGTATATCCCTCAGTGGTTCTTTCTCCAATCTGTTATATATATATTTGGTTGCCCTTGCACATTATTGTATTCCCTTGTGTATTTACTGTGTGGTGTTTTCTTTTACCCCTGTCCATACGTATTTGTGGGGTCTGGTGTCTGGTCCCCTCACTGGGTGGAGGGAGGTGGGTTCAGCTTAGGGCTGGACAGGAGACAGGGACAGGGTGGAGGCTCAGGCAGGCACACCTTCAGTGTAAACCCTGGGTAGAGGGACAGACAGGGTTCCCCTAGTCTGAGGGACATCGCAGGGGTCCCGGGGTTTTTGCCTAAAGTAACCTAGGCATACCATGACATTATAGTCGGCCCAAATAATAAAGTGAGAGAAAAAAAAAAAAAAAAAAAGGTAGGGAATATAGGGGTTACTTACTATGGATCCTATACTTTCCCTAACCAAGCAGCTGGAGGCTCTATCCATACAGGTCACTGAACTCAGGGGGGCGGTCCAGCAACAAGGCCTGTCAGCTCCTGCAGTACCTGCTGAGGCTGCAGCCAGGGCAGCTGAGCCCAAGTTTCCCCTTCCTGAACGATTTGCTGGTGATCGTGGTAAGTTCACGGTGTTTCGTGAATCATGCAAATTGTATTTCCGTATGCGTCCACATTCCTCAGGTAATGAGGCTCAACGCGTGGGCTTGGTGATTTCTTTGCTGAGTGGTGACCCACAGGCCTGGGCCTTTTCACTCCCTTCAGACTCACCGGCATTTGAATCTGTAGATTTTTTTTTCTCTGCTCTGGGTTTGATCTATGACGATCCGGATAGATTAAACTTAGCAGAGTCTAAGATACGCTCACTGCTACAGGGTGATCGACCAGCTGAGGATTACTGCACGGAATTCCGGCGCTGGGCGGTGGACACGCAGTGGAATGACCCTGCGCTTAGAAGTCAATTTTTGCATGGGGTTTCTGGAAGGGTTAAACAGACTCTCCTAATGTACGAGACTCCCGCCTCTCTGGAGGCTGCAATGGCACTTGTAGTACGCATAGACCGACGTCTCCGTCAGGGGGCGCTGGTTTCGTTGCCTCCGGGAGGTGGGGGAGTGGTCGATGAGGTTGCCGCTGGTGAATCCGTGGAACCCATGCAGATCGCTGGTATAGCACAGTCACCGAGTAACAAGCCTAAACGTCCTTGGCACAGAAGGCAGGGGCTCTGTTTTTTTTGTGGCAAAGGAGGACATTTTATTAACGCTTGCCCCCTGGTACCTAAGAAGGGCGCGCCGGCGGAAAACTGATAGGCTCAGAGGGTTTGGAGGAGTCTATTCTGAG
This sequence comes from Dendrobates tinctorius, assembly GCF_039654945.1. Classification (NCBI taxonomy): domain Eukaryota; kingdom Metazoa; phylum Chordata; class Amphibia; order Anura; family Dendrobatidae; genus Dendrobates; species Dendrobates tinctorius. The sequence continues at coordinate 2,223,815 of NW_027361991.1, read as the reverse complement.
CCTTTGTGTATCCTCCGTCATGGTTTCCCAGTGTATGCTCCCTGCTAGGGTGGTACTTGGGGTGCAAATGCTCTCTATTACAGTATTTATTGATAGTGGCTCAGCTGCCAATCTCATTGATGAGAGGTTCGCGCATACAGCGGGATTTCCGGTGGAGAAATTGCCGAACCCCATCCGGGTGGTTACCATCAATGCTTCCCCATTGTCTCAAGGGGAGATCACAGAGTGTGTGTTGGATATACAACTCCACATCGGAGTATTACACTCAGAGCGGGTAACTTGTAAGGTGCTTAGTAACTTACCGGCTCAGATGGTTCTGGGCTTTCCATGGTTGTCAATGCATAATCCTGTTATTGATTGGAAGACCCAGGAGTCAGGACATAATTCAGTGGAGCAGGGAGTGTCAGGAGAGGTGCCTGGCTACATGTATTTCCGCTTTGACCCCCAGTATCCCGGAGCCGTTGCTGGACTATGCGGATGTATTTTCTGAGAAGGGTTGTTCAGAACTACCACCGCATCGCCCCTATGACTGTGCTATTAGGTTGAAACCAGGGGCCAAGTTACCTAAAGCTAGAATGTTTAATATCTCAGGTCCCGAGAGGCTAGCTCTCAAGGAATACATTGCGGATAGCCTGAGCAAGGGTCATATTAGACCTTCCTCTTCTCCTCTGGCTGCTGGCTTCTTCTTTGTTAAAAAGAAGGATGGCGGTTTACGCCCGTGTCTGGATTTCAGAGAACTCAACCAGATTACGGTCCGTGATCCTTACCCTATGCCACTTATACCCGATTTATTCAACCAAGTGGTTGGTGCCAGGTGGTTCTCCAAACTGGACCTCAGGGGGGCGTACAATCTTATAAGAGTCCGTCAGGGGGATGAGTGGAAGACGGCGTTCAATACCCCTGAGGGTCACTTTGAGAGTTTGGTAATGCCGTTTGGGTTGACTATGGCACCGGCGGTCTTTCAACACTTCATCAATGATGTCTTCTCTCAGCTGTTGGGGAGGTTCGTTATAATTTATCTTGACGACATTCTCATTTTCTCTCGCGACCATGATACACATATAGAGCATGTTAGACAGGTTCTGCAGTTGCTCAGAGAGAACAGGCTCTATGTCAAGCTTGAAAAATGTGTGTTTTTCGTACAGGAGCTACCGTTCTTGGGTTATATAATCTCCGCCTCAGGTTTTAAGATGGACACCGCAAAGGTGCAGGCGGTACTACATTGGGATCGGCCTGATAATCTTAAGGCGCTTCAGCGATTTCTTGGCTTCTCCAATTACTATAGGAAATTTATTAAGAACTTCTCTATGATTGCCAAACCACTGACTGACATGACTAAGAAGGGTACCGACTTTTCTGACTGGTCTGAGCCTGCGGTACAGGCGTTTGAATTCCTCAAGAATAGTTTTGCCTCAGCGCCCATTCTGGTGCAGCCCGATGTCTCCTTACCGTTTGTTGTGGAGGTGGATGCGTCGGAGGTTGGAGTGGGGGCTGTACTGTCTCAGGGCCCTTCTTGGGCCAAGTTGCATCCGTGTGCCTTCTTCTCCAAGAAGCTGTCGCCTGCGGAGCGTAATTATGATATTGGCAACAGGGAATTATTGGCCATCAAATTGGCATTTGAGGAGTGGCGACACTTCTTGAAGGGGGCTGTTCATCAGATTACTGTGATAACCGACCATAAGAATTTGCTTTATTTAGAATCTGCTAAGCACCTGTCCTCCAGACAGGCTCGCTGGGCATTATTCTTCACCCGGTTCAACTTCATTGTTACCTATCGACCTGGGTCGAAGAATGTTAAGGCAGACGCTTTATCCAGGTGTTTTCCTGGTGGAGAGTTATGTGAAGAGCCGGTGCCTATTCTCCAAAAGGGTGTGGTGGTATCTGCCATCACGACAGAGATTGAGGCAGAGATTGCGGAGGCTCAGGAGGTGGTACCGCCGGGGTTGCCTGCTAATAAATCTTTTGTGCCGCTACATCTACGCTCTAGAGTGTTGGGCGAACATCACGACACGGTACTGGCAGGTCATCCAGGGGTTAAGAGCACTCTGGAACTGGTATCGCGTCGTTTTTGGTGGCCTAAAATCCGGCAGGATGTGGCCTCATATGTGGCTGCCTGTACCACGTGCGCACGGGCCAAGACTCCTCATTCCCGTCCCGCTGGTAGCTTGCAGCCTCTCGGGGTGCCCAGTAAGCCATGGACTGAGATTTCCATGGATTTTATTACTGACTTGCCCGCCTCGGCAGGGAACTCGGTCAGTTTGGTAATTGTTGATAGGTTCTCCAAAATGTCACATTTCGTTGCTTTACCGTCTTTGCCCAATGCTAAGACTCTTGCTCAGATATTTATTCGCGAGGTGGTCAGACTTCATGGTGTCCCGTCTGACATTGTGTCTGATCGAGGTACGCAGTTTGTGGCAAAGTTTTGGAGAGCTTTTTGTTCTCGCCTTGGAATCAAATTATCTCATTCATCGGCTTTCCACCCTCAGTCGAATGGACAGACTGAGCGGATGAACCAAAACCTGGAGCAATACTTGCGCTGCTTTATTTCCGACAATCAGGAAGAGTGGTCAGCGTTTCTTCCTCTGGCAGAATTCGCAATAAACAACCATTGCCAGGAATCGTCTGGGGAATCTCCTTTTTTTTGTGTGTATGGTCAACATCCTCAATTTTGCACCTTGCGTCAGGGGTGTTCAGTTGGCGTCCCTGAGGAGGACCAGTTGGGAGCTCAATTGTCGTCTGTTTGGAGGAGAGTCAAGCAGCGCTTGTTGAAGGTGGGTTCCAGGTACAAACGGGTGGCTGACTGCAGACGTGTGCCAGGTCCGGACCTGTGTGTGGGTGATTGGGTGTGGTTATCTACTAGGAACATTAAGCTCAAGATACCGTCACTTAAGTTGGGTCCCAGGTTCATTGGCCCATTTAGAATCTCCGCAGTGATCAACCCCGTGGCATTTCGTTTGGAGTTGCCGGCTGTGTATAAGATTCATAATGTATTTCACAAAGCATTGCTAAAGAAGGTCGTGGGTTTGGTGGATGGTTCCCCCGGGCCACCACCTCCCGTCTTGGTGGATGGCGCGTTGGAATTTGAGGTGTCCAAAGTAGTGGACTCTAGGGTTGTGCGTCGCACTCTACAGTACCTGGTCCACTGGCGTGGCTATGGTCCTGAGGAAAGGACATGGGTGCCGGCCTCTGACATTCATGCTGATCGACTGGTTACTATGTTCCATCGTCGCCATCCGGACAAGCCAGGTCCTCGACATGGTGAGGTTCCGGAGGTCCCTCGTAGAAGGCGGGGTACTGTCATGTCGGACACTGTTCACACCAGGGTGTCCGGCAGACAGCGGTAATACCCTGTTGGGTATTCTGTTCCAGTCGGGATAGGGTTAACCAGGTTGTCATGCTGGCTGAGGTCTGGGCCACGCCCTTGGTCTTTAAATAGTTCGTCCTGACTATGGGCGTCGCCGACTATAGCTTTAGCCTAGTGCTAGCAATACCGGTCAGCAGGGGTGGTGTTGGAGCGTCTGATATCTGGTGCAGTATATCCCCCAGTGGTTCTTTCTCCAATCTGTTATATATATATTTGGTTGCCCTTGCACATTATTGTATTCCCTTGTGTATTAACTGTGTGGTGTTTCTTTTACCCCTGTCCATACGTATTTGTGGGGTCTGGTGTCTGGTCCCCTCACTGGGTGGAGGGAGGTGGGTTCAGCTTAGGGCTGGACAGGAGACAGGGACAGGGTGGAGGCTCAGGCAGGCACACCTTCAGTGTAAACCCTGGGTAGAGGGACAGACAGGGTTCCCCTAGTCTGAGGGACATCGCAGGGGTCCCGGGGTTTTTGCCTAAAGTAACCTAGGCATACCATGACAGAGTCCCAATGGTTTAGTTTCCATGAGCCCTACTGTTTGGGCTGAAGTAAATGGGTGAGCTGATCACTACCTAATTGATACAGGGTCGCAAGTGACCACCATGTCGGCGGCTTATTTCAGATGACATTTCCCAGAAGTGTCGCAGCTGGAGTGGGGGCCGGTAATTAGATTGACAGGAGCTAACCAGTTGCCCATCCCAGGTCTGGATGGAGATCAGAGTGTTCAGAAAGGATGTAGGCCAAAAAGAGGTCATGTCGGTTGTTGGGGATGTCAGCAGCGGGTCCGTTATGACTCTCGGAATGAATGTGCTGAAAGAGATTGGACAACTTCTGATCAGTGAGCCGCCAGAGACCTATTTGGACCGTTGGAGCCCGCAAACCCCCCCAGCAAAAGGTGTTCCAGCAATTGACTCACGCTGCCCAAGCTAAACTTACCCTACTGCCTGGTCAGATGGTGCTCAAGCTACCCGTATGAGCTTGTACATCTTTCGAGGGGGTGGAGGTACAGACAGAGCCAACATCAGTGGACCAGGTACCCCCTGGACTCCTCATAGCTCAAACGCTAGCCACAGTCCATGGCAGTAATGTTGTAGTGCAGAGTGTCAACTTGAGAGAAGACAGTCTTACCCTATCACCTAAGAGCAAAGTGGCCCAGATCTTGGAAATGATGGAAAAATTGGTACAACCTGAGGCTGTACAATTGGCAGTTGTGCGAGGTGATCCCTGGAATCCCTAGCAGTCACAATGCCACCGGAACACTCGTTGGGAAGCACGAAGGAGGATCATCAGATCCTAGAACAGATGTGGGCTGAGTTGAAGGGACTCTCACCTCAGCAGGTGCTACAAGTGGAAACAGTGTTAGAGCGTTATCTTCGCCCATCATAAAGATGACTTCGGTTGCAGTCCAGCCATCGCCCATGAGATCCCTATGGGATGTGCTGCACCAGTTCAGGAAAGATACCAACAGATATCTCCTCAGATGTATAAAGAAGTGAAGGAGATGCTAGCCCACATGTTGCAGAGTGAAGCTATACAAGAAAGTCAGAGTCCGTGGCTCTCATTGTCCTAGTTCAAAAAAATACGGAACCTTGCGTTTCTGCGTTGATTACAGATGGCTGATTTCTTGCACGGTGCAAGACTCCTATCCATTGCCTAGGATTGAGAAATCCCTATCTGCCTTGGGAAAGGCAAAGAACTTTTCGTCCCTCGAGCTTGCCAGTGGGTATTGGCAGGTGCCAACGGCTGAACTTTTCCGACCGAAAACTGCTTTCATACTGCCCATGGGACTGTTTGAGTTTAACCAGATACCCTTTGGCATGAACAATGCCTCTGGGACGTTCCAGCGTTTGATGGAGAGATGCATAGGGGACTTGAATTTTGAAGCAACACTTATTTATCTTGACGACATTATCATCTGCGTGGCCACTTTTGAAGAACATCTTCAGCGACTGGAACAAGTGCTAAGTCGGCTGCAGAGCCATGGCCTGAAGGTAAAGCCACAAAAATGTCATCTCTTTTGCAAGCAGATTGAGTATCTGGGGCATGTTGTATCTGGTGAAGGAGTGAGACCCACGTGTGAGAAGATAGTAGCCATACAAGAGTGGCCCACACGGACAACGGTGAAAGACATTCGGGCCTCCTTGGGGCTTACTGGGTATGACCGAAAATTCGTAAAAAACTTCACCCGCCTTACCAACCCATTACTAGAACTGCTAAAAGGAGTGCCAGCCGGCTTGAAGAAACAAACTGTTCAATGGGGAAGCAGTCAAGAAGAAGCCTTCACAGCCTTGAAAATGGCCCTTTATTCTCCACACTGATAGAAGCTTACATGGTCTGGGGGCAGTTCTATCACAAATGCAGGTAGGAAAGCAATACGTAATAGCCTACATGAGCCGGTCTCTTCACAAGTCGGAAAGGAACCCAGACATTTATAACTCCTTCAAGTTGGAACTGCTAGAGTTGGTGTGGGTGATGACTGAGAAGTTCACAGAATACTTGTCTGGGTCAGAAGTCCTGGTGCAGATGGATTATAACCCTCTTGCCCACCTGGAAAATGCGAAGTTGGGGGCCTTAGAACAATGATGGGTAGCCCCATGGCGACGTATTGGTACAAGATTGTCTACCGGGCCAGGGCTAAGAACACCCACACCAATGCCCTCTCGACGTTGACTCATGAGCGACCCGAACATGACCAAGATGAAGAGCTGGAGGTGTAAGAGATTCCTGGTTTCCAGGGCTTTGTAAAATCATTGGTGGCGACGCAGGGACAGATAGGAGAGAATTCGGGAAAACAGGTTCTGAGGCAGCCCCGGGACGACTGGGTGCGACTTCAACAGACAGAATATCAAAATGCCCAGCTGCGACAGTGGGTGGCCCTGAAGCAACTTCCTAGCCAGCGAGAAAGTTACGCTCTGTCTCCAGGAATTCTGCGGATTCTGAGGCAGTGGGAGAGATTCCAGTAGGAAGATGGGTTGCTATACTGGAAAGTACAGCTACTACGAGAACTGGGGGTCACTTGGAAAATAGTGCTCCCTGAAAAGTTGATCGGCGTAGTGGCTACGGAGGCCCACGGGAGAGGGGCTTACTTCAGTCTGGAGAAGACCTTTCAGTGGTTGCTGAAGCTGGTGTATCACCCACGATTGAGGGCTGCGGTGGAGGCCTGCCAAAAATGTCGCTGCTGTGAGCTACCCAAACCCCCAGAATAGAGGGCCCCGATACAGACCATCGTGACTTCAGCCGCCTTGGAGGTACTGATGATCGATTACTTGTAGGCCTGGCGCATCTTGAGTATGAACATTGTCTGGTGAAGACCGACCATTTCACAAAGTTTGCTGTAGTGACTCTGAGCTGAGACCAGACTGCTGAATTAGCTGCACAGGCCATTTGCTGGAATTTCATCGGGGTGTACAGTTGCTCAAAGAGGATCCACTCCAACCAAGGCACCTGCTTCCAAGGCCGAGTAATGGAAGAGTTGCTCATTTTATATCGTATTGAGAAGTCAAGAACTACTCCTTACCACCCTCAGGGGAATGGGGCCTGTGAACGCTTCAATAGGACGCTGATCCAGTTATGCTTCTCACGTTAGATGAAGACTTGGAGATACGATGGCCTGTGTTCATGGCTGAGTAAGCATGGGTGTACAACAATTCGAGTGCACAGTACAACAGGGTTCACTCCGTATACCTTGTTGTTTGGGCGAAAGGGGCGAGAGATCACCGAGTTGGAGTTGGACCCTGAGGAGGACTACCCATGGACGGGGGTGTCTTCTTGGGTCCGAGAGCACCGACATCGACTGCAGACCCTCTGCCGGCTAGTGAAGAAGTTTCAAGAACTCAAGCATCATGAGGCATAACCTATTCGAAGGACAGCTCTGAGACCAGGGGACCAGGTGTTGGTACAGAAAAAGCAGCCCCAAGGAAAGTTGTAAAGCCGATGGGAGCGGACCCCTCATCGAGTGACACGTCAAATCGGTTCTGATGGGCTGGTGTATGAAGTCCAGCTTGAACGAGTAGAAGGAGTACCTACCAGGATAGTTCACCATAGCATGTTGCGGCCCTACCTGTCCAAATGGCCTGAAGGTGGAGAAGAATCGCCAAAAGTTATCAAAATGCCCACTTTGACGATTGTCTACTTGGACGAAGAAGAGATGCCAACCTCGCCCTCAGACCTCAACGGTTCACTGCCTACCACTCCCGGGGAAGTGAGCACTGAGGTAACAATGCTTGAAGCTCCAGGTGTGGTGAGCTCATCGGGTCAAAGTAGCTCCCCACCTCCAATCAGTCAACCTGGATTACGCCGATCCGAGCGAACAGCGGCTGGAGTGCCCCCCACCTGTTATGAGCAAAATCAAGTCATTTGGCAACGAATTACTTGAGAAGTGGAAGAATGTGAGCATCTGGTGAAAGAGCTCTCACCCATTGAATGGCGACTTAAAGGAGAGCGGGGGTGTAGGGGAGAAGACCGGGCTGTGGGTGCTGACAGGGCACCGCGCCCGGAACTGCTGGGGCCGAGCCTCCTGTTGCAGGTGGGAAGTAAACTGATGACGGAGGAGATCAATGACCTGCAGAGAGGGGGCATGGTGAGCCAGAACAGGATTATTTTTGCGCGGGAAGGCAGAAGGGGTTCCCACCAGAGAGAAGGGAGAGTGAGGACCCGTGCCGCACCACTAATAATGATAGGCTGTGCGGCAGCGATAAGGGTCAGGTGCAGAAAGGACCCAGGAACGTCGTCGGGCGTGCTTCCGAGTGCACACCGAGCAGAAGATTGCTGTGAAGGACTCTTGGCTGCAGAGCAGTATAACGGACTAGGGGCTCAGTGGGTCAGACCAATGACTGCACGCTGCCGCCAGAAAAGAGAAGGCTGATTTGTTAGGTGGGGAAGCTGGAAGACCTCAGCCTCGGCATTCATTCCGAAGGAAGTCATAAGCGTCGAACTCACGCTAAGTGTAATAGACCCACATATAAACTTCCACCTTAAGTTGCTCCATTCTTTTGGGATTCTTAGGACTAATCTTATTTATCGCTTGATGCTCCCTGCCAGGAAACTTCTCCCTGTAACAATTAAATCAAACAACTGTTTACCCCTGTTAACCCTTGCTCTGCGCCTCTGTGTCGCTGCATCCAATTACCTGTGTTTCACAGGAATCCAGGGTGGTCGTAATTTGCTCGAGAGGTATAATGTCCATTGTGCATGTCTTTTGAAGCATGCCCAAATTGGACCGATCTGGAGAATTTCTACAGCAAAAAAAAAAGCTGACAGCTCTGTGGTCGAAATGCTACATCAAGGGATGGGTGTGGGGATTATATCCCCGACCTAACAGGAACTAAGCAACTTTCCTCGACTATATAGAATGCAAATGTCAAATGGGTTTAATTATGCAGAGCTTATAAGACTGACCTTCATTCTCTGTACACAGCGACACAGATGAAAGAAATTTCCATCCTCACAAGTTCCGGAAGCAGACTGTGAACGTGGAGTAGAAGAAAGCTTAGAAGTGGAGCATTAGTTTAATCTGAATGGATTCTATTTTTCTTCTACCTTAACAATAATTTTCAGACTATTACTTTCCTAATCACTCTCCGGAGACATTTATGACTAACCCTCTCTTCTCCCCTCACCATCCCCTGACAGAGAGATAATAGCGTTCTCCGGGTATGTGACCAGCCGCTCTGAGTAATTTCAGACTCGTCACTCACCAGTTCAGTCATACTAACACTTTTCTAACTGCAGATTTTTCTTAAAGGGACGATAACCTTATGTAGTTGTGTTTGGTGAACTCCCTTTTCCATTGAATATAGTGTTGTGAAATATACAGAAAGAAGTGTATACGTATAAGGAGGTGGCGGGGACCCTCATGTACCTTCTCTCTCCTATACACCGAGAACCTGCGGCACCCTGATGGTTCCCTAATGTTTTATACTGCTATATCATGTAGTAATGTCATTGTCATATGTTGTATTCTGTACGTGCATGTACTTGTATATATTGAAGGGAGTTAAAAAGGGAATGGTGCAAAATCTTAGAATGAAGAGAAAGGACTTCCTAGTCCGAGAGCAGAGCCTGGGCGGGCTTGCCCAGGGCAGGACATGCACCGTAGTGAGGATAGAAGATTCCCCAGTCGGGGGGATGAAGGCTGCCCTAGTTTGACGGGCAATATGGACCTCGCAGGTGGTCTTCTCTTCCATCCTCCCAGTGGATGGCCATGGAACAAGGAGGTGGAATAAGATTCTGCAGGTGAACAACTGGCTACGTCGATGGTGCCGTCAGCAACGATTTGGATTTATGGATCATGGATTGAATTACCTTTACGATGGACTACTTGCTAGAGATGGGTTGCACCTTACGAAGACTGGAAAACATGTATTTGGAAGTCGCCTTGCTACACTTGTAAGGAGAGCTTTAAACTAGAACAACATGGGAAGGGAAGCAAAAGACCAGAAAAAGCCAAACACCTGACAAATGCTATTGAGAACTCTGCTATTAGAAATGGAAAGGAAGAACAAAGACAAAAGAATCTAATTAATAAAAATATTGGAGAAAGAGAAACCAATCACAAACTAAAATGTTTCTATACTAATGCACAAAGCATGGGCAACAAACAAGGAGAATTGGAACTACTAACACAGGAAAAGAAATATGATGTCATTGGAATCACTGAAACTTGGTGGGACGATACACATGATTGGAATACAAGATTAGAAGGATACAACTTATTTGCAAGAAACAGACTTGATAAACGAGGAGGGGGTGTCGCATTGTATGTTAGAAACGCGTATATCTGCACAGAGATTGAAGCTTCAGAGACTGGGAGTTCTGTGGAAACTGTTTGGGTAAGAATGCAAGGACAGAACAATGGAAAGGACACCATTGTAGGCATTTACTACAGGCCGCCTGTGCAAGCCGAAGATATGGATGAACTCTTTATGCATCAAATGGCCAAGTTCTCCAAAAAATATGACATAGTTGTCATGGGAGATTTCAACTATCCAGACATTTGTTGGGAATCTCTCTCAGGCAAAACTAACAGGTCAAGGAAATTCTTATCCTCTCTTGCTGACAACTTTACCTTCCAAAAGGTAGGGGAGAAAACAAGGGGAACTGCTACCTTGGATCTAATCCTTATAAACAGGGAGGAAATGGTTGAGGAGGTAAAAGTGGCTGGGACCCTAGGGGGTAGCGACCATGCTATTTTAGAATTTTGGATAACTAGAGGAGTAAGACCTGTGAAGACTCAGACGTCAAGGTTAGATTTCAGAAAGGCAGATTTTAAGGGATTCAGAAAGAGAATTGGAGGGATCCAATGGCAGGATATCCTTAAATACAAAAATGTCCAGGAAGGATGGGAAATCTTGAAAAATGAAATTCTCAAAGCACAATTGTTAACAATTCCGAAAAGAGGGAAGAATAGGAAGCATTTAAGGAAGCCAGGATGGATGAACACAGAACTTAAGCACATGCTAAAAAGGAAGAAAAAAATGTTTATAAAATGGAAAGAGGGAGGCATATCTAAAGAAGAATATAATGCTGTCTGTAGGACCTGCAGGGCACAAATCAGATTATCTAAAGCTGAAAATGAATTGAGGCTTGCAAGAGATGTCAAAAGCAATAATAAAGGATTTTGGGGATATGTCAAAAGTAAAAGAAAAGTCAAAGATGCTATAGGATTTTTACAGGATGAAAATGATGAAATGGTAAGACAGGATTTTGAGAAGGCCGAACTTTTAAATTCCTATTTTGCATCTGTTTTCTCTCAGAAAGGAAATGTAACATCAACTGTTCTTCACTGTCATATTAAGGGAATAGATGAATCCAGGATATCTATAAACAGAAATATAGTTAGGAAACACTTAGCTAACCTAAATGAATTCAAGTCTCCAGGTCCAGATGAATTACACCCCAGAGTACTGAAGGAGATAGCAGAAGAAATTTTTGAACCCCTCTTCATAATCTTTGAAAATTCTTGGAGAACAGGAGAAGTCCCAGAAGACTGGAGAAGAGCAAATATTGTTCCTATCTTCAAAAAGGGGAAGAAGGTGGACCCAGGCAACTATAGGCCGGTGAGTCTGACTTCTATACCAGGAAAGATCTTTGAGCAAATTATTAAACAACATGTATGTCAGTACCTTGATAAGAATGAAGTGATTAAACAGAGTCAGCATGGGTTTGTAACTAATAAGTCATGTCAGACTAACTTAATTTCCTTCTATGATGGAATCACTGATTGGGTGGATCAAGGAAATGCTGTAGATATAGTATATCTTGACTTCAGCAAAGCATTTGACAAAGTATCTCATACAATGCTTATTGAAAAAATGACTAAGTATGGAATGGACAAGGCAACTGTTAGGTGGATTCATAACTGGCTTAGTGATCGGACCCAAAGAGTGGTCGTAAATGGCTGCACATCCAGCTGGAAGAATGTCTCAAGTGGGGTACCACAGGGCTCTGTCCTGGGCCCTGTATTGTTCAACATCTTTATCAACGATTTAGATGAAGGAATTGAGGTTAAACTGATTAAATTTGCTGATGACACAAAGCTAGGAGGGATAGCTAATACTAGAGAAGAGAGTGAGAGGATTCAAAAAGATATAAATAAACTGGAGAAGTGGGCAGCAACTAACAGAATGGTTTTTAACAGGGAAAAATGCAAAGTACTACATCTGGGCAATAAAAATGAAAAAAGCATATACAGAATGGGAGGAATAGGGCTAAGCAACAGCACATGTGAAAAAGACTTGGGTATACTAATAGATCACAGACTGAATATGAGTCAACAGTGTGATGCAGCAGCAAAAAAGGCAAATGCAATTCTAGGATGTATTAACAGAAGCATACAGTCTAGATCACGTGAAGTCATTATTTCCCTCTACTCCTCTTTGGTCAGACCTCATCTGGAATATTGTGTCCAGTTTTGGGCACCACATTTTAAAAAAGACATCAACAAACTGGAGCAAGTTCAGAAAAGAGCGACCCGAATGGTGACCGGTCTGCAAACCCTGTCTTATGAGGAAAGGTTGCAGGATTTGGGAATGTTTAGTTTGCAAAAGAGAAGACTGAGAGGAGACTTAATAGTGGTCTACAAATATTTAAAGGGCTGTCACATTGTAGAAGGATCAACTTTATTCTCATTTGCACAAGGAAAGACTAGAAGCAATGGGATGAAACTGATTGGGAGGAGACACAGATTAGATATTAGAAAAAACTTTGACAGTTAGAGTGATCAATGAGTGGAACAAGCTGCCACGAGAAGTGGTGAGTTCTCCTTCAATGGATGTCTTCAAACAGAGGCTGGACAGACATCTGACTGGGATGATTTAGCGAATCCTGCTTTGTGCAGGGGGTTGGACCAGATGGCCCAGGAGGTCCCTTCCAACTCTGCGATTCTATGATTCTATGACCCCAGGAGAGACACGGGGTTCGGGTCCAGGACAGCAGCTGCACCGTGTTCAGTAAAGATTTGCCATTGGAACAGAACTTTGGATTGTGGTGTTTTCCTTGAGACTTCATCCCCTGCAAACTGATTGACTGTGAGCTGAAGGTAACTGACTGTACCACAGGACTGGGACTTTACCTGTCATTTCATGTGCAAGATGCCGGGGTGCTCACTGACTGTGACTTAGTAGACTCGCCCACGACGACCACCCCGTGCCACCTTGTTACATACGTACAGTACAATGGATATATGACGTCTACACGACCCTGCTAAAATGACTTGTAAAAAAAAATTCTTCCAAGAAAAATCATTTCAGAACTTTTTTCACCTTTGTCACCCCAAATCTTTTCAGATGGAAAAGAAAAATAATGAACTAAAATAATAGGGTTGCATAAACCTGAACACCCTTACACAAATATTTTGTTGACGTCCTCTTTGAATTTATGATTGTTCTTTTGGGTCAGAGTTTATCATCACAGCACATCTAGAATTGGTGATCTTTCCTTGCAGTAGCTCCACATCTGCCTGACTGCAGGGAAATCTCTTGGGTACAGCACCCTCTACAGGTCACCCACAGATTTTAATTTGGATTCAGGTCTGGGCTCTGGCTGGGCCATTTCAAAACTCTGATCTTCTGACAAAGCCATCTTTCTTTTGTTGATTTGGAGGTCGCTCAGGGTTGTTGTCATCTTGAAAGGTAAAAGTCCTCTTCATCTTCTTAGCAGAGACCAAAGGTTTTTGTTGTGAAATCGACTTATATTTGGAACTGTTGATAATTCCCTCTACCTTGACTAAAACCCAAGATCCAGTTGCCAAAAAAGAGCCCCAAAGAATAATGCTGCCTCCACCATGCTTCACTGTGGGGATGGTGTTCTTTTGGTGATGTACATTGCTAACTTTGCACCAAAAATGCCTATTGGGATAGGGATGAGTGGGGCCATGCCTACAAGGATAGGGATTGAGGGGGCCATGCATACCAAGATGGAGATGAGGGGACCATGTATACCTGGATTGGAAAGATATGTACCAGGATAGGGGATATTAGTACAGAATTTACCACATTTTTTGCTTCAATTTTTTTCTAATTTCCTCCTCTAAAACCTAGGAGCATATTATGGTCCAGTGAATCTTATAGTCCGAAAAATATGGTATATACAGAATATCAGAAAAATGAGTACACCCCTCACATCGTGTAAATTTGGTGTGCCCTCTAAATAATGCAATACACAGCCATTAATGTCAAAATCACTGGTGACAAAAGTGAGTACACCCCTAGGTGAGAATGACCAATTAGCCATTTTCCCTTTCAGTTGTCATGTGACACAGTGTTAAAAGGTCTCAGGTGTGAATGGGGAGCAGGTGTGGTAAATTTTGTGTTATCACTCTCACACCAGTCGCTCGAACTTCATCACGGCATCTCATGGCGAAGAACCCTCTGAGGATCTGAAAAAAAGAATAAAGATGCTGTACATAAAGATGGCCAAGGCTATAAGAAGATTGCCAACACCCTGACACTGAGCTGCAGCACGGTGGCCAAGACCAAACAGTGGTTTAACAAGACAAGTTCCACTAAGAACTGACCTCGCCATGTTCAACCAAAGAAGTTGAGTGCATGCGCTTAGCATCATATCCAGAGGTCTTGTCAGAATAGATGTACAAGAACTGCCAGCATTGCTGCAGAGGTTACAGGGGTGGGGGGACAACCTCTCACTGCTCAGACTATATACGCAGAAGTTACCGGGGTGGAGAGGGAGTCAACCTGTCAGTGCTCAGACCATACGCTGCACACTGCATCAAATTGATCTGCATGGCGGACTTCCCAGACGTAAGCCTCTTCTAAAGATGATGCAACTGAAAGCCCACAAACATATTGCTGAAGACAAGCAGACTCAGGACATGGATTACTGAAACCATGCCCTGTGCTCGGATGAAACCAAGATAAACATATTTGGTTTAGATGGTGTCAAACATGTATGGCGTCAACTAGGTGAGGAGTACAAAAAAAAGCGTGTCTTGCCTATAGTCAAGCATAGTGGTGGGGGTGTCATGGATTGGGGCGGCATGACTTGCCGTTTGTGGGGGAGCTACAGTTCATTAAGAGAACCATGAATGCCAACATGTACTTGGACTTACTGAAGTAGAGTATGGTCCTTTCCCTTCGGAAGCTGGGCAGCAGGGCAGTATCCCAACATAACGACCCCAAACACACCTCCAAGACGACTACTGCCTTGCTAAAGAAATTAAGGGTAAAGATGCTGGCCCAGCCAAGCATGTCTCCAGATAAAACCCTGTTGAGCATATGAGGGGCATTCTCAAACAGGTGGAGGAACACAAGGTCTCCAAGATCCTCCAGCTCCGTGATGTCATCGTGAAGGGGGGGGAAAGTATTTCAGTGGCCACCTGTGAAGCTCTAGTGACTTCAATGCCCAAGAGAATTAAGGCAGTACTTGAAAACAATGTGACCACACAACATATTGACACTTCATTTGGCCATTTTCACTTAGGGGTGTACTCACTTTTGTTGCCAGTGGTTTAGACATTAATAAAACTAACAAAGTTGCACTCTGTAGTGCTATAGTGTGTAAAGATGAAATATATGAAATTTGAATTGCTTTAGATAAGAAGAAAAAAATGGAGATTCTTAGCACATAATTTGGCCAATTCATGCATGTCCAGCAGCCGCGATAAGGTGATCTCCTGTTGCTGGGAACCTGCCTAATGTGTATCCTCTCCAAGGCTGAAGCCTGCATTTATATGGGTACATAGGATCCTGCTGGAATTAAACCTATCAGAGGCTGATGTATACAATTGTGGACAAAAGTATTGACACCCCTGCAATTCTGTCAGATAATACTCAGTTTCTTCCTGAAAATGACTGCAAACACAAATTCTTTGGTATTATTATCTTCATTTAATTTGTCTTAAATTAAAAACACAAAAAGAATTGTCCTAAAGCCAAATTGGATATAATTCCACACCAAACATAAAAAAGAGGGTGGACAAAAGTATTGGCACTGTTCGAAAAATCATGTGATGCTTCTCTAATTTGTGTAATTAACAGCACCTGTAACCTACCTGTGGCCCCTAACAGGTGTTGGCAATAACTAAATCACACGTGCAGCCAGTTGACATGGATTAAAGTTGACTCAACCTCTGTCCTGTGTCCTTGTGTGTACCACATTGAGCATGGAGAAAAGAAAGAAGACCAAAGAACTATCTGAGGACTTGAAAAACCAAATTGTGAGGAAGCATGAGCAATCTCAAGGCTACAAGTCCATCTCCAAAGACCTGAATGTTCCCATGTCTACCGTGCGCAGTGTCATCAAGAAGTTTAAAGCCCATGGCACTGTGGCTAACCTCCCTAGATGTGGACGGAAAAGAAAAATTGACAAGAGATTTCAACGCAAGATTGTGCGGATGTTGGATAAAGAACCTCGACTAACATCCAAACAAGTTCAAGCTGCCCTGCAGTCCGAGGGTACAACAGTGTCAACCCGTACTATCCGTCAGCGTCTGAATGAAAAGGGACTGTATGGTAGGAGCCCCAGGAAGACCCCACTTCTTACCCCGAGACATAAAAAAGCCAGGCTGGAGTTTGCCAAAACTTACCTTTTTTTTTTTTGGAAGTGCATTGAGCAGCAAGGTGGTGTGCTGGTAAAAGGGGAAAAAAAAAAAAAACTCTTTTAAATCTTCTTCCTGAGCGAGTGTGAACGAGCTGAGTGTGACCTGAGCGTAAGTGCGAACTGTGGTAAGTGTGTGACTTGAAATTCAGTGAAGAGGTATTTGGAAAACCTATAACAAATACCTGTGTGAGTTGCTGAATTGTAAGTTGCTGAGTGCTTTCTACCTGTTCAATTTTTGCGGGGCTTTGGGGGCTTGTTTAACCTATATTTTCTCTCTTCAGGGTTAATCTCTTATTTTACTATCTGTGTTTTTAAGGGTAAACTATATTGCATTTAAATCTTGAGGTGTAACTATATTCACAAGGGGTTAATTAAGGGTGGGAGTTCATACAGTAATTAAGGGTTTATAAGGGGCAGCTGGTTGGGGCTCAACTCCTTTTGGAAGTGCATTGAGCAGCAAGGTGGTGTGCTGGTAAAAGGGGGAAAAAAAACAAAAAAAACTTTTAAATCTTCTTCCTGAGCGAGTGTGAACGAGCTGAGTGTGACCTGAGTGTAAGTGCGAACTGTGGTAAGTGTGTGACTTGAGATTCAGTGACTTTAGATTCAGGGAGTTTCCAAGGGAGGTCTTACTGAATTGCTGTTATATTATATTAATACTTTTTTTTTTTTTTTTTTTTTTATTTATTTTTGCTTATCTTATTGTCTGGTGCAATCCCCATTAGGATGTGCTCCACTATTGCCAATGCCATCCAGTGCACGTCTTGCCGCATGTATGAAATCCTTGAACAGCCGGTGGAGGGTGCATACTGCTGTGCAAGATGTGAGCACGTTGTGCATTTGGAAGCCCAGATACTGGATCTAAATGTGCAGCTGGCAACACTGAGATCCACAGACAATATGGAAAGGAGTCTTCTGCTCACTGAGCAGACGCTCAATGGGATAGATGAGGGGGGGTGCTAGGTTGGAGCTGCAGGACAGTGAAGCAGCTAGCTGGGTGACAGTTAGAAGGCGGGGTAGAGGGAAGAGCGCCAGGGAGGCTAGTCCTGATCTGGCACACCCCAATAAGTTTGCAAAGTTGGCAGATGAGGGGAGTGTCAGTGCAGGAGTAGCACTGCTGCAGCAAGACATGTCCTCTGAAAGCCGGAGGAGTGTCTGCTCCAGTAAGGGGGGAAATAGGAGTGCAGGGCAGGCCAGACAGGTTCTGGTAGTGGGAGACTCAATTATTAGGGGAACAGGGCAATCTGTCACAAAGACAGGGATCGTCGAACGGTGTGCTGCCTACCTGGCGCTCGAGTCCGACACATCGCTGATCGGGTTGACAGATTACTGGGAGGGGCTGGTGAGGATCCAGCGGTCATGGTGCACATTGGCACAAATGACAAAGTTAGAGGTAGGTGGAAGGTCCTTAAAGATGATTTCAGGGAATTAGGCTGTAAGCTTAAAGCAAGGACCTCCAAGGTGGTATTTTCGGAAATACTTCCTGTACCACGTGCCAAGCCAGAGAGGCAACAGGAGATTAGGGAGGTTAATAAGTGGCTCAGGAATTGGTGTAGGAAGGAGGGGTTTGGGTTCCTGCAGAACTGGGCCGACTTCTCAGTTGGCTACAGGTTCTACGCTAGGGACGGGCTGCACCTCAATGGGGAGGGTGCAGCTGTGCTGGGGGAGAAAATGGCTAGAAGGTTGGAGGAGTGTTTAAACTAGGGACGGGGGGAGGGTATTCCTTTTATAGGAGGGGAAGACAGTGCAGCTAGAGACCTGGGCACAAATAATGACATTGGGGGTGGGGGTGGCATGGGGGGTGGGGTTAGAACAGTTAATAATTTAAGAAAGAATAGAGGTACAGAGAGATACATAAAGTGCATGTATACTAATGCCAGAAGTCTCGCCAACAAGATGGAGGAATTGGAGTTAATGATGTTGGAACATAATTATGACATGGTGGGGATATCTGAGACATGGCTGGATGAGAGCCACGACTGGGCAGTTCATTTACAGGGCTATAGTCTGTTCAGAAATGACCGTACAAATAAGCGAGGGGGAGGCGTGTGTTTATATGTAAAATCATCCTTAAAACCCATCCTTCGTGATAATATATATGAATCTAATGAAAATGTAGAGTCCCTGTGGGTAGAGATAAGGGGAGGGGGGAAAAATAATAAATTACTGATAGGGGTTTGTTATAAATCTCCAAAAATAATGGAAGCTACAGAGAATATCCTAATAAAGCAAATAGATGAAGCAGCGACTCAAGGAGAAGTCATTATTATGGGGGACTTCAACTACCCTGAAATACATTGGGGAACCGAAACCTGCAGTTCCAGCAAAGGTGATAGGTGTCTGACAACGATGAGAGACAATTACCTTTCACAACTGGTTCAGGACCCAACAAGAGGGGGGCACTGCTAGACCTAATATTAACCAACAGGCCAGACCGCATATCAAATGTAAGGGTTGGGGGTCACTTGGGTAATAGTGATCACAAATTAATAAGTTTTCATGTATCCTTTAATAAGATGTGTAGTAGAGGGGTTACAAGGACACTAAACTTCAGGAAAGCAAATTTCCAACGGATGAGCGATGATCTTGGTGCAATTAACTGGGACGATATCCTGAGACATAAAAATACACAAAGAAAATGGGAGATGTTTATTAGCGTCCTGAATAGGAGTTGTGCACAATATATACCGTATGGGAATAAACATGCGAGAAATAGGAGGAAACCACTATGGCTAAATAGAGCTGTAAGGGGAGCAATAAGAGATAAAAATAAAGCATTTAGAGTAGAGTTGAGCGAAACGGGTCGAAAAAATTCAAAAGTCGCCGACTTTTGGCAAAGTCGGGTTTCATGAAACGAAACCCGACCCTAGGATGAGGTCGGCCACGAGGTCGGCGACTTACGCGCCAAAGTCGCGTTTCAAAAGTTTGTTTTGCGCTCTTTTTCAGCCAATCAGGATCCACGGACACTGTGGGCAACGTGATGACATAGGCACGGGTCACCACCATCTTTCAGAAGGGCATGCAAGTGATTGGCTTGCTTTGTTGGGCGTCACAGGGGGTATAAAAGGGCGTGCACGCCGACCGCCATCTTACTTCTGCCGATCTTAGTATAGGGAGAGGTTGCTGCTGATTCTGTAGGGAGAGCGTTAGGCAGGGAAGAAGACAAAAAAACTGCTTCTGCTGCTAGCGATTTGGCCTGCACAACACACCAGTCACTGTGTGTGCAGTGCAAGGGGAGGCTATATAGTGGTGTATCAGTGGTGTTGGTTGTTGGGCTGCCTTTTAAGGCTTCCTGACAGGCTGGCATTGCTGTTTACCCACTGCTCCGCAAACTGCTTTTTTAAAAGCAATCCAATCTCCCTTATCCTCTAGTCACTTTTGTCACAGCTGTGCCATCGAGCCTGTCACATAGCGCTCAGATATTCATTGGGCCTCACACAATCCAAAAGTGTCCAGTGTCCAAAAGTGTGTGCAGAGATTCAAAATCTCCCTTATCCTCTAGTCACTTTTGTCACAGCTGTGCCATCGAGCCTGTCACATAGCGCTCAGATATTCATTGGGCCTCACACAATCCAAAAGTGTCCAGTGTCCAAAAGTGTGTGCAGAGATTCAAAGTCTCCCTTATCCTCTAGTCACTTTTGTCACAGCTGTGCCATCGAGCCTGTCAGATAGCGCTCAGATATCAGTGGGCCTCACACAATCCAAAAGTGTCCACTGTCCACAAGTGTGTGCAGAAATTCAAAATCTCCCTTATCCTCTAGTCACTTTTGCACAGTAGTGCCATCGAGCCTGTCACATAGCGCTGAGATATCAGTGGGCCTCACACAATCCAAAAGTGTCCAGTGTCCAAAAGTGTGTGCAGATATTCAAAATCTCCCTTATCCTCTAGTCACTTTTGTCACAGCTGTGCCATCGAGCCTGTCACATAGCGCTCAGATATCAGTGGGCCTCACACAATCCAAAAGTGTCCACTGTCCACAAGTGTGTGCAGAAATTCAAAATCTCCCTTATCCTCTAGTCACTTTTGCACAGTAGTGCCATCGAGCCTGTCACATAGCGCTGAGATATCAGTGGGCCTCACACAATCCAAAAGTGTCCAGTGTCCAAAAGTGTGTGCAGATATTCAAAATCTCCCTTATCCTCTAGTCACTTTTGTCACAGCTGTGCCATCGAGCCTGTCACATAGCGCTCAGATATCAGTGGGCCTCACACAATCCAAAAGTGTCCAGTGTCCAAAAGTGTGTGCAGATATTCAAAATCTCCCTTATCCTCTAGTCACTTTTGTCACAGCAGTGCCATCGAGCCTGTCACATAGCGCTGAGATATCAGTGGGCCTCACACAATCCAAAAGTGGCCAGTGTCCAAAAGTGTGTGCAGAAATTCAAAATCTCCCTTATCCTCTAGTCACTTTTGCACAGTAGTGCCATCGAGCCTGTCACATAGCGCTGAGATAACAGTGGGCCTCACACAATCCAAAAGTGTCCAGTGTCAAAAAGTGTGTGCAGATATTCAAAATCTCCCTTATCCTCTAGTCACTTTTGTCACAGCTGTGCCATCGAGCATGTCACATAGCGCTCAGATATCAGTGGGCCTCACACAATCCAAAAGTGTCCAGTGTCCAAAAGTGTGTGCAGATATTCAAAATCTCCCTTATCCTCTAGTCACTTTTGTCACAGCAGTGCCATCGAGCCTGTCACATAGCGCTGAGATATCAGTGGGCCTCACACAATCCAAAAGTGTCCAGTGTCCAAAAGTGTGTGCAGATATTCAAAATCTCCCTTATCCTCTAGTCACTTTTGTCACAGCAGTGCCATCGAGCCTGTCACATAGCGCTGAGATATCAGTGGGCCTCACACAATCCAAAAGTGTCCACTGTCCAAAAGTGTGTGCAGATATTCAAAATCTCCCTTATCCTCTAGTCACTTTTGTCACAGCAGTGCCATCGAGCCTGTCACATAGCGCTGAGATATCAGTGGGCCTCACACAATCCAAAAGTGTCCAGTGTCCACAAGTGTGTGCAGAAATTCAAAATCTCCCCTGTCCTATAGACACCTTGTACCTTGTTTTACATTACTATATAGTTTGTTGGATTTTGTCTACATTTCTACCAAAAATGAGGAAGGCTGGTGGAAGAGGCCGTGGAATTGGGCGGGGGTTGGCAGCTGGTAATGATGGTGTTGGTGGTGGATCTGATGGTAGTGGCAAGAGCAAAATAGGACCGAATGCAGGAGGTGCTGACCCTGCGTCATCGTCTGGCTACATAAGGCCTCGAACGCTTAGTTTTCTAGGAGTTGGCAAACCGCTTTTAAAGCCAGAGCATCAGGAAAAAGTTTTGTCTTACATTGCTGACTCAGCCTCCAGCTCTATCGCCTCCTCTTCTTCAGTTGTAAAAAGTAAAAGCACTGAGTCATCATTGGAGGCTCATGTTCATGAACCACACCTTTCCTTGTGTCCTTCACCCCAACCAAGATTGAAGGATGACGCAGGCCATACTACTGATTACTCCATGGAGCTGTTTTCACATACCATGCCTGGATTATCAAGTGAAATGGTGAATTACCCAGGCCAAGATGAATCTGACATGGAGTGCACTGATGCACAGCCGCTGATGGATGATTCTGCTGGTACATTCACTCAGAGCACTACATTGTCCTCGCAGTGTACAGAGCCAGATTCTGACCCTGATGAGACTCAGGTGCCCCTTCCCGCACACTATACCACCATACACGGTGACACAGAGGAAGGTGCACATGACATAGAAGAGGAGGTGATGGATGACCCAGTTGTTGACCCAGATTGGCATCCATTGGGGGAAGAGGGTGCTGCTTCCAATAGCTCAGATGAGGAGCATCCACAGCAGACATCGACATCGCAACAGCTGTTATCTGGCAGGCCCGGAGCACTCCAAAGACAGGTTCCAAACATCAAAAGAGTTGCTGGACAGCTTGTCCAGAGGGTCAAAAGATCACAGCGTGCTAGGCCGCAAAATTTCTGCCAAAGTAGGAAGAGTGCAGTGTGGCACTTTTTTGAACAAAATCCTCATGATCAGGCCAAGGTTATCTGTAAGAAGTGCGCAAAGACCTTTAGCCGAGGGAAAAATCTGAAAAATTTGAATACCAGTTGCATGCTTATACATTTAACCAGCATGCACTTGCAAGCGTGGACACAACACCAAACCTCAAGTGCCACATGTGCAACTGATCACAACGAAGGTAGTCAGCAACGCTACATTGTTTCCCCCACTGTAAGCCCACCGGTTAGCACAGCAGCAAATGTTGAGGTGTCGTTGCAAGACCACAGCAGTCAGGGAATCCCACTGTTATATCAACGAAAGACTGATTCTAGGCCATCAGAAAGAACACCAACTCCATCACCATCCTCAACCCTCTCTCAGTCCGCCCTGTCCACCGCTACTTCCACCATATGCAGCTCTCAAGTCCAGCTCACCCTCCCAGACACTATGAGTAGGTCAAGAAAGTACTCAGTCTCTCATCCGCGTACACTGGGTTTGAACGCCCACATTGCCAAACTAATCTCGTTTGAGATGATGCCCTTTCGGTTGGTGGAAAGCACAGCTTTCCGCGAACTCATGGCCTATGCAGTACCACGCTATGACCTACCCAGTCGCCACTTCTTCTCTCGCAAAGCCATCCCAGCCCTCCACCATCATGTGAAAGACCGCATTGTCCATGCACTCAAGCAGTCAGTGAGCGGAAAGGTGCACCTCACTACTGATGCATGGTCCAGTCGGCATGGCCAGGGCCGTTACGTGTCCATCACTGCGCACTGGGTTAATGTGGTGGATGCAGGGTCCACAGGGGACAGTGGTGGTGGGACAGTGCTGCCTAGCCCACGGTATAGGAAACAGTTGGCTGTAGGCTTTCCACCCTCCTCCTCCTCCTCCTCCTCCTCCAGAAGCGAAAGCTCGTCCACAGAGCGCAGTCGTACGAGCACTCCATCTGCAGCTGCCACTGTTGCACACGATGTGTCCCCCTATCGAGCAGCTAGTGGAAAGCGTCAGCAGGCTGTGTTGCAGATGATGTGTTTGGGCGACAGACACACCGCCGAGGTGCTGGCCGAGTACTTGAAGCGACAAACTGAGTCATGGCTGGGCAGTGTACATCTTGAGGCAGGCAAGGTAGTTAGTGATAATGGCCGTAATTTTGTGGCAGCCATAGCCCTTTCAAAACTCAGCCACATACCTTGCTTGGCTCACACCTTGAACCTGGTGGTGCAGTGCTTCCTCAAAAATTATCCGGAGTTAACAGCCCTGCTCCAGAAGGTGCGAAGACTGTGCGCGCACATCCGCCGGTCGCCTGTACACTCCGTTCGTATGCAGAAGCTGCAGCGATTGCTCCACCTTCCCAACCACCGCCTCATTATCGACATTGCAACAAGGTGGAACTCCACCCTGCACATGGTGGAGCGGCTGTGCGAGCAGAGGCAGGCCATAATGCATTTGTGGGAGGATACACGGCCAGGCACTTTGAGAGCAGACATGGAGTTGACAGGTGTGCAGTGGTCGAAGCTGAAAGACCTCTGTAAAGTCCTTCAGTGTTTTGAGGAATGCACACGGCTGGTAAGCGCAGACGACGCCATCCTAAGCATGAGCATCCCACTTATGCGTCTGCTCATGCAAACTTTGACGCACCTTAAGGAGCAGGCGTCTGCAGCCAATGTTGATGAGGAGGAAGAGGAGGAGGGAATCCTTGATGACATTCAGCCATTGTCTGCTCAGGGACCTCTCCTCGACGAGGTGGAGGAAGAAGAGGAGGAGGAGGAGGATGATGGGGATGATTACTTAGGGGAGGAGGATGCATCTCGTGGGGCAAGTGAAAATGTTGGCATGGCAAGGTCTGGTACAGGGTTTGTGCGTGACTGGAGGGATGTGGATTTGCCAGAAAGTGCTCCTCCACCCAGCACTCGCAGTGCATCATTGACACCGGGAACATTGGCCCACATGTCAGATTATGCCTTGCGGATCCTAAAAAGGGACCCCCGCATTGCCAAAATGATGAACGATGACGACTACTGGTTGGCCAGCATCCTGGATCCACGCTATAAAGGCAAATTACAAAACATCATGCCACAGGAGAACCTTGACCTAATATTGGCTAATAAACAAGCAACTCTGGTAAATCGGTTGCTTGAGGCATTCCCAGCACACAGCAGCGGTGATGGTTCTCACACGAGCCGTACGGGCCGGGGGCAGCTTGGCAGAGGTGTTCGTGGTGCACACAGCAGAAGTGGCGTTGGAGACAGGGGTTTCATGACAATGTTGTGGACTGATTTTTCAAATACCGCTCACACAACTGGTAATACTGCATCGATGGAAAGTGACAGGAGACAGCAGTTGTCAACTATGGTTACAAACTACTTTTCCTCCCATATCGATGTTCTCCCACACAGGTCATTCCCCTTTGACTATTGGGCCGCTAAACTGGACACCTGGCCTGAATTGGCCCAATATGCCTTACAGGAGCTCGCTTGCCCAGCTGCAAGTGTGCTATCGGAAAGAGTCTTCAGTGCAGCTGGATCAATCCTGACAGAAAAAAGGACCCGTCTGTCAACCCAAAATGTGGATGATCTAACCTTCATTAAAATGAACCACGCATGGGTTTCCAAGGATTTTGTCCCACCTTCCCCTGATGACACATATGGTGACAGAAAAATGGCTTGCTTTGGTCCACCTCTTCCTGGTACTTCACCTATTTCGCCTTTTGCATCAGCTGAATGTCCAACATCAACATATGCCACTTTCTAAAACTCCCTAACTGTGCTGCCTCCCCCCCCCATGGACGGGGTCACCACCTACCGCACGACACCGTGCGAGTGCCGTTGCCCTGGACAGGTGGGTAGGCCGACTCTTGGGCGCGGGCACTGGCACAGGGTCCCTCATAGTGCAATCAAGTGTCTCTGACGGTGGTGGTGCACACCCGCCGTCAGACACACCGCTGTACTATGAGGGGCCCAGTGCCAGTACCGACGCCCACGAGTGGGCCCCCCTTGCTTGGGCAGGGCCCCAGCATTTGCAATCTTTACCTCTCCCTGCTCCTCCGCTGTGTAATCTGGGCCGTCAAATCCATACTGTGCCTGACACCGTCTGAGCCTGCCTCCTGAGACATATATTTTGAATGTGTACGCTATCCATACATGTTATCCAGGGATACGGTACCCTTTCTAACCTTTGTGCAATCACGTGCAATCCATACTGGGCCTAACACCGTCTGAGCCTGCCTCATGCTGTATAGACATATATTTTGAATGTGTACGCTATCCATACATGTTATCCAGGGATACGGTACCCTTTCTAACCTTTGTGCAATCACGTGCAATCCATACTGGGCCTAACACCGTCTGAGCCTGCCTCCTGAGACATATATTTTGAATGTGTACGCTATCCATACATGTTATCCAGGGATACGGTACCCTTTCTAACCTTTGTGCAATCACGTGCAATCCATACTGGGCCTAACACCGTCTGAGCCTGCCTCATGCTGTATAGACATATATTTTGAATGTGTACGCTATCCATACATGTTATCCGGGGATACGGTACCCTTTCTAACCTTTGTGCAATCACGTGCAATCCATACTGGGCCTAACACCGTCTGAGCCTGCCTCCTGAGACATATATTTTGAATGTGTACGCTATCCATACATGTTATCCAGGGATACGGTACCCTTTCTAACCTTTGTGCAATCACGTGCAATCCATACTGGGCCTAACACCGTCTGAGCCTGCCTCCTGAGACATATATTTTGAATGTGTACGCTATCCATACATGTTATCTGGGGATACGGTACCCTTTCTCACCTTTGTGCAATCACGTGTAATCCATACTGGGCGTGAGAACGGCTGGCGAGCTGTTAAGCAAGCTACAGCACCTGTCCAGACAAGTACAGGGATTCCCTAGCGAGGAGACTTATTTGATTGTTTTCAATGTTGGGACAGCAATTTTTGGGGAGCACTATACTCTGGAGAATGATAGATGGGGCCCACCATACACTGGAACATTCCAAAGGTGGACATCAGACACTGGAGCAGCATTTACAGGGCCCATTATACACTAGAGCATTAGAAATGGGGCCCATTACGTTTGGAGCATTATTTGGGCCCATAAGACAGTGGAGCTTCATCCATGGGGACCAACATATACTGTAGCATTATGTGGAGCTCATCATATACTGTTTCAAACATTATATGGGACCAATGATTCTGTATGGAGAAATAGATGGGCCTCGTCATGAGATGTAAAAAGTAAGGTATTTTTCATTGTACTATACCGCTATTTCTCTGCCGTATCGGAGCATGATGAGTTGTGGTATGTGTTAAAGGGGCGCTCTTTCGCCCAGGGCACATGAAAACCTGCAGCCAGCCCTCCCCCCCCACAGTTTGTAGCCAAATAACCCCCATTTTTCAGTGCGTAACTTGTATTATGAAGTTAATTAAGGTTGACAAGCTTAAGAAAGAAGAATTGATGCTTTTGGCATTCAAATGGGCACTGTAGGTGTGTTTCCTGTCCTCCTCTCACTGCCGACTTTTATTCCCCATTGACTTACATTGGGTTTCGTGTTTCGGGACGACCCCGACTTTTCCCTATAATCGGACGATCTTGCTCGACCCGACTTTTGGAAAAGTCGGGTTTCACGAAACGAAACGCGACCCTAAAAAACCAAAAGTCGCTCAACTCTAATTTAGAGAATTAAAGCAAGTAGGTAGTGATGAGACATTAAATAAATACAGAAGATTAAATAAATTCTGTAAAAAGCAAATCAAGACAGCAAAGATTGAGACAGAGAGACTCATTGCCAGAGAAAGTAAAAATAATCCCAAAATATTCTTTAACTACATAAATAGTAAGAAGCTAAAAAATGATAGTGTTGGCCCCCTTAAAAATAGTCTGGGTGAAATGGTGGATGAGGATGAGGAAAAAGCCAATATGCTAAATGACTTTTTTTTCAACAGTATTTACACAAGAAAATCCCATGACGGATAACATGATCAGGGATAAAATTCTCCATTAAATGTCACCTGCTTAACCCAGCAGGAAGTACGGCGGCGTCTACAAATCACTAAAATTGACAACTCCCCGGGCCCGGATGGGATACACCCCCGAGTACTGCAGGAATTAAGCACAGTCATAGATAGACCACTATTTTTAATCGTTAAAGATTCCATAATAACAGGGTCTGTACCACAGGACTGGCGTATAGCAAATGTGGTGCCAATATTCAAAAAGGGGACAAAAACTGAACTTGGAAATTATAGGCCTGTAAGTTTAACCTCAACTGTGGGTAAAATCCTGGAGGGTTTTCTAAGAGATACTATACTGGAGTATCTGGAGAAGAATAACCTTATGACCCAATATCAACATGGGTTTACAAGAGACCGATCCTGTCAGACTAATCTGATAAGCTTTTATGAAGAGGTAAGTTCCGGACTGGACCAAGGGAATGCAGTGGACGTGGTGTACATGGACTTTTCAAAAGCTTTTGATGCGGTGCCACACAAAAGGTTGATACATAAAATGAGAACAATGGGGATAGGGGAAAA
The DNA here is from genome assembly GCF_039654945.1 of Dendrobates tinctorius. Classification (NCBI taxonomy): domain Eukaryota; kingdom Metazoa; phylum Chordata; class Amphibia; order Anura; family Dendrobatidae; genus Dendrobates; species Dendrobates tinctorius. Next base: position 2,195,843 of record NW_027361991.1, on the reverse strand, counting down.
TATGTGTAGGTGGGTTAAGAGCTGGCTCAGGGATAGGAAACAAAGGGTGGTTATTAATGGAGCACACTCGGACTGGGTCACGGTTAGCAGTGGGGTACCACAGGGGTCAGTTTTGGGCCCGCTTCTTTTTAACATATTTATTAATGACCTTGTAGGGGGCATAGAGAGTAGAATTTCAATATTTGCAGATGACACTAAACTCTGCAGGGTAATTAATACAGAGGAGGACAATTTTATATTACAGGAGGATTTATGTAAACTAGAAGCTTGGGCTGATAAATGGCAAATGAGCTTTAATGGGGATAAATGTAAGGTCATGCACTTGGGTAGAACGAACAAGTTGTATAATTATGTGCTTAATTGTAAAACACTGGGCAAAACAGTCACTGAAAAAGACCTGGGTGTATGGGTGGACGACAAACTCACATTTAGTGGCCAGAGTCAAGCAGCTCCTGCAAAGGCAAATAAAATAATGGGATTCATTAAAAGAGGCATAGATGCTCATGAGGAGAACATAATTTTACCTCTATATAAGTCACTAGTGCGACCACACTTAGAATACTGTGTACAGTTCTGGTCTCCGGTGTATAAGAAAGACATAGCTGAACTGGAGCGGGTGCAGAGAAGAGCGACCAAGGTTATTAGGGAACTAGGGGGTCTGCAATATCAAGACAGGTTATTACACTTGGGGTTATTTAGTTTGGAGAATCGAAGGCTTCGGGGTGATCTTATTACAATGTATAAATATATGTGGGGACAATACAAAGACCTTTCTAATGATCTTTTTACTCTTAGACCTGTGACGGGGACAAGGGGGCATCCTCTACGTCTGGAGGAAAGAAGGTTTAAGCATACTCACAGACGCGGATTCTTTACTGTAAGAGCAGTGAGACTATGGAACTCTCTGCCTTATGATGTTGTAATGAATGATTCACTACTAAAATTTAAGAAGGGACTGGATGCCTTTCTTGAAAAGTATAATATTACAGGGTATATACACTAGTCTCCTTAATATTGCGTTGATCCAGGGAGCTAGTCTGATTGCCGTATGTGGAGTCGGGAAGGAATTTTTTTCCCCAATGTGAAGCTTACTGTTGCCACATGGGGTTTTTTCCTTCCTCTGGATCAACATGTTAGGGCAAGTTAGGATAGGATATGGGTTGAACTAGATGGACTTAAAGTCTCCCTTCAACCTTAATAACTATGTTACTATGTTACCTGAAAAAGCCTAAAACGTTTTGGAAGAATGTACTCTGGTCAGATGAGACAAAAGTAGAGCTTTTTGGGCAAAGGCATCAACATAGAGTTTACAGGAGAAAAAAGAGGCATTCAAAGAAAAGAACACAGTCCCTACAGTCAAACATGGCGGAGGTTCCCTGATGTTTTGGGGTTGCTTTGCTGCCTCTGGCACTGGACTGCTTGACCGTGTGCATGGCATTATGAAGTCTGGAGACTACGAACAAATTTTGCAGCATAATGTAGGGCCCAGTGTGAGAAAGCTGGGTCTCCCTCAGAGGTCATGGGTCTTCCAGCAGGACAATGACCCAAAACACATTTCAAAAAGCACTAGAAAATGGTTTGAGAGAAAGCACTGGAGACTTCTAAGGTGGCCAGCAATGAGTCCAGACCTGAATCCCATAGAACACCTGTGGAGAGATCTAAAAATGGCAGTTTGGAGAAGGCACCTTTCTAATATCAGGGACCTGGAGCAGTTTGCCAAAGAAGAATGGTCTAAAATTCCAGCAGAGCATTGTAAGAAACTCATTGATGGTTACCGGAAGCGGTTGGTCGCAGTTATTTTGGCTAAAGGTTGTGCAACCAAGTATTAGGCTGAGGGTGCCAATACTTTTGCCTGGCCTATTTTTGGAGTTGTGTGTGAAATGATCAATGTTTTGCTTTTTGCGTCATTCTCTTTTGTGTTTTTTCATTTAAGACAAATTAAATGAAGATAATAATACCAAAGAATTTGTGTTTGCAATCATTTTCAGGAAGAAACTGAGTATTATCTGACAGAATTGCAGGGGTGTCAATACTTTTGGCCACAACTGTACAAATAACAAAAGACTTGACCATCACTTCCAAACAGAAAATTGGTGCGTACTGGCGCAAACTAAGAGTAGGCTGCTGGGCATGCATGAATTGGCCAAATTATGTGCTAATAATCTCCATTTTTTGTTATTATCTAGAGCACTAATGCTATTCATGTTTCATAGATTTCATGTTTACATGCTATAGCGCTACAGAGCGCAATTTGTTTAGGTTGGTAAGAAATGGCTACTCTTAGTTTGCGCCTGTACACACTAGCTTTCTGTTTGGAAGTGTCAGTCTTTTGTTATTAATTAGATGTTAATGGTTGTGTGAGTTATTTAGAGTACACCAAATGTACACTGTTATACAAGCTGTACACATACTACTTTACACTGTATCAAAGTGTCATATTTTCAGTGTTGTCTCATGAAAAGCTATAACATATTTCCAAAATGTGAAGGGTGCACTCACTTTTGTGATATACTGTATATATACACATAACTCACAAAAAGTTAAGGATATTTCGCTTTCAGGTGAAAGTAATGTAAAATGTAAAATGGTCACACTGCTGTGATATTTTACCATGAAAGTAGGGCATTTAAACAGCAGCGACTTCACCTTAAAAACAGTTTATTGAAACAAAAGCCAAGAACAGTGTTGAGTCTACCCAACCAAAAATGTCAATGTCTATAACTTATCATGTGGCCTTGAGCATCAACTAGAGCTTGATGACGATGTCTCCTGCTGTTCACAACTGGATTTATTGTCTGCTGAGGCATCCCACTCTCCTGAAGGGCGGCCCTCAGGGAAATGAGGCTGCGGGGTGCAGAGTTACGAGCCTTTACATGGAGACTCAGCTGATCCCATAGGTTTTCTATGGGATTCAGGGCTGGAGAAAGAGCAGGTTGCTCCATTTGAGGTCCCCCAGTCTCCGCAGCCATTTCCTGATGATGCGACCTCGATGAGCTTAAGTTTGGTTGTCCATGAAGATGATATTAGGCCGGTGACTGGATTTGTGATGTTATTCCAGTATTAGGGGGCTTGACACTGGACCAATGTGTAGGGCAGTTCTGTATTGTATAGACATACCTGCCACACTGCAGTACCACCAAAGTCTCATCTGGAGACCACATCGACTGATGCATAGCGCTCTTCTTGACTAGAGTTGAGCGAATATCTTCAGGTCTCTCCTTACTCGGCAAGCTATAGCGCTTACCGAACAAGTTGCCTCGGGAACCCTGATACCTGAATCGCTCTGGCTGATCAGCTGTTCAGCGCCGCAGCTGCATGTGTCGCAGCTGTGTGACAGTCATAACACATGGATGGAGAGCCTGTGTGTTGTGCCTGTCCCACAGCTGTGACACATGCAGCTGCGGCCGATCATTGGGAGCGCTCCAGTTAGCCGGGTTCCCAATGCAGCTTGTTCGGTAAGCGCTATATTCGCCAAAGATATTCGCTCATCTCTATCCTTGAAGTCTCCAACATAGCTAGCAACCATCATTTCTGCTCACATTGAACAGCACTGAGGCCCACTGGTCCCTCATCCAGTGTAGATGCTCACCTGTGCCTGGCGGTACCCTTGCAGGTCGTCTAGCACACAGACCTGTCACAATCGACCCAACTGGTGGTCGGTCAGCGAACAGCGCAACTTTCACACAACGGGATGGTATTGGGGAGAGGAAGGCCCTACCGATAGGGAACGTGGGATGGTAACCACCCGAGCCTGTCCCTGCACTCACCTAACACCCTATGTGGGTCCTTCCCCCCACCGCCATCAGGATACCTTATACCTTGCTGTCACTTAACACTGCCCTGGCTAGTGCTGATGACACTCTGTGTCACTCTAAGATTGAGTTGACACCTAACAATTGTTGATTGCTAGGTGTCATGTGGGTCTCATGATGTCAAAAAGTGAATAGTGTGATGAGGAGGACTAATACCAATTCTAACTGAACCCTGAAATTCATTGGCCGATTCTTGAATCAAACATCGGTTGTGAATTTTGTTATTAAGCTCCTTGTTGCAGAATAGCAAGTTGTGCAAAAAGTGCTTAAAACACTGAACCACGGGACGTGTGCATTCAAAAGTTTAGAGAAGGTCACATTAAGTTCACTTCAAAAGTTGAGAGGGCATTGTATGATGATCCTGAAATTTCACCTGAAAGCCAAATGTCTAACTTTTTCTCAGTAGTGTGTGTATGTATATAAATATACACACTATTAACAAAATAAAAGGAACACTTACACAACACAATGCAACTCCAAGATTCTTTAATCCAGGTCTCGGAAGTGATCCTTCAGGAGAACATCTTTCTCATCAGAAGCATGTGCAGGCATTGTAGAGCGTTCATACAGGCACGTGGAGGCCACACACTACTGAGCATCATTTCCTTGTCTTGAGGCATTTCCACTGAAGTTGGATCAGCCTGTAATTTGATTTTCCACTTTGATTTTGAGCATCATTTCAAACCTGGACCTCAATGGGATATTAATTTTAAATTAAATTGATAATTTTTATGTTTCATTTTTCTCAACACATGCCACTATGTAATGAATAAAGATTTGCAGCTGGAATATTCCATTCTGTGATATCGAGGATGTGGTAATTTAGTGTTCCCCTTATTTTTTGAGTATATATATCTATATCTCTATATCACACACACGCAAAGCCAACGCAGAATTGAGTAACACTAATTCTTGCTGCCAAATTACCACAGGATCAGTCAGTTACTGAAGCTGGTGTTCTGAAAATAGAAAAATTGGGTATGTGAAATTATCTGAAAAACTGACAACTGCTAGATGACTGAGTTGGAGCATCTTCAAAATGACAGGTTTTTGGGGGATTTTCCTGGTATGCAATGTGCCTTGTGGGGAGCTCTCAGAATAAAACATGTTTTGTGGTGTGTTCCCAGTATGCTGGAGGTCATGGGGTGTTCTCCTTATGCTACACATTATGGAGTATTCCCGGTATGCCACAGGTTGTGGGGTGTTCTCGCTATGCCGCATGTTATGGAGTATTCCCGGTATGCCACAGGTTGTGGCGTGTTCTCGCTATGCCGCACATTATGGAGTATTCCCGGTATGCCGCAGGTTGAGGGGTGTTCTCACTATGCCGCACGTTATGGAGTATTCCCAGTATGCCGCAGGTTGTGGGGTGTTCTCACTATGCCACACGTTATGGAGTATTCCCGGTATGCCACAGGTTGTGGGGTGTTCTCGCTATGCCGCACGTTCTGGAGCATTCCTGGTATGCCACAGGTTGTGGGGCATTCTTGCTATGCCGCACGTTATGTAGTGTTCCCAGTATTCCGCAGGTTGTGGGGTGTTCTCGCTTTGCCGCATGTTATGGAGTATTCCCGGTATGCCGCAGACTGTGGGGGGGTTCTTGCTATGCCGCATGTTATGGAGTATTCCCAGTATGCTGCAGCTTGTGGGGCGTTCTCGCTATGCTGCACGTTATGTAGTGTTCCCAGTTTTCCGTAGCTTGTGGGGTGTTCTCGCTATGCCATACACTACGGAGTATTCCCGGTATGCCACAGCTTGTGGGGTGTTCTCGCTATGCCGCACGTTATGGAGTACTCCCGGTATGCTACAGGTTGTGGGGCCTTCCTTCTTGCTATGCCGCATGTCATGTAGGGTGTTCCCGCAGATCTTGTCGGTGTGCATGTTATAAGGCAGATCTTGCAGATTGTTTCTGGGTTAGGAAAGAGTTCATTGGGTGATATTAGTATGCAGTTGTTTGAACCTACAAACATGAGACTAAGAAAGGAGAACTAGTCTTGAGACCATGGCACCTGTCTGGGGGTTGGGATACCTCCTACATCTAATAAACAGTCAGTTCTTGAAACTGGTATTGTGAAAGCAGAAAAAAAATAGGCAAGAGTAAAGACCTGAGCAACTCTGGTCTGTATGATGCTCTGACCCAATCATCTAGCCATCTTCAAATTGTAGTCTAGTGTTATCAGTACACAGCAGTCATTAGGTGATCCGGTATATGGCAAATCTCATCAGGAGCTCCCGTTATAAAGAGGGTCGTTATGGGGTGTTACTGAAGTGCACTAAAATAGAATTAGACTTACCGGTAATTCGGTTTCTAGAAAACTTCCACGACAGCATAGGAGGTTGTCTCCACGCCCTAATGGGGGACAGGAAACACAAGAGGTTAAAAGGTCCCTCCCACCTCCCTCTCACCAGTGACTGACCACCGTAGCACCGGTTACCTTAAGATTCTGAGAATTTGTCCAAGAATACAGGGAGGGAAATAGTGCTGTCGTGGAAGGTTTCTAGAAACCGAATTACCGGTAAGTCTAATTCTATTTTCTCTAGCAACCTTCCACGACAGCATAGGAGACCATAGCAACCTATACTGCACTGGGGGGGGGCAATGGCCTGAAGAACTTTTCGGCCAAAGACTAAATCCCTGTTGGACACAAGGTTCAATCTATAGTGTTTAGTGAAGGTATGTAATGAAGACCATGTTGCTGCCCTATAGATCTGCTCTGAGGATGCGCCAGCCCTCTCAGCCCATGATGCAGAGGTAGATCGTGTTGAATGCGCCTTGATCCCCATAGGGGGTGTGATGTTCTGAGCTAGATATGCTCCAGAGATGGCTTTTTTGATCCAATTGGCAATGGTGTTCTTTGCCACCTTCTTTCCTTTGTTTGGACCCGACACATGGATAAACAGGTTGTGGTCGATTCTGTAGGGTTTAGTATAATCTAAGTAGTGAAGTACTATGCGCCTTACATCCAGCGTATGAAACACCTCCTCTTTAGGGTTCGCTGGGTTTTAACAAAATGAGGTAAGAATTATATTCTGCGACCTATGGAAGTCAGACACAACCTTCGGTAGAAAGGACGGATCAAGGGAGAGGACTATGGAATCGTCTCTAATGGTTAGGTAGGGCTCTCTAATTGAAAAAGCCTGGAGCTCTCCTACACGCCTTGCTGAGGTTATCGCTATAAGGAAGGTCGCTTCACAGGAGAGGAGCTGAGAAGTACAAGATGCTAAGGGCTCAAAGGGTGGTTGAGTGAGTCCTTTAAGCACCACATTCAAGTCCCATGGTGGAATGACAACTTGTTTTTTTGGATGTAGCCTAATGGCTGATGTCATGAATCTTCTTATCCACCTGTGGCTGGCCAAGTCGCAGTTGAACATAGAGCTTAAGGCCGAGACCTGTACTTTCAGTGTGCTAGGCTTTAGGCCTAACTCAAGCCCCCTCTGTAAGAAGTCCAGCATACAGGAGATGTTAGGGTTTTCTGGGTCAGGCAAATTCGGCAGACACCATGAGGAAAATTTTTTCCAAGTTTTGTTGTATATGGCATTGGTGCTCGGTTTTCGAGATTTCTGAAGGGTTTCGACTACTGCCTCTGATAGACCCTTGGCCCTCAAGATCTGGGTCTTCGTAACCAGGCCGCTAACTTCAATCCCCGAAGGTTTGGATGATATAGGGGGCTCTGCAGGAGGAGGCCGTCCTCCAGGGGTAGGAGCAGCGGCCCGTCTACCTGGAGTTCTGTAATTAGAGAATACCAGCTCCTCTTCGGCCATAGGGGAGCTATCAGGATGATTTGGGTTCGATCTTCTCGGATCTTCCTCAGGGTTGCGGCAAGGATTGGAACTGGCGGGAAGGCGTATGCCAGCCGAAACCCCCACTTGTGGCCAAAGGCATCTACCCCCATGGATCTGTCCCTGGGGTTCAGGGAGAAGTAGTTTCTTCCTTGAGCATTTTTGCTCGATGCTAGAAGATCCACCTCCAGAAGACCCCACCTGTTAACCATCCTCTGAAAGATTCTTCCATTCAGACTCCACTCGCCAGGCTGGATACATTTTCTGCTCAGGAAGTCTGCCTGAAGATTGGAGGTCCCCTTTAGGTGGACTGCTGTTAGTGAAAGAAGGTGCCTTTCGGCCCAGGAAAATATTCGGCCTGAGAGGCCCTCTAGGCTGCCGGATCTTGTGCCACCCTGGTGCCTCAGGTGAGCCACTGTCGTCACGTTGTCGGAGTAGACCTTGATATGATAGCCCTGGACTAGGTGTCTCTCAGCCAGGACTAGGTGTCTCGCAGCCAGGAGAGCTTCTTCCACGGCTTTCAGCTCTCTGAAGTTTGAAGATTTTGCACTCACTTCCCGGTTCCACAACCCCTGGAATGGCTGCCTGGACACTACGGCTCCCCAGCCTTTTTTGTTGGCATCTGATGTTACCATGACCAAGGGGATCTGGGACCAGCTGACGCCTCTGCGCAGATTTTTGTGTTCCATCCACCATGCTAGTGAAGCTTTCACTTTTCCTGGGGTCTGGACTCTTTTTTCTTCAGGCAGGTGTGGTCTCTATTCCAATTTCCTGATATGGGACTGGAGAATTCTGGAATGGGTCTGCGCCCAAAGCACCGACTGGATGCAGGATGTCATTGACCCTAGCATGGACCTAGCTGACCTGAGTGTCGGGGACCTCTGTTTCCTGAAACTCAAGATTTTTGATATTATAGACCCCTGATGTTCCTCCAGAAGAAAGGACATCTGCTCTCTTGAGTCTAAGAGGACTCCTAAGAATTTTATTTTCTGAGAGGGTTGGATCTGTGATTTTTTAAAATTCGGGATCCACCCCAGAAATCGGAGAATGCCCAGAGTTTGAGTCACCTGGTTTTCCAGGGTCTGGTAGGAAGTTCCTATTATCAATAGGTCGTCCAGGTAGAATACAATGCATATACCCTGGCTTCTGATGTGGGACACAGCTTCCGCCATAATTTTGGAAAATACTCGAGGGGCAGAGGATATCCCAAAGGGAAGTACATTGTACTGATAGTGCCTGATCTCTGGACCCTGACGGATCGCAAACCTTAGATACCTCCTGTGAGAAGGATGTATGGGAACGTGGAAATAGGCTTCCTTAGGTCTATGGTTGCCATGAAGTAAGACGGCCCTATCAAGGGAATGGCGGTCTTTACCGATTCCATTTTGAATCTGCGGTATGCAATGTGTCGGTTGACGCCTTTCAAGTCTATTATTATCCTTGCTTCTCCTGTGGGCTTCTTTACTAGAAACAGCCTGGAATAATGCCCCTTTCCCTGCTCTCCAACAGGGACCTGAGAAATGGCGCATGATTGGAGAAGGAGCTGAATGCCTGATTCTAGTATTAAAGTCTCCCAAGGTGGTAGGGAGGTGATTCTTATACCCCGTGGGGGGTAGGATTCGAATTCTAGAAGAAGGCCCTCCTTGATCACACTGAGAACCCAGGGGCTGTTGGAAATCAGCTGCCAATGGTGAAGAAAATTCGAAAGCCTTCCCCCCACCGGGGCCGAGTCATTGTTTTCCTGCTGCTGCTGGGGGACCAGGATGTTCTTGCCTCTCCCCTTAGCATAGCTCCATCTTCCTGTCTTTCCCTTCCCTTTCGGCTGGGATGACTGGTTCTGTGGGGCTCGAAAAAAACGCTTCTTTGGGACTTTCTGCTCAGGAAGCACTTTCTTTTTGTCTGTGGCCTTTTCAAGGATTTCATCCAAGGCTGGGCCAAAGACATGTTCACCTTTGAAGGGTAAAGAACAGAGCTTAACCTTGGAGGTAACATCCCCGCTCCACGTTTTAAGCCAGAGGGCTCGTCTGGCAGAATTAGACTGTGCCATAAACCTGGCAGAGGTACGGATTATCTCCATTGATACATTCGACAAGAAGTCTGTAGCCCTCTGCAGTATGGGAAAGGGAGTTAAGGAGGTCGCCCCTTGAGGTCCCTCGAGAAATATGATTCTCTAGCTTCCTCTATCCACTGGAAAAGAGATCTAGAAACACATGTGGAAGCAATTCCTGATTTTAAGACAGAGGCAGAGGTTTCCCAGGCCTTTCTTAGGAGGCTCTCTGCCTTACGATCCATCGGGTCCCTAAGCTGTGATACGTCGTCAAATGGAAGGACTGTTTTTTTCACTACCATTGCCACTTGGACATCAACTTTCGGGATGTCCCATTTAAACGCATCTCCCTCCAGGGGGAATCTATGCCTGCGTTCCGATGGAGCCGAATAATGCTTTTCCGGGTACTCCCATTCTTGGGAGATCATGTACACTATGCTCCTATGTACTAGGAAACCTGTTTGTTTGGGTCCCTCAAACCCCCCCGATCATTCTGTCCTGTGCTGACTGAGGGACTGGCTCATCCTCTAATCCCATGGTGGCACGTACTGCACCGACCAGCTCCTCCACATATTCTGCGGAAAAGAGGTATCTCCTAGTTTCAGCTGATTTAGAGGTTCCTGGTTCTTCCCAATTTTCAGAACCTGAATTGTCAGAATGTTCTGACTCGGACTCCGAGTCCTCTATTTGAATTTTCTGCTTATTTGGGGGAGGTGAGCTCACAGTTGGAGGAAGTGGAGGGGGAGACAGGGCGGCTAGAGAGGTCTGAACCTGTTGAGTGACCAGGTTGCGGATCTCTTCAATCAATGACGGGTGCTCAGACCTGACCACCCCGTCCGTGCATGCCTGACAATTTTTTTCTCCAATTTGAGGGAAGTTTTGTGTTACATATGGCACATTCAGCCGGTTTGCTGGTGGTATTGGTTCTTTTGTGCGCAGACTTTTCTCCCTATAAAAGAGGAGAGAAGTATTTTGAGGACCTCTATACCCAGATCGCACCACTAGGACCCACCCCAGATAACACTCACTGTGGCTGGGGCAGCGCTGGGCTCTGCAGATGCAGGGCAGGAAGAACCATCCATGCTGACAGGGGATTTCGTCTTACCTGTCAGCTTCTTCCGGTGGGTTAATAAGAGCGTTAACTCCGCCCTCAGCGCTTGTTTGTTCTGTTTCTCCCCCTCCTCCTCCCGGGGTCCAGGGCAGGCACAGCACTGCTGGTGTGCACCACACGCTGTCGGCTGAGTGGGGGCCGCCATGGCTGGATGACGTCATAGACCTATACCCCAGAAGTGACCCGCGCGTGACGTCACTTCAGGGTCGCCGACAGCCGCGCTGCAGGAGGAGGAGAGACCGGAGAGCTGCAGGAGGCCTCCGGTTGGGGATCACTGGCCCGCTTTACCCCCGAGGGAGTGCGAGTGGGCCAGGAATGGTCCCGAATTCAAGAGAAGACGGGAGCAGTATGGAGGAGGGAAGGCAGAGCCGCTGACCACCATTGCCCGGCTAAGAATCCTCAGGTACACTGCAGCAGCCGGCTACGCAGCATACCTCTAATCTCTCCATGCCCCATGGGGGACAGGAAAAACACTGGTGAGAGGGAGGTGGGAGGGACCTTTTAACCTCTTGTGCTTCCTGTCCCCCATTAGGGCGTGGAGACAGCCTCCTATGCTGTCGTGGAAGATTGCTAGAGAAATAGTACCTACCAAAAGTGGTTGAAGAAAGGACAAATACTGAACCGGCAACAGGGTCCTGGATGACCATAGCTGACTGGTGCCCATGGATAAGAGAGGTCAGCACCACTGGTTCAATCCCAAGAGAAAAATCACTTAGCAGGTGATAACACCGGGGAAAATAATATTTAAAGGCCGTCTATCAGCAGACATTGATCGTATAAACCAAGCACAGGCGCCTTGACGAGGCCAAACATTTAATAGCACCTTCCTCCCTACTTGTTTTCCATCTATCTGCGCTCTTCTCCAGCTATTTAAAGCCAGAGCTGTCAACCAAACAAGAACGGTATCTTGAGATAAAGGAAAAAGGAGGTGAGGAGTTACACTTACATGTTTGGCCACGCCAAGGGTGCGCCAAGCACCTGTACTTGACTGGAACAGTCATCATGCGCCGCCGATCCCTTCTTAAGATCTTTACCCAACGTATTCCAGGGATCTTTCCATAAAAATAGGAAAAAGCACATTCTACCATTTCCTTTACTAATCATAACCCTACAAGAAGCATCAGGTAAGAACTCGCATAAAAATGGTTTTCCCCTCATGTTGTCCCTTTAAATAAATTAACATGTACGCACAGGTTTGGCAGTATTATCCCGGCTAAATTAAGAAAAGCGTTGAAATGTGGAAGCTTTGCTCAGAGCCTGTAAAAAGGGATAAGGTAAATCCTATGCAAGGTAAATCTATTGCCTCTAGCTAGGCACGATTAATCTCTGAGGATATAGTGACTTATACCGTATGTACACAGACACACTGCAGGCACACAGATGTCCAGATACCGCTAATATACACCCACAGGGCAAGTAATCCTTCCTCAGGAGCAGGAGGGAGGGAATACTCATAACACAAGGAAGATTCCATCACTGGTTTTATGTATCCATTTCCAAAGGGCATTTTCAGTTACATGAATGATCATTACAGGCATTATATAACAGATTTAGCTACATAAATTTATTATACTGATTATGCTCCAATCAGGAGAGAAACCAGATGATATTTTCTATTCACCCTGGGTGGAGACTGTGGTACTGTGACACCCTGCTAAGTAATTGCCTTTAAGTTTTTAAGAAGTGCTTACAATAAGAGAAAAAATATCTAAGCTGTGACTAAAAGTACAGGATAAAATACCGTCCCCTATGTACAAAAATATAACTACTATAATACTGCCCGTATGTACAAGAACATAACTAATATAATACTGCCCCCTATGTACAAGAACATAGCTACTATAATACTGCCCCTATGTACAAGAATATAGCTACTATAATACTGCTCCTATGTACAAGACTATAACTACTATAATACTGCCCCCTATGTACAAGAATATAACTACTATAATACTGCCCCCTATGTACAAGAATATAACTACTATAATACTGCTCCCTATGTACAAAAATATAACTACTATAATACTGCCCGTATGTACAAGAACATAACTAATATAATACTGCCCACTATGTACAAGAATATAGCTACTATAATACTGCTCCTATGTACAAGAATATAACTACTATAATACTGCCCCCTATGTACAAGGATATAACTACTATAATACTGCTCCCTATGTACAAGAATATAACTACTATAATACTGCCCCCTATGTACAAGAATATAACTACTATAATACTGCCCCCTATGTACAAGAATATAACTACTATAATACTGCCCCCTATGTACAAGGATATAACTACTATAATACTGCTCCCTATGTACAAGGATATAACTACTATAATACTGCTCCCTATGTACAAGAATATAACTACTATAATACTGCCCCCTATGTACAAGAATATAACTACTATAATACTGCCCCCTATGTACAAGAATATAACTACTATAATACTGCCCCCTATGTACAAGAATATAACTACTATAATATGCCCCTATGTACAAGAATATAGCTACTATAATACTGCTCCTATGTACAAGACTATAACTACTATAATACTGCCCCCTATGTACAAGAATATAACTACTATAATACTGCCCCCTATGTACAAGAATATAACTACTATAATACTGCCCCCTATGTACAAGAATATAACTACTATAATACTGCCCCCTATGTACAAGAATATAACTACTATAATACTGCCCCCTATGTACAAGAATATAACTACTATAATACTGCTCCTATGTACAAGAATATAACTACTATAATACTGCCCCTTATGTACAAGAATATAACTACTATAATACTGCCCCCTATGTACAAGAATATAACTACTATAATACTGCCCCCTATGTACAAGAATATAACTACTATAATACTGCCCCCTATGTACAAGAATATAACTACTATAATACTGCCCCCTATGTACAAGAATATAACTACTATAAAACTGCCCCCTATGTACAAGAATATAACTACTACAATACTGCTCCTATGTACAAGAATATAGCTACTATGATACAGCTCCTATGTACAAGAATATAACTACTATAATACTGCCCCCTATGTACAAGAATATAACTACTATAATACTGCCCCTATGTACAAGAATATAACTACTATAATACTGCCCCCTATGTACAAGAATATAACTACTATAATACTGCCCCCTATGTACAAGAATATAACTACTATAATACTGCCCCCTATGTACAAGAATATAACTACTATAATACTGCCCGCTATGTACAAGAATATAACTACTATAATACTGCCCCCTATGTACAAGAATATAACTACTATAATACTGCCCCTATGTACAAGAATATAGCTACTATAATACTGCCCCATGTACAAAATATAACTACTATAATACTGCCCCCTATGTTAAAGAATATAACTACTATAATACTGCCCCTATGTACAAGAATATAACTACTATAATTCTGCTCCTATGTACAAGAATATAACTACTATAATACTGCTCCTATGTACAAGAATATAACTACTATAATACTGCTCCTATGTACAAGAATATAACTACTATAATACTGCCCCCTATGTACAAGAATATAACTACTATAATACTGCTCCTATGTACAAGACTATAACTACTATAATACTGCTCCTATGTACAAGAATATAACTACTATAATACTGCCCCCTGTAATGTAGAATGTCTGTAAGATCTGTATGTTAAAGTAAAGTATGATGTTTTCTGTTGGAACCTTCTAGAAATCTCCCATATCACTCTGATGAGGAAATCAACCTGTCACGGAGCTGCAGCATTCCCCCTTGCCTCCCCCCTCTCTAGCTGTTGGTGATAGGGCACTTCCTCTGTAAGCATTTGTCCTCCACAGCTAGGAATGTTAATTAGGCTGAGTGGAAATAGGGTCTTTGTTCTCTAAGACATGTGCTGGGATCTATATGGGAAGTATTAAAACAAGTCATATCACAGAAACCATACGCAGCAGAGATATAAAACCCACATTTCTGCGAAGGGCACGAAACCAGCTTACTAATTCCTAATTTTCACAGTTATAACCTCTCCAGAAACTGAGGTATGGATTGCTCCCAAACAGAGTGTCCTAGGTATGGCATGCCTGGTGTCTTCGGATTCTATTCGGTAAATCACAAACAATGATGCCCTATGTGTGTTGGTACGGGCTTTTATCGTTTAGATATAGTTTTTCTAAGTTTTGTAGCCAAATCATAACTTGGAGAGAGGGAGGTTGGACCTCTCCAGACCGCCCATTTCATGAGGTCACAGACCCAAGTCTATAGGTATGCCCTAGCAAATTCCAGTCAGTTCTGCTAAAGTCTTCATGCCAGAAAGACGTGCGGATGAGTGGAGACGTTTGGTTAAGTGCCCCTCCCCCCAGCCACATGGGATGCCTGATACCGACTGAACACATGTGAGTGTTACTTTCTGTTTTCATCCATTTTGTTTTATACTTGTATTTGTACATATTTAATGTCTCAACTTTATAGCAACTTTTATCTGTATAATCACTGCCCGACTTTGGGGAATAAATCGTAAAATTATCAGTTTGACTCCATGCTCTAAGAAACGAACTATGCGCCTCCTTTAGATAATCGCTACTGATTTTAGGGGTTTGCCACAGACCGTCTTAATTTAAGTCTGTAAATTAATAAAAGCGTGGATGGTGGCAGCGTGGTGTGTGCGATTGATTAGGCTAGTTGGCAGTACAGAAGGGTCTTATATTGCTGAATGAGGGGCTGCGGCCACAGCATTGATAATTCCCTTTCTGCGGTAGTCTAGCGGCCCGTCCACAACAAGCAGCCCGTCCGGTGACTAATTATCCTAGGTGCAGTTCCCTGACTGACCTGAGAGTAAGGGGGGCACCGGAGAGCTGCGAGTTCCAAAGAGGAACTGAGAATATGGGATATACATAAATCCCTGCAGTTCTTGGAAGGTTGTTAGCAGTGGTGGGGCATCCAAAATAACCCCCCTGCGGTAAATTGTTAGAGCAAGGTTAGCTTGCTGCATTTTGTCACATGGTGCCAGTGGTGGGATAACTAATATAAGCCCCCACTGTGCCGGCAGTGCGTCACGTACCTCCGTCCGCTGACCTGCTGGTGCCAGTGGTGGGATCGTGACTTTTGGTGGCACAGGGTCCGCCGTTCGTCACAATTTGGGTGGCAGCGGTCGGCTGTACGTCACATATTGGTGGCAGCGGTGGGATGTTCGTCACATATTGGTGGCAGCGGTGGGATAATCCTAGAGCATTAGTGATTTGGTTTGAGCAATCATTCCTCTCACTAAAAACCTGCACGGTTCCTGAGGGAATCCTGCATCATAGGTTTTGGAGAACAGACTCAGTGGTTACTAGTCCTGAGACATTTTTGTGTACTTGCAAGTATCCCCTCCCTTTCTTCTTCGTTTTTCTTTCCTATCTTTTATTTGGCAACCATGGCGGCAAAAGGAGAACACTGGTACAGACAGCAGAAAAAGGAAAACCTTGCTGCAGTATGCATATACCGAGGCATTGACGCCACAAGCAAAACCAGAGATCATTTGATCGCGGCTCTGGTGCAGCTGGACAACACCCAGAGTCTAGCGGGCGCAGAAGTTGGCCCAAGTAACTATGGGGCTGCAGCAGAGTCTCCACTCCTGAGCGCTGGCCCCACATCCAACCAGAGTGCGCTGGATCCCTACCTGCAAGCGGCCTTGGACGCACTCCCTGATGAAGACCGTGACGGACACCTGCAGCTGATCCATCAAGCGCGAGAGAGAGCGGAGCAGCAAGCCGAGCGGGAGGCAGAGAGAGCTGAGCGCCAAGCAGAAGCTCAGAGGGCCCATGAACTGGAGCTGCTCCGACAAGAGGGGTGGAATGCCCCCACAGGCCGAAGCAGTGAGCCCAGCAGCGTCCAGAGTCCTAAACCCCCGGCCAGAGCGTTTTCCCGTGATGGAAAAGGACGGGGACTTGGACACGTTCCTGCGAGCCTTTGAGAAAGCCTGCAGACAGTACCAGCTGCCTAGAGACCAATGGGCAAGGTACTTGACCCCAGGGCTAAAAGGCAAAGCTCTGGAGGCGTTTGCTTCTCTGCCGACAGAAGACGACGACGACTATGATGCCATCAAGCAGGCTCTGATCTCCAAATACCGGTTGACACCTGAGGTATACCGAAAGAAGTTCCGGAACCTCCAACGTGGCCTACACGATAGCTATAGTGATGTGGTGCAAGGACTCAGGACCCACTTTGACCAGTGAATCCATGGACTGTCCGTTGATTCCTTGGAGCAGCTACGGGACCTGATGATCAAAGACCAGTTTCTGCATCTTTGCCCAGCTGAGGTCCGACAGTTCATCCTGGACCGCGAACCACCGAATGCGGACAAAGCGGTGCAGATCGCCGACAACTATGAGGCCAACCGGAAACCAGAGACGCGGAGGCCAGTCACCACCAGCTGGAGAGGGGGTAAGCCTGCAACCAACCCCAGTGCCCCAGCTAGCCGTCCCTCCGGAGGCCCTGTCCCTGTTGCCAACACCAGGCCTACTACTGACAGTCGCCTGTGTTTCAACTGCAATCGGACCGGTCACTTCCGTCACGCCTGTCCGGAAAAGCCAAAGAATCCCCCAGCCAAGGCCCCTGGGCCCAACGCCTCTGTTCTTTTGGTGGGAGGTGTGGTTAGGAGGATTGACGACAACGTTCAACCTGTTCAGGTGGGGGCCCGTCTTGCTACAGGCCTCAAGGACACCGGGGCTGAACGAACCCTCATCCGTCCTGGACTGGCGGCCCCTGAAGAGTTTGTTGAGGGGAAAACCCTGTCACCGGAATTGGAGGCACCCGTTGTCCCTTGCCAGTGGCCAGGGTTTTTTTTGATTGGGGTGCTGGAAGTGGGTTGAGGGAAGTGGGAGTGTCTGGAAACCTGCCCACTGATATTTTATTGGGGACTGACTTGGGGAGGATGGTCGCATACTACGTCCCTGACACCCCTCCCAAGTCTTATAATATGAGTAACGTTACCCCTGATGATGATGATGATGATGATGAGAAACTGAAAGTGTTACCTGCTAATGACGTGATGAGTAATGATGATGCAACTAACCACCATTCTTTCCCCAGGAATGATGCTGATGGTGATGTGAATGTACCAAAGCAATCTGATAACCATTCTTTTCCTAGGAATCATGATGATGATGATGATGATGATGATGATGTTGTTGTATCTGTGCCGACTGAACCGGTTAACCCTTTCTTTGAAGCGGTAGATGTGTCCACAGGTACCGAAGTGCTCAGCCCCGTCACTCTGCGGAGTGAGACGGCTGAGGAACCCCTGGCAGGAGCAAGCAACGGTGCTCAAGGAAATGGGGAGGTGCATGGGGACCATGAGAAAGGTAATGCCATGCAGCTGACCAGTGCCACCGAGGCAGGTAACTGGCCCATAAGTAGCACCGCTCCTGAAGTGTTGGGGGTGGATGAAGAGGTATGGCCCATAGCAGCGCCGATTGGTGGGTCTGTAGAAATCCCCAGGGAGACAGCATACATAGCAGCTGTCAAACGCAGTTAGAGTGCCCAGATCGCAGGTAGCGCCCTGTCTTCTGGACCCTCTTCTGCTACAGGAGAGATTGAACCAGAGGTGACCCCAGAGCCGGTTCCAGAAGGTCCCAGTAAGGAAGGAACCCTGACGTCACTTCTGGCAGCCTCCAGCAAGGAGTTCCAAGCTGCTCTGCACTCAGATGCCAGCCTGGAGAAATTGAGACACCTCGCCGAGACGCCCACCTCCGAGCCTGATAAGGAAAGGGTGTCCTGGGAACGAGGAATGTTGTACCGGGAGACAGTAGCTGGAGATTCCCAAAAATAGCGGTTGAGGGAAAGACAGCTAGTCGTCCCCCTACAGTTCAGAACTGAGTTGTTGCGGATTGCCCATGAGATTCCACTCGCTGGACACTTGGGGATCAGCAAAACAAAGGCAGAGCTGTCTCAACACTTCTATTGGCCCAAGATGGGGACAGATATCGCGACCCACTGCCGCTTCTGTGGCACCTGTCAAAAAGTGGGTAAGGCGGGGTCTGCTCTTAAGGCTCCCCTTATTCCTTTGCTGGTGATAGAGGAGCCTTTCCAGAGAATCGCAGTGGACATTGTAGGCACGCTGGCTGTCCCCGGCAGCTCCGGAAAGCAATATATTCTCACCGTGGTAGACTACGCTACCCGGTACCCAGAGGCAGTAGCTCTGTCTTCAACCAGGGCAGATAAGGTGGCAGACGCACTTGGTGACCATCTTTTCAAGGGTAGGATTTCCCAGGGAGATGCTTACCGATCAAAGGACCCAATTCATGTCTCGCCTAATGGAGGCTCTCTGTAAGAGAATTCAGGTGAAGCACCTGGTATCGAGTGCGTATCACCCACAGACTAATGGTTTGTGTGAACGCTTCAACGGTACCCTCAAACAGATGCTCCACATGCTGGTTGAGACCCAAGGGCGCGACTGGGAGCGGTACCTCCCACACCTGCTGGGCGCGACTGGGAGCGGTACCTTCCACACCTGCTGTTCGCTTACAGAGAAGTTCCGCAGGCCTCGACCAGGTTCTCCCCCTTCAAGCTCCTATATGGCAGGTGAGTCCAGGGACCCCTTGGGTTGATAAGAGAATCCTTGGAAGAGGAGCCAAACCCCACAGAAGTGTCCATCGTGGATTATGTCATGCGCTTCCGTGACAAGATGCAGACCTTGACGCAGTTGGTGTATGACATGACGCAGGCTCAGGCTAACCAGAAGCACTGGTGCAACCAGAACGCCTGGGAGCGGACCTACCAGGTGGGTCAAAAGGTGTGGGTGCTGGTCCCCATACCAACGAATAAGCTTCAGGCAGCCTGGGAAGGCCCATACGTCGTTCACCAACAGCTCAACCCGGTCACCTACGTGGTCACGCTTGACCAAGCTCGGGGTAGGCGCAAGGCCTTTCACGTCAATATGCTGAAAGCGCACCACGAACGTGAAGCTTGCGTCCTACCAGTCTGCAACCTGCCCGATGATGGGGAGGAAGATCCCCTCCTGGACATGCTGGCCCAAGCCAAGGCCAATGGGTCCATTGAGGACATGGAGATAAGTGGTTTGCTTACCGTATCCCAGCGGTCGCAGTTGGTGGAAACCCTGGAACCCTTCCGGGCCATGTTCACCTACCGACCTGGGAGGACGGAGTTAGCGGTTCATGAGGTGGACACCGGGAATCACGCCCCACTACGGCGAACACCTTATCGGATCTCTGAGGCGGTACAACAAGTCATGCGCCAAGAGATCGAGATGTTAAGGCTCGGGGTGATTCGACGGTCAAAAAGCGCGTGGGCCTCACCAGTAGTCCTTGTGCCTAAAAAGGATCGAACAACCCAGTTCTGCATGGACTACAGGGGGCTCAACGGCATCACAACCTCTGATGCCCACCCGATGCCGCGCATCGAGGATCTGCTTGAGCGGTTGGCGAAAGCAAGGTACATATCCATCATGGATTTGAGTCGGGGATACTGGCAGATCCCCCTGAGCCCTTAGGCGCAGGAGAAATCCGCCTTTATCACCCCCTTTGGGCTGTACGAGTCCACAGTCATGCCCTTCGGCATGAAAAATGCCCCTGCCACTTTCCAGCGGATAGTCAACCACCTGCTTCGGGGAATGGAGGAGTACGCAGTGGCGTACTTGGATGACATCGCCATCTTCAGTTCCACCTGGGAGGAACACCTTCAGCATCTCCAGGAGGTGCTCAAGCGTCTTCATCAGGCAGGCCTGACTATCAAGCTGGGAAAGAGCCAGGTGGGCATGAGCGTGGTCCACTACCTGGGGCACCGGGTAGGCGGGGGTTCCATGAGTCCGGAGCCAGAAAAGGTGGACGCAATCGCGTCCTGGCCCACCCCCAGGACCAAGAAACAGGTGAAGTCCTTCTTGGGCACTGCAGGGTACTATAGGCGGTTCGTGCAGGACTATAGCGCCCTTGCAAAACCCTTGACTGACCTCACCAAGCAGAGGCTACCCCAAACAGTCAACTGGACAGATGACTGTGAGGCGGCTTTCCAAGCTTTGAAAGCAGCCCTGTGCAGCTCTCCAGTGTTGAGAGCAGTTGACAGCAGTCGCCCGTTTCTGGTACAGACCGACGCCAGCGAGTTTGGCCTCGGTGCTGTGCGCAGCCAGGTCGACTCGGGGAGCCAGGAGCACCCAGTGTTGTACCTGAGCAGGAAACTTTTGCCGAGGGAAGTGGCATACTCGACCATCGAGGAGTGTCTGGCCATGGTGTGGGCACTGCAACGTTTGCAGCCCTACCTGTACGGGCGCACCTTCACGGTGGTAACCGATCACAACCCTCTGAGCTGGTTGCATACAGTGTCCGGAACCAATGGAAGGTTGCTCCGCTGGAGCCTTGCCCTTCAACAGTGCGACTTTACTGTACAACACAAAAAGGGCAGTGAACACGGCAATGCCGATGGGTTGTCCCACGGGGGGCGAACCCGCTGAGGTGCGCATGGCCGATTACCGAGAGGTAATGCCTTGATAGAGCACTCTAAAAGGGGGAGGTGTAATGTAGAATGTCTGTAAGATCTGTATGTTAAAGTAAAGTATGATGTTTTCTGTTGGAACCTTCTAGAAATCTCCCATTTCACTCTGATGAGGAAATCAGCCTGTCACGGAGCTGCAGCATTCCCCCTTGCCTCCCCCCTCTCTAGCTGTTGGTGATAGGGTACTTCCTCTGTAAGTGTCACAGGGTCCTTCTCTGGTATCACACAATCAATAGAGCAAGCGAAGAGTGAACAATTCCAAGACCTTTATTCAGGAAAAAATACGAAAAGGTCCCTTTTCAGTCCACCACACAAAGGATAAGATAGTCCAGAATAAGAATGCAGTCCAGTATCAGGATAAAATGTCCAGGGAAACGAGATTTCAAAACTCTAGCACCAGAGGATAAAAAATGGGTCCTTCTCTCTGAAATGCAGCTGTTATGATTGAGTCACCGTAGGAGGCAAAAACAGAAATGCTAGCTAAGTCCAGAAAACCAGAGAAGTTGGCAACTATCAGATTGCAGACCCCTGAACCTATCAACACAACTAGCAGTAGCCGTGGGGGGTTCCTACGATGACCTAGACCCCTCGATCACAGCCGGAGAGATACATAGGCCTAAAGAAGGAAAGGGGAAATCTAACTGCCCCAGAGCAGACCCCAAAGCAATAGGCAGCCCCCCACATATAATGACGGTGAAGCAAGATGAAAACACTTACACAGACAGAAAGACAGACTGAGCAAAGACGGGGCCCAAAAACTACCTAGATAGGAACGGATAGGAAGGCTGCTGTCTGCAATCTGCCAAAACCCTATCAGAGACAAAAGCCAACAAGCTGATATAAAAATGGCCCTGAAGCAACTAAGCTTCAAAAACTAAATCAGCACTCAGGTACTTTCTGAAGACAGAGCTAACGGAACACTGCACACTCCAGCAGGGAGTGGCAGAATCCAAAAAGCAAGAAAAACAAAAACAAATCTTAAATGCAAAAAGGCAAAACAGAAAACTTGGCTTTAGGAGAGCAGGAATCAGACTGGTGTCCAAGAGTCCACAGAAAAATCACCCGCAGGGCAGAAAGGGCGTAGGCTGCCTTAAATCCAGTCAGTGACTCCACTCAGCCAATCATCTTCATTAGTCCCAGGTGCCTGATAATCAGGCTCACTACCTTCCTTCACTAGAATAGGGAGTTCACCAGGCCTCAGTGACGGAGGGGAAAATGAACTCACAACATGCAGCCTTTTTACCATCTTGTCTCTACCGGAACTGACTTGTCCAGCTGCCGTTCTTCCCCCCACCCCCTTCCTTGTCCAGGGGTAGTCAAACAAGTTGCCTCAAAGAAGAGAACAAAGGGCCTTAGGGATTAATGCACTACAGGGGGTCATCAAGAGACAGATACAGTGATGCTGTAGACTTACAATGTAATAAGAAAAACACTATGAAAATAACTGGAATTGTTAAAAATAGGAGTATACAAAAAATGACATCTACATAACATATCACACCATCACAGTAAGCATTTGTCCTCCACAGCTAGGAATGTTAATTAGGCTGAGTGGAAATAGGGTCTTTGTTCTCTAAGACATGTGCTGGAATCTATATGGGAAGTATTAAAACAAGTCATATCGCGGAAACCATATGCAGCAGAGATATAAAACCCACATTTCTGCGAAGGGCACGAAACCAGCTTACTAATTCCTAATTTTCACAGTTATATATTAGTGACTAGTATTTTAGGTCTTAATTTAGTGGCTGAACATTGCTTAGATCTCACTTTACTGGCTGATGGTGGCTTAGCTCTGGCTGGTGGTACTTTAGGTGTTTCTTCAGTGGCTGGTGGTCCTAATAGTGCAGCATCCATCATTATTATATCAGACTCTGGAGCAGGCTCGCTGTTACTGTGACTTATCACCTCATCAGTGCCGGCTTCTTGGACAACATCTGCACCTCTTGTGGTTTCATTTCCCATAATTTCCAAGGAGGTCTGGCCATTATATTTATTATGCTCTGCATGAGGGCAATCACGAAGCGTATGCTCTGGTCCTGAGCACAGGTTACAGATGACGGTTCCTGTGCATTTGTCCTTTGCATGCCCGAACTGTCCACACAATGAGCACATGATATGAGAGCAGTTCATGGCGAGGTGCCTGCCCCCACATCTATGGCACAGACGTGGCTGACCGGGGTAATAGCATATCACCCTCTCTGAGCCCAGGTAGAAGGAGTGTGGCAGATGTCTGGTTACACCATCCTCCTGTATAAGCTGGATTTTCACAGAATATCCTCCATTCCATATTTGCTCCTCATCATAGATCTTCTGGGGATGACTTCTCACCATGCACTGCCGGCTCAACCAGTGCTGCAGATCCGCCAGAGCCACCACCTCAGACTGGAACAGGACAGTGGCCGTTATTTCCTGCGGCTTAGACAGCTGGATACAATGGAGATGATCCCAGATTTTATCATCTCTAGTGTCATCATAGATGTTCCAGAACATATCCAGATCACACTGAAGCTTAAAGCTGATGTCATAAATCCTGCTGGATGGAACATGGATCAGTGCGTAGACCTCAGATGCCTTAAACCTCATAAAGTCTTTCAGAAGAACTTTTCCAATATAAATTCTGGATGGGATGTTCTCCTCTGGTCCCGTGTACTTTATCCTGACTGCATTCCTCCTCTGAGGTGGAGGGTTCACTAGTCTTGTGACATTGGAGAACAGTCTCCTGAACTGATGTTGGTCAGCAGGAGGATCAGTGCCAGAGGTTTCCCCAGCCGCAGATGGAGCAGTGCTGGAGCTCTCCCCAGCCGCAGGTGGAGCAGTGCTGGAGTTCTCCCCAGCCGCAGGAGGATCAGTGCTGGAGCTCTCCCCAGCCGCAGGAGAATCAGTGCTGGAGCTCTCCCCAGCCGCAGGAGGATCAGTGCTGGAGCCTTCCCCAGCTGCAGGAGGATCAGTGCTGGAGCTCTCCCCAGCCGCAGGAGGATCAGTGCTGGAGCTCTCCCCAGCCGCAGGAGGATCAGTGCTGGAGCCTTGCCCAGCTGAAGGAGGATCAGTGCTGGAGCCTTCCCCAGCTGCAGGAGGATCAGTGCTGGAGCTCTCCCTAGCTGCAGGAGGATCAGTGCTGGCAGCAGCGTATCTAGGGGGGGGCAGCCGGGGCAGTTGCCCCGGGCGCAGCCAGCAGGGGGGCGCAGTCGGGCCGCCTAATGCAGCGGTCCGCAGTGTCCTCCTTGGCGGCTGCGTTCTGCCGCCCCCCCAGCCTGAGAGTCGGCGGTTCTCTGTGTCGGCTGTCAAGCTGACAGCCGGCGCAGAGGAGCGCGTGCCGGCTCCCAGGCAGCAATTGTACTGGCATCTGTATAGACGCCAGTACAAATGAAGCTCTGACCGCCGGGCCAGAGCGACGTCAGCATCGTGATCAGGTCATGTGATCACGCTGCTGACGTCACTCCCCGGCGCCCAAAGCAAACGTTGGTGGTAAGTGTGCTCCTCAGTGGAGCTGAAGAACCACCGAAGATGGGAGATGAGGGGGATTTGTAGAGGGGATGGCGGTTAATGTGTGGGGATATTTAGAGTGGGGATGGGGGTTAATGTGTTTGGGGGTTAATGAGTGGGGATGCCATGGGGTTAAAGTGTGGGGGGATTTGGAGTGGAGATGGGGGTTATTTAATGTGATCATAGAATCATAGAATTGTAGAGTTGGAAGGGACCTCCTGGGCCATCTGGTCCAACCCCCTGCTCAAAGCAGGATTTGCTAAATCATCCCAGTCAGATGTCTGTCCAGCCTCTGTTTGAAGACTTCCATTGAAGGAGAACGCACCACTTCTCGTGGCAGCTTGTTCCACTCATTGATCACTCTAACTGTCAAAAAGTTTTTTCTAATATCCAATCTGTGTCTCCTCCCATTCAGTTTCATCCCATTGCTTCTAGTCTTTCCTTGTGCAAATGAGAATAAAGTTGATCCTTCTACAATGTGACAGCCCTTTAGATATTTGTAGACAGCTATTAAGTCTCCTCTCAGTCTTCTCTTTTGCAAACTAAACAATCCCAAATCCTGCAACCTTTCCTCATAAGACAGGGTTTGCAGACCGGTCACCCTTTTCTGAACTTGCTCCAGTTTGTTGATGTCTTTTTTAAAATGTGGTGCCCAAAACTGGACACAGTATTCCAGATGAGGTCTGACCAAAGAGGAGTAGAGGGAAATAATGACTTCACGTGATCTCGACTGTATGCTTCTGTTAATACATCCTAGAATTGCATTTGCCTTTTTTGCTGCTGCATCACACTGTTGACTCATATTCAGTCTGTGATCTATTAGTATACCCAAGTCTTTTTCACATGTGCTGTTGCTTAGGCCTATTCCTCCCATTCTGTATATGCTCTTTTCATTTTTATTTCCCAGATGTAGTACTTTGCATTTTTCTCCTGTTCTCCAAGAATTTTCAAAGATTATGGAGAGGGGTTCCAAAATTTCTTCTGCTATCTCCTTCAGTACTCTGGGGTGTAATTCATCTGGACCTGGAGACTTGAATTCATTTAGGTTAGCTAAGTGTTTCCTCACTATCTTTCTGTTTATAGATATCCTGGATTCTTCTATTCCCTTAATAGGACAGTGAAGAACAGTTGATGTTACATTTCCTTTCTGAGAGAAAACAGATGCAAAATAGGAATTTAAAAGTTCGGCCTTCTCAACATCCTGTCTTACCATTTCATCATTTTCATGCTGTAAAAATCCTATAGCATCTTTGACTTTTCTTTTACTTTTGACATATCCCCAAAATCCTTTATTATTGCTTTTGACATCTCTTGCAAGCCTCAATTCATTGTCAGCTTTAGCTAATCTGATTTGTGCCCTGCAGGTTCTGCAGACAGCATTATATTCTTCTTTAGATATGCCTCCCACTTTCCATTTTATAAACATTTTTTTCTTCCTTTTTAGCATGTGCTTAAGTTCTGTGTTCATCCATCCTGGCTTCCTTAAATGCTTCCTATTCTTCCCTGTTTTTGGAATTGTTAACAATTGTGCTTTGAGAATTTCATTTTTCAAGATTTCCCATCCTTCCTGGACATTTTTGTCTTTAAGGATATCCAGCCATTGGATCCCTCCAATTCTCTTTCTGAATCCCTTAAAATCTGCCTTTCTGAAATCTAACCTTGACGTCTGAGTCTTCACAGGTCTTACTCCTCTAGTTATCCAAAATTCTAAAATAGCATGGTCGCTACCTCCTAGGGTCCCAGCCACTTTTACCTCCTCAACCATTTCCTCCCTGTTTATAAGGATTAGATCCAAGGTAGCAGTTCCCCTTGTTTTCTCCCCTATCTTTTGGAAGATAAAGTTGTCAGCAAGAGAGGATAAGAATTTCCTTGACCTGTTAGTTTTGCCTGAGAGAGATTCCCAACAAATGTCTGGATAGTTGAAATCTCCCATGACAACTATGTCATATTTTTTGGAGAACTTGGCCATTTGATGAATAAAGAGTTCATCCATATTTTCAGTTTGCACAGGCGGCCTGTAGTAAATGCCTACAATGATGCCTACAATGGTGTCCTTTCCATTGTTCTGTCCTTGTATTCTTACCCAAACAGTTTCCACAGAACTCCCAGTCTCTGAAGCTTCAATCTCTGTGCAGATATACGCGTTTCTAACATACAATGCGACACCTCCTCCTCGTTTATCAAGTCTGTTTCTTGCAAATAAGTTGTATCCTTCTAGCCTTGTATTCCAATCATGTGTATTGTCCCACCAAGTTTCAGTGATTCCAATGACATCATATTTCTTTTCCTGTGTTAGTAGTTCCAATTCTCCTTGCTTGTTGCCCATGCTTTGTGCATTAGTATAGAAACATTTTAGTGTGTGATTGGTTTCTCTTTCTCCAATATTTTTATTAATTAGATTCTTTTGTCTTTGTTCTTCCTTTCCACTTCTAATAGCAGAGTTCTCAATAGCATTTGTCAGGTGTATGGCTTTTTCTGGTCTTTTGCTTCCCTTCCCATGTTGTTCTAGTTTAAAGCTCTCCTTACAAGTGTAGCAAGGCGACTTCCAAATACATGCTTTCCAGTCTTCGTAAGGTGCACCCCATCTCTAGCAAGTAGTCCATCGTAAAGGTAATTCACTCCGTGATCCAGAAATCCAAATTGTTGCTGACGGCACCATCGACGTAGCCAGTTGTTCACCTGCAGAATGTTATTCCACCTCCTTGTTCCATGGCCATCCACTGGGAGGATGGAAGAGAAGACCACCTGCGCTCCCAGTTCTTTCAGTTTCTTGCCTAAGTCTTCAAAGTCTCTGCAGATGGTTTCCAGGTCGTTTCTTGCGGTGTCATTTGTTCCCACATGTAGTAGCAGGAATGGGTAGTCATCTGTAGGTCTGAAGAGTCCTGATATCCTGTCAGACACATCTTTAATTTTTGCACCTGGAAGACAACACATGTGATGGGGGTTAATGAGTGGGGATTGGGTTAATGTGTGCGGGGGTTAATGAATGGGGATGGGCGTTAATGAGTGGGGACGGGGGCTAATGTGTGTGGGGGTTAATGTGTGTGGGGGTTAATGAATGGGGATGGGGGTTAATGAGTGGGGATGGGGGTTAATGAGTGGGGATGGGGGTTAATGAGTGGGGATGGGGGTTAATGTGTGGGGGTATTTGGAGTGGAGATGGTTATTTAATGTGTGGGGGGATTTGGAGTGGGGATTGGGTTAAAGTGTGTGGGGGTTAATGAATGGGGATGAGGGTTAATGTGTGGGGGCGTTAATGAGTGGGGTTGGGGTTAATGTGTGGGGGGATTTGGAGTGGGGGTGGGGGGATTTGGAGTGCTGATGGGGGTTAATGAGTGGGGATTGGGTTAATGTGTGGGGGGATTTGGAGTGGGGATGGGGGGTTATTTAATGTGTGTGGGGGGATTTGGAGTGGGGATGGGGGGGTACTTAATGTGTGTGGGGGATTGGGGATGGGGGGATTTAATGTGTGGAGAGATTTGAGGACACAAAATAAAGAGTATGTATGAGGAAACAGTATGGGGGATTGGTGCAGACAGTATGGGAAGCGAATGGGTTAATGTAAGTGGACACAGTATGGGGAGTCAGGGGTATGTGTGAGCAGACAGTATAGAGAGTGAGGGGGTAAATATATGAGGAGACAGTATGGTGAACAGGTGGGATGCTAGAGGGGAATAGTGTGAGGCGACATATATTGCAGATATTTTTATTTGGGAGCATTATAATGACACTTCTATCTTTAAGGGCGTCGTGTGGAGATTTGCTGCAGAAGACCGGAGAAGATGGAAGTCTACAGAGACGAGATATGGATGAGAAAAGTCATCATGGGGTCTAGAAGAAAAGGAGAACGACTGCAGAGACGACGTCATATATAAGGTACCTGGATGTAAATGTTATTTGTGATTCTGACTAATTCTCATGTTTTTATTTGTTAGGAACATTAAAGGGGTTGTCCAGGTTTGTGCTGAGTCTGCTGTCATTCTATGTGACTGCAGACTTCTGAATTCTCACAGTGCTCACTGCACGCTGTTAGGATTCTCTCGTGCCGGTAATTTACATACATGCAGTCACATGCTGACTAGACGTGTGTGTCCTCAATGAAAATGAACAGAGCGAGGCTGGGCACGTCTAGTCGGAATGTGGCCAGAAGTATATAAATCACATACCTGTGCTGACATGACTGTACATTGGCAAGGGAGAATCCTAAAAGTGTGCAGTGCATTAGTTGTGAGAATTCAGAAGCTGCAATGTCAGGATTCAGCTCTGCAGGTCCAGTAGTCATCACATGGACACTTCACTCATATGCGATTTTCATAGTTATGGTCCTGTGACAACGAGCTTCTCATCCTGCTTTCAGTTTTTTACTGAACATTGAGAGGATTATGAAGAGCAGCTCATGGGTACATGGCTAAGTGTGCAAGTCGCATATGTACCGAATTCTTGCCCCGGGTGCCAGGAAGCCTAGATACGCCTCTGAGTGCTGGAGCTCTCCCCAGCCGCAGGAGGATCAGTGCTGGAGCTCTCCCCAGCCGCAGGAGGATCAGTGCTGGAGCCTTCCCCAGCCGCAGGAGGATCAGTGCTGGAGCCTTGCCCAGCCGCAGGAGGATCAGTGCTGGAGCCTTGCCCAGCCGCAGGAGGATCAGTGCTGGAGCCTTCCCCAGCCGCAGGAGGATCAGTGCTGGAGCCTTCCCCAGCCGCAGGAGGATCAGTGCTGGAGCCTTCCCCAGCCGCAGGAGGATCAGTGCTGGAGCCTTCCCCAGCCGCAGGAGGATCAGTGCTGGAGCCTTCCCCAGCCGCAGGAGGATCAGTGCTGGAGCTCTCCCCAGCCGCAGGAGGATCAGTGCTGGAGCCTTCCCCAGCCGCAGGAGGATCAGTGCTGGAGCTCTCCCCAGCTGCAGGAGGATCAGTGCTGGAGCCTTCCAGAGCTGCAGATGGATCAGTGCTGGAGCTCTCCACAGCTGCAGATGGATCAGTGCTGGAGCTCTCCACAGCTGCAGATGGATCAGTGCTGGAGCTCACCCCATCCGCAGGAGGATCAGTGCTGGAGCTCTCCACAGCTGCAGATGGATCAGTGCTGGAGCTCTCCACAGCCCCATGATCACTGACACGTTTGTGCTGAAAAAACGCCCAGATCCACTACTGATTGTTGCACAATGTGATCTCCATTCAATGACATGGAGGGTTCAGAGTCCATTACCACTGATGGTTCAGAGTCCATTATTACTGCAGTGTCATCTCTATTCACTGACATGGAGGGTTCAGAGTCCATTATAATGTTTGTATCTGTTGCAGACATACATTCACAAGCACCAGTGAGCGAGGTCTCACACACAGCACTGAGCGGGGTCTCGCACACAGTGACAGTACAGGAGGCACTTACTTCATCACTTACAGGAGCTGATCTCCCTTCATTGCTGTACACAGAGTCCACTGCGGTTAACCCCTCGGTTGCTGACACACTTTCCTCTGCAGCGCTCCCAGCATTGTCTGCTGCCTCAGACCCCTCACATCGTGCGGCTGATATAAGTGCTGCATTTCTTACCAGACATCCTTGCCCCACACTGTGCACAATTTCAGATTTAATGTCCTTACTAATGGAGTGTTTTCTATTCTCCTTCTGGGCTCTGGCTCCCCTCTTTTTCTCCATAGCCCAAGTTTCCTTTCTGGGCACAGAGTTCACATCTTTGTGCAGGTTTCCTTTCCGAATGTCCAGCTCTCGTCTGCAAACATCCAGGCTCTCACATTTCATCAGTTTTATCTTTGGATCAGTCTCATTCCTAATTTCATCTTGTAATTTGCTGATTTGCATTTCCAGCTTAAAAATGCTTTGCCTTGTAACTTTACCACTCAATCCAGCAACATAACAAACAGGTTTAGAAGACTCACCAGCCATCATTTCCAGCTTTACATTACCATCAGGTCCATGCAGCAGGCCACACTCCAGGCTAGGGGCTTTCCATGGATCATCAGCCCAGCTTCCCTCCCCTCCACCTGGGAGCTCACAAACACACGTCTATCCTCTCCTATGGACAAGAATATAACTACTATAATACTGCCCTCTATGTACAATAATGTAAGAATATAACTACTATAATACTGCCCCCTATGTACAAGAATATAACTACTATAATACTGCCCCCTATGTACAAGAATATAACTACTAATACTGCTCCCTATGTACAAGAATATAACTGCTATAATACTCCTCCTATATACAAGAATATAACTACTAATACTGCTCCCTATGTACAAGATTATAACTACTATAATACTGCTCCCGATGTACAAGAATATAACTACTATAATACTGCTCCTATGTGCAAGAATATAACTACTATAATACTGCTCCCTATGTACAAGAATATAACTACTATAATACTGCCCCCTATGTGCAAGAATATAACTACTATAATACTGCCCCCTATGTGCAAGAATATAACTACTATAATACTGCCCCTATGTACAAGAATATAACTACTATAATACTGGCCCCTATGTACAAGAATATAACTACTATAATACTGCTCCTATGTACAAGAATATAACTACTATAACACTGCTCCCTATGTACAAGAATATAACTACTATAATACTGCCCCTATGTACAAGAATATAACTACTATAATACTGCCCCCTATGTACAAGAATATAACTACTATAATACTGCTCCTATGTACAAGAATATAACTACTCTAACACTGCCCCCTATGTACAAGAATATAACTACTATAATACTGCTCCTACGTACAAGAATATAACTACTATAACACTGCCCCCTATGTACAAGAATATAACTACTATAACACTGCTCCTATGTACAAGAATATAACTACTATAACACTGATCCTTTGTACAAGACTATAACTGCTATAATACTGCCCATATGTACAAGAATATAATTACTATAACACTGCCCCCTATGTACAAGAATATAATTACTATAATACTGCCCCCTATGTACAAGAATATAACTACTATAATACTGCCCCCTAAGTACAAGAATATAACTATTATAATACTGCCACTATATACAAGAATATAACTACTATAATAATACTGCCCCTATGTACAAGAATATAACTACTATAATACTGCCCCAATGTGTAAGAATATAACCACTATAATACTGCCCACTATGTACAAGAATATAACTACTATAATACTGCCCCCTATGTACAAGAATATAACTACTAATACTGCTCCCTATGTACAAGAATATAACTACTATAATACTGCTCCTATATACAAGAATATAACTACTAATACTGCTCCCTATGTACAAGATTATAACTACTATAATACTGCTCCCGATGTACAAGAATATAACTACTATAATACTGCTCCTATGTGCAAGAATATAACTACTATAATACTGTCCCCTATGTGCAAGAATATAACTACTATAATACTGCCCCCTATGTGCAAGAATATAACTACTATAATACTGCTCCTATGTACAAGAATATAACTACTATAACACTGCTCCCTATGTACAAGAATATAACTACTATAATACTGCCCCTATGTACAAGAATATAACTACTATAATACTGCCCCCTATGTATAAGAATATAACTACTATAATACTGCCCCCTATGTACAAGAATATAACTACTATAATACTGCTCCTATGTACAAGAATATAACTACTATAATACTGCTCCCTATGTACAAGAATATAACTACTATAATACTGCCCCTATGTACAAGAATATAACTACTATAATACTGCCCCCTATGTACAAGAATATAACTACTATAATACTGCTCCTATGTACAAGAATATAACTACTCTAACACTGCCCCCTATGTACAAGAATATAACTACTATAATACTGCTCCTACGTACAAGAATATAACTACTATAACACTGCCCCCTATGTACAAGAATATAACTACTATAACACTGCTCCTATGTACAAGAATATAACTACTATAACACTGATCCTTTGTACAAGACTATAACTGCTATAATACTGCCCATATGTACAAGAATATAATTACTATAACACTGCCCCCTATGTACAAGAATATAATTACTATAATACTGCCCCCTATGTACAAGAATATAACTACTATAATACTGCCCCCTAAGTACAAGAATATAACTATTATAATACTGCCACTATATACAAGAATATAACTACTATAATAATACTGCCCCTATGTACAAGAATATAACTACTATAATACTGCCCCAATGTGTAAGAATATAACCACTATAATACTGCCCACTATGTACAAGAATATAACTACTATAATACTGCCCCCTATGTACAAGAATATAACTACTAATACTGCTCCCTATGTACAAGAATATAACTACTATAATACTGCTCCTATATACAAGAATATAACTACTAATACTGCTCCCTATGTACAAGATTATAACTACTATAATACTGCTCCCGATGTACAAGAATATAACTACTATAATACTGCTCCTATGTGCAAGAATATAACTACTATAATACTGTCCCCTATGTGCAAGAATATAACTACTATAATACTGCCCCCTATGTGCAAGAATATAACTACTATAATACTGCTCCTATGTACAAGAATATAACTACTATAACACTGCTCCCTATGTACAAGAATATAACTACTATAATACTGCCCCTATGTACAAGAATATAACTACTATAATACTGCCCCCTATGTATAAGAATATAACTACTATAATACTGCCCCCTATGTACAAGAATATAACTACTATAATACTGCTCCTATGTACAAGAATATAACTACTATAATACTGCCCCCTATGTACAAGAATATAACTACTATAATACTGCTCCTACGTACAAGAATATAACTACTATAACACTGCCCCCTATGTACAAGAATATAACTACTATAACACTGCTCCTATGTACAAGAATATAACTACTATAACACTGATCCTTTGTACAAGACTATAACTGCTATAATACTGCCCATATGTACAAGAATATAATTACTATAACACTGCCCCCTATGTACAAGAATATAATTACTATAATACTGCCCCCTATGTACAAGAATATAATTACTATAATACTGCCCCCTATGTACAAGAATATAATTACTATAATACTGCCCCCTATGTACAAGAATATAACTACTATAATACTGCCCCCTATGTACAAGAATATAACTACTATAATACTGCCCATATGTACAAGAATATAACTACTATAATACTGCCCCCTATGTCCAAGAATATAACTACTATAATAGTGCCCCCTATGTCCAAGAATATAACTACTATAATAGTGCCCCCTATGTCCAAGAATATAACTACTATAATAGTGCCCCCTATGTCCAAGAATATAACTACTATAATACTGCCCCCTATGTCCAAGAATATAACTACTATAATACTGCCCCCTATGTCCAAGAATATAACTACTATAATACTGCCCCCTATGTCCAAGAATATAACTACTATAATACTGCCCCCTTTGTCCAAGAATATAACTACTATAATACTGCCCCCTATGTCCAAGAATATAACTACTATAATACTGCCCCCTATGTACAAGAATATAACTACTATAATACTGCTCCTATATACAAGAATATAACTACTATAATACTGCCCCCTATGTACAAGAATATAACTACTATAATACTGCTCCCTATGTACAAGAATATAACTGCTATAATACAGCCCCTATGTACAAGAATATAATTACTATAACACTGCCCCCTATGTACAAGAATATAATTACTATAATACTGCCCCCTATGTACAAGAATATAACTACTATAACACTGCTCCTATGTACAAGAATATAACTACTATAACACTGCTCCTATGTACAAGAATATAACTACTATAATACTGCCCCTATGTACAAGAATATAATTACTATAACACTGCCCCCTATGTACAAGAATATAACTACTATAATACTGCCCCCTATGTACAAGAATATAACTACTATAATACTGCCTCCTATGTACAAGAATATAACTACTATAATGCTGCCCCCTATGTACAAGAATATAACTACTATAATACTGCTCCTATGTACAGAATATACAGTCATATGTAAAAGTTTGGGCACCCCTATTAATGTTAACCTTTTTTCTTTATAACAATTTTGGTTTTTGCAACAGCTATTTCAGTTTCATATATCTAATAACTGATGGACTCAGTTATATTTCTGGATTCAAATGAGGTTTATTGTACTAACAGAAAATTTGCAATCTGCATTTTAACAAAATTTGACTGGTGCAAAAGTATGGGCACCTCAACATAAAAGTGACATTAATATTCCGTAGATCCTCCTTTTGCAAAAATAACAGCCTCTAGTCGCTTCCTGTAGCTATTAATGAGTTCCTAGATCCTGGTTGAAGGTATTTGTGACCATTCCTGTTTACAAAACAATTCCAGTTCAGTTAAGTTTGATGGTCGCCGAGCATGGACAGCCCGCTTCAAATTATCCCACAGATGGTCAATGATATTCAGGTCTGGGGACTGGGATGGCCATTCCAGAACATTGTAATTGCTCCTCTGCATGAATGCCTGAGTAGATTTGGAGCAGTGTTTTGGATCATTGTCTTGCTGAAATATCCATCCCCTGCGTAACTTCAACTTCGTCACTGATTCTTGCACATTATTGTAAAGAATCTGCTGATACTGAGTTGAATCCATGCGACCCTCAACTTTAACAAGATTCCCGGTGCCGGCATTGGCCACACAGCCCCAAAGCATGATGGAACCTCCACCAAATTTTACTGTGGGTAGCAAGTGTTTTTCTTGGAATGCTGTGTTTTTAGCCTCCATGCATAACGCCTTTTTGTATGACCAAACAACTCAATCTTTGTTTCATCAGTCCACAGGACCTTCTTCCAAAATGTAACTGGCTTGTCCAAATGTGCTTTTGCATACCTCAGGCGACTCTGTTTGTGGCGTGCTTAGCGAAACAGCTTCTTTCGCATCACTCTCCCATACAGCTTCTCCTTGTGCAAAGTGCGCTGTATTGTTGACCGATGCACAGTGACACCATCTGCAGCAAGATGAGGCTGCCGGTCTTTGGAGGTGGTCTGTGGATTGTCCTTGACTGTTCTCACCATTCTTCTTCTCTGCCTTTCTGATATTTTTCTTGGCCTGCCACTTCTGGGCTTAACAAGAACTGTACCTGTGTTCTTCCATTTCCTTACTATGTTCCTCACAGTGGAAACTGACAGGTTAAATCTCTGAGACAACTTTTTGTATCCTTCCCCCTGAAAAGCTCTGATGAATAATCTTTGTTTTCAGATCATTTGAGAGTTGTTTTGAGGAGCCCATGATGCCACTCTTCATAGGAGAATCAAATAGGAGAACTACTTGCAAGTGGCCACCTTAAATACCTTTTCTCATGATTTGATACACCTGGCTATGAAGTTCAAAGCTCAGTGAGGTCACAAAACCAATTTAGTGCTTCAGGAAGCCAGTAAAAAGTAGTTAGGAGTGTTCAAATCAAGAAAATGATAAGGGTGCCCATACTTTTGCACCGGTCGAATTTTGTTAAAATGCAGATTGCACATTTTCTGTTAGTACAAGAAACCTCATTTGAATCCAGAAATATAACTGAGTCCATCAGTAATTAGATATATGAAACTGAAATAGCTGTTGCAAATACCAAAATTATTATAATGAAAAAAGGTTAACATTAATAGGGGTGCCCAAACTTTTACATATGACTGTAACTACTATAATACTGCCCCCTATGTACAAGAATATAACTACTATAATACTGCCCCCTATGTACAAGAATATAATTACTATAATACTGCTCCTATATACAAGAATATAACTACTATAATACTGCTCCTATATACAAGAATATAACTACTATAATACTGCCCCTATGTACAAGAATATAACTACTATAATACTGCCCCTATGTACAAGAATATAACTACTATAATACTGCCCCCTATGTACAAGAATATAACTACTATAATACTGCCCCCTATGTACAAGAATATATCTACTATAATACTGCCCCCTATGTACAAGAATATATCTACTATAATACTGCCCCCTATGTACAAGAATATATCTACTATAATACTGCCCCTATGTACAAGAATATAACTACTATAATACTGCCCCCTATGTACAAGAATATAACTACTATAATACCGCTCCTATGTACAAGAATATAACTACTATAATACTGCTCCTATATACAAGAATATAACTACTATAATACTGCTCCTATATACAAGAATATAACTACTATAATACTGCCCCTATGTACAAGAATATAACTACTATAATACTGCCCCCTATGTACAAGAATATATCTACTATAATACTGCCCCTATGTACAAGAATATAACTACTATAATACTGCCCCCTATGTACAAGAATATAACTACTATAATACTGCCCCCTATGTACAAGAATATAACTACTATAATACCGCTCCTATGTACAAGAATATAACTACTATAATACTGCTCCTATATACAAGAATATAACTACTATAATACTGCTCCTATATACAAGAATATAACTACTATAATACTGCCCCTATGTACAAGAATATAACTACTATAATACTGCCCCCTATGTACAAGAATATATCTACTATAATACTGCCCCTATGTACAAGAATATAACTACTATAATACTGCCCCCTATGTACAAGAATATAACTACTATAATACTGCTCCTATGTACAAGAATATAACTACTATAATACTGCTCCTATATACAAGAATATAACTACTATAATACTGCTCCTATATACAAGAATATAACTACTATAATACTGCTCCTATATACAAGAATATAACTACTATAATACTGCCCCTATGTACAAGAATATAACTACTATAATACTGCCCCCTATGTACAAGAATATATCTACTATAATACTGCCTCTATGTACAAGAATAGAACTACTATAATACTGCCTCTATGTACAAGAATATAACTACTATAATACTGCCCCCTATGTACAAGAATATAACTACTATAATACTGCCCCTATGTACAAGAATATAACTACTATAATACTGCCCCCTATGTACAAGAATATAACTACTATAACACTGCTCCTATGTACAAGAATATAACTACTATAATACTGCCCCCTATGTACAAGAATATAACTACTATAACACTGCTCCTATGTACAAGAATATAACTACTATAATACTGCCCCTATGTACAAGAATATAATTACTATAACACTGCCCCCTATGTACAAGAATATAACTACTATAATACTGCCCCCTATGTACAAGAATATAACTACTATAATACTGCCTCCTATGTACAAGAATATAACTACTATAATGCTGCCCTCTATGTACAAGAATATAACTACTATAATACTGCTCCTATGTACAGAATATACAGTCATATGTAAAAGTTTGGGCACCCCTATTAATGTTAACCTTTTTTCTTTATAACAATTTTGGTTTTTGCAACAGCTATTTCAGTTTCATATATCTAATAACTGATGGACTCAGTTATATTTCTGGATTCAAATGAGGTTTATTGTACTAACAGAAAATTTGCAATCTGCATTTTAACAAAATTTGACCGGTGCAAAAGTATGGGCACCTCAACATAAAAGTGACATTAATATTCCGTAGATCCTCCTTTTGCAAAAATAACAGCCTCTAGTCGCTTCCTGTAGCTATTAATGAGTTCCTGGATCCTGGATGAAGGTATTTGTGACCATTCCTGTTTACAAAACAATTCCAGTTCAGTTAAGTTTGATGGTCGCCGAGCATGCACAGCCCGCTTCAAATTATCCCACAGATGGTCAATGATATTCAGGTCTGGGGACTGGGATGGCCATTCCAGAACATTGTAATTGCTCCTCTGCATGAATGCCTGAGTAGATTTGGAGCGGTGTTTTGGATCATTGTCTTGCTGAAATATCCATCCCCTGTGTAACTTCAACTTCGTCACTGATTCTTGCACATTATTGTCAAGAATCTGCTGATACTGAGTTGAATCCATGCGACCCTCAACTTTAACAAGATTCCCGGTGCCGGCATTGGCCACACAGCCCCAAAGCATGATGGAACCTCCACCAAATTTTACTGTGGGTAGCAAGTGTTTTTCTTGGAATGCTGTGTTTTTTAGCCGCCATGCATAACGCCTTTTTGTATGACCAAACAACTCAATCTTTGTTTCATCAGTCCACAGGACCTTCTTCCAAAATGTAACTGGCTTGTCCAAATGTGCTTTTGCATACCTCAGGCGACTCTGTTTGTGGCGTGCTTAGCGAAACAGCTTCTTTCGCATCACTCTCCCATACAGCTTCTCCTTGTGCAAAGTGCGCTGTATTGTTGACCGATGCACAGTGACACCATCTGCAGCAAGATGAGGCTGCAGGTCTTTGGAGGTGGTCTGTGGATTGTCCTTGACTGTTCTCACCATTTTTCTTCTCTGCCTTTCTGATATTTTTCTTGGCCTGCCACTTCTGGGCTTAACAAGAACTGTACCTGTGTTCTTCCATTTCCTTACTATGTTCCTCACAGTGGAAACTGACAGGTTAAATCTCTGAGACAACTTTTTGTATCCTTCCCCCTGAAAAGCTCTGATGAATAATCTTTGT
This sequence comes from Dendrobates tinctorius, assembly GCF_039654945.1. NCBI lineage: Eukaryota > Metazoa > Chordata > Amphibia > Anura > Dendrobatidae > Dendrobates > Dendrobates tinctorius. Next base: position 2,156,535 of record NW_027361991.1, on the reverse strand, counting down.
TTTCAGATCATTTGAGAGTTGTTTTGAGGAGCCCATGATGCCACTCTTCATAGGAGAATCAAATAGGAGAACTACTTGCAAGTGGCCACCTTAAATACCTTTTCTCATGATTTGATACACCTGGCTATGAAGTTCAAAGCTCAGTGAGGTCACAAAACCAATTTAGTGCTTCAGGAAGCCAGTAAAAAGTAGTTAGGAGTGTTCAAATCAAGAAAATGATAAGGGTGCCCATACTTTTGCACCGGTCGAATTTTGTTAAAATGCAGATTGCACATTTTCTGTTAGTACAATAAACCTCATTTGAATCCAGAAATATAACTGAATCCATCAGTAATTAGATATATGAAACTGAAATAGCTGTTGCAAATACCAAAATTATTATAAAGAAAAAAGGTTAACATTAATAGGGGTGCCCAAACTTTTACATATGACTTTAACTACTATAATACTGCCCCCTATGTACAAGAATATAACTACTATAATACCGCTCCTATGTACAAGAATATAACTACTATAATACTGCTCCTATATACAAGAATATAACTACTATAATACTGCTCCTATATACAAGAATATAACTACTATAATACTGCCCCTATGTACAAGAATATAACTACTATAATACTGCCCCTATGTACAAGAATATAACTACTATAATACTGCCCCCTATGTACAAGAATATATCTACTATAATACTGCCCCTATGTACAAGAATATAACTACTATAATACTGCCCCTATGTACAAGACTATAACTACTATAATACTGCCTCCTATGTACAAGAATATAACTACTATAATACTGTTCCTATATACAAGAATATAACTACTATAATACTGCCCCTATGTACAAGAATATAACTACTATAATACTGCCCCTATATACAAGAATATAACTACTATAATACTGCCCCTATATACAAGAATATAACTACTATAATACTGCCCCTATGTACAAGACTATAACTACTATAATACTGCCTCCTATGTACAAGAATATAACTACTATAATACTGTTCCTATATACAAGAATATAAGTACTATAATACTGCCCCTATGTACAAGAATATAACTACTATAATACTGCCCCTATATACAAGAATATATCTACTATAATACTGCCCCTATATACAAGAATATAACTACTATAATACTGCCCCTATGTACAAGACTATAACTACTATAATACTGCCTCCTATGTACAAGAATATAACTACTATAATACTGTTCCTATATACAAGAATATAACTACTATAATACTGCCCCTATGTACAAGAATATAACTACTATAATACTGCCCCCTATGTACAAGAATATAACTACTATAATACTGCCCCCTATGTACAAGAATATAACTACTATAATATTGCCCCCTATGTACAAGAATATAACTACTATAATACTGCCCCTATGTACAAGACTATAACTACTATAATACTGCCTCCTATGTACAAGAATATAACTACTATAATACTGTTCCTATATACAAGAATATAACTACTATAATACTGCCCCTATGTACAAGAATTTAACTACTATAATACTGCCCTGTATATGTTGGTGTGCTTATTTTATTGTAAATAAAGATAAACGGGGTGCTCACTGTTTTATATTTGGTGCTCAGAGGTAAAATTCGATACTAAATATAATGCAAAAACCTCGGCACACAATCAAATGAAACTCAGATGAATATGAATATAGACCAAAGTTTATTGATTCCAAAATATCATAAAGACCAATATTCCACAGGAAAAAATTCCACAGAAAAAAATTTGACGTTTCGGCTATAGCGCCTTTTTCAAGAACTTATCTGTAGAGTAAATAATACATGCACTCATTACATAAGAGATATAAAGTCAGGTACTAATCATATATAAAAAAATAAATTGTAATTAACACAAAATGAAGACTCAATACATCGAGTAACATATCCATTGAAATAATCAATATGGACCCAGAATAATACCTGTGGAAATAATAATCCATGGACATCAAAGTCAGATTCATCATACATGTCACTTAAGTGTGGAATGCCTTATGAGAAAAAAAGAAAAATCATATTGAATAATTTTCAATTTGATACCCAAAACATAGTGCGTCACCAGAAAGAATTTACCAGGTGTACAATGTAATATATAAAAGAGTAATACACCCCATATAAATGATTGCAAAAAGAATCCTAATCACATTCTTATTCCATGTGAACAATTGCAAAAAATTGCAAAAGAACATCCTGATAGAAATGCATTGTGCGTACCATGAATATACTTTACAATATATGAAAGTGCTATACTCCACGTAAATAGCTGCAAAAAAAGTGCAAAAAAAAAAGGGAGAATCCTGATCCAAACATGGTGCGCTCTATAAACATCCCTAATCCCGATATAACCTGATCCATGCATACCTATTTCAAAGTCCGTGGATTGCATGCACGTGCTCCATGGTGACCCGTGCGGTATGGCCTGTCTCTGCCCTGAGAGATCCCGGCTCTTATATCGGAGAGGCTAAAGACTTCCGGGGTAAGAGTCAGTGCCAACAAAGAGAACTGCGCATGCGCCGTCGGCGTATACCGGAAAAAGCCGAAGTGAAAAGCCGAATGGTAGTGACGAAAGCAGGCTTACAGGTGAATGCCATACTAGAACAAGGAACTGCTATAAAAGAAGAGAGAATTTGAAGCCGCCACCATCATCCGTCATATCAGGATAAGGATCATTTCCCCCGTGCATTATCAAACTAAAAAAGAAAAGACAAAAAAAGTTTAATTAAGAACATATGAAAAAATAAAAGGCATATGGAAAGACTATGATAATTATTTCCACCAGTATTTTAGTACCAAAAGTAGGAAAAAATAAAAAATAAAAGAAAAAGCATAACCAACATTGTATACACTGGAGGAGAACCACAAGTTATTTAGAAAAACCTTGTAATATAAATAATGTATAATAATATATATATATATAATAGACAGGGTGAGACGGTCATGGACAGTCCAAAAATACTACCCAAATTGAATATAACTAGACTAACATCCGATTTCATATTCTCTATTTAACCCTAATGGTGTCAGGGTCTGTAAAGTATGAATCCAAAAGGATTCTCGCTCCTTCAATCTTTTAATCCTATCACCCCCTCTTCTAGATGTTGGCACCCAGTCAATGACTTGGTACCTCAATTGTGCCACCGAATGCCCACATGATATAAAGTGGGCCGGAATCGGTAATAAAGTCCTTCCACATCTAATAGTGGATTTATGTTGGGAAATGCGGTCGCGGATATGTTGGGTGGTCTCCCCAACATATCCGAGACCGTATGGGCACTTAATAAGATATACGACAAAAGAAGAGTCGCATGTGAAGTATCCATTGATGGAAAAACGACGACCTGTACGGGGATGGGTAAAGGTATCTCCTTTCATCACATTTGAACACTGTAAGCATCCCAAACAAGGAAAAGTGCCCTTACGTGATGTAGTCAAAGTTTTCTGGATCATCTCCTTCTTACCAGAGCCGACATCAGCTCTAACTAAAAGATTCCTAATATTATTAGATCTCTTATAACACATAAGGGGTCTAGACATAAACTCAGGGATACTGGGATATGAATTTTTCAATACATCCCAATGTCGTAATACACAACCTTTAATGAGAGTGCTATAGGGATGGAAAGTGCTAACAAATGCTAACTTAGCGGTCTTCTCTCTTTGGGGAGAGGATAACCTTGATTGTTCTAAAATCTGAACTGGAAAACCCCTTTTACGAAAACGTGTCTCCATTTCTTGATGTCTCAACATTCTAGTAGATGGATCAGAAACGATCCTATCTATTCTTACATGTTGTGATTTTGGTAACGCACGCTTCACATGTCGTGGGTGACTGCTGTCAAAATGAAGTAAACTATTTTTATCTGTGGGTTTTACGTACAAATCCGTACCAATAGAGCCATCAGAATTAATAAAAACAAGAGTATCCAGGAAATTAATCGAATGGAAGTCATAATGTAGAGAAAAAGTAAGACCCACAATATGTGTATTGAGTTTATTGAAAAACTCTAAAAGAGTGTCAACACCCCCCGTCCAAATCATAAAAACGTCATCGATATAACGCTTCCAATACGTAGCATAAGATATAAATAGAGGATCCCCGTATATGAAGGATTCCTCAAAATGCGACATATAGATATTGGCATAGGGGGGTGACACACTCGACCCCATGGCCGTTCCTCTGTTCTGAATATAAAATTGATCTTCAAAAAGAAAAATTTTTTTTGTCAAAATCAAGGTAAGAAGATCCTTGAAGAATTCAATCTGGTCATCTGAAAAAGCTGTTTTAACAGACAGAAATGTTACCATAGCTGCAATGCCTTCATTATGTGTAATGCTCGTATACAAGCTATTAACATCAAGTGTAACCAATATAGTGTTGGCGGTCAAGGGACCCACAGATTGGATACTAAAAAGAAAATCTGAAGTGTCCTTAATATAGGATTTAATAGAGGGTACATAAGGTGTAAGGATTTTTTCTAAAACTATGGACAATGGTGAGAGCACTGAATCTGTGGAGGCGACTATGGGTCGTCCTGGTGGTTTCATTAGATTCTTATGAACCTTAGGTAAGGTATAAAAAACCGGTATGGTAGGATTGTGATTAACCAAAAACTCTCCCAACTTCGAATCTATAGTTCCCATTTGACAATAAAAGTCAACAAGATTTTTTATCTTTTTTACAATCTCAAAAGAAGGATTGTTAGAAATGGGAGTGTACGTCTCAGGATCACTCAACTGAGATAAAATCTCCATAACATAATATGAACGGTCCATTATCACAATCGCCCCACCTTTATCAGCAGGCTTTATTATTAAATTCTTATTGTCTTTTAAATTGACTTTCAGAGCAAAACGCGGAGGGGGAAACGGCGGAGCAACAGACCAACAGAGAATGACCACGAGATCCCAGGTACGGACCCTGAAGAGAGTATAGTATACAATATTTCATCTGTATGTCTCTTTCCAGCTGAGATGACTCTCTTCCTTTGAGATTGTAAAAAAGATAAAAAATCTTGTTGACTTTTATTGTCAAATGGGAACTATAGATTCGAAGTTGGGAGAGTTTTTGGTTAATCACAATCCTACCATACCGGTTTTTTATACCTTACCTAAGGTTCATAAGAATCTAATGAAACCACCAGGACGACCCATAGTCGCCTCCACAGATTCAGTGCTCTCACCATTGTCCATAGTTTTAGAAAAAATCCTTACACCTTATGTACCCTCTATTAAATCCTATATTAAGGACACTTCAGATTTTCTTTTTAGTATCCAATCTGTGGGTCCCTTGACCGCCAACACTATATTGGTTACACTTGATGCTAATAGCTTGTATACGAGCATTACACATAATGAAGGCATTGCAGCTATGGTAACATTTCTGTCTGTTAAAACAGCTTTTTCAGATGACCAGATTGAATTCTGCAAGGATCTTCTTACCTTGATTTTGACAAATTTTTTTTTCTTTTTGAAGATCAATTTTATATTCAGAACAGAGGAACGGCCATGGGGTCGAATGTGGCACCCCCCTATGCCAATATCTATATGTCGCATTTTGAGGAATCCTTCGTATACGGGGATCCTCTATTTATATCTTATGCTACGTATTGGAAGCGTTATATCGATGACATTTTTATGATTTGGACGGGGGGTGTTGACACTCTTTTAGAGTTTTTCAATAAACTCAATACACATATTGTGGGTCTTACTTTTTCTCTACATTATGACTTCCATTCGATTAATTTCCTGGATACTCTTGTTTTTATTAATTCTGATGGCTCTATTGGTACGGATTTGTACGTAAAACCCACAGATAAAAATAGTTTACTTCATTTTGACAGCAGTCACCCACGACATGTGAAGCGTGCGTTACCAAAATCACAACATGTAAGAATAGATAGGATCGTTTCTGATCCATCTACTAGAATGTTGAGACATCAAGAAATGGAGACACGTTTTCGTAAAAGGGGTTTTCTAGTTCAGATTTTAGAACAATCAAGGTTATCCTCTCCCCAAAGAGAGAAGACCGCTAAGTTAGCATTTGTTAGCACTTTCCATCCCTATAGCACTCTCATTAAAGGTTGTGTATTACGACATTGGGATGTATTGAAAAATTCATATCCCAGTATCCCTGAGTTTATGTCTAGACCCCTTATGTGTTATAAGAGATCTAATAATATTAGGAATCTTTTAGTTAGAGCTGATGTCGGCTCTGGTAAGAAGGAGATGATCCAGAAAACTTTGACTACATCACGTAAGGGCACTTTTCCTTGTTTGGGATGCTTACAGTGTTCAAATGTGATGAAAGGAGATACCTTTACCCATCCCCGTACAGGACGTCGTTTTTCCATCAATGGATACTTCACATGCGACTCTTCTTTTGTCGTATATCTTATTAAGTGCCCATGCGGTCTCGGATATGTTGGGGAGACCACCCAACATATCCGCGACCGCATTTCCCAACATAAATCCACTATTAGATGTGGAAGGACTTTATTACCGATTCCGGCCCACTTTATATCATGTGGGCATTCGGTGGCACAATTGAGGTACCAAGTCATTGACTTGGTGCCAACATCTAGAAGAGGGGGTGATAGGATTAAAAGATTGAAGGAGCGAGAATCCTTTTGGATTCATACTTTACAGACCCTGACACCATTAGGGTTAAATAGAGAATATGAAACCAGATGTTAGTCTAGTTATATTCAATTTGGGTAGTATTTTTGGACTGTCCATGACCGTCTCACCCTGTCTATTATATATATTATTATACATTATTTATATTACAAGGTTTTTCTAAATAACTTGTGGTTCTCCTCCAGTGTATACAATGTTGGTTATGCTTTTTCTTTTATTTTTTCCTACTTTTGGTACTAAAATACTGGTGGAAATAATTATCATAGTCTTTCCATATGCCTTTTATTATTTCATATGTTCTTAAACTTTTTTTGTCTTTTCTTTTTTAGTTTGATAATGCACGGGGGAAATGATCCTTATCCTGATATGACGGATGACGGTGGCGGCTTCAAATTCTCTCTTCTTTTATAGCAGTTCCTTGTTCTAGTATGGCATTCACCTGTAAGCCTGCTTTCGTCACTACCATTCGGCTTTTCACTTCGGCTTTTTCCGGTATACGCCGACGGCGCATGCGCAGTTCTCTTTGTTGGCACTGACTCTTACCCCGGAAGTCTTTAGCCTCTCCGATATAAGAGCCGTGATCTCTCAGGGCAGAGACAGGCCATACCGCACGGGTCACCATGGAGCACGTGCATGCAATCCACGGACTTTGAAATAGGTATGCATGGATCAGGTTATATCGGGATTAGGGATGTTTATAGAGCGCACCATGTTTGGATCAGGATTCTCCCTTTTTTTTTTGCACTTTTTTTGCAGCTATTTACGTGGAGTATAGCACTTTCATATATTGTAAAGTATATTCATGGTACGCACAATGCATTTCTATCAGGATGTTCTTTTGCAATTTTTTGCAATTGTTCACATGGAATAAGAATGTGATTAGGATTCTTTTTGCAATCATTTATATGGGGTGTATTACTCTTTTTTATACATTACATTGTACACCTGGTAAATTCTTTCTGGTGACGCACTATGTTTTGGGTATCAAATTGAAAATTATTCAATATGATTTTTCTTTTTTTCTCATAAGGCATTCCACACTTAAGTGACATGTATGATGAATCTGACTTTGATGTCCATGGATTATTATTTCCACAGGTATTATTCTGGGTCCATATTGATTATTTCAATGGATATGTTACTCGATGTATTGAGTCTTCATTTTGTGTTAATTACAATTTATTTTTTTATATATGATTAGTACCTGACTTTATATCTCTTATGTAATGAGTGCATGTATTATTTACTCTACAGATAAGTTCTTGAAAAAGGCGCTATAGCCGAAACGTCAAATTTTTTTCTGTGGAATTTTTTCCTGTGGAATATTGGTCTTTATGATATTTTGGAATCAATAAACTTTGGTCTATATTCATATTCATCTGAGTTTCATTTGATTGTGTGCCGAGGTTTTTGCATTATACTTACTTTATTGTAAGCCAGCAGTGCTGATGTCGGCCCCTAGTCCGGTTGTTCAGGTCTTATCCTTACTTGTGCATGTCGACAAGGTTAGATTTGATTGGTTGCCATGACTGACACCGCTCTTCGTATTAGTATGTGTCACTTACGCGGCTGTAGATTTTTCCCGTAAACCTTGTACTTTTCTTAGCAGTAATTGAAGGCAGCTAAATAATTGCCTCCATTTGCTTTTTACAGAGAAACAGGAACGGAAACAGACAACGCTCTCCATATAGCACATTTCCACACAAGGCCGCCGCCGCCGCGATGCTCACTTAAAGGATGATTCCATCTATTTGTGAATCTCATGCCGCACGATCTGAACCACAAGTCAGCCATCTGCCATACGAATGACGTCCGCCAGGCAGGATCTTAAAGGGACAGGCCGTTCTTATGCCATCAAAGGGTCACGTATGTGCAACATTGGCTCACCACTTGCTAAAAGCAAGCAAAGATCTTACAAGGAATGCTTTTATTCCCCATGCATTCATAATCTAAGTACCCAATACACCAGGTCCTACTTGGTTCCATTTTCTTTTTTTGCCATATATCGAGCTGTAAGGATCTTGTCAGCCGGCTTTTCTGTGTAATCTGAGAGCAGCTTGATGTAGGGTCTGAGACCCTAATTCCAGCAATGTGTCACTTATTGGGCTGCATGTTGGAGTTTCAAAAATCACTGCTGGACTAGTTATTCTCCTGCACTGTGTAACCTCGCCCCCACCACAGATTAGCTGCTTTCTGTGTACACTGCATAGGCAGAAAACTGCCAGTCAATGGTGTGGGCGGGGTTATACAGAGATCAGCATTCCACGATCTGCTGCGGAGAAAACCATGATTGTATGAAGACTACAGCAAGCAGCCCAGTAAATGATGCATTGCTGTAATCAGGGTCTCTGTCTCTACCTCATGTTGCTTTCAGATTACATAGCAAGAACCCGATGACATAATACCTTTAAAGGATATAGACACATTTAAGGACACCATATATACTTTTTTTTAATGGCTGAAGAATGAGTTAACTGAGATTCTATCAGTGAGTTCGCTCTGACTGTAAAGGGTCGTACAAAATGAGGGAATAACCTCCAATCTACAATAAAGAGATTGCTGGGGGCCAGATCAATCTCGAAAAGTAGGAATCTGAAAAGTTGTGTGTGAATGAAGCGGGAGTCTATCCTATGCCCATCCATCCATTCTTAACGGGGAGACTTGAGCTCGGCTACACACTAAGAATGAATGGTGCCAGTGTGCATGGCCGACCGCCGCTCCATTCCCACAAAGCTTTGCGGAGCACATTGTCCTCAGCAGTTAGACCCCCAGGAATCGGGAAGTCATTTCCCATCCTAGGGATAGAGGATTATTTCCAAACTTGAGATAAACTCTTTTAAATGGGTTATCTTCCTCTTTCGGGGCTTCTCTCACCTGATGTAGGAACACAAGAACTGAACTCTGCGGTCACAAATCAGCTGAGAAAAGAAACACTCTCCAGCTCCCTGACAGAATCTCAGTTACCTCACTGCTTAGCCAGCAATACAAAGTGCAACTTAGATGCTATAGAAAACGAACGATACAAAATGTTTAATGAAGAAAAAATGGTTTTAATCAAAAGCGTCCATATCCTTTAAGCAACACAACCAGATTTCTTTAAAGTCTTCCTTAAAGGGGTTGTTTTAAATTTCTATTTTCAAGAGTGCAGCATTCTCTTGCCTCCCTGGGTAGAATAGTGTGCTCCTGAAGGTTGATAGTTTGAACCACTGGCAAGACATCACGAGTGGCGTACCTCCCTGACCGGGATCTCACAAGCCAGCTCCCCGAGAGGGAACTCGCAAAAGCCAGCTCCCCGAGAGGGAACTCGCAAAAGCCAGCTCCCCGAGAGGGAACTCGCAAAAGCCAGCTCCCCGAGAGGGAACTCGCAAAAGCCAGCTCCCCGAGAGGGAACTCGCAAAAGCCAGCTCCCCGAGAGGGAACTCGCAAGCTAGATCTCTGGGAGGTGGCTGTTAACTTTGGCAATAAGATGTAAGCTAAAATTCAAAGTTCCGCCATTCTTGAGAATGGACAGATAAAGTGAAATTGCAACTTTATCCATTTATGAGACAGCTCTTTTAACTGAAGTGCTGTCCTTTGGACACCCCCCTCGGGGGCTCCTATAGCCAAGTGGATCAGGGGCCTAGTTCCTCACCAACTGCAAGAAATAAGGGTCTCTGAGATCACCACACTGACACGGGGGGGAGGCAGCCAGAGACTAACAGAACCCACATTTATTTTAGAAGCTCCCACGGGCTAGATATTTTTTGAAAAATTGTAGCATCGATCAAAGTGATCAGTCCTGGTCCTGACATTTCGACTTGAATGAGAAGCAACGTATGGGCCAAAAACGAGTAAGGAAGCACAGACACCCAAAGATGTTTCTATGAGTAACTACAGGACGAACCTACAGTCCAGGGTCCTTAATGATGCCTTACACCGGTCTCCCACATTCAAAAATACAGATCAGAGTATGGACCGCTATGTACGGACCGCCCGCGCGAGTGTCCTGACCTGAACTCAACAACCTCTTAGGAATATGAGATTTATGTCCAGGGCACAAGACCCACGTCCAGTCTGATGACGTTCCATCATTAATGGCCGTGCTTAGACGGAGATCACAAACCCGTAGTGACGTCACAGCGGCTTCTCCTATGGATTGAGGTCAAAAACTTCTCCCACAGAGACCACCGACAGCAGCTACACGTATTTTTCTATAGATGTTATAAGTCTGAGATGAGTGGATCAGTGGTGGATCCGTTAACAGAACCTTTTGTGAATGGTGGACGCTTCTTTGACGATGACCGGGCAGAAACCAGTACCGTTATCTCAGAAACCAAAAATTCTTAATTTCTTTCCATTTGGGAAGTGACCGGTGTCATGTCATGTATTATAGTGTACTTATAGAAAATTCAGCGCTGCACACGGCTACAGCACCAAAACCATTTGCCCCCCGAGGAAGCTGACGCGAAACGCGCGTCGGGGCACTTCTCCACCCCAGGTATACACATGGCAGTTTGCCATTTACAGATTTTGATTATGGGTTTTTATACTAGTGGCCAAATATGCGGTCATGGGGGTTTTCATCCTACACATGGGCATTTGTGCAATTATATGGATGGGTGCAACTTTGTTTGATAATGATTGCCTTATATATATATGCAACCATTCCTCCAGGGTTTTTTTTGAATACATATATGTACTTTAGATGGCTATCATATAACATACTATAACTCTTGCTGCTACAATTTTTGCTGCTATTTTGAATGAAAAATAATTAGGTATCATGCATTGTCTTTGCACATGGCACTTTATTTCATACTTTTTGTAACCCATATGGTGGTTGCTTCATCTCAATTTGAGAGAGGTTACAGTTGCAACATTGCACATATTACTTGTAGCTTTATATTAATATTTTCTGGCTAAGGAATTTTTTTCTCTCAAATTTTTGAGGTCTACAACCGCTGTCTGCGAACTTGCGCTTATATGACCTACTGTTAAATTATGGGTTACATTTAAACATCCCTATTGAAAACATGTTTTTCTTCATTTCTGCCCATATATATATATATTAGTGTATATCTACAGGGTGGTGGTCACACCTGTTTGTTTCTTCTCTTTGTATATGCTATTAGCTCAATAAAATTATTGTATTTATTCCATTGGTATGCACCTTTTTCTTTTTTCTTGGGTATTTATGTTATTTAAGAAGGGCGAAATTTAGCGACCGGTTTTTTGGATTCAAAACCATAGTAAGTACAACCGAGCCAACAACACAGCCAGCACTTTGTTCGATAAATCATAGATTTTACCTGGAAACCATCAACAAGCAGTTGCTGCTGATTTTTCTATTCCAATTAGGAATCTATAAAGTGAAAAATGTCAAATATTTAGAAAGTTATCAACTTGGCTAATCTTGCACAGCAGGGTCGGAGAACCTCTGGACCACGGGCCATAAACATCATTTAGTCAGGCCTCCTGGTAGGTTCTCGGGGACCCAGTGCTGGGGTCAGAGGACATGTTTTGAAAGCCATTGGCCCTTTAATTTATCCTTACAATGCGAGTACATGCACATAACATTCACTCCTGAACACATCGGCGGATTATGTCCTGACGCTGGGCAGTGTCAGTATCAGGATGTTCTCTGAGGGAGGTGTCAATGCGCTCCAGTCCAAGCGTCTCCCGTGCAACGCAGATGCGCCAGCATCAACCCATGTGCAACGCAGATGCGCCAGCATCAACCCATGAGCAATGTAGACGCTCCAGCGACTCCCGTGTGCAATGTAGACGCTCCAGCGCCTCCCGTGTGCAATGTAGACGCTCCAGCGCCTCCCGTGTGCAATGTAGACGCTCCAGCGCCTCCCGTGTGCAATGTAGACGCTCCAGCGCCTCCCGTGTGCAATGTAGACGCTCCAGCACTTTCCATGTGTAACGTAGATGCGCCAGTGTCTCATGTGTGATGTAAATGATTCACTGTCTCCTATGAGTGATATAGACGCTCCACTGACTCCTATGTGTAATGTACACTGGGTGAGAAAAGTATTCAGGCCCCTTTATATTTTTCACTCTGTTTTATTGCAGCCATTTTGTAAATTCAAAAAAGTTAAATTTTTTTTTCTCATTAATGTACATTCTGCACCCCATGCTACAATTCTGTCTCTGAGCTCCTTGGCCAGTTCCTTTGGCCTCATGATTCTCATTTGGTCTGACATGCACTGTGAGCTGTGAGGTCTTATATAGACAGGTGTGCGCCTTTACAAATCAAGTCCTATCAGTTTAAATACACACAGCTGGACTCCAATGAAGGAGTAGAACCATCTCAAGGAGGATCACAAGGAAATGGACAGCATGTGACTTACATATGAGTGTCTGAACAAAGGATCTGAATACTTATGACCATGTGATATTTCAGTTTTTCTTTTTTAATAAAATTTGCAAAAATTTCTACATTTCTGTTTTTTTAAGTCAAGACATGGTGCAGAGTGTACATTAATGAGAAAAAAAATGAACTTTTTTTGAATTTACCAAAATGGCTGCAATGATATAAAGAGTGAAAAATGTAAAGGGGTCTGAATACTTTCTGCACCCACTGTAGATGCTCCTGCGTCTCCTATGTGAGGTCTATGTTTCAATCTCAGTGTTTCCTATGTGAGATGAATTCATCCACAGTGAGGAGAACCATGCTGGGAATAACTTACTGCTCCGAGCTCTTTTCAGAACTCATCACAAAGAATCGACTACTCCAGACCAAAGCAACCAAGGAAAAAAGCAACAATTACCATCACCCCTCACCAAAGAGAAAAAGCTCCACCGTCACATTAGGGAGGAGTAAATGTTTGACCAAATACAGCAGGGAAAATTACACATTTATCATTTTATACCTCTCCTGATCGCAGTTGATTTTGACTTTCGTAGGAGGAGTCTTTGAGAAGAAACTTTTAGCATTTTTAATGCATCGTTATTTTACCTTTGCGTAAAACTTTGCGTGGTTAGAGAACAAAAGAATCTACAAATTCTATCTGGAAACCGTCATCAAGTTGCTGTTCACAGATCTGTAACTCCACAGCATATACATTTGTAGAGTTGGGAGAGCTGCGCGGTGGAGACATTGTATAGAGGTCACAATTTTTCTGACTGTTTCCAGTTACCAAAGATAACAGGATGGTCAAATGTGTTACGCCAACATAGCCCGGGTGTCTTAGCGGACCTCCCCCCCACCTCCTGATAACACCCAGCAAACCTGCACACGTCTGGAGGAACTAACGTGAAGCGGGGGTCAGTTAGCAGCACTCATGTTTTATTCCAGAAGTTCATGTGGTGGTGGGGATGAGTGGGGGGGTGTCATGAACGCCTCGTCGAAACGGCGCCGAGAGGGAAAAGTGATCCTCCTGCCATCCAGAATGCTTTTCGGATAATTCAGCAAGTGAGATTCAGAGGAGAAACAGCAGAGCCCATCACCAAAAATATAAAGATATATAAAAAATTAAAAAAAAAAAAATCAGAATCACATGCCGCAACAGACTGTGTACAAAAAAGTGTTAACATTAGGTGTCCCTATGCGTTTTGGAGGGCGGGGGGAAGGAAGGAGCTGATTGAAAAGTGCAATTGGTCCCTTTCATCTCTGCATAGAGACTGTAAAAACAAAAAATACAAGCAGCTACGCACAGACAGACACAGGGCTATGGCGGAGTGTGTGCGCGTGTGCCGCTCCAGGACACAGGAGATCCTGCAGTGATTGTACAGAGGTGGGGGGAATGTCAGCGAACTCTGCGGGAAGGAAATGTAAAATGTTTGGGTAAAAAAAAAAAAAAAGATGCAGGGGGTTTCCCCTGTATCAAGCCAGTCCCATTTCTTCTAGAACGCTGCGCGGCGACTCATCCTCCTGCAGAGACAGAATACGAGGGTCAGACACAAGCACCAGACCCCCCGCCCACAACTCCCATCATATAGCTACCGCAGAATAGTGAGTGCAGCTCTGGGGTATAATACAGGATGTAACTCAGGATCAGTAATGTAATGTATGTACACAGCGACTGCAACAGCAGAATAGTGAGTGCAGCTCTGGGGTATAATACAGGAGGTAACTCAGGATCAGTAATGTAATCTATGTACACAGTGACTGCACCAGCAGAATAGTGAGTGCAGCTCTGGAGTATAATACAGGATGTAACTCAGGATCAGTAATGTAATGTATGTACACAGTGACTGCACCAGCAGAATAGTGAGTGCAGCTCTGGAGTATAATACAGGATGTAACTCAGGATCAGTAATGTAATGTATGTACACAGTGACTGCACCAGCAGAATAGTGAGTGCAGCTCTGGGGTATAATACAGGATGTAGCTCAGGATCAGTAATGTAATGTATGTACACAGTGACTGCACCAGCAGAATAGTGAGTGCAGCTCTGGAGTATAATACAGGAGGTAACTCAGGATCAGTAATGTAATGTATGTACACAGTGACTGCACCAGCAGAATAGTGAGTGCAGCTCTGGAGTATAATACAGGATGTAACTCAGGATCAGTAATGTATGTACACAGTGACTGCACCAGCAGAATAGTGAGTGCAGCTCTGGAGTATAATACAGGATGTAACTCAGGATCAGTAATGTAATGTATGTACACAGTGACTGCACCAGCAGAATAGTGAGTGCAGCTCTGGAGTATAATACAGGATGTAACTCAGGATCAGTAATGTATGTACACAGGGACTGCACCAGCAGAATAGTGAGTGCAGCTCTGGGGTAGAATACAGGATGTAACTCAGGATCAGTAATGTAATGTATGTACACAGTGACTGCACCAGCAGAATAGTGAGTGCAGCTCTGGAGTATAATACAGGATGTAACTCAGGATCAGTAATGTAATGTATGTACACAGTGACTGCACCAGCAGAATAGTGAGTGCTGCTCTGGGGTATAATACAGGATGTAACTCAGGATCAGTAATGTAATGTATGTACACAATGACTGCACCAGCAGAATAGTGAGTGCAGCTCTGGGGTATAATACAGGATGTAACTCAGTATCAGTAATGTAATGTATGTACACAGTGACTGCACCAGCAGAATAGTGAGTGCAGCTCTGGAGTATAATACAGGATGTAACTCAGGATCAGTAATGTAATGTATGTACACAGTGACTGCACCAGCAGAATAGTGAGTGCAGCTCTGGAGTATAATACAGGATGTAACTCAGGATCAGTAATGTAATGTATGTACACAATGACTGCACCAGCAGAATAGTGAGTGCAGCTCTGGAGTATAATACAGGATGTATCTCAGGATCAGTAATGTATGTACACAGTGACTGCACCAGCAGAATAGTGAGCGCAGCTCTGGGGTATAATACAGGATGTAACTCAGGATCAGTAATGTAATGTATGTACACAGTGACGGCACCAGCAGAATAGTGAGTGCAGCAGCCGAAGTGCTGTGTGTACTGAGGCTCCGCAGCAGCTGAGGTATTATGAAGCTCTGCAGCATAATATAAATAGGCATTCTTGGGGTGGATGTCTCCTATGACTGTGAGGGTCTGCATATCCTGTTTGTTGGGGGTCCGGATAACACCCAGAATGAGGGTCCATGACGTCTCCACTGTGTTTTCCCGTCATCGCCCTGTGGCTACCGATCAGCGCCTGGCTCCTGCCGTCCCCATAATCATTAATAAGCCCCGGTTTTACCATTTATCACTGATGGCCCCTCTCCTCGCCCCATAGATCATCATCATCACCACTGCCTTTATTTCCCCCTGTCCTATGAGTCTGTGGCGCCCCCACCCTACCGCGGATCATTAATGCTTCTCCTTCCCATTCATCATCTTATACAAGCTGTGAATGGCGCACACACCTGATCCGCCGCCGCTTGTCCCCCACTACTGAGGCTCGGCCCCCCACTCTATATAATCCCCCACCTGCTCTCGCTTGTAATCTCCCCACAACACACACTATCTCCCTCCCACTCTATCTCCAGTGTGGAAATTTCTTGCGATGAAAGTGAGTGGGTGGGAGTCAGTGAGCTGTGACAGGACAAGAGATGGGTGATTCATCCACTGCAGAGAAAGGGGTGGGGGAGCGCGAGCAAGCGAGGGAGACACAAAGGAAACTAAAGACACCAGTGTAACAAGTGAGCGAGACACACCGAGACTGACGCGAGAGGGGCCGACAGACGGCGGGCGCGAGGGGCCGACAGACGGCGGGCGCGAGGGGCCGACAGACGGCGGGCGCGAGGGGCCGACAGACGGCGGGCGCGAGGGGCCGACAGACGGCGGGCGCGAGGGGCCGACAGACGGCGGGCGCGAGGGGCCGACAGACGGCGGGCGCGAGGGGCCGACAGACGGCGGGCGCGAGGGGCCGACAGACGGCGGGCGCGCGGGCAGGAGACGGCGGGGACGGCGGGCGCGCGGGCAGGAGACGGCGGGCGCGCGGGCAGGAGACGGCGGGCGCGCGGGCAGGAGACGGCGGGCGCGCGGGCAGGAGACGGCAGGAGACGGCGGGCGCGCGGGCAGGAGACGGCGGGCGGAGGGGCAGGGGGCGGCGGGCGCGCGGCCGGAGGGGCAGGGGGCGGCGGCCGGAGGGGCAGGGGGCGGCGGCCGGAGGGGCAGGGGGCGGCGGCCGGAGGGGCAGGGGGCGGCGGCCGGAGGGGCAGGGGGCGGCGGCCGGAGGGGCAGGGGGCGGCGGCCGGAGGGGCAGGGGGCGGCGGCCGGAGGGGCAGGGGGCGGCGGCCGGAGGGGCAGGGGGCGGCGGCCGGAGGGGCAGGGGGCGGCGGCCGGAGGGGCAGGGGGCGGCGGCCGGAGGGGCAGGAGACGGCGGGCGGAGGGGCAGGAGACGGCGGGCGGAGGGGCAGGAGACGGCGGGCGGAGGGGCAGGAGACGGCGGGCGGAGGGGCAGGAGACGGCGGGCGGAGGGGCAGGAGACGGCGGGCGGAGGGGCAGGAGACGGCGGGCGGAGGGGCAGGAGACGGCGGGCGGAGGGGCAGGAGACGGCGGGCGGAGGGGCAGGAGACGGCGCGCGCGCGGGCGGAGGGGCAGGAAACGGAGGGAGCGCGGAGATTCAGGAAAGAGTGTAGGGGGGGACAACGAAGGAGGGGGGGACAAGGAAGGGGGTGGGAGGGGGAAGGGGTGGGAGAGTGGGGAAGACAAAGAAAAGGGGAGATAGAGAGGTGTGCCAGGCGAGGGAAGAACAAAAAAATAGGGTGGAGGCGGCTGGATTTCAGAGAAGTTCCAGTATTCATGAAAGGTAGGCAAAAGTAAGGAAGTCTCACCTCCTGTAGCATATCTGACTGCTCTATTGCCTTCAGGACGCTCTTCTTGGATGTGTCCTGGATTTCGCCTCCCATCAAAAATTCATCAAGGATAAAATACGCTTTCTCAAAGTTAAATATGATGTCCAGCTCACACACCTGTAAGGGGACACACAGGGCGGGGTGTCAGTGCATGTGCATCATCATGTTTTGACTGAGGGTGGACATGAAGACTCATAAGACAATAGGATTTGTATACAAAGAACAGTGGGTGTGTCACCAAAATTACTTTAACAAAAGTAACTTAAATATAATTGTTTTTGAAGAAGCAAAGAAAATCTAAGAAATTGCTGCAAATATATTCTTGTACATAGGGGCAGTATTATAGTAGTTATATTCTTCTACATAGGAGGAGTATTATATAGTAGTTATATTCTTGTACATAGGGGGCAGTATTATAGTAGTTATATTCTTGTACATAGGGGCAGTATTATAGTAGTTATATTCTTGTACATAGGGAGCAGTATTATAGTAGTTATATTCTTGTACATAGGGAGCAGTATTATAGTAGTTATATTCTTGTACATAGTAGTATTATAGTAGTCATATTCTTGTATATAGAGGACAGTATTATAGTAGTTATATTCTTGTACATAGGGGCAGTATTATAGTAGTTATATTCTTGTACATAGGGGGCAGTATTATAGTAGTTATATTCTTGTACAAAGGGGGCAGTATTATAGTAGTTATATTCTTGCACACAGGGGGCAGTATTATAATAGTTATATTCTTGTACATAGGGGGCAGCATTATAGTAGTTATATTCTTGTACATAGGGGGAGTATTATAGTAGTTATATTCTTGTACATAGGGGGCAGTATTATAGTAGTTATATTTTTGTAAATAGGGGCAGTATTATAGTAGTTATATTCTTGTACATAGGGGCAGTATTATAGTGGTTATATTCTTGTACATAGGGGGCAGTATTATAGTAGTTATATTCTTGTACATAGGGGCAGTATTATAGTAGTTATATTCTTATACATAGGGGCACTATTATAGTAGTTATATTCTTGTACATAGGGGGCAGTATTATAGTAGTTATATTCTTGTATATAGAGGACAGTATTATAGTAGTTATATTCTTGTACATGGGACAGTATTATAGAAGTTATATTCTTGTACATAGGGGGCAGTATTATAGTAGTTATATTCTTGTACATAAGGGGCAGTATTATAGTAGTTATATTCTTGTACATAGGGGGCAGTATTATAGTAGTTATATTCTTGTACATAGGAGCAGTATTATAGTAGTTATATTCTTGTAAATAGGGAGCAGTATTATAGTAGTTATATTCTTGTACATAGGAGCAGTATTATAGTAGTTATATTCTTGTACATAGGGAGCAGTATTATAGTAGTTATATTCTTGTACATAGGGAGCAGTATTATAGTAGTTATATTCTTGTACATAGGGGGCAGCATTATAGCAGTTATATTCTTGTACATACGAGGCAGTATTATAGTAGTTATATTCTTGTACATAGGAGCAGTATTATAGTAGTTATAGTCTTGTACATAGGGGCAGTATTATAGTAGTTATATTCTTGTACATAGGGGCAGTATTATAGTAGTTATATTCTTGTACATAGGGGGCAGTATTATAGTAGTTATATTCTTGTACATAGGGGGCAGCATTATAGTAGTTATATTCTTGTACATAGGGGGCAGTATTATAGTAGTTATATTCTTGTACATAGGGGGCAGCATTATAGTAGTTATATTCTTGTACATAGGGGCAGTATTATAGTAGTTATATTCTTGTACATAGGGGGCAGCATTATAGTAGTTATATTCTTGTACATAGGGGCAGTATTATAGTAGTTATATTCTTGTACATAGGGGCAGTATTATAGTAGTTATATTCTTGTACACAGGGGGCAGTATTATAGTAGTTATATTCTTGTACACAGGGGGCAGTATTATAGTAGTTATATTCTTGTACACAGGGGGCAGTATTATAGTAGTTATATTCTTGTACACAGGGGGCAGTATTATAGTAGTTATATTCTTGTACACAGGGGGCAGTATTATAGTAGCTATATTCTTGCACACAGGGGGCAGTATTATAATAGTTATATTCTTGTACATAGGGGGCAGCATTATAGTAGTTATATTCTTGTACATAGGGGCAGTATTATAGTGGTTATATTCTTGTACATAGGGGGCAGTATTATAGTAGTTATATTCTTGTACATAGGGGCAGTATTATAGTAGTTATATTCTTGTACATAGGGGGCAGTATTATAGTAGTTATATTCTTGTACATAGGGGCATATTATAGTAGTTATATTCTTGTACATAGGGGGCAGTATTATAGTAGTTATATTCTTGTACATAGAGGGCAGTATTATAGTGGTTATATTCTAGTACATAGAGGGCAGTATTATAGTGGTTATCTGTAACAAATATGTAGGGGATATATCTCATGGCTGGGCACTGCCTTTTCTCAGGCCATACAGCCAGAAGTGCAGATAGTGGGCAGTGTTGTACATGGAGGGTAGCATTCTGTGATGTAAACCTCTGTCAGGCTTTCATGTGCAGGCTGAGATTGCTGATCAGGTTCACCAGTGGAGTGTGCGCTAATCCTTAGCAGGAGGTATTTTTTTTTCTTTTTTAAGATAAATATGGGGGATGGGTGCAGCGTCCACCTCCAGTTTATTACTAAGCCCCCTCTGGCTGAGCGTGTCTGGCAGAGAAACTTACGCTGCCGAAATACTTGTCCAGCAGCTCCACATATCGGTGGATCAGCTCCAGGGTCAGCAGCTCGTTGTCCTGATCTTCCACGGCGCAACAGAAATACAGGCTGGCGTATCTAGGAGAGAGAAGGGTGAGAAGTGCCAGGAGAGAGCCGTGCTGATATGCTGGGGGTCCCATCACCCTACATCAGAGGGGCAGTGTTACAGGTCTGCAGCCCCCTTGTCCCTTCCAGCACGGCCATGAGAGCGCACCAGTCATCAGAGGATCCCGGGCACCAGAGCTTGTAGTTTGTAACTTCCACTTCTACTTTTTGTTTTTACTCTTGCCGTTGACTGATCTGTGTGGTTAGCCGCAGTTATATTTTACATTGATAGATTGGACTTTATCAGGCGAGCATCCCAAGGAGGGGATAACTCAATGACAGCTGGGGGTCCGGCTGGCCAGAGCCCCCAGTGGCTCCGATATAGATGACGGTGCTGCACATCCTCGGCCTCCGCGCCATTCATCATCTATGGGAATAGCCCCGTGCAGGGCTCGGCTAATCCAGCAGTACCGTAGACAATGAATGGAGCATAGGCAGAGTGGTCATTGAGAATCCCCCCCGCAGTAGTGGACTCATGGCAGCATCACCTTCTCTGGACAAGCATCTTCCCCAGCAGTCCCGACTTTTGGCCACACTCACCGCTTATAGACCACCTTGAGGTCCTTCCACTCCAGGAAGCTGCACATTTTGGGTTTGCGGCTGAGCACGGTCTGCATCAGGTCCCGCACCAGCTTCTTCTTCTCCCTCTCGGAGGTGGCCACGTACCACTTCTGTAAGCGCAGCTTCCCCTGCCGGCTGAACAGCAGCATAAACCGCATCTGTGGAGGAGGGAGGCGAAGAGTGTGAGAGCTGCGTCCTCTGCTGGACCATGAGCAGTACTGCAGACAATTCATTTACTGCCCTCTGCTGGATGATCAGTAGTAGCGCATGTTTCATTTAAAATATCAGACTGGTGCAATCTGATTGTATGATCAGGACAATGTCAGGAATACATGTGCTTAATTCTTTAATACACAAAATCCAACAAATCGACAAGTCTCCTGGATTAAAGGCCTTCTTCTGTAGAGTGTTATACACTGGCTCTACAGGGTGACAGCAGGCAGCGGTCATCATGACTTGGCATTCATTTGTGGTGCTGTACAACAACTCCCAGCATGCAGAGGACATTGCTCTAATTGAGAAGTGGTGGTGCTGGCAGTTTTACCTTATGCAATTTCCTATCTCCCAGCCCCTGCCCGAATCAGATATGCTGCTCTCTGTTACCAGCCATGCTATCACTACTCTGTATTTCAGCTCGTCCAATGCGCCATGTAGCAGCTCCACCCCAGCTGTCACAGAAAGTAAGGAGCACAACTAATCACTGCCCAACTCATCTATGCAGTGTTATTGGTGTCCACGCTGAGATACAGGGTCTACACCGCATTATGGGGGTCCACGCTGAGATACAGGGTCTACACCACATTATGGGGGTCCACGCTGAGATACAGGGTCTACACCGCATTATGGGGGTCCACGCTGAGATACAGGGTCTACACCACATTATTCGGGTCCACGCTGAGATACAGGGTCTACACCAAATTATTTGGGTCCACGCTGAGATACAGGGTCTACACCGCATTATGGGGGTCCACACCGCATTATGGGGTCCACGCTGAGATACAGGGTCTACACTGTATTATGGCGGGGTCCACGCTGAGTTACAGGGTCTACTCTATTATGGCAGGGTCCACGCTGAGATACAGGGTCTACTCTGTATTAAGGCAGGGTCCACGCTGAGTTACAGGGTCTACACTGCATTATGGGGGCCCACGCTGAGATACATAGTGGTCCACACAGTATAATGGGCCCCACATAGTGCTCCACACAGTATAATGGTCCCCACATAGTGCTCCACGCAGTATAATGGGCTCCACATAGTGCTCCACACAGTATAATCTGCAACCTGCAAAAAAACCTACAAAAATAATGTCCAACACTTCTGATAGCAAAATTAACCCCGAAGTCATTAGACTTCTCCCACTATATCTGCACTCTGAAATATTCTGAGACAGAGCATAAAGAGACCGAACTAGTAAGGGACAAAAAGCCAATTGGCAAAATACTGATAAAGAGTGGAAATTCAGCACAGCCCCCAGCTGGGGCTGGCTGACCACACAAAAAAACTGAACAGACCAACAAAATCAAGTGTGAACATTAGCAGAAAAACTTAGCTTTAGATGACTGGAACAGAGCTGAAAACCAAGAGCTGACAAGCCAGAAGGAATCACCAGCAACTGAATAGGGCGTCGGCTGTCTTAAATCCAATCTGAGACTCCTGAGATCCAATCGTCATCCTCAATCTCAGGTGGCAGATCTCCACCGATCAAATCAGCCTCTCTACCTCCTGTTACCACCAGAGGGAGTCTGGAAGGGGAACTCACAACAGGGCCCCACATAGTGCTCCACACAATATAATGGGCTCCACATAGTGCTCCACACAGTATAATGGGCTCCACATAGTGCTCCACACAGTCTAATGGGCTCCACATAGTGCTCCACACAGTCTAATGGGCTCCACATAGTGCTCCACACAGTCTAATGGGCTCCACATAGTGCTCCACACAATATAATGGGCCCCACATAGTGCTCCACACAGTCTAATGGGCTCCACATAGTGCTCCACACAGTCTAATGGGCTCCACATAGTGCTCCACACAGTCTAATGGGCTCCACATAGTGCTCCACACAGTCTAATGGGCTCCACATAGTGCTCCACACAGTCTAATGGACCCCACATAGTGCTCCACACAGTCTAATGGGCCCCACATAGTGCTCCACACAGTCTAATGGGCCCCACATAGTGCTCCACACAGTCTAATGGGCCCCACATAGTGCTCCACACAGTATAACGGGCCCCACATAGTGCTCCACACAGTATAACGGGCTACACATAGTGCTCCACACAGTCTAACGGGCCGCACAAAGTGCTCCACACAGTCTAACGGGCCCCTCATACTGCTCCACACAGTATAACGGGCTCCACATACGGCTCCACACAGTCTAACGGGCCCCACATAGTGCTCCACACAGTCTAACGGGCCCCACATAGTGCTCCACACAGTCTAACGGGCCCCACATAGTGCTCCACACAGTCTAACGGGCCCCACATAGTGCTCCACACAGTCTAACGGGCCCCACATAGTGCTCCACACAGTCTAACGGGCCCCACATAGTGCTCCACACAGTCTAACGGGCCCCACATAGTGCTCCACACAGTCTAACGGGCCCCACATAGTGCTCCACACAGTCTAATGGGCCCCACATACTGCTCCACACAGTCTAATGGGCCCCACATAGTGCTCCACACAGTCTAATGGGCCCCACATAGTGCTCCACACAGTCTAATGGGCCCCACATAGTGCTCCACTCAGTATAATGTGGTGATCATTCTATGATCATCATTTTACTGATTTTAGGAGTGTTGTCTTGTTGATCTGTATCATTCTCTTCTAATCGTCCAATGTGACAACACAGCATCTACTATACAATCGTCTAATTCTGTCTCCCTGTTTGTAACGGAAATCCTGCGTCGCTGATTGGTCGTGCCCGGCCAGGCGTGACCAATCAGCGACAGGCGCACGCCGTCCGTGAATTGGCGCAGAATTCGAACGACGCACACCACCCCTACCGTCGGGAGATCTGCGGCGCTAGCCGCTGACCTCCCGATGGTTGCCGTGGGTCATCTCCTGCCGCACGGAGGTCAGCGGCGACAGAGCCGGGAGATGACGGGCGCTAGCCTGATTGGCCGCGACCAATCAGCTATAGGTGCAGTCCGACCGTGAATTGCCGCGGGATTTGAACCACGCTTTTCTGATTGATCGCGCACGGCGACTTACCATGGAAAATCCTGTGTATTCATTGCATTATTCTTATATCTTCATAAATAAACTACATACATATTCTAGAATGCCCGATGCGTTAGAATCGGGCCACCATCTAGTTTAATCTTAATTGTCTATTTTCAGTAGGTCAAGAAACACAGACTATTGTGCGTATGAGCCTGGATATTGACTTTTGATTTGCGGTTAGCTGCAACTCATTGTACTACAATCTTTGTAAGACAGGAACTGAACAATAGGATGCTTTTTAATATGTTGATTACACATTGCACCAGATTGACTAGTTTGCTGACCTGCAAAACAGAAAAGGACAAGCTAGGCCGACCGATTAAATACTAAAACATTGAGAGTTAAACTCATCCCACCTCCCCCATGACCTGGGGATGATGGCAAGAAACACAAAAGTGGCTTGATGCAAAGGCCAGTACCCCAGAGAGACTTGGAAATACCCGGATTGCCCTGGAAATTCTGCTGGAGGGGCCTCCTATACAGAGAAGTATGTGGAACCGCACTCCTATATCAATCTCTAAGCGGAGGATTGTGACTCATCTCTCATTGCATTTACTCCATTACTGGACTGTATCTGTGTTCCCGGACTATTTTATCCTCCTCTGTGTGATGGATTGTTTTATCGACCTTTCGGTTTGCATGGAATAAAGGTTTTTTGGACTGTTCACTCATCTGTTGATTGTGTGATACCGGAGTACGACCCCGTGACAACTAGTGGCAGACGTGGGATCAACAGAACGCAACCCAATTTAGAACCACCCACAGAGTGAATACAGAAACTGGACCGTATCCGGTCTACAGGAGAGAGCCAAAGATCTGGGCCTGAATTACCAGGGACTGACTAAAGAGTCCTTAAGTCATTTACTGGTGGGTGCTAACCAGAAAACCTCCTTCCAGATGTCTAACGGACAATCACTGGAAACCGGGATCTCCATCCCAAAAAGCCAGTGGTTGGTATGGTACAAAGAAGAGATGGCGGCTCTGGGCTCAGGCGTCTCTCACGAGTATAAGGCGGAGACTGCTCGCCGAGCACAGCGGAGACAAGAAGGAATGGAGCCTGAAAGAGGGAGTAATGTGATTTGGAGTGTAAAACCAATGATCTGGGAGCCTATACGGATCACCCGGATGGACTTCAAGCCTCTTAATGCTTCTGGAGATGTGGAGGGGTTCTTCAAGGACTTTGAGAAGCAGTGTGCGGTGATAGGGGTGAACCACTCTGGCTTGTTAATGGGACTCCTGAACGGAAGCGTGGCGCAGGCGTACCGAAACATTGACTCACAGCAGAACCGTGATAACATTGTAAAATGGACTATTCTAGATTATCATACTATTAACCCAGACTCATACAGGGCACAGTTTTGAGATCTTCCACGCACCATGGGGGGGGAGATCGTTTAGGATGCATGTCCATTAGATCACCCAGGCATGTCGGAGTTGGCTGGAAGCGGAAAACGCCTTCACCGTGGAAGATGTTATACAGGCGTTTGTTGTAAAACAATTTCTTGCCAAGTGCCCCACAAATATGGGAATGGGTCCGAGAGCACACCTTGGATAGAGCTGCAGCCCTGGCCGATGATTCCCTTAGTCTCCGACCACAATGAAGGGGGCTTGTGGACAATAAAACACAGCCTGCTCCCGAGCTCTGGCTCCCTCCGGTTATATCTGCCCCTCCACCCAGCCGTAGGCCGATGACAATCATGCCTCACAAACCCGGGCCCCAACAGTTTCGACCACGACCTGGGGGAATCACAGAGAGATGTTATGGGTGCGGTCAACCTGGGCATCTGCAATCCAGCTGTCCCTCAAGGACTCGGAGGGAGCCCATGCACCCCTACCTCGTCTGGTGAACTTTGTGCACTCCATCTGGCCTGAGAAAGTTACAGTGTCATATTGTGGGCGCAGTTACCCGACTACAGGTCTTTCAAGCACCATGACATCCGGACTTCACCGGGGGGCAACCCACCATGACCCCTTCATCAGAATTGGTAAGCAATCCATCCCCAGCTACACTAGAAGAGTCTTTGGATAGCGAGGAGTTTAGAAGAGAAACAGGTGGTGGCACTACCTTGGCAGCCCTTAGGATAAGGGCAGGAACTGGGCATGTGGGAGATAATGGGGATGGCCTCACTCGAGAAAAGGGATTGTAATATCGCGTAACAAAGGTAAGTGACAAAAGCATTCCTGATGCAGTGACAAATCGTTGTCCCTCAGAAGTACAGGGCATAGCTAATCCAACTGGTCCATGAGATCCCTTTGGCTGGGCATCTAGGGGGGAAAATGGCTGAAAAGAAACTCACCCAAACAATTTACTGGCCTGGCATATCGCAGTCTGTAGCCCACTATTGCCAATGCGATGTGTGGCAGTGAATGGGGCATCCAGGAGCTCAACATAAGGTACCCCTGCCCGTAACTGAAAAACCATTTCAACGTGTAGCTGTGGACATCATAGGACCTCTGGATCACCCCAGCCAGTCGGGGAAAAAAAATACATCCTGACAGTGTGGACTATGCCACTTGGTATCCTGAAGCTGAGGCCCTGTCCACTATTAACAGCAGTAAACCTAGCTAAGGTTCTTGTTATCTTTACCCTGGTAGAGTTCTCTAGTGAAATATGATCGGATCAAGGGACTCTGTTCATGTCAGACCTAGTCCAGCACATTTGGCATACCTGTGGTATTCGAGCCATTTGCACCACCCCATACCACCCATGGACCAACGCATTATGTGAACACTTTAATGGAACCTTAAAAAACCATGTTGCAGGCTTTTGCGGACTTTTAAAAGAACTGGGAAAAAATACCTGCCATATCTTCTCTTTGCCTATCGGGAGGTTTCCCAAGAGTCCCCAGAATTCTCTCCCTTTCAACTTCTGTTTGGCTAGAAGGTGCCTGGGCCTCTCGCTCTTCTGAAGGAACACTGGGAGACATATCTCAGACACCGGAACGCCCGTCATTCCCGATGTCATAGAACTCCAGAGACTAAGTCTCGCATAGCTAGCTGCTTTGGCTAAAGAACACCAGCGAATGGCCCAGTCCAGACAAAAGACCTGGTATGACCGTAACGCCAGGACGTGGGAATATATGGAAGGACAACAGGTGCTCATGATTACTGCTTCCACTGCCAACAAGCTTCAATCGACGTCAGAAGGCCCTTATCAGGTTGTCAGAAGAATTACACTAACCACAGTATTGTCCTGGACCTTAGAGGTCGACGACAGAAGGCTGAAAGAATATCAGGACCGATCTCTGCATGTTCTAGCCAGCTGCCACAGCCCTAGTGATACCTCCGAGGAGGAGTATCTCCCCGATCTTCTCCAGGTCGCACAAGCAGTAAGATCCCTGGGAACAAGTGTCCCTGGGCTCCCATTTATCGGATATACAAAAGGACAATATTTTTTCCGTACTAAGACTGAGAGCTGCTGCTTTCTTCTCAAAGCCGGGGTGGACTACTCTCACCAACCACCATGTGGAAACCTACAGACAACGCCCCATGCAGTAGGCTGTTTATCAGGTTCCAGAAGCTGTTCAAGGCATCATAGAGAACTAGAGATGAAACAACTCCTGGGGCTCTCCTGTTGTCCTTGTCCTCCACCAATAGTGCCACTTACCCTATGTCCAGTATTGATGACCTATTGGATTGGCTAGCCAGTGCCCAATTTGTAACCATGCTAGACTTGAGCAAGGGGTACTGGCAGATACCCCTAACGGAGGATGCACGGGAGCGCCCGGCCTTAATTACTCCATTTGGGCTTTTTGAGTTCCTGGGAATGCCCTTCAGAATGAAAAATGTCCCCACTACTTTCCAGAGACTGGGAGATCGACTGTTAGAACAATGTCAGGACTTTACCTGTGCTCCCTTGGCATTGCCATTTTCAGCACAACATGGGAGGAACATCTTACACATCTGGGCATAGTGGAAGACCGTATCCTGACTGCAGTACTGACCATTCGCCCTGATAAATGCCAGTTGAGGATTGCTGCGTTACAGTCCCTTGGGTATAGTGTATGAGGTGACCCTGAGGTCTGGTGTAGACTCCAGACTAAAAAGCAGCTACTTGCTTTATGGAAACTGATGGCTACTATCGAAAATTTGTTTCTAAATTCAGCACTTTGACCAAGCCCCTAACCAAGATGATCTGCAAGAACATGCCTACAAATGTGACGTGGACGACTGAATGCGAGGATGCCTTTTCAGCAACAAAGACCGCCCTCATCCCGACTCCTGTCTTGGCCGCCCCGATTTTAAGAGCAGGTTCCTCGTGCATACAGATACATCCACCTTAGTGATCAGGGCAGTGATGGGGAGGACTATCCTATTGCTTTTACCAGTCAGAAAATATTGGATCAGGAAGTTGCCTGTGCCACCATTGAAAAGGAGTACCTTGCCATTGTATAGGCACTAAACAAAATTGCGGTCATATTTGTATGGCAGAGACTTTACATTTGTGACAGACCACAACCCGATCACATGGCTGAAAAGCATATCAGGGGACAATGGACGATTACTGCAGTCTAGATTGTCCTTACAACCCTACAGCTTCTCCATAAAATACAAACTGGGAAGCCAAGCCAGAACGCTGATGGACTGTCCCAACAAGAATAACCAGACTCCCTCAGGCCGACCTACCCATACCACTGTACAAGGAACGATCAACAGTTGAGCAATGTGGGCTAAAGAGAGGTGGCTAGAGGTTTGCGTAGACCTCATGGCATGCACAATTAAAAGGGGGAGAGGTTGTGATGAAGTGATATGGTGTGTGGGGTATCTTTCCAAGTTCATATTTTTAGTGATTTTAGGAGTGTTCTCTTCTTGATCTGTATCGTTCTATGTAACCCCTCTAATGTGAGGACACAGTAATCTTCATTATCCAGACGTCTATTTTCAGTATGTCAAGAAATACACAGGCTATTGTTTGTATGAGCTCGTTCGTATGAGCCTGGATATTGACTTTTGATTTGCTATTAGCGGTATCTCATTGTACTACCATCTTTGTAAGACAGGAACATACAGTAATTGAACAATAGATGTTTGTTAATATGTTGATTATACATTGCACCAGGTCAGCTAGTTTGTTGACCTGCAAAACAGAGGACAAACTAGGCCTATTGATTAAACAATCAAACAATGAGAGTTAAACACATCCCACCACCCCTCCTCCAACCTGTGGATGATGGCCTGAAACACAAATGTGGGTATAATAAAGAGAGATTGTCTATCCCCCTGAAAAGAGAGACAATATAGATCCTTTGTGGAATGCTGATGCCAAGGCCAGCCCCCCAGATTGCCCTGGAAAAACTGCTGGAGGAGCCTATATGGAGAATTATCTGGCGTCGCAATGCCATATTGATCTCTAAGTGGAGGATTGTGCCTCATCTCCAGGGGCTTTTATCCAGTAACTGGACTGAAGACGTGTTCCCGGACTATTTTATCCTCTGTGTGGTGGATTGTTTTGTGGACCTTTCAGTTTGCATGTAAAAAAGGTTCTTTGTACTGTTCACTCATCCGTCACTCTGCTGATTGTGTGATACTGGAGTAGGACCCAGGGAAACCACGTCTACACTGTATCATGGGAGTCTACACTGTATTATGGGGGACCACAGTGTATTACAGGGTCTACACTGTGCTACAGGGTCTGCATTGTATTATGGGGTCCTTGAGGAGTTACAGGGTCTACACTTTACTATGTGGGTCCACGCTGAGTTGCAGAGTCTAGACTGTATTATAGGGGCACACACTGTATTGTGGGGGTCCATACAGAGTTACAGGGTCTACACTATTATGTAGATCCACACTGAATTATGGGGGCCCACGCTGAGTTACAGAGTCTAGACTGCATAATAAGGGTCCAGACTGAGTTACAGGGTATACACTGTATTATGTGGGGTCTATACTGAGTTACAATGTCTACACTGTATTATGGTGGTCCACACTGAGTTACAGGGTATACACTGTATTATGGGGGTCCACGCTAAGTTGCAGAGTCTAGACTGTATTATAGGGGCACACACTGTATTGTGGGGGTGCATACAGAGTTACAGGGTCTACACTATTATGGAGATCCACACTGAATTATGGGGTCCATGCTGAGTTACAGAGTCTAGACTGCATTATAAGGGTCCCGACTGAGTTACAGGGTGTACACTGTATTATGTGGGGTCTATACTGAGTTACAAGGTCTACACTGTATTATGGTGGTCCACACTGAGTTACAGGGTATACACTGTATTATGGGGGTCCACGCTAAGTTGCAAAGTCTAGACGGTATTATGAGGGTCCACACTGAGTTACAGGCTTACACTGTATTATGGGGTCAGTTCTGGTATACAGGGTCTAACGCATTATGGGGCGTGCACTGTATCATGAGGTCTGTACTGATTTACTAGGTCTAAATTGTATTAAGGGAGTCTATGCTCTGATTGGGTTCACTGTGCATTATGGAGGTCCACGCTGAGTTAGGCTGTGTTCACACGTTGCATTTTTGCTGCTTTGTTTTCCACAGGCAAAAACCTGCTCTCTTGGCAGTAGAGAAATTGCTTACAAATAGCAAGATTTGCTGAATTTTTGCTGCGGCTTTTGTTGCGCACGCTGGTAAAGGTCAGTGGCCCCAAAGAACCAACAAAAACATGATTTACCATCTTCAGGCAAAAATGGATACCTGCGTTTTTGCACTTATTGCTTTCTGTGGGTGAAGAAAACACTGCAAAAACACTGAAAGAAGCGACTGCTGCAGCTCATAGGAACACACGAGTTCTCCATTTAAGTCAGGAAATAATGTGTGTGAGCGAGAGCTCTGAAACCTCAGACTTCGCTGGTCCTGTAAAACGCAACTTACAATTTGCATGAAAAAAACGCTGCAAAAAAACAAAGTGTGAACATAGTTTTACAGGGTATACACTGAGTTATGGGGTCTAAACTATATTGTGGGGGTCCATGCTCAATTAGTGTGTCTATACTTTATAATGGGGGCCCGCACAATTATAGAGTCTACGCTATACTAGGGAGGTCGGGTGAGTTACATGGTGTACACTGCATTATGAGGTCAGCACTGAGTTATGGGGGTCCATGCTGTATTAGTGACTTTATACTGTATACTGGGGTTCTGTGTTCAGTTATAGGGTCTGCTCTGCATTATGGGGATCCGTGGTGAGTTACTGGGGTCTGCCCTAAATTATGGGGTGTACAGTTTTATTGGGTCCACACTGAATTATGGGGTGTACACCTATTGGGTCAACGCTTTATTATAGGGGTCTGCATTGAATTATGGGGGATCTGTGCTACGTTACGGGATCTACATTGTATTATGGGGTCCACGCTGAGTTATTGGGGTCTGTGCCGAGATACATACTTACATTGTATTTTAGGGGTTTGCGCTGTATTACCAGAGTTCGATCTGTATCATTGGGGTCAATGCGGTATTATGGGGTCCTCACTTTATGGGGATCCATGCTCAGTTAAGCTGTGAATACTGTATTATGGTGGTCCAGGCTGTATTAGGGTCAACTTGGTATTATAGGCTCAGTTACAGGGTGTACACTGTATTATGGGGGTCTGAGCTGTATTATGGTGTCAACACTGTTATGGGCATCCTCACTAAGTTATGCCAAGTACACTGTGTTATGGAGGCCTGCGCTTCATTACAGGGTGTACACTAAATTAGGGGGCCCATGCTGCATTATGGGCGTCGACGCTGTATTAGGGGATCATTGCTCAGTTATGCGGTGTACACTTATTGGGGTATGCGCTAAATTACAGAGAGTACACTACATTATCGGGGTCCACGCTCAGTTATGGGGGTCAGCACTAAGTTACAGTGTGTATGACATTGGGGTTTGAGCACTATAATGGGGGTCCACGCTCAGTAAAAAGGTGTACACTTACTAGGGCTTACCCTGTATTATGGGGGTCCGCGCTGTGTGATGCCAATGTATTATGGGGGTCCGCGCTGTGTGATGCCGGTGTATTATGGGGTCCGCGCCGTGTGACGCCGACGTACACTGCATTATGGGGGTCCGCGCCGTGTGACGCCGGCGTGCACTGCATTATGGGGGTCTGCGCCGTGTGACGCCGGCGTACACTGCATTGTGGGGGTCCGCGCCGCGTGACGCTGCCGTACACTGCATTATGGGGGTCTGCGCCGCGTGACGCCGGCGTACACTGCATTATGGGGGTCCGCGCTGCGTGACGCCGGCGTACACTGCATTATGGGGGTCCGCGCTGCGTGACGCCGGCGTACACTGCATTATGGGGGTCCGCGCTGCGTAACGCCGGAGTACACTGCATTATGGGGGTCCGCGCTGCGTGACGCCGGCATACACTGCATTATGGGGTCCGCGCTGCGTGACGCCGGCGTACCCTGCATTATGGGGGGTCCGCGCTACGTGATGCCGGCGTACCCTGCATTATGGGGGGTCCGCTCTGCGTGATGCCGGCGTACACTGTATTATGGGGGTCCGCGCTGCGTGATGCCGGCGTACACCGTATTATGGGGGTCCGCGCTGCGTGGTGCCGGCGTACACTGTATTATGGGGGTCCGCGCTGCGTGATGCCGGCGTACACTATTATGGGGGTCCGCGCTGCGTGATGCCGTTGTACACTGTGTTATGGGGGTCTGCGCTGTGTGATGCCAGTGTACACTGTATTATGGGGTCCGCGCTGGGTGATGCCGGTGTATTATGGGGGTCCGCGCTGTGTGATGCCGGTGTACACTGTATTATGGGGGTCCGCGCTGTGTGATGCCGGTATACACTGTATTATGGGGGTCTGCGCTGTGTGATGCCGGTATACACTGTATTATGGGGTCCGCGCTGTGTGATGCCGGCGTACACTATTATGGGGGTCCGCGCTGTGTGATGCCGGTGTACACTGTATTATGGGGGTCCGCGCTGTGTGATGCCGGTGTACACTATTATGGGGATCCGCGCTGTGTGATGCCGGTGTACACTGTATTATGGGGGTCCGCGCTGTGATGCCGGTGTACACTGTATTATGGGGGTCCGCGCTGTGTGATGCCGGTGTACACTGTATTATGGGGGTCCGCGCTGTGTGATGCCGGGGTACACTGTATTATGGGGGTCCGCGCTGTGTGATGCCGGGGTACACTGTATTATGGGGGTCCGCGCTGTGTGATGCCGGCGTACACTGTATTATGGGGGTCCGCGCTGTGTGATGCCGGCGTACACTGTATTATGGGGGTTCGCGCTGTGAGATGCCGGCGTACACTGTATTATGGGGGTTCGCGCTGTGAGATGCCGGCATACACTGCATTATGGGGGTTCGCGCTGTGTGATGCCGGTGTACACTGTATTATGGGGGTTCGCGCTGTGTGATGCCGGTGTACACTGTATTATGGGGGTCCGCGCTGTGTGATGCCGGAGTACACTGTATTATGGGGGTCCGCGCTGTATGATGCCGGCGTACACTGTATTATGGGGGTTGGAGCTGTATGATGCCGATGTACACTGTATTATGGAGGTCCGCGCTGTGTGATGCCGGCGTACACTGTATTATGGGGGTCCGCGCTGTGTGATGCCGGCGTACACTGTATTATGGAGGTCCGCGCTGTGTGATGCCGGTTTACACTGTATTATATGGGGGTTCGCGCTGTGTGATGCCGGGGTACACTGTATTATGGGGGTCCGCGCTGTGTGATGCCGGCGTACACTATTACGGGGGTCCGCGCTGTGTGATGCCGGCGTACACTGTATTATGGGGGTTGGAGCTGTGTGATGCCGGCTTACACTGTATTATGGAGGTCCGCGCTGTGTGATGCCGGTGTACACTGTATTATATGAGGGTTCGCGCTGTGTGATGCCGGGGTACACGGTATTATGGGGGTCCGCGCTGTGTGATGCCGGCGTGCACTGTATTATGGGGGTACGCGCTGTGTGATGCCGGCGTACACTGTATTATGGGGGTTGGAGCTGTATGATGCCGATGTACACTGTATTATGGGGGTCCGCGCTGTGTGAGGTCGGCGTACACTGTATTATATGGGGGTTCGCGCTGTGTGATGCCGGGGTACACTGTATTATATGGGGGTTCGCGCTGTGTGATACCGGGGTACACTGTATTATGGGGGTCCGCGCTGTGTGATGCCGGCGTACACTGTATTATGGGGGTCCGCGCTGTGTAATGCCGGCGTACACTGTATTATGGGGGTCCGCGCTGTGTGATGCCGGCGTACACTATATTATGGGGGTTGGAGCTGTATGATGCCGGCGTACACTGTATTATGGGGGTTCACGCTGTGTGATGCCGGCGTACACTGTATTATGGGGGTTCGCGCTGTGAGATGCCGGCGTACACTGTATTATGGGGGTTCACGCTGTGTGATGCCGGCGTACACTGCATTATGGGGGTCCGCGCTGTGTGATGCCGGCGTACACTGTATTATGGGGGTTCGCGCTGTGAGATGCCGGCGTACACTGTATTATGGGGGTTCACGCTGTGTGATGCCAGTGTACACTATTATGGGGGTTCACGCTGTCTGATGCCGGTGTACACTATTATGGGGGTTCGCGCTGTGTGATGCCGGCGTACACTGTATTATGGGGGTCCGCGCTGTGTGATGCCGGCGTACACTGTATTATGGGGGTTCGCGCTGTGTGATGCCGGCGTACACTGTATTATGGGGGTTCGCTCTGTGAGATGCCGGCGTACACTGTATTATGGGGGTTCACGCTGTGTGATGCCGGTGTACACTGTATTATGGGGGTTCGCGCTGTGTGATGCCGGTGTACACTATTATATGGGGGTTCGCGCTGTGTGATGCCGGCGTACACTGTATTATGGAGGTCCGCGCTGTATGATGCTGGTGTACACTGTATTATGGGGGTTCGTGCTGTGTGATGCCGGCGTACACTTATGGGGGTCCGCGCTGTGTGATGCCGGCATACACTGTATTATGGGGGTCCGCGCTGTGTGATGCCGGCATACACTGTATAATGGGGGTCCGCGCTGTGTGATGCCGGCATACACTGTATTATGGGGGTCCGCGCTGTGTGATGCCGGCGTACACTGTATTATGGGGTCCGCGCTGTGTGATGCCGGCGTCAGGGTGGATAAAAATCTTGATTTTTTTAAAAAAATCAAAAAAATCAGATTTTTTTGATTTAAATCAGATTTTTTTGATTTAAATCATTTTTCTTTTCATAGACTTTAACCATCCCAGTAAAATGTCTGTTAAAAAAATAGGTTGTAAATTAATTGCCAGACTTACCACTAGTACTAGGCTCCTGGTGCATAAGAAGCTGTGGGGGTTCATTGACATTAGTTGTATCACTATCAACATCTTCATTTCCCTTCTGGTTGCAGTTTTCATAATGTGATTTCAAACGGCAAACAAGTCCTTGGATATCCTTTTGACAGTATTTGCACTTTGCTCTTGCACCTTTCTTTCCAAGATCTGCTGCTGGCATCTCAACAAAATGAACCCAAATAGGGTCTCTCTTACGACCTGCTGCCATGGCTCACACAGATCACTTATGAAGTTTGATTGTTACTACAGCCTGAGCCAAGCACTGCTGATGTTACTACAGCCTGAGCCAAGTACTGCTGACTATCCAACAAGTTTGGGCATGTCAACTGAATGCAGGGAAAAAGAAACTAAACCAAAACTGAAACCAAGCTAGAAGTGTGGAATTAAAGGGGCAGTATGAACAAAATGTGGAGGCTATTAATAGTTTATACAATTAAGACATGCTGCTTTTAAACACCTACCTATTGCCATATAGTAAAACAAAAAAGATTTTTACTTACTTTGGGGTCCCCCCCTCACCCTGGCTTTAGATCGTTGCCCCTAGTTTCGTCCGTGTAACTATGGGCGCACATGCACACTGCTCTCACTTCTCATTTTAATCGTGATTTATATTAAAAAAAAACCTTGTGATTTAAATCGATCCGATTTAAATAGAAAAAAATCTTTTGATTTAAATCGTGATTTAAATCATGATTTAAATCGGCGTGATTTAAATCAATCCACCCTGGCCGGCGTACACTGTATTATGGGGGTCCGCGCTGTGTGATGCCGGCGTACACTGTATTATGGGGGTCCGCGCTGTGTGATGCCGGCGTACACTGTATTATGGGGGTCCGCGCTGTGTGATGCCGGCGTACACTGTATTATGGGGGTCCGCGCTGTGTGATGCCGGCGTACACTGTATTATGGGGGTCCGCGCTGTGTGATGCCGGCGTACACTGTATTATGGGGGTCCGCGCTGTGTGATGCCGGCGTACACTGTATTATGGGGGTCCGCGCTGTGTGATGCCGGCTTACACTGTATTATGGGGGTCCGCGCTGTGTGATGCCGGCGTACACTGTATTATGGGGGTCTGCGCTGTGTGATGCCGGTGTACACTGTATTATGGGGGTCCGCGCTGTGTGATGTCGGTGTACACTGTATTATGGAGGTTCGCGCTGTGTGATGTCGGTGTACACTGTATTATGGAGGTTCGCGCTGTGTGATGCCGGTGTACACTGTCTTATATGGGGGTCCGCGCTGTGTGATGCCGGTGTACACTGTATTATGGGGGTCCGCGCTGTGTGATGCCGGCGTACACTGTATTATGGGGGTCCGCGCTGTGTGATGCCGGCGTACACTGTATTATGGGGGTCCGCGCTGTGTGATGCCGGCGTACACTGTATTATGGGGGTCCGCGCTGTGTGATGCCGGCGTACACTGTATTATGGGGGTCCGCGCTGTGTGATGCCGGCGTACACTGCGTTATGGGGGTCCGCGCTGTGTGATGCCGGCGTACACTTATGGGGGTCCGCGCTGTGTGATGCCGGCGTACCCTGTATTATGGGGGTCCGCGCTGTGTGATGCCGGCGTACACTGTATTATGGGGGTCCGCGCTGTGTGATGCCGGCGTACACTGTATTATGGGGGTCCGCGCTGTGTGATGCCGGCGTACACTGTATTATTGAGGTCCGCGCTGTGTGATGCTGGTGTACACTGTATTATGGGGGTTCGCGCTGTGTGATGCCGGCGTACACTTATGGGGGTCCGCGCTGTGTGATGCCAGCATACACTATTATGGGGGTCCGCGCTGTGTGATGCCGGCATACACTGTATTATGGGGGTCCGCGCTGTGTGATGCCGGCGTACACTGTATTATGGGGTCCGCACTGTGTGATGCCGGCGTACACTGTATTATGGGGGTCCGCGCTGTGTGATGCCGGTGTACACTGTATTATGGGGGTTCACGCTGTGTGATGCCGGCGTACACTGCATTATGGGGGTCCGCGCTGTGTGATGCCGGCATCACACAGCGCGTACACTATTATGGAGGTCCGCGCTGTGTGATGCTAGTGTACACTGTATTATGGGGGTTCGCGCTGTGTGATGCCGGCGTACACTTATGGGGGTCCGCGCTGTGTGATGCCGGCATACACTGTATTATGGGGGTCCGCGCTGTGTGATGCCGGCATACACTGTATTATGGGGGTCCGCGCTGTGTGATGCCGGCGTACACTGTATTATGGGGTCCGCGCTGTGTGATGCCGGCGTACACTGTATTATGGGGGTTCACGCTGTGTGATGCCGGCGTACACTGTATTATGGGGGTCCGCGCTGTGTGATGCCGGCGTACACTGTATTATGGGGGTCCGCGCTGTGTGATGCCGCCGTACACTGTATTATGGGGGTCCGCGCTGTGTGATGCCGGCGTACACTGTATTATGGGGGTCCGCGCTGTGTGATGCCGGCGTACACTGCGTTATGGGGGTCCGCGCTGTGTGATGCCGGCGTACACTTATGGGGGTCCGCGCTGTGTGATGCCGGCGTACCCTGTATTATTGGGGTCCGCGCTGTGTGATGCCGGCGTACCCTGTATTATGGGGGTCCGCGCTGTGTGATGCCGGCGTACCCTGTATTATGGGGGTCTGCGCTGTGTGATGCCGGCGTACCCTGTATTATGGGGGTCCACGCTGTGTGATGCCGGCGTACCCTGTATTATGGGGGTCCGCGCTGTGTGATGCCGGCGTACACTGTATTATGGGGGTCCGCGCTGTGTGATGCCGGCGTACACTGTATTATTGAGGTCCGCGCTGTGTGATGCTGGTGTACACTGTATTATGGGGGTTCGCGCTGTGTGATGCCGGCGTACACTTATGGGGGTCCGCGCTGTGTGATGCCAGCATACACTGTATTATGGGGGTCCGCGCTGTGTGATGCCGGCGTACACTGTATTATGGGGTCCGCACTGTGTGATGCCGGCGTACACTGTATTATGGGGGTCCGCGCTGTGTGATGCCGGCGTACACTGTATTATGGGGGTCCGCGCTGTGTGATGCCGGCGTACACTGTATTATGGGGGTCCGCGCTGTGTGATGCCGGCGTACACTGTATTATTGAGGTCCGCGCTGTGTGATGCTGGTGTACACTGTATTATGGGGGTTCGCGCTGTGTGATGCCGGCGTACACTTATGGGGGTCCGCGCTGTGTGATGCCAGCATACACTATTATGGGGGTCCGCGCTGTGTGATGCCGGCATACACTGTATTATGGGGGTCCGCGCTGTGTGATGCCGGCGTACACTGTATTATGGGGTCCGCACTGTGTGATGCCGGCGTACACTGTATTATGGGGGTCCGCGCTGTGTGATGCCGGTGTACACTGTATTATGGGGGTTCACGCTGTGTGATGCCGGCGTACACTGCATTATGGGGGTCCGCGCTGTGTGATGCCGGCATCACACAGCGCGTACACTATTATGGAGGTCCGCGCTGTGTGATGCTAGTGTACACTGTATTATGGGGGTTCGCGCTGTGTGATGCCGGCGTACACTTATGGGGGTCCGCGCTGTGTGATGCCGGCATACACTGTATTATGGGGGTCCGCGCTGTGTGATGCCGGCATACACTGTATTATGGGGGTCCGCGCTGTGTGATGCCGGCGTACACTGTATTATGGGGTCCGCGCTGTGTGATGCCGGCGTACACTGTATTATGGGGGTTCACGCTGTGTGATGCCGGCGTACACTGTATTATGGGGGTCCGCGCTGTGTGATGCCGGCGTACACTGTATTATGGGGGTCCGCGCTGTGTGATGCCGGCGTACACTGTATTATGGGGGTCCGCGCTGTGTGATGCCGGCGTACACTGTATTATGGGG
Organism: Dendrobates tinctorius; assembly: GCF_039654945.1. Lineage (NCBI taxonomy): Eukaryota > Metazoa > Chordata > Amphibia > Anura > Dendrobatidae > Dendrobates > Dendrobates tinctorius. The sequence continues at coordinate 2,116,839 of NW_027361991.1, read as the reverse complement.
GTCCGCGCTGTGTGATGCCGGCGTACACTGCGTTATGGGGGTCCGCGCTGTGTGATGCCGGCGTACACTTATGGGGGTCCGCGCTGTGTGATGCCGGCGTACCCTGTATTATGGGGGTCCGCGCTGTGTGATGCCGGCGTACCCTGTATTATGGGGGTCCGCGCTGTGTGATGCCGGCGTACCCTGTATTATGGGGGTCTGCGCTGTGTGATGCCGGCGTACCCTGTATTATGGGGGTCCGCGCTGTGTGATGCCGGCGTACCCTGTATTATGGGGGTCTGCGCTGTGTGATGCCGGCGTACCCTGTATTATGGGGGTCCGCGCTGTGTGATGCCGGCGTACCCTGTATTATGGGGGTCCGCGCTGTGTGATGCCGGCGTACACTGTATTATGGGGGTCCGCGCTGTGTGATGCCGGCGTACACTGTATTATTGAGGTCCGCGCTGTGTGATGCCGGCGTACACTGTATTATGGGGTCCGCACTGTGTGATGCCGGCGTACACTGTATTATGGGGGTCCGCGCTGTGTGATGCCGGCGTACACTGTATTATGGGGGTCCGCGCTGTGTGATGCCGGCGTACACTGTATTATGGAGGTCCGCGCTGTATGATGCTGGTGTACACTGTATTATGGGGGTTCGTGCTGTGTGATGCCGGCGTACACTTATGGGGGTCCGCGCTGTGTGATGCCGGCATACACTGTATTATGGGGGTCCGCGCTGTGTGATGCCGGCATACACTGTATAATGGGGGTCCGCGCTGTGTGATGCCGGCATACACTGTATTATGGGGGTCCGCGCTGTGTGATGCCGGCGTACACTGTATTATGGGGTCCGCGCTGTGTGATGCCGGCGTCAGGGTGGATAAAAATCTTGATTTTTTTAAAAAAATCAAAAAAATCAGATTTTTTTGATTTAAATCAGATTTTTTTGATTTAAATCATTTTTCTTTTCATAGACTTTAACCATCCCAGTAAAATGTCTGTTAAAAAAATAGGTTGTAAATTAATTGCCAGACTTACCACTAGTACTAGGCTCCTGGTGCATAAGAAGCTGTGGGGGTTCATTGACATTAGTTGTATCACTATCAACATCTTCATTTCCCTTCTGGTTGCAGTTTTCATAATGTGATTTCAAACGGCAAACAAGTCCTTGGATATCCTTTTGACAGTATTTGCACTTTGCTCTTGCACCTTTCTTTCCAAGATCTGCTGCTGGCATCTCAACAAAATGAACCCAAATAGGGTCTCTCTTACGACCTGCTGCCATGGCTCACACAGATCACTTATGAAGTTTGATTGTTACTACAGCCTGAGCCAAGCACTGCTGATGTTACTACAGCCTGAGCCAAGTACTGCTGACTATCCAACAAGTTTGGGCATGTCAACTGAATGCAGGGAAAAAGAAACTAAACCAAAACTGAAACCAAGCTAGAAGTGTGGAATTAAAGGGGCAGTATGAACAAAATGTGGAGGCTATTAATAGTTTATACAATTAAGACATGCTGCTTTTAAACACCTACCTATTGCCATATAGTAAAACAAAAAAGATTTTTACTTACTTTGGGGTCCCCCCCTCACCCTGGCGTTAGATCGTTGCCCCTAGTTTCGTCCGTGTAACTATGGGCGCACATGCACACTGCTCTCACTTCTCATTTTAATCGTGATTTATATTAAAAAAAAACCTTGTGATTTAAATCATGATTAAAATCATGATTTAAATCGATCCGATTTAAATAGAAAAAAATCTTTTGATTTAAATCGTGATTTAAATCGGCATGATTTAAATCAATCCACCCTGGCCGGCGTACACTGTATTATGGGGGTCCGCGTTGTGTGATGCCGGCGTACACTGTATTATGGGGGTTGGAGCTGAATGATGCCGATGTACACTGTATTATGGGGGTCCGCGTTGTGTGATGCCGGTGTACAATATTATGGGGGTCCGCGTTGTGTGATGCCGGCGTACACTGTATTATGGGGGTCCGCGCTGTGTGATGCCGGCGTACACTGTATTATGGGGGTTGGAGCTGAATGATGCCGATGTACACTGTATTATGGGGGTCCGCGCTGTGTGATGCCGGTGTACACTGTATTATGGGGGTCCGCGTTGTGTGATGCCGGCGTACACTGTATTATGGGGGTCCGCGCTGTGTGATGCCGGCGTACACTGTATTATGGGGGGTCCGCGCTGTGTGATGCCGGCGTACACTGTATTATGGGGGTCCGCGCTGTGTGATGCCGGCGTACACTGTATTATGGGGGTCCGCGCTGTGTGATGCCGGCGTACACTGTATTATGGGGGTCCGCGCTGTGTGATGCCGGCGTACACTGTTATGGGGGTCCGCGCTGTGTGATGCCGGCGTACACTGTTATGGGGGTCCGCGCTGTGTGATGCCGGCGTACACTTATGGGGGTCCACGCTGTGTGATGCCGGCGAACACTTATGGGGGTCCGCGCTGTGTGATGCCGGCGTACACTTATGGGGGTCCGCGCTGTGTGATGCTGGCGTACACTTATGGGGGTCCGCGCTGTGTGATGCCGGCGTACACTGTATTATGGGGGTCCGCGCTGTGTGATGCCGGCGTACACTGTATTATGGGGGTCCGAGCTGTGTGATGCCGGCGTACACTGTATTATGGAGGTCCGCGCTGTGTGATGCCGGCGTACACTGTATTATGGAGGTCCGCGCTGTGTGATGCCGGCGTACACTGTATTATGGGGGTCCGCGCTGTGTGATGCCGGCGTACACTTATGGGGGTCCGCGCTGTGTGATGCCGGCATACACTGTATTATGGGGGTCCGCGCTGTGTGATGCCGGCATACACTGTATTATGGGGGTCCGCGCTGTGTGATGCCGGCGTACACTGTATTATGGGGTCCGCGCTGTGTGATGCCGGCGTACACTGTATTATGGGGGTCCGCGCTGTGTGATGCCGGCGTACACTGTATTATGGAGGTCCGCGCTGTGTGATGCTGGTGTACACTGTATTATGGGGGTCCGCGCTGTGTGATGCCGGCATACACTGTATTATGGGGGTCCGCGCTGTGTGATGCCGGCATACACTGTATTATGGGGGTCCGCGCTGTGTGATGCCGGCATACACTGTATTATGGGGGTCCGCGCTGTGTGATGCCGGCATACACTGTATTATGGGGGTCCGCGCTGTGTGATGCCGGCGTACACTGTATTATGGGGTCCGCGCTGTGTGATGCCGGCGTACACTGTATTATGGGGGTTCGCGCTGTGTGATGCCGGCGTACACTGTATTATGGGGGTCCGCGCTGTGTGATGCTGGCGTACACTGTATTATGGGGGTCCGCGCTGTGTGATGCCGGCGTACACTGTATTATGGGGGTTCGCGCTGTGAGATGCTGGAGTACACTGTATTATGGGGGTTCGCGCTGTGTGATGCCGCTGTACACTGTATTATAGGGGTTCGCGCTGTGTGATGCCGGTGTACACTGTATTATGGGGGTTCGCGCTGTGTGATGCCGGTGTACACTGTATTATATGGGGGTTCGCGCTGTGTGATGCCGGTGTACACTGTCTTATATGGGGGTCCGCGCTGTGTAATGCCGGCGTACACTATTATGGGGGTCCGCGCTGTGTGATGCCGGCGTACACTGTATTATGGGGGTCCGCGCTGTGTGATGCCGGCGTACACTGTATTATGGGGGTCCGCGCTGTGTGAAGCCGGCGTACACTGCATTATGGGGGTCCGCGCTGTGTGATGCCGGCGTACACTTATGGGGATCCGCGCTGTGTGATGCCGGCGTACACTGTATTATGGGGGTCCGCGCTGTGTGATGCCGGTGTACACTGTATTATGGGGGTCCGCGCTGTGTGATGCCGGTGTACACTGCGTTATGGAGGTCCGCGCTGTGTGATGCCGGTGTACACTGTATTATGGGGGTTCGCGCTGTGTGATGCCGGTGTACACTGTCTTATATGGGGGTCCGCGCTGTGTGATGCCGGTGTACACTGTATTATGGGGGTCCGCGCTGTGTGATGCCGGCGTACACTGTATTATGGGGGTCCGCGCTGTGTGATGCCGGCGTACACTGTATTATGGGGGTCCGCGCTGTGTGATGCCGGCGTACACTGTATTATGGGGGTCCGCGCTGTGTGATGCCGGCGTACACTGTATTATGGGGGTCCGCGCTGTGTGATGCCGGCGTACACTGCGTTATGGGGGTCCGCGCTGTGTGATGCCGGCGTACACTTATGGGGGTCCGCACTGTGTGATGCCGGCGTACCCTGTATTATGGGGGTCCGCGCTGTGTGATGCCGGCGTACACTGTATTATGGGGGTCCGCGCTGTGTGATGCCGGCGTACACTGTATTATGGGGGTCCGCGCTGTGTGATGCCGGCGTACACTGTATTATTGAGGTCCGCGCTGTGTGATGCTGGTGTACACTGTATTATGGGGGTTCGCGCTGTGTGATGCCGGCGTACACTTATGGGGGTCCGCGCTGTGTGATGCCAGCATACACTATTATGGGGGTCCGCGCTGTGTGATGCCGGCATACACTGTATTATGGGGGTCCGCGCTGTGTGATGCCGGCGTACACTGTATTATGGGGTCCGCACTGTGTGATGCCGGCGTACACTGTATTATGGGGGTCCGCGCTGTGTGATGCCGGTGTACACTGTATTATGGGGGTTCACGCTGTGTGATGCCGGCGTACACTGCATTATGGGGGTCCGCGCTGTGTGATGCCGGCATCACACAGCGCGTACACTGTATTATGGAGGTCCGCGCTGTGTGATGCTAGTGTACACTGTATTATGGGGGTTCGCGCTGTGTGATGCCGGCGTACACTTATGGGGGTCCGCGCTGTGTGATGCCGGCATACACTGTATTATGGGGGTCCGCGCTGTGTGATGCCGGCATACACTGTATTATGGGGGTCCGCGCTGTGTGATGCCGGCGTACACTGTATTATGGGGTCCGCGCTGTGTGATGCCGGCGTACACTGTATTATGGGGGTTCACGCTGTGTGATGCCGGCGTACACTGTATTATGGGGGTCCGCGCTGTGTGATGCCGGTGTACACTGTATTATGGGGGTCCGCACTGTGTGATGCCGGCGTACACTGTATTATGGGGGTCCGCGCTGTGTGATGCCGGCGTACACTGTATTATGGGGGTCCGCGCTGTGTGATGCCGGCGTACACTGCGTTATGGGGGTCCGCGCTGTGTGATGCCGGCGTACACTTATGGGGGTCCGCGCTGTGTGATGCCGGCGTACCCTGTATTATGGGGGTCCGCGCTGTGTGATGCCGGCGTACCCTGTATTATGGGGGTCCGCGCTGTGTGATGCCGGCGTACCCTGTATTATGGGGGTCTGCGCTGTGTGATGCCGGCGTACCCTGTATTATGGGGGTCCGCGCTGTGTGATGCCGGCGTACCCTGTATTATGGGGGTCCGCGCTGTGTGATGCCGGCGTACACTGTATTATGGGGGTCCGCGCTGTGTGATGCCGGCGTACACTGTATTATTGAGGTCCGCGCTGTGTGATGCTGGTGTACACTGTATTATGGGGGTTCGCGCTGTGTGATGCCGGCGTACACTTATGGGGGTCCGCGCTGTGTGATGCCAGCATACACTGTATTATGGGGGTCCGCGCTGTGTGATGCCGGCATACACTGTATTATGGGGGTCCGCGCTGTGTGATGCCGGCGTACACTGTATTATGGGGTCCGCACTGTGTGATGCCGGCGTACACTGTATTATGGGGGTCCGCGCTGTGTGATGCCGGCGTACACTGTATTATGGGGGTCCGCGCTGTGTGATGCCGGTGTACACTGTATTATGGGGGTTCACGCTGTGTGATGCCGGCGTACACTGCATTATGGGGGTCCGCGCTGTGTGATGCCGGCATCACACAGCGCGTACACTGTATTATGGAGGTCCGCGCTGTGTGATGCCGGTGTACACTGTATTATGGGGGTTCGTGCTGTGTGATGCCGGCGTACACTTATGGGGGTCCGCGCTGTGTGATGCCGGCATACACTGTATTATGGGGGTCTGCGCTGTGTGATGCCGGCGTACACTGTATTATGGGGTCCGCGCTGTGTGATGCCGGCGTACACTGTATTATGGGGGTCCGCGCTGTGTGATGCCGGCGTACACTGTATTATGGGGGTCCGCGCTGTTTGATGCCGGCGTACACTGTATTATGGGGGTCCGCGCTGTGTGATGCCGGCGTACACTGTATTATGGGGGTCCGCGCTGTGTGATGCCGGCGTACACTGTATTATGGGGGTCCGCGCTGTGTGATGCCGGCGTACACTGCATTATGGGGGTCCGCGCTGTGTGATGCCGGCGTACACTGCATTATGGGGGTCCGCGCTGTGTGATGCCGGCGTACACTGCATTATGGGGGTCCGCGCTGTGTGATGCCGGCGTACACTGTATTATGGGGGTCCGCGCTGTGTGATGCCGGCGTACACTGTATTATGGGGGTCCGCGCTGTGTGATGCCGGCGTACACTGTATTATGGGGGTCCGCGCTGTGTGATGCCGGCGTACACTGTATTATGGGGGTCCGCGCTGTGTGATGCCGGCGTACACTGCATTATGGGGGTCCGCGCTGTGTGATGCCGGCGTACACTGTATTATGGGGGTCTGCGCTGTGTGATGCCGGTGTACACTGTATTATGGGGGTCCGCGCTGTGTGATGCCGGTGTACACTGTATTATGGGGGTCTGCGCTGTGTGATGCCGGTGTACACTGCGTTATGGGGGTCCGCGCTGTGTGATGCCGGTGTACACTGTATTATGGGGGTCTGCGCTGTGTGATGCCGGTGTACACTGTATTATGGGGGTCCGCGCTGTGTGATGCCGGTGTACACTGCGTTATGGGGGTCCGCGCTGTGTGATGCCGGTGTACACTGTATTATGGGGGTCTGCGCTGTGTGATGCCGGTGTACACTATATTATGGGGGTCCGCGCTGTGTGATGCCGGCGTACACTGTATTATGGGGGTTCGCGCTGTGTGATGCCGGTGTACACTGTATTATGGGGGTCCGCGCTGTGTGATGCCGGTGTACACTGTATTATGGGGGTCCGCGCTGTGTGATGCCGGCGTACACTGTATTATGGGGGTCCGCGCTGTGTGATGCCGGCGTACACTGTATTATGGGGGTCCGCGCTGTGTGATGCCGGCGTACACTGTATTATGGGGGTCCGCGCTGTGTGATGCCGGTGTACACTGCGTTATGGGGGTCCGCGCTGTGTGATGCCGGTGTACACTGTATTATGGGGGTCTGCGCTGTGTGATGCCGGTGTACACTATATTATGGGGGTCCGCGCTGTGTGATGCCGGCGTACACTGTATTATGGGGGTTCGCGCTGTGTGATGCCGGTGTACACTGTATTATGGGGGTCCGCGCTGTGTGATGCCGGCGTACACTGTATTATGGGGGTTCGCGCTGTGTGATGCCGGTGTACACTGTATTATGGGGGTCCGCGCTGTGTGATGCCGGTGTACACTGTATTATGGGGGTCCGCGCTGTGTGATGCCGGTGTACACTGTATTATGGGGGTCCGCGCTGTGTGATGCCGGTGTACACTGTATTATGGGGGTCCGCGCTGTGTGATGCCGGTGTACACTGCGTTATGGGGGTCCGCGCTGTGTGATGCCGGTGTACACTGTATTATGGGGGTCCGCGCTGTGTGATGCCGGTGTACACTGTATTATGGGGGTCTGCGCTGTGTGATGCCGGTGTACACTGCGTTATGGGGGTCCGCGCTCAGTGACTGCCCGCACTCGTCAGTCACCCGGTATACGGGCACACCTGGCGGTGTGGAGGGGTCATGTGACCTGTGATGCCAGTGTACATGCCAGCACAGGTGACTGTTACATCACAGGAGGCCGCCACCTCAGCACTGCCGCTCACACCTGTCACCTGCGCCTCCTCCTGTCATACACCTGGGTAATGGCGGCACAGCACCTGGCCCGACTCCTTCCCCGCACTCTCACCATCTTGCTGCCTGTTCTGTGGACCGCCTCTCCCCGTGTTAAGGCCTCTTCTCAGGCCTCGGTCCCCGGCCTGTCGTGGCTCAGTGTCCAGACCCGGTGCCTCCTCCCCCGGCCTCACCCCGGAGGGAGGGGAGGGGAGGAATGGAAATACCAATGCGCACGCGTAGCTACAGAATTGCCCAATGCGCCTGCGCATTCAAGTTACGGAAGGTCGTGGGGTTCAGTTTCAATCTATCCTACCCGAGTAGCGTCGTCATAGTGTCGGAGGGCGGAGTTTTACCTGCTACTTTGGTTTCCATAGAAACAGCTGGGATCCGTCACCTGACATAGTGTAAGCGGAGCTATTATGTGAAAATGTGTCCTCACCCGGGGGACGCCATTTTGTTGGTGGGAAAAGTATTTTTCATTGTTTCTGTCTTTTCTGTCACAAATAATGATGGCACCTAGATCACATTCCTGAGCCATAACTGTCAGGAAATGATAAGGAGGAGGAGGGCAGGTGATCTTCCGGATACCTTAGAATGTGTCACAGGCTGTACGGCAAAGCTCGGGTCTGCGCTGAAGCATTTTTCAAGTTTTGTAGTGTTTCTTGGTATATGTGCGTCTGTTCACTTATATAGGCCCTGATATGGCAGGCGGAGCGCAGTTTGGGCCGTAAATCATTGTCCACTGACGTCCTGGCAATGTCCACGGCTGTGTATACTGTGAAGGGGACCGGATACGAGGCTGTGAACACAGGCGTACTGAACAGCCTGGAGTGCATTGTGATTACATCTATTATCTTCGTTATCTCCGTGGCCCTCTCTATCTTTGTGGCCCTCTCTGTCTCCATGGCTTTCTCTATCTCCGAGGCCTTCTCTAGCTCCATGGCCTTCTCTATCTCCGTGGCCCTCTCTGTCTCCATGGCTTTCTCTATCTCCGAGGCCTTCTCTAGCTCCATGGCCTTCTCTATCTCCGTGGCCCTCTCTGTCTCCATGGCCTTCTCTATCTCCGTGGCCCTCTCTGTCTCCATGGCTTTCTCTATCTCCGTGGCCCTCTCTGTCTCCATGGCCTTCTCTATCTCCGTGGCCTTCTCTAGCTCCGTGGCCTTCTCTAGCTCCGTGGCCTTCTCTAGCTCCATGGCCTTCTCTGTCTCCGTGGTCTTTTCTAGCTCCATGGCCTTCTCTATCTCCGTGGCCCTCTCTGTCTCCATGGCTTTCTCTATCTCCGAGGCCTTCTCTAGCTCCATGGCCTTCTCTATCTCCGTGGCCTTCTCTAGCTCCATGGCCCTCTCTGTCTCCATGGCTTTCTCTATCTCCGTGGCCTTCTCTAGCTCCATGGCCTTCTCTGTCTCCGTGGTCTTTTCTAGCTCCATGGCCTTCTCTATCTCCGTGGCCCTCTCTGTCTCCATGGCTTTCTCTATCTCCGAGGCCTTCTCTAGCTCCATGGCCTTCTCTATCTCCGTGGCCTTCTCTAGCTCCATGGCCCTCTCTGTCTCCATGGCTTTCTCTATCTCCGTGGCCTTCTCTAGCTCCATGGCCTTCTCTATCTCCGTGGCCTTCTCTATCTCCGTGGCCTTCTCTAGCTCCATGGCCCTCTCTGTCTCCATGGCTTTCTCTATCTCCGAGGCCTTCTCTAGCTCCATGGCCTTCTCTATCTCCGTGGCCTTCTCTATCTCCGTGGCCTTCTCTATCTCCGTGGCCTTCTCTGTCTCCGTGGTCTTTTCTAGCTCCATGGCCTTCTCTATCTCCGTGGCCCTCTCTGTCTCCATGGCTTTCTCTATCTCCGTGGCCTTCTCTAGCTCCATGGCCTTCTCTATCTCCGTGGCCTTCTCTATCTCCGTGGCCTTCTCTAGCTCCATGGCCTTCTCTATCTCCGTGGCCTTCTCTGTCTCCGTGGTCTTTTCTAGCTCCATGGCCTTCTCTATCTCCGTGGCCTTCTCTGTCTCCGTGGTCTTTTCTAGCTCCATGGCATTCTCTATCTCCGTGGCCCTCTCTGTCTCCATGGCTTTCTCTATCTCCGTGGCCTTCTCTAGCTCCATGGCCTTCTCTATCTCCGTGGCATTCTCTATCTCCGTGGCCTTCTCTGTCTCCGTGGTCTTTTCTAGCTCCATGGCCTTCTCTATCTCCGTGGCCTTCTCTATCTCCGTGGCCTTCTCTATCTCCGTGGCCTTCTCTGTCTCCGTGGCCTTCTCTATCTTTGTGGCTTTCTCTAGCTCCATGGCCTTCTCTATCTCCGTGGCCTTCTCTATCTCTGTGGCCTTCTCTATTTCCATGGCCCTCTCTGTATCCGTCGCCTTCTCTATCTCAGTGGCCCTCTCTGTCTCCGTGGTCTTCTCTATCTCCGTGGCCTTCTCTATCTCTGTGGCCTTCTCTATTTCCATGGCCCTCTCTGTATCCGTCGCCTTCTCTATCTCAGTGGCCCTCTCTGTCTCCGTGGTCTTCTCTATCTCCGTGGTCTTCTCTATCTCTTTTGCCTTCTCTATCTCCATTGCCCGCTCTATCTCCGTGGCCCTCTCTGTATCCATCGCCTGCTCTTATCTCATTGGCCCTCACTATCTCAGTGGCCCTCTCTGTCTCCGTAGCCCGCTCTATTAGCGCAGCCAGCAACCGCCTCAGTCAGTCAGTCCTCCGCAATCTGGATGAACGGCCTTGAGCTGTGGTCCCTCCACGGAGATGCCCTCTTCCATGCCTAAACTGACCTCCTCCTGTGAGTGTTCACGGTCCCAGTCGTCCAAGCATTGTATTAGGGTTGCACGGTTGTTCTCTGGCAACCTGTCTAGCTCTGTCCCAGAGCAAAGCGCTCTCAGCTCCTCCTTCTTGAGCCTCTTGTAGAAGGAGTCTGCCATCTCTTCTGCCAAGTCACCGCTCAGTAACTTTCCCTGGTATTCTGTAAAGAGATAGATGATCCCACCAGCTGCCACCACTTGTGAAGATCTGAGGATGTGGGTTGTAATAATCACCTAGGCAGGTTAACGATGCAACTATTTTTTCTTCCATACTTCCTTTGTTGTACAGCAACTCCAGGTAAATGGCCAACATACAATGTCCCCAGTCCACAGGATCCCCTCCCTGTGACCGGTAGTACCACTGTCCTTGTACCAGGCGCTATTCACTGTCTCCCAACTTTTGGTTGGCCCACAGATTTCGTACATCCTGCCTGTATAGTCAGTAGTCACAGTCCACTCTCCTCCAGACCACGGATACCACGACCGTAGCACATGTCTCTTGCTCCATATGACAACAGCAGTCCGACCCAGTCTGCAGGATTGTGCACAGTAACCTACAGACGGTGTCAGGTCAGCGCCATTATACTGACTACACTGATACCAGGTGATGAAATCCATCTTGTGGTTGTTGTGTAATCTTTATTTGCAGTTTTGAGTTAATGATATGCTTATTCCCCGGGGTGGGGCTGTGGGGATCTTTATGTGGTGCGCTGAGTAGGTATTCATATTGCAGACTGCTGACCCGATGGCATTTTCAAATTGATTTATAACATGAAGAACAGTTATTTTTGTCATATAAAACATGCGACTATGCTGCACAACAGGTGCCACGGCCACCGCCTGCCTGCAGAAGGCTTTTTTTTTCTTTTTTTAAGTATGTATGGGTCGCCCTCCCAGGGCTGTGGGGTACTCGGTACTGGGCCGGTCTCTCAGAGGGGATTGTCACAGCAGCGGTGACCTGGTCCGTGGCCCTGGGCGCCCATGTAAAAGGGGTAGAGTGGTGGAATAAAGTTTATGAGTGATTCGTGACGCCACCTGTGGTATTCGGCAATGAAGATGTTAAGCCGACGCTGCAGACAGATCCTCTGGGACAGATGGTATGGTGCAGCAATGATGGTGTAGCCCTCCACAGGCAGGGCTGTTGGTCCCAGGGCAGTATAGATGGGTGTTGGGGAAGAGGGTGCAGTGTCTGGCACAGAGATGTAGCAGTGCTGGAGAAGTTGCAGAAAGAAGGCAAGGACACAGCGGAATGTAGTTTCTTTACCTTTACTTTGAAAGTGCAGTCCAGGGTCCAGATTACAGATGGCACAGGAGATGATTAGCCTGGAAGCAACTCAGGAATCTCTCTATGCAGATAGGTTGTGTAGTCTCCTTCTTCGTGCTTACTTGAGGTACATCCAGTACTGTGTTACACTGAAGTTCCTCCTTCTTGTTCCCTCTCAGATCTACCTCGTATGGCAGACAGCTGTAGCCTTCTATCTCTTCTCTTGGCTCACCTGTTGCTGTTGTGCCTCCGAGTCTTAGGTGGGAATAGAGCATTTAAAGCTTCCTATTCCTCTGGTTTCTGTTGCAGGACCATTAGTATCCATACAACCGCGGAGACCAGGCTCCAGATCATGCGCTCCAGCTGGGAACGAGCTCTCAACTCTGCTCAGTCTCCCAGCTTCTCTCTCCACGTCTACACACTTCGGACTCCTCACACTAACTCCTCTTTTCCTTCCTGGCCCTGAGAGAGCACTCCTCCCCCATTCTGGTTCAGAGCTCCCTCTGCTGGCCCAGAGTGGGAACTGTGTTGCATGTTATGGTTAACTGCTAGAGAGACCCTTCATTGCTTCCAAGCCTGACATCACCCTCCCTGGAGGAAGGCAATGCCACTGTGGCGACCATACTCCTGGGGGCGCCACATTCCCCCCTAGTGCAATTCAGTACTCCTGGATTGATAAAAAAACATATGAACATATAAACATATTAACACATAAATGTACAAGATTTAGAGGAAAAAAATGAAAAATACAAAAACCAAAAGCTCCAAAAATAGTCCTGTGATGATTAGTCCATGCGTCAATGTCCATGGTCCATTCCTGGGCAAATGGTGAACTATGTACAAAAGAAGTTTTTGACCACACCTAGTCCTGTGGCCCAATTGTCCATCAAAACAAACTGGAAAATTCAAAAAGGGTATTTCTTACAGAGTCTCTGTAAGCACAAAACTTAAACGTTACATATATACATACAATTTAACATTTACATTAACTAATTTATACACGATATCTGAGGGGTGGAATACCTTGGGTACAACGGACAGACCTACGTAGCTCTGGTGTGGGGAAACTGGGTAGTAGCCGTCTACGGACTCTTAGACTCACCATGGCTATGACAGATTCACCACTGGCAAGACGAAGGTTCTCTGGCTTCACTGCTGGTGTGGCATCTGCTACCTGAACTTCCTGATTTTCAGAGTTCTCTTGAGTCACTTCTTCTTGTACTACCAGTTGGGGAAAGGTCAAAACTGGCACCACTATGGCATTATTCGCTCTAGTCCAATTTGCAGGGAATTCTCCAAGTACAATGCTGACCTTTTCTTCTTCCTCTATGGGTTGGATGTTGTTTTGCTCTTCCATTCTTTCTTTTAACTGGTCAGGGCATAGCTTTAAATGATCCCTTGATACGGCTGCTGAGGTTTCTCCCCCATCCTTACTGATAAGGCACACCTTGGTGTTATCGAAGTTTGATGGTAAGATGGTGTAGGGTTCAGCTTCCCATTGGTCATCTAATTTATGCATCCTCCTCTTCCTTTTTAGGACTTGTTCTCCTGGTGACAAGGGAACTGCAGGTGCATGGTGATTGTAGTGCCTTTCTTGCTTTTGTCTTGCCTGAGCTAGACTCTTTTCTACACACTCTTGTTCTCTTTGATACTGTTTCTGCCGTTCTGTATCCATCAGCATCTGGTGATGTTACCTCAGGTGTAAGGACTCCCATATCCAAATCAATAGGCAGCTTGCCAGGTCTCACTCTCATTAAGTAGGCTGGAGTGCAGTTGGTGGAATTCACAGGAATGTGGTTGTAGAGGTCTACCAGATCTGGCAACTTTTCTGGCCACAGATTCCTCTCTTCCAAAGGCAAGGACTTCAGTAGGTCGATCACCACCTGGTTCATCTTTTCACACATGCCATTGGTCTGTGGATGGTACAGTGTTGTCCTGATCTTCTTGCAACCGTACAAGTTACAGAATTCCTGGAACACTTCTGCCTCAAAAGCTGGACCTTGATCTGTAAGCACTCGCTCGGGATATCCGTGTGGTCGACAAAAGTGCTGTTGGAATGCTCTGGCTGCTGCCCTGGCTGTTTGATCCTTGACAGGCACGACTACCAGGAATCTCGAGTAGTGGTCAACGATGGTAAGAGCATAAAAGTAGCCTGAACGACTTGGGACCAGCTTCCCATGGTCCAGGGCGACCAACTCCAGTGGTTGTTTGGTTATTATTGGCGGAAAATGAGCTCGCTGGCTGTTATGGTCCTTTCTGCGGAGGTTACATTGTCCACACTCCCAGCACCAATTTTCAATGGCTTTCCTCATACCAGCCCAGTAGAATCTCTCTCGGAGCAAGGCCTCCAACTTCTTCCATCCGAAGTGTCCAGCTCCATTGTGGTATGCTTCCAAGACCATTGATGCTTCCCTCTTTGGGACTACCACTTGCCAAACCAACTCATGAGTGCGGGCATTGATACTCCTTCGACACAGCTTTCCTTCATAGATGAACAGCAGGCCTCTTTCCTTTCACATCTGCTGGGTTTCTTCAGGAGCATCCGACTCTGGGCGTGAGTCAGCTTGTGACAGTAGCTCCTTCACCAGGCGGACTGCGGGGTCACTATCCTGGGTTTCTGCCCAGTCATGATGAGGCAATGGGTTTAGGGTGGCCTCTTTCAAGACAGACCGTCTGTTTCTCACTCCTTGGGCACGTTGGGCCGCAATTGGCCAGTGGAAGGCAGGAAACTCTATTTCTTCAAGTGCCTCAGAGTCTTCTCCTGCATCTGGCAGATTGGGCATTCTGGACAGCGCATCAGCATTGGCATTCTTGTGCCCTGCTCGGTACTTGATGGTAAATTCATAGTTAGACAGCCGGGCCATCCATCGCTGCTCCAGAACCCTTAGGGGTGCCACAATGACATCATCAAGGTACAACAGGACTGTCTCAAAGTTCTTGTGCCCAAGACAGCATTCCATTAGCTGTTGGAATGTCCCTGGAGTGGTGCAGAGTCCGAATGGCATGTAGTTGAACTCACAGAGACCCATTGGGGTGGTAAACGCTGTTTTTTGTCTGCCTCTGCCACAGGAACCTGCCAATACCCACTAGTGAGATCTAAGGTGGAAAAATAGTTAGCAGTTTTAAGTACAGCTAATGACTCCTCAATTCTGGGTAATGGGTAGGCATCTGTGGCGCCCCTGAGGCTCAGTCGCCACAGAGGTGCTGCACCTCCTCCTGAGGTGTGGTGCCCCACCATCCAGGTAAGTTGGAGGCTCCTGACCACTCTCCAACGCTCGCACCCCACACAACACGGTAGTTCAGCAAAGCCACATTGCGGCTCCTTGCTTAGAGAGTAGCAGAGCACCTTTGGTGGTTCCCTGCTTGGAACACGAAACGTGCTGGGAGGCGGGTGGAGTTTAGAATACATAAAAGAGCGGGAAGGTTTAGGATTACAGGTCAGTCTGAGAGAGGAAGCCACTCAGAGAGGAGTGAGGAAAGAAGATCCCTGGAAGAGGGATGGAGGAAGGAGGTGGGTTCTGCAGCAGACATCGGTGGAGTAGTGGGCTGTAAATGCACTACTCCCATCTAAGACTTGGGAGCACAACAGCAACTGGATAGTGAGCCGGGACTCAGGAGTAGAGAGTCCCCAAAGCAGGCTACAGCTGTCTGCCGTACAAGTAGAGTTCTTGGGAACATCTGTCAGGAGGCACTCCAGTGTAACTCAGTACTGGGAGTACTTCACACTTAAAGGCGCTATAGAGGAGACGTTCAGAAAGGCACATGTTGGCGGAGCGTTGGAAGGGAGCATTCCATCTTGCCTGGAGGTTGACTGAATCCCAGACCCGGAGGACACGGCGCGGAGGCAGGCACCTGTGTGTACTACAGACTGTGAGTAAAGCTTTGGAACTGCAAGCCCTGGTGTCCTCCATTCATTCTTGCGCCAACACATCCAACCCCACTACATCTGGGTGCCAGCTTCTACACCGCTTGTGCCTCTCCTCTTCCTCCGCATCTACACTGCCCTGTGGCTACAGCTCCACCTGTGGGGAGCTTCACCATCTTGGCTGCAACGCACCACCAGCCCCAGAGGATCTGCATGCAGCGTCGGCCTAACATCTCACATGCCGAACACCGCAGGTGGCGTCACAAACTATTCATTCAAACCATTACATTCCCCCCCATTACTTGGGCACCCAGGGCCATGGACCGGGTCCCCGCTGCTGTGACACATCCCGCTGATACCGGCCCGGTACCGAGTACCCCATAGCCCTGGGAGGGCGACCCACATCTTTATGTGTAATGCTGTTAATTTTTCTGTAATCAACACACATTTTCATGGTACCATCTTTCTTTTTCACAAAGACTATTGGAGCTGCCCATGGGCTACAACTGTCTCTGATCACCCCAGCCTCCTTCATTTCCCACAACATACCTTTGGCACACTGGTATTGTGTTGGGGGTATAGGCCGGTACCTTTCTTTTATGGGTGGATGATCTACGGTGGGGATATGGTGTTGAACCCCTTTTGCCTTCCCAAAGTCTAGAGGATGTTTACTGAATACCCGCTCATACTCCTGAGTCACTCTATAAACCCCATTCTTTTGGTATGAAGGGGTGGAGTCAGGTCCCACATGCAGCTGCTGACACCACTCCTCCAGCTGCTTTACAGAGCCATTGTCCTCCACCTGGTCGGATGAGACCAAGGGCTCTGCTGCCTGCATTGCATTGTTACTGACAGTAAGCAGCTTTGCAACTGTGGCATACCGAGGTATTGTGGCCTCCTCCTCCCCACAATTCAAGATACGTACAGGAACCCTCCCTTTACGGCCATCAACTACCCCTCTGGCTGTCAGGACAGTGGGCCTGCTATCAGAGTACATTGGCTCTACCATTGCCTGGTAATCTTTTCCTCTGAGGCCTATGGCTGCCCGACACCAAATCAACATTTCACATCTGGGGGGTATTGCAATTGGGAAAGAATCACTCACTCTAACGCTGCCAATTTCTCCGCCAGAGAGTTCTACCTGCTGTCTTTGCATCAGGGCTCTGATCTCCTTCTGCAGGACTCGTTATTCACTGGAACCAGCAGTCTCAGCCACCTGTTGCAACAAGATAATAACCTCGGAAAGACAATTTTCAATCACACTGGTACCAAGAGACATCATTGGGTTACATTCTTGTCGATCAATATCCACAACTATCAGGCCTTGAGATTTTAACTCTACTCGACCCACTTTAACAGTAATTTCTTTACATCCTATCTGCGGCAAAGACTGACCATTGCTGGCAACTACTGTCAGTTCATCACATGGGCCACGGGTAAGTTCAGAATCAACCCGATTCTGCTTGTAAAGGATATAGGGTATAGTTGTCACCTGGGAGCCAGTGTCCAGCAAAGCGTTCATGGGGATGCCGTCAATCACCACTGGGAGGACCGGTCTCCCTCCAACATACTTAGCTCGCCAATTCTTTGGGCCTTGTGGGCCTGGGGTACTCCTAGGGGTTGGCACTCTGCCCCAGGGGTTGCTCGTTTAAATAACAGAATCTTGCGATATGGCCTGCCTTGTGGCAGTGACGACAGATGGGACGTCCGTCCTGGTCATAGCGATCGTTGTTCCTTCCTCGGAGTGGCGGGATCCTCTTCTTCTTTAGCCACGGGACATCCTCTGGACTGGAGGCGAGCTGGATCTTCTCCTTGGAGGATACCTGCAGGGACTGCACAGTTTTAGAAAGTACAGTCATACCCTTGGTCAACTCCTGGACCTGAAGACGCAGCTCTGCAGATGGATCTTTGTCCAGAGTCTGTGCATCAGCCTCCACAGGGATGGAAGGGAAAGATGTTGCTTCCTGGTGGTATGTAATCGCTGGGCGCCTAGGGGGCGCTGGACGGCTGACATTTGGTTCATGCAGCACCCGGATAGCCCTGTGTTTGAAATCAGCAAAGTCTAGATCAGGGTTCTGTAGGGCTATGATGCGCAGCTGTGCTCTGTGGGTGCTGGATAAGAGTCCTTCAATAAACTGCTCCTTTAACAGTCTGTCTCCATCTTTCACACTGTGTGGATCAATCTGTTTGATGGCCCGCAGCGCCTCTTGCAGGTTAAGAGCATAGTCCCATATACTGTCCTGCGCTATCTGCTTACACCCAAAGAATCTCATCTTGATCTCAGCTGCAGGGTGGGTGTCAAAGGTTCTTAGCTTGGCAAGAATCTTTGTAACAGTCTCTTTATCAGTGTCCTGCCAGGCCTTTACTTCTCTCTGTGCTGCACCCGTTAGCTGCCCAATAAGGATGTTCACCTTCTAGCTTTCAGACAGAGGATACACTTCAAACAAACTGCACAGTCTCTCTTTGAAGTCACTCAGGGTATGTGACTCACCCGAGTACTGCGGTAGCCATGCTGCTCCCGGTATGTAAGGCATAGACAGCGGCATTATGGGGACCGCTGCGGTGGGTGCTATTGGAGCCGCAGCCGCGTTGGGCCCTACATCTTGCGGCGCTGAGGGGTTGGCGGGGGCGTCCGCCTCTGCATCGGCGCGTGCCTCCAACATTCTCTTCCCCCCAGTTAACGTTAGTCAGGCCTCGGGGTTGAGCAGGCTTACCGGTGGCAGCTTTGCAGGCTGGATGATCGGGGCTCTAGGCCTCTGCTCCTCCCACCTCTCGCGCTGTCCTCTTCCCGCGCGGCACTTCACTTCTTCGCGCTCTTCGCCTGGCTCCGGCCACAACGGCCCGCTTCTTTGAGTTCCCGCGCGCGCCAAGCAGCGGGATAATGGCGGCACCTTCACAAACAGTCTATAGCACACAACACAGTCTCTGGCACACAGGACCCGGGGACACCGGGCTTCGTAAATCCTGTTCGTGACGCCAAAATGGGTCGCCCTCCCAGGGCTGTGGGGTACTCGGTACCGGGCCGGTCTCTCATAGGGGACTGTCACAGCAGCGGTGACCCGGTCCGTGGCCCTGGACGCCCATGTAAAAGGGGTAGAGTGGTGGAATAAAGTTTATGAGTGATTTGTGATGCCACCTGTGGTATTCGGCAATGAAGATGTTAAGCCGACGCTGCAGACAGATCCTCTGGGACAGATAGTGTGGTGCAGCAATGATGGTGTAGCCCTCCACAGGCAGGGATGTAGTCCCAGGGCAGTATAGATCGGTGTTGGGAAAGAGGGTGAAGTGTCTGGCACAGAGATGTAGCAGTGCTGGAGAAGTTGCAGAAAGAAGGCAAGGACACAGCGGAATGTAGTTTCTTTACCTTTACTTTGTAAGTGCATTCCAGGGTCCAGATTACAGATGGCACTGGAGCTGATTAGCCTGGAAGCAACTCAGGAATCTCTCTATGTAGATAGGTTGTGTAGTCTCCTTCCTCACGCTTACTTGAGGTACATCCAATACTGTGTTACACTGAAGTTCCTCCTTCTTGTTCCCTCTCAGATCTACCTCATATGACAGACAGCTGTAGCCTTCTATCTCTTCTCTTGGCTCACCCATTGCTGTTGTGCCTCCGAGTCTTAGGTGGGAATAGAGCATTTACAGCTTCCTATTCCTCTGGTTTCTGTTGCAGGACCATTAGTATCCATACAACCGTGGAGACCAGGCTCCAGATCATGCGCTCCAGCTGGGAACGAGCTCTCAACTCCATTCAGTTTCCCAGCTTCTCTCTCCACGTCTACACACTTCGGCCTTCTCACACTAACTCCTCTTTTCCCTTCCTGGCCCTCAGAGAGCACTCCACCCCCAATTCTGGTTCAGAGCTCCCTCTGCTGGCCCGGAGTGGGAACTGTGTTGCATGTTATGGTTAACTGCTAGAGAGACCCTTCATTGCTTCCAAGCCTGACATCACCCTCCCTGGAGGAAGGCAATGCCACTGTGGCGACCATACTCCTGGGGGCGCCACATGTACAGATATTCATTATGTAAACTAGGGGGCAGTGAGGAATCAGTGACCGGTCAGCAGTCTGCATTATGAATACCTAATCAGAGCACCACCTAAAGATCCCCCTCCAGGCCACCCTAGGGCACGAGCATATCATTAACTGAAATCTGAAAATAAAGATAAAAAAACAACCACAAGACGGATTCCATCACCAGGTATCATTGTAATCAGTATAACGGCGCCGACCTGACACTGTCTGTAGGTTACTGTGCACAATCCTGCTGACAGGGGCACTTTAAGATAGTTCCTCACATTCAGACGATAGATATCGTGACCATAGCATGTGTATCAAACTCCTTCCAGCAACCGGTCTCCAATCCCCACAGGCCATTCATACAGGGGCACCAAGACCTGTATATTATGACATCCAAAGAGTTCAATTTTGTTCTCATCTGACCTGACTGTATTTTCCCAATGTTTCACAGATTTGTCTAAATGTTGAGCAAACTGTAAACGCGCTTGAACATGCTTTTTGTTCAGCGATGGAGTCTTGCGTCTTTTGGGTGCATACAGCCCATGGAGGTTGTGTGGTGAAAGAGCATACAGCCCATGGAGGTTGTGTGGTGAAAGAGCATACAGCCCATGGAGGTTGTGTGGTGAAAGAGCATACAGCCCATGGAGGTTGTGTGGTGAAAGAGCATACAGCCCATGGAGGTTGTGTGGTGAAAGAGCATACAGCTTATGGAGGTTGTGTGGTGAAAGAGCATATAGGCCATGGAGGTTGTGTGGTGAGCGTGCATACAGGCCATGGAGGTTGTGTGGTGAGCGTGCATACAGGCCATGGACGTTGTGTGGTGAAAGATCATATAGGCCATGGAGGTTGTGTGGCAAAAGAGCGTATAGACCATGGAGGTTGTGTGGTGGAAGAACATACAACCCATGGAGGTTGTGTGGTGAAAGAGCATACAGGCCATGGAGGTTGTGTGGTGAAAGAGCATACAGCCCATGGAGGTTGTGGGGTGAAACAGCATACAGCCCATGGAGGTTGTGTGGTGAAAGAGCATACAGGCCATGGAGGTTGTGTGGTGAAAGAGCATACAGCCCATGGAGGTTGTGTGGTGAAACACCATACAGCCCATGGAGGTTGTGTGGTGAAAGAGCATACAGCCCATGGAGGTTGTGTGGTGAAAGAGCATGCAGCTTATGGAGGCTGTGTGGTGAAAGAGCATACAACCCATGGAGGTTGTGTGGTGAAAGAGCATATAGGCCATGGAGGTTGTGTGGCAAAAGAGCATATAGGCCATAGAGGTTGTGTGGTGAAAGAGCATACAGGCCATGGAGGTTGTGTGGTGAGCGTGCATACAGGCCATGGAGGTTGTGTGGTGAAAGACCATATAGGCCATGGAAGTTGTGTGGCAAAAGAGCATGTAGACCATGGAGGTTGTGTGGTGGAAGAACATACAACCCATGGAGGTTGTGTGGTGAAAGAGCATACAGCTTATGGAGGTTGTGTGGTGAAAGAGCATACAGCCCATGGAGGTTGTGTGGTGAAAGAGCATACAGGCCATGGAGGTTGTATGGCAAAAGAGCATATAGGCCATGGAGGTTGTGTGGCAAAAGAGCATATAGACCATGGAGGTTGTGTGGTGGAAGAACATACAACCCATGGAGGTTGTGTGGTGAAAGAGCATACAGCTTATGGAGGTTGTGTGGTGAAAGAGCATACAGCCCATGGAGGTTGTGTGGTGAAAGAGCATACAGCCCATGGAGGTTGTGTGGTGAAAGAGCATACAGCCCATGGAGGTTGTGTGGTGAAAGAGCATACAGCTCATGGAGGTTGTGGTGAAAGAGCATACAGCCCATGGAGGTTGTGGGGTGAAAGAGCATACAGCTCATGGAGGTTGTGTGGTGAAAGAGCATACAGCTCATGGAGGTTGTGTGGTGAAAGAGCATACAGCCCATGGAGGTTGTGGGGTGAAAGAGCATACAGCCCATGGAGGTTGTGTGGTGAAAGAGCATACAGCTCATGGAGGTTGTGTGGTGAAAGAGCATACAGGCCATGGAGGTTGTGTGGTGAAAGAGCATACAGCTCATGGAGGTTGTGTGGTGAAAGAGCATACAGCCCATGGAGGTTGTGGGGTGAAAGAGCATACAGCTCATCGAGGTTGTGTGGTGAAAGAGCATACAGCTCATGGAGGTTGTGTGGTGAAAGAGCATACAGGCCATGGAGGTTGTGTGGTGAAAGAGCATACAGCCCATGGAGGTTGTGTGGTGAAAGAGCATACAGCTCATGGAGGTTGTGTGGTGAAAGAGCATACAGCTTATGGAGGTTGTGTGGTGAAAGAGCATACAGCTCATGGAGGTTGTGGGGTGAAAGAGTACACAGCTTATGGAGGTTGTGGGGTGAAAGAGCATACAGCTTATGGAGGTTGTGGGGTGAAAGAGCATACAGCTTATGGAGGTTGTGGGGTGAAAGAGCATACAGCTTATGGAGGTTGTGGGGTGAAAGATCATACAGCTTATGGAGGTTGTGGGGTGAAAGAGCATACAGCCCATGGAGGTTCTGTGGTGAAAGAGCATACAGCCCATGGAGGTTGTGTGGTGAAAGAGCATACAGCCCATGGAGGTTGTGGGGTGAAAGAGCATACAGGCCATGGAGGTTGTGGGGTGAAAGAGCATACAGCCAATGGAGGTTGTGGGGTGAAAGAGCATACAGCCCATGGAGGTTGTGGGGTGAAAGATCATACAGCTTATGGAGGTTGTGGGGTGAAAGAGCATACAGCCCATGGAGGTTCTGTGGTGAAAGAGCATACAGCCCATGGAGGTTGTGTGGTGAAAGAGCATACAGCCCATGGAGGTTGTGGGGTGAAAGAGCATACAGCCCATGGAGGTTGTGGGGTGAAAGAGCATACAGCCAATGGAGGTTGTGGGGTGAAAGAGCATACAGCCCATGGAGGTTGTGTGGTGAAAGAGCATACAGCTCATGGAGGTTGTGGGGTGAAAGAGCATACAGCCCATGGAGGTTGTGTGGTGAAAGAGCATACAGCCCATGGAGGTTGTGGGGTGAAAGAGCATACAGCCCATGGAGGTTGTGTGGTGAAAGAGCATACAGCCTATGGAGGTTGTGTGGTGAAAGAGCATACAGCTTATGGAGGTTGTGGGGTGAAAGAGCATACAGCCCATGGAGGTTGTGTGGTGAAAGAGCATACAGCTTATGGAGGCTGTGTGGTGAAAGAGTATACAGCCCATGGAGGTTGTGTGGTGAAAGAGCATACAGCTCATGGAGGTTGTGTGGTGAAAGAGCATACAGCTCATGGAGGTTGTGTGGTGAAAGAGCATACAGCTTATGGAGGTTGTGTGGTGAAAGAGCATACAGCTTATGGAGGTTGTGGGGTGAAAGAGCATACAGCCCATGGAGGTTGTGTGGTGAAAGAGCATACAGCTCATGGAGGTTGTGTGGTGAAAGAGCATACAGCTTATGGAGGTTGTGTGGTGAAAGAGCATACAGCCCATGGAGGTTGTGGGGTGAAAGAGCATACAGGCCATGGAGGTTGTGTGGTGAAAGAGCATACAGCTCATGGAGGTTGTGGGGTGAAAGAGCATACAGCCCATGGAGGTTGTGTGGTGAAAGAGCATACAGCCCATGGAGGTTGTGTGGTGAAAGAGCATACAGCCCATGGAGGTTGTGGGGTGAAAGAGCATGCAGCTCATGGAGGTTGTGTGGTGAAAGAGCATGCAGCTCATGGAGGTTGTGTGGTAAAAGAGCATACAGATTATGGAGGTTGTGTGGTGAAAGATCATACAGCCCATGGAGGTTGTGTGGTGAAAGAGCATGCAGCTTATGGAGGCTGTGTGGTGAAAGAGCATACAGCTCATGGAGGTTGTGTGGTAAAAGAGCATACAGCCCATGGAGGTTGTGTGGTGAAAGAGCATGCAGCTTATGGAGGCTGTGTGGTGAAAGAGCATACAGCTCATGGAGGTTGTGTGGTAAAAGAGCATACAGCCCATGGAGGTTGTGTGGTGAAAGAGCATATAGGCAATGGAGGTTGTGTGGTGAAAGAGCATATAGGCCATGGAGGTTGTGTGGTGAAAGAGCATATAGGCCATGGAGGTTGTGTGGCAAAAGAGCATATAGGCCATGGAGGTTGTGTGGTGAAAGAGCATATAGGCCATGGAGGTTGTGTGGTGAAAGAGCATACAGCCCATGGAGGTTATGTGGTGAAAGAGCATATAGGCCATGGAGGTTGTGTGGCAAAAGAGCATATAGGCCATGGAGGTTGTGTGGTGAAAGAGCATACAGGCCATGGAGGTTGTGTGGTGAGCGTGCATACAGGCCATGGAGGTTGTGTGGTGAAAGACCATATAGGCCATGGAGGTTGTGTGGCAAAAGATCATATAGACCATGGAGGTTGTGTGGTGGAAGAACATACAACCCATGGAGGTTGTGTGATGAAAGAGCATAAAGCTTATGGAGGTTGTGTGGTGAAAGAGCATACAGCCCATTCTTAGTATTCATTGTTTCCCATTTAAATTGTATGAGGTAGTCATTGGCATTTGACTGTGCGCATGCGCTTTCTTGGCATCGGTGATTTGTATGGTGGCGGCGCTATATTGCTTGCCTCCATCCAGGATCCGTTTTGCCACGTCTGCGCATGCGCCGTTATGTTCTCTGCCCATGTCCTCCCTCATTATTTAATTATTGTGCCATATGCCGCCGCTTCATTTATGCGCCGTTACATATATTGCTATCTTAATTTTGTTTAGCAAGTATTTAAATTACACGCATTTGTTATTATTTTGGTCTGCATAGCAACGGCGTCTAATGATTCTATAACCCGGAAGCAGTTAATCACATGATCTGGATTTGTCTTTGACTTCCGGGTATTTGTGACGGCGCATGCGTCGTTATGGCACTTTGTATGCAATTGATTCCCCTATAAATAAGCCGTCGATCTACGCTACATTACATTTATCCCCCTGACGAAGGAGATTCTATTTCCGAAACGCGCGTCGGGGCGCGTTCTTATACAACCCATATAGCACCAATTGGCTTACAGGTATTATTTTGTGTCTTGCACTCGCCTCACGGCGATTTATATGTATAATTCTTTTGCACATCAGCACCTTTTTGCACTTTTTTGCACTTTTGGACACATTTATTAGATATTTTATGTTACTTTATTTATGCACTTTTTTTATCTGGATCATTAATTAAGCCTTTTGTTATGGACTGGTTTTTCCATTGTCCATAAATATATTGCTTTTGTGGTTGTATATGTCATTATATTATCTTATTTTATTTTATATATATACACAATTTTATTTAATTGTTGTGCCAATATTTCAATAAAGGTATTTTTATATTATATTGTATCATTCATTATTATTGTTATTATTATTATTTTTTATCATCTTTTTCATCTTGGTTTTTATTTCAACCCATCTTTGAATTTTTTCAATTTTCATTTATACCCGGATGGTCTGCCATCCCCTTTTTTTTTGGGGGATTGATTCCAGCACACATTTGATATTGATAATTTTATTATTATATTCTTCTGAAATTATTGCATCTTATATAGGCACTGTGTGATTGGTTCTTTTCCCCTGTTTATTCTTATATTTCTGTGTTTTGCACAGGGCGGTCTTTTCAAGGATGGATTTTAAAACCAGGGAATCATCCTGGCAGGGCCAGGTGAATGATGTGTTTGGGAAAACTGGCACTACCACTACAATTTTTGATGGTCTAACATTAGACTCTCTATCTAGATCTATTAAGAAATTATTATTCAAACGCACACGAATATGGTGGACAAAAGCCTTCTTGGAAAATTATATAAAAAAACAATTAATACCTAGAGGTTTGAGAGTACGGGTGACCCCGTCGTTTATAGTTGAAGATGAAGTTTTTATAGATTCATGGGAGAAAATTTGCAATGAGACTTCCTGGAAACTTATGGAGCTTTTGATTGGTTTTAATGCCAAATCCATTACAAGTGTAGACAAAGAGTTGGATGAACTATTTAATAAAGCTAAGTCTAATCTCTCTCCCGAACAATTTATTAGTCTTAATGGGTCCCTTGATAAAGACTTGGAATCATTAGTTAAGGATATACAGCGTAAACATATTAATAAACTGACTAGGGACCAAAATGATCTATCTTCACGGAGGATTTATTACTGGAAAAGACATATCAATGACAGTCACAATAGGGACCGTTCCATGTCCATTGCTTCAAATCATTCAATCGGTGATGCCTCTGTTGCCTCCTCTTCCGCCTCTGTATCCTCTATGGTTACTCCTAAAAGGAAAAGGAATTTGCGTTTTCTTCCTAACAAAAGGAATTATTCTCTGGAATCAAATTCCAATCAGTTAAAGGTAATTAATTTAAGTAATCATACTTTTTCATTTACTGAACTTGACATTTTAAGTAAGGGGTTAATGTTCTGCCCTACGGCGAAATTTGACTGTTTTACGGCAGTCAAGGATTTACATTTATTTGCTAGGAAGTTATTGTTTAAACGCATCTTTCATGATAAACAAACTTTTGATCTTTTCCCGACAGAGGCGGAACAGAAGGCGTTAACTGATTTGGAGCAGTTGTCTAGAGAACATAACATTAAGGAAGGTGAGGTTCCACAGGTCATTAAAAAATCATCCACTAAATTTCCTCCATTGTCAACCTGTCCAAGTGTTGATGTATTTGTTAAAACAGTGAGTAGAGAATCACATAACATCACACCAAAGATACATATGGACAATTTGAGCAGTGAAGAAAGATTGAGTCTTAAGAGATTGGTTGGTCTGCAGGATGTTGTGTATAAACAAGCGGATAAGGGTGGAAATGTAGTGGTATGGCCAAAGAACATGTACGAAATTGAGGCATATCGCCAGTTGAATAACCCTGAATGTTATAGGAGGTTAACATTTAACCCTCTATTGAAATTTCAGGCTGAGTTAAAATCATTCCTACAGGATGCTAGAGACGATAACATTATCACTAATGATCTCTTTTTGTCTTTACTAATTTCAGAGCCAACCATTCCCACCCTTTATCTGCTTCCCAAAATACACAAAAACACCAATATACCACCAGGCAGACCAATTATATCAGGGAGAGGCAATTTCTTGGAAAATGTCAATAAATATATTGATTTTATTTTGCAGCCTTTTGTTACATCCCTCCCATCTTACACCAGGGACACCGGTGATTTTCTCAAAAAGATTGATGGTATGCACATTGATAAGGACTCCATGTTAGTCACATGTGACGTGGAGTCTTTATATACTAATATTAAACATGACGATGGAATCACTGCCGTATCTTATTTTTTACAACATTCATCTTATTCACGTTCATTTGTTGTATTTTTTATCAATTTATTAAATTTTGCCTTATGTCATAATTTTTTTATTTTTAGGGGGTCCTTCTTCCTACAGACCCAGGGAACGGCGATGGGTGCTTCTTTTGCCCCATCGTATGCCAATCTGTTCCTGGGTCTGTGGGAGAGGGACCTCTTTTTATCTGGCAATCATGTATCGATTGAGAGCGTCCCATTCTGGACGCGCTACATCGATGATGTGTTTTTTATTTGGCAAGGTTCCCCCGACATGTTATCCAAATTCATTGAAACACTTAATTTGAATGACATCAATGTGCATCTTACCTTCCGGTGTAGTTGTGAGGTTATTGATTTTCTGGATGTCAAGGTGGTGAGGGATAGTCATGATTGTTTGCAAACTGATTTATTCAGGAAACAAACAGCAGTTAATTCTCTCCTTCATGCTTCATCTTCACATCCTCGTAACCTAATTAATTCCATTCCAATTGGGCAATTTTTGCGCTTAAGACGCATCTGTTCTACAGAGATGGATTTTTTGAGACAAGCAGAACTGTTGAAAGAAAGGTTTTTTGAGAGGGGGTATAGTCGACGTGCTGTAAAAAGGGCTTTCAATAGAGCAAGACATCA
Source organism: Dendrobates tinctorius (assembly GCF_039654945.1). Lineage (NCBI taxonomy): Eukaryota > Metazoa > Chordata > Amphibia > Anura > Dendrobatidae > Dendrobates > Dendrobates tinctorius. Next base: position 2,089,063 of record NW_027361991.1, on the reverse strand, counting down.
ATCTCGGCACAGTGTGCTTTATGACAACAATGAGGTGAAATCAAATTCTAAGGAAGTAGTTAGATTCATTACTAACTTCAATGGCCAAAATGAAGAATTCAAATCTTGTTTGAAAAAATTTTGGCCAATTTTGAAGGCAGATCCCATTATTGCCAAGTATATTGGTGATTATCCTAACATTACATTTCGGAGATCACGTAATTTACGTGACTGCCTAGTAAAAAGCCACTATGTTCAGACACCGGTTAACAATTTTATTACACAGTTTAAACAAATCACGGGTTGTAAACCATGTGGACAGTGTATAGCTTGCCCTAACATTGTCAGAGCACGCACATTTAATAGCTCCAAGGAGGTTGTGGGGTGAAAGAGCATACAGCCCATGAAGGTTGTGTGGTGAAAGAGGATACAGCCCATGGAGGTTGTGTGGTGAAAGAGCATACAGCCCATGGAGGTTGTGTGGTGGAAGAGCATACAGCTCATGGAGGTTGTGTGGTGAAAGAGCATACAGCCCATGGAGGTTGTGGGGTGAAAGAGCATACAGCCCATGGAGGTTGTGTGGTGAAAGAGCATACAGCTTATGGAGGTTGTGTGGTGAAAGAGCATACAGCTTATGGAGGTTGTGGGGTGAAAGAGCATACAGCCCATGGAGGTTGTGTGGTGAAAGAGCATACAGCTTAAGGAGGCTGTGTGGTGAAAGAGCATACAGCCCATGGAGGTTGTGTGGTGAAAGAGCATACAGCTCATGGAGGTTGTGTGGTGAAAGAGCATACAGCCCATGGTGGTTGTGTGGTGAAAGAGCATACAGCCCATGGAGGTTGTGGGGTGAAAGAGCATACAGCCCATGGAGGTTGTGTGGTGAAAGAGCATACAGCCCATGGAGGTTGTGTGGTGAAAGAGCATACAGCCCATGGAGGTTGTGTGGTGAAACACCATACAGCCCATGGAGATTCTGTGGTGAAAGAGCATACAGCCCATGGAGGTTGTGTGGTGAAAGAGCATGCAGCTTATGGAGGCTGTGTGGTGAAAGAGCATACAGCTCATGGAGGTTGTGTGGTGAAAGAGCATACAGCCCATGGAGGTTGTGTGGTGAAAGAGCATATAGGCAATGGAGGTTGTGTGGTGAAAGAGCATATAGGCCATGGAGGTTGTGTGGAGAAAGAGCATATAGGCCATGGAGGTTGTGTGGCAAAAGAGCATATAGGCTATGGAGGTTGTGTGGTGAAAGAGCATACAGCTCATGGAGGTTGTGTGGTGAAAGAGCATACAGCTTATGGAGGTTGTGTGGTGAAAGAGCATACAGCCCATGGAGGTTGTGGGGTGAAAGAGCATACAGGCCATGGAGGTTGTGGGGTGAAAGAGCATACAGCCCATGGAGGTTGTGTGGTGAAAGAGCATGCAGCTCATGGAGGTTGTGTGGTGAAAGAGCATACAGCCCATGGAGTTTGTGTGGTGAAAGAGCATATAGGCCATGGAGGTTGTGTGGAGAAAGAGCATACAGCCCATGGAGGTTGTGTGGTGAAAGAGCATACAGCTCATGGAGGTTGTGTGGTGAAAGAGCATACAGCCCATGGAGGTTGTGTGGTGAAAGAGCATACAGGCCATGGAGGTTGTGGGGTGAAAGAGCATACAGCCCATGGAGGTTGTGTGGTGAAAGAGCATGCAGCTCATGGAGGTTGTGTGGTGAAAGAGCATACAGCCCATGGAGTTTGTGTGGTAAAAGAGCATATAGGCCATGGAGGTTGTGTGGTGAAAGAGCATACAGCTTATGGAGGCTGTGTGGTGAAAGAGAATACAGCCCATGGAGGTTGTGTGGTGAAAGAGCATACAGCTTATGGAGGTTTTGTGGAGAAAGAGCATACAGCTCATGGAGGTTGTGTGGTGAAAGAGCATACAGCCCATGGAGGTTGTGGGGTAAAAGAGCATACAGCTTATGGAGGTTGTGTGGTAAAAGAGCATACAGCTTATGGAGGTTGTGTGGTAAAAGAGCATACAGCTCATGGAGGTTGTGGGGTGAAAGAGCATACAGCCCATGGAGGTTGTGTGGTGAAAGAGCATGCAGCTCATGGAGGTTGTGGGGTGAAAGAGCTTACAGCCCATTTAGGTTGTGTGGTGAAAGAGCATATAGCCCATGGAGTTTGTGTGGTGAAAGAGCATATAGGCCATGGAGGTTGTGTGGAGAAAGAGCATACAGCCCATGGAGGTTGTGGGGTAAAAGAGCATACAGCCCATGGAGGTTGTGTGGTGAAAGAGCATATAGGCCATGGAGGTTGTGTGGTAAAAGAGCATACAGCTTATGGAGGCTGTGTGGTGAAAGAGCATACAGCCCATGAAGGTTGTGTGGTGAAATAGCATAGAGCTTATGGAGGTTGTGTGGAGAAATAGCATACAGCCCATGGAGGTTGTGGGGTAAAAGAGCATACAGCTTATGGAGGTTGTGTGGTGAAAGAGCATACAGCCCATGGAGGTTGTGTGGTGAAATAGCATACAGCTTATGGAGGTTGTGTGGAGAAAGAGCATACAGCCCATGGAGGTTGTGGGGTAAAAGAGCATACAGCTTATGGAGGTTGTGTGGTGAAAGAGCATACAGCTTATGGAGGTTGTGTGGTGAAAGAGCATACAGCCCATGGAGGTTGTGGGGTAAAAGAGCATACAGCCCATGGAGGTTGTGGGGTAAAAGAGCATACAGCTTATGGAGGTTGTGTGGTGAAAGAGCATACAGCTTATGGAGGTTGTGTGGTGAAAGATCATACAGCTCATGGAGGTTGTGGGGTGAAAGAGCATACAGCCCATGGAGGTTGTGTGGTGAAAGAGCATACAGCCCATGGAGGTTGTGGGGTAAAAGAGCATACAGCTTATGGAGGTTGTGTGGTGAAAGAGCATACAGCTTATGGAGGTTGTGTGGTGAAAGAGCATACAGCCCATGGAGGTTGTGTGGTGAAAGAGCATACAGCCTATGGAGGTTGTGTGGTGAAAGAGCATACAGCTTATGGAGGTTGTGGGGTGAAAGAGCATACAGCTCATGGAGGTTGTGTGGTGAAAGATCATACAGCTTATGGAGGTTGTGTGGTGAAAGAGCATACAGCCCATGGAGGTTGTGGGGTGAAAGAGCATACAGGTCATGTAGGTTGTGTGGTGAAAGAGCATACAGGCCATGGAGGTTGTGTGGTGAAAGAGCACACAGCCCATGGAGGTTGTGTGGTGAAAGAGCAAACAGCCCATGTAGGTTGTGTTGTGGAAGAGCATACAGGCCATGGAGGTTGTGTGGTGAAAGAGCATACAGGCCATGGAGGTTGTGTGGTGAAAGAGCATAAAGCCCATGGAGGTTGTGTGGTGAAAGAGCATACAGCCCATGGAGGTTGTGTGGTGAAAGAGCAAACAGCCCATGGAGGTTGTGTGGTGGAAGACCATACAGGCCATGTAGGTTGTGTGGTGAAAGAGCATACAGGCCATGGAGGTTGTGTGGTGAAAGAGCATACAGCCCATGGAGGTTGTGTGGTGAAAGTGCATACAGCTTATGGAGGTTGTGGGGTGAAAGAGCATATAGGCCATGGAGGTTGTGGGGTGAAAGAGCATACAGGCCATGGAGGTTGTGTGGTGAAAGAGCATAGAGCCCATGGAGTTTGTGTGGTGAAAGAGCATATAGGCCATGGAGGTTGTGTGGTGAAAGAGCATACAGGCAATGGAGGTTGTGTGGTGATAGAGCATAGAGCCCATGGAGGTTGTGTGGTGAAAGAGCATACAGCTTATGGAGGTTGTGTGGTGAAAGAGCATACAGCTTATGGAGGTTGTAGGGTGAAAGAGCATACAGCCCATGGAGGTTAGAATCATAGAATCATAGAATCATAGAATCGTAGAGTTGGAAGGGACCTCCTGGGCCATCTGGTCCAACCCCCTGCTCAAAGCAGGATTCGCTAAATCATCCCAGTCAGATGTCTGTCCAGCCTCTGTTTGAAGACTTCCATTGAAGGAGAACTCACCACTTCTCGTGGCAGCCTGTTCCACTCATTGATCACTCTAACTGTCAAAAAGTTTTTTCTAATATCTAATCTGTGTCTCCTCCCATTCAGTTTCATCCCATTGCTTCTAGTCTTTCCTTGTGCAAATGAGAATAAAGTTGATCCTTCTACAATGTGACAGCCCTTTAGATATTTGTAGACAGCTATTAAGTCTCCTCTCAGTCTTCTCTTTTGCAAACTAAACATTCCCAAATCCTGCAACCTTTCCTCATAAGACAGGGTTTGCAGACCGGTCACCATTCTGGTCGATCTTTTCTGAACTTGCTCCAGTTTGTTGATGTCTTTTTTTAAATGTGGTGCCCAAAACTGGACACAATATTCCAGATGAGGTCTGACCAAAGAGGAGTAGAGGGAAATAATGACTTCACGTGATCTAGACTGTATGCTTCTGTTAATACATCCTAGAATTGCATTTGCCTTTTTTGCTGCTGCATCACACTGTTGACTCATATTCAGTCTGTGATCTATTAGTATACCCAAGTCTTTTTCACATGTGCTGTCACTTAGCCCTATTCCTCCCACTCTATATATGCTTTTTTCATTTTTATTGCCCAGATGTAGTACTTTGCATTTCTCCCTGTTAAAAACCATTCTGTTAGTTGCTGCCCACTTCTCCAGTTTATTTAAATCTTTTTGAATCCTCTCTCTCTCTTCTCTAGTATTAGCTATCCCTCCTAGCTTTGTGTCATCAGCAAATTTAATCAGTTTACCCTCAATTCCTTCATCTAAATCGTTGATAAAGATGTTGAACAATACAGGGCCCAGGACAGAGCCCTGTGGTACCCCACTTGAGACATTCTTCCAACTGGATGTGCAGCCATTTACGACCACTCTTTGGGTCCGATTACTAAGCCAGTTATGAATCCACCTAACAGTTGCCTTGTCCATTCCATACTTAGTCATTTTTTCAATAAGGATTGTATGAGAGACTTTGTCAAATGCTTTGCTGAAGTCAAGATATACTATATCTACAGCATTTCCTTGATCCACCCAATCAGTGATACCGTCATAGAAGGAAATTAAGTTAGTCTGACATGACTTATTAGTTACAAACCCATGCTGACTCTGTTTAATCACTTCATTCTTATCCAGGTATTGACATACATGTTGTTTAATAATTTGTTCAAAGATCTTTCCTGGTATAGAAGTCAGACTCACCGGCCTATAGTTGCCTGGGTCCACCTTCTTCCCCTTTTTGAAGATAGGAACAACATTTGCTGTTCTCCAGTCTTCTGGTACTTCTCCTGTTCTCCAAGAATTTTCAAAGATTATGGAGAGGGGTTAAAAAATTTCTTCTGCTATCTCCTTCAGTACTCTGGGGTGTAATTCATCTGGACCTGGAGACTTGAATTCATTTAGGTTAGCTAAGTGTTTCCTCACTATCTTTCTGTTTATAGATATCCTGGATTCTTCTATTCCCTTAATAGGACAGTGGATAACAGTTGATGTTGCATTTCCTTTCTGAGAGAAAACAGATGCAAAATAGGAATTTAAAAGTTCAGCCTTCTCAACATCCTGTCTTACCATTTCATCATTTTCATCCTGTAAAAATCCTATAGCATCTTTGACTTTTCTTTTACTTTTGACATATCCCCAAAATCCTTTATTATTGCTTTTGACATCTCTTGCAAGCCTCAGTTCGTTTTCAGCTTTAGTAATCTGATTTGTGCCCTGCAGGTTCTGCAGACAGCATTATATTCTTCTTTAGATATGCCTCCCTCTTTCCATTTTATAAACATTTTTTTCTTCCTTTTTAGCATGTGCTTAAGTTCTGTGTTCATCCATCCTGGTTTCCTTAAATGCTTCCTATTCTTCCCTCTTTTCGGAATTGTTAACAACTGTGCTTTGAGAATTTCATTTTTCAAGATTTCCCATCCTTCCTGGACATTTTTGTCTTTAAGGATATCCAGCCATTGGATCCCTCCAATTCTCTTTCTGAATCCCTTAAAATCTGCCTTTCTGAAATCTAACCTTGACGTCTGAGTCTTCACAGGTCTTCCGCCTCTAGTTATCCAAAATTCTAAAATAGCATGGTCGCTACGTCCTAGGGTCCCAGCCACTTTTACCTCCTCAACCATTTCCTCCCTGTTTATAAGGATTAGATCCAAGGTAGCAGTTCCCCTTGTTTTCTCCCTTACCTTTTGGAAGATAAAGTTGTCAGCAAGAGAGGATAAGAATTTCCTTGACCTGTTAGTTTTGCCTGAGAGAGATTCCCAACAAATGTCTGGATAGTTGAAATCTCCCATGACAACTATGTCATATTTTTTGGAGAACTTGGCCATCTGATGCATAAAGAGTTCATCCATATCTTCGGCTTGCACAGGCGGCCTGTAGTAAATGCCTACAATGGTGTCCTTTCCATTGTTCTGTCCTTGTATTCTTACCCAAACAGTTTCCACAGAACTCCCAGTCTCTGAAGCTTCAATCTCTGTGCAGATATACGCGTTTCGAACATACAATGCGACACCCCCTCCTCGTTTATCAAGTCTGTTTCTTGCAAATAAGTTGTATCCTTCTAGTCTTGTATTCCAATCATGTGTATTATCCCACCAAGTTTCAGTGATTCCAATGACATCATATTTCTTTTCCTGTGTTAGTAGTTCCAATTCTCCTTGTTTGTTGCCCATGCTTTGTGCATTAGTATAGAAACATTTTAGTTTGTGATTGGTTTCTCTTTCTCCAATATTTTTATTAATTAGATTCTTTCGTCTTTGTTCTTCCTTTCCACTTCTAATAGCAGAGTTCTCAATAGCATTTGTCAGGTGTATGGCTTTTTCTGGTCTTTTGCTTCCCTTCCCATGTTGTTCTAGTTTAAAGCTCTCCTTACAAGTGTAGCAAGGCGACTTCCAAATACATGCTTTCCAGTCTTCGTAAGGTGCACCCCATCTCTAGCAAGTAGTCCATCGTATAAGTAGTTCACTCCGTGATCCAGAAATCCAAATCGTTGCTGACGGCACCATCGACGTAGCCAGTTGTTCACCTGCAGAATCTTATTCCACCTCCTTTTTCCATGGCCATCCACTGGGAGGATGAAAGAGAAGACCACCTGCGCTCCCAGTTCTTTCACTTTCTTGCCTAAGTCTTCAAAGTCTCTGCAGATGGTTTCCAGGTCGTTTCTTGCGGTGTCATTTGTCCCCACATGTAGCAGGAATGGGTAGTCATCTGTAGCTCTGTGTAGTTGTGTGGTGAAAGAACATACAGCCCATGGAGGTTGTGTGGTGAAAGAGCATACAGCCCATGGAGTTTGTGTGGTGAAAGAGCATACAGCCCATGGAGGTTGTGGGGTGAAAGAGCATACAGCCCATGGAGGTTGTGTGGTGAAAGAGCATACAGCCCATGGAGGTTCTGTGGTGAAAGAGCATACAGCTCATGGAGGTTGTGGGGTGAAAGAGCATACAGCCCATGGAGGTTGTGTGGTGAAAGAGCATACAGCCCATGGAGGTTGTGGGGTGAAAGAGCATACAGCCCATGGAGGTTGTATGGTGAAAGAGCATACAGCTTATGGAGGTTGTGGGGTGAAAGAGCATACAGCCCATGGAGGTTGTGTGGTGAAAGAGCATACAGCTTATGGAGGCTGTGTGGTGAAAGAGCATACAGCCCATGGAGGTTGTGTGGTGAAAGAGCATACAGCTCATGGAGGTTGTGTGGTGAAAGAGCATACAGCTCATAGAGGTTGTGTGGTGAAAGAGCATACAGCCCATGGAGGTTGTGTGGTGAAAGAGCATACAGCTTATGGAGGTTGTGTGGTGAAAGAGCATACAGCTTATGGAGGTTGTGGGGTGAAAGAGCATACAGCCCATGGAGGTTGTGTGGTGAAAGAGCATACAGCTCATGGAGGTTGTGTGGTGAAAGATCATACAGCTTATGGAGGTTGTGTGGTGAAAGAGCATACAGCCCATGGAGGTTGTGGGGTGAAAGAGCATACAGGCCATGGAGGTTGTGTGGTGAAAGAGCATACAGCTCATGGAGGTTGTGGGGTGAAAGAGCATACAGCCCATGGAGGTTGTGTGGTGAAAGAGCAAACAGCCCATGGAGGTTGTGTGGTGAAAGAGCATACAGCCCATGGAGGTTGTGTGGTGAAAGAGCATACAGCCCACGGAGGTTGTGTGGTGAAAGAGCATACAGCTCATGGAGGTTGTGTGGTGAAAGATCATACAGGCCATGGAGGTTGTGTGGTGAAAGAGCATACAGGCCATGGAGGTTGTGTGGTGAAAGAGCATACAGCCCATGGAGGTTGTGGGGTGAAAGAGCATACAGCTTATGGAGGTTGTGTGGTGAAAGAGCATACAGCCCATGGAGGTTGTGGGGTGAAAGAGCATACAGCCCATGGAGGTTGTGTGGTGAAAGAGCATGCAGCTCATGGAGGTTGTGTGGTGAAAGAGCATACAGCCCATGGAGGTTGTGTGGTGAAAGAGCATACAGCTCATGGAGGTTGTGTGGTGAAAGAGCATAAAGCCCATGGAGGTTGTGAGGTGAAAGAGCGTACAGGCCATGGAGGTTGTGTGGTGAAAGAGCATACAGCTCATGGAGGTTGTGTGGTGAAAGAGCATAAAGCCCATGGAGGTTGTGTGGTGAAAGAGCGTACAGGCCATGGAGGCTGTGTGGTGAAAGAGCATACAGCCCATGGAGGTTGTGTGGTGAAAGAGCATACAGCTTATGGAGGTTGTGTGGTGAAAGAGCATACAGCTCATGGAGGTTGTGTGGTGAAAGAGCATACAGCTCATGGAGGTTGTGTGGTGAAAGAGCATACAGCCCATTGAGGTTGTGGGGTGAAAGAGCATACAGCTCATGGAGGTTGTGTGGTGAAAGAGCATACAGGCCATGGAGGTTGTGTGGTGAAAGAGCATACAGGCCATGGAGGTTGTGTGGTGAAAGAGCATACAGCTCATGGAGGTTGTGTGGTGAAAGAGCATACAGCCCATGGAGGTTGTGGGGTGAAAGAGCATACAGCCCATGGTGGTTGTGTGGTGAAAGAGCATACAGCCCATGGAGGTTGTGGGGTGAAAGATCATACAGCTCTTGGAGGTTGTGTGGTGAAAGAGCATACAGCTCATGGAGGTTGTGGGGTGAAAGAGCATACAGCCCATGGAGGTTGTGTGGTTAAAGAGCATACAGCCTATGGAGGTTGTGTGGTGAAAGAGCATACAGCCCATGGAGGTTGTGGGGTGAAAGAGCATACAGCCCATGGAGGTTGTGTGGTGAAAGAGCATACAGGCCATGGAGGTTGTGTGGTGAAAGAGCATACAGCCCATGGAGGTTGTGTGGTAAAACACCATACAGCCCATGGAGATTGTGTGGTGAAAGAGCATACAGCCCATGGAGGTTGTGTGGTGAAAGAGCATGCAGCTTATGGAGGCTGTGTGGTGAAAGAGCATACAGCCCATGGAGGTTGTGTGGTGAAAGAACATATAGGCCATGGAGGTTGTGTGGTGAAAGAGCATATAGGCCATGGAGGTTGTGTGGTGAAAGAGCATATAGGCCATGGAGGTTGTGTGGCAAAAGAGCATATAGGCCATGGAGGTTGTGTGGTGAAAGAGCATATAGGCCATGGAGGTTGTGTGGTGAAAGAGCATACAGCCCATGGAGGTTGTGTGGTGAAAGAGCATATAGGCCATGGAGGTTGTGTGGCAAAAGAGCATATAGGCCATGGAGGTTGTGTGGTGAAAGAGCATACAGGCCATGGAGGTTGTGTGGTGAGCGTGCATACAGGCCATGGAGGTTGTGTGGTGAAAGACCATATAGGCCATGGAGGTTGTGTGGCAAAAGAGCATATAGACCATGGAGGTTGTGTGGTGGAAGAACATACAACCCATGGAGGTTGTGTGGTGAAAGAGCATACAGCTTATGGAGGTTGTGTGGTGAAAGAGCATGCAGCCCATGGAGGTTGTGTGGTGAAAGAGCATACAGCTCATGGAGGTTGTGTGGTGAAAGAGCATACAGCCCATGGAGGTTGTGGGGTGAAAGAGCATACAGCTCATGGAGGTTGTGTGGTGAAAGAGCATACAGCTCAAGGAGGTTCTGTGGTGAAAGAGCATACAGGCCATGGAGGTTGTGTGGTGAAAGAGCATACAGGCCATGGAGGTTGTTTGGTGGAAGAGCATACAGCCCATGGAGGTTGTGTGTTGAAAAAGCATACAGCTCATGGAGGTTGTGTGGTGAAAGATCATACAGGCCATGGAGGTTGTGTGGTGAAAGAGCATACAGCCCATGGAGGTTGTGGGGTGAAAGAGCATACAGCTTATGGAGGTTGTGTGGTGAAAGAGCATACAGCCCATGGAGGTTGTGGGGTGAAAGAGCATACAGCCCATGGAGGTTGTGGGGTGAAAGAGCATGCAGCTCATGGAGGTTGTGTGTTGAAAGAGCATGCAGCTCATGGATGTTGTGTGGTGAAAGAGCATACAGCTTATGGAGGTTGTGTGGTGAAAGAGCATACAGCCCATGGAGGTTGTGTGGTGAAAGAGCATACAGCTCATGGAGGTTGTGTGGTGAAAGAGCATACAGCTTATGGAGGTTGTGTGGTGAAAGAGCATACAGCCCATGGAGGTTGTGGGGTGAAAGAGCATACAGGCCATGGAGGTTGTGTGGTGAAACAGCATACAACTCATGGAGGTTGTGGGGTGAAAGAGCATATAGCCCATGGAGGTTGTGTGGTGAAAGAGCATACAGCCCATGGAGGTTGTGTGGTGAAAGAGCATACAGCCCATGGAGGTTGTGTGGTGAAAGAGCATACAGCCCATGGAGGTTGTGTGGTGAAAGAGCATACAGCTCATGGAGGTTGTGTGGTGAAAGAGCATGCAGCTCATGGAGGTTGTGTGGTGAAAGAGCATACAGCCCATGGAGGTTGTGTGGTGGAAGAGCATACAGGCCATGGAGGTTGTGTGGTGAAAGAGCATACAGGCCATGGAGGTTGTGTGGTGAAAGAGCATACAGCCCATGGAGGTTGTGTGGTGAAAGTGCATACAGCTTATGGAGGCTGTGTGGTGAAAGAGCATATAGGCCATGGAGGTTGTGTGGCAAAAGAGCATATAGACCATGGAGGTTGTGTGGTGGAAGAACATACAACCCATGGAGGTTGTGTGGTGAAAGAGCATACAGGCCATGGAGGTTGTGTGGTGAAAGGTCATACAGCCCATGGAGGTTGTGTGGTGAAAGAGCATACAGCCCATGGTGGTTGTGTGGTGAAAGAGCATACAGCCCATGGAGGTTGTGGGGTGAAAGATCATACAGCTCATGGAGGTTGTGTGGTGAAAGAGCATACAGCTCATGGAGGTTGTGGGGTGAAAGAGCATACAGCCCATGGAGGTTGTGTGGTTAAAGAGCATACAGCCTATGGAGGTTGTGTGGTGAAAGAGCATACAGCCCATGGAGGTTGTGGGGTGAAAGAGCATACAGCCCATGGAGGTTGTGTGGTGAAAGAGCATACAGGCCATGGAGGTTGTGTGGTGAAAGAGCATACAGCCCATGGAGGTTGTGTGGTAAAACACCATACAGCCCATGGAGATTGTGTGGTGAAAGAGCATACAGCCCATGGAGGTTGTGTGGTGAAAGAGCATGCAGCTTTTGGAGGCTGTGTGGTGAAAGATCATACAGCTCATGGAGGTTGTGTGGTGAAAGAGCATACAGCCCATGGAGGTTGTGTTGAGAAAGAACATATAGGCCATGGAGGTTGTGTGGTGAAAGAGCATATAGGCCAAGGAGGTTGTGTGGTGAAAGAGCATATAGGCCATGGAGGTTGTGTGGCAAAAGAGCATATAGGCCATGGAGGTTGTGTGGTGAAAGAGCATATAGGCCATGGAGGTTGTGTGGCAAAAGAGCATATAGGCCATGGAGGTTGTGTGGTGAAAGAGCATATAGGCCATGGAGGTTGTGTGGTGAAAGAGCATACAGCCCATGGAGGTTGTGTGGTGAAAGAGCATATAGGCCATGGAGGTTGTGTGGCAAAAGAGCATATAGGCCATGGAGGTTGTGTGGTGAAAGAGCATACAGGCCATGGAGGTTGTGTGGTGAGCGTGCATACAGGCCATGGAGGTTGTGTGGTGAAAGACCATATAGGCCATGGAGGTTGTGTGGCAAAAGAGCATATAGACCATGGAGGTTGTGTGGTGGAAGAACATACAACCCATGGAGGTTGTGTGGTGAAAGAGCATACAGCTTATGGAGGTTGTGTGGTGAAAGAGCATGCAGCCCATGGAGGTTGTGTGGTGAAAGAGCATACAGCTCATGGAGGTTGTGTGGTGAAAGAGCATACAGCCCATGGAGGTTGTGGGGTGAAAGAGCATACAGCTCATGGAGGTTGTGTGGTGAAAGAGCATACAGCTCAAGGAGGTTCTGTGGTGAAAGAGCATACAGGCCATGGAGGTTGTGTGGTGAAAGAGCATACAGGCCATGGAGGTTGTGTGGTGGAAGAGCATACAGCCCATGGAGGTTGTGTGTTGAAAGAGCATACAGCTCATGGAGGTTGTGTGGTGAAAGATCATACAGGCCATGGAGGTTGTGTGGTGAAAGAGCATACAGGCCATGGAGGTTGTGTGGTGAAAGAGCATACAGCCCATGGAGGTTGTGGGGTGAAAGAGCATACAGCTTATGGAGGTTGTGTGGTGAAAGAGCATACAGCCCATGGAGGTTGTGGGGTGAAAGAGCATACAGCCCATGGAGGTTGTGTGGTGAAAGAGCATGCAGCTCATGGAGGTTGTGTGGTGAAAGAGCATACAGCCCATGGAGGTTGTGTGGTGAAAGAGCATACAGCCCATGGAGTTTGTGTGGTGAAAGAGCATATAGGCCATGGAGGTTGTGTGGAGAAAGAGCATACAGCCCATGGAGGTTGTGGGGTAAAAGAGCATACAGCCCATGGAGGTTGTGTGGTGAAAGAGCATACAGCTTATGGAGGCTGTGTGGTGAAAGAGCATACAGCCCATGGAGGTTGTGTGGTGAAAGAGCATACAGCTTATGGAGGTTGTGTGGAGAAAGAGCATACAGCTCATGGAGGTTGTGTGGTGAAAGAGCATACAGCCCATGGAGGTTGTGGGGTAAAAGAGCATACAGCTCATGGAGGTTGTGTGGTGAAAGAGCATACAGCTCATGGAGGTTGTGTGTTGAAAGATCATACAGCCCATTGAGGTTGTGGGGTGAAAGAGCATACAGCTCATGGAGGTTGTGTGGTGAAACAGCATACAGGCCATGGAGGTTGTGTGGTGAAAGAGCATACAGGCCATGGAGGTTGTGTGGTGAAACATCATACAGGCCATGGAGGTTGTGTGGTGAAAGAGCATACAGGCCATGGAGGTTGTGTGGTGAAAGAGCATACAGCTCATGGAGGTTGTGTGGTGAAAGAGCATACAGCCCATGGAGGTTGTGGGGTGAAAGAGCATACAGCCCATGGTGGTTGTGTGGTGAAAGAGCATACAGCCCATGGAGGTTGTGGGGTGAAAGATCATACAGCTCATGGAGGTTGTGTGGTGAAAGAGCATACAGCCCATGGAGGTTGTGTGGTGAAAGAGCATACAGCCCATGGAGGTTGTGTGGTGAAAGAGCATACAGATCATGGAGGTTGTGTGGTGAAAGAGCATACAGCTTATAGAGGTTGTGTGGTGAAAGAGCATACAGCCCATGGAGGTTGTGGGGTGAAATAGCATACAGGCCATGGAGGTTGTGTGGTGAAAGAGCATACAGCTCATGGAGGTTGTGGGGTGAAAGAGCATACAGCCCATGGAGGTTGTGTGGTGAAAGAGCATACAGCCCATGGAGGTTGTGGGGTGAAAGAGCATGCAGCTCATGGAGGTTGTGTGGTGAAAGAGCATGCAGCTCATGGAGGTTGTGTGGTGAAAGAGCATACAGCTCATGGAGGTTGTGTGGTGAAAGAGCATACAGCTTATGGAGGTTGTGGGGTGAAAGAGCATACAGCTTATGGAGGTTGTGGGGTGAAAGAGCATACAGTCCATGGAGGTTGTGTGGTGAAAGAGCATACAGCTCATGGAGGTTGTGTGGTGAAAGAGCATACAGCTTATGGAGGTTGTGTGGTGAAAGAGCATACAGCTTATGGAGGTTGTGGGGTGAAAGAGCATACAGTCCATGGAGGTTGTGTGGTGAAAGAGCATACAGCTCATGGAGGTTGTGTGGTGAAAGAGCATACAGCTTATGGAGGTTGTGTGGTGAAAGAGCATACAGCCCATGGAGGTTGTGGGGTGAAAGAGCATACAGGCCATGGAGGTTGTGTGGTGAAAGAGCATACTGCTCATGGAGGTTGTGGGGTGAAAGAGCATACAGCCCATGGAGGTTGTGTGGTGAAAGAGCATACAGCCCATGGAGGTTGTGTGGTGAAAGAGCTTACAGCCCATGGAGGTTGTGTGGTGAAAGAGCATACAGCCCATGGAGGTTGTGTGGTGAAAGAGCTTACAGCCCATGGAGGTTGTGTGGTGAAAGAGCATGCAGCTCATGGAGGTTGTGTGGTGAAAGAGCATACAGCCCATGGAGGTTGTGTGGTGGAAGAGCATACAGGCCATGGAGGTTGTGTGGTGAAAGAGCTTACAGGCCATGGAGGTTGTGTGGTGAAAGAGCATATAGCCCATGGAGGTTGTGTGGTGAAAGTGCATACAGCTTATGGAGGCTGTGTGGTGAAAGAGCATATAGGCCATGGAGGTTGTGTGGCAAAAGAGCATATAGACCATGGAGGTTGTGTGGTGGAAGAACATACAACCCATGGAGGTTGTGTGGTGAAAGAGCATACAGGCCATGGAGGTTGTGTGGTGAAAGAGCATACAGCCCATGGAGGTTGTGTGGTGAAAGAGCATACAGCCCATGGAGGTTGTGGGGTGAAAGAGCATACAGCTCATGGAGGTTGTGTGGTGAAAGAGCATACAGCTCATGGAGGTTGTGGGGTGAAAGAGCATACAGCCCATGGAGGTTGTGTGGTGAAAGAGCATACTGCCCATGGAGGTTGTGTGGTGAAAGAGCATACAGCCCATGGAGGTTGTGGGGTGAAAGAGCTTACAGCCCATGGAGGTTGTGTGGTGAAAGAGCATACAGGCCATGGAGGTTGTGTGGTGAAAGAGCATACAGCCCATGGAGGTTGTGTGGTGAAACACCATACAGCCCATGGAGGTTGTGTGGTGAAAGAGCATGCAGCTTATGGAGTCTGTGTGGTGAAAGAGTATTCAGCTCATGGAGGTTGTGTGGTGAAAGAGCATACAGCCCATGGAGGTTGTGTGGTGAAAGAGCATATAGGCCATGGAGGTTGTGTGGTGAAAGAGCATATAGGCCATGGAGGTTGTGTGGTGAAAGAGCATATAGGCCATGGAGGTTGTGTGGTGAAAGAGCATACAGCCCATGGAGGTTGTGTGGTGAAAGAGCATATAGGCCATGGAGGTTGTGTGGCAAAAGAGCATATAGGCCATGGAGGTTGTGTGGTGAAAGAGCATACAGGCCATGGAGGTTGTGTGGTGAGCGTGCATAGAGGCCATGGAAATTGTGTGGTGAAAGACCATATAGGCCATGGAGGTTGTGTGGTGAAAGAGCATACAGCTTATGGAGGTTGTGGGGTGAAAGAGCATACAGCTTATGGAGGTTGTGTGGTGAAAGAGCATGCAGCTCATGGAGGTTGTGTGGTGAAAGAGCATACAGCTCATGGAGGTTGTGTGGTGAAAGAGCATACAGCTTATGGAGGTTGTGTGGTGAAAGAGCATACAGCTTATGGAGGTTGTGGGGTGAAAGAGCATACAGTCCATGGAGGTTGTGTGGTGAAAGAGCATACAGCTCATGGAGGTTGTGTGGTGAAAGAGCATACAGCTTATGGAGGTTGTGTGGTGAAAGAGCATACAGCCCATGGAGGTTGTGGGGTGAAAGAGCATACAGGCCATGGAGGTTGTGTGGTGAAAGAGCATACAGCTCATGGAGGTTGTGGGGTGAAAGAGCATACAGCCCATGGAGGTTGTGTGGTGAAAGAGCATACAGCCCATGGAGGTTGTGTGGTGAAAGAGCTTACAGCCAATGGAGGTTGTGTGGTGAAAGAGCATACAGCCCATGGAGGTTGTGTGGTGAAAGAGCTTACAGCCCATGGAGGTTGTGTGGTGAAAGAGCATGCAGCTCATGGAGGTTGTGTGGTGAAAGAGCATACAGCCCATAGAGGTTGTGTGGTGGAAGAGCATACAGGCCATGGAGGTTGTGTGGTGAAAGAGCTTACAGGCCATGGAGGTTGTGTGATGAAAGAGCATACAGCCCATGGAGGTTGTGTGGTGAAAGTGCATACAGCTTATGGAGGCTGTGTGGTGAAAGAGCATATAGGCCATGGAGGTTGTGTGGCAAAAGAGCATATAGACCATGGAGGTTGTGTGGTAAAAGAACATACAACCCATGGAGGTTGTGTGGTGAAAGAGCATACAGGCCATGGAGGTTGTGTGGTGAAAGAGCATACAGCCCATGGAGGTTGTGTGGTGAAAGAGCATACAGCCCATGGAGGTTGTGGGGTGAAAGAGCATACAGCTCATGGAGGTTGTGTGGTGAAAGACCATACAGCTCATGGAGGTTGTGGGGTGAAAGAGCATACAGCCCATGGAGGTTGTGTGGTGAAAGAGCATACAGCCCATGGAGGTTGTGGGGTGAAAGAGCTTACAGCCCATGGAGGTTGTGTGGTGAAAGAGCATACAGGCCATGGAGGTTGTGTGGTGAAAGAGCATACAGCCCATGGAGGTTGTGTGGTGAAACACCATACAGCCCATGGAGATTGTCTGGTGAAAGAGCATACAGCCCATGGAGGTTGTGTGGTGAAAGAGCATGCAGCTTATGGAGTCTGTGTGGTGAAAGAGCATTCAGCTCATGGAGGTTGTGTGGTGAAAGAGCATACAGCCCATGGAGGTTGTGTGGTGAAAGAGCATATAGGCCATGGAGGTTGTGTGGTGAAAGAGCATATAGGCCATGGAGGTTGTGTGGTGAAAGAGCATATAGGCCATGGAGGTTGTGTGGTGAAAGAGCATACAGCCCATGGAGGTTGTGTGGTGAAAGAGCATATAGGCCATGGAGGTTGTGTGGCAAAAGAGCATATAGGCCATGGAGGTTGTGTGGTGAAAGAGCATACAGGCCATGGAGGTTGTGTGGTGAGCGTGCATACAGGCCATGGAAATTGTGTGGTGAAAGACCATATAGGCCATGGAGGTTGTGTGGCAAAAGAGCATATAGACCATGGAGGTTGTGTGGTGGAAGAACATACAACCCATGGAGGTTGTGTGGTGAAAGAGCATACAGCTTATGGAGGTTGTGTGGTGAAAGAGCATACAGCCCATGGAGGTTGTGTGGTGAAAGAGCATACAGCCCATAGAGGTTGTGTGGTGAAAGAGCATACAGCCCATGGAGGTTGTGTGGTGAAAGAGCATACAGCTCATGGAGGTTGTGTGGTGAAAGAGCATACAGCCCATGGAGGTTGTGGGGTGAAAGAGCATACAGCTCATGGAGGTTGTGTGGTGAAAGAGCATACAGCTCATGGAGGTTGTGTGGTGAAAGAGCATACAGCCCATGGAGGTTGTGGGGTGAAAGAGCATACAGCTCATGGAGGTTGTGTGGTGAAAGAGCATACAGCTCATGGAGGTTGTGGGGTGAAAGAGCATACAGCCCATGGAGGTTGTGTAGTGAAAGAGCATACAGCCCATGGAGATTGTGGGGTGAAAGAGCATACAGCCCATGGAGGTTGTGTGGTGAAAGAGCATACAGCCCATGGAGGTTGTGTGGTGAAAGAGCATACAGCCCATGGAGGTTGTGTGGTGGAAGAGCATACAGCCCATGGAGGTTGTGGGGTGAAAGAGCATACAGCTCATGGAGGTTGTGTGGTGAAAGAGCATACAGCTCATGGAGGTTGTGTGGTGAAAGAGCATACAGCTCATGGAGGTTGTGTGGTGAAAGAGCATACAGCCCATGGAGGTTGTGTGGTGAAAGAGCATACAGGCCATGGAGGTTGTGTGGTGGAAGAGCATACAGCGCATGGAGGTTGTGTGGTGAAAGAGCATACAGCTCATGGAGGTTGTGTGGTGAAAGAGCATACAGGCCATGGAGGTTGTGTGGTGAAAGAGCATACAGGCCATGGAGGTTGTGTGGTGGAAGAGCATACAGCCCATGGAGGTTGTGTGGTGAAAGAGCATACAGCTCATGGAGGTTGTGTGGTGAGAGAGCATACAGCTTATGGAGGTTGTGGGGTGAAAGAGCATACAGCTTATGGAGGTTGTGGGGTGAAAGAGCATACAGCTTATGGATGTTGTGGGGTGTAAGAGCATACAGCCCATGGAGGTTGTGTGGTGAAAGAGCATACAGCCCATGGAGGTTGTGGGGTGAAAGAGCATACAGCCCATGGAGGTTGTGTGGTGAAAGAGCATACAGCTCATGGAGGTTGTGGGGTGAAAGAGCATACAGCCCATGGAGGTTGTGTGGTGAAAGAGCATACAGCCCATGGAGGTTGTGGGGTCAAAGAGCATACAGGCCATGGAGGTTGTGTGGTGAAAGAGCATACAGCTTATGGAGGTTGTGTGGTGAAAGAGCATACAGCTTATGGAGGTTGTGGGGTGAAAGAGCATACAGCCCATGGAGGTTGTGTGGTGAAAGAGCATACAGCTTATGGAGGCTGTGTGGTGAAAGAGCATACAGCCCATGGAGGTTGTGTGGTGAAAGAGCATACAGCTCATGGAGGTTGTGTGGTGAAAGAGCATACAGCCCTTGGAGGTTGTGTGGTGAAAGAGCATACAGCTTATGGAGGTTGTGTGGTGAAAGAGCATACAGCTTATGGAGGTTGTGGGGTGAAAGAGCATACAGCTTATGGAGGTTGTTTGGTGAAAGAGCATACAGCCCATGGAGGTTGTGTGGTGAAAGAGCATACAGCTCATGGAGGTTGTGTGGTGAAAGAGCATACAGCTTATGGAGGTTGTGTGGTGAAAGAGCATACAGCCCATGGAGGTTGTGGGGTGAAAGAGCATACAGGCCATGGAGGTTGTGTGGTGAAAGAGCATACAGCTCATGGAGGTTGTGGGGTGAAAGAGCATTCAGCCCATGGAGGTTGTGTGGTGAAAGAGCATACAGCTCATGGAGGTTGTGTGGTGAAAGAGCATACAGCCCATGGAGGTTGTGGGGTGAAAGATCATACAGCCCATGGAGGTTATGTGGTGAAAGAGCATGCAGCTCATGGAGGTTGTGTGGTGAAAGAGCATACAGCCCATGGAGGTTGTGTGGTGAAAGAGCATACAGCCCATGGAGGTTGTGTGGTGAAAGATCATATAGGCCATGGAGGTTGTGTGGAGAAAGAGCATACAGCCCATGGAGGTTGTGGGGTAAAAGAGCATACAGCCCATGGAGGTTGTGTGGTGAAAGAGCATACAGCTTATGGAGGCTGTGTGGTGAAAGAGCATACAGCCCATGGAGGTTGTGTGGTGAAAGAGCATACAGCTTATGGAGGTTGTGTGGAGAAAGAGCATATAGCTCATGGAGGTTGTGTGGTGAAAGAGCATACAGCCCATGGAGGTTGTGGGGTAAAAGAGCATACAGCTTATGGAGGTTGTGTGGTGAAAGAGCATACAGCTTATGGAGGTTGTGTGGTGAAAGCGCATACAGCCCATGGAGGTTGTGTGGTGAAAGAGCATACAGCCCATGGAGGTTGTGTGGTGAAAGAGCATACAGCCTATGGAGGTTGTGTGGTGAAAGAGCATACAGCTTATGGAGGTTGTGTGGTGAAAGAGCATACAGCTTATGGAGGTTGTGTGGTGAAAGAGCATACAGCCCATGGAGGTTGTGGGGTGAAAGAGCATACAGGTCATGGAGGTTGTGTGGTGAAAGAGCATACAGGCCATGGAGGTTGTGTGGTGAAAGAGCATACAGCCCATGGAGGTTGTGTGGTGAAAGAGCATACAGCCCATGGAGGTTGTGTGGTGAAAGAGCATACAGCCCATGGAGGTTGTGTGGTGAAAGAGCATACAGCCCATGGAGGTTGTGTGGTGAAAGAGCAAACAGCCCATGGAGGTTGTGTGGTGAAAGAGCATACAGCCCATGGAGGTTGTGTGGTGAAAGAGCATACAGCCCATGGAGGTTGTGTGGTGAAAGAGCAAACAGCCCATGGAGGTTGTGTGGTGGAAGAGCATACAGGCCATGGAGGTTGTGTGGTGAAAGAGCATACAGGCCATGGAGGTTGTGTGGTGAAAGAGCATACAGCCCATGGAGGTTGTGTGGTGAAAGAGCATACAGCCCATGGAGATTGTGTGGTGAAAGTGCATACAGCTTATGGAGGTTGTGGGGTGAAAGATCATATAGGCCATGGAGGTTGTGGGGTGAAAGAGCATACAGGCCATGGAGGTTGTGTGGTGAAAGAGCATAGAGCCCATGGAGTTTGTGTGGTGAAAGAGCATATAGACCATGGAGGTTGTGTGGTGAAAGAGCATACAGGCCATGGAGGTTGTGTGGTGAAAGAGCATAGAGCCCATGGAGGTTGTGTGGTGAAAGAGCATACAGCTTATGGAGGTTGTGTGGTGAAAGAGCATACAGGCCATGGAGGTTGTGTGGTGAAAGAGCATACAGGCCATGGAGGTTGTGTGGTGAAAGAGCATACAGGCCATGGAGGTTGTGTGGTGAAAGAGCATACAGGCCATGGAGGTTGTGTGGTGAAAGAGCATACAGCTTATGGAGGTTGTGTGGTGAAAGAGCATACAGGCCATGGAGGTTGTGTGGTGAAAGAGCATATAGGCCATGGAGGTTGTGTGGTGAAAGAGCATACAGCCCATGGAGGTTGTGTGGTGAAAGAGCATACAGGCCATGGAGGTTGTGTGGTGAAAGAGCATACAGGCCATGGAGGTTGTGTGGTGAAAGAGCATACAGCCCATGGAGGTTGTGTGGTGAAAGAGCATATAGGCCATGGAGGTTGTGTGGTGAAAGAGCATACAGCCCATGGAGGTTGTGTGGTGAAAGAGCATATAGGCCAAGGAGGTTGTGGGGTGAAAGAGCATACAGCCCACGGAGGTTGTGTGGTGAAAGAGCATACAGGCCATGGAGGTTGTGTGGTGAAAGAGCATACAGCCCATGGAGGTTGTGTGGTGAAAGAGCATACAGGCCATGGAGGTTGTGGGGTGAAAGAGCATACAGCCCATGGAGGTTGTGTGGTGAAAGAGCATACAGGCCATGGAGGTTGTGTGGTGAAAGAGCATACAGCCCATGGAGTTTGTGTGGTGAAAGAGCATACAGGCCATGGAGGTTGTGTGGTGAAAGAGCATACAGCTTATGGAGGTTGTGTGGTGAAAGAGAAAACAGCCCATGGAGGTTGTGTGGTGGAAGAGCATACAGGCCATGGAGGTTGTGTGGTGAAAGAGCATACAGGCCATGGAGGTTGTGTGGTGAAAGAGCATACAGCTCATGGAGGTTGTGTGGTGAAAGAGCATATAGGCCATGGAGGTTGTGGGGTGAAAGAGCATACAGCCCATGGAGGTTGTGTGGTGAAAGAGCATATAGGCCATGGAGGTTGTGGGGTGAAAGAGCATACAGCCCATGGAGGTTGTGTGGTGAAAGAGCATACAGGCCATGGAGGTTGTGTGGTGAAAGAGCATACAGCCCATGGAGTTTGTGTGGTGAAAGACCATACAGGCCATGGAGGTTGTGTGGTGAAAGAGCATACAGCCCATGGAGGTTGTGTGGTGAAAGAGCATACAGCTCATGGAGGTTGTGTGGTGAAAGAGCAAACAGCTCATGGAGGTTGTGTGGTGAAAGAGCATACAGCTCATGGAGGTTGTGTGGTGAAAGAGCATACAGCTCATGGAGGTTGTGTGGTGAAAGAGCAAACAGCCCATGGAGGTTGTGTGGTGAAAGAGCATACAGGCCATGGAGTTTGTGTGGTGAAAGACCATACAGGCCATGGAGTTTGTGTGGTGAAAGAGCATACAGCCCATGGAGGTTGTGTGGTGAAAGAGCATACAGCTCATGGAGGTTGTGTGGTGAAAGAGCAAACAGCCCATGGAGGTTGTGTGGTGAAAGAGCATACAGCCCATGGAGTTTGTGTGGTGAAAGACCATACAGGCCATGGAGATTGTGTGGTGAAAGAGCATACAGCCCATGGAGGTTGTGTGGTGAAAGAGCATACAGCTCATGGAGGTTGTGTGGTGAAAGAGCAAACAGCCCATGGAGGTTGTGTGGTGAAAGAGCATACAGCTCATGGAGGTTGTGTGGTGAAAGAGCATACAGCTTATGGAGGTTGTGTGGTGAAAGAGCAAACAGCCCATGGAGGTTGTGTGGTGAAAGAGCATACAGGCCATGGAGGTTGTGTGGTGAAAGAGCATACAGCTCATGGAGGTTGTGTGGTGAAAGAGCATATAGGCCATGGAGGTTGTGGGGTGAAAGAGCATACAGCCCATGGAGGTTGTGTGGTGAAAGAGCATACAGGCCATGGAGGTTGTGTGGTGAATGAGCATACAGCCCATGGAATTTGTGTGGTGAAAGAGCATACAGCCCATGGAGGTTGTGTGGTGAAAGAGCATATAGGCCATGGAGGTTGTGGGGTGAAAGAGCATACAGCCCATGGATTTTGTGTGGTGAAAGACCATACAGGCCATGGAGGTTGTGTGGTGAAAGAGCATACAGCCCATGGAGGTTGTGTGGTGAAAGAGCATACAGCCCATGGAGGTTGTGTGGTGAAAGACCATACAGGCCATGGAGGTTGTGTGGTGAAAGAGCATACAGCCCATGGAGGTTGTGTGGTGAAAGAGCATACAGCTCATGGAGGTTGTGTGGTGAAAGAGCAAACAGCTCATGGAGGTTGTGTGGTGAAAGAGCATACAGCTCATGGAGGTTGTGTGGTGAAAGAGCATACAGCTCATGGAGGTTGTGTGGTGAAAGAGCAAACAGCCCATGGAGGTTGTGTGGTGAAAGAGCATACAGGCCATGGAGTTTGTGTGGTGAAAGAGCATACAGGCCATGGAGTTTGTGTGGTGAAAGAGCATACAGCCCATGGAGGTTGTGTGGTGAAAGAGCATACAGCTCATGGAGGTTGTGTGGTGAAAGAGCAAACAGCCCATGGAGGTTGTGTGGTGAAAGAGCATACAGCCCATGGAGTTTGTGTGGTGAAAGACCATACAGGCCATGGAGATTGTGTGGTGAAAGAGCATACAGCCCATGGAGGTTGTGTGGTGAAAGAGCATACAGCTCATGGAGGTTGTGTGGTGAAAGAGCAAACAGCCCATGGAGGTTGTGTGGTGAAAGAGCATACAGCTCATGGAGGTTGTGTGGTGAAAGAGCATACAGCTTATGGAGGTTGTGTGGTGAAAGAGCAAACAGCCCATGGAGGTTGTGTGGTGAAAGAGCATACAGGCCATGGAGGTTGTGTGGTGAAAGAGCATACAGCTCATGGAGGTTGTGTGGTGAAAGAGCATATAGGCCATGGAGGTTGTGGGGTGAAAGAGCATACAGCCCATGGAGGTTGTGTGGTGAAAGAGCATACAGGCCATGGAGGTTGTGTGGTGAAAGAGCATACAGCTCATGGAGGTTGTGTGGTGAAAGAGCATATAGGCCATGGAGGTTGTGGGGTGAAAGAGCATACAGCCCATGGAGGTTGTGGGGTGAAAGAGCATACAGCCCATGGAATTTGTGTGGTGAAAGAGCATACAGCCCATGGAGGTTGTGTGGTGAAAGAGCATATAGGCCATGGAGGTTGTGGGGTGAAAGAGCATATAGGCCATGGAGGTTGTGTGGTGAAAGAGCATACAGGCCATGGATGTTGTGTGGTGAAAGAGCATACAGGCCATGGAGGTTGTGGGGTGAAAGAGCATACAGCCCATGGAGGTTGTGTGGTGAAAGAGCATACAGGCCATGGAGGTTGTGTGGTGAAAGAGCATACAGCCCATGGAGGTTGTGTGGTGAAAGACCATACAGGCCATGGAGGTTGTGTGGTGAAAGAGCATACAGCCCATGGAGGTTGTGTGGTGAAAGAGCATACAGCTCATGGAGGTTGTGTGGTGAAAGAGCAAACAGCTCATGGAGGTTGTGTGGTGAAAGAGCATACAGCTCATGGAGGTTGTGTGGTGAAAGAGCATACAGCTCATGGAGGTTGTGTGGTGAAAGAGCAAACAGCCCATGGAGGTTGTGTGGTGAAAGAGCATACAGGCCATGGAGTTTGTGTGGTGAAAGACCATACAGGCCATGGAGTTTGTGTGGTGAAAGAGCATACAGCCCATGGAGGTTGTGTGGTGAAAGAGCATACAGCTCATGGAGGTTGTGTGGTGAAAGAGCAAACAGCCCATGGAGGTTGTGTGGTGAAAGAGCATACAGCCCATGGAGTTTGTGTGGTGAAAGACCATACAGGCCATGGAGTTTGTGTGGTGAAAGAGCATACAGCCCATGGAGGTTGTGTGGTGAAAGAGCATACAGGCCATGGAGTTTGTGTGGTGAAAGACCATACAGGCCATGGAGTTTGTGTGGTGAAAGAGCATACAGCCCATGGAGGTTGTGTGGTGAAAGAGCATACAGCTCATGGAGGTTGTGTGGTGAAAGAGCATACAGCCCATGGAGGTTGTGTGGTGAAAGAGCATACAGCCCATGGAGTTTGTGTGGTGAAAGACCATACAGGCCATGGAGATTGTGTGGTGAAAGAGCATACAGCCCATGGAGGTTGTGTGGTGAAAGAGCATACAGCTCATGGAGGTTGTGTGGTGAAAGAGCAAACAGCCCATGGAGGTTGTGTGGTGAAAGAGCATACAGCTCATGGAGGTTGTGTGGTGAAAGAGCATACAGCTTATGGAGGTTGTGTGGTGAAAGAGCAAACAGCCCATGGAGGTTGTGTGGTGAAAGAGCATACAGGCCATGGAGGTTGTGTGGTGAAAGAGCATACAGCTCATGGAGGTTGTGTGGTGAAAGAGCATATAGGCCATGGAGGTTGTGGGGTGAAAGAGCATACAGCCCATGGAGGTTGTGTGGTGAAAGAGCATACAGGCCATGGAGGTTGTGTGGTGAATGAGCATACAGCCCATGGAATTTGTGTGGTGAAAGAGCATACAGCCCATGGAGGTTGTGTGGTGAAAGAGCATATAGGCCATGGAGGTTGTGGGGTGAAAGAGCATATAGGCCATGGAGGTTGTGTGGTGAAAGAGCATACAGGCCATGGATGTTGTGTGGTGAAAGAGCATACAGGCCATGGAGGTTGTGGGGTGAAAGAGCATACAGCCCATGGAGGTTGTGTGGTGAAAGAGCATACAGGCCATGGAGG
The DNA here is from genome assembly GCF_039654945.1 of Dendrobates tinctorius. Taxonomy (NCBI): domain Eukaryota; kingdom Metazoa; phylum Chordata; class Amphibia; order Anura; family Dendrobatidae; genus Dendrobates; species Dendrobates tinctorius. Next base: position 2,063,848 of record NW_027361991.1, on the reverse strand, counting down.
TTGTGGGGTGAAAGAGCATACAGCCCATGGAGGTTGTGTGGTGAAAGAGCATACAGGCCATGGAGGTTGTGTGGTGAATGAGCATACAGCCCATGGAGTTTGTGTGGTGAAAGAGCATACAGCCCATGGAGGTTGTGTGGTGAAAGAGCTTATAGGCCATGGAGGTTGTGGGGTGAAAGAGCATATAGGCCATGGAGGTTGTGTGGTGAAAGAGCATACAGGCTATGGAGGTTGTGTGGTGAAAGAGCCTACAGCCCATGGAGGTTGTGGGGTGAAAGAGTATACAGCCCATGGAGGTTGTGTGGTGAAAGAGCATACAGGCCATGGAGGTTGTGTGGTGAAAGAGCATACAGCTCATGGAGGTTGTGTGGTGAAAGAGCATATAGGCCATGGAGGTTGTGGGGTGAAAGAGCATACAGCTCATGGAGGTTGTGTGGTGAAAGAGCATACAGCTTATGGAGGTTGTGGGGTGAAAGAGCATACAGCTTATGGAGGTTGTGTGGTGAAAGATCATACAGCCCATGGAGGTTGTGGGGTGAAAGAGCATACAGCTTATGGAGGTTGTGTGGTGAAAGAGCATACAGGCCATGGAGGTTGTGTGGTGAAAGAGCATATAGGCCATGGAGGTTGTGTGGTGAATGAGCATACAGCCCATGGAGGTTGTGTGGTGAAAGAGCATACAGGCCATGGAGATTGTGGGGTGAAAGAGCATACAGGCCATGGAGGTTGTGTGGTGAAAGAGCATACAGCTCATGGAGGTTGTGTGGTGAAAGAGCATACAGCCCATGGAGGTTGTGTGGTGAAAGAGCATACAGCTCATGGAGGTTGTGTGGTGAAAGAGCATACAGCCCATGGAGGTTGTGTGGTGAAAGAGCATACAGCCCATGGAGGTTGTGTGGTGGAAGAGCATACAGGCCATGGAGGTTGTGTGGTGAAAGAGCATACAGGCCATGGAGGTTGTGTGGTGAAAGAGCATACAGCCCATGGAGGTTGTGTGGTGAAAGAGCATACAGGCCATGGAGGTTGCGGGGTGAAAGAGCATACAGCTCATGGAGGTTGTGTGGTGAAAGAGCATACAGGCCATGGAGGTTGTGGGGTGAAAGAGCATATAGGCCATGGAGGTTGTGTGGTGAAAGAGCATACAGCCCATGGTGGTTGTGTGGTGAAAGAGCATACAGCCCATGGAGGTTGTGTGGTGGAAGAGCATACAGGCCATGGAGGTTGTGTGGTGAAAGAGCATACAGGCCATGGAGGTTGTGTGGTGAAAGAGCATACAGCCCATGGAGGTTGTGTGGTGAAAGAGCATACAGGCCATGGAGGTTGTGGGGTGAAAGAGCATACAGCTCATGGAGGTTGTGTGGTGAAAGAGCATACAGGCCATGGAGTTTGTGGGGTGAAAGAGCATATAGGCCATGGAGGTTGTGTGGTGAAAGAGCATATAGGCCATGGAGGTTGTGTGGTGAAAGAGCATACAGCTTATGGAGGTTGTGTGGTGAAAGAGCATACAGCTCATGGAGGTTGTGTGGTGAAAGAGCATACAGCTCATGGATGTTGTGTGGTGAAAGAGCATACAGGCCATGGAGTTTGTGGGGTGAAAGAGCATACAGGCCATGGAGGTTGTGTGGTGAAAGAGCATACAGCCCATGGAGGTTGTGTGGTGAAAGAGCATACAGGCCATGGAGGTTGTGTGTTGAAAGAGCATACAGCCCATGGAGGTTGTGTGGGGAAAGAGCATACAGCCCTTGGAGGTTGTGTGGTGAAAGAGCATATAGGCCATGGAGGTTGTGTGGTGAAAGAGCATACAGCTCATGGAGGTTGTGTGGTGAAAGAGCATACAGCCCATGGAGGTTGTGTGGTGAAAGAGCATACAGGCCATGGAGGTTGTGTGGTGAAAGAGCATACAGCCCATGGAGGTTGTGTGGGGAAAGAGCATACAGCTCATGGAGGTTGTGTGGGGAAAGAGCATACAGCCCATGGAGGTTGTGTGGGGAAAGAGCATACAGCCCTTGGAGGTTGTGTGGTGGAAGAGCATACAGGCCATGGAGGTTGTGTGGTGAAAGAGCATACAGGCCATGGAGGTTGTGTGGTGAAAGAGCATACAGCCCATGGAGGTTGTGTGGTGAAAGAGCATACAGGCCATGGAGGTTGTGTGGTGAAAGAGCATACAGCCCATGGAGGTTGTGTGGTGAAAGAGCATACAGCCCATGGAGGTTGTGTGGGGAAAGAGCATACAGCCCTTGGAGGTTGTGTGGTGGAAGAGCATACAGGCCATGGAGGTTGTGTGGTGAAAGAGCATACAGGCCATGGAGGTTGTGTGGTGAAAGAGCATACAGCCCATGGAGGTTGTGTGGTGGAAGAGCATACAGGCCATGGAGGTTGTGTGGTGAAAGAGCATACAGCCCATGGAGGTTGTGTGGGGAAAGAGCATACAGCTCATGGAGGTTGTGTGGTGAAAGAGCATACAGCCCATGGTGGTTGTGTGGTGAAAGAGCATACAGCCCATGGAGGTTGTGTGGTGGAAGAGCATACAGGCCATGGAGGTTGTGTGGTGAAAGAGCATACAGGCCATGGAGGTTGTGTGGTGAAAGAGCATACAGCCCATGGAGGTTGTGTGGTGAAAGAGCATACAGGCCATGGAGGTTGTGGGGTGAAAGAGCATACAGCTCATGGAGGTTGTGTGGTGAAAGAGCATACAGGCCATGGAGTTTGTGGGGTGAAAGAGCATATAGGCCATGGAGGTTGTGTGGTGAAAGAGCATATAGGCCATGGAGGTTGTGTGGTGAAAGAGCATACAGCTTATGGAGGTTGTGTGGTGAAAGAGCATACAGCTCATGGAGGTTGTGTGGTGAAAGAGCATACAGCTCATGGATGTTGCGTGGTGAAAGAGCATACAGGCCATGGAGTTTGTGGGGTGAAAGAGCATACAGGCCATGGAGGTTGTGTGGTGAATGAGCATACAGCCCATGGAGGTTGTGTGGTGAAAGAGCATACAGGCCATGGAGGTTGTGTGGTGAAAGAGCATACAGCCCATGGAGGTTGTGTGGGGAAAGAGCATACAGCCCTTGGAGGTTGTGTGGTGAAAGAGCATATAGGCCATGGAGGTTGTGTGGTGAAAGAGCATACAGCTCATGGAGGTTGTGTGGTGAAAGAGCATACAGCCCATGGAGGTTGTGTGGTGAAAGAGCATACAGGCCATGGAGGTTGTGTGGTGAAAGAGCATACAGCCCATGGAGGTTGTGTGGGGAAAGAGCATACAGCTCATGGAGGTTGTGTGGGGAAAGAGCATACAGCCCATGGAGGTTGTGTGGGGAAAGAGCATACAGCCCTTGGAGGTTGTGTGGTGAAAGAGCATATAGGCCATGGAGGTTGTGTGGTGAAAGAGCATACAGCCCATGGAGGTTGTGTGGGGAAAGAGCATACAGCCCATGGAGGTTGTGTGGGGAAAGAGCATACAGCCCTTGGAGGTTGTGTGGTGAAAGAGCATACAGGCCATGGAGGTTGTGTGGTGAAAGAGCATACAGCCCATGGAGGTTGTGTGGGGAAAGAGCATACAGCCCTTGGAGGTTGTGTGGTGAAAGAGCATATAGGCCATGGAGGTTGTGGGGTGAAAGAGCATACAGCCCATGGAGGTTGTGTGGTGAAAGAGCCTACAGCTTATGGAGGTTGTGTGGTGAAAGAGCATACAGCTCATGGAGGTTGTGTGGTGAGCGTGCATACAGGCCATGGAGGCTGTGTGGTGAAAGAGCATACAGCCCATGGAGGTTGTGTGGTGAAAGAGCATACAGCACATGGAGGTTGTGTAGTGAAAGACCATATAGGCCATGGAGGTTGTGTGGTGAGCATGCATACAGGCCATGGAGGTTGTGTGGTGAGCGTCCATGCAGGCCATGGAGGTTGGGTGGTGAGTGTGCATGCAGGCCATAGAGGTTGGGTGGTGAGCCTGCATGCAGGCCATGGAGGTTGTGTGATGAGCATGCATGCAGGCCATGGAGGTGGAGTGCATTACAGTTGCTTGGAAACAATTGTGTCTGCTGATTCCAGATCTCTCTGTAGCTCTCCACAGGTGGTCCTTGGCTCTTGGATAAATCTGATAATTCTTTTCACTCCTGTCTGAATTCTTGCGGGGAGCACCTTGTCATCACTGGATTATGGTGAAATTACATTCTTTTCACTTCCGAATTATTTCCCCAACAGCGCTCACTGGAACCTTCAGTTGTTTAGAAATTCTTCTGTCAATGCCATCAGTATGTTTTGCAACAATAAGGGTGTGAAGGTCTTGAGATAGCTCACTGGTTTTACCTATTATGAGATGTTTCTTATGTGGCACCTTGGTAATGAGACACCTCTGTATAGGCCACCAGTTGTACCAGCTGACATTGTCACTTAGTGGGAGGATTGCTTTCTAATTACTGATAGATTTCAGTTGGTGTCAGGACTTTCCATGGCTTTTTGCACTTCTCTTTCTTCATGTGATCAATACTTTCCCTGTGTCATTTCTCATCACTTTATTTATGGACATCTATGGTTCGATTTTTTTTTTTGTGCCTCCATGGATTGGATGAGTTGTTGCTGACATCTGGTGAGAATGTCATGTGAATAGCACCTTTAGAAGTAGATATACTTAGAAAATTGGTATCATAAATATAATCTATACAATTAAAACAAAAAATAACATATTTGTTATTGCTGCGAAGTGATAAATTATGTAAATATTTGTCACATACCGTGTACGGAAAAATGGGAATAAAAGTTGACATGGCAGGTTTCTTGTTTTATTGTCACTTTGCTTCCCCCAAAATTGGACAATATGGTCCTTAAAATCCCAGTTCAGCACTAAGCTGGGATTTTACCACTGAGGTGTACATACTCCTGGCTGTACCGTACATCCTCTGACAGGCTCTGCGGAGACAGTATTCATTAGAACCAATCCTGAGGTACTTACCAAAAGTCCCAAATTTTCTGGGATAATCCAACTGTCAAAATCTCAGAAAAGGATGGGGCGTCTTATAATAACCGTAAAAAAGGTCAAATTGTTCTATGGACCCGAAAATGTTAATGATAAAAAGTACAACTTGTTCCACAAAAAAACAAGTCTTCCTACAACGCAATTGATCGAAAAGTACAAAAAAAGTTCTAGCTCTTGGAAGGTAAGGTGGAAAAAAGGAAATTGTCAAGGGATCCAGTAGAACTCATAAACCTGGAGCCGTGCTTGGGGGTAGGTACCCTCCTATATGATGTATATTGACCACGTCTTGTCAGTGGGAGCTTGTCTACGACATTTCTGCAGTTTCCTTTACAGTCTGGCATGCTATCCTCATCCTAAATCTATAACACCCCCCCTCCCCCGCTGTACCTGTACTTTACCCACTTAAAGGACTTCAGTCCTAACAACCTCATTTTTACGGTTCACCAACCTTCCTGACTCTACTGCTCAGACTCAGTTCTCTCACCTGGGTGCTGTATCCAGATGCAAGGGATATATTTTGGCAAAAGTCAAGGTAATGAATAAACAATTGAAGAAATAAACAGTGCTCTTATCAGTTGCCAGAAATATTTTTTACGTATCTGATCAACCAGAAAATTTCAGACTACCTCAGACTCCAATAGACTATGCAGTTAAGCTGGAGTCACTGGTCATGGAAAGGCTCTAATAAAGGGAAAATCCGATAAGACAAAGATTTGATTTTGTATTACCTCTGCCTCCAAGCGTGAATGATCTTAACTGAACTTTCTGATCAGAGTTGTGTCCTAATTGATCAGAGCTGTGGTGTAAAGCATGATGATGGTACTGAGCAGCAGTACAAAAAAAACAAACAAACAGGCGATGGAGATCAGACTGCCTCAGTCACCAATAGACAAGCCAGCCTAACTGGGCTTGCTGAGCAAAATGGTCACCCAATGGAGCAGAGCTGCAGTGCAAAGCATGGTGGTGGGGCAAACCAGTCTCCAAATTGGCATCCGACAGGTTTCAGACTAATTCATGTGACATTTTAGCAACTTTTTAGGATCTGATAACATGACTGAGTAAGCTTAAATAGTGCTTAATCTTATGGGGTGGTTTAGCTTTGAATACTGTATGCTAAAATATTCGGGACAGCAATGGGGGTGACGATTGCCCCAAAAGTCTCTTTTTTTTCTGGATTCAGACTAATTCATGCTAAATTAGACAATGTCTCTTAAGGCCATGTCTCACATAACGAGATCATTAGCGAGATTGCTGTAAAGTCACCGATTTTGTGACGCAACAGCAATCTCGCTAGCGATCTCGCTATGTGTGACACATAGCAGTGACCGCCCCCCCCCGTTGGATATCACTGATCGTGCTCGAATGTCCCAGGCCATTTCTTGATTGTTGGCGTCCCACTAGCCAGCATGCATTGCTGTGTTTGACGCTGACGAGTGACCTCGTTGGCGACGCAGAACTCATGGACGCAGGCATGAGTCGTCAGAATAGCTGCTGTGTGACAAGGTCCCAATGACCGCCGAGGTCGTTATACGGATCGCCGCATCGTTGCTGCGTCGTTGAGTAGATCTGCCTGTTTGACAGCTTACTAGCGATCATGTAGCGACGCACCAGCGATCCTTACAGGTCGTATCGTTGTCGGGATCGCTGGTGCGTCGCTTAGTGTAACGGTACCCTTAGGCTTGACTCATTGATAACACTGCCTAGAGTCACATACAGCAAGTCAAAAGAGTCAACATCTCCATTACTCATTGGCTTGTCCACTCCTCTGCACCAGCAAGTCTCTGATGATGTCATTAGCAGTTCTAACACTTTCACCTAGCTTTACCATTAACAGATATAACCAATAAAAATATAAAAATATATAAATAGATTTATTAAATAGAAGTTCCATATAAAATGACATATACCGCTCTGCAATACTCAATAGTATAATCTGTAGCTTGCAATCATCTCATACATTCCATACACTCTAGTCCTGCTTGCATCTCCCATACTATATTGTGCATTCATACTACCCGTGTCGCCCTAATCCACCCCCTCCCTAGTAGTCCGGTGAGCCGCTCCCCTTTGCTGGAGTTTAAGTTGAATGACTCTTCCTGTTGGAGTTGAGGTACTGGATGCAGCCACTAGATGGTGCTTGAATTTCAGGGCTCCATAACTTGTCCCATAAATAGCAGAGAACCTGAAAGAGAGAATTATGGATTGTAAGTGATGGGTTGATGAAGTACAGCCATGTTGTTTCTATATGTAGTATATATGAAGTATGTAGTATGTATGTATGTTGTATGAATGTTGTATATATGTAGTATGTATGTAGTATGTATGTAGTATGTATGTTTTTTGTTTTTTTTTACATTCAACACATTAGCCGGATGATGGGACTACTACTGTCCCATCATTGGCTAATGTGTCAATCACTGTCATTGTAGCAGGCATAGCCCGATGGGACTTGGAGTCCCATCGGACGATGCCTGCACACACACACAACCCCCGGCAGGCCCGCACAGACCCCCGGCAGCCCGCACAGACCCACGGCAGGCCCGCACAGACCCCAGGCAGCCCACACAGACCCCCGGCAGGCCCGCACAGACCCACGGCAGGCCCGCACAGACCCCCGAGAGGCCCGCACAGACCTCCGGCAGGCCCGCACAGGCCCTCGGCAGCCCGCACAGACCCCCGGCAGGCCCGTACAGACCCCCGGCAGCCCGCAGACCCCCGTCAGGCCCGCACAGACCCCCGGCAGCCCGCACAGACCCCCGGCAGGCCCGTACAGACCGCCGGCAGGCCCGCACAGACGCCCGGCAGGCCTGCACAGACCACGCATCATGATGACATCATTTCAGCAGCCAATCACAGCCATGCCATTAGTTAACATGGCTAACACAACTGGCTCATTGCATTATGGGAACTTCCGATTCCGGTATTCGATGTAGTAAAAATATCGGAACTCGGTATCGGAACTCCGATACAGCGAATATCGGCCGATACCCGATATTTGCAGTATCGGAATGCTCAACACTAGTAATGATACAATGGATGAGGTTATGTGGTGCATTTAACATTATAGCAATTCCTTGGTATTTGCTAACATGACTGAGCTGTGACTGAGTAGTCTTAATGGGGCTTGATCTCTTGGGGGTTGTTTAGATTAATGGAAGACTTTTTTAGTACGGTATGCTAAAAGACTTGGGACAGCGATGGGGTTGACGATCACCCTCAAAACTTTTTCTTCTGTATCCCTGTTTGAATTATATAAAGGACTTAATAACAGGGGTTACTATAAGTAGGAATATATATGGTTTTCTAAAAATGTCCTGCAGTGGGAGAACTCTTTTGAAAGCCATTTTCCAGACCTATCGTTGTTCCTAATACATTTGTGCAGATGACTTTCTTTGGTGCTCTCTACAAGGGAATCACTTGTTCTTAAAAGAGTTACACATGTTAAATTTTTAATTCCCACGAGCTAATGCAAATCATGTATCATGGGGTCATTTAGTGTAATTTTTGACTTTTTAAAAACTGTATGGTTAATGTCTTGGGACAGTAATGGGTGTCATAATAGTTTAAAAGGCCTTTACTACTCCTAAAATGCTTGTGACAGAAATATGGCAAATAGTAAAGATTTTATACTACAGAGGGAAGCTTTAACATTGAATATATCAAGTTTTCTAAACTTTTACAGCAGTGTTTCCCAAACCCCGGCCTCACAGTCCCCAATACATCATGTTTTCAGGAATTCCTTAGTTTTGCACAGGTAAGGGAATTTGTGGCAGTGTCTGATGCCTTAATAATAATTCCATCACCTGTGCAATACTAAGGAGAAGCTGAAAACATGACATGTGGGTGGCCGTGAGGACTGGATTTGGGAAACACTGCTTTATAACAATGGAAGTATTATTTGCTTAAAGGACCTTTTTCTATATCCATCGCTGTTCCTAATAAGTTTGAATGTAGCAACTATCAACAGTCATTTTCCCATGAGTGTTCTTTCACTTCTCGCACTGTGCATGTCATCAGTATATACAGCAAGTGAAGCAACAAGTGTTAGAACTTGATGTTTTTCACAAGACGTGCTTTGTTGCAGGCATACAAAACAATCTTATTATTACAACTGTAATATTATCTAATGTCTGTAAATTATCATTTAAGATCCAATAATTATGACTGTATTTCTTTTGGTATATCTGAAATGGGTCTTCCTTTGTATTATGAGAATTCACCAACCAATACATTCAGCCAACATCAGAGGTCAGACATCAGTATCTATATGAGAGCCCTTACCGGTTGGATTGTGCCTGATGATGAACAAAAATGGACGGTCCATGATAACCTCTAGAGGAGCCATTCTGGCCAGGAGAATTGCAGCTGAGAAAAAGAAAATTATAGTCTAATATCTATGTTGTCCATCGGCCCTATATAATAAATCAGCCGTCATTATCTTAAGTGGCTTAATATACTAATACATCCTTATAAATTGATGGACTTGCTATTGGGCAACTGTGAAAATGTGCTATCTGAACATGATGTCTTCTTCATGTCCCCAGGCATCCTAATCGCTGCTCACCCTTAAGTTTTCTGTCATTCTCTCTTTTTTGTAATCCCATATAAATCCCCCATGTGTAAGTAGAGTCACTTTCATACCTGTGGCAGCAGATGCTTTCGTTCCACTCTCTGTCACCTCGACCTTGACTTTCTGGAAGGCTTCGGATACATGGAGGGGTCTTTCAGCTACAACCATAAAATGAATGGAATGAGAATCATGGAAAATTAACAGAGAAAATATCTACTTGTATGGGAACCCCCATGGCCATTACTTACTAGTTAATCGTCTGAAGTCAGCTTTATCTGCAGAAAACATATCTGTGACTCCAAGACGTTGAAGAGGACTCTTTAGGTTGACTTCACTAACTAGAGAGAACCTGGGAACATATGAAACAACAGAACATGAGGACAATTAGGAAAGGTAGTTATCAATATTACCATACTTTTATCAACCAAAGAACCACAGATGGTCTAAACCTGGGTTCCCCAACTCCGGTCCTCAAGGCCCACCAACAGGTCATGTTTTCAGGATTTCCTTAGTATTGCCCAGGTGATAATTGCATCACCTGTACAGTACAAGGGAAATCCTGAAAACCTGACCTGTTGTTGGGCCTTGAGGACTGGAGTTGGGGAATCCTGGTCTAAACAATGATATTCTTGACTTGCTTCATCAAACGTAATGGATGCATTTTCCCCAAATTGCTTTAATTGCTCCCAAACTAAGAACATGAGTTTATATGAACACTGGGAGAAGCAATCATCAATATTTCCAGACTTTTTCTAATCAAAATAAGAACCAGGAATTTTCTAAATAAGGATGTTCCTGACACAATCTTACTATCACTATTTGTTATGGCCCCAAGGAAGTATTTGCCCAAGAATTGCCTAAATCGCCCATAATGTTTTTATTTACGTCTATGGATTGTACTTACTTGGGCAAAACAAAAAGGCGCGTTGATCTCCTCATGCTGTTTTTCCATTGAGTTATAAGTTCTGGGGACAAGATGTCTGTGATGGTGGACAGTGACACCCCTTTTTCATAAGGAGCAGCTATCAACATGCTGATTTCATCTCCTTCGTAGGGCAGCTCGATGACATCATAGTACACTCCCTCTGGGGTCTCGAGCTCACCTGCAGAAACAATATCAATTGTAAACCGGTTAACTTACTGCTCATATTTACAGATGATACAAAAAGTAATTAAGCTTTTTGACCCTTACTGTAGTTGTATTTGGCCGTGTTTTCCATCATTTGAACTTGCACCTGAGAACCATCAGGTCGGTAGAATGGCCTCTCCTGGGTGTCTTTTTCTGGAAAGGGGAGGACCCACTTTCCATCAAAGTGAACAGCACTGAGCAGGACCAGACGGGTAAGGGGTGGAATGGAGTTACTTCCCAATAAGTCTTGGATCATACCTGGGCAAGAGAAAACATAAGTCCTAATGGTTTAATGGTTCAAAAAGAAAATGTAAAGACGGCAACTTGAAGTCAATATGTCTATTCATCCATTGGGTTATTCCAAATTCTCACCATCTGTTTGGTTCTCCACCCATTGGTTCAAGATGTCTTTGGCTTGTGATGAGTCTGTAAAATTGACTTGGGTCACATGTCGTCGGAAAGTTGAGAAGAATCTCTGAAGAAAACCTGTAGTCAACTCAAGATCACGCTGAACAAAAAGTCCATCTGCCACGTGTACAGATTTAGTGTCTTCACTGGACCCACATATCGCCTCTCTCAGTTTGCGTAGTAGCATAGACACAGCCCGTTCTGGAGAAAGAAATAGTCCATTACTAATGGAATGTGTACAGAATCCATTGAGGAGAAAATGGAATTGGGGAATGTCTAAGCTAATACAATAGTTTGCATGTGACCATTACTAATGGCAATGATTACAAGGCTCATTGGCGCGATCACTCAGATTACCCCACACTATGAAATGGATGTACTGCAAAACCACAAAGTTATAATACTTGCTTCCTTACTCTGTGTAAATGTCAGTTTTAATTTCACTTCTGTAATTCTGTTCATCCACCAAATTATAGGATCTGTATTTTTCCAGTTTTGCCTATTGTATGAGCCAAATCTACATGACTTTGACCCCTATCCAATGCAACTTTGAATTAAAGTACATGTCTGCCTTACCTGAATATCCATAATTAAGGACCTTCCGCAGTTGTTCCATGGTCTTCCCAGATGTCCCATACTGTAGAATGTTCAAAGCCGAGGATACACCATAGGGTGAGAAACCTAAATTTTTATCCTTGTTCTCCTGTAGAATCTCCTTAAATAAACGCACCCCGAAACTGGCATCTTTCTCAGCCACATGGGTCATGGATTTAGGACGGAAGGCTAATACAGTCCATGAAAGCAGGACAAGTATGAGCAGCCTGATTAAGACAGAAACATGGAACAGTGGTCATGTTGTGCTGAATTATACTTTTAGGTGGTACCGCAATGGGCCCTTTTTCTAAATATAATACGGCAACCTTACCAAGTCACAGAATATAATAAAAAATATCACATCAGCTATGCTATGATGTACTCGTTATTGAACCCTAACCATAGTATATAGATATAGCATAAAATTGAAAATGGCCTCAAACATTACCCCGTTACCATGCCCTTCATTAGAATCTTTAAAATGCCGATCATTTATATGAAGCACCAGAAAAATACACAATAACTGGCCTAAGACACTGTTAACACACTAACATGTTATTGCTCCCTTATAGTATGCGTCTTTGGATACGTTACAAAATTGCTCATAGTGTATAAAAATTTGGCTATAAACTTAAACATAAAGTTTTGAAAAAAACTAAATCCTTTGATATACTTATTAAATCTTACTTTATAGTCCAGTCACATCCAAAGTTGCAATCCCAAATCTTCCCTTGGTAACAGTTAATCCCCCGTCACACACAGCAATCTCGCTAGCGAGATCGCTGCTGAGTCACAAGTTTTGTGACGCAACAGCGATCTCACTAGTGAGATCGCTGTGTGTGACACTGACCAGTGACCGGCCCCCCTGCCGGTTATCGCTGATCATCCTGGAATGGCCAGGACATTTTTTTGATTGCTGGTCTCCCGCTGGCCAGCACGCATCGCTGCGTATGACAGGCGGGAGACCAGCGATCAGCGCGCTGGTAACTAAGGTAAACGTTTAGCGCTTAGAAACCCGATGTGTACCTTAGTTACCAGCGCGCTGGTGCAGGGAGCTAGTAACCAAGGTTCACATCGGGTTTCTAAGTGCCGCGCGCTGCTTAGAAACCCGATGTGTACCTTGGTTACCAGCTCCGTGCATCAGCACGCTGGTAACTAAAGTACACAGTGGGTAACTAAGCGACGTGCATCGCTTGTTACCCTCCTGTCGCTGGTGCTGATCGCTGGTGAAGCTGCCTGTTTGGCAGCTCACCAGCGATCATGTAGCAACACACCAGCGATCCTGACAAGGTCATATCGTTGTCAGGATCGCTGGTGCATCGCTATGTGTGACGGGGCCCTTAGTGTCTCAGCTACACCCAGGTGTCAAAACTGCGACCTAAGACCTTTTCTCTAAACATGTAGTTTTTGCCTGAGAAACTGGAAACTCGGCAAAAGTTTGAGTTCCGATTTGGATGTAAATGATGAATAAAATGCAAAATTAGTACAAGATGAGTAAAAGTTTGGTTTTAAATAGTTCAAATTCACCCAATATCCAGCCCATATTATGTCCTCTTACCGTGCATTAAAAGTCATTCTTCCTAAAGGTAATTCTGTGATGTTAGGAGGTGAGGTTCCCAGACAGTGTACTCCTAGCTGTACAGTATTATGAAGAGGCTCCCAGCCAGCTGCTGTGTGCATGAGTCTGACCCAGCCTGGAATTTATATCAAGTACTGCCGCCCCCGCGAAGGGGGGAGTTTCCTAATACATGAGGAAACCTCATGTACAGTCTAGCAGTCCCAGATGTGAATAATAGCAACAGCCTGCGGTTTGTGACTGTTCCGAATCCCATATTTAGCTATATGTCAGTAAATATGATGTCACCCGGAGACATCTATAGCTATGGCAGCTATTCATACCCCTGAGATATTACTGGAAAGACTAAAGAAAAGTACATTGTGGTCACCATGATAAAACCCAACAGGAAAAAGAGTGGGGTGGTAGATAAACGCCAAATGCAGGGTCCAAATAATGCTAATTTAACACTTGACCTTAGAGTACATTTTTTTCCTTTTTGCAAAATAACCTAAATTTATCATTGTGACAGCAATGACATAAAGTCAGTGCACTACTATTACTATTACTACTACTTGCAAAAGATGCTGAGAACGCCGCATAAAGTTTTTCTACAGTCATGGCCAAAAGTGTTGCCAAACTTGAAATTGTTCCCAAAAATGAAGTATTCCTCCCAGAATATTATTAGTTTGTTATACACATGTTTATTTCATCTGTGTTTATTGGTCCAACACAAAAAAAAGAGAAAAAAAAAAGGCAAATTGGACATCATATCACAGAAAACCCCCATAATGAGCTGAACAAAATTATTGTCACCTTTCCAAAATTGTGGTTAAACAACTTTGTTTCAAGCATGTGATGCTCGTTCAAACTCACCTGTGGCAAGAAACAGGTGTGGGCAATATGAAAACCAGATGAAAAGGGGATAAGTTGACTCAATCTTTGCATTGTGTGTCTGTGTGTGCCACACTTTGCATGGAGAACAGAAAGAGAAGAGAACTGTCTTAAGACGTGAGAACTAATATTATTGAACAATATGAACAATCTCAAGATTGCAAGTCCATCTCCAGAGATCTTGATCTTCCTTTGTCCGCGGTGGCAACATGATCAAGAAGTTTACAACGCATGGCACTGTAGCTAATTGATGTGAACAGCAGAGAAAATTTGAAGAAAGGTTGCAACGCAGTATAGTCTGGATAGTGGATAACTTCCAAAGAAATTCAAGCGGTCCTGCAGGCTCAGGGTGTATCAGTGTAAGCACGAACAATCTGTCAATATTTTAATGACATCAAATGCTTTTGCAGGAGGACCTCAGTGCTAACTGTCACGATCCATTTTTGGATCTGTGGCAGATCCTGACTCTCATTAAAACTTTTTTCCTTTCTGGCCATCGGGGGTTAATGTTAGTTCCCCCCCCCCCCGGTGCCGCTGGTGTCACTGCATGTTTAGTTAGTCTTCTGGTGAGTTTTTCCCGCCGGTGGCCGCTGTGTTACTGCATTGTGATTAATTATCTATACAGGTGGAAACCACTCCCACCTTCCTACATAAGCTCACCAGGTGCACCAACTAACTGTTGGTGATATTATTCCTCTTTGGAGACCAACCAAGCTGGAGTCAGGAGCTGCCTGTGTGTGGTGAACTTCAGCTATAACCTTCATCTGGTGCCTAACTCTGCTGTCAAGGAGCACTGCAGCAGAGCAAGCTAAGTTTTGTAGTTTATTTGTTTTTACGCTGAGTTGTCTGTTGTAACTTTCCTTTTATTATAGTGGTGCTGTTCACCTATTTCTATTATCACCTCCCGGGGAGGGGGTTGGGGGTTTAGCTCAGGGCTAAACAGGAGATAGGGACAGGTCGGGACTCACTACCATCAAGTGTACCCCCAAGTTAAGGAAAGTCAGGGCACCCCCTTAGCCTGAGGGACAGTTCAGGGGCCCTGGTTCCACATCTCCTGTTTTCCCTCTACTGCCCCGTGACACTAACCAGAGGCATAAAAAGCTGGACTGCAGTTTGCCAAAATGTACATGAGTAAGCCAAAATCCTTCTGCAAAAGTGTCTAAAGGACATATGAAATGAAGATAGAGATTTTGGGTAAAGCACATCATTCTCTTGTTTACCGAAAACAAGATGAGGCCTACAAAGAAAGTACACAGTACCTACAGTCAAATATGGTGGAGGTTCAAAGATATTTTTGGGTTGTTTTGCTGCATCTGGCTCTGGGTGCCTGACTGTGTCCAAGGCATCGTGAAATCTGATGATTTCCAAAGGATTTTGGGTTGCAATGTAGTGCACAGTTTCATAAAGCTGGTTTTGTGTCCTAGGTCATGGGTCTTCCAGCAGAACAATGACTCCAATGAGTTCTGAAGTGGCAGCAATGAGTCCGGATCTAAATCCCATTGAACATCTGTGGAGAGATCTTAAAATTGCTGTTGGGAGAAGACGCCTTCAAATATGAGAGACCTGGAGCAGTTCACGAGAGAGGAGTGATCCAGAATCCCAGCTGAGAAGTGTAAGAAGCTTGTTGATGGTTATAGGAAGAGACTGATTGCAGTCACTTTATTCCAACCAAATATTAAGTTGAGGGTGCCAACAATTTTGTCCGGACCATTTTTGGGGTTTTGTGTGAAATTATTTCCAATTTGCCTTTTTTTCCCTCTGTTGTTTTTGTGTTGTTCCAATACACAGAAAAGAAATAAACGTGTATAACAAAACTTGTGTGATTGCAATAATGTTCTCGAAGAAATACTACTGGAACAATTTCAAGGGTGCCAACACTTTTAGCCTTGACTCCATGACAGCTTTGGTTTCTGCTTCATGCAATGCATTGCAAATATCTTGCAGAATATTATTTGGTGGAAAAAAATCATAATAAAGAATAATATTTTGTGAGACGGAATACTTTATTTGATACAGAATATTATTTTCTCATGCACAATGGCATTTTATAAACTACTTCAACAGAATATCATTTTGTTACATAGAATACTATGTTTTATACAGAATATCATTTTGTGGCACAATGTCACACTGATGCAAGCTCCACTAGATGGCAATAGAGTGGAGGGAGGATTGCACACAGCAAGAGCAGATCTGCAGCACAGCAGTGAGGCTACCACCAGGTGGCAGCAGAATAGTCAAATAAGCCGGGTCGATATTAGTCTGTAGCACAATATTAAAGGAATAAACAAACACTGAGTCAGAAACAAGCCAAATAGGTCAGGATCAGTCAGGAGCAGATATGCCAAAGACAAGAGACAAATAGCAGGTCAGGGTCCAAGCCAAGTCAAATACCAGAGAGTCCAAAACATGCAAGGGGGCCCACAGAGTCAAGAAGGAAGAGGGGAACAAAACAGACAAGGGCAAAGTCAGCAAAAGCAGGACGACAAATCAGGGTATACACGGAGTCAGCTACTCACGCCGTAGGCAGAAAGTAAAACTGACACCGCCTGCAGGACTCAGTGAAGAGAAATAGCTGGCCTGAAGCCAGAACGAGGCAGAGAAAAGTTAATTGTACAATTTAATATTCTAGTTCAATATATTTTGCTATGTTATTATTACCTTTACTAATGTTATTTTTTATAAAAAAATGTCCTTATTAAAAATTTTACACCATATCATATCCTAGTATTGTATGCCACAGAATCTATATTATTTTTTATAATTACTGCTATATTTTTTTATTATTATTGATTATTTTATACTCTTTTATTTTACTCTAGCGTATATTCAAATATATTTCAATAAATTATACAATTTACCGTAATATTCTAATACAGTATATTTCACTATGTTATTTCTATTATTACTTTTTTATATTTTTTTATTATTGATAATTTTACACTATTTTATATTCTAGCATATTGTAGTATACCACACTATATTCTGAGTGTTGTTTTTTATATTTTCACTTTTTTATATTTATTACTATATTTTTATTATCATTGATCATTTTATACTATTTTATTTTATATAATACAAGTGTAAATTATTATTATACAATATAACATTTTAATACAGTTTATTCTAATATATTCCGCTGTGTTATTTGCATTATCATTACTTTTTTATTGTTGATTATATTATTATAATATTAGATTACATTGTAGTATATTTATTAGCATTGCTCCTGTTTTATTATTATTATTATTATTATTATTATTATATTATATAGTATATCAATTAGTATTACTCCTTTTATCTATTATTACTATTAGTTATATTAGGATATATTAGATTATAGTATATTTATTAATATTACTCCTGTTATTTTTGCCATTTTTTTTGTTATTGATTTTATTAGAACATATTAGATTTGATATCAGTACTCCTGTTATTGTATTTATTATTATTCTTATTTTTAGATTAGAATATATTAGAATATTGTACATTTTGGTAGATTATATCCTGCTGCACATGGCTGATTGCTGGTTTAGGCATCCAGTGTTTCTCCCTTGAAGATATTACCTCTTCTTCCTCCTTGAGGCTACATCTTGGTTGCCCAGATTCACAGTTTGGCATGGTCTGAACTAGGCGCTTTCCCATTCTGATATAAGTCGCAGCTTTGCCTCCATGGCATTGGATAAGCTATGACTACAAGCTCTATAGAACAGAGCTTGTAAGCGCTGCGCTCCTTTGCCTAGGAGACCGGCCATCTCTGATAGACTTCAGGGGTGGCCGGTATCGTTACCAATGAGCAGTGAACTATAGAACTCAACGTTCCTCTATTCTTGGGAACAGAAGGGATTTTTAATAAGAGGTTATTTTTACCAGCACATTACATTCCTATCCATTTAATACAATGAGAAATCCCTTTAAGTAGCTAATATATAATAATAACATAATATGCAGCGTCCGAATAATACTAAGATCCTGCATAATGCTGAATCAAATGTCTTGATAATGGCACAGTAAACCAGTAAATTATACCGGATGGTTTTAGTTTGTATCCTTTGGGGCCCCAAGATTATGGTGTCCCTGGGCAATTGCCTAGATTGCCTCCCCATACACAAGTGTCAGGGCAGCCCTTGGTAATATAATCCTTAGCAGTCGCTCCTCATCTCCACATGAGCGATACATTACTGACAGCCATACATTCCAGCATGGAGCGCTTTCTCCATGACTCATGTCAAACAAGTGACATCACGCCCACGCAGCGTGTATACTGTCAACGGCAGACATTACATCACCGCACGACAAGTAAACACAGGAGATGTATACCACCGGTATACAGAGTAACAGACATTATATTGTCACTGGAGGCGGAGATACATCCGGAGAGTCTGCAGCCTCTCCTGAACAGCAAACAATTAAGAGCAGATTATCCAAAAGGTTGGTTGTGACAAGTTGTGGAGGATAGCGCAATATAGAGATAGAGACATAGATATATCTAGCTACAGTACATAGCAAAAAAGATGGGTACAAGCATCTGCAGAGGGTACCGAGCGCTGAGCTCTATAAATACCATCTGCAGAGGGTACCGAGCGCTGAGCTCTATATATACCATCTGCAGAGGGTACCGAGCGCTAAGCTCTATATATACCATCTGCAGAGGGTACCGAGCGCTGAGCTCTATCAGTACAGTCTGTAGAGGGTACCGAGTGCTGAGCTCTATCAGTACAGTCTGTAGAGGGTACCGAGCGCTGAGCTCTATAAATACCATCTGCAGAGGGTACCGAGCGCTGAGCTCTATATATACCATCTGCAGAGGGTACCGAGCGCTGAGCTCTATCAGTACAGTCTGTAGAGGGTACCGAGCGCTGAGCTCTATCAGTACAGTCTGTAGAGGGTATCGACCGCTGAGTCTATCGGTACAGTCTGTAGAGGGTATCGAGCGCTGAGCTCTATCAGTACAGTCTGTAGAGGGTACCGAGCGCTGAGCTCTATCAGTACAGTCTGTAGAGGGTACCGAGCGCTGAGCTCTATCAGTATAGTCTGTAGAGGGTATCGAGCGCTGAGTCTATCAGTACAGTCTGTGGAGGGTATCGAGCGCTGAGCTCTATCAGTACAGTCTGAAGAGGGTACCGAGCGCTGAGCTCTATCAGTACAGTCTGTAGATGGTACCAAGCGCTGAGCTCTATCAGTACAGTCTGTAGAGGGTACCGAGCGCTGAGCTCTATCAGTACAGTCTGCAGAGGGTACCAAGCGCTGAGCTCTATCAGTACAGTCTGTAGATGGTACCGAGTGCTGAGCTCTATCAGTACAATCTGTAGAGGGTATCGAGCGCTGAGCTCTATAAATACCATCTGTGGAGGGTACCGAGCGCTGAGCTCTATCAGTACAGTCTGTAGACGGTACCGAGTGCTGAGCTCTATCAGTACAGTCTGTAGAGGGTATCGAGCGCTGAGTCTATCAGTACAGTCTGTAGAGGGTATCGAGCGCTGAGCTCTATCAGTACAGTCTGTAGAGGGTACCGAGCGCTGAGCTCTATCAGTACAGTCTGTAGAGGGTATCGAGCGCTGAGGCTATCAGTACAGTCTGTAGAGGGTATCGAGTGCTGAGCTCTATAGTACAGTCTGTAGAGGGTACCGAGCGCTGAGTCTATCAGTACAGTCTGTAGAGGGTATCGAGCGCTGAGTCTATCAGTACATTCTGTAGAGGGTACCGAGCGCTGAGCTCTATCAGTACAGTCTGTAGAGGGTACCGAGCGCTGAGCTCTATCAGTACAGTCTGTAGAGGGTACCGAGCACTGAGCTCTATCAGTACAGTCTGTAGAGGGTATCGAGCGCTGAGTCTATCAGTACAGTCTGTGGAGGGTATCGAGCGCTGAGCTCTATCAGTACAGTCTGTAGAGGGTACCGAGCGCTGAGCTCTATCAGTACAGTCTGTAGATGGTACCAAGCGCTGAGCTCTATCAGTACAGTCTGTAGAGGGTACCGAGCGCTGAGCTCTATCAGTACAGTCTGCAGAGGGTACCAAGCGCTGAGCTCTATCAGTACAGTCTGTAGATGGTACCGAGTGCTGAGCTCTATCAGTACAATCTGTAGAGGGTATCGAGCGCTGAGCTCTATAAATACCATCTGTGGAGGGTACCGAGCGCTGAGCTCTATCAGTACAGTCTGTAGACGGTACCGAGTGCTGAGCTCTATCAGTACAGTCTGTAGAGGGTATCGAGCGCTGAGTCTATCAGTACAGTCTGTAGAGGGTATCGAGCGCTGAGCTCTATCAGTACAGTCTGTAGAGGGTACCGAGCGCTGAGCTCTATCAGTACAGTCTGTAGAGGGTATCGAGCGCTGAGGCTATCAGTACAGTCTGTAGAGGGTATCGAGCGCTGAGCTCTATAGTACAGTCTGTAGAGGGTACCGAGCGCTGAGTCTATCAGTACAGTCTGTAGAGGGTATCGAGTGCTGAGTCTATCAGTACAGTCTGTAGAGGGTACCGAGCACTGAGCTCTATCAGTACAGTCTGTAGAGGGTACCGAGCGCTGAGCTCTATCAGTACAGTCTGTAGAGGGTACCGAGCGCTGAGCTCTAACAGTACAGTCTGTAGAGGGTATCGACCGCTGAGTCTATCAGTACAGTCTGTAGAGGGTATCGAGCGCTGAGCTCTATCAGTACAGTCTGTAGAGGGTACCGAGCGCTGAGCTCTATCAGTACAGTCTGTAGAGGGTACCGAGCGCTGAGCTCTATCAGTACAGTCTGTAGAGGGTATCGAGCGCTGAGTCTATCAGTACAGTCTGTAGAGGGTATCAAGCGCTGAGCTCTATCAGTACAGTCTGTAGAGGGTACCGAGCGCTGAGCTCTATCAGTACAGTCTGTAGATGGTACCAAGCGCTGAGCTCTATCAGTACAGTCTGTAGAGGGTACCGAGCGCTGAGCTCTATCAGTACAGTCTGCAGAGGGTACTGAGCGCTGAGCTCTATCAGTACAGTCTGTAGATGGTACCGAGTGCTGAGCTCTATCAGTACAATCTGTAGAGGGTATCGAGCGCTGAGCTCTATAAATACCATCTGTGGAGGGTACCGAGCGCTGAGCTCTATCAGTACAGTCTGTAGACGGTACCGAGTGCTGAGCTCTATCAGTACAGTCTGTAGAGGGTATCGAGCGCTGAGTCTATCAGTACAGTCTGTAGAGGGTATCGAGCGCTGAGCTCTATCAGTACAGTCTGTAGAGGGTACCGAGCGCTGAGCTCTATCAGTACAGTCTGTAGAGGGTATCGAGCGCTGAGTCTATCAGTACAGTCTGTAGAGGGTATCGAGCGCTGAGCTCTATCAGTACAGTCTGTAGAGGGTACCGAGCGCTGAGCTCTATCAGTACAGTCTGTAGATGGTACCAAGCGCTGAGCTCTATCAGTACAGTCTGTAGAGGGTACCGAGCGCTGAGCTCTATCAGTACAGTCTGCAGAGGGTACCGAGCGCTGAGCTCTATCAGTACAGTCTGTAGAGGGTATCGAGCGCTGAGCTCTATCAGTACAGTCTGTAGAGGGTACCGAGCGCTGAGCTCAATCAGTACAGTCTGTAGAGGGTATCGAGCGCTGAGCTCTATCAGTACAGTCTGTAGAGGGTACCGAGCGCTGAGCTCTATCAGTACAGTCTGTAGAGGGTATCGAGCGCTGAGCTCTATCAGTACAGTCTGTAGATGGTACCAAGCGCTGAGCTCTATCAGTACAGTCTCTAGACGGTACCGAGCGCTGAGCTCTATCAGTATAGTCTGTAGAGAGTACCGAGCGCTGAGCTCTATCAATACAGTCTGTAGAGAGTACCGAGCGCTGAGCTCTATAAGTACAGTCTGTAAAAGGTACCGAGCGCTGAGCTCTATCAGTACAGTCTGTAGAGGGTACCGAGTGCTGAGCTCTATCAGTACAGTCTGTAGAGGGTACCGAGCGCTGAGCTCTATCTGTACAGTCTCTAGATGGTACCGAGCGCTGAGCTCTGTCAGTACAGTCTGTAGACGGTACCGAGTGCTGAGCTCTATCAGTACAGTGTGTAAAAGGCACCGAGCGCTGAGCTCTGTCAGTACAGTCTGTAGAGGGTACCGAGTGCTGAGCTCTATCAGTACAGTCTGTAGACGGTACCGAGCGCTGAGCTCTATCAGTACAGTCTGTAGAGGGTACCGAGCGCTGAGCTCTATCAGTACAGTCTGTAGATGGTACCGAGCACTGAGCTCTATCAGTACAGTCTCTAGACGGTACCGAGCGCTGAGCTCTATCAGTACAGTCTGTAGACGGTACCTAGCGCTGAGCTCTATCAGTACAGTCTGTAGAGATTACCGAGCACTGAGCTCTATCAGTACAGTCTGTAGAGGGTACCGAGCGCTGAGCTCTATCAGTACAGTCTGTAGAGGGTACCGAGCGCTGAGCTCTATCAGTACAGTCTCTAGACGGTACCGAGCGCTGAGCTCTATCAGTACAGTCTGTAGAGAGTACCGAGCGCTGAGCTCTATAAGTACAGTCTGTAGAGGGTACCGAGCGCTGAGCTCTATCAGTACAGTCTGTAGACGGTACCGAGCGCTGAGCTCTATCAGTACACTCTGTAGAGGGTACCGAGCGCTGAGCTCTATCAGTACAGTCTGTAGAGGTTACCGAGCGCTGAGCTCTATAAGTACGGTCTGTAGAGGTTACAGAGCGCTGAGCTCTATAAGTACAGTCTGTAAAAGGTACCGAGCGCTGAGCTCTATCAGTACAGTCTGTAAAAGGTACCGAGCGCTGAGCTCTATCAGTACAGTCTGTAGAGGGTACCGAGCGCTGAGCTCTATCAGTACAGTCTCTAGATGGTACCAAGCGCTGAGCTCTACCAGTACAGTCTGTAGAGAGTACAGAGCGCTGAGCTCTATAAATACGGTCTGTAGAGAGTACCGAGCGCTGAGCTCTATCAGTACAGTCTGTAGTGGGTACCGAGTGCTGAGCTCTGTCAGTACATTCGGTAGAGGGTACCGAGCGTTGAGCTCTATATATACAGTCTGTAGAGTATACCGAGCGCTGAGCTCTATAAATACAGTCTGTAGAGGGTATCAAGCGCAGAGCTCTATAAGTGCAGTCTGTAGAGGGTACCGAGCGCTGAGCTCTATCAGTACAGTCTGTAGAGGGTACCGAGCGCTGAGCTCTATCAGTACAGTCTGTAGAGGGTATCGAGCGCTGAGTCTATCAGTACAGTCTGTAGAGGGTATCGAGCGCTGAGCTCTATCAGTACAGTCTGCAGAGGGTATCGAGCTCTGAGCTCTATCAGTACAGTCTGTAGAGGGTATCGAGCGCTGAGCTCTATCAGTAGTCTGTAGAGGGTACCGAGCGCTGAGCTCTATCAGTACAGTCTGTAGATGGTACCAAGCGCTGAGCTCTATCAGTACAGTCTCTAGACGGTACCGAGCGCTGAGCTCTATCAGTATAGTCTGTAGAGAGTACCGAGCGCTGAGCTCTATCAGTACAGTCTGTACAGAGTACCGAGCGCTGAGCTCTATAAGTACAGTCTGTAAAAGGTACCGAGCGCTGAGCTCTGTCAGTACAGTCTGTAGATGGTACCGAGTGCTGTGCTCTATCAGTGCAGTCTGTAAAAGGCACCGAGCGCTGAGCTCTATCAGTACAGTCTGTAGAGGGTACCGAGTGCTGAGCTCTATCAGTACAGTCTGTAGACGGTACCGAGCGCTGAGCTCTATCAGTACAGTCTGTAGAGGGTACCGAGCGCTGAGCTCTATCAGTACAGTCTGTAGAGGGTACCGAGCGCTGAGCTCTATCAGTACAGTCTGTAGATGGTACCGAGCACTGAGCTCTATCAGTACAGTCTCTAGACGGTACCGAGCGCTGAGCTCTATCAGTACAGTCTGTAGACGGTACCTAGCGCTGAGCTCTATCAGTACAGTCTGTAGAGGTTACCGAGCGCTGAGCTCTATCAGTACAGTCTGTAGAGGGTACCGAGCGCTGAGCTCTATCAGTACAGTCTCTAGACGGTACCGAGCGCTGAGCTCTATCAGTACAGTCTGTAGAGAGTACCGAGCGCTGAGCTCTATAAGTACAGTCTGTAGAGGGTACCAAGCACTGAGCTCTATCAGTACAGTCTGTAGACGGTACCGAGCGCTGAGCTCTATCAGTACACTCTGTAGAGGGTACCGAGCGCTGAGCTCTATCAGTACAGTCTGTAGAGGTTACCGAGCGCTGAGCTCTATAAGTACGGTCTGTAGAGGTTACAGAGCGCTGAGCTCTATAAGTACAGTCTGTAAAAGGTACCGAGCGCTGAGCTCTATCAGTACAGTCTGTAGAGGGTACCAAGCGCTGAGCTCTATCAGTACAGTCTGTAGAGAGTACCGAGCGCTGAGCTCTATAAGTACAGTCTGTAGAGGGTACCGAGCGCTGAGCTCTATCAGTACAGTCTGTAGACGGTACCGAGCGCTGAGCTCTATCAGTACACTCTGGAGGGTACCGAGCGCTGAGCTCTATCAGTACAGTCTGTAGAGGTTACCGAGCGCTGAGCTCTATAAGTACGGTCTGTAGAGGTTACAGAGCGCTGAGTTCTATAAGTACAGTCTGTAAAAGGTACCGAGCGCTGAGCTCTATCAGTACAGTCTGTAGAGGGTACCGAGTGCTGAGCTCTATTAGTACAGTCTGTAGAGGGTACCGAGCGCTGAGCTCTATCAGTACAGTCTCTAGATGGTACCAAGCGCTGAGCTCTATCAGTACAGTCTGTAGAGAGTACAGAGCGCTGAGCTCTATAAATACGGTCTGTAGAGAGTACCGAGCGCTGAGCTCTATCAGTACAGTCTGTAGAGGGTACCGAGTGCTGAGCTCTGTCAGTACAGTCGGTAGAGGGTACCGAGCGTTGAGCTCTATATATACAGTCTGTAGAGTATACCGAACGCTGAGCTCTATAAATACAGTCTGTAGAGGGTATCAAGCGCAGAGCTCTATAAGTGCAGTCTGTAGAGGGTACCGAGCACTGAGCTCTATAAATACAGTCTGTAGAGGGTACCGAGCGTTGAGCTCTATCAGTACAGTCTGTAGAGCGTACCGAGCACTGCGCTCTATAAATACAGTCTGTAGAGGGTAAAGAGCGCTGAGCTCTATAAATACAGTCTGTAGTGGTTACTGAGCGCTGAGCTCTATCAGTACAGTGTGTAGAGGGTACCGAGCGCTGAGCCCTATAAATACGGTCTGTAGAGGGTACTGAGAGCTGAGCTCTATCAGTATAGTCTGTAGAGGGTACCGAGTGCTGAGCTCTGTCAGTACAGTCGGTAGAGGGTACCGAGGGTTGAGCTCTATATATACAGTCTGTAGAGTATACCGAGCGCTGAGCTCTATAAATACAGTCTGTAGAGGGTATCGAGCGCAGAGCTCTATAAGTGCAGTCTGTAGAGGGTACCGAGCGTTGAGCTCTGTCAGTACAGTCTGTAGAGAGTACAGAGCGCTGAGCTCTATAAATACAGTCTGTAGTGGTTACCGAGTGCTGAGCTCTACTGGTACAGTTTGTAGAGGGTACCGAACACTGAGCTCTATAAATACAGTTTGTAGAGGGTACCCAGCGCTGAGATCTATAAGTACAGTCTATAGAGGGTACCGAGCACTGAGTTATATAAATACCATATGCAGAGGGTCTGAGCACTGAGATCTATAAACACAGTCTGTAGAGGGTATCGAGCACTGAGCTCTATCAGTACAGTTAGTAGAGGGTACCGAGCGCTGAGCTCTATCAGTACAGTCTGTGGAGGGTACCGAGCGCTGAGCTCTATAAGCACAGTCTGTAGAGGTTACCGAGCGCTGAGCTCTATTAATACAGTCTGTAGAGGGTATCGAGTGCTGAGCTCTATTAATAAAGTCTGTAGAGGGTATCGAGCACTGAGCTCTATCTGTACAGTCTGTAGAGGGTATCGAGCGCAGAGCTCTATAAGTGCAGTCTGTAGAGGGTACCGAGCGTTGAGCTCTATCAGTACAGTCTGTAGAGAGTACCGAGCGCTGAGCTCTATAAATACAGTCTGTAGTGGTTACCGAGTGCTGAGCTCTACTGGTACAGTTTGTAGAGGGTACCGAACGCTGAGCTCTATAAATACAGTTTGTAGAGGGTACCCAGCGCTGAGATCTATAAGTACAGTCTGTAGAGGGTACCGAGCGCTGAGCTCTATAAATACAGTCTGCAGAGGGTACCGAGCACTGAGTTCTATAAATACCATCTGCAGAGGGTCTGAGCACTGAGATCTATAAACACAGTCTGTAGAGGGTATCGAGCACTGAGCTCTATCAGTACAGTCAGTAGAGGGTACCGAGCGCTGACCTCTATCAGTACAGTCTGTGGAGGGTACCGAGCGCTGAGCTCTATTAATACAGTCTGTAGAGGGTATCGAGTGCTGAGCTCTATTAATACAGTCTGTAGAAGGTATCGAGCACTGCGCTCTATCTGTACAGTCTGTAGAGGGTATCGAGCGCTGAGCTCTATCAGTACAGTCTGTAGAGGGTAGCGAGTGCTGAGCTCTATCAGTACAGTCGGTAGAGGGTATCGAGCACTGAGCTCTATCGGTACAGTCTGTAGAGGGTACCGAGCGCTGATCTCTATCAGTACAGTCTGTAGAGGGTAGCGAGTGCTGAGCTCTATCAGTACAGTCGGTAGAGGGTATCGAGCACTGAGCTCTATCTGTACAGTCTGTAGAGGGTACCGAGCGCTGAGCTCTATCAGTACAGTCTGTAGAGGGTATCGA
Source organism: Dendrobates tinctorius (assembly GCF_039654945.1). NCBI lineage: Eukaryota > Metazoa > Chordata > Amphibia > Anura > Dendrobatidae > Dendrobates > Dendrobates tinctorius. The sequence goes on along the minus strand of NW_027361991.1, from coordinate 2,037,022 downwards.
GCGCTGAGCTCTATCAGTACAGTCTGTAGATGGTACCAAGCGCTGAGCTCTATCAGTACAGTCTCTAGACGGTACCGAGCGCTGAGCTCTATCAGTATAGTCTGTAGAGAGTACCGAGCGCTGAGCTCTATCAGTACAGTCTGTAGAGGGTACCGAGCGCTGAGCTCTATAAGTACAGTCTGTAAAAGGTACCGAGCGCTGAGCTCTATCAGTACAGTCTGTAGAGGGTACCGAGCGCTGAGCTCTATCAGTACAGTCTGTAGAGGGTACCGAGCGCTGAGCTCTATAAGCACAGTCTGTAGAGGTTACCGAGCGCTGAGCTCTATTAATACAGTCTGTAAAGGGTATCGAGTGCTGAGCTCTATTAATAAAGTCTGTAGAGGGTATCGAGCACTGAGCTCTATCTGTACAGTCTGTAGAGGGTATCGAGCGCAGAGCTCTATAAGTGCAGTCTGTAGAGGGTACCGAGCGTTGAGCTCTATCAGTACAGTCTGTAGAGAGTACCGAGCGCTGAGCTCTATAAATACAGTCTGTAGTGGTTACCGAGTGCTGAGCTCTACTGGTACAGTTTGTAGAGGGTACCGAACGCTGAGCTCTATAAATACAGTTTGTAGAGGGTACCCAGCGCTGAGATCTATAAGTACAGTCTGTAGAGGGTACCAAGCGCTGAGCTCTATAAATACAGTCTGCAGAGGGTACCGAGCACTGAGTTCTATAAATACCATCTGCAGAGGGTCTGAGCACTGAGATCTATAAACACAGTCTGTAGAGGGTATCGAGCACTGAGCTCTATCAGTACAGTCAGTAGAGGGTACCGAGCGCTGAGCTCTATCAGTACAGTCTGTGGAGGGTACCGAGCGCTGAGCTCTATAAGCACAGTCTGTAGAGGTTACCGAGCGCCGAGCTCTATTAATACAGTCTGTAGAGGGTATCGAGTGCTGAGCTCTATTAATACAGTCTGTAGAAGGTATCGAGCACTGCGCTCTATCTGTACAGTCTGTAGAGGGTATCGAGCGCTGAGCTCTATCAGTACAGTCTGTAGAGGGTACCGAGTGCTGAGCTCTATTAAAACAGTCTGTAGAGGGTATCGAGCACTGAGCTCTATCTGTACAGTCTGTAGAGGGTACCGAGCGCTGAGCTCTATCAGTACAGTCTGTAGAGGGTACCGAGTGCTGAGCTCTATCAGTACAGTCGGTAGAGGGTATCGAGCACTGAGCTCTATCTGTACAGTCTGTAGAGGGTACCGAGCGCTGAGCTCTATCAGTACAGTCTGTAGAGGGTATCGAGCGCAGAGCTCTATCAGTACAGTCTCTAGATGGTACCGAGCGCTGAGCTCTATCAGTATAGTCTGTAGAGAGTACCGAGCGCTGAGCTCTATCAGTACAGTCTGTAGAGAGTACCGAGCGCTGAGCTCTATAAGTACAGTCTGTAAAAGGTACCGAGCGCTGAGCTCTATCAGTACAGTCTGTAGAGGGTACCGAGCGCTGAGCTCTATCAGTATAGTCTGTAGAGGGTACCGAGCGCTGAGCTCTATCTGTACAGTCTCTAGACGGTACCGAGCGCTGAGCTCTGTCAGTACAGTCTGTAGACGGTACCGAGGGCTGAGCTCTATCAGTACAGTGTGTAAAAGGCACCGAGCGCTGAGCTCTGTCAGTACAGTCTGTAGAGGGTACCGAGTGCTGAGCTCTATCAGTACAGTCTGTAGACGGTACCGAGCGCTGAGCTCTATCAGTACAGTCTGTAGAGGGTACCGAGCGCTGAGCTCTATCAGTACAGTCTGTAGATGGTACCGAGCACTGAGCTCTATCAGTACAGTCTCTAGACGGTACCGAGCGCTGAGCTCTATCAGTACAGTCTGTAGATGGTACCTAGCGCTGAGCTCTATCAGTACATTCTGTAGAGGTTACCGAGCGCTGAGCTCTATCAGTACAGTCTGTAGAGGGTACCGAGCGCTGAGCTCTATCAGTACAGTCTGTAGAGGGTACCGAGCGCTGAGCTCTATCAGTACAGTCTCTAGACGGTACCGAGCGCTGAGCTCTATCAGTACAGTCTGTAGAGAGTACCGAGCGCTGAGCTCTATAAGTACAGTCTGTAGAGGGTACCGAGCGCTGAGCTCTATCAGTACAGTCTGTAGACAGTACCGAGCGCTGAGCTCTATCAGTACACTCTGTAGAGGGTACCGAGCGCTGAGCTCTATCAGTACAGTCTGTAGAGGTTACCGAGCGCTGAGCTCTATAAGTACGGTCTGTAGAGGTTACAGAGCGCTGAGCTCTATAAGTACAGTCTGTAAAAGGTACCGAGCGCTGAGCTCTATCAGTACAGTCTGTAAAAGGTACTGAGCGCTGAGCTCTATCAGTACAGTCTGTAGAGGGTACCGAGCGCTGAGCTCTATCAGTACAGTCTCTAGATGGTACCAAGCGCTGAGCTCTACCAGTACAGTCTGTAGAGAGTACAGAGCACTGAGCTCTATAAATACGGTCTGTAGAAAGTACCGAGCGCTGAGCTCTATCAGTACAGTCTGTAGAGGTTACCGAGCGCTGAGCTCTATAAGTACGGTCTGTAGAGGTTACAGAGCGCAGAGCTCTATAAGTACAGTCTGTAAAAGGTACCGAGCGCTGAGCTCTATCAGTACAGTCTGTAAAAGGTACTGAGCGTTGAGCTCTATCAGTACAGTCTGTAGAGAGTACCGAGCGCTGAGCTCTATAAATACAGTCTGTAGTGGTTACCGAGTGCTGAGCTCTACTGGTACAGTTTGTAGAGGGTACCGAACGCTGAGCTCTATAAATACAGTTTGTAGAGGGTACCCAGCGCTGAGATCTATAAGTACAGTCTGTAGAGGGTACCGAGCGCTGAGCTCTATAAATACAGTCTGCAGAGGGTACCGAGCACTGAGTTCTATAAATACCATCTGCAGAGGGTCTGAGCACTGAGATCTATAAACACAGTCTGTAGAGGGTATCGAGCACTGAGCTCTATCAGTACAGTCAGTAGAGGGTACCGAGCGCTGACCTCTATCAGTACAGTCTGTGGAGGGTACCGAGCGCTGAGCTCTATTAATACAGTCTGTAGAGGGTATCGAGTGCTGAGCTCTATTAATACAGTCTGTAGAAGGTATCGAGCACTGCGCTCTATCTGTACAGTCTGTAGAGGGTATCGAGCGCTGAGCTCTATCAGTACAGTCTGTAGAGGGTACCCAGTGCTGAGCTCTATTAATACAGTCTGTAGAGGGTATCGAGCACTGAGCTCTATCGGTACAGTCTGTAGAGGGTACCGAGCGCTGAGCTCTATCAGTACAGTCTGTAGAGGGTAGCGAGTGCTGAGCTCTATCAGTACAGTCGGTAGAGGGTATCGAGCACTGAGGTCTATCTGTACAGTCTGTAGAGGGTACCGAGCGCTGAGCTCTATCAGTACAGTCTGTAGAGGGTATCGAGCGCTGAGCTCTATCAGTACAGTCTGTAGATGGTACCAAGCGCTGAGCTCTATCAGTACAGTCTCTAGACGGTACCGAGCGCTGAGCTCTATCAGTATAGTCTGTAGAGAGTACCGAGCGCTGAGCTCTATCAGTACAGTCTGTAGAGGGTACCGAGCGCTGAGCTCTATAAGTACAGTCTGTAAAAGGTACCGAGCGCTGAGCTCTATCAGTACAGTCTGTAGAGGGTACCGAGCGCTGAGCTCTATCAGTACAGTCTGTAGAGGGTACCGAGCGCTGAGCTCTATAAGCACAGTCTGTAGAGGTTACCGAGCGCTGAGCTCTATTAATACAGTCTGTAAAGGGTATCGAGTGCTGAGCTCTATTAATAAAGTCTGTAGAGGGTATCGAGCACTGAGCTCTATCTGTACAGTCTGTAGAGGGTATCGAGCGCAGAGCTCTATAAGTGCAGTCTGTAGAGGGTACCGAGCGTTGAGCTCTATCAGTACAGTCTGTAGAGAGTACCGAGCGCTGAGCTCTATAAATACAGTCTGTAGTGGTTACCGAGTGCTGAGCTCTACTGGTACAGTTTGTAGAGGGTACCGAACGCTGAGCTCTATAAATACAGTTTGTAGAGGGTACCCAGCGCTGAGATCTATAAGTACAGTCTGTAGAGGGTACCAAGCGCTGAGCTCTATAAATACAGTCTGCAGAGGGTACCGAGCACTGAGTTCTATAAATACCATCTGCAGAGGGTCTGAGCACTGAGATCTATAAACACAGTCTGTAGAGGGTATCGAGCACTGAGCTCTATCAGTACAGTCAGTAGAGGGTACCGAGCGCTGAGCTCTATCAGTACAGTCTGTGGAGGGTACCGAGCGCTGAGCTCTATAAGCACAGTCTGTAGAGGTTACCGAGCGCCGAGCTCTATTAATACAGTCTGTAGAGGGTATCGAGTGCTGAGCTCTATTAATACAGTCTGTAGAAGGTATCGAGCACTGCGCTCTATCTGTACAGTCTGTAGAGGGTATCGAGCGCTGAGCTCTATCAGTACAGTCTGTAGAGGGTACCGAGTGCTGAGCTCTATTAAAACAGTCTGTAGAGGGTATCGAGCACTGAGCTCTATCTGTACAGTCTGTAGAGGGTACCGAGCGCTGAGCTCTATCAGTACAGTCTGTAGAGGGTACCGAGTGCTGAGCTCTATCAGTACAGTCGGTAGAGGGTATCGAGCACTGAGCTCTATCTGTACAGTCTGTAGAGGGTACCGAGCGCTGAGCTCTATCAGTACAGTCTGTAGAGGGTATCGAGCGCAGAGCTCTATCAGTACAGTCTCTAGATGGTACCGAGCGCTGAGCTCTATCAGTATAGTCTGTAGAGAGTACCGAGCGCTGAGCTCTATCAGTACAGTCTGTAGAGAGTACCGAGCGCTGAGCTCTATAAGTACAGTCTGTAAAAGGTACCGAGCGCTGAGCTCTATCAGTACAGTCTGTAGAGGGTACCGAGCGCTGAGCTCTATCAGTACAGTCTGTAGAGGGTACTGAGCGCTGAGCTCTATCTGTACAGTCTCTAGACGGTACCGAGCGCTGAGCTCTGTCAGTACAGTCTGTAGACGGTACCGAGGGCTGAGCTCTATCTGTACAGTGTGTAAAAGGCACCGAGCGCTGAGCTCTGTCAGTACAGTCTGTAGAGGGTACCGAGTGCTGAGCTCTATCAGTACAGTCTGTAGACGGTACCGAGCGCTGAGCTCTATCAGTACAGTCTGTAGAGGGTACCGAGCGCTGAGCTCTATCAGTACAGTCTGTAGATGGTACCAAGCACTGAGCTCTATCAGTACAGTCTCTAGACGGTACCGAGCGCTGAGCTCTATCAGTACAGTCTGTAGACGGTACCTAGCGCTGAGCTCTATCAGTACATTCTGTAGAGGTTACCGAGCGCTGAGCTCTATCAGTACAGTCTGTAGAGGGTACCGAGCGCTGAGCTCTATCAGTACAGTCTGTAGAGGGTACCGAGCGCTGAGCTCTATCAGTACAGTCTCTAGACGGTACCGAGCGCTGAGCTCTATCAGTACAGTCTGTAGAGAGTACCGAGCGCTGAGCTCTATAAATACAGTCTGTAGAGGGTACCGAGCGCTGAGCTCTATCAGTACAGTCTGTAGACAGTACCGAGCGCTGAGCTCTATCAGTACACTCTGTAGAGGGTACCGAGCGCTGAGCTCTATCAGTACAGTCTGTAGAGGTTACCGAGCGCTGAGCTCTATAAGTACGGTCTGTAGAGGTTACAGAGCGCTGAGCTCTATAAGTACAGTCTGTAAAAGGTACCGAGCGCTGAGCTCTATCAGTACAGTCTGTAAAAGGTACTGAGCGCTGAGCTCTATCAGTACAGTCTGTAGAGGGTACCGAGCGCTGAGCTCTATCAGTACAGTCTCTAGATGGTACCAAGCGCTGAGCTCTACCAGTACAGTCTGTAGAGAGTACAGAGCACTGAGCTCTATAAATACGGTCTGTAGAAAGTACCGAGCGCTGAGCTCTATCAGTACAGTCTGTAGAGGTTACCGAGCGCTGAGCTCTATAAGTACGGTCTGTAGAGGTTACAGAGCGCAGAGCTCTATAAGTACAGTCTGTAAAAGGTACCGAGCGCTGAGCTCTATCAGTACAGTCTGTAAAAGGTACTGAGCGCTGAGCTCTATCAGTACAGTCTGTAGAGGGTACCGAGCGCTGAGCTCTATCAGTACAGTCTCTAGATGGTACCAAGCGCTGAGCTCTACCAGTACAGTCTGTAGAGAGTACAGAGCGCTGAGCTCTATAAATACGGTCTGTAGAAAGTACCGAGCGCTGAGCTCTATCAGTACAGTCTGTAGTGGGTACCGAGTGCTGAGCTCTGTCAGTACAGTCGGTAGAGGGTACCGAGCGTTGAGCTCTATATATACAGTCTGTAGAGTATACCGAGCGCTGAGCTCTATAAATACAGTCTGTAGAGGGTATCAAGCGCAGAGCTCTATAAGTGCAGTCTGTAGAGGGTACCGAGCGCTGAGCTCTATCAGTACAGTCTGTAGAGGGTACCGAGCGCTGAGCTCTATCACTACAGTCTGTAGAGGGTATCGAGCGCTGAGTCTATCAGTACAGTCTGTAGAGGGTATCGAGCGCTGAGCTCTATCAGTACAGTCTGCAGAGGGTATTGAGCGCTGAGCTCTATCAGTACAGTCTGTAGAGGGTATCGAGCGCTGAGCTCTATCAGTAGTCTGTAGAGGGTACCGAGCGCTGAGCTCTCTCAGTACAGTCTGTAGATGGTACCAAGCGCTGAGCTCTATCAGTACAGTCTCTAGACGGTACCGAGCGCTGAGCTCTATCAGTATAGTCTGTAGAGAGTACCGAGCGCTGAGCTCTATCAGTACAGTCTGTACAGAGTACCGAGCGCTGAGCTCTATAAGTACAGTCTGTAAAAGGTACCGAGCGCTGAGCTCTGTCAGTACAGTCTGTAGATGGTACCGAGTGCTGTGCTCTATCAGTACAGTCTGTAAAAGGCACCGAGCGCTGAGCTCTGTCAGTACAGTCTGTAGAGGGTACCGAGTGCTGAGCTCTATCAGTACAGTCTGTAGACGGTACCGAGCGCTGAGCTCTATCAGTACAGTCTGTAGAGGGTACCGAGCGCTGAGCTCTATCAGTACAGTCTGTAGAGGGTACCGAGCGCTGAGCTCTATCAGTACAGTCTGTAGATGGTACCGAGCACTGAGCTCTATAAATACAGTTTGTAGAGGGTACCCAGCGCTGAGATCTATAAGTACAGTCTGTAGAGGGTACCGAGCACTGAGTTCTATAAATACCATCTGCAGAGGGTCTGAGCACTGAGATCTATAAACACAGTCTGTAGAGGGTATCGAGCACTGAGCTCTATCAGTACAGTCAGTAGAGGGTACCGAGCGCTGAGCTCTATCAGTACAGTCTGTGGAGGGTACCGAGCGCTGAGCTCTATAAGCACAGTCTGTAGAGGTTACCGAGCGCTGAGCTCTATTAATACAGTCTGTAGAGGGTATCGAGTGCTGAGCTCTATTAGTAAAGTCTGTAGAGGGTATCGAGCACTGAGCTCTATCTGTACAGTCTGTAGAGGGTATCGAGCGCAGAGCTCTATAAGTGCAGTCTGTAGAGGGTACCGAGCGTTGAGCTCTATCAGTACAGTCTGTAGAGAGTACCGAGCGCTGAGCTCTATAAATACAGTCTGTAGTGGTTACCGAGTGCTGAGCTCTACTGGTACAGTTTGTAGAGGGTACCGAACGCTGAGCTCTATAAATACAGTTTGTAGAGGGTACCCAGCGCTGAGATCTATAAGTACAGTCTGTAGAGGGTACCGAGCGCTGAGCTCTATAAATACAGTCTGCAGAGGGTACCGAGCACTGAGTTCTATAAATACCATCTGCAGAGGGTCTGAGCACTGAGATCTATAAACACAGTCTGTAGAGGGTATCGAGCACTGAGCTCTATCAGTACAGTCAGTAGAGGGTACCGAGCGCTGAGCTCTATCAGTACAGTCTGTGGAGGGTACCGAGCGCTGAGCTCTATAAGCACAGTCTGTAGAGGTTACCGAGCGCTGAGCTCTATTAATACAGTCTGTAGAGGGTATCGAGTGCTGAGCTCTATTAATACAGTCTGTAGAAGGTATCGAGCACTGCGCTCTATCTGTACAGTCTGTAGAGGGTATCGAGCGCTGAGCTCTACCAGTACAGTCTGTAGAGGGTACCGAGTGCTGAGCTCTATTAATACAGTCTGTAGAGGGTATCGAGCACTGAGCTCTATCTGTACAGTCTGTAGAGGGTACCGAGCGCTGAGCTCTATCAGTACAGTCTGTAGAGGGTACCGAGTGCTGAGCTCTATCAGTACAGTCGGTAGAGGGTATCGAGCACTGAGCTCTATCTGTACAGTCTGTAGAGGGTACCGAGCGCTGAGCTCTATCAGTACAGTCTGTAGAGGGTATCGAGCGCTGAGCTCTATCAGTACAGTCTGTAGAGGGTATCGAGCGCTGAGCTCTATCAGTACAGTCGGTAGAGGGTACCGAGCTCTGACCTCTATCAGTACAGTCTGTAGAGGGAATCGAGCGCTGAGCTCTATCAGTACAGTCTGTAGAGGGAATCGAGCGCTGAGCTCTATCAGTACAGTCTGTAGAGGGTACCGAGCTCTGAGCTCTATTAGTACAGTCTGTAGAGGGTACCGAGCACTGAGCTCTATTAGTTCCGTCTGTAGACGGTACCGAGCGCTGAGCTCTATCAGTACAGTCTGTAGAGGGTACCGAGCTCTGAGCTCTATTAGTACAGTCTGTAGACGGTACCGAGCGCTGAGCTCTATGAGTACAGTCTGTAGAGGGTACCGAGCACTGAGCTCTATTAGTTCCGTCTGTAGACGGTACCGAGCGCTGAGCTCTATCAGTACAGTCTGTAGAGGGTACCGAGCGCTGAGCTCTATTAGTACAGTCTGTAGAGGGTATCGATCGCTGAGCTCTATTAGTACAGTCGGTAGAGGGTACCCAGTGCTGAGCTGTACGAGTACAGTAGATAGATAAATAATAGATGAATAGACAATAGATAGATAATAGATGATAGATAATAAATTATAGATAATAGATAGATAAATAAACGATTGATATGATATACCATGGACTTCCTTAGCCCCCACCCTGTGCCCCTTCCATTGTTCCCACAGTCCCTATTTCTATTTTCTATTTTACATTTGCTTTGGCAAAACTAATGTGTAATTGATCCTGCCAATAAAGCTTCTTTGAATTTGATAATGGATGGATAGATCTAACTGCTGTCATCAGCTTTACACATAGAAATCCATATTTAACAACTCAGAGTGACCGCCCCTTTGTTTTATCACTACGTGGGGGACTTTTGCTAGTGGACCTGCAGGCAGTGATTATTTCCCTTGTGCATAGACTGCAGTGGTCATACGGCACATGCAGGCCACACTGAGTCATGTTCCGGTATGTTCCACCTCATCATCGAAGATCTGTGAATGGAAAGTCTTCTTTATATCTCAGCAATGTGTCAGGAAGTGCAGTCAGTACATGTGTCCTGGGCGATAATTAGTCCGGCTCTATAAATAGCCGGCCAGCCATTAGGGCTGGATTCATCTATGGTCAGGTTCTCTGTGGTCGGTGGGACTCGGGCTTCGGATGAAAAGAGGAGAATTCTGGGAATGTAGAAGTTTAGTCTCATCTCACAGGATTCATTGGAAAGTTTGGACAGAGTTGAGGTTTTGAGTCACCATATAATGGTGAAAGTTCATAGAGGGGAATCCTCCGAATCATCTCGTTCCCACAGTCACTCTCTGAATAAGAGGCTGCCCTCACTTTTATATTTTATGTGTCACCAGTCTCCATGGTCTCACAACGACTGTCATGTGTTGTACAGATCTACAGTAATGACTAAGTTATTTCTTAGTTACCAACATTTTAACAGCTTTCCTAAAGACATCTTCTGCATCTCCCCTCTTCAAATCCCTTTATCGGCTCCCAATCCGCAATGAATCCAGTTCAAACTTCTAGTATTGACCTACAAAGTCGTCCAAAATCTGCCTCTTCTGTATACACCTGAGCTAATCTCTCGATACGTAATCTCTAGTCTTCACAAGACCTCCTTCTCTTCTCCACACTTGTATGTTCCTAACTCAGCCTCTTCCAAGACTTCTCCCGCGTATCCTCTATCCCAGGGGTGGGGAACCTTTTTCCATCCGGGGGCCATTTGGAAATTTCTACCATCATTCGAGGGCCACACAAAAATGATCACCTTGAGGCTGTGTACCCACGTAAGCGTTTTTTTTTCACGTTTTTTAAGTGCTTTTACCAGCAAAAACGCTTAAAAAAAGCATCCCATTCATTTTAATGAATTCTGCACTTTTTGTGCAAATTGATGCGTTTTTTTCCGTGAAAAAAACGCATCGCGGTAAGAAAACGCAGCATGCTCATTAATTTTGCGGAAAAATCCGCATTTCTAACTTTTTTCTATGACACTGGGGACGCGCGGAAAAAACACATAAAAAACATGCGGAAAACGCGCAAAAAATGCGCGTTTTCTGGGAAGGAGTCCGGTTTTCATGCAGAAATTTTCTGCAAATGTGGGTACATAGCCTGAAAATTACCCCAGTATATTTAGTCAAACAATTAATTACGGTAACTCACCCTTAATGTGACAGCTGGAGCTGCTTCTCCATCACTGGAGGCTATATATATCACAGGTGGTAGGATATACAGTACTCGGGGGGATATACAGCACTTTCGGGGTAAATGCAGCAGCTGTGGGGGGATATATAGCACCAGGGGGTACAGGGATCGTCGGGGAGACTCATAGATCACCGGGGGGGAGACAGATCACAGAGCGGTGACACAAAGATCACAGGGGTGCATATAGCTGGGGGCACATAGCTTTGGGTGACAGATCACAGGGGGCACATGGGAGCACAAACATCACAGGGGGTACATAGCAGGCACATAGATAACAGGGGGCACAAAGCTGGGAGCCACAGACATCACAGGGGTGCACATAGCTGGGGGCACAGATCACGGGGGGCACAGATCACGGTGGGCATATAGCTAGGTGGCACAGATCACGGGAAAAAAAATCACAGGGAGCACATAGATCACAGGGGACACAAAGCTGGGAGCCAAATATATCACAGGGGTGCACATAGCAGGGGGCATATAGCTGGAGGGCACAGATCACAGGGGGCATAGATATCACATGGGGAAACAGCTCGGGGGGCACATAGATGGAGGGCACAGAGATCACAGGGGGGCATATAGCTGGGGTGGCACAGATCACAGGGGGCACATAGCTGGAGGGCACAGATCACAGGGGGTATATATAGGTGGGGGGCACAGATCACATGTGGAAACATAGCTGGGGGCACAGAGATCACGGGGGGCACATAGCTGGAGGGCACAGATCACGGGATATATAGGTGGGGGGAACAGATCACATGTGGAAACAGCTGGGGGCACAGAGATCAAGGGGGGCACATAGCTGGAGGGCACAGATCACAGGGGGTATATATAGGTGGGAGGCACAGATCACATGTGGAAACATAGCTGGGGGCACAGAGATCACGGGGGGCACATAGCTGGAGGGCACAGATCACGGGATATATAAGTGGGGGGCACAGATCACATATGGAAACAGCTGGAGGCACAGAGATCACGGGGGCACATAGCTGGAGGGCACAGATCACGGGGTATATATAGGTGGGGGGCACAGATCACATGTAGAAACATAGCTGGGGGCACAGAGATCACGGGGGGCACATAGCTGGATGGCACAGATTCGGGGGTATATATAGGTGGGGGGCACAGATCACATGTGGAAACGGCTGGGGGCGCATATCACAGGGGGCAGATAGCTGGAGGGCACAGATCACAGGGGGCATATATAGGTGGGGGGCACAGATCACATGCAGAAACATAGCTGGGGGTACAGAGATCACGGGGGGCACATAGCTGGAGGGCACAGATCACGGGGTATATATAAGTGGGGGGCACATATCACATGTAGATACATAGCTGGGGGCACAGAGATCACGGGGGGCACATAGCTGGAGGGCACAGATCACGGGGTATATATAGGTGGGGGGCACAGATCACATGTGCTAACAGCTGGGGGCACAGATCACAGGGGGCAGATAGCTGGAGGGCACAGATCACAGGGGGCATATATAGGTGGGGGGCACAGATCACATGTGGAAACAGCTGGGGGCACAGGGATCACGGGGGGCACATAGCTGGAGGGCACAGATCACAGGGGGTATATATAGGTTGGGGCACAGATCACGTGTGGAAACAGCTGGGGGCACAGAGATCATGAGGGGCACATAGCTGGAGGGCACAGATCCCCGGGGAGGCACAGAGCTGCGGGCATGCAGAGATCGCTGACTCTCTGGCAGCAATACAGGATCCATCTCTCCTCTTCCGGGACATGTGGACGGAGAGCATTGGGCGCTAATCCCGCCCACCCAGACAACATCATCATGTGCAGGGCAGACAGCATTTTGTAATGAACGCTGCGTGCCCATGCACTTGGGGGTTAAGGGTCGGCAGCTGACAGAATATAGCTGCCGCCCGAGCACTGGGGACTCCAGGGACCTGTCCGCGCGCGGGCCGCATGAAAAGTCACTGTGGGCCGCATGCGGCCTGCGGGCCGGAGGTTCCCCACCCCTGCTCTATCCTCTGGAATTCTGTGACCCAAGTCATCCGATTATCAGCCACATTCAAAAAATTCAGACGGAACCTGAAAACCCATCTCTACAGGAAAGTCTACATCCTGAAATGACCCCGCTGCCACCTCACCATCACCGGAGCTGCCGCAATCCTCTAACCTACTGTCTCCTTCTCAATTATCCTGTAGACCAGGGGTGGTGACAGGATATTCTTGATGGATGAAGTCAGTGCGCTCTGTGCTTTAGTCCCACTGACGACAACATCAGCGGCAACCCATTCCCATCCTGTGATGTATATATGCCCCCAAACCCTCCTGTCGTGTATATGCCCAGCCCCTCCTATAATGTATGTGGGTCGCCCTCCCAGGGTTGTGGGGTGCTCGGTACCGGGCCTGTGTCAGGGGAATGTGTCACAGCAGCGGTGACCCGGTCCGTGGCCCTGGGCGCCCAAGTAATGGGGGAATGTAGTTAATGGAATGGAATAGTTCGTGACGCCACCTGTGGTGCTCGGCAAGGGAGGTGTTAAGCCGACGCTGCATGCAGATCCGCTGGGACTGATGGTAGGGTGCAGCAAGGATGTAATAGCTCCCCACAGGTGATGCTATAGTCCCAGGACAGTGTAGATGTGGTTGGAACGGGGATGTAGCAGTGCCGGAAAGGTAGGAAGCAGACAAGACACAGCGGGGTGCAATTTCTGTACCTTTACTTGATAACTGCAGTCCAGGGTCCTGATTACAGATGGTAACGGAGCAGGCTAGCCTCAGGGATTCTCTCTCAGCAGACGGGCTGTGCAGTCTCCTTCCTAGCGCTTGTTTGAATGAAGTACTCCTAGTACTGAGTTACACTGAAGTTCCTCCTGTCAGATGTTCACAAGAACCTTACTTGCACGGCAGACAGCTGTAGCCTCTTTCGGGGACTCCTCGCTCTTGAGTCTTGGCTCACTATCCAAGCTGCTGTTGTGCCTCAAGTCTTAGATGGGAGTAGGGCATTTACAGCCTCCCACTCCTCTGGTATCTGTTGCAGGACCGTTAGTATCCATACAACCGTGGAGACTAGGCTCCAGTTCATGCACTCTCACTGCGAGGGAGCTCTCCTTTCCTAGCTCAACCTCCAGCTTCTCTCTCCACGTCTGCACACTTCACCCTCCGCAGACTAACTGACTACTCCTTCCTCTTGGCCCTCAGAGAGCACTCCTCCCCTTAATCCTGGTTCAGAGTTCCCCCTGCTGGCCTGGAGTGGAACTGTGTTGCATGTATGGATTGACTGCGAGAGAGACCCATCATAGCCTCCAAGCCTGGCACTACCCTCCCCTGGTGAAGGCAAAGCCACTGTGGCGACCATACTCCTGGGGGCACCACATATGTGTCCCCAGCGTCTCCTGTGATGTATGTGCTTCCGGGAGTCTCCTGTGATGTATGTGCTCCCGTCACCTCATGTGATGCACATGCCCCCGGCGTCTCCTGTGATGTATGGACCCCCCCCGCCTCTCCTGTGATGAATGTGCCCCCTCCCAGCGTCTCTTGTGATGTAAGTCATCCCTGGCGTCTCCTGTGATGTATATGCTCTCTGCCCTTCCCTTAATCTAAATGCCCCAGTGTGTCCTGTGATCCATGTGCTCTAGCCCCTCCTGTAAAATACAGTGGTACAGAAAGTATTCAGCCCCCCTCAAATTTTTCACTCTTTGTTTCATTGCAGCCATTTGGTAAATTCAAAAAAGTTCATTTTCTTCTCATTAATGTACACTCTGCACCCCATCTTGACTGAAAAAAAACAGAAATGTAGAAATTTTTGCAAATTTATTAAAAAGAAAAACTGAAATATCACATGGTCATAAGTATTCAGACCCTTTGCTCAGTGTTGAGTAGAAGCACCTTTTGAGCTAGTACAGCCATGAGTCTTCTTGGGAATGATGCAACAAGTTTTTCACACCTGGATTTGGGGATCCTCTGCCATTCTTCCTTGTAGATCCTCTCAAGTTCCATCAGGTTGGATGGGGATCGTTGGTGGACAGCCATTTTCAGATCTCTCCAGAGATGCTCAACTGGGTTTAGGTCAGGGCTCCGGCTGGGCCAGTCAAGAATGGACTCAGAGTTGTTCTGAAGCCACTCCTTTGTTATTTTAGCTGTGTGCTTAGGGTCATTGTCTTGTTGGAAGGTAAACCTTCGGCCAAGTCTGAGGTCCAGAGCACTCTGGAAGAGGTTTTCATCCAGGATATCTCTGTACTTGGCCGCATTCATGTTTCCTTCAATTGCAACCAGTCATCCTGTCCCTGCAGCTGAAAAACACCCCCATAGCATGATGCTGCCACCACCATGTTTACTGTTGGGATTGTATTGGGCTGGTGATGAGCAGTGCCTGGTTTTCTCCACACATACCGCTTAGAATTATCACCAAAAAGTTCTATCTTCGTCTCATCAGACCAGAGAATCTTATTTCTCATAGTCTGGGAGTCCTTCATGTGTTTTTTAGCAAACTCTATGTGGGCTTTCATATGTCTGGCACTGAGGAGAGGCTTCTGTCGGGCCACTCTGCCATAAAGGCCTGACTGGTGGAGGGCTGCAGTGATAGTTGATTTTGTGGAACTTTCTCCCATCTCCCTACTGCATCTGTGGAGCTCAGCCATAATGATCTTGGGGTTCTTCTTTACCTCTCTCACCAAGGCTCTTCTCCCACGATTGCTCAGTTTGGCCAGACGGCCAGGTCTAGGAAGACTTCTGGTGGTCCCAAACTTCTTCCATTTAAAGATTATGGAGGCCACTGTGCTCTTAGGAACCTTGAGTACAGCAGAAATTCTTTGGTAACTTTGGCCAGATCTGGGCCTTGCCACAATTCTGTCCCTGAGCTCCTTGGCCAGTTCCTTTGACCTCATGATTCTCATTTGGTTTGACATGCACTGTGAACTGTGAGGTCTTATATAGACAGGTGTGCGCCTATCCAAATCAAGCCCTATCAGTTTAACTTCTTTCTGACATATGATGTACTATCCCGTCCATGGGCCCTTGGCTTTAATGCCCATGGACAGGATAGTACGTCATACCCGATCAGCCACGCTCATGGGGGGAGTGCAGCTGATTGCGTCTGGGTGTCAGCTGATTATCACAGCTGACACCCAGCACTAAGTGCCAGGAGCAGTCATGGACTGCTCCCGGCACTTTAACCCCTAGCACACTGCGATCAAACATGATTGCAGCGTTCAGGGAGCTTGCAGAGGGCTGTCAGCTGTGACAGCCCCTCTACTTTTGGATTGGAGACCCTGCGGCATGACGTGGGGTCACGATCGCTGCCATGGAGACTCGGAGTCGTCATGACGGCATCCGGGTCTCCAGGTCTGAGAAACTTCCTGTCATGTGCAGTGCATGTCAGGAAGTCTCACAGGTCAGTGTAAAATGCATGCAGCGCTGACAGCTTCTATAGCAAGCAGCTCTGCATGCTACAGAAGCAATCAGGCTGCTCAAAATGAGTGTCCCATAGTGGGACAGGGTATAAAACTAAGAATTAAATAAAAAAAAATTTTAAATTTAAAAATATTTAAAAAAATAAAAAAAATCAATATTTATTCCAGCAATAAATAAATATTTAAATAAAAAAATCTAAACAATAAAAGTACACATTTAATATCGCAGCCTCCATAATGACCCGACCTATAAAACTGTCCCACTAGTTAACCCCTTTAGTGAACACTGTTCTGTCCCCACTTAATGGCGATTAAAGGTATGCAGACATGTAAGTGAGAGAAGTTCCTACCTTTGTGTATCCAATAAGCGAGGCAGACATGACCCTTAGCAGCTTCTCAGATAAGCATACACGCGTTGTGATGAAGAACAATGTTGGTTTATTCCGTAGATAACGATTCAAACATTACATTGAGTCTCTTGCATGGAGCTTGTCTCTGGAGTCGCTACTTGCGGGTCAAAAGACTTTGCTTCCTCAGCTCATGAGGGAGAACAGTTCTCTCAGGTAAGATGTCTGCCGATGACTGAGCAAACAGGAAGAGAAGAGGCTGAAGAGAAGCCCCTCCCCATAGGCTGAACAAGGAAAGACCGAGGAACTAAATGGTCTGGCCAGTAGATGGCAGCAGAGACAAGCGAAAAAACATAAATACATTTCTTTAACTAGAAACATGCATGGAACAGCACACTCCCCGTCTGGAATTCACTATGGGGATTCCACTATTGTCCATAATAATAATAAACCTAAAAGAAAGGGCATGTTAAATGCAACAATTAAAGTTCAAAAAATCAGAAAAACGGCCAAACTTCGGGTGCAGAACGCTCATCCCGTAGTGGCGCTCTCGATAGGCAGTAAGAGGACGAGTTCATGGATTGGCCTCGCAAAGATCTTCGTCTCACCCTTCCTAAAGACCCTCAGCTCCACCTTCCGCACGTTGCCGTCCTGGCTAGGCAGTGTCCTGGTAACAAGTCCCAGAGGCCAGTCAGTCCTTTCAGTGGTCTGGTCTTTCATGAGGACCAGATCTCCTTCCTTGATATTCGGCTTGGGATGTCGCCACTTCCTTCTCCCTTGAAGAATGGTAAGGTATTCCTTCCTCCATCGGTTCCAGAAGTAGTCGGCCAAATATTGGACTCGTTTCCAGTGTCTTTGGTAGGTGTTGGCATGAGTGAAGTCTCCGCTGGGAATTACAGCATTGTCGATCTTCTGAGTAAGAAGGATGTTGGGAGTCAACATGGTTGGTACCTCTGGATCCATTGACACCGGCACAAGGGGTCTCGAGTTGATGATGGCTGAGACTTCGGCTAAAAGAGTCACTAGAGTCTCGTGCGTGAGTCTCGAGGAGTTGACGTCCTTTAGCATGGAGTTCAGGATGTTGCGTGAGATTCCGATCATCCTCTCCCAGGAGCCTCCCATGTGAGAACTGTGAGGAGAATTGAAGATCCAGGTGCAACCCTTGTCTGCCAGCTGGTCTTGGATTGGCTTGGTGTCGATGTTCAGCTCTCTACATGCACCGACGAAGTTGCTGCCGCGGTCGGACCTCAGCTGCTTTACTGGTCCTCTGATGGCGAGGAATCTTCTCAAGGCGTTAATCAGGCAGGAGGTATCCATGGACTCTAACACCTCGATGTGAACGGCTCGGATGCTCAAGCAGGTGAATAGCACAGCCCACCGCTTACTGTCCGCACGGCTGCTACGAGTTCTGCGTGTGGATACCATCCATGGTCCGAAAACGTCTAGGCCCACATAGGTGAAAGGTGGTTCCATGGAAAGTCTATCTGTAGGTAGGTCGGCCATTTGTTGGCACAGTTGCTTTCCTCTCACTTTGCGACAGTGCACACAATCGTGAAGTATTTGTGCTACACATCTCTTCATCCCGACAATCCAGAGGCCTGCAGACCGTAGAGTGCCCTCTGTAATTTGCCTGCCTTGGTGTTCAGCCCTTTCATGATGATGACGGATCAGTAAGACTGTAACGTGGTGTTTGTTGGGAATGATGAGAGGATTTTGCTCTGCGACACTGAAACGAGCCTGGCTTAAACGACCGCCAACCCTCAGTAAGCCGAAGCTGTCCATTACTGGGTTTAAATTGGCGAGGGGGCTTCTTAATGGAATCTGCTGTTTGTTATTTAAGCACTTCCATTCGGTGGCGAATTCGCTCTGTTGGAGGTGGCGTATAATGAGGGACTCACTACGGGAGATGTCCTCAGCAGAAAGAGGTCTGTGGCATACATGCCAGCGATGACAGTCCTTGTCTTTAAAGTCTGCACGATAACATCTGGCGATGTGCACTAACCTGGCAACAGTCCTGACGAGTCTTAACCAGCTGGAGAAACGTTCAAAACGTTGGCAGCCGAGGTGGATGTTTTCTCAGCACTGGTGGTCAGGGTATGGACCTCAGTTCGGACATCTGGATCGTTGTCTGGATCTAGGATGCTGAAGTCTTCCTGGACACCTTCTTCTGACTGTCTCAGCAGGAACTCTGGACCTGTAAGCCAAGAAGAGTTAACGAAAGAAGATATAGACATGGGTCTGGTTGCAAGATCTGCTGGATTCAGCTCCGATGGTACGTAACGCCATTGTTCCGGTTTGGAGGATCTCCTGATCCTTTCGATGCGGTTACTGACATACACGTAGAATCGTCTCGATGTATTGTAGATGTAACCCAAAACGACCTTGCTGTCGGTGTAGAATTGGACCTCATCTATTTCGATACACAGTTCTTGTAGTATGAAGTCAGCAATTTCCACTGCCAAGACGGCTCCACAGAGTTCGAGTCTGGGGATGGTGTGGTCGGGCTTCGGGGCTAGCTTCGCCTTGCCGAACACCAATCCGACGTAGCTTTGCCCGCTGGCGTCCATCACCTTCAGGTATGCAACCGCCGCTATGGCTTCTGTGGAGGCGTCTGAAAAGACGTGGAGTTCTTTCCTTCCGCTAGAGGCAAGGGAGATTTTGGTGTAGCATCTCGGGATGTGAATATTGTTCAATCCGCACAACGACTGTTTCCAAGTTTCCCATTTTTTCTCTTTGTCGGAGGGGAGCGGGGTATCCCAATCCTTGACAGTTTCAGATAGTTGTCTCAACAAGGATTTGCCTTGTATGGTGATGGGCGCCACGAACCCCAGCGGGTCAAATAAGCTGTTCACTATGGAGAGGACACCACGTTTTGTGAACGGTTTGTCCGAGCAATTCACTTGAAACCCGAAGGAGTCGGCTGCGAGATCCCATCTGATGCCTAGGCTCCTCTGCACGGGTGGGCTGTCTAGCCCCAAGTCAATGTCCTTGAATCCAGGGGCGTGATCACCCGAATCAAAGGCTCTCATTACGGTCGGGCTGTTTGAAGCGATTTTATGAAGCCTGAGCCTTGCCTGGGCCAGCATACCTTGGGTCCTCTTGAGCAAATCAATGGCTGCTTCTTCAGTGGGCAGTGATTTGAGCCCGTCGTCTACATAGAAGTCTCTTTCAACGAAGTCTCTTGCGTCTGTGCCATACTCAGACTCTCCCTCTGATGCGGTCCTTCGGAGACCGTAGGTTGCTACTGCGGGTGAAGGGCTGTTCCCGAAGACATGGACTCTCATTCGGTATTCCACCATCTCTTTGTTGGTGTCGTTGTCCTTGAACCACAGGAATCTGAGGAAGTTCCGGTGGTCCTCCCTGACTAGGAAACAGTGGAACATCTGTTCGATATCGGCAGTGATGGCGACGAGTTCTTTCCTGAACCTCAGCAACACTCCTACTAAGTTGTTCGTCAGGTTGGGACCTGTGAGGAGGACATCGTTGAGTGATACGCCTCCATGTTTGGCGCTGGAGTCAAAGACAACCCTGATTTGGTTCGGTTTCCGTGGGTGGTAGACACCAAATGAAGGCAGATACCAGCACTCTTCGTTCTTCTTCACGGGAGGAGAGGGTTCCGCGTGGTTGTTGCGAAATATTCTGTCCATAAAGGCGACAATATGCTCCCTCATTTCAGGTTTGTGGTTCATTGAACGTTGAAGAGAGTTGAATCTGTTCTGAGCTTGGTCTCGGTTGTTTGGCAGTCTTACCCTGGTGGATCGGAAGGGTAATGGAGAGACCCAGTGGTCGGTTTTGTCCTTAGAGAACTCACGGTCCATTATGTCGATGAATTCTCTGTCCTCCACTGACAAGGCTACTTTATCGTCGTCCTTGGTGATGTGAAAGACTGATCTTCCCAAGTTGTCGGTACGCAGAGAAGAAGCGATGTCAGGCAGCTGTATTGAGTCTGGGGGCTTCTCTTTCACTTCATAGTGATGAGGACATGGCCTTAGGCAGGTTGTGCGTCCGTCTCCATGGACGTAGGTCCTGAAGGAGTCGATTTCTGATCGATCAACGCACACGTTTCCTATGACTACCCATCCGAGGTCCAGTCTCTGGGCGTATGGTGCGTAGTCAGGTCCGTTGCACTGTTGTCGCACCTTGTGTACCCTCAGGTTGTCTCTGCCGAGCAGGAGTAGAATCTCCGCGTTGTTGTCCATAGGTGGGATGACGCTTGCGAGGTGCTTCAGGTGCGGCTGATGAAGTACAGCTTCTGGGGTAGGAATTTCACTCCTATGGCTGGGTATTTGGTTACATTCAACTAGCGTTGGCAGAGGTATTTCAGTCTTCCCGTTGATAGGAGAAGCGATGAATCCCTGGGCTCTTCTGCCGCTAGTCTCTATGCGGCCTGAGCAGGTGTTCAAGGTGTAGGGCTCTGATGGTCCACTAATTCCGAAGGCTTCAAAGAATTTGGCTCCTGCCAGGGACCGGTTGCTTTGGTCGTCTATGATGGCATACACCTTCATTGCCTTTTCTGGATGTCCTTCGGGGTAAACCTTGATGAGGCATATTCGGGCGCAACATTTCTCCATGCGGCCCTCTCCACATACTTCTGAGCATGAGCAGGAGACAGTTGTGGCGGTGTCGGTCTGATTCTGTGGCTCCCCGCCATGACTTGGAGTGGGAGCTGTGGTGACTGCAGCCGGTGTGTCTCTAGCTATTCGGGTTGAGTGCATGGCTGAAACATGCTTTTCGCTGTGGCACTCCCCACACTTGACTGTGGATTTGCAGTCCTTGGCCATGTGCTCAAGTGATGCGCAGCATTTGAAGCAAACCCCGAGCTCTGTGAGGATCTCCTTGCGCTCCTGTAGGGTTTTGGATCTAAACCCTTTGCACTTGGTCAACGAGTGTGGCTTCTTGTGGATGGGACATTCACGATTAAAGGATTTATCTCGTGATGAGACGATGTTCTGTTCGTCTGTGGGCGTTGCAGGTGACGGTAGCTCGGTCTTCCTAACGCTCACAGCTCTCTTAGTGTCTCTGCGTTTGTATGTGGTGTTTTCATACCTTGGCGCAGGAGTTGGTGCGGCTGTCGAAGCGTTGGACTCTAGGAAGTCGAGGCTGGGGTCATTCCTCATCTGGGCCTGTTCATCGATGAACCTGCAGAAGTGGATGAATGGAGGGAAGGTAACGTCGTTCACTCCTTTGTATCTTGATACTGACATTGCCCACTTTTCCTGCAGGCTGTATGGCAGCTTCACCACGATCGGGTTTACTCCATGGGCTGAATCCAGATAGCACAGCCCAGACAGACGAGGGTCTCTTTTGGCGAGCTCCAGCTCCATTAGCAGGTCACTTAGGTCTTGCAGCTTGTGGACGTCTTTAAGGTTGATCTTTTGGAAATCCTGCAGTCTCTTGAATAGGGCTTTCTCTATTGCCTCTGCGCTGCCAAAGGTGCGTTCCAGCCTTTGCCATGCGGCAGCGAGACCTGCTTCTGCCTGTCCCACGTGGACCGCTCTGAGGCTCCTGACGCGGGTTGAAGAGCTTGGACCTAACCACTTTATCAGGAGGTCAAGTTCCTGTTCTTCAGTTAGGTTGAGATTGGCGATGGCTGCCTTAAAGGTTGCTTTCCAGGCCCTGTAGCTCTCTGCACGATCATCAAACTTCGTAAGACTGGTGTTGATTAGCTCTCTGCTCACCATGAACCTGGCGAACTCGGACATATTCGACTTCTCACCACTCGTTGCCACGACGACTCGTGATGCCCCTGGGGTGTATGGGCCGCCTGGTGTGAATGGATGAGCTGTTCCCGGATAGAATGATGTTGCTGCAGAGTTGAGCTGTGGTTTAGCCCTTGAAGAATCTGACGAATACCGCTTGAGCTGTAAAGGTGGGTCAGGAAACACTTGGTTGCCATCTTGTGGTGACTGTGTTTGAGAAGGTATCTCTGGGAGTACGTTGGAGGTTTTGGTGTCGTCGACTTGGACGGTACTGTAGACCGGGGTTGCTACAGGTAGCTGGTTTAGTACATAGTCTTTCGTGCGATTGACTGGATCGTCTGATTCCAGTGGTGGCAAGTTAGCTGCATCAGGACCTTGGATCAACGCCTGCTCAAGTAGTCTCACTTTAGCTAATGCGACCTCCTCTTCCATCTGTGACCGAAGAATCTTCAGCTGAGCCTCCGCTTCTGCTTCTGCTCTCTTGGCTTCCACTTCTGCCCTTTTTGCTTCCACTTCTGCCCTTTTTGCTTCCACTTCTGCCCTTTTTGCTTCCATGTCTGCTTCTGCCCTTTTTGCCTCTGCCTTAGCTTCTCTCTCAGTGAAAGAACGTCTCACTCTGGATTCCTCTGCCTTTATGCGGGCCTCTAGTATCCTGTCGCTCATGGTTGAACTTCTTGAGGACGATGCCCTGGATGACCGAGAGGAACGTTTAGATGAGGTCGATCGGTGTGACCTGGTTTCTTGCAGGTGAGAGATACGGTGTTCAGCCTTGTTTATGGCATGTTGGACCTTGGCGTCTCTCTCCTTGTCCGTCTCTAGCGCCTCACTGAGGTCTGGAAGAGCTTCATCAGAATTAAAATCTTTTAGAAGAGCGATGTACTTTGCTGATAGTCTCTTGTACCTTTCACAGGCGGTGTTCAGCCGCTCCATGACGGATTGCAAGCTTGCTGCGTTGCCTGATGAGGATTCGAGTCTTGACATATAAGAGGTGACGCATTCCCACTGTTCTTCCAGGTGATCACATAGCTCATCTTTTATATTGTGATAGTTTTCAAGCACCTTTATAGTTGGTTTGGCAGAACGTTTTGGTCGGGTGACTTGGTCTGCTTGAGATGTGGGGTCTGCCTCCTGGGCTTCATCGTGGACGGTATCAGGTTGTATTTGCACTGTTTCATCAGTAGGGACCTGTCCGAGGTCTTTTTCGGCCATTTTGAATAAAGGTGTACTGTCTCTTTAAAAAATTCAACTTTTGAATCGGGGTCCGAAAATCGCTGTGCGGCTCTGCGGGAGGTCCCGGATGAGATTCCCAGAGTGGCTTTGGCGAAACTTGGGGGTTCGCGGATCGCTGATGCGCGGTAATGAGGTATGGAGTACTGCAGGCCTTTAGGAGCGATGTGGCCAGAAGGAAACAGCAGGTGCATAGACAGTCCTCATTAACAGTACGAGCAGAGTTATTGCAAGATGTGGCAGGTGGTGGAGCTACTTCTAGGCTTGTCCAGACGTGCACTGCTGCAGGCAGACTGGTGTGCGAGGCTTGTTGCTGGGCAGATTACACATAGGGAGACGGGGCAGATGGAGATCTGTAGCTGGGGTGCTGGGCTATAAGGAGGTTTTCTAGCTGCTTATGAGCTTTAAAGGTAGTCTTCTGACTTGTATGGGCCGGCAAGCTAGTCTTTTGACTGTTCTGTCCCCACTTAATGGCGATTAAAGGTATGCAGACATGTAAGTGAGAGAAGTTCCTACCTTTGTGTATCCAATAAGCGAGGCAGACATGACCCTTAGCAGCTTCTCAGATAAGCATACACGCGTTGTGATGAAGAACAATGTTGGTTTATTCCGTAGATAACGATTCAAACATTACATTGAGTCTCTTGCATGGAGCTTGTCTCTGGAGTCGCTACTTGCGGGTCAAAAGACTTTGCTTCCTCAGCTCATGAGGGAGAACAGTTCTCTCAGGTAAGATGTCTGCCGATGACTGAGCAAACAGGAAGAGAAGAGGCTGAAGAGAAGCCCCTCCCCATAGGCTGAACAAGGAAAGACCGAGGAACTAAATGGTCTGGCCAGTAGATGGCAGCAGAGACAAGCGAAAAAACATAAATACATTTCTTTAACTAGAAACATGCATGGAACAGCACAAACACCATTAAGAAAAAAAAAAAAACGAGGTAAAAAAATAACGCTTTATCATCATACCGCCAAACGAAAAGTGGAATAACACGTGATCGAAAAGACGGATATAAATAAACTTGGTACCGCTGAAAACGTCATCTTGTCCCGCAAAAAAACAAGCTGCCAAATAGCTCCATCACCGGAAAAATAAAAAAGTTATAGCTCTCAGAATAAAGCGATGCAAAAATAATAATTTTTTTATACAAAATAGTTTTTATTGTATAAAAGCTCCAAACCATAAAAAAATGATATAAATGAGGCATTGCTGTAATCGTAGTGACCCGAAGAATAAAACCGCTTTATCAATTTTACCACACGTGGAACGGTATAAAGCCCCCATCAAAAGAAATTCATGAATTGCTGGTTTTTGTTCATTCTGCCTCCTAAAAATCTGAATAAAAAGCGATCAAAAAATGTCATGTGCCTGAAATGGTACCAATAAAAACGTCAACTCGTCCCACAATAAAACAAGACCTCACAGGACTCAGTAGGTCAAAATATGGAAAAATTATAACATAAAAACCCGCTATAAATAGTAAATCAAACCCCCCTTTACCACCCCCTTAGTTAGGGAAAAATAATAAAATTAAAAAAAGTATTTATTTCCATTTTCTCATTAGAGTTAGGGTTGGGGTTGAGATTAGGGTTAGGGGTGTGTTAGAGTTAGGTTTGTGGTTAGGGTTGGAATTAGGGTTAGGGGTGTGTTAGAGTTAGGTTTGTGGTTAGGGTTGGAATTAGGGTTAGGGGTGTGTTGGGGTTAGGGTTGGAGTTGGATTTGGGGGATTTCCACTTTTAAGGCACATCAGAGGCTCTCCAAACGCGATATGGTATCCAATCCCAATTGAAAAGTCAAACGGTGCTCCTTCCCTTCCGAGCTCTACCATGCACCCAAACAGTGGTTTACCTGCATATATGGGGTATTGGCAGTGGCATAACTACAAAGCTATGGGCCCCGGTTCAAATTTTCAAATGGGGCCCCCCATGCCAAAATACACACACATCACCACTCTGTACACCTCGTATACACGTGGCTCCGCTCCGTACACCTCGTACACACACGGCTCCGCTCCGTACACCTCGTACACACACGGCTCCGCTCCGTACACCTTGTACACACACAGCTCCGCTCCGTACACCTCATACACACACGGCTCTGCTCCGTACACCTCGTACACATACGGCTCCGCTCCATACACCTCGTACACACACGGCTCTGCTCTGAACACCTTGTACACACACGGCTCTGCTACATCCACACATAAACTTTACCTCATCCAGCACCATGACAACCAGCACAGCAGAGTCCTGCAGACAAAGAGGCTCCTGATCATGTGACCCCTGACTCCTCCCCTCCTTTGACTTCATCACAGGTCCTGTGCACACATTGGAGATAACAGCCTAGCGATGGGCTACTGTCAGTGTGGTGGGTCTCTGCGGGAGGGCGAGGATTGGGTGCATGGGGCGCATGGCGGCTCAGTGCAGTGTGGGACGCAGGTGGGGGGGTCAAAAATGAGGCGATTGGGATATATGTCTGCCGGGCCTCTGACTCCCCCCGGGGACTCCTGCAACCGTGGTAGTTACGCCCCCGGGTATTGGTGTACTCAGGACAAATTGCACAATAACTTTTGCAGTCCAATTTCTCCTGTTACCCTTGGTAAAATAAAACAAATTGGGTCTGAAGTATTTTTTTTGGTGAAAAAAGTTAAACGTTCATTTTTTTTAAACATTCAAAAAAATTCCTGTGACGCACCTGAAGGGTTAATAAACTTCTTGAATGTGGTTTTGAGCACCTTAAGGGGTGCAGTTTTTAGAATGGTGTCACTTTTTGGTATTTTCTATCATATAGACCCCTCATAGTGGCTTCAAATGTGATGTGGTCCTAAAAATAAAATGGTGTTGTAAAAATGAGAAATCGCTGGTCAACTTTTAACCCTTATAACTTCCTAACAAAAAAAAAATTTTGGATCCCAAATTGTGCTGATGTAAAGTAGACATGTGGGAAATGTTACTTATTAAGTTTTTTGTGTGCCGTATCTCTGTGATTTAAGGGCATAAAAATTCAGAGTTGGAAAATTGCGAAATTTTTGCCAAATTTCCATTTTTTTCGCAAATAAACGCAAGTTATATGAATGAAATTTTACCAGTAACATGAAGCACAATATGTCACGAGAAAACAATGTCAGAATCACCGGGATCCATGGAAGCGTTCCAGAGTTATTACCTCATAAAGGGACAGGGGTCAGAATTGTAAAAATTGGTCCGGTCATTAACGTGCAAACCACCCTTGGGGGTAAAGGGGTTAATTGAACACAGCTGGACTCCAATGAAGGAGTAGAATCATCTCAAGGAGGATCACAAGGAAATCCACACCATGTGACATAAATATGAGTGACTGAGCAAAGGGTCTGGATACTTATGACTATGTGATATTTCAGTTTTTTTAATAAATTTGCAAACATTTTTACATTTCTGTTTTTTTTCAGTCTGAATATTTTCCGCACCCTCTGTATATGCTGCAGCATCTCCTGTGTTTTATGTGCCCAGTGTTAAATTTGATGTATGTGCCCCAGTGTCTCCTGTGATGTATATGCCCCCAGCGTCTCTTATGCATGTGCCACAGTATCTCTTGTGATTTATATGCTGCAGCCCCAATGTCTCCATACATACTGCAGTCTCTTTGTCTCCTATGTAATGTATTTACAGCAATCTTACTGTCTCCTATGTGATGTATTTACCGCAGTCTTGGTGTCTCCTTTGTGATGTATATACCACAGTCTTCGTGTCTCCTCTGTGATATATATATACCGCAGTTTCGATGTCTCCTATGTGATGTTTTCGGAAGTCTCAGTTTCTCCTATGTGATGTATATACAGCAGTCTCTGTGTCTCCTATGTGATGTGTATTCAGAAGTCTCTGTGTCTCCTATGTGATGTGTATTCAGCAGTCTTGATGTCTCCTATGTGATGCATATGGAAATCTTGGCGTTTCCTATGTGATGTATATACAGAAGTCTCGGTGTCTCCTATGTGATGTATATACAGCAGCCTCGGTGTCTCCTATATGATGTATATACTGCAGATCTCCAACTGCTTGAGTTCTATAAATGGAACATAAGCAGTGATTTCCCCCTGTGAGGAGACCTGCAGTGTAATATACATCTGTGTTTGGGACAACTGATTGCTGCAAGTTCTTTACAAAATGCATCGCCACAAAGAGTCACCTGCGCTCCAGACCAACATAATCTTGGAAAAGCAGTTCAGAGTAAGAACATCAATACCACCTAACATCACAGCCGCACCAAAGAGGAGCAGCTCCACAATCACATTAGGGGTGAGGTAAATGTTTGATCAAATACAACAGGGTTATTTTCAAGTTGATCATTTTGTGCGCCTTCCCTCCCCCCTGATTGATGGTCTAAATATCCAAATGGTCCTCTGCAGGAAAAAGGTTCCTCACCCCTGGTGTAGACCGTCAGCCCTTCTCCTCTGTACTAGTCTGTCATTGTTAGTTTGTTCATTGTAATTTGTATTTGTCTTTTGGAGGTAAAGGAGACTCTTGGACAAAGGATAAACCAACAGAACTCTTGGAAGAATTAGCGAATCTACCAAGGACCTGCTTTGGAAGGTTTTTTCATGGCGGTGGCATGGCATAGAGGTGGATGTGTCTTGACAATGTCATTGCCACAATTGTATGATGTGTAGGGGTCGGCTATTAAGCTAAGCCATCTGCAGCTGACCATGAGAAAATGCCTGGCAACGTACCGGTCACTACACACGGAGTCACAGGCCCCTTTCACCATGTTACCCACACTACATCTATAGCAAGATTTCCCAGAAGATAACCCTGTCTGCACCCCGCCGTCATGGATTGATGACGCGCTAGTATTCATGTATTTGGCATCCACGCCACTACTGTGCAATGCTTCCAGGTTCCTGTGACAAACTCAGCTCTGCTACCTGCTATAATACTGCAGGCTCTGTATTGGACTCTGTGACAAACTCAGCTCTGCTACGTGCTGTAATACTGCAGGCTCTATTGGACTCTGTGACAAACTCAGCTCTGCTACCTGCTATAATACTGCAGGCTCTGTATTGGACTCTGTGACAAACTCAGCTCTGCTACGTGCTGTAATACTGCAGGCTCTGTATTGGACTCTGTGACAAACTCAGCTCTGCTACGTGCTGTAATACTGCAGGCTCTATTAGACTCTGTGACAAACTCAGCTCTGCTACCTGCTGTAATACTGCAGGCTCTGTATTGGACTCTGTGACATCACGTTCAGTCAACCCTGCTCTGTGGTACAGCTGTCTGTTCCACATTAGAAACCTGTCAAAAACTCAGTTTTGCGTTAACTCTGCTATATTGCAGCCAGCCCTGTCTCTGATCACTGATCGGTGTCACTCCGGAGTCACACAGATACTGTGATGGTGTCATCAACGAGAAGCAAAAGGACTGAAAATGTCACAGAACCGTAATAGCAGAAGGGCAACATTGAGAAATGGCTGTTATGTAACCGGCCTGAACTTCTCACCTCCCGGGGATCCAGCGGCCATGTCTGTGTGATGGGGGGACTCAGACTCCAGACAAAAGGGTGCAGGATAATGACACTGACACTGGGGGTGCAGGATAATGACTCTGACACTGGGGGTGCAGGATAATGGAATGTGGGGTGCAGGATAATGACACTGACACTGGGGGTGCAGGATAATGACTCTGACACTGGGGGTGCAGGATAATGGAATGTGGGGTGCAGGATAATGACACTGACACTGGGGGTGCAGGATAATGACACTGACACTGGGGGTGCAGGATAATGACACTCGGGGTACGGGATAATGACACTGACACTGGGGGTGCAGGATAATGACACTGGGGGTACAGGATAATGACACTGACACTGGGGGTGCAGGATAATCACACTGACACTGGGGGTGCAGGATGATGACACTGACACTGGGGGTGCAGGATGATGACACTGACACTGGGGGTGCAGGATGATGACACTGACACTGGGGGTGCAGGATAATGACACTGACACTCGGGGTGCAGGATAATGACACTGACACTGGGGGTGCAGGATGATGACACTGACACTGGGGGTGCAGGATAATGACACTGACACTGGGGGTGCAGGATAATGACACTGGGGGTACAGGATAATGACACTGACACTGGGGATGCAGGATAATGACACTGGGGGTACAGGATAATGACACTGACACTGGGGGTGCAGGATAATCACACTGACACTGGGGGTGCAGGATGATGACACTGACACTGGGGGTGCAGGATGATGACACTGACACTGGGGGTGCAGGATAATGACACTGACACTCGGGGTGCAGGATAATCACACTGACACTGGGGGTGCAGGATGATGACACTGACACTGGGGGTGCAGGATAATGACACTGACACTGGGGGTGCAGGATAATGACACTGACACTGGGGGTGCAGGATAATGACACTGACACTCGGGGTGCAGGATAATCACACTGACACTGGGGGTGCAGGATGATGACACTGACACTGGGGGTGCAGGATAATGACACTGACACTCGGGGTGCAGGATAATCACACTGACACTGGGGGTGCAGGATAATGACACTGACACTGGGGGTGCAGGATAATGACACTGACACTGGGGGTGCAGGATAATGACACTGACACTGGGGGTGCAGGATAATGACACTGACACTCGGGGTGCAGGATAATCACACTGACACTGGGGGTGCAGGATGATGACACTGACACTGGGGGTGCAGGATAATGACACTGACACTGGGGGTGCAGGATAATGACACTGACACTCGGGGTGCAGGATAATCACACTGACACTGGGGGTGCAGGATGATGACACTGACACTGGGGGTGCAGGATAATGACACTGACACTGGGGGTGCAGGATAATGACACTGACACTGGGGGTGCAGGATAATGACACTGACACTGGGGGTGCAGGATAATGACACTGACACTGGGGGTGCAGGATAATGACACTGACACTGGGGGTACAGGATAATGACACTGGGGGTGCAGGATAATGACACTGGGGGTACAGGATAATGACACTGACACTCGGGGTGCAGGATAATCACACTGACACTGGGGGTGCAGGATGATGACACTGACACTGGGGGTGCAGGATAATGACCCTGACACTGGGGGTACAGGATAATGACACTGACACTGGGGGTGCAGGATAATGACACTGACACTGGGGGTGCAGGATAATGACACTGACACTGGGGGTGCAGGATGATGACACTGACACTGGGGGTGCAGGATAATGACACTGACACTGGGGGTACAGGATAATCACACTGACACTGGGGGTGCAGGATAATCACACTGACACTGGGGGTGCAGGATAATGACACTGACACTGGGGGTGCAGGATGATGACACTGACACTGGGGGTGCAGGATAATGACACTGACACTGGGGGTACAGGATAATGACACTGGGGGTGCAGGATAATGACACTGGGGGTACAGGATAATGACACTGACACTCGGGGTGCAGGATAATCACACTGACACTGGGGGTGCAGGATGATGACACTGACACTGGGGGTGCAGGATAATGACCCTGACACTGGGGGTACAGGATAATGACACTGACACTGGGGGTGCAGGATAATGACACTGACACTGGGGGAGCAGGATAATGACACTGACACTGGGGGTACAGGATAATGACACTGACACTCGGGGTGCAGGATAATGACACTGACACTGGGGGTGCAGGATGATGACACTGACACTGGGGGTGCAGGATAATGACCCTGACACTGGGGGTGCAGGATAATGACACTGACACTGAGGGTGCAGGATAATGACACTGACACTGGGGGTGCAGGATAATGACACTGACACTGGGGGTACAGGATAATGACACTGACACTCGGGGTGCAGGATAATCACACTGACACTGGGGGTGCAGGATGATGACACTGACACTGGGGGTGCAGGATAATGACACTGACACTGGGGGTACAGGATAATGACACTGACACTGGGGGTGCAGGATAATGACACTGACACTGGGGGTACAGGATAATGACACTGACACTCGGGGTGCAGGATAATCACACTGACACTGGGGGTGCAGGATGATGACACTGACACTGGGGGTGCAGGATAATGACACTGACACTGGGGGTACAGGATAATGACACTGACACTCGGGGTGCAGGATAATGACACTGACACTGGGGGTACAGGATAATGACACTGACACTGGGGGTGAAGAATAATGACACTGACACTGGGGGTGCAGGATAATGACCCTGACACTGGGGGTGCAGGATGATGACACTGACACTGGGGGTGCAGGATAATGACACTGACACTGGGGGTACAGGATAATGACACTGACACTGGGGGTGCAGGATAATGACACTGACACTGGGGGTACAGGATAATGACACTGACACTGGGGGTGCAGGATAATCACACTGACACTGGGGGTGCAGGATAATGACACTGACACTGGGGGTGCAGGATGATGACGCTGACACTGGGGGTACAGGATAATGACGCTGACACTGGGGGTACAGGATAATGACGCTGACACTGGGGGTGCAGGATAATGACCCTGACACTGGGGGTGCAGGATAATGACACTGACACTGGGGGTACAGGATAATGACACTGACACTGGGGGTGCAGGATGATGACACTGACACTGGGGGTGCAGGATAATGACACTGACACTGGGGGTACAGGATAATGACACTGACACTCGGGGTGCAGGATAATCACACTGACACTGGGGGTGCAGGATAATGACACTGACACTGGGGGTGCAGGATGATGACACTGACACTGGGGGTACAGGATAATGACGCTGACACTGGGGGTACAGGATAATGACACTGACACTGGGGGTGCAGGATAATGACACTGACACTGGGGGTGCAGGATAATGACACTGACACTGGGGGTGCAGGATAATGACACTGACACTGGGGGTGCAGGATAATGACACTGACACTGGGGGTACAGGATGATGACACTGATACTGGGGGTGCAGGATGATGACACTGACACTGGGGGTGCAGGATAATGACACTGACACTGGGGGTACAGGATAATGACACTGACACTCGGGGTGCAGGATAATCACACTGACACTGGGGGTGCAGGATAATGACACTGACACTGGGGGTGCAGGATGATGACACTGACACTGGGGGTGCAGGATGATGACACTGACACTGGGGGTACAGGATAATGACGCTGACACTGGGGGTACAGGATAATGACACTGACACTGGGGGTGCAGGATAATGACCCTGACACTGGGGGTACAGGATAATGACACAGACACTGGGGGTGCAGGATAATGACACTGACACTGGGGGTGCAGGATAATGACACTGACACTCGGGGTGCAGGATAATCACACTGACACTGGGGGTGCAGGATAATGACACTGACACTGGGGGTGCAGGATGATGACACTGACACTGGGGGTACAGGATAATGACGCTGACACTGGGGGTACAGGATAATGACGCTGACACTGGGGGTGCAGGATAATGACCCTGACACTGGGGGTACAGGATAATGACACTGACACTGGGGGTGCAGGATAATGACACTGACACTGGGGGTGCAGGATAATGACCCTGACACTGGGGGTACAGGATAATGACGCTGACACTGGGGGTGCAGGATAATGACACTGACACTGGGGGTGCAGGATAATGACACTGACACTGGGGGTGCAGGATAATGACACTGACACTGGGGGTACAGGATAATGACACTGACACTGGGGGTGCAGGATAATGACCCTGACACTGGGGGTACAGGATAATGACACTGACACTGGGGGTACAGGATAATGACACTGACACTGGGGGTGCAGGATAATGACACTGACACTGGGGGTACAGGATAATGACACTGACAATGGGGGTGCAGGATAATGACCCTGACACTGGGGGTACAGGATAATGACACTGACACTGGGGGTGCAGGATAATGACGCTGACACTCGGTGTACAGGATGATGACCCTGACACTGGGGGTACAGGATAATCACACTGACACTGGGGGTGCAGGATAATGACACAGACACTGGGGGTACAGGATAATGACACTGACACTGGGGGTGCAGGATAATGACCCTGACACTGGGGGTACAGGATAATGACACTGACACTGGGGGTACAGGATAATGACACTGACACTGGGGGTGCAGGATAATGACACTGACACTGGGGGTAAAGGATAATGACGCTGACACTCGGTGTACAGGATGATGACCCTGACACTGGGGGTACAGGATAATGACACTGACACTCGGGGTACAGGATGATGACCCTGACACTGGGGGTACAGGATAATGACACTCGGGGTACAGGATAATGACCCTGACACTGGGGGTGCAGGATAATGACACTCGGGGTACAGGATAATGACACTGACACTCGGGGTACAGGATAATGACACTGACACTGGGGGTGCAGGATAATGACACTCGGGGTACAGGATAATGACACTGACACTCGGGGTGCAGTATAATGACACTGACACTCGGGGTACAGGATAATGACACTGACACTGGGGGTACAGGATAATGACACTCAGGGTACGGGATAATGACACTGACACTCGGGGTACAGGATGATGACACTCGGGGTACAGGATAATGACCCTGACACTGGGGGTGCAGGATAATGACACTGACACTGGGGGTACAGGATAATGACACTGACACTCGGCGTACAGGATGATGACCCTGACACTGGGGGTACAGGATAATGACACTCGGGGTACAGGATAATGACCCTGACACTGGGGGTGCAGGATAATGACACTGACACTCGGGGTACAGGATAATGACACTGACACTGGGGGTGCAGGATAATGACACTCGGGGTACAGGATAATGACACTGACACTCGGGGTGCAGTATAATGACACTGACACTCGGGGTACAGGATAATGACACTGACACTCAGGGTGCAGTATAATGACACTGACACTCGGGGTGCAGTATAATGACACTGACACTCGGGGTACAGGATAATGACACTGACACTCGGGGTGCAGTATAATGACACTGACACTGGGGGTACAGGATAATGACACTGACACTCGGGGTACAGGATAATGACACTGACTCTCGGGGTGCAGTATAATGACACTGACACTCGGGGTTCAGGATAATGACACTGACACTGGGGGTACAGGATAATGACACTCAGGGTACGGGATAATGACCCTGACACTTGGGGTGCAGGATAATGACACTGACACTCGGGGTGCAGGATAATGACACTCGGGGTACAGGATAATGACACTCGGGGTACAGGATAATGACACTCGGGGTACAGGATAATGACACCCGGGGTACAGGATAATGACATTCGGGGTACAGGATAATGACACTCGGGGTACAGGATAATGACGCTAGGGGTACAGGATAATGACACCCGGGGTACAGGATAATGACGCTAGGGGTACAGGATAATGACACCCGGGGTACAGGATAATGACACTAGGGGTACAGGATAATGACACCCGGGGTACAGGATAATGACGCTAGGGGTACAGGATAATGACACTCGGGGTACAGGATAATGACACTCGGGGTACAGGATAATGACACCCGGGGTACAGGATAATGACACCCGGGGTACAGGATAATGACACTAGGGGTACAGGATAATGACACTCGGGGTATAGGATAATGACACTCGGGGTACAGGATAATGACACCCGGGTACAGGATAATGACACTCGGGGTACAGGATAATCACACTGACACTGGGGGTGCAGGATAATGACACTGACACTGGGGGTACAGGATAATGACACTGACACTGGGGGTGCAGGATAATGACCCTGACACTGGGGGTACAGGATAATGACACTGACACTGGGGGTACAGGATAATGACGCTGACACTCGGTGTACAGGATGATGACCCTGACACTGGGGGTACAGGATAATGACACTGACACTCGGGGTACAGGATGATGACCCTGAAACTGGGGGTACAGGATAATGACACTCGGGGTACAGGATAATGACCCTGACACTGGGGGTGCAGGATAATGACACTCGGGGTACAGGATAATGACACTGACACTCGGGGTACAGGATAATGACACTGACACGGGGGGTGCAGGATAATGACACTCGGGGTACAGGATAATGACACTGACACTCGGGGTGCAGTATAATGACACTGACACTCGGGGTACAGGATAATGACACTGACACTGGGGGTACAGGATAATGACACACAGGGTACGGGATAATGACACTGACACTCGGGGTACAGGATGATGACCCTGACACTGGGGGTGCAGGATAATGACACTGACACTGGGGGTACAGGATAATGACACTGACACTCGGGGTACAGGATGATGACCCTGACACTGGGGGTACAGGATAATGACACTCGGGGTACAGGATAATGACCCTGACACTGGGGGTGCAGGATAATGACACTGACACTGGGGGTACAGGATAATGACACTGACACTCGGGGTACAGGATGATGACCCTGACACTGGTGGTACAGGATAATGACATTCGGGGTACAGGATAATGACCCTGACACTGGGGGTGCAGGATAATGACACTGACACTCGGGGTACAGGATAATGACACTGACACTGGGGGTGCAGGATAATGACACTCGGGGTACAGGATAATGACACTGACACTCGGGGTGCAGTATAATGACACTGACACTCGGGGTACAGGATAATGACACTGACACTCAGGGTGCAGTATAATGACACTGACACTCGGGGTGCAGTATAATGACACTGACACTCGGGGTACAGGATAATGACACTGACACTCGGGGTGCAGTATAGTGACACTGACACTGGGGGTACAGGATAATGACACTGACACTCGGGGTACAGGATAATGACACTGACTCTCGGGGTGCAGTATAATGACACTGACACTCGGGGTTCAGGATAATGACACTGACACTGGGGGTACAGGATAATGACACTCAGGATACGGGATAATGACCCTGACACTGGGGGTGCAGGATAATGACACTGACACTCGGGGTGCAGGATAATGACACTCGGGGTACAGGATAATGACACTCGGGGTACAGGATAATGACACTCGGGGTACGGGATAATCACACTGACACCCGGGGTACAGGATAATGACACTCGGGGTACAGGATAATGACGCTAGGGGTACAGGATAATGACGCTAGGGGTACAGGATAATGACACTAGGGGTACAGGATAATGACACTCGGGGTACAGGATAATGACACTAGGGGTACAGGATAATGACACTCGGGGTACGGGATAATGACACTCGGGGTACAGGATAATGACACTCGGGGTATAGGATAATGACACTCGGGGTACAGGATAATGACGCTAGGGGTACAGGATAATGACACTAGGGGTACAGGATAATGACACTAGG
Organism: Dendrobates tinctorius; assembly: GCF_039654945.1. Classification (NCBI taxonomy): domain Eukaryota; kingdom Metazoa; phylum Chordata; class Amphibia; order Anura; family Dendrobatidae; genus Dendrobates; species Dendrobates tinctorius. Next base: position 2,000,373 of record NW_027361991.1, on the reverse strand, counting down.
GGTACAGGATAATGACACTCGGGGTACAGGATAATGACACTCGGGGTACAGGATAATGACACTCGGGGTACGGGATAATGACACTCGGGGTACAGGATAATGACACTCGGGGTACAGGATAATGACACTCGGGGTACAGGATAATGACGCTAGGGGTACAGGATAATGACACTAGGGGTACAGGATAATGACACTCGGGGTACAGGATAATGACACTCGGGGTACGGGATAATCACACTGACACCCGGGGTACAGGATAATGACACTCGGGGTACAGGATAATGACGCTAGGGGTACAGGATAATGACACTCGGGGTACAGGATAATGACACTCGTGGTACAGGATAATGACACTCGGGGTACGGGATAATCACACTGACACCCGGGGTACAGGATAATGACACTCGGGGTACAGGATAATGACGCTCGGGGTACAGGATAATGACACTCGGGGTACAGGATAATGACACTCGGGGTACGGGATAATGACACTCGGGGTACGGGATAATGACACTCGGGGTACAGGATAATGACGCTAGGGGTACAGGATAATGACACTAGGGGTACAGGATAATGACACTAGGGGTACAGGATAATGACACTCGGGGGACAGGATAATGACACTCGGGGTACGGGATAATCACACTGACACCCGGGGTACAAGATAATGACACTCGGGGTACAGGATAATGACGCTAGGGGTACAGGATAATGACACTCGGGGTATAGGATAATGACACTCGGGGTACAGGATAATGACACTCGGGGTACGGGATAATCACACTGACACCCGGGGTACAGGATAATGACACTCGGGGTACAGGATAATGACACTGACACTCGGGGTACAGGATGATGACCCTGACACTGGGGGTACAGGATAATGACACTCGGGGTACAGGATAATGACCCTGACACTGGGGGTGCAGGATAATGACACTCGGGGTACAGGATAATGACACTGACACTCGGGGTACAGGATAATGACACTGACACTGGGGGTGCAGGATAATGACACTCGGGGTACAGGATAATGACACTGACACTCGAGGTGCAGTATAATGACACTGACACTCGGGGTACAGGATAATGACACTGACACTGGGGGTACAGGATAATGACACTGACACTCGGGGTACAGGATGATGACACTCGGGGTACAGGATAATGACCCTGACACTGGGGGTGCAGGATAATGACACTGACACTGGGGGTACAGGATAATGACACTGACACTCGGGGTACAGGATGATGACCCTGACACTGGTGGTACAGGATAATGACACTCGGGGTACAGGATAATGACACTGACACTCGGGGTACAGGATAATGACACTGACACTGGGGGTGCAGGATAATGACACTCGGGGTACAGGATATGACACTGACACTCGGGGTGCAGTATAATGACACTGACACTCGGGGTACAGGATAATGACACTGACACTGGGGGTACGGGATAATGACACTGACACTCGGGGTACAGGATGATGACACTCGGGGTACAGGATAATGACCCTGACACTGGGGGTGCAGGATAATGACACTGACACTGGGGGTACAGGATAATGACACTGACACTCGGCGTACAGGATGATGACCCTGACACTGGGGGTACAGGATAATGACACTCGGGGTACAGGATAATGACCCTGACACTGGGGGTGCAGGATAATTACACTGACACTCGGGGTACAGGATAATGACACTGACACTGGGGGTGCAGGATAATGACACTCGGGGTACAGGATAATGACACTGACACTCGGGGTGCAGTATAATGACACTGACACTCGGGGTACAGGATAATGACACTGACACTCAGGGTGCAGTATAATGACACTGACACTCGGGGTGCAGTATAATGACACTGACACTCGGGGTACAGGATAATGACACTGACACTCGGGGTGCAGTATAATGACACTGACACTGGGGGTACAGGATAATGACACTGACACTCGGGGTACAGGATAATGACACTGACTCTCGGGGTGCAGTATAATGACACTGACACTCGGGGTTCAGGATAATGACACTGACACTGGGGGTACAGGATAATGACACTCAGGGTACGGGATAATGACCCTGACACTGGGGGTGCAGGATAATGACACTGACACTCGGGGTGCAGGATAATGACACTCGGGGTACAGGATAATGACACTCGGGGTACAGGATAATGACACTCGGGGTACAGGATAATGACACCCGGGGTACAGGATAATGACATTCGGAGTACAGGATAATGACACTCGGGGTACAGGATAATGACGCTAGGGGTACAGGATAATGACACCCGGGGTACAGGATAATGACGCTAGGGGTACAGGATAATGACACCCGGGGTACAGGATAATGACACTAGGGGTACAGGATAATGACACCCGGGGTACAGGATAATGACGCTAGGGGTACAGGATAATGACACTCGGGGTACAGGATAATGACACTCGGGGTACAGGATAATGACACCCGGGGTACAGGATAATGACAACCGGGGTACAGGATAATGACACTAGGGGTACAGGATAATGACACTCGGGGTATAGGATAATGACACTCGGGGTACAGGATAATGACACCCGGGTACAGGATAATGACACTCGGGGTACAGGATAATCACACTGACACTGGGGGTGCAGGATAATTACACTGACACTGGGGGTACAGGATAATGACACTGACACTGGGGGTGCAGCATAATGACCCTGATACTGGGGGTACAGGATAATGACACTGACACTGGGGGTACAGGATAATGATGCTGACACTCGGTGTACAGGATGATGACCCTGACACTGGGGGTACAGGATAATGACACTGACACTCGGGGTACAGGATGATGACACTGACACTGGGGGTACAGGATAATGACACTGACACTGGGGGTACAGGATAATGACACTCGGGGTACAGGAAAATGACCCTGACACTGGGGGTGCAGGATAATGACACTCGGGGTACAGGATAATGACACTGACACTCGGGGTACAGGATAATGACACTGACACTGGGGGTGCAGTATAATGACACTGACACTCGGGGTTCAGGATAATGACACTGACACTGGGGGTACAGGATAATGACACTCAGGGTACGGGATAATGACCCTGACACTGGGGGTGCAGGATAATGACACTGACACTCGGGGTGCAGGATAATGACACTCGGGGTACAGGATAATGACACTCGGGGTACAGGATAATGACACTCGGGGTACAGGATAATGACACCAGGGGTACAGGATAATGACATTCGGAGTACAGGATAATGACACTCGGGGTACAGGATAATGACGCTAGGGGTACAGGATAATGACACCCGGGGTACAGGATAATGACGCTAGGGGTACAGGATAATGACACCCGGGGTACAGGATAATGACACTAGGGGTACAGGATAATGACACCCGGGGTACAGGATAATGACGCTAGGGGTACAGGATAATGACACTCGGGGTACAGGATAATGACACTCGGGGTACAGGATAATGACACCCGGGGTACAGGATAATGACACCCGGGGTACAGGATAATGACACTAGGGGTACAGGATAATGACACTCGGGGTATAGGATAATGACACTCGGGGTACAGGATAATGACACCCGGGAACAGGATAATGACACTCGGGGTACAGGATAATGACACTGACACTGGGGGTGCAGGATAATTACACTGACACTGGGGGTACAGGATAATGACACTGACACTGGGGGTGCAGCATAATGACCCTGACACTGGGGGTACAGGATAATGACACTGACACTGGGGGTACAGGATAATGACGCTGACACTCGGTGTACAGGATGATGACCCTGACACTGGGGGTACAGGATAATGACACTGACACTCGGGGTACAGGATGATGACACTGACACTGGGGGTACAGGATAATGACACTGACACTGGGGGTACAGGATAATGACACTCGGGGTACAGGAAAATGACCCTGACACTGGGGGTGCAGGATAATGACACTCGGGGTACAGGATAATGACACTGACACTCGGGGTACAGGATAATGACACTGACACTGGGGGTGCAGGATAATGACACTCGGGGTACAGGATAATGACACTGACACTCGGGGTGCAGTATAATGACACTGACACTCGGGGTACAGGATAATGACACTGACACTGGGGGTACAGGATAATGACACACAGGGTACGGGATAATGACACTGACACTCGGGGTACAGGATGATGACACTCGGGGTACAGGATAATGACCCTGACACTGGGGGTGCAGGATAATGACACTGACACTGGGGGTACAGGATAATGACACTGACACTCGGCGTACAGGATGATGACCCTGACACTGGGGGTACAGGATAATGACACTCGGGGTACAGGATAATGACCCTGACACTGGGGGTGCAGGATAATGACACTGACACTCGGGGTACAGGATAATGACACTGACACTGGGGGTGCAGGATAATGACACTCGGGGTACAGGATAATGACACTGACACTCGGGGTGCAGTATAATGACACTGACACTCGGGGTACAGGATAATGACACTGACACTCAGGGTGCAGTATAATGACACTGACACTCGGGGTGCAGTATAATGACACTGACACTCGGGGTACAGGATAATGACACTGACACTCGGGGTGCAGTATAATGACACTGACACTGGGGGTACAGGATAATGACACTGACACTCGGGGTACAAGATAATGACACTGACTCTCGGGGTGCAGTATAATGACACTGACACTCGGGGTTCAGGATAATGACACTGACACTGGGGGTACAGGATAATGACACTCAGGGTACGGGATAATGACCCTGACACTGGGGGTGCAGGATAATGACACTGACACTCGGGGTGCAGGATAATGACACTCGGGGTACAGGATAATGACACTCGGGGTACAGGATAATGACACCCGGGGTACAGGATAATGACATTCGGAGTACAGGATAATGACACTCGGGGTACAGGATAATGACGCTAGGGGTACAGGATAATGACACCCGGGGTACAGGATAATGACGCTAGGGGTACAGGATAATGACACCCGGGGTACAGGATAATGACACTAGGGGTACAGGATAATGACACCCGGGGTACAGGATAATGACGCTAGGGGTACAGGATAATGACACTCGGGGTACAGGATAATGACACTCGGGGTACAGGATAATGACACCCGGGGTACAGGATAATGACACTAGGGGTACAGGATAATGACACTCGGGGTATAGGATAATGACACTCGGGGTACAGGATAATGACACCCGGGTACAGGATAATGACACTCGGGGTACAGGATAATCACACTGACACTGGGGGTGCAGGATAATTACACTGACACTGGGGGTACAGGATAATGACACTGACACTGGGGGTGCAGGATAATGACCCTGACACTGGGGGTACAGGATAATGACACTGACACTGGGGGTACAGGATAATGATGCTGACACTCGGTGTACAGGATGATGACCCTGACACTGGGGGTACAGGATAATGACACTGACACTCGGGGTACAGGATGATGACCCTGACACTGGGGGTACAGGATAATGACACTCGGGGTACAGGATAATGACCCTGACACTGGGGGTGCAGGATAATGACACTCGGGGTACAGGATAATGACACTGACACTCGGGGTACAGGATAATGACACTGACACTGGGGGTGCAGGATAATGACACTCGGGGTACAGGATAATGACACTGACACTCGGGGTGCAGTATAATGACACTGACACTCGGGGTACAGGATAATGACACTGACACTGGGGGTACAGGATAATGACACACAGGGTACGGGATAATGACACTGACACTCGGGGTACAGGATGATGACCCTGACACTGGGGGTGCAGGATAATGACACTGACACTGGGGGTACAGGATAATGACACTGACACTCGGGGTACAGGATGATGACCCTGAAACTGGGGGTACAGGATAATGACACTCGGGGTACAGGATAATGACCCTGACACTGGGGGTGCAGGATAATGACACTGACATTGGGGGTACAGGATAATGACACTGACACTCGGGGTACAGGATGATGACCCTGACACTGGTGGTACAGGATAATGACACTCGGGGTACAGGATAATGACCCTGACACTGGGGGTGCAGGATAATGACACTGACACTCGGGGTACAGGATAATGACACTGACACTGGGGGTGCAGGATAATGACACTCGGGGTACAGGATAATGACACTGACACTCGGGGTGCAGTATAATGACACTGACACTCGGGGTACAGGATAATGACACTGACACTCAGGGTGCAGTATAATGACACTGACACTCGGGGTGCAGTATAATGACACTGACACTCGGGGTACAGGATAATGACACTGACACTCGGGGTGCAGTATAGTGACACTGACACTGGGGGTACAGGATAATGACACTGACACTCGGGGTACAGGATAATGACACTGACTCTCGGGGTGCAGTATAATGACACTGACACTCGGGGTTCAGGATAATGACACTGACACTGGGGGTACAGGATAATGACACTCAGGATACGGGATAATGACCCTGACACTGGGGGTGCAGGATAATGACACTGACACTCGGGGTGCAGGATAATGACACTCGGGGTACAGGATAATGACACTCGGGGTACAGGATAATGACACTCGGGGTACGGGATAATCACACTGACACCCGGGGTACAGGATAATGACACTCGGGGTACAGGATAATGACGCTAGGGGTACAGGATAATGACGCTAGGGGTACAGGATAATGACACTCGGGGTACAGGATAATGACACTCGGGGTACAGGATAATGACACTCGGGGTACAGGATAATGACGCTAGGGGTACAGGATAATGACACTAGGGGTACAGGATAATGACACTCGGGGTACAGGATAATGACACTAGGGGTACAGGATAATGACACTCGGGGTACGGGATAATGACACTCGGGGTACAGGATAATGACACTCGGGGTACAGGATAATGACACTCGGGGTACAGGATAATGACACTAGGGGTACAGGATAATGACACTCGGGGTACAGGATAATGACACTCGGGGTACAGGATAATGACACTCGGGGTACGGGATAATCACACTGACACCCGGGGTACAGGATAATGACACTCGGGGTACAGGATAATGACGCTAGGGGTACAGGATAATGACACTCGGGGTACAGGATAATGACACTCGGGGTACAGGATAATGACACTCGGGGTACGGGATAATCACACTGACACCCGGGGTACAGGATAATGACACTCGGGGTACAGGATAATGACGCTAGGGGTACAGGATAATGACACTCGGGGTACAGGATAATGACACTCGGGGTACAGGATAATGACACTAGGGGTACAGGATAATGACACTCGGGGTACAGGATAATGACACTAGGGGTACAGGATAATGACACTCGGGTTACAGGATAATGACACTCGGGGTACAGGATAATGACACTCGGGGTACAGGATAATGACACTCGGGGTACAGGATAATGACGCTAGGGGTACAGGATAATGACACTAGGGGTACAGGATAATGACACTCGGGGTACAGGATAATGACACTCGGGGTACGGGATAATGACACTCGGGGTACAGGATAATGACGCTAGGGGTACAGGATAATGACACTAGGGGTACAGGATAATGACACTCGGGGGACAGGATAATGACACTCGGGGTACGGGATAATCACACTGACACCCGGGGTACAGGATAATGACACTCGGGGTACAGGATAATGACGCTAGGGGTACAGGATAATGACACTCGGGGTACAGGATAATGACACTCGGGGTACAGGATAATGACACTCGGGGTACGGGATAATCACACTGACACCCGGGGTACAGGATAATGACACTCGGGGTACAGGATAATGACACTGACACTCGGGGTACAGGATGATGACCCTGACACTGGGGGTACAGGATAATGACACTCGGGGTACAGGATAATGACCCTGACACTGGGGGTGCAGGATAATGACACTCGGGGTACAGGATAATGACACTGACACTCGGGGTACAGGATAATGACACTGACACTGGGGGTGCAGGATAATGACACTCGGGGTACAGGATAATGACACTGACACTCGGGGTGCAGTATAATGACACTGACACTCGGGGTACAGGATAATGACACTGACACTGGGGGTACAGGATAATGACACTGACACTCGGGGTACAGGATGATGACACTCGGGGTACAGGATAATGACCCTGACACTGGGGGTGCAGGATAATGACACTGACACTGGGGGTACAGGATAATGACACTGACACTCGGGGTACAGGATGATGACCCTGACACTGGTGGTACAGGATAATGACACTCGGGGTACAGGATAATGACACTGACACTCGGGGTACAGGATAATGACACTGACACTGGGGGTGCAGGATAATGACACTCGGGGTACAGGATAATGACACTGACACTCGGGGTGCAGTATAATGACACTGACACTCGGGGTACAGGATAATGACACTGACACTGGGGGTACGGGATAATGACACTGACACTCGGGGTACAGGATGATGACACTCGGGGTACAGGATAATGACCCTGACACTGGGGGTGCAGGATAATGACACTGACACTGGGGGTACAGGATAATGACACTGACACTCGGCGTACAGGATGATGACCCTGACACTGGGGGTACAGGATAATGACACTCGGGGTACAGGATAATGACCCTGACACTGGGGGTGCAGGATAATGACACTGACACTCGGGGTACAGGATAATGACACTGACACTGGGGGTGCAGGATAATGACACTCGGGGTACAGGATAATAACACTGACACTCGGGGTGCAGTATAATGACACTGACACTCGGGGTACAGGATAATGACACTGACACTCAGGGTGCAGTATAATGACACTGACACTCGGGGTACAGGATAATGACACTGACACTCGGGGTGCAGTATAATGACACTGACACTGGGGGTACAGGATAATGACACTGACACTCGGGGTACAGGATAATGACACTGACTCTCGGGGTGCAGTATAATGACACTGACACTCGGGGTTCAGGATAATGACACTGACACTGGGGGTACAGGATAATGACACTCAGGGTACGGGATAATGACCCTGACACTGGGGGTGCAGGATAATGACATTGACACTCGGGGTGCAGGATAATGACACTCGGGGTACAGGATAATGACACTCGGGGTACAGGATAATGACACTCGGGGTACAGGATAATGACACCCGGGGTACAGGATAATGACATTCGGGGTACAGGATAATGACACTCGGGGTACAGGATAATGACGCTAGGGGTACAGGATAATGACACCCGGGGTACAGGATAATGACGCTAGGGGTACAGGATAATGACACCCGGGGTACAGGATAATGACACTAGGGGTACAGGATAATGACACTCGGGGTACAGGATAATGACACTCGGGGTACAGGATAATGACACCCGGGGTACAGAATAATGACACCCGGGGTACAGGATAATGACACTAGGGGTACAGGATAATGACACTCGGGGTATAGGATAATGACACTCGGGGTACAGGATAATGACACCCGGGTACAGGATAATGACACTCGGGGTACAGGATAATCACACTGACACTGGGGGTGCAGGATAATTACACTGACACTGGGGGTACAGGATAATGACACTGACACTGGGGGTGCAGGATAATGACCCTGACACTGGGGGTACAGGATAATGACACTGACACTGGGGGTACAGGATAATGACGCTGACACTCGGTGTATAGGATGATGACCCTGACACTGGGGGTACAGGATAATGACACTGACACTCGGGGTACAGAATGATGACCCTGACACTGGGGGTACAGGATAATGACACTCGGGGTACAGGATAATGACCCTGACACTGGGGGTGCAGGATAATGACACTCGGGGTACAGGATAATGACACTGACACTCGGGGTACAGGATAATGACACTGACACTGGGGGTGCAGGATAATGACACTCGGGGTACAGGATAATGACACTGACACTCGGGGTGCAGTATAATGACACTGACACTCGGGGTACAGGATAATGACACTGACACTGGGGGTACAGGATAATGACACACAGGGTACGGGATAATGACACTGACACTCGGGGTACAGGATGATGACCCTGACACTGGGGGTGCAGGATAATGACACTGACACTGGGGGTACAGGATAATGACACTGACACTCGGGGTACAGGATGATGACCCTGACACTGGGGGTACAGGATAATGACACTCGGGGTACAGGATAATGACCCTGACACTGGGGGTGCAGGATAATGACACTGACACTGGGGGTACAGGATAATGACACTGACACTCGGGGTACAGGATGATGACCCTGACACTGATGGTACAGGATAATGACACTCGGGGTACAGGATAATGACCCTGACACTGGGGGTGCAGGATAATGACACTGACACTCGGGGTACAGGATAATGACACTGACACTGGGGGTGCAGGATAATGACACTCGGGGTACAGGATAATGACACTGACACTCGGGGTGCAGTATAATGACACTGACACTCGGGGTACAGGATAATGACACTGACACTCAGGGTGCAGTATAATGACACTGACACTCGGGGTGCAGTATAATGACACTGACACTCGGGGTACAGGATAATGACACTGACACTCGGGGTGCAGTATAGTGACACTGACACTGGGGGTACAGGATAATGACACTGACACTCGGGGTACAGGATAATGACACTGACTCTCGGGGTGCAGTATAATGACACTGACACTCGGGGTACAGGATAATGACACTGACACTGGGGGTACAGGATAATGACACTCAGGATACGGGATAATGACCCTGACACTGGGGGTGCAGGATAATGACACTGACACTCGGGGTGCAGAATAATGACACTCGGGGTACAGGATAATGACACTCGGGGTACAGGATAATGACACTCGGGGTACGGGATAATCACACTGACACCCGGGGTACAGGATAATGACACTCGGGGTACAGGATAATGACGCTAGGGGTACAGGATAATGACGCTAGGGGTACAGGATAATGACACTAGGGGTACAGGATAATGACACTCGGGGCACAGGATAATGACACTCGGGGTACAGGATAATGACACTAGGGGTACAGGATAATGACACTCGGGGTACAGGATAATGACACTAGGGGTACAGGATAATGACACTCGGGGTACGGGATAATGACACTCGGGGTACAGGATAATGACACTCGGGGTACAGGATAATGACACTCGGGGTACAGGATAATGACGCTAGGGGTACAGGATAATGACACTAGGGGTACAGGATAATGACACTTGGGGTACAGGATAATGACACTCGGGGTACAGGATAATGACACTCGGGGTACGGGATAATCACACTGACACCCGGGGTACAGGATAATGACACTCGGGGTACAGGATAATGACGCTAGGGGTACAGGATAATGACACTCGGGGTACAGGATAATGACACTCGGGGTACAGGATAATGACACTCGGGGTACAGGATAATGACACTCGGGGTACGGGATAATCACACTGACACCCGGGGTACAGGATAATGACACTCGGGGTACAGGATAATGACGCTAGGGGTACAGGATAATGACACTCGGGGTACAGGATAATGACACTCGGGGTACAGGATAATGACACTCGGGGTACAGGATAATGACGCTAGGGGTACAGGATAATGACACTAGGGGTACAGGATAATGACACTCGGGGTACAGGATAATGACACTCGGGGTACGGGATAATCACACTGACACCCGGGGTACAGGATAATGACACTCGGGGTACAGGATAATGACGCTAGGGGTACAGGATAATGACACTCGGGGTACAGGATAATGACACTCGGGGTACGGGATAATCACACTGACACCCGGGGTACAGGATAATGACACTCGGGGTACAGGATAATGACGCTAGGGGTACAGGATAATGACACTCGGGGTACAGGATAATGACGCTAGGGGTACAGGATAATGACACTCGGGGTACAGGATAATGACACTCGGGGTACAGGATAATGACACTCGGGGTACGGGATAATGACACTCGGGGTACAGGATAATGACACTCGGGGTACAGGATAATGACACTAGGGGTACAGGATAATGACGCTAGGGGTACAGGATAATGACACTCGGGGTACAGGATAATGACACTCGGGGAACAGGATAATGACACTCGGGGTACAGGATAATGACACCCGGGGTACAGGATAATGACACTAGGGGTACAGGATAATGACACTAGGGGTACAGGATAATGACACTCGGGGTACGGGATAATGACACTCGGGGTACAGGATAATGACACCCGGGGTACAGGATAATGACGCTAGGGGTACAGGATAATGACACTCGGGGTACAGGATAATGACACTCGGGGTACAGGATAATGACACTAGGGGTACAGGATAATGACACTAGGGGTACAGGATAATGACACTCGGGGTACAGGATAATGACACTCGGGGTACGGGATAATGACACTCGGGGTACAGGATAATGACACTCGGGGTACAGGATAATGACACTAGGGGTACAGGATAATGACGCTAGGGGTACAGGATAATGACACTCGGGATACAGGATAATGACACTCGGGGTACAGGATAATGACACCAGGGGTACAGGATAATGACACTCGGGGTACAGGATAATGACACTAGGGGTACGGGATAATGACACTCGGGGTACGGGATAATGACACTCGGGGTACAGGATAATGACACTCGGGGTACAGGATAATGACACTCGGGGTACAGGATAATGACACCAGGGGTACAGGATAATGACACCCGGGGTACAGGATAATGACACTAGGGGTACAGGATAATGACACTCGGGGTACAGGATAATGACACTAGGGGTACAGGATAATGACACTCGGGGTACAGGATAATGACACTAGGGGTACAGGATAATGACACTAGGGGTACAGGATAATGACACCCGGGGTACAGGATAATGACACTCGGGGTACAGGATAATGACACTCGGGGTACAGGATAATGACACTAGGGGTACAGGATAATGACACTCGGGGTACAGGATAATGACACTCGGGGTACAGGATAATGACACTAGGGGTACAGGATAATGACACCCGGGGTACAGGATAATGACACTAGGGGTACAGGATAATGACACTAGGGGTACAGGATAATGACACTCGGGGTACGGGATAATGACACTCGGGGTACGGGATAATGACACCCGGGGTACAGGATAATGACACTAGGGGTACAGGATAATGACGCTAGGGGTACAGGATAATGACACTCGGGGTACAGGATAATGACACTCGGGGTACAGGATAATGACACTAATGGTACAGGATAATGACACTAGGGGTACAGGATAATGACACTAGGGGTACAGGATAATGACACTCGGGGTACAGGATAATGACACTCGGGGTACGGGATAATGACACTCGGGGTACAGGATAATGACACCCGGGGTACAGGATAATGACACTAGGGGTACAGGATAATGACACTAGGGGTACAGGATAATGACACTCGGGGTACAGGATAATGACACTAGGGGTACAGGATAATGACACTCGGGGTACGGGATAATGACACTCGGGGTACAGGATAATGACAACCGGGGTACAGGATAATGACACTAGGGGTACAGGATAATGACACTCGGGGTACAGGATAATGACACTCGGGGTACAGGATAATGACACCCGGGGTACAGGATAATGACACCCGGGGTACAGGATAATGACACTAGGGGTACAGAATAATGACACTAGGGGTACAGGATAATGACACTCGGGGTACAGGATAATGACACTAGGGGTACAGGATAATGACACTCGGGGTACAGGATAATGACACTCGGGGGACAGGATAATGACACTCGGGGTACGGGATAATCACACTGACACCCGGGGTACAGGATAATGACACTCGGGGTACAGGATAATGACGCTAGGGGTACAGGATAATGACACTCGGGGTACAGGATAATGACACTCGGGGTACAGGATAATGACACTCGGGGTACGGGATAATCACACTGACACCCGGGGTACAGGATAATGACACTCGGGGTACAGGATAATGACACTGACACTCGGGGTACAGGATGATGACCCTGACACTGGGGGTACAGGATAATGACACTCGGGGTACAGGATAATGACCCTGACACTGGGGGTGCAGGATAATGACACTCGGGGTACAGGATAATGACACTGACACTCGGGGTACAGGATAATGACACTGACACTGGGGGTGCAGGATAATGACACTCGGGGTACAGGATAATGACACTGACACTCGGGGTGCAGTATAATGACACTGACACTCGGGGTACAGGATAATGACACTGACACTGGGGGTACAGGATAATGACACTGACACTCGGGGTACAGGATGATGACACTCGGGGTACAGGATAATGACCCTGACACTGGGGGTGCAGGATAATGACACTGACACTGGGGGTACAGGATAATGACACTGACACTCGGGGTACAGGATGATGACCCTGACACTGGTGGTACAGGATAATGACACTCGGGGTACAGGATAATGACACTGACACTCGGGGTACAGGATAATGACACTGACACTGGGGGTGCAGGATAATGACACTCGGGGTACAGGATAATGACACTGACACTCGGGGTGCAGTATAATGACACTGACACTCGGGGTACAGGATAATGACACTGACACTGGGGGTACGGGATAATGACACTGACACTCGGGGTACAGGATGATGACACTCGGGGTACAGGATAATGACCCTGACACTGGGGGTGCAGGATAATGACACTGACACTGGGGGTACAGGATAATGACACTGACACTCGGCGTACAGGATGATGACCCTGACACTGGGGGTACAGGATAATGACACTCGGGGTACAGGATAATGACCCTGACACTGGGGGTGCAGGATAATGACACTGACACTCGGGGTACAGGATAATGACACTGACACTGGGGGTGCAGGATAATGACACTCGGGGTACAGGATAATAACACTGACACTCGGGGTGCAGTATAATGACACTGACACTCGGGGTACAGGATAATGACACTGACACTCAGGGTGCAGTATAATGACACTGACACTCGGGGTACAGGATAATGACACTGACACTCGGGGTGCAGTATAATGACACTGACACTGGGGGTACAGGATAATGACACTGACACTCGGGGTACAGGATAATGACACTGACTCTCGGGGTGCAGTATAATGACACTGACACTCGGGGTTCAGGATAATGACACTGACACTGGGGGTACAGGATAATGACACTCAGGGTACGGGATAATGACCCTGACACTGGGGGTGCAGGATAATGACATTGACACTCGGGGTGCAGGATAATGACACTCGGGGTACAGGATAATGACACTCGGGGTACAGGATAATGACACTCGGGGTACAGGATAATGACACCCGGGGTACAGGATAATGACATTCGGGGTACAGGATAATGACACTCGGGGTACAGGATAATGACGCTAGGGGTACAGGATAATGACACCCGGGGTACAGGATAATGACGCTAGGGGTACAGGATAATGACACCCGGGGTACAGGATAATGACACTAGGGGTACAGGATAATGACACTCGGGGTACAGGATAATGACACTCGGGGTACAGGATAATGACACCCGGGGTACAGGATAATGACACCCGGGGTACAGGATAATGACACTAGGGGTACAGGATAATGACACTCGGGGTATAGGATAATGACACTCGGGGTACAGGATAATGACACCCGGGTACAGGATAATGACACTCGGGGTACAGGATAATCACACTGACACTGGGGGTGCAGGATAATTACACTGACACTGGGGGTACAGGATAATGACACTGACACTGGGGGTGCAGGATAATGACCCTGACACTGGGGGTACAGGATAATGACACTGACACTGGGGGTACAGGATAATGACGCTGACACTCGGTGTATAGGATGATGATCCTGACACTGGGGGTACAGGATAATGACACTGACACTCGGGGTACAGGATGATGACCCTGACACTGGGGGTACAGGATAATGACACTCGGGGTACAGGATAATGACCCTGACACTGGGGGTGCAGGATAATGACACTCGGGGTACAGGATAATGACACTGACACTCGGGGTACAGGATAATGACACTGACACTGGGGGTGCAGGATAATGACACTCGGGGTACAGGATAATGACACTGACACTCGGGGTGCAGTATAATGACACTGACACTCGGGGTACAGGATAATGACACTGACACTGGGGGTACAGGATAATGACACACAGGGTACGGGATAATGACACTGACACTCGGGGTACAGGATGATGACCCTGACACTGGGGGTGCAGGATAATGACACTGACACTGGGGGTACAGGATAATGACACTGACACTCGGGGTACAGGATGATGACCCTGACACTGTGGGTACAGGATAATGACACTCGGGGTACAGGATAATGACCCTGACACTGGGGGTGCAGGATAATGACACTGACACTGGGGGTACAGGATAATGACACTGACACTCGGGGTACAGGATGATGACCCTGACACTGATGGTACAGGATAATGACACTCGGGGTACAGGATAATGACCCTGACACTGGGGGTGCAGGATAATGACACTGACACTCGGGGTACAGGATAATGACACTGACACTGGGGGTGCAGGATAATGACACTCGGGGTACAGGATAATGACACTGACACTCGGGGTGCAGTATAATGACACTGACACTCGGGGTACAGGATAATGACACTGACACTCAGGGTGCAGTATAATGACACTGACACTCGGGGTGCAGTATAATGACACTGACACTCGGGGTACAGGATAATGACACTGACACTCGGGGTGCAGTATAGTGACACTGACACTGGGGGTACAGGATAATGACACTGACACTCGGGGTACAGGATAATGACACTGACTCTCGGGGTGCAGTATAATGACACTGACACTCGGGGTACAGGATAATGACACTGACACTGGGGGTACAGGATAATGACACTCAGGATACGGGATAATGACCCTGACACTGGGGGTGCAGGATAATGACACTGACACTCGGGGTGCAGGATAATGACACTCGGGGTACAGGATAATGACACTCGGGGTACAGGATAATGACACTCGGGGTACGGGATAATCACACTGACACCCGGGATACAGGATAATGACACTCGGGGTACAGGATAATGACGCTAGGGGTACAGGATAATGACGCTAGGGGTACAGGATAATGACACTAGGGGTACAGGATAATGACACTCGGGGTACAGGATAATGACACTCGGGGTACAGGATAATGACACTAGGGGTACAGGATAATGACACTCGGGGTACAGGATAATGACACTAGGGGTACAGGATAATGACACTCGGGGTACGGGATAATGACACTCGGGGTACAGGATAATGACACTCGGGGTACAGGATAATGACACTCGGGGTACAGGATAATGACGCTAGGGGTACAGGATAATGACACTAGGGGTACAGGATAATGACACTCGGGGTACAGGATAATGACACTCGGGGTACAGGATAATGACACTCGGGGTACGGTATAATCACACTGACACCCGGGGTACAGGATAATGACACTCGGGGTACAGGATAATGACGCTAGGGGTACAGGATAATGACACTCGGGGTACAGGATAATGACACTCGGGGTACAGGATAATGACACTCGGGGTACGGGATAATCACACTGACACCCGGGGTACAGGATAATGACACTCGGGGTACAGGATAATGACGCTAGGGGTACAGGATAATGACACTCGGGGTACAGGATAATGACACTCGGGGTACAGGATAATGACACTCGGGGTACAGGATAATGACGCTAGGGGTACAGGATAATGACACTAGGGGTACAGGATAATGACACTCGGGGTACAGGATAATGACACTCGGGGTACGGGATAATCACACTGACACCCGGGGTACAGGATAATGACACTCGGGGTACAGGATAATGACGCTAGGGGTACAGGATAATGACACTCGGGGTACAGGATAATGACACTCGGGGTACAGGATAATGACACTCGGGGTACGGGATAATCACACTGACACCCGGGGTACAGGATAATGACACTCGGGGTACAGGATAATGACGCTAGGGGTACAGGATAATGACACTCGGGGTACAGGATAATGACGCTAGGGGTACAGGATAATGACACTCGGGGTACAGGATAATGACACTCGGGGTACAGGATAATGACACTCGGGGTACGGGATAATGACACTCGGGGTACAGGATAATGACACTCGGGGTACAGGATAATGACACTAGGGGTACAGGATAATGACGCTAGGGGTACAGGATAATGACACTCGGGGTACAGGATAATGACACTCGGGGTACAGGATAATGACACTCGGGGTACAGGATAATGACACCCGGGGTACAGGATAATGACACTAGGGGTACAGGATAATGACACTCGGGGTACGGGATAATGACACTCGGGGTACAGGATAATGACACCCGGGGTACAGGATAATGACGCTAGGGGTACAGGATAATGACACTCGGGGTACAGGATAATGACACTCGGGGTACAGGATAATGACACTCGGGGTACAGGATAATGACACTCGGGGTACGGGATAATGACACTCGGGGTACAGGATAATGACACTCGGGGTACAGGATAATGACACTAGGGGTACAGGATAATGACACTCGGGGTACAGGATAATGACACTCGGGGTACAGGATAATGACACCAGGGGTACAGGATAATGACACCAGGGGTACAGGATAATGACACTCGGGGTACAGGATAATGACACTAGGGGTACGGGATAATGACACTCGGGGTACGGGATAATGACACTCGGGGTACAGGATAATGACACTCGGGGTACAGGATAATGACACTCGGGGTACAGGATAATGACACTAGGGGTACAGGATAATGACACCAGGGGTACAGGATAATGACACCCGGGGTACAGGATAATGACACTAGGGGTACAGGATAATGACACTAGGGGTACAGGATAATGACACTCAGGGTACAGGATAATGACACTAGGGGTACAGGATAATGACACTCGGGGTACAGGATAATGACACTAGGGGTACAGGATAATGACACTAGGGTACAGGATAATGACACCCGGGGTACAGGATAATGACACTCGGGGTACAGGATAATGACACTAGGGGTACAGGATAATGACACTCGGGGTACAGGATAATGACACTCGGGGTACAGGATAATGACACCCGGGGTACAGGATAATGACACCCGGGGTACAGGATAATGACACTCGGGGTACAGGATAATGACGCTAGGGGTACAGGATAATGACACTCGGGGTACAGGATAATGACACTCGGGGTACAGGATAATGACACTCGGGGTACGGGATAATCACACTGACACCCGGGGTACAGGATAATGACACTCGGGGTACAGGATAATGACGCTAGGGGTACAGGATAATGACACTCGGGGTACAGGATAATGACACTCGGGGTACAGGATAATGACGCTAGGGGTACAGGATAATGACACTCGGGGTACAGGATAATGACACTCGGGGTACAGGATAATGACACTAGGGGTACAGGATAATGACACTCGGGGTACAGGATAATGACACTCGGGGTACAGGATAATGACACTCGGGGTACAGGATAATGACGCTAGGGGTACAGGATAATGACACTCGGGGTACAGGATAATGACACTCGGGGTACAGGATAATGACACTAGGGGTACAGGATAATGACACTCGGGGTACAGGATAATGACACTCGGGGTACAGGATAATGACACTCGGGGTACAGGATAATGACGCTAGGGGTACAGGATAATGACGCTAGGGGTACAGGATAATGACACTCGGGGTACAGGATAATGACACTCGGGGTACAGGATAATGACACTCGGGGTACAGGATAATGACGCTAGGGGTACAGGATAATGACACTCGGGGTACAGGATAATGACACTAGGGGTACAGGATAATGACGCTAGGGGTACAGGATAATGACACTCGGGGTACAGGATAATGACACTCGGGGTACAGGATAATGACACTCGGGGTACAGGATAATGACGCTAGGGGTACAGGATAATGACGCTAGGGGTACAGGATAATGACACTCGGGGTACAGGATAATGACACTAGGGGTACAGGATAATGACACTCGGGGTACAGGATAATGACACTCGGGGTACAGGATAATGACACTCGGGGTACAGGATAATGACACTAGCGGTACAGGATAATGACACCCGGGGTACAGGATAATGACACTAGGGGTACAGGATAATGACACTAGGGGTACAGGATAATGACACTCGGGGTACGGGATAATGACACTCGGGGTACGGGATAATGACACCCGGGGTACAGGATAATGACACTAGGGGTACAGGATAATGACGCTAGGGGTACAGGATAATGACACTCGGGGTACAGGATAATGACACTCGGGGTACAGGATAATGACACTAATGGTACAGGATAATGACACTAGGGGTACAGGATAATGACACTAGGGGTACAGGATAATGACACTCGGGGTACAGGATAATGACACTCGGGGTACGGGATAATGACACTCGGGGTACAGGATAATGACACCCGGGGTACAGGATAATGACACTAGGGGTACAGGATAATGACACTAGGGGTACAGGATAATGACACTCGGGGTACAGGATAATGACACTAGGGGTACAGGATAATGACACTCGGGGTACGGGATAATGACACTCGGGGTACAGGATAATGACAACCGGGGTACAGGATAATGACACTAGGGGTACAGGATAATGACACTCGGGGTACAGGATAATGACACTCGGGGTACAGGATAATGACACCCGGGGTACAGGATAATGACACCCGGGGTACAGGATAATGACACTAGGGGTACAGGATAATGACACTAGGGGTACAGGATAATGACACTCGGGGTACAGGATAATGACACTAGGGGTACAGGATAATGACACTCGGGGTACGGGATAATGACACTCGGGGTACAGGATAATGACAACCGGGGTACAGGATAATGACACTCGGGGTACAGGATAATGACACTCGGGGTACAGGATAATGACACTCGGGGTACAGGATAATGACACCCGGGGTACAGGATAATGACACTAGGGGTACAGGATAATGACACTCGGGGTACAGGATAATGACACCCGGGGTACAGGATAATGACGCTAGGGGTACAGGATAATGACACTCGGGGTACAGGATAATGACACCCGGGGTACAGGATAATGACACTAGGGGTACAGGATAATGACACTCGGGGTACAGGATAATGACACCCGGGGTACAGGATAATGACACTCGGGGTACAGGATAATGACACCCGGGGTACAGGATAATGACACCCGGGGTACAGGATAATGACACTCGGGGCTCAGGATTCAGTTTGTGTGTTGCTCTGACCCTACCTTCGGGGTCGGTGTGGACACTCCGTCAGTACAGTGAACCCTTTGTGAGATTTTTTGTGTGGGCCTCTGTCTCCATCTCCATAACACACTCTATAAACAGTCTCGCCCGTCCTTACTGCACCGTCAGGGCGAGAACAGCCTGGAAGCGGGCGTCCGTCCGAGGAGATGTACAGCACATGGCGGTGTGACCTCTGTGTACATCTACATATCTATATACAGTGGCTTGTGTCTTCCAGGACTGTGGGCTCATTAGAGATCTTCATCCAGTATCTGGAGGTACAGACCCCCGAAATACTGCCCCCTCTGATCTGACAATAGGTGTACAGTGGGCCATATACAGGAGCTAGATGACAGATAATAGATAAATAGAGAGATAATAGACCGTAGATAATAGTGTAAGGCAGCGGTAGCACCGTACGCAGTGATGAGGCAGTGACCCACAAAGTTCAAACATAAAAGTTTCTTTAACCCCTTCATGACCCAGCCTATTTTGACCTTAATGACCTGGCCATTTTTTGCAATTCTGACCAGTGTCCCTTTATGAGGTAATAACTCTGGAAATCTTCAACGCATCCCAGCGATTCCGAGATTGTTTTTTCGTGACATATTGGGCTTCATGTTAGTGGTAAATTTAGAAATTTAAGTCGATAATTTTTGCTTTTATTTGTGAAAAAATCAGAAATTTGGTAAAAATGTAGAAAATTTTGCAATTTTCACATTTTTAATTTTTATTCTGTTAAACCAGAGAGTTATGTGACACAAGGTAGTTACTAAATAACATTTCCCACATGTCTACTTTACATCAGCACAATTTTGGAAACAAATTTTTTTTTGGTTAGGAAGTTATAAGGGTTAAAAGTTGACCAGCGATTTCTCATTTTTACAACAAAATTTACAAAACCATTTTTTTAGGGACCGCCTCACATTTGAAGTCACTTTGAGGGGTCTATATGGCAGAAAATACCCAAAAGTGACACCATTCTAAAAACTGCACCCCTCAAGCTACTCAAAACTACATTCAAGAAGATTATTAACCCTTTAGGTGTTTCACAGGAACTAAAGCAACGTGGAAAGAAAAAATGGACATTTTAATTTTTACAACAAAAATTTTCTTTTAGCATCAATTTTTTCATTTTCACATGGGCAACAGGATAAAATGGATACAAAAATTTGTTGGGCAATTTCTCCTGAGTACACCGATACCTCATATGTGGTCTTAAACCACTGTTTGGGTGCAGGGCTCAGAAGGGAAGGAGCGCCATTTGACTTCTGAATGGAAAACATGCTGGAATATTTAGCGGTTGCCATGTCGCATTTGGAGAGCCCCTGTGGGCCTACACTTTGGAGCTCCTCCACAAGTGACCCCATTTTGGAAACTAGACCCCCCAAAAAACTTATCTACATGCATAATGATCACTTTGAACCCCCAGGTGCTTCACAAATTGATCGGTTAAAAAAAAAAGTACTTTTTTTCACAAAAATTTTCTTTTAGCCTCAGTTTTTTCATTTTCACATGGGCAACAGGATAAAATGGATCATAAAATTTGTTGGGCAATTTCTCCTGAGTGCACAGATACTTCATATGTGGTCATAAACCACTGTTTGGGCGCACGGCAGGGCCCGTAAGTGAAGGAGCGCCATTTGACTTTTTGAATGGAAAATTAGCTCCAATCGTTATCGGACACCATGTCGCGTTTGGAGAGCCCCTGTGTACCTAAACAGTGAAACCCCCCCCACAAGTGACCCAATTTTGGAAACTAGACCCCTTATGGATCTTATCTAGATGTGTAGGGAGCACTTTGAACCCCCAAGTTTATAACGCAGAGCAGTGAAAATAAAAAATAATTTTTTCCCTCAAAAATGATTTTTTAGCACACTATTTTTTATTTTCAGAAGGGTAACAGGAGAAATTGGACCACAAAAGTTGTTGTGCAATGTGTTCTGAGTACACCGATACCCCATATGTGGGTGGGAACCACTGTTTGGGCGCATGGCAGGGCTCAGAAGGGAAGGAGCGCCATTTGACTTTTTGAAATTAAAATTACCTCTAATCGTTAGCGGACACCGTGTCGTGTTTGGAGAGCCCCTGTGTGCCTAAACATTGGAGCTCCCCCACAAGTGACCCCATTTTGGAAACTAGACTCCCTAAGGAACTTATCTAGATGTGTGGTGAGCACTTTGAACCCCCAAGTGCTTCACAAAAGTTTATAACGCAGTGCCGTGAAAATAAAAAATATTTTTTTTTCCTCAAAAAATTATTTTTTAGTGCACAATTTTTATTGTTGTTGTCCAGTTTGTCCTGAGTACGCTGATACCCCATATGTGGGTGGGGACCACTGTTTGGGCACACGTTAGGGCTCGGAAGGGAAGTAGTGACATTATGAAATGCTTTGATGGAATTGTCTGTGGGCGTCATGTTACATTTGCAGAGCCCCTGATGTACCTAAACTGTGGAAACCCCCCACAAATTACCCCATTTTGGAAACTAGACCCCTCAAGGAACTTATCCCGGGGGGGTGAGGGGGGTCGGAAGGTGGGGGGAGCACAGAGAAGCGGGAGGGGAGCTGATGATGACAGCGGCGGCACATTGCCGCCGTCAGTCAGTATCGGGGGGCCGATCGGCCCTGTGAGCCGGTGGAGGGGGGGGGACGGATCACGGTCTCCAGCCATGTCTGATGCTACTGCAGAATCGGCCATGGCTGGATTGTAATATTTCATCAATTTTCATTGATGAAATATTACTATCGCTCTGATTGGCTGTTTCACTTTTAACAGCCAATCACAGCGATCGTAGCCACGTGGGAGTGAAGCCACGCCCCCTGTAGTGAAGAACAAAGCCCCCTGTATCTGCGGGTCGAGTGACCTAGGTCACCTGACCCGCAGGGGGGCTTTAAAGTCATAACGCCACATAGGCACGATTTTTCATGACGCCTATGTGGCGTCAAAGGTCGTGAAGGGGTTAATGTGTTTCCTCACAGCATTAAAAGTCCAATCCACACCAGTGCATATAACTTCAGTGCATAGAACTAGTGTCCATTCCACCATTTGCAGAATATATATGATACGGCATCCTTCATTTTACAGACACTAAACATGCCAGTCTTCCTCTGACTAGTTCCCGTGGGTGTCTATGCGCCGTATCCAAGACTCTATTCACACAGCATTACATGTTGCAGGCACTACACACGCTAGTCCTCCTCCACCGCTGCATCACAGTCTCTTTACTCACACAGCCGTACACAGTCCAGGAAATCCTCCGGATCGCGGCCGGGCACCATATCCACCTGTTTTACAATCGTTACACACGCCAGTCTTCTTTCGGGCACAGGACCTCCGGTCCACCTCCGGGCACAGGACTGTCCTCATCTGAGACCAGTCACCGTGGAGGACTTGCATCTCTGTGTACACTGCGGGTTCCAGGCCTCACCCTGGCCCTGACACACCTGAGACTCACTAAGCACTCACTCAGTCTCCTCAGATCTCACTAACCCTTTCCTGCAGGGCATTTATCACAGACACCTGTGGCTTTCAGACACATGGAAAACCAGGGTCTGGAATGGAACAGACTGTAACACAATCATTCTGCAATCTGTTTCATACACAACATCCAGAGCAGGTTTTCCATACCTCTGCCTATTATCTATCTATTATGTGTCTCACTTCTTAACTATCTTGTAAGCAAAAACACCTCAGTATACTTCTTTCTGTCTCCCCTACCCCCGATCTGTCCTCTGCACTTCATGCTGGTGGTCTTCTCCATACACTGTTATCTTAGTCACTTACTCCTCTCCTTATGGAGTTCACATTTCAAGTGCAAGTTGATAAAACTATAACCCAGGTGGCAATGTGAATTTATTTCCTCCTTTCTAGTCTTTCTTTCCTTCCTTATTTTTTCTCTTTCTTTTTTTTTTTTTTCTTTCCTTCCTTCTTTCTGTATCTCTAATTTTTCCTTTCTTCTCTCACTTTCCTCTTTCTAATTTATTCTTTATTTCTCCTTCCTCTTCATGTATACTCTTTCTTTCTTTCTTTCTTTCTTTCTTTCTCTCACATTCTCCTCTCTTTATCCTTTCTTCTTTCTTCATCCTGCACATTTCTTCTGCCTTCTCGTTATTACATACTTGTTATTTCCGTTCCCGACACCAGGGCGCACACTTCTCATCGTCTCCGGTAATCCCGATGACCATTCGTGGTTGAAAAGGTTTTGGAATGAAGTTACGGGGACAGCTGGTCTCTACAAGGTCACAAGGAGGTCAGGATATCCTGTGTGATAATAGAAAGTTACCTAAGTGCTGTGTCAGCGGGCAGAACTCAGTGACCCCTTGTTATCAGAAATGGAATTTGGGAAAATTTTCATTGAATGAATCAGTCAGCAGCTAAGCAGGCATCACACGTGGAGAATCTCATTCAGTGGCTGAAAGGGAATCCAAACTTAAGAGGAACCTCTATGACATGCATCATCTTCATGCCTGGTGTGAAGAGAGCCTGAGCACTTTTGTAGAAATAGTAACCAATCTCCTACCAGGTGCCTTCCTTTACTACTACTCCAAGACAAAAGTCAAGGTAGAATTCCCACCTTTGCACCTCCTACAAATATCTGTCTCATATAAATATTACCACAAGGTAGATCTTGTCTCTTTCCTTGTCTTAAAATAGTTATACATAGATGGACAAAGCAAAGTATTGTCATTTGATGTCCTATCTGTACCACCATCGAACTGTTTCACCATCCAGTTCAACATCCATTTCACCATCCATTTCACCATCCATTCCACCAACTGTTCCACCATACATTCCACCAACCATTGCATCACATTCTTATGTTCTCTAAAAAGTTGAACCTGTTGTAATTTTTGCTTGGTCGTTGGACGTAACTAGAAGTCGATTTGGTGCCTACCACTCATAGAGCACACACATGGGCATTTCATTTTCCCAATTTTTTCTTTTTAGTCCACTACATCTGACTATCTCGAATGATTCAGTTACTTGTTACCGTCCAATGCAGTTTACCCAATTGCGGTCTTTGCTTCTCTGCAAGAAGCCCTTTCGGTAGAAAGTTAGGTTTGGCTTTATGCTCTTGTATATGACTTTATGGTATAATCTTTTGTCTTGACCCTTACTTTCTTTAGCCTAGCCTTTAGACTTCACCTTATACTTGCTTCTTTGTAGTTTATCCTCCTACTTTTGACCTCTGGATTATCTTTTTGATGTATCTTCATGTTCTCCTTTGGTTCCTCATCTAGACTGCTCTCTTTGTTTCGACCCTTGACTCTGACTCTGTCTCCACATGTCTACCGACATACCTACTGTGCACTTCCCACCAGTTAGTGAATTCGCGGGCAGTAACTGGTGGTGATCATATCCCTTTGTAAGGGTGCTGGTGAGATTCATTAGACTTGGTCTAGTCAGCACTAAACCAAACAGAGGCTCTTGGATCCTTTCCCATGGAAGAACAGTAACAATTTATAGGACAATAGGATAAAGTATAGTTTGGAAGCCAAGTGATGGTTTATCTAATGGCCGGTTGTTAACTGTATTATTATGCCTGCCAGCCATGCACATTAGATGCTTTGAGAACTCCTGTCCATGTAACATGGCCTTGTATGTGTTACTCACATCACCTAATTTCTCTGGCGAGTCAGCACAGGTGGATGCGGACTGACCAGCAAATTACATCAAGTTCCTAGGCAACTGGCCGTCTTTTGTGCTTTATTGGTGTTTTCTTTCTTCTTCTTAGGTCTTGCTGGATCATGCCTCAGCTCTTCTGCACAGCTGGCTACATGAAATTTTCACAGCCACCAGCGCTGCTGAATTCCTTACCTGAAGATTAATGATATTAGACCTGTTTCGGGATATTTTTGATTTGCGAATTCCAGTTTTTGCAGAGCAGCTCTAATTTTCGAAATACTAAACATTTGCCAGATTCCACTCTTCACTCTGCTCGCCCATAAAAAAATCAGGATATTTTAACATAGTGTTTAAATTTATATCTTTTCTTTTACACAGAAAGGAAACACATTAAAAGTAAGTGGACTACATGAAAATCTACTCATTTCATACCAAAATCGCAGATTTATGATACAAACTTTGCAGTCATTCTACACGCAAGGAGCTACTTTTGTAGGACTTCTGAGAGTAGGATCTGCCAGGACAATCCCGAAGAAGTTTCCTACAATTGTCTGTTATCATGAGCACATCCCATTTTCCTTGGTATCTGGCTTCCATTGTTTTTATGTCTAGGGGACATCTTTCTCCTTCCTCTTCACCTAAAGCTGGCCATAAACATCAAGTACCTGTTGGCAAAAAGATCACTCATCTGACAGCTGGGTCGCCCTCCCAGGGCTGTGGGGTACTCGGTACCGGGCCAGTGTCAGCGGGATGTGTCACAGCAGCGGTGACCCGGTCCGTGGCCCTGGGCGCCCAATGTAAAAAGAGGAGATTGAATGGTGGAATGTAGTTAATGGAATAGTTCGTGACGCCACCTGTGGTGTTCGGCAAGTGAGATGTTAGGCCGACGCTGCATGCAGATCCTCTGGGGCTGGTGGTCTGTTGCAGCCAAGATGGTGAAGCTCCCCACAGGTGGAGCTGTAGCCCCAGGGCAGTGTAGATGTAGGGGGAGAGGAGAGGCGCAGGCGGTGTAGGAGCTGGTACCCAGATGTAGCGGTGCTGGGTGCGTTGGCACAAGAATGAATGGAGGACACCAGGGCTTGTAGTTCCAAAGCTTTACTCACAGTCTGTAGTACACACACAGGTGCCTGCCTCCGTGCTGTGTCCTCCGGGTCAGGGACTCAATCAAGCTCCAGGCCAGATGGAATGCTCCCTTCCAACACTCCGCCAACATGTGCCTCTCTGAACGTCTCCTCTTATAGCGCCTTTAAGTGTGAAGTACTCCTAGTACTGAGTTACACTGGAGTGCTTCCTGACAGATGTTCCCAAGAACTCTACTTGTACGGCAGACAGCTGTAGCCTGCTTCGCGGACTCCTTACTCCTGTGTCCCACCTCACTATCAATGTTGCTGTTGTACCCCCAAGTCTTAGATGGGAGTAGTGCATTTGCAGCCCACTACTCCTCCGGTGTCTGCTGTAGAACCATTAGTGTCCATACAACCTCGGGGACCGGGCCCCGGCCTTGCGCTTAGAACTTCTAGGCAGGGTTCTTCCTCTAACCAACGTCCTCTGTTCCCTACTAGTCTTTCCTTCTTATGGAAGATCAGGTTTCGGTTCAATGTCTTTCTCCTTCTTTCCTTTCCCGTGCCAGCAGAACCAGGTCACTGAGGTCTGCTGCAGCACCTCTTTCCTCCATCCCTCTTCCAGGGATCTTCTCTCCTCACTCCTCTCTGAGTGACTCCCTGACTGACTTCGAACTCCCCAAATTCTAAACCTTCCCACTCTTTTATGTATTCTAACTCCACCCGCCTCCCATCACATTTCGTGTTCCAAACAGGGAACCACCAAAGGTGCTCTGCTACACTCCAAGCAGGGAGCCGCAATGTGGCTTTGCTGAACTACCGTGTTGTGTGGGATGCAGGTGTTGGAGCGTGGCCAGGAGCCTCCAACTTACCTGGATGGTGGGGCACCACACCTCAGGAGGAGGTGCAGTACCTCTGTGGCGACTGAGCCTCAGGGGCAGCGTCGGACTGGCCCACCGGAGAACCGGAGGATTCTCCGGTGGGCCCTGGCATCTGGTGGGCCCTGGCACCTGCTGGCATACAGGGCCAGCAGTTGCCTAGGGCCCCCTCTGCTCCAGGGGCCCCAGCCAGTGCCACACAGCTGCTATGGGGGCCCGTGCCAGCAGAGCAGCAGCGGGTGTCAGGAGGCAGGAGCCCCTGTCCCCGCTGCTAAAGAGAAATGAATATTCACTGCGAAGCAGTGAATATCATTTCACTCTTGGTCTCCACTCCCCGGAGCCCCGCCCCCCAACCTAGGCAGCTGGCGCCGCCCTCAATTGCAGTGGAAGAGAGAGCGTCTCTGTCCCATCTGTCCGCTCTGCTCCTGACTCACAGCCGCTGCGCGATGACGTCACCATCGTGCACCCGCTGTGTGTCTGGCAGATGGGACAGCTCCTGAGTCTGAAGCCAGCATCAGCATGGGAGCAAGGAGGAGAGGTGAGTATTGTGATTTTTTTTTCTATCTATCTATCTATCTATCTATCTATCTATCTATCTATCTATCTATCTATCTATCTATCTATCTGTCTCTGTCTCTCATATAGAGATAGATACAGTGCCTACAAGTAGTATTCAACCCCCTGCAGATTTAGCAGGTTTGATAAGATGCAAATAAGTTAGAGCCTTCAAACTTCACACAAGAGCAGGATTTATTAACAGATGCATAAATCTTACAAACCAAAAAGTTATGTTGCTCAGTTAAATGTTAAAAAATTTTAAACATAAAAGTGTGGGTCAATTATTATTCAACCCCTAGGTTTAATATTTTGTGGAATAACCCTTGTTTGCAATTACAGCTAATAATCGTCTTTTATAAGACCTGATCAGGCCGGCACAGGTCTCTGGAGTTATCTTGGCCCACTCCTCCATGCAGATCTTCTCCAAGTTATCTAGGTTCTTTGGGTGTCTCATGTGGACTTTAATCTTGAGCTCCTTCCACAAGTTTTCAATTGGGTTAAGGTCAGGAGACTGACTAGGCCACTCCAACACCTTGATTTTTTGCCTCTTGAACCAGGCCTTGGTTTTCTTGGCTGTGTGCTTTGGGTCGTTGTCTTGTTGGAAGATGAAATGACGACCCATCTTAAGATCCTTGATGGAGGAGCGGAGGTTCTTGGCCAAAATCTCCAGGTAGGCCGTGCTATCCATCTTCCCATGGATGCGGACCAGATGGCCAGGCCCCTTGGCTGAGAAACAGCCCCACAGCATGATGCTGCCACCACCATGCTTGACTGTAGGGATGGTATTCTTGGGGTCGTATGCAGTGCCATCCAGTCTCCAAACGTCACGTGTGTGGTTTGCACCAAAGATCTCAATCTTGGTCTCATCAGACCAGAGAACCTTGAACCAGTCTGTCTCAGAGTCCTCCAAGTGATCATGAGCAAACTGTAGATGAGCCTTGACATGACACTTTGAAAGTAAAGGTACCTTACGGGCTCGTCTGGAACGGAGACCATTGCGGTGGAGTACGTTACTTATGGTATTGACTGAAACCAATGTCCCCACTGCCATGAGATCTTCCCGGAGCTCCTTCCTTGTTGTCCTTGGGTTAGCCTTGACTCTTCGGACAAGCCTGGCCTCGGCACGGGAGGAAACTTTCAAAGGCTGTCCAGGCCGTGGAAGGCTAACAGTAGTTCCATAAGCCTTCCACTTCCGGATGATGCTCCCAACAGTGGAGACAGGTAGGCCCAACTCCTTGGAAAGGGTTTTGTACCCCTTGCCAGCCTTGTGACCCTCCACGATCTTGTCTCTGATGGCCTTGGAATGCTCCTTTGTCTTTCCCATGTTGACCATGTATGAGTGCTGTTCACAAGTTTGGGGAGGGTCTTAAATAGTCAGAAAAGGCTGGAAAAAGAGATAATTAATCCAAACATGTGAAGCTCATTGTTCTTTGTGCCTGAAATACTTCTTAATACTTTAGGGGAACCAAACAGAATTCTGGTGGTTTGAGGGGTTGAATAATAAATGACCCTCTGAATAAACTTTTCACAATTTAAAAAAAAATTAAACAAAGAAATAACATTCTTTTTTGCTGCAGTGCATTTCACACTTCCAGGCTGATCTACAGTCCAAATGTCACAATGCCAAGTTAATTCCGAATGTGTAAACCTGCTAAATCTGCAGGGGGTTGAATACTACTTGTAGGCACTGTATAGAGATAGCTAGAGAGCTATAGAGATAGATAGAGAGATATATAGAGAGATAGAGAGATAGACGCAGAGATGGATAGATAGATAGATAGATAGATATAGAGATAGATAGATAGATATAGAGATAGATAGATAGATAGAGTCTATCTATATCTATCTATCTCTATACCTATCTATAGCTATCTATATCTATCTATATCTATTATCTTTATATCTATTTATCCATCTACCGTATCTATCATCTATCCATAGATTATCGATCTATCTATCTATTTCTATCTGTGTATCTATCTATATCTATCTATATCTATATATCTCTATATCTATCTATCTATCTATCTATCTATCTCTATATCTATCTGTCTTACATATAGAGATAGATATAGATATAGAGATAGATTTAGATAGATATAGTATAGAGATAGATAGATATAGATAGCTATAGAGATAGATATAGATAGAGAGATAGATATAGATAGATAGATATAGAGATAGATAGATAGACAGATAGATAGAGAGATAGACATATATAGAGATAGAGAGATATAGATTATCTATCTCTATACCTATCTATAGCTATCTATATCTATATCTATTATCTTTAAATCTATTTATCCATCTATCTATCATCTATCCATAGATTATCTATCTATCTATCTATCTATCTATCTCTATATCTATCTATATCTAACTCTATATCTATTTCTATATATATATCTCTATATCTATCTATCTATATCTCTCTCTATATCTATGTATATCTATCTCCATATCTATCTATCTATATCTATTTCTATCTGTATATCTATCTATATCTATATCTATCTGTCTCTATCTTACATATAGAGATAGATATAGAGATAGATTTAGATAGATATAGTATAAAGATAGATAGATAGATATAGAGCTAGATATAGATAGAGAGATATAGAGATAGATATAGATAGAGAGATAGATATAGAGATGGATAGATATAGAAATAGATAGATGGATATAGAGATAGATAGATATAGAGATAGATAGATCTATCTATCTATCTATCTACCTATCTATCTCTATATCTATGTATATCTATGTATATCTATCTATCTCTATATCTATCTTTCTATCTATCTATAGCTATCTATTTCTATATATCTATCTCTATAGCTATCTATTTATCCATTATCTATCTTCTATCTATCTATCTATCTATCTATAGATCTATTTATCCCATATCTATCTATCTATCTATCTATCTATCTATCTATCTATCTAGTGTTATACCCTATGAGGGGGCAGCATTATATTCTTTGAGGAGGTACATTATACCCTATGAGGGGGGCAGTATTATACCTTATGAGGGGGGAAGCATTATACCCTATGAGGGGGTGCATTATTCCCTATGAGGGGGTCAGCATTATACCCTATGAGGGGGGAAGCATTATACCCTATGAGGGGGTCAGCATTATACCCTATGAGGGGGCAGCATTATACCCTATGAGAGGGCAGCATTATTCCCTATGAGGAGGCAGCATTATACCCTATGAGGGGGTGCATTATACCCTATGAGGGGGTCAGCATTATACCCTATGAGGGGGTCAGCATTATACCCTATGAGGGGGCAGCATTATACCCTATGAGAGGGCAGCATTATTCCCTATGAGGAGGCAGCATTATACCCTATGAGGGGGTGCATTATACCCTATCATTATACCCTATGAGGGGGGCAGTATTATATTCTATCAGATGCCTGCATTATATTCTATGAGGAGGCTGCATTATACTATATGTGGGGGCTGCTTGATATTCTATGAGGGGGGCTACTCCAACTCCTGCTACATAATTAAGATGTGTACTACCTTATATTATACCCTGATAGTAGCACGTTTTACCACTCAGTTGGTGGTCTTGCATTTCTTTCTATGTAGCTACATATTGGGCCCCAAGAATGATTTTCCCTGGTGGGCCCAAGGTGCTCCAGTCCGACGCTGCTCAGGGGTGCCACACAGTCATCTCAGTCGGTTCTCTCATACACAAGAATGCTTATTTGGCAGAGTGCTCTTGAGTTCTCTATGAGAAAGCCACTGGCTGACACTTTGGCCAGTGGCTTATCTCAGTGTCATGCATAATATAGAAAAGACTAAGTGCAACACGAAGGGATGAGGGGAAGGGAGCCCAACGCTAGGGAAGAGAGGAGTGGAGACCCCTAGGCAGATCTAAAGTCACCCTGTTCTGCACCTATCGCTGAGCAGGAACCTAATTCCTACCTGACCCTGGCAATAAGCACTGCTTAGGGAAAACCAGGATGTGCACAAGTCAATCCCCACTAACACTAAAGACAGCTGGGATAAACAAACAAGTGGAACACTTATCTTGAGTTGACTTAGAGATATAACACAGATGTCCTCCAGCAACACCCAAGAAGAAGATAGCTGACTGCTATAGCTCCAAGTCTCAACAGGGGAAAATGGAAATATCACCAGTGATTCCCAGCAGCAGGCTGAGAGTCTATAAATGCCCAGGTCCAGGTGAGTCAATTAGAGCTGGAGAAAGGTTGCTACTGGGTCAAAGAGTCAGAATGTTTAAGAAGGTTCTGCAAAGCCAAACGCAGAGACCTTCTGCAGCTTGATGCAATGCGACTGTCTGCAGCTTCTGACATACCCGTGACACTCAGAGAGAACAATGTAGTTGGCAATTCAAAATTGAACATGACTACCAACCATCAGACATCATGCCCCACCCCCACCATCATTAGGTCGGTGCCAACATACACATTAGACCATCTTACAAACCCATCAATATTGGTGGGTTCCTATCTAATGTGTATGGTCAGCTTAAGTCCCCAAGCTTCTCTGGAAAGCGACTGTAAAGTGACTGCGCAGATAATAGATTTTAACACTCATGGTACTGTCAAGAATATTGAAATGAATGAGCATATCATCTACTGATTGTGAGTCTTTCACTTTTTGAAAAGTCCTGTCTGCAGTTTCTCCACAGTAAGTCCAAGTAACTTAAGTGCCATGTATTCAATGCATGATCTATCTTTCAAAACCATTACAAATTGCTTTATTATGCAAAGCTTTGCATCAAGTGGTGGCTGTATGATTCGATCTAGTACTACCAAAGGTTCACAGATTACATTTTGTCCTTCAACCACAATATATTCCCTTGGAGGTCAATCTTTTCGTGACCATCGTTCATATTTGTCACAACTATCCCAAAGGCATAAAATGCAAGGATATTTTGTGTGGCCACTTTGTTGACCAAGAAGATAATTAACCATCTTCAAGTCTACACAAATCACCCATTGATGTTCGTGGTAAGTCTTTTCCAAGACTTAGCAGATGACCTCGTACTCTTCTTTCATCCTGTTGGAGTGACCAATTGGAATAGAACCACATTTCTTGCCATTACTTGAAATTGATGAAATTACAAGAAATTACAAGAAAAAAACCCCTAAATTCTAACATTGTTTTTTGAGATTAGCGATTCCAAACTTGTACTTTTTTTTAATTATTTTAATGATAAAAAACAAAAAAAATTGTATTTATAAAAAACAAAAAACATTTTTTTTTCATTGTTTTTCATTTTCGTAGACCTGGAATGTTTTGATTTTTCAGTTGACATAGCTGTGTGATGCCTTATTTTTTTGCGGGGCGAGATAATGTTTTTAATAATACTGTTTTGGAATATATGTCACATTTTGACAGCATTTTTTGGGATATAGCAGCAACCAAAAAAAAATACACGCAATATTGGTCTTTGAAATTTTTTTTCTGGTGTTTACCAATTGGGTTAATTGTTCTTATATTTTGAGAGATCAGACCTTTCTGGATGCGACGAGTATGTCTATTTTTTGCATTAACTTTATTTTTAATGGGGGTAAAGCAGGGATATTTGTACTTATGCTTTTTATTTTTTTTTCATACTTTTTATTTTTTTCACTTTTTACTTCATTTATTAGGCCCCAGTCACATAGGGGTTGGACATAGATCTCCCTCAGAATCTGCTTCCAGGGCTTATTTTAATTGAATGGTGGCATCACCAGTGTGAGACATGTAGTGACTGACAGTCCACTCTCCTCATCTACATGTCTCTCGCTGGTGACGCCCTTCTTTATTTAAAATAAGCCCTGGAAGCAGATTCTCACAGAGATCTACATCCATGCCCATAGATCTTAACAACTCATTTGAATATTAAGAAAACAGTGGATAACACATCGAATGAAAGATCTGCAGGATTGGAATCTTCGCTCAACTGCACAAATCAAGGTTGAGAAATCTTTGAATTACACATTTACGAAAACCATCCAATTCTTTTGTACATAATTATGTAACTAAAGGGATTTTGTCATTTGAGCATTACATTCTCATGCCGTTATGCATTATAAGAGAGGAAGTAGATGAAAAGTTATGAAACAAAGGTCATTGTCCACAAAAAAAAATGTGGGTAATTTAATTGCATAAATTTCCCATTAAAAAAAGAAATCTCGGGGCAGGGGAGGGCACGCTGATATTGCCGCCATATAGTGGTAGATACTAGTCCTGCAGAACATATAAGAGATTACAGTACAGTAATAGATGGTGATTTACAGCTGATGTTCTTTCTGTTGTTCATTTATTCAGTCTTTTCCATCTGTCCCAGACCAACATGACAACTTCTCCAGCCAGGACTCGTCTGCAGAGATTACAAGAGACACATCTGACTTCTCACATCTCCAGCCCCATCCCTATCTATCCCCAACCTGCACAAACTCCTCATCCTGCTGATACCCCAATGCTGAGCCGCTGTTGCTGTATGTGCCCCTATTACTGCACCTGATACCCCAATGCTGAGCCGCTGCTGCCATATGTGTCCCTATTACTGCATCTGATACCCCAATGCTGAGCCGCTGCTGCCGTATGTGTCCCTATTACTGCACCTGACACCCCAATGCTGAGCCGCTGTTGCCGTATGTGTCCCTATTACTGCACCTGACACCCCAATGTTGAGCCTCTGCTGCCGTATGTGTCCCTATCACTGCACCTGATACCCCAATGCTGAGCCGCTGTTGCCGTATGTGTCCCTATTACTGCACCTGACACCCCAATGTTGAGCCTCTGCTGCCGTATGTGTCCCTATCACTGCACCTGATACCCCAATACTGAGCCTCTGCTGCCATATGTGTCCCTATTACTGCACCTGATACCCCAATACTGAGCCGCTGCTGCCGTATGTGCCCCTATTACTGCACCTGATACCCCAATGCTGAGCCGCTGCTGCCGTATGTGTCCCTATTACTGCACCTGACACCCCAATGCTGAGCCGCTGCTGCCGTATTTGTCCCTATTACTGCACCTGATACCCCAATGCTGAGCCGCTGCTGCCGTATGTGCCCCTATTACTGCACCTGATACCCCAATACTGAGTTGCTGCTGCCGTATGTGTCCCTATTACTGCACCTGATACCCCAATGCTGAGCTGCTGCTGCCGTATGTATCCCTATTACTGCACCTGACACCCCAATGCTGAGCCTCTGTTGCCGTATGTGTCCCTATCACTGCACCTGATACCCCAATGCTGAGCCGCTGCTGCCATATGTGCCCCTATTACTGCACCTGATACCCCAATGCTGAGCCGCTGTCATGCTCACTATGTCTGTCATGTCCGCCATGTCTGTTTTGCCTACCATCTTGCACATTCCTTGTCTTGGACTCTAGCGTGCCCTAGCACGCATCCTTCCTAGGAACTCTGGTGTGAACCCTAACACGTACCCTACCCTGGACCCTGGTATGTTTTCTGCACGTGATATGTTTCGAACATTTGACGTGCCCTTGCACGCACCTTGCCGTGTTTCACCGTTTATGCCTTGCACCTGAATAAAGTGTAAACAGAAAGCAAAAAACACAAATATCCTGAACTAAAAGTAAAAAATATACTGCAAATAATGCATAAAGGTAATAATAATAATAAGGGTATTTAGTAAACATAATTTTGATCAAAATAATGTACAAGCCATCCCGCCACATCACGGCAACCCTTGTGGGACAGTCCCTACTCTAGTATTTAAAACCTTATCACTTGCCAAGTGGCGTGAATGTGAATAAGGGTCGAGCGGCTGAACCACTTGTAACAGCTTAGGCCAGACTGGATGGCTTTCCCAGCTCAGAAAAAGGGCGGTCACACCCCTATATGCACTGAATGCACAATGAAATGAATAAAAAACAAATCTGAACTGAGACAAGTAAGTTAATGTGTATGCACAATGTAAGTGCATCTTAACACATGACCATTAACCAGAGAAAACAGAAAGCAAAAAACACAAATATCCTGAACTAAAAGTAAAAAATATACTGCAAATAATGCATAAAGGTAATAATAATAATAAGGGTACCCTGGTATGTTTTCTGCACGTGTTATGTTTGGAACATTTGGCGTGCCCTTGCACGCACCTTGCCGTGTTTCACCATTTGTGCCTTGCACCTGAATAAAGTGTGTAGCCACGTTTGCTGAAGAAACCCTGTGACTACGCTTTATGTTTCGTATCCTGTCCGTCCTGTTGCCAGACACTCAATAGTGTCTCCCTGAGCCGGCCGTCTGGTCCAGCTGCTGTGGTGGTTCATCCCCTTGGTCTTGCCCCTGACACTCCCTGTACAGGGGGTGGGTTCTCACTAGGTCAGCTCGCCCTAGGTGGGTGGGTGCCACGGCCCAGAGGGTCCACTCTAAAAAGGAAAGCGACTCAGCATAAGCTGACGTTTGTCACAGAATACTCAGGCCATGGACTCCGCTGGTACCTCGGCTACCCTTCTGATGAAGAATCTGATCTGCTCTGTCTTCTGAACTCGCTTGGAAAATGGCGGTACCCCGGCCACTCTTCTGATGTGAATCAGACCCAGCCCCTGGAAATTATGGCAGCCAGAGTAAGAAGACTTGCTTGTCTACCCGCAGTCCTCCCCACTGGATCTCTGTGTCTCATCCGCGGCTCCTGTATCTTGACCGGTGCAGGTGTCCGTTTCAAGATGTCGGATCAACGTTGTTGGAGTGGTTTGTACTAACTCTGGATTCTGCCGAAGAATTTTTTTTCTTCTTTCCAGCCCCGGTAAGAGAGGGCTTAAGGAGGGGGGTACTGTCATGCTTGCTATGTCTGTCATGTCCGCCATGTCTGTTTTGCCTACCATCTTGCACGTACCTTGTCTTGGACTCTAGCGTGCCCTAGCACGCATCCTTCCTAAGAACTCTGGTGTGAACCCTAACACGTACCCTGCCCTGTACCCTGGTATGTTTTCTGCACGTGTTATGTTTGGAACATTTGGCGTGCCCTTGCACGCACCTTGCCGTGTTTCACCATTTGTGCCCTGCACCTGAATAAAGTGTGTAACCACGTTTGCTGAAGAAACCCTGTGACTTCGTTTTATGCTTCGTATCCTGTCCGTCCTGTTGCCAGACACTCAATAGTGCCTCCCTGAGCCGGCCGTCTGGTCCAGCTGCTGTGGTGGCTCGCCCCCTTGGTCTTGCCCCTGACACTCCTTGTATAGGGGGTGGGTTCTCACTAGGTCAGCTCGCTCTAGGTGGGTGGTTGCCACGGCCCATAGGGTCCACTCTAAAAAGGAAAAAGAATCAGCGCAAGCTGACGCTCGTCACAGCCGCTGCTGCCGTATGTGTCCCTATTACTGCACCTGATAACCGAATGCTGAGCTGCTGCTGCCGTATATGTCCCTATTACTGCACCTGCTGGTGGTACAATAATGGCTTCGCTTACTGCCCTTCATAATAATGCCACCACTGTGCCCCTTACATAGTAATGATGTTTCCTTTGTGCCCTCTAGATGGTAACATTGCCCCCTAGAAAATATTGATGCCCTGTGCAAGTGCCCTAGAAAAGTACCCACATTTTGCCCCTTTGACGACAACATTACTCTCAGTGCCCTTATAATAATAATGCTTTTTCAGTGGCCATTTAATATTTCATAATGTCCACTGAGTCCTCTCATGTACAGTTCCCCTATACATAGTATAATGGGCTCACAGCTCACTTATACACTGTATGATGTCCCCACAGCTCCCCTATACATTGTATGATGATCCCACAGCTCCCCTATACACTGTATGATGTCCCCACAGCTCCCCTATACACAGTATGATATCCGCACTGCAC
Source organism: Dendrobates tinctorius (assembly GCF_039654945.1). Classification (NCBI taxonomy): domain Eukaryota; kingdom Metazoa; phylum Chordata; class Amphibia; order Anura; family Dendrobatidae; genus Dendrobates; species Dendrobates tinctorius. The sequence goes on along the minus strand of NW_027361991.1, from coordinate 1,960,948 downwards.
CTCTTTACATAGTATGAAGGGTCTATAGCTCCCCTATACTCAGTATTATGAGCCATATCTCCCATATACACATTATGATGTCCCCACAGCTCCCCTATACAAAGTATGCTATCCACACAGCTCCTCTATAAACAGTATGTTGGGCCCACAGCCCCCTATACACAGTCTGATGGGCCCATATCTCCCATTTACACAGTATGATGTCCTCACAGCTTCCCTATACAAAGTATGATGGGCCTACAGCTCCCTAATACACAGTATGATGGGCTCACAGCCCCCTATACACAGTCTGATGGGTCCATATCTCCCATATACACAGTATGATATCCCTACAGCTCCCCTATAAACAGTATGATGGGCCCACATCCTCCTATACACAGTCTGATTGGCCCACATCTCTCATATACACAGTATGATGTTCCCACAGCTCCCCTATACAAAGTATGATAGGCCCACAGCTTAATACCCCTGCATTAATGCCTTAATGTTTAATGCCCCCAGCATTAGCCTCACAACTGTACAATGGCCCTCATATTAACCTGTAAACTGTATAATGTGCCCCACATTAGCCCCCAAACTGTATAATGGGCTCCACACTTTATAAGGGCCTCCATAGTACTTCCTATTATGTATAAGGGCCCCCTATTGTTTCAGGGTCCAACATTTTTTATCATACCCCCATAAGTTTTAATTAAAATATAAAAACATCATATACTCACCTAATCCAGGATCCTGACAACTCCACCAGCGAGGATCAGGAGAACCAAAGTGCTGTTATAGCGCCAAAGCACGCAGAGTACATCAGAATCCCAGCGAGATTACGTCACAACGTCGGGACTTTAATGTCATGAGCAGTGGCCATTCTGTAGCCTGCAGTCTTAAAGCGGCCTGCAGTCTACTCAACGGGGAGTGGTAGAACAGGGAGAATGTGTCTCCCTGCTCTACTGCAGGACTTAACTGTATTGGCGTCAGTGTGCACGCTGATACAGTTAAGGATAGCGAGACTTTAGGTGGGCCCAGGGCAAACGCACCCTGTGCCCCACGGTAGCTATGCTACTGAATTCAACCATATCTAAGAAATTAGAACTGATGCCATCTATCCAGTGCAATTTTCTGAATTAGCGCCCCAAATAACCCCAGGAACAAGCCTAAAAACCAAGACACCTCAAAAAAATTTGGGGGTGTTGTGTATCTTTCCCTTGACAATGTCCTGGTATACATCTCACTTCTTAATCTTTGCCTTGACCTTCCTTGTGTTCTACGTTTCCATCTCATCCATTGAGGTTGTCACTGGCTACCCTGGTACTGACTCCTAGCACCTATATTATGACTTCAGTTCCAGCTGACAGCCCCTGGCTTCATTCATATCTTTGCTATTGGGCAATCACCTCCAAAGGATGTCTGTTCTGGGGACTTACATGAGGGAATCAGACTGAGAGGATAACAATGGATAATTGCTTAGACTTTGCAGCCTAGTCTAGCCAGTGGAAAACCAGGTGTGGCTTTCAAAAACCAATTCTCCATTGAGAATAGTAATAATGTGAAAAATGTCCTGCCGCCTGCAGCTACCTGTGCAAAATAGCTATTTGCAGCGAGTACGGGGAGCCAAATTTGTGGCGATATCTTAGGGGGTTCAGGGGTTGGCTGTGATGAAGAACCCAAACTTGTTAATAAAGGCTCATTTAGACGTTTTTTGTGTACAAATTCTATCCGTGTATATCAAGGGTAGCACTCGTGTCCTTATTAGTGAATGGGGTCCTTCACAAGTCTGCAATTTTTCGCAGACCGAGAGGTCCATGCAAAATTGTGGAGTCATATCTGATTTTGTTCTGTTAGATCAAAATCGGCAATGCAAACCTATGGGTCAGTGCAAAAAATTGGAAAGCACTTGGATGTCATACATATGCGGCCCAATTTTCACTGATTAAAAGATAGGAGAGGGTGAAGGATCTTTTTATTTAACTTATGATAAAAATTGATGACCAAGCTTTGATGAGACTCATGAAAATTACTGATGAAATGTGGTCCCTTTTTCATCTACGTGAAAACAAAACTGACTTGGGAAGGAAGCCTTACTTTGATGGCAATATCTAAACATTTTTATTAGCTATGAATTGCTGGCTACTCTACTATATTGCATATGGTCAGTGTGATGGTGTGATATGTTATGTGGGTATCATTTTGTGTCTATTTATATTTTACAGATTTCCATAGTATTCTCTTGTTGCCCTGTATCATTCCGTGTATTTCTCATATTGTCTAGAGTCTCAATTACCTTCCAAAAGTCTGATAATTGAATTAGCTCATTTACTGTCTGGAGTCTGACTGTATCTATGCCTCTTGATGAACCCCCTGTAGTGCCTTAATCCCCAAGGCACCTTTGTGAGGTCTGGGAGGCCTTAAAACCGCCCAACCTGTCTGACTACCCCTGGACATAAGGAGGGGGCTGGGGAGGACAGGAGCTGTACAAGTCAGACCCTGTGTGGTGATGATCATGTGAAGACAGCACGTCAGAGAGAAGGGGAAGCATATGGACCCATTTTATCCTCTGTTTGCTGGATTATTGGACTCTCATCTCCTTGCAAATTCATCCTGTTACTGAACTGCATTCGTGTTCTGGACTATTGTATCCTCAGTGTGGTGGATTGTTTATGGACCTTTTAGTTTTGCCTATAATAAAGATCTTGGGATTGTTCACACTTCCCTCACTCTGTTGATTGTGTGGTATCGGAGAAGGACCCCATGACAACTTGTGGCAGTGATGGAATCAACAGAGTGTAACCCAATGGGGAACCACCCACAGAGTGAGTACAGAAATTGGACGGTATCCAGTTTACAGGAGAGAGCCAGAGACCTGGGCCTGAACTACCAGGGACTGCCTAAAGAAGCCTTATTTGACCCACTGGTGGCTGCTAGCCTGGCCTCCTCCTCCCAGATGTCTGAAGGACAAGCACTGGAAATAGGGATCCCCAACTCAAAAAGCCAGTGGTTGGTGTGGTACGAAGAAGAGATGGTGGTTCTGGGCTCTGGTGTCTCTCGGGAGTATAAGAAAGAGGCTGCTCGCCAGGCACAGCGGAGACAAGAAGCAATGGTGCTTGAAAGAGGGAGTAATGCAATGTGGAGTGTAAGCCCAACTATCCGGGAGCCTGTACGAATCACCCGGACAGAGTATAAGCCATTTGATGAGACTTCCGGAGATGTGGAGGGGTTCTTCAAGGACTTTGAGCAGCAGTGTGCTGTGATGGAGGTGCCCCACTCTGGCTGGATGCGTTTGTTAGTGGGACTTCTGAACGGAAGCATGGCGGAGGCTTACCGAACCATTGACTCAAAGCGGAATCAGGATTATAACAGTGTAAAGCGGACTATCCTGGATTACCATGCTATCACACCAGACTCATATAAGGCCAAGTTCCGAGACCTCCCATGCACCACGGGGGGATCGTTTAGGATGTACGCACATAAGATGTCCTAGGCATGTCGGAGATGGCTGGAAGCAGAAAATGCCTTTACTGTGGAAGATGATATACAGGCGTTTCTTATAGAGCAATTTCTTGCCAAGTTCCCCGCAGAGGTACGGGAATTGGTCCGGGAGTGCACGCCATATACCGTGGATAGTGCTGCAGCCCTGGCCGATGAAGCCCTTACTATACGACTGCAATGGAGGAGGCTTCTGGACAATGAATCACGGCCTGCTCCCGCGCCCCGTCCCCCTCCGATTACTGTATATCCGCCCTTCCACCTTGTTGCAGGCCGACGACAATCACGCCTCACAATCCTGGGCCCCAACAGTTCCGACCACGACCTGGGGGTATCACAGAGAGGAGTTGTTATGGGTGTGGGCAACCTGGACATTTGCAGTTTGGCTGTCCCTCAAGGATTCGGAGGGAGCCCCACACAGCCCCACCTCATCCAGTGCATCTTGTGCACTTCATCCCGCCTGAGGAAGAGCTACCGCCACCCCCACCAGAGTGGACCACTGACCACGGCACCATAGATACCCCTCCTGGAGTGTACAGACTCCGGCATTTGTCCTTTAGCTACCCAGAGCAACGGCAACGCCACCTGCAGGATGTCTTAATTGATGGATACAAAGTGTCAGGATTAAGAGACACAGGTGCATTCCTGACTATCGCTGACCCCCGTGTGGTTCGACCCGAGGCAATTCACCAGGGAATTCCCATTGTCCTGGCAGGGGGTGCCCGCAAATATATACAGCGAGCTCCTGTGCGTTTGGATTATGGTTGTGGAGAAAACTGTGTTGGATTGGAGTTATGGGAGGAATTCCTGCAGATATCCTCCTTGGGAACGACATTGGGAAGTTACAGTGCCAATTTGTGGGAGCAGTCACCCGACTACAGGCCCTTCAAGCACTACGTCATCCGGACCTCACCGGGGAGCAACCACCATGAACCGCATCAGAGTTGGTAAGCAATACATTCGCTGTTACTACATTGGGAGAGTCTTGGGACAGAGAGGAGTTTAGCAGAGAAATATAGGGTGACACTACCTTAGCAGCCCTTAGGCGAAAGGCAGAAACTGGGCACATGGGAAATAATGGGGATAGCTTCACTTGAGAAAACGGACTGTATTATCGTGTAACAAAGGTCAGAGACAAGGGCAACCCTGACGCAATGACCAGGCAACTCATTGTCCCTCAGAAGTACAGGGCACAGCTACTGCAACTGGCCCATGACATCCCCTTGGCTGGGCATCAAGGGAGGAAAAGGCCTGAAAAGAGACTCACTCAAACTTTTTACTGGCCTGGCATCTCGCAGTCAGTAGTCCATTATTGCCGCACCTGCGATGTGTGACAGTGAATGCGGCATCCAGGAGCTCGACATAAGGTACCCCTGCAATCCCTGCCCATAATTGAAGAACCATTTCAACGTGTAGTTGTCAATATCATAGGTCCTCTGGCCCACCCCAGCTGGTCGGGGAAAAAATATATACTGACAGTGGTGGACTATGCCACTCGGTATCCTGAAGCTGTGGCCCTGTCCAGTATTTCAGTAGTAAAGGTAGCCGAGGCCCTTATTACCATCTTTTCCCACATAGGGTTTCCTAGTGAAATATTATCGGATCAAGGCACTCAGTTCATGTCAGATCTGGTCCAGTCCCTATGGCATACCTGTGGTGTTCGAGCCATTCGCACCACCCCATACCACCCGCAGACCAACATACTATGTGAACGCTTTAATGGAACCCTAAAAATATGTTGAGGGCTTTTGCTGATGTTGAAAAAGACTGGGAAAAATACCTGCCACATCTCCTCTTCGCCTATCGGGAGGTTCCCCAAGAGTCCACAGGGTTCTCTAACTTCGAACTACTGTTTAGCCAGAAGGTCCGTGGGCCTCTCACTCTTCTGAAAGAACATTTGGAGGGAGACATCTCAGATACCGGAATCCCCATCGTTCCCTATGTTCTAGAGTTCAGAGACCGTTTCGCCCAGCTAGCTACCTTGGCTAAAGAACATCAGCGAATGGCCCAGTCCAGACTAAAAACCTGGTATGACCGTAATGCCAGGACCCGGGAATTTATGGAAGGACAGCAAGTGCACATGATTACTGCTTCCCCTGTCAACAAGCTTCAAGCACTGTGGGAAGGCCCTTATCAGGTTGTCAAAAAAATTAATGACACTAACTATGTTATTGCCCTGGACTCTAGTGGTCGACGACAGAAAACTGTCCACATTAATATGCTGAAAGAATACCTCGAACGATCTCTTCCTGTTCTAGCCGTCTGCCAACCCCCTAGTGATACCACAGACGAGTGTCTCCTCGATCTTCTCCAGGTCGCCCAAGCGGGGGGATCACTGGAACAAGTGCCCCTGGGCTCCCATATATCGGATATACAAAAGGACGATATTTTCGCCGTACTAAGGCCAAGGGCTGCTGCTTTCTCCTCAAAGCCAGGGAAGACTACTCTCACCAGCCACCATGTGGAAACCCCCGGACAACGTAGTATCCAGCAGGCTGCCTACCGGGTTCCAGAGGCTGTTCAAGGCATGATAAAGGATGAACTGGAGGAGATGAAATGACTGGGAGTTGTTCAGCCATCTCACAATTCTTGGGCCTCTCCTGTCGTCCTGGTCCCCAAGAAAGATGGTACAACACGATTCTGCATTGATTAAATGATGCCACCAAGAGTGATGCGTACCCCATGCCCAGAATTGATGATCTATTGGATCGTCTGGCCAGTGCCCAATTTGTGACCACGTTAGACTTGAGAAAGGGGTACTGGGAGATACCACTAACGGAGGACGCACGGAAGCGCTCGGCCTTCATTACTCCATTTGGGCTTTTTGAGTTCCTGGGAAAGCCCTTTGGGATGAAAACTGCCCCGCTACTTTCAAGAGACTGGTAGATCGACTGTTAGAACAATGTCAGGACTTTGCCTGTGCTTACTTGGATGACATTGCCATTTTTAGCACAACCTGGGAGGAACATCTTAAACACTTGGGCATAGTGCTAGATTGTATCCTTGCTGCAGGACTGACCATTCACCTTGATAAGTGCCAAATAGGGATGGCTGAGGTGCAGTACCTCGGGCATAGAGTAGGGGGTGGGACCCTAAGGCTGGAGCCTGCCAAGGTGGAAACCATTAGCAACTGGTGTAGACCCCAGACTAAAAAGCAGGTACTTGCATTTTTAGGAACTGCTGGTTACTATTGAAAATTTGTTTCTAATTTCAGCACCTTGGCCAAGCCCCTAACCAACCTGACCCGCAAGAACATGACTAGGAATGAGACGTGGACGGCTGCATGCGAGGATGCCTTTTCAGCGTTAAAGACCGCCCTCATCACTACCCCTGTCTTGGCTGCCCCTGATTATAAGTGCTGGTTCCTCATGCAGACGGATGCATCCACCTTTGGGATTGGGGCAGTACTTAGCCAAGTGAACGCCGCCGGAGAAGAACATCCTGTTGCTTTTGCCAGTCAGAAATTACTGGATCGGGAAGTTGCCTATGCCACTATCGAAAAAGAAGTGCATTGCCATCGTATGGGCGCTAAAAAAATTGCAGCCATACTTGTATGGCAGAGACTTTACAATTGTTACAGACCACAACCCTCTCACATGGCTGAACCGTGTATCGGGGGACAACGGAAGATTGCTGCGGTGGAGCTTGTCCTTACAACCCTACAGCTTCTCCATCCAATGCAAGCGGGGAAGCCAGCACCAGAATGCCGATGGACTGTCCCGACAAGAAGAACCATAGGCTCCCCAGGCAGACCTACCCCTGCCACTGTACAAGGAACTATAAACGATTGAGCAATGTGGACTAAAGTGAGCAGGCCAGATGTCTGTGTAGACCTCCTAGCGTGCTCACTTATGAGGGGGGAGAGGTTGTGATGGTGTGATATGTTATGTGGGTATCATTTTGTGTCTATTGATATTTTACGGATTTCCATATTGTTCTCTTATTGTCTAGAGTCTTAATTACCTTCCAAAAGTCTGATAATTGAATTAGCTCACTTACTGTCTGCAGCCTGATTGTATCTATGCCTCTTGATTAACCCCCTGTAGTGCCTTAATCCCCAAGGCACCTTTGTCAGGTCTGGGAGGCCTGAAAACCGCCCAACCTGTCTGACTACCCCTGGACATAAGGAGGGGGCTGGGGAGGACAGGAGCTGTACAAGTCAGACCCTGTGTGGTGATGATCATGTGAAGACAGCACGTCAAAGAGAAGGGGAAGCATATGGACCCATTTTGTCCTCTGTCTGCCGGATTATTGGACTCTCAACTCCTTGGACATTCATCCTGTTACTGAACTTCATTAGTGTTCTGGACTATTGTATCCTCAGTGTGGTGGATTGTTTATGGACCTTTTAGTTTTGCCTATAATAAAGATCTTGGGATTGTTCACACTTTCCTCGCTCTGTGGTATCGGAGAAGGACCTCGTGACAGTCAGCTTCACGGGTTTCTCCATTTTCCAAAAATAAGCTGCCAAAATTTTAGGATGAGTTGTCCCCATTTTGTTAAATTGTTAGAAGATTCTACTGAAATGTGTGATTCTTCCTCAACCAGAATTTTAATATTCCATGCTCCACCAAGCCCAGTTAAGAGTTCTTTGGAGTTGTGATGGAGGGTTTGCTGTGATTCTCCAAGACGGAATGTGTTGCAGAGGTTGCTTTATGGTTGGGGCTTAGTGAACGTGTATGGCCGACCAAAAGCTCATGGTGTGATTTCACTTGAGTATTAGCCGAAAGAATTTGGAGAAACTTTCTCAAGCATTGGAAATCCTGATCCCGCTTCCTGTCGTTAGATGCTCATATGTCTGACATATCTCTCTACTGACCCAGCCTCGAGACCTTTATTTCATAATTCTGACTATTTTTACTTTGCTGGCCGACTATGAAGCACATTCCACTTAGCTCATAAAACCTTACACAATGAAGTTGCCAACATTTTTTCAGATTCTGTCTGCACTGACTGGCCATAAAGTCAAACCTCCGGTCTTCTCGACACCTTGGACATTTTCGTTATCTGTTCCCTTCACTTGACATTTCGCATCTTTGACCCTTATTTCCTTTTGAGTCAATCACTTAGTTTTCTATTTCCACACATTTTCTAATTCTAAAAACTTTCCATAATTTGGTAACATATTTCAGGCCTCTCCACCGCACACACTTTTCTTGTTGATGTCTCCCCCATGTCATGTTATCTTGTTCACGTCTAAATTACGTTGAATTACGAAATCTGCTCAAAACTTACCGTAACTCCTGATAATCTTCATTTGGAGGCCCATAACGGGGATACCACCAGGAGAGTGACTATAAGCTGTAATGAAGCTTATGAAGAATAGCGCTATTGAACAGACATGATAATAGGAGATACATATTATCAGCTTCAAAGTGAATATATACAGTAAATAATACTTAAAATTTCTTTAGTGAGGATTGGTGTCCAAAGACAGAGAATATGGAGGTGCAGTATTGCAGTAGTTATATTCTTGTACATAGGGTCAATTTTTATTATAAAAAACAAACAAATACAATTATAATAAAACAAGCAGTGACACCCGGGTTCTCATGTGCCAGTGATAATATTTGATGACACTGATTATAATGTACATCGTCTCTCTGTCGATGTTACTAAGGGCCCCGTTACATGTTACAATGTCCCAGAGATCCCACCAACGATCCGACGTGGATGGGATCACTGGGACATAGCTGATCTCTGGTGAGCTGTCACATAGACAGACTCACCAGCGATCAGGACCAGCGAGCAAGCTGGTATACAAGGTAAACAGAGGGTTTCTAAGAGCCGCGCGGCTCTTAGATACCCGCTGCTTACCTTGGAAACCAGCTCCCAGGGTCGCTGATCGTTGGTCTCTCACTGCCACACGCAGCGATGCGCACTGGCCAGAGGGAGATCAACGATCAAAAAACGGCCCAGGTCGTTCGAGCGCGATCAGCGATACCTGCCGGGGGGGGCGGTCGCTGATGCATGTCACACACAGCGATATCGCTGGTGAGATCACTGTGGCGTCACAAAATCAGCGATGTCACTAGTGATCTTCCTGTAGGTGACTGGGCCTTAACAGTGGAGGGGACACCATAGATTATGTCAGGGTACTTTAGGATCTGCAGTCTGAGGATTTTTAGATTAGCTGACACTTCCTCCCAGATCTTCCTCCCTCCCCAGCAATCACATATAAAGTGCTCCATAGTCTCCTCCTGCCGATAACCAAGGGGACAATTCAGATCAGAGACACACAGATGTTTCAGGTTACCCCTGACAATGAGCCAACTATGCAGTAAAAGCCAAGTGATATCAAACAGCTTAGGAGGAAGTCATTTCCCATTTAGGAACCTAAGGGTGCCGTCACACTAAACGATGCACCAGCGATCCCGACAAAGATAGAACCTTGTCAGGATCGCTGGTGCATCGCTACATGATTGCTGGGGAGCTGCCAAACAGGCAGACTCACCAGCGATCAGGACCAGCGAGGACGCTGGTATCCAATGTAAATATCGGGTAGCTAAGCGCGCGCGTCGCTTAGTTACCCGATGTGTACCTTAGATACCAGCACTGTTCCCCGCAGCTGGTGCTGACCGCGGCTGACATTCTGCTCTCCTGCCCTGCCGGCAGGAGAGACGAATGAATAAAATCTTGACGTGGGGTTCCCCCTCCTTTTCATAACCAACCAGACGAAACTTACAGCTGGGGGCTGCGACCCTCAGCTGTCAGCTTTAGCCAGGTTGGTTGTGAAAAATAGAGGGGTCCCGACGCTGTTTTTTTAATTATTTAAATAAATAATTAAAAAAAAACGGCGTGGGGTCCCCCCTCTTTTTGACAACCAACCTGACTAAAGCCGACAGCTGAGGGCTGCTATTCTCAGGCTGGTAAGGGGCCATTGATCTTGGGCCTCCCCCCTAGCCTAAAAACAGCAGCCCTCAGCTACTCAGAAAAGGCGCATCTATTAGATGCGCCTAATCTGGAGCTTTGCCCAGTTCTTCCCAGTGTAGCGGTGGCAAGTGGGGTAAAAAGGGGTTAATGGCACCTTTCTATTATAAGGTGCCATTAAGCCCGGATTAGTAATAAGACACCGATCCATTACTAATCCTACAGTAAAGAAAGTGTTAAACACACACACAATAAGAATAAATTATTTTAATGAAATAATACAACACACACATTTTTAGAATCTTTATTATACAGGTAATTCCTTTAGTGAAGCCCTCGTTCTTCTGAAAAAAAAAAGGGAAAATAATAAAACAAATCTATAATTACCTGTCCTGCGCTCAGTCACGTCCCACGGTGTAAATCCATCTGGAGGGTTAATACATTTACAGCCGGAGCGAGGCTAACACAGCCGCTCCTTTATGTAAATCACTGGGGAATGAATGGAGCAGCCGGCGCATGCTCAGTAACTAGTGGTGACGCCACTGCTCATCACTGGGTCAGCGCTCTGCTCCATTCATTCCCCAGTCAGTTTCAGAAGAACGAGGGCTTCGCTAAAGGAATTACCAGTACATTAAAGATTGTATTATTTCATTAAAATAATTTATTCTTATTGTGTGTGTTTACTTAACTCTTTCTTTACTGTAGAATTAGTAATGGATCGGTGTCTTATTGACACCTCTCCATTACTAATCTGGGCTTAATGGCACCTTATGAAAGAAAGGTGCCATTAACCCCTTATTACCCCACTTGCCACCGCTACAGGGCAGTGGGAAGAACCGGGCAAAGCTCCAGATTAGGCGCATCTAGAATCATAGAATCATAGAATCGTAGAGTTGGAAGGGACCTCCTGGGCCATCTGGTCCAACCCCCTGCTCAAAGCAGGATTCGCTAAATCATCCCAGTCAGATGTCTGTCCAGCCTCTGTTTGAAGACTTCCATTGAAGGAGAACTCACCACTTCTCGTGGCAGCCTATTCCACTCAATGATCACTCTAATTGTCAAAAAGTTTTTTCTAATATCTAATCTGTGTCTCCTCCCATTCAGTTTCATCCCATTGCTTCTAGTCTTTCCTTGTGCAAATGAGAATAAAGTTGATCCTTCTACAATGTGACAGCCCTTTAGATATTTGTAGACAGCTATTAAGTCTCCTCTCAGTCTTCTCTTTTGCAAACTAAACATTCCCAAATCCTGCAACCTTTCCTCATAAGACAGGGTTTGCAGACCGGTCACCATTCTGGTCGCTCTTTTCTGAACTTGCTCCAGTTTGTTGATGTCTTTTTTAAAATGTGGTGCCCAAAACTGGACACAATATTCCAGATGAGGTCTGACCAAAGAGGAGTAGAGGGAGATAATGACTTCACGTGATCTAGACTGTATGCTTCTGTTAATACATCCTAGAATTGCATTTGCCTTTTTTGCTGCTGCATCACACTGTTGACTCATATTCAGTCTGTGATCTATTAGTATACCCAAGTCTTTTTCACATGTGCTGTCACTTAGCCCTATTCCTCCCATTCTATATATGCTTTTTTCATTTTTATTGCCCAGATGTAGTACTTTGCATTTCTCCCTGTTAAAAACCATTCTGTTAGTTGCTGCCCACTTCTCCAGTTTATTTAAATCTTTTTGAATCCTCTCTCTCTCTTCTCTAGTATTAGCTATCCCTCCTAGCTTTGTGTCATCAGCAAATTTAATCAGTTTACCCTCAATTCCTTCATCTAAATCGTTGATAAAGATGTTGAACAATACAGGGCCCAGGACAGAGCCTGTTAAATATTAATAATCCGTTAATTTCTTATAAGACTCAGTTCTGTAGATTGCTTTAGCTTACACGACATAGGCTATTTTTAAGCTTGGCTCATGGTAGAAATGTCAGCTCACTACATATTTAAGTTTAGCCTTGAGGTAAATGTCAAACTCCATATATACCGAGATCACGTGTTTCAAGAGACGTATATAATTCATGGCTAACTGTAGAGGGTGCTGTCTTCTTCCCTCACCATCATGAGACACAGACGCAAGATGACATAACTCAACAGCTGGTATGTTACTTGACTACGAAGAAGCCGAACTGAGAGACAGACGCCATTTGCCATGTGAGATCCCGGAGAGAAAGAAGAATACATGTTGCTTTTGCCATGTGAGATTTCAGAGTATGAACTATGGACAATTTCTCTTTCACCTATTTTTATTCACCTGTTTTTCTGTAATAACCTTTCTTTGATGGAAGAATCCAAATAAACCACTATATTTTTATCTGGTAACTAGTCCTGAGTATTTTACAGGATAAGCATTATTTTACATTGGAGAGCCAGCCAGATCTGAATTTTTGTACTTTTTTGCGGATTTCCCTCAACTTGCCCACACGGGGGATTGGACTTTGCTAACGTCAAATCATATGTGCAAGTTATCGGGAATTCCACTACTTACAAGAATCACACAGAACCTAGAAGTAAGAAGTGCCAGATAGATTGAGAAGTACTACAAGTGCCAAAGTGCCAGACGTGCTGAAACCAAGACAAGAGCCCAGCGTTGTCTATCAAAGGAACAAGCTGAGAAATTTCAAGGTAAGAGAAATGGATGTCATTAATTGTCTTGCTAAGCAGAGTAAATTGAAATTTAAGTCTGTAGACAATTCTAATTCAGAAGTTTTATGGTTGAGTTTATATGCCGAGTGTGAATCAGAGGTTAGATTCTAAGTTTTTCAATAGAGAAAGAGAGAGATTAAAAAATATTCTACAGATGGTAGATATATTTCATAGATCTGTGTCAGAGAAATCCAAAGATGATTGTTGTGATGTTCTCGAGATTGGCTGTAAAGTTAGGGAGATTGACTGTAATCAAGTGTCTGTAGCAGCCATTGAAGGTGACCTTGCAGACGTGGAACAAGATGGAGAAGTAGGAGGAGACTTCAGAACTGACGTAGAGGACGTACAAGGGAAAGACGTACCACTAAAAATAGACGACTCACAGGCCCAAATCCGAAGGAAAAGTTTGCTTAAGATATGCGAAATAATACCTGCTTATGACAACAAAATCCATGTTTGTAGAAACTCTGAGGTTTTTGAAAGTTGTTCTGATAAATTTGATTTATCTAACGAGGAGAAGAATCAGTTGTTCAAAATGTGGATCCCTGTAAATTTTGCTAGGAGATTGTCTTTAAAGTTATCTGGTGAGACACATGAGAATTTAACTGATAAAGACAGATTAAAAATTCTCATTTTTTGTTCATCAAATGAAAATCATCCAGATATTGATATTCTTCAAAAATTAAGGATTGGTCGGAAGGAATGTATTTTTACGTTTATGTCCATATATGAACGTTTGTACAAAATCCTGAATGAGAATGTCAAAACACCGTCCCTCATAAGGAGTTTTGTAAGCAAATTTTGGTTTTTAAATCCTGCATCTCGTGTTATTGCGTCACAAAAAGATTCTTTGTTTGAATGTGCGCAATCCCTTGATTTTGCCAGAAAACACGAGAATCGTGAGAGGAAAGTAAATTGTGCTAATTTTGTGAAGACAGGCAGAGTAAAATCTTATCAGAAGCCTGTATTAGCAAAGCCTTCTAAAATGAGTTTTCCCCAAAATCAAATCTACGAAGAAAGAAAAAGAAAATCACATGTTTGTTATAAGCCCTATGGAATGATGCAAAGGAACACCGAAAAGACACAAATGGAATTAAGAAAAATGATGAGTTCTGATTTTCTTTCTGTAACAAAGATGGCCGAATTTAACAGACAGAAACAGGTGGTGAGTGACATCATGGCCTGTAAACTGAATACTCTGCTCCAAGAATCTATCAGCTTTAAAATGGCAAGAACCTTTCAGGATATTTTTTGCAGAGAAATAAGTATGGGTGTAGGAATTGGCTAGGAAAAAAGTAATATATATATTGTGTAACAGTGTTATACAATTAGTGAGTTATATGTAATTATTTTATAGAGTATAATCCTGTAGTTTTATGGTTTGTGGATATATACATAGTCATACAGTATATATAGAGTGTTTGTAGAAGTAGAAATAGTAGAACTGTATTTTTTAATGAAAATTAAAATCTACATCAGTAATAATATTTAGAATATGAATATGATATTAACCTTATTTTTTATGTTTCCTTAGAATTTTCATTTCAAAGCAGGACTTAATCGGGAAAAATTCTCTTACAAGGATTTATGCCTTTATTTACACAGGATGTTGCAATAATTGCATGATTTTATATCTAACCCTTAAAAGGAAATAACTAATTGCTTTTTAAAATGTTCTGGGTGTGTGCTTTACTGCATGGCTTGAATGACAACCACAGCAGGTGGAATTTGAACCTTGTTCTAATAATACAAGTATACCAGTATACTATGTCCCTGTTCCTTAGGGAAAGAATTTTTAAGGGGGTCTCAACTTTTGCAAACCAATGGAATTTTTTTCTAGGCCTAAATGTCAAGTATAGCTATACATATACATATATTTATGTCATGTGGGGAATATTCAAAGAAATATTAAGAGACTAAATTTAAATAGTTTACAATGCATTGATAATTAGGATAATTTGGGTTAAAATACGTGTATTCATCACACCTTCGTATGTGAGGTATTTGGTTTAAAGTTAATATGTGACACAGTCTGAGTGACAGTGACTGAGTGTATGAGCAGCTGCTGAGCGAGTAATGTGATATGTTTGTGAGGCCTCAGGATCCTGAATGCATGAGAGAAAGAAAAAAAAAAACCCCAAAAGCTTTTATCTTTAGGAAATTATTAGAATATTAAGATACATAATGAAATATTATCTATACAACATATATTTCTATATTTCTATAGTAATTATTATTTCTTGATTTAGTTAATAGTGGATAAGTGCAAAGTGCAATCGCACATCAAAATGGTTTATGCAAATTAATTTTTCCAAAGGATAATTTTATGATATTCAAATTAATTTTGATGGTTACACATCTTCAGACAAATAATGGTATAAGCAAGTATAAATTCACATAATTTATACATTAATTATTTTTAATTTTGGTTTTGATAAATGAATTATTTCATAGAACAATATTTTTTGGTATTAAGGGGGAAAATATGTTTTTGATCCTGACTACATCATCACATTTGATTAATACCTCTTCTTCACACATTTTAATAGGAAAAAATATTAATAAGGTACAATGGTATAAGTATTGGGTATAATAACAAGTATTATAAAGAGTCATTTCTTTACACTAAGAGGAATTACATGCAAAGTTGCATAATTTGAATATTTTGATAACACAAGTTTATGACAATTATGAAATAATCCAGATCATGGAAATATTAAGGGTATATGTTACTGAAGACATAACTACACTACATCAACATAAAGGCCTTATTCTTATTTTTATTTTTATTCTTATTTTTCATTATTTTTAATTCTTTCACCAATATTTAGTAAAGTAATATCTATTGAGAATATTGCTTCATTAAATATAGCAATTATATGGTTCTATTACTAAGGAAAATGTTTCACTTCTGAGTTATATGCAACAATTCTTTTATTCATTCATTCACTCATATATTCTTATTTTGGTTCATGGCTATACATTCCTACATATTATTAGTATAATAAATATATTCCTTATTAATAAAGATGAAAACACTGGTTACATAAAACACAGTGACACCTATGGGTTGAAAAAGGTAATTACACCCATGACATAAAAATGTTCTATCACATGAAAAAATGGATAATAATGTATTATCACTTATTATTGGTTTATTATTTCAAATATTGAAATCCATATACAGTACAAATTCTGATAATAATTATATGGATATTACTGATTGCTATGGTACGCTGTGATATTATAGGATAGGGAAATTACCAGATTTGGTATAGAATAGAGAATGAAGACTTCAAGCAAGATACTGAAATTACGTTAATAAAGACTTTTCATATTAAAATTGATTCTTATCAGTTGCAAGAAGAAGAATGTCGCTATCCAGAAGTCCCAGAAGGTAACAAAGCTATGACTTCTCAGTAAGACTGTGTTAATTACAAGTGCGGTATCCACCACTGACAGTCACAATTAAAGTGTCTAACCTGACAACCAGAGGACGATGATCCTATGATGCTGATGTGAACTGTGTTATCACGTTCTTATCAAGTTCCAGAGGTTTTCAATCACCTGTAAAGCTTCGATGTAAGGCTGGTGAACAATAAGGTAATTGTCGGGAGGCTACAACCCTGACATATGTCCTGTGCATTAGGACAAGGACTGGTTATGGTGCTATGTTTAGCAAGGAAGAGTCATTTTAACCCTTGCTTTGCTGACCAAAGACGTCACACCTGTTCAAAGACCAGTGCCGATGGAGGATTCCAGAATATCCAAGGCGAGCCAATGTAAGCCCAGGTTTTTAAAGGTGACACTGCACAGATATTAAAGCTGCATTTCATCTATAGACTTTGTTTCTTATCAACATTTGAATTTATGAACTTTGATTTGATACACAACACAATTTCTACAACATCTATATGCTAGAGAAAAACTGTGGTTTTAAAAGAACCAAGAAGAAGACAGAAGACATCAAAATGAAGACCAGATGACACCAGATGATGATGACTGGACCTGAGATGCTTCAATTTAGACTTAGGGAAGTATAATTATACATATTTTATATGAATATTGTTCACGGCTTACCATAACATGAATTCACATCAATTATGTCATTGAGTACTTATAACGGTAATCTGATATTATTATTATTATTATTATTATTATTATTATTATTATTATTGATATTAAATTATTTTGTCAAAGAAGAAGGAAAGAAGAAAAAGATCTTGTTATATTTGAGGGTTCCAATTAATGTCTGTCTCCCTCAAAAGGGGGAATTGTTAAATATTAATAATCCGTTAATTTCTTATAAGACTCAGTTCTGTAGATTGCTTTAGCTTACATGACATAGGCTATTTTTAAGCTTGGCTCATGGTAGAAATGTCAGCTCACTACATATTTAAGTTTAGCCTTGAGGTAAATGTCAAACTCCATATATACCGAGATCACGTGTTTCAAGAGACGTATATAATTCATGGCTAACTGTAGAGGGTGCTGTCTTCTTCCCTCACCATCATGAGACACAGACGCAAGATGACATAACTCAACAGCTGGTATGTTACTTGACTGCTTCTGGACAGTCTGCGCAACGTGGTTCCTCACAAAGGCCTAGGCAGGGGACACTTTGTGAGGATGATGAGGAGGAGTCAATGGAGGAGGAAGACATCTGTCCAGAGGAGGGAGGTACACAATGCTCTAGTAGTCAGTATGTAGAGCGAGGGTGGGGTGATGCAGAGCAGGCAGAGATGATGCCTCAAGCAGGGGACAGCGTTTCTTGGCCAGTTGGCAATCTGCAGCACATGGTTGATTTCATGCTGCAGTGCCTGAGAAATGACCGCCGCATTGCTCACATTCTCAACACGGCTGATTATTGGGTGTACACCCTCCTAGATCCTCGCTACCGGGACAACTTACAAAGCCTCATAACACCGTTGAACCGGGAGCGTAAAATGCGGGAGTACCAAGACACACTGGTGCAGTCCATCATGTTCTCCATTCCACCCGACAGCAGTGCTGCTAGTGCTTTACAAAGCAGCTCAGTGCGTCGAGGCAGTGGAGGAAGCTCTGCACAAAGAGGGAGCAGAAGCAGCGCCTCAGCACATGGCAAAACCAGTATGGCCCAAATGTGGCAAAGTTTTGTGTCCCCGCCACAAATGTCTACACCATCACAGACGGCTCCAGTCGGCAACGTTTCCGTCAGATGGTGACAGACTACATGTCTTGCCCTCTCAGTGTTCTCCCACACGGCTCTTCCCCCTTCAAGTTTTGGGTCTCTAAGCTGGATACATGGCCAGAACTTAGCCAGTATGCATTGCATTGGAGGTGCTGGCTTGCCCTGCTGCTAGTGTATTATCGGAATGCATCTTTAGTGCCGCAGGTGGTGTACTAACAGACCGTCGCATGCGACTATCCTCTGATAACGTTGACCGGCTTTCTTTTCTGAAAATGAACAAGGCCTGGATCTCGCAGGAATTTGCCAGTCCTCTTCCAGATTAAATAACTGGTTGGCAACTGTATCCAGATCTCCTGTTGTGTTCATGTTTCTACCATCTGAACTGTAATCCCTGGGCTCCAACACCGCCAGTTGCTGCTCAGAAGTGCCGTCTGCACAGTCAACACTTGCTCCTGTGTTATTGGGGTTCAGTAACATCCGCTGATCCCCTGCTGTGTGTCCGGCAAATTCTCCTGCTCCGACCACACTCACACTACTACAGATATTAGACTTGCTCCAATTTGGCCTCTGGCTACAAGTTAATAAAGTTCACCAAACACTCCACTTTACAGTTGTGTAGGCCACATTAACTCATATTAAAGTCTAGTCCACACTTTATAAAATTAGTGTTTCTTATACCTGTTAGCAGCTGTTCAGGAATAAGTACACTAAGCCCTTAGTACTTTTCTGCCTATCTTTATCAGTCTACCAAGATGAAGAAGGCAGGGAGTAAGGCACGTGGTCGTGGGCATGGAGTTTCTGCAGGGAGAGGACGTGGGGATTCTGTGCCTGCTGCGGGCACCAGTGACTCAGCATCCCCCAGTTTTACCTGTGAACAGTCCTTTATGCGCAGCTTTGTAGGAGGTCGCCGTACCCCTCTGCTGCGGGACAAACAAATTGAAGCCATTGTCGGATGGATGGCAGCTAACGCATCCACTTCAATTAGTTCCAGATCCTCTCAGGTCCAGAGCACTGAAGAGCACCCATCTGTCTCTTCACCACCTGCCAAATTGCCCAGGCGGTCAGAGAGCCCTGGAGAGGAACCATCTCTACTTCTGTTCTCTTAATCTGTTGGCTTGGAAAGAGGGGGCCATCCAAGCAGCATTCGAGAATTTGAAGAAGAGGTAGTATGCAGTGATGCGCAACAGCTTTGTCTCTCTGAATCTGAAGAGGCGGGTGGGCCAGTGCCAATGGTCAGCACACCTCAGTATGCATCTGATGATGAGACTCAGGTGCCACTTTCTGGTGCGTACTGTGCTGTCGAGACTACCCAGGAGAAGCAGTCATTTGAAGAGGGTAGTGTAGATGATGAGGTCCTTGACCCATCATGGCATGAGGTACAGGAAGGTGGTGGAAGCAGCTCTGAGGAAGAGATTCCCAGAACGGCCAAAAAAGGAGGGAGAGGGAGGGGGCAGACTCGGTTGCCTGTAGCCTCCACTTCGGCACCCATTAGGAGCATGCCTCTTCCAAAACCCAAAACAGGCGCTCCCAAGACTTGCAGTGGCTGGTCCTTTTTTGACACAGTTGCAGTTGACATTTGCTTTGGGAAAAGTGTCAGCAACCTCAACACAACACAAATATGTGGAAACATGTGCGGACCAAGCACGTGGTGGAGTTACAAAGACACAGTGAAGACCTAGGCCAACCTACAGCGCCACCTACTACCTCTTCAGCTCGTGTTATAGCCTCTTCCTCCAGCTCACACACAGCTGGTTCGGCTTCCTCACAGGATCGCCATGGAAGAACCTCTGGCACTGTTGTACAGAGACACAGTGTCATTCCACCCACAGCACCATGTTCCCTGTCATCCTCACACTCCCAGGCCAGTCTACAGCCATCGGTAGCACAGGCATGGGAGAAAAGGCGCCCATACTCGGCAAACCACCCCCGAACACAGGCTCTGCATGCTGGCATTGCAAAACTACTGTCCCTTGAAATGCTCTCATTCAGGCTGGTGGAGACTGACACCTTCCATAACTTCATGGCATTGGCAGTCTCACAATACAACGTGCCCAGCCGCTTTTATTTCAGTAGGCAAGACGTCCCTGCCCTGCAAAAGCATGTGGAGGGAAAAATTAAACATGCTCTACTAAACGCCGTCAGTAGCAAGGTCCACCTGACCACCGATGCGTGGACCAGTAACCATGGACAGGGACGATATCTTTCCCTTACTGCCCATTGGGTAAATGTTGTGGAGTCGGGTACAGATCTTGAGAGTGGCGTTGTACGTGTTCTGCCAACTCCAAGGATTGCAGGAATCCAGTCTGTACACATTGACTTCTCCTCATACTCCAGTTCCTCTGAATCAGCGCTGCAGGAGCCGTCACAGTCTACCTCCACATGGACCCGAGAACGCATACCTGTTACGACCGATATGAGCACAGCCGTGGCCAAAGGTCAACAGGCCGTATTGAAATTAATTTCTTTGGGGAATCGAAGCCACACAGCGCAGGAGCTCTGGATTGCCATCAAGCAGGAGAGCGACGTGTGGTTTGTGCCAGCGAATCTCCAGCCAGGCATGGTAGTGTGTGACAATGGCCGAAATCTGGTGGCAGCTCTGGGCCTAGGCAACCTCACTCACATCCCATGTCTGGCACATGTGCTCGACTTGGTCGTGTAGTTTTTTGAGGGACTATCTGGATCTTGATGCACTGCTGCACAAGGTCCGCATAGAGTGCGCTCACTTGCGGCGTTCCAGCATGGCAAGATCGCGCATTGCAGCTCTGCAGCACCGATTCCGCTTTCCGGAACATTGCATCATATGTGACCTATCCACTAGGTGGAATTCAACGTTACATATGTTGGAGAGGTTGTGTGAGCAGCAGGCAGCAGTAATGGAGTACCAGCTGCATCAGGCGCAAACAAGTCGCACTGCGCGCCGTTCACACTTCACCACCACTGAGTGGACCTCTATGAAGGACATCTGCCACGTTTTGCGTGCCTTCGATGATTCCATGCGGATGGCGAGTGCAGATGATGCACTAGTCAGCATGACTATCCCCCTTATCTGCCTGCCTGAAAAAACACTGCAAGCACTAAGGGAGGAGGTTGTGGAAGAGGTGGAGGATGAGGAGTCCCAAATGCCATCTGCTTCTGGACAGTCTGCGCAACGTGGTTCCTCACAAAGGCCTAGGCAAGGGATATTTTGTGAGGAGGATGAGGAGGAGTCAATGGAGGAGGAAGACATCTGTCCAGAGGAGGGAGGTACACAATGCTCTAGTAGTCAGTATGTAGAGCGAGGGTGGGGTGATGCAGAGCAGGCAGAGATAACGCCTCAAGCAGGGGACAGCGTTTCTTGGCCAGTTGGCAGTCTGCAGCACATGGTTGATTTCATGCTGCAGTGCCTGAGAAACGACCGCCTCATCGCCCACATTCTCAACACGGCTGTTTATTGGATGTACACCCTCCTAGATCCTCGCTACCAGGACAACTTACAAAGCCTCATAACACCGTTGAACCGGGAGTGTAAAATGCGGGAGTACCAAGACACACTGGTGCATTCCATCATGTTCTCCATTCCACCCGAGAGCAGTGCTGCTAGTGCTTTACAAAGCAGCTCAGTGCGTCGAGGCAGTGGAGGAAGCTCTGCACAAAGAGGGAGCAGAAGCAGCGCCTCAGCACAAGGCAAAACCAGTATGGCCCAAATGTGGCAAAGTTTTGTGTCCCCGCCACAAATGTCTGCACCATCACAGACGGCTCCAGTCAGCAGGAGGCAACGTTTTCGTCAGATGGTGACAGACTACATGTCTTGCCCTTTCAGTGTTCTCCCACACGGCTCTTCCCCCTTCAAGTTTTGGGTCTCTAAGCTGGATACATGGCCAGAGCTTAGCCAGTATGCATTGGAGGTGCTGGCTTGCCCTGCTGCTAGTGTATTATCGGATCGCGTCTTTAGTGCCGCAGGTGGTGTACTAACAGACCGTCGCATGCGACTATCCTCCGATAACATTGACCGGCTTACTTTTCTGAAAATGAACAAGGCCTGGATCTCGCAGGAATTTGCCAGTCCTCTTCCAGATTAAATAATTGGTTGGCAACAGTATACAGGTCTCCTGTTGTGTTCATGTTTCTACCACCTGAACTGTAATCCCTGGGCTCCAACATCGCCAGTTGCTGCTCAGAAGTGCCATCTGCACAGTCAACACATGCTCCAGTGTTATTGGGGTTCAGTAACGTCAGCTGATCCCCTGCTGTGTGTCCGGCAATTTCTCCTGCTCTGTCCACATTCACACTACTACAGATATTAAACTTGCTCCAATTAGGCCTCTGGCTACACTCTGTTTCTCTTGTAATCTCTGGACTTCAACACCGCTAGTTGCTGCTCAGAAGTGCTGTCTGCACAGTCAACACATGCTCCAGTGTTATTGGGGTTCAGTAACGTCAGCTGATCCCCTGCTGTGTGTCCGGCAATTTCTCCTGCTCTGTCCACATTCACACTTCTACAGATATTAAACTTGCTCCAATTAGGCCTCTGGCTACACTCTGTTTCTACTGTAATCCCTGGGCTCCAACACCGCCAGTTGCTGCTGAGAAGTGTCTTTGGCATGGGTACTCCCTCCTGCCTAGCCTGGTTCCAGCACGCCAGCTGTTTCCGGGTAGTGTCAACGTCACTTTGCCTCCAATACGTTGTCCTGTCGTGTTGCGGTCGGGTTAGCCGACTCTATGGTGACTGCAGTTTAAGGTGCTTCCTATGTGGGCTGCGGGATCTGGCAATGAAGGCTGGTTCCGTAGTGCCAATAGGACAAGTTCCCCCTGTAGGACTGTGGGTTTCGGTAACTCTGGCTGGCTCGCGGCCTTGCAACTTTTTTTTTCATGTGTACCTTCTGCTGCCTATCTGAGTTCCAGTACCATTAGCTGGTTCTTTGGAAGTCAATCTTGAATATGTCCCCCTGGGTTCCAGTAACGTCAGCTGGTTCCAGGCAGAGCCTTTGGCTTAGGTGCCTCCTTCTTGGTATCCGAATTCCACCAACATCTGCTGGTCCTTGATAGTGCTTTCTGGCACAGGTACCTCCTGATTAGTAACCGGGTTCCAGTACCATCATCTGGTCCTCGGTAGTTCCATTGGCTCTTGTACCTTCGGCTACCCATCCAGGTTCCAGTACCGTCAGCTGGTTTGCAGCAGTTCCTCAGCCTTCTTGTACCTTCTGCTACATTTCCAAGTTCAAGCTCTTTGAAATGGTTTTTGGTAATCACTCTGGATCTCCCTGACGACGACCCTAAAGACAACACGGAAGACCACCTCGAAGAAGACGACGACCCCGAAAATGACGACTCTGGAGTCGACGACCCTGAAGACCACCCCGAAGAAGACGATGACCCCGAAAACGACGACCCTGGAGATGACGACCCTGAAGACCACCCCGAAGAAGAAGACAACCCTGGAGACGACGACCCTGAAGACCACCCCGAAGAAGACCAAAAAGATGACCCTAAAGAGGATGATGAAGGAGAAAGTGTGGGAGAAGTAAAAAAGAAGGTGAAAAGCATGGAAGTATTGAAACATAAATATCTGGCAAAATATAAAAAAGCTTAACATAGTCAATATCTTTGTAACTCCGAACGTCTTAAAAAAAAATTAATTCCTGCTATTCCATTTGATTGGGCTAAACCTCTATGCCTTTAATGTCTCCTCCACCTCCCCCAATACATTCTACATTATTCTTAGTTGTTTTCCTTCATGTAGAATTAACCTACAAGGAAAGTAAGGGTTTATTTTCATTCCGATATGTGTCCCATTGATTTGCATTGGTTTCCGGTATCGGAATCGGCGATATCCGATATTTTTGGGGTATCGGTCCGATCCAATCCGATCCAACATTTCCCGATATCGGAAGGTATCGCTCAACACTAGTCTTCAGCCAATCCACAAAATGTCCTAGAATAACATACTTTGACAAAGCGGCCCAAAGATAGTCATGATCAACCCTGTCACAGGCTTTAGCCTGGTCCAGACTAACATGTTTCCCACACCGCAGAGCTTTACATCTCTCAAACATCTCCCGTATCGAGATGACTGCTCCAGAGATGTTCCGCCCTTTTACTGTGCCAAACTGAGAGCCTGCCAACAGACTAATCTACAAAATAGGATCTTTGAAACATACTGATCTTGTAGACAATACGCTACATCTAGACTAAAAAAGTGTGATAGAAACATACATGAGATAAAATTCCAATTTTTATTTCAACATATAAAATGAATAAAGTGCCTCATACCATACAAAAAGATCAAAATTAGCAAATTCAAAAGTTCAAGGGACATAATAGAGACATATATTGTAAGCTATATATCAAAGTTGTGCATAAATATTTTCTGCAATTTTTTGTGAAAATATCTTGAAAAATATAAAGCAAAAAATATCTTTGAAAGCACATCATATAATTATCATCTTTAAATTTTATTCTTATATTTTTCAATAAAATCTTTTTTATCACACAAATATTGCAAAAAACCGCATGGCCTGATTAGTGATAATTCACATAAGATAGATTCAAATTGACATTACAAAGCTGACAAAATAGAATAATGGAAAACTGCATCAGTTTATAAATTGCGTGCGCCACAAAAAATAACATTCTAAAGAGAGTGCCACCAAAATTTATCAGCCTTCTATTTAATTTATATATTCATTGGAGGAGGAAGCATTGACAGCGAAACGCGCGTCGGGGTCTAAGATCTTTAGCGAGCCATTTGGCATTTATGAGACAAGAGCTGGGAATAGGTAATATGCCTTTATAAGACATCTATAGTGTGAATGATATGTCTAGTTGTGAGCCGTGATACAATGTAGCGTTATATGTAATATAATATTTGTAGCTGCAATTATTTGCTCTGGTCTGTATTTCTAATGAGATTTCACAGTGTGCAAGGCACACAGCAATATTGGGAACTGCTTCAGTGTGCTTTTTGCCCCTTTATTTTGTGTAGAATTAATATGCTATAAGGAATTTTTCAATGAATATATAAATTAAATAGAAGGTTGATAAATTTTGGTGGCACTCTCTTTAGAATGTTATTTTTTGTGGCACACGCAATTTATAAACTGATGCAGTTTTCCATTATTCTATTTTGTCAGCTTTGTAATGTCAATTTGAATCTATCTTATGTGAATTATCACTAATCAGGCCATGCGGTGTTTTGCAATATTTGTGTGATAAAAAAGATTTTATTGAGAAATATAAGAATAAAATTTAAAGATGATAATTATATGATGTGCTTTTAAAGATATTTTTTACTTTATATTTTTCAAGATATTTTCACAAAAAATTGCAGAAAATATTTATGCACAACTTTGATATATAGCTTACAATATATGTCTCTATTATGTCCCTTGAACTTTTGTATTCGCTAATTTTGATCTTTTTGTATGGTATGAGGCACTTTATTCATTTTATACAGTGGGGAAAAAAAGTATTTAGTCAGTCAGCAATAGTGCAAGTTCCACCACTTAAAAAGATGAGAGGCGTCTGTAATTTACATCATAGGTAGACCTCAACTATTGGAGACAAACTGAGAAAAAAAAATCCAGAAAATCACATTGTCTGTTTTTTTTTCATTTTATTTGCATATTATGGTGGAAAATAAGTATTTGGTCAGAAACAAGCAATCAAGATTTCTGGCAGACCTGTAACTTCTTCTTTAAGAGTCTCCTCTTTCCACCACTCATTACCTGTAGTAATCGTACCTGTTTAAACTTGTTATCAGTATAAAAAGACACCTGTGCACACCCTCAAACAGTCTGACTCCAAACTCCACTATGGTGAAGACCAAAGAGCTGTCAAAGGACACCAGAAACAAAATTGTAGCCCTGCACCAGGCTGGGAAGACTGAATCTGCAATAGCCAACCAGCTTGGAGTGAAGAAATCAACTGTGGGAGCAATAATTAGAAAATGGAAGACATACAAGACCACTGATAATCTCCCTCGATCTGGTGCTCCACGCAAAATCCCACCCCGTGGGGTCAGAATGATCACAAGAACGGTGAGCAAAAATCCCAGAACCACGCGGGGGGACCTAGTGAATGAACTGCAGAGAGCTGGGACCAATGTAACAAGGTCTACCATAAGTAACACACTACGCCACCATGGACTCAGATCCTGCAGTGCCAGACGTTTCCCACTGCTTAAGCCTGTACATGTCCGGGCCCGTCTGAAGCTTGCTAGAGAGCATTTGGATGATCCAGAGGAGTTTTGGGAGAATGTCCTATGGTCTGATGAAACCAAACTGGAACTGTTTGGTAGAAACACAACTTGTCGTGTTTGGAGGAAAAAGAATACTGAGTTGCATCCATCAAACACCATACCTACTGTAAAGCATGGTGGTGGAAACATCATGCTTTGGGGCTGTTTCTCTGCAAAGGGGCCAGGACGACTGATCCGGGTACATGAAAGAATGAATGGGGCCATGTATCGTGAGATTTTGAGTGCAAACCTCCTTCCATCAGCAAGGGCATTGAAGATGAAACGTGGCTGGGTCTTTCAACATGACAATGATCCAAAGCACACCGCCAGGGCAACGAAGGAGTGGCTTCGTAAGAAGCATTTCAAGGTCCTGGAGTGGCCTAGCCAGTCTCCAGATCTCAAACCTATAGAAAACCTTTGGAGGGAGTTGAAAGTCCGTGTTGCCAAGCGAAAAGCCAAAAACATCACTGCTCTAGAGGAGATCTGCATGGAGGAATGGGCCAACATACCAACAACAGTGTGTGGCAACCTTGTGAAGACTTACAGAAAACGTTTGACCTCTGTCATTGCCAACAAAGGATATATCACAAAGTATTGAGATGAAATTTTGTTTCTGACCAAATACTTATTTTCCACCATAATATGCAAATAAAATGAAAAAAAAACAGACAATGTGATTTTCTGGATTTTTTTTTCTCAGTTTGTCTCCCATAGTTGAGGTCTACCTATGATGTAAATTACAGACGCCTCTCATCTTTTTAAGTGGTGGAACTTGCACTATTGCTGACTGACTAAATACTTTTTTTCCCCACTGTATGTTGAAATAAAAATTGGAATTTTATCTCATGTATGTTTCTATCACACTTTTTTGGTCTAGATGTAGCGTATTGTCTACAAGATCAGTATGTTTCATTGATATTTAAATTGTGGCCAATCCCTTGGTAAGAGAAATGGGTTTGGGTAGTGTGTTTAAAAATAGGATCTTTGCTAGAATCTTCCTGTCCACATTCAATAGGGCAATCGGCCTCCAGTTCTTGTTGTCGCTCGGCTCTTTACCTTTAGATAGCAGAATTAACGAGGACACTTTCATGGATGGAGGCATCAGGTGATTTTCTAGACAATTTATATACACATCCATGAGGTTTGGAGCCAGGAGGTCTCTGAATTTCTTATAAAATTCTGCTGTTATACCATCTGGACCTGGTGCCTTCTTCAGATATACTTTATCAATAGCATCCTTAACTTCCTCCACCGTTAATTCTGCTGTCAAAGGAGAAAAGTCCAGATCATTAGTATCAGGCACTGGAGTTGCCTCCAAGAATTGAGCCATCTTATCTTTATCCAAAACTTTCCTCTGAAGCAAGTCAGTATAGTAAGATCTTACCACCTCCAGGATACCCTCCCGTGAATCCTGCAATACACCCTTGGAGTCAATGAGACCTGTGACCATTTTTTTAGCCACCCTCTCCCTGCAATTCTCAAAGAGATCGGGGCTCCAAAGGACCCATAATCCTGTTCAAGAACCAGGGAGGTATACCTGCTATACTGATACTGCCTTATCTCAGATTTCAGCTGGTTGATCTTCACTTTGTCATCCCCACCCACCGAATACAGTGACTCCAATTCTTTGCGCAGCTTTAGGTACTGGCTGTACTTATTCCTCCCTTTATTAACTGACAGTCTCTTTAAGAGGGATCTGATATCCTCCTTGACGTCCTCCCCCCAGTCGGTCATGTTGTCATAGAAGTCAACCCTGTCTAGATGAAGCTGGATAAGGAAGTGGACACTGTCATGATCCAGGCTGGATCTGACAAGTTAAATGGAGCAATTGAACTTTTTTTTCCTTTGGCTGTGTGCCAAAGTGGTGTGATTGCCCCCTGTGGCCATTAGAATTATTACACGTGGTGTCGTTCATTCTAAGTTGCCCCAGTGGTGGTGAATGGTATTGCACTCTAGTACCTTAGTTTGTGCACGTAATTATAATGCAGGTGTGAGTGCTCTATAAAAGAGTTTCAGGTGTGTTTGGTCACTGTTGGTATAGGTCTTCAGTTAGTCATACACAAGTAATCCTGGGTGAAAGATGGAGCTGAACAAGAGTCCTGGGCAGCCCAGCCAGAGGGGATGAGTGGCAGCTACGGAGTCTGCAAGGAGTGCTGGCATGAATTGGTGGAGTCCAATGATGGGGTCTGCAAGAAGGACTGGCATGGCGTGGTGGAGTCGTAGTTTATGGTGTCAGCAGGAAGTGCTTGCATGGCTTGGTGGAGTGGCGACTATGGTGAGAGTTGCACTCGGCATGCTGGACTTGGTTGCTGAAAGCTGGACTCAAGCATGCTGGACTTTTTGGCAGAAAAGTTGGACTCAAGCATGCTGGACTATTTGGCAGAAGCTGGACTCATCTTCGGGACTCTGTTTACTGGGCAGCTGCAACTGGTTGTGGACTCTGCTCCAAGGCTGCACTATGGTGATGGATCCGGTTATGATGATGGATCCTGTTGGAGGAGAAGATGCACACAGTTGGTGGGCTCTGTTGCTGGGAGCGTAAGCAACAGAGCAAACCTAAGTGGTGTTCCCCCTGTATTGTCACTTTCCCTTGCGTGTGTTTGGTGCAGTGGTGGGATTAGTTTCCGCACCGACCAATTCCCTAGTGAGGGTTTAGGTGAAGGGCGAGTCAGGATTTTAAGGTACGTTGTGCGTCGCCCGATGCGGAACCGGCATAGGGACTGTTGAGGAGTGCAGAGATTCTGGCTCAGGGGAGTGCAGGAGGTCGCCACGTCCCCATTCCCTATTTCAGGGCCCCCATTGCTATTGTTACCCAGGTTTCCCCTTTATTATTTAAATTCGCCTTTCTGGAGGCGGGGTTTCCAGACTTTTGTATATACGTGTAAATATCTAAATTCACCAGTTGGAGGCGGTGCATCCAGTTGCACGTCTTATTATTTAAATTCGCCCCACTGGAGATGCTGTATCCAGTGTCATTTGTGTCATATGGGTTCGCCTTGCGGTATTCGCTCCGTCCAGACACACGTGACCGTGACATTATCACCAACCATTACATTTTTTTTCTGGTGAGCCTTGGCCATGTGGAGACCTGTGAACAATTGCTGCTGGGCCTCACTGAGGTGAGTGAGGAGTTGCATGGTGTTGAAGCAGCTGCGACAGCAATTATCAGGGTCTGGGGCCTTCCCTCTGGCTCAACCAGAAAATCAAAATTGCGGCTCGGGCAATGAAGCCCCCTAGAGTCGCTGCTGGGGAGCGGGACTTGCTCATGCACGCGGAGGTACCCAGGCAGGTGGGAGGAGTTGGTGCACCACAGAGCTGCCTGGTGTTCCCCGAGGTGAAGGGGTAGATCCTCGTGGTGAGCAGACTGGTGTGATAGTCCGCGGGGCTCACGCCAAATCTTCAATACCACCGAAGAAGCCGTCCCCTCCTGGTCGTGTGGAGGAAGGCAACCAGCGAGTGTATATTCCCTCCATATCCCGGTTCCCTTCTCCTCCAGGTGTGAGCAGCAGGTGTGCTGCGGGGGATGGGGGCATATCTCAACCCTCGCCATTAACTAACCCTGGGAGGCGCAGACCTCATGGTGAAAGGGTTGGAGGGTGGTGTCCCTTGGTGAATAGCAGGGGTGTGAGTGTGGTGACACAGGGGGATGCCTCTGTTGTCGATCCATGAGTGAGTTCACCGAAATTTGACAAACGAATGTGTGGCAATAAACATTCAGGTCCGGACCTGTGTGTGAACGAGCATGTATGAGTGGCCACCAAAAAACATCTTGTGGAAGTGTGTTGTGGAGTCTTACCAGCTCATAACAAACATACACATACATAACTCGTTCCCCAGGTCGGCGCTGTGGAGATGTGTGGTGCCTCCAAAACATACATTGCCAATACCAGCGGTGCGTTTGTCATTAACCTGAAGTGTCAGGTAGTGGTGGGGTGAACTCAGGATCTGGGCGTCCCCGCTGTAGGTGTTTCCCTAATGAAGAGTGGTCTTGAGGGTCACGAGGCCCCTCATTAAGGGGGGGTACTGTCATGATCCAGGCTGGATCTGACAAATTAAAGGGAATCTGTCACCCTTTTTTTGGCCATGCAGCTGCCGGCATAGACATCGGGGGCTTATCTACAGCATTCTGTACTGCTGTAGATAAGCCTCCGATGTAACCTGAAAGAGAAGAAAAACACGTTATATTATACTCACGGAGGTGGGCGGTCCGGTCCGATGGGTGTTGCGGTCCGGTCCGGCGCCTCCCTTCTTCTGCGATGACGTCCTCTTCTCCCGTCCTGTAATGGCTCCGGCGCAGGCGCACTGCTCTGCCCTATTGAGGGCAGAGCAGAGTCCTGCAGTGCGCAGGCGTCGGGAGAGGTCTGGCGCCTGCGCACTGCAGAATTCTGCTCTGCCCTCTGCTGGGAGTGTAAGCAACAGAGCAAAGCTAAGTGGTGTTCCCCCTGTATTGTCATTTTCCCTTGTGTGTATTTGGTGCAGTGGTGGGATTAGTTTCCGCACCGACCAATTCCCTAGTGAGGGTTTAGGTGAAGGGCGAGTCAGGGTTTTAAGGTACGCATGCGTCGCCCGGTGCGGAACCGGCATAGGGACTGTTGAGGAGTGCAGGGACTCTGGCTCAGGGGAGTGCAGGAGGTCTCCACGTCCCCATTCCCTATTGCAGGGCCCCCATTGTTATTGTTACCCAGGTTTCCCCTTTATTATTTAAACTCGCCTTACTGGAGGCGGGGTTTCCAGACTTTTGTGTATACGTGTAATATCTAAATTTGCCAGTTGGAGGCAGTGTATCCAGGGTCACGTGTGTCATATGGGTTCGCCTTGCGGTACTCGCTGCATCCAGACTCACGTGACCGTGACAGACACGTCTCTGAACATAGGCATCATCCAGCAGCCTGGAATTGAGCTTCCACAACCCTCTACAAATGTCCGGGCAGTTAAAGGTCCCCAGACAGACTAAGGGACGACCATCTCACTCAGGGCGCCAACAGCCTTAGTAGGACTCAAAAAAACCAAAATCTATCCTATTGCTCTAGTTGGAACATGAATACGTGAATTTTGGCTGTCGACCTCCCTGTGTGAACACATCAGTCAGCCCTTCCTGCATTATGACGTTATGTAGGACCTTACCGTCCTTGGTCACTGTCCTGCCTGAGGAGCTGTCACCTGATGTCAGTATAGCATTAAAGTCTCCCGCCATCACCACTGGAAGAGAAGTGAAGAGGTAAGGCTTGACGTCATTAAACAGCTGGATCCTGTCAGTCACTGTCTGTGACCCATAGATGTTAATAAGCCGGAGTCACCTATCATGGATAGTGACTTCCAGTACCAGACATCTTCCCATGACCACATCCTTCATCCTATACACAGTCACAAAATATATGTTAAACAGGACAGCGACCCCGGAGTAAGGCTCCACAGCGAGTGACCAGAAAGATGGACCGGACCGCCATTCCCTCTCAGCCTCTGTCATAAGCCCCAGAGATGTCAGTCGTGTCTCCTGCAGGAAGATGACATCTGTGTCATCTGTGTCATCTGTCAATATGTCCAGAATCTGTCTCTTCCTCAGCCCTCAATCTACTAAAACTCTTGTACATGCCCTCATCATCTCCCGTCTTGACTACTGCAACACTCTCCTCTGTGGCATCCCTGCTAACTCTCTTGCACCACTCCAGTCTGTCCTCAATTCTGCTGCCCGACTAATCCACCTCTCTCCCCCCTACTCCCCTGTCTCTCCCCTCTGCAAATCCCTCCATTGGCTCCCAATTCCCCAACGAATCCAGTTCAAACTATTAACACTGACCTACAAAGCCATCCACAACCTTTCCCCTCCCTATATCTCTGAACTAATCTCCCAATATCTTCCCTTACGTAATCTTCGATCCTCCCAAGAACGCCTACTCTCCTCCACATTTATTCCTTCCTCACACAACCGCCTCCAAGATTTCTCCCGAATATCCCCTATCCTCTGGAATTCCATGCCTCAACACGTCCGATTATCCACCACCCTCGGATCCTTCAAACGGAATGAAAACCCATCTTTTCAGGAAAGCTTACAGTCTGCAATAACCATTCTGCCGCCTCACCACCGCCTGAGCTGCCGCCTCATCACCACCAGAGCTGCTGCACCCTCGACCTTCTCTCTCTTCCCCACTATCCTGTAGAATGTAAGTCCACAAGGACAGGGTCCTCTCCCCTGTGTACCAGTCTGTCATTGTAAATTTTTTTTACTGTTAACGATATCTATAACTTTGTATGTAACCCCTTCTCATGTACAGCACCATGGAATTAATGGCGCTATATAAATAAATAATAATAATAATCTGTGTCCTGATATGTGAGATGTTCATATACCGTGTGTCTCGTCCTCCTCACCTTAATGCTATTCACATTACTCGAGGACAGTGTTAATGAGAATCCCGCCATCACAGCACAATATAGAAGGAGCAGAGTAACAGCCATCATCATGAGTCAGAGATGTTCTGTCCACCACCGGTGTCCATGTCAGACTCTACCTGAGGGTTTACAGATAAGGGCTTCCGCTTTGGCGGGGGATGGTCCTCTATGTCCCTGTCACACTCAGCATCAACTTTCCTCAACTCTTTCTCATAATCGTCATTATTAGACTCAGATAAAACTCCATACTTGTTGGACACGACCATCACTCCTGCAGAATTCTGAACCTTCTTACTAGCAATCTGACCAGTGTCATATTCTTCCTCAGGTTTACGGGAGGATGTGTTCTTTTTCTTCCTTTTTTTATGATTAACGCTCCAGTCATCAGATACAGACAGTGATGCTGAGGGAGGGCTATCTGAGGCTGCTGGACCTGAGGGATGACCTCCATGTTCCTCTCTGCATCCTGCTTCTCTGGTGCTACATGAGTGGACTACTGGTGGGCATCTGAGCTGGTCAGCATCTCTCCTGACAGTAACTCCTCCTCCCGATGAGTCCCTGCCACCCCATCCTCATCCTCCTGAGCCTCTGCCCCTGCCATCACAGCCTCATCAGGGAAGCCTCTACAGATGTTGTGCCAGGCGTCTGGACAGTCCCTGTGAGGGTGGCCCATCTTACCACAGAGGCTGCACCTGACGTCCCGGCAGTCTGCAGCGACATGGCTGATTGCCTCACACAGACTGCACTTCACTACAGTACAGGCGTTTGCCAGATGACCTTTCCGACCACATTTAAAGCACTTTCTGGGTTGCCCGGGATAATAACATCTTCTCTTCTCCCACCCAATGAAGAAGGAGTTGGGTAAGTGGGCAGTGATGTTATCATATTGTCACAGTTTCACCAAGACCCGCCACCCCATTGTCCAGATACCATCCTCATCTCTGACCTTGGTGAGTCCAGAGACGAGGTCACAGTGTCTCCGGAGCCACACCTCGATGTCCTGTGGAGGAACGGCCTCATTCCGGAAGGTGATATTCACTGTGACAGTGTCTGGCCTGGAGATAGGAACCAACACAAACTTATTCCAGCCCTCAGCATCTCTTAACTTGGGGTAATTGGCCCAGAATCTATCCAGGTCAGACATGAGCTTGAAGCTGACCTCGTAGCCCTGCCTGTCCTGAAGATTAGACACTGCCAGAATCTCATTTGCCACAAACCCCATCTGGCCACAGAGCAGCTCTCTCACCACATACCTGCGTTGTGGCAGATCCTCCTTGGCACCTATGTATTTAAACCGCACCACATTAATACGCTTGAATGTCTGGCCGGTATACCTGGCGCTGGAAGTGAAGGATGGGGCGCCGCGGCTCCAGGCATTCCTGGGGGGCACCTGCCGGGTCACACTGGGCTGACTGACAGGGAGAGGGCCTGCAGCAGGGGGGGCTGTCACACCTTGTGGACTGGATGGCAAAGGGGGATAATCACACATATCATTCACATTATCATAAGCAGCATCATTATCATCAGACAGTGCGACGTCCAATACAGAATGTGAAACCCCTCCAACCCCCGACCCCATGGGCACAGCATCACCAGCCACAGTCTGTGCTTCAGCCTCAGCCTTATCAGCACAAACAGTCTCACAGATACTGTCCTGCTCCTGTGTGGGGCATTCTGGGACCTGTGGTGCCTCTGCTGGAGTCTGAAGTGTATTCTCCTGTTCACACTGAGCTGCCGGCTGCTGCAGCTGTTTTCCCTCCTGGAAGCAGAAGCGGGCAGCCTGTAACACTGGCCGTGTCCGCTGCTGGGGGGTCCCGTCCTGAACATCAGGGGTCCTGGCTAGAGTTGAGCGACTTTTGGTTTTTTAGGGTCGCGTTTCGTTTCGTGAAACCCGACTTTTCCAAAAGTCGGGTCGAGCAAGATCGTCCGATTATAGGGAGAAGTCGGGGTCGTCCCGAAACACGAAACCCAATGTAAGTCAATGGGGAATAAAAGTCGGCAGTGAGAGGAGGACAGGAAACACACCTACAGTGCCCATTTGAATGCCAAAAGCATCAATTCTTCTTACTTAAGCTTGTCAACCTTAATTAACTTCATAATACAAGTTACGCACTGAAAAATGGGGGTTATTTGGCTAAAGTTGTGGGGGGGGAGGGCTGGCTGCAGGTTTTCATGTGCCCTGGGTGAAAGAGCGCCCCTTTAACACATACCACAACTCATCAATGATCATGCTCCGATACGGCAGAGAAATAGCGGTATAGTACAATGAAAAATACTTCACTTTTTACATCTCATGACGAGGCCCATCTATTTCTCCATACAGAATCATTGGTCCCATATAATGTTTGAAACAGTATATGATGAGCTCCACATAATGCTACAGTATATGTTGGTCCCCATGGATGAAGCTCCACTGTCTTATGGGCCCAAATAATGCTCCAAACATAATGGGCCCCATTTCTAATGCTCTAGTGTATAATGGGCCCTGTAAATGCTGCTCCAGTGTCTGATGTCCACCTTTGGAATGTTCCAGTGTATGGTGGGCCCCATCTATCATTCTCAGACGGTGTTAGGCCCAGTATGGATTGCACGTGATTGCACAAAGGTTAGAAAGGGTACCGTATCCCCGGATAACATGTATGGATAGCGTACACATTCAAAATATATGTCTCAGGAGGCAGGCTCAGACGGTGTTAGGCCCAGTATGGATTGCACGTGATTGCACAAAGGTTAGAAAGGGTACCGTATCCCCGGATAACATGTATGGATAGCGTACACATTCAAAATATATGTCTCAGGAGGCAGGCTCAGACGGTGTTAGGCCCAGTATGGATTGCACGTGATTGCACAAAGGTTAGAAAGGGTACCGTATCCCCGGATAACATGTATGGATAGCGTACACATTCAAAATATATGTCTCAGGAGGCAGGCTCAGACGGTGTCAGGCCCAGTATGGATTGCACGTGATTGCACAAAGGTTAGAAAGGGTACCGTATCCCCGGAAAACATGTATGGATAGCGTACACATTCAAAATATATGTCTCAGGAGGCAGGCTCAGACGGTGTCAGGCCCAGTATGGATTGCACGTGATTGCACAAAGGTTAGAAAGGGTACCGTATCCCCGGATAACATGTATGGATAGCGTACACATTCAAAATATATGTCTCAGGAGGCAGGCTCAGACGGTGTCAGGCACAGTATGGATTTGACGGCCCAGATTACACAGCGGAGGAGCAGGGAGAAGTAAAGATTGCAAATGCTGGGGCCCTGCCCAAGCAAGGGGGGCCCACTCGTGGGCGTCGGTACTGGCACTGGGCCCCTCATAGTACAGCGATGTGTATGACGGCGGGTGTGCACCACCACCATCAGAGACACTTGATTGCACTATGAGGGACCCTGTGCCAGTGCCCGCGCCCAAGAGTCGGCCTACCCACCTGTCCAGGGCAACGGCACTCGCACGGTGTCATGCGCTAGGTGGTGACCCCGGCCATGGGGGGGGGGCAGCACAGTTAGGGAGTTTTTCGAAAGTGGCATATGTTGATATTGGACATTCAGCTGATGCAAAAGGCGAAATAGGTCAAGTCCCAGGAAGAGGTGGACCAAAGCAAGCCATTTTTCTGTCACCCTATTTGTCATCAGGGGAAGGTGGGACAAAATCCTTGGAAACCCATGCGTGGTTCATTTTAATGAAGGTTAGATCATCCACATTTTGGGTTGACAGACGGGTCCTTTTTTCTGTCAGGATTGATCCAGCTGCACTGAAGACTCTTTCCGATAGCACACTTGCAGCTGGGCAAGCGAGCTCCTGTAAGGCATATTGTGCCAATTCAGGCCAGGTGTCCAGTTTAGCGGCCCAATAGTCAAAGGGGAATGACCTGTGTGGGAGAACATCGATATGGGAGGAAAAGTAGTTTGTAACCATGGTTGACAACTGCTGTCTCCTGTCACTTTCCATCGATGCAGTATTACCAGTTGTGTGAGCGGTATTTGAAAAATCAGTCCACAACATTGTCATGAAACCCCTGTCTCCAACGCCACTTCTGCTGTGTGCACCACGAACACCTCTGCCAAGCTGCCCCCGGCCCGTACGGCTCGTGTGAGAACCATCACCGCTGCTGTGTGCTGGGAATGCCTCAAGCAACCGATTTACCAGAGTTGCTTGTTTATTAGCCAATATTAGGTCAAGGTTCTCCTGTGGCATGATGTTTTGTAATTTGCCTTTATAGCGTGGATCCAGGATGCTGGCCAACCAGTAGTCGTCATCGTTCATCATTTTGGCAATGCGGGGGTCCCTTTTTAGGATCCGCAAGGCATAATCTGACATGTGGGCCAATGTTCCCGGTGTCAATGATGCACTGCGAGTGCTGGTTGGAGGAGCACTTTCTGGCAAATCCACATCCCTCCAGTCACGCACAAACCCTGTACCAGACCTTGCCACGCCAACATTTTCACTTGCCCCACGAGATGCATCCTCCTCCCCTAAGTAATCATCCCCATCATCATCCTCCTCCTCCTCTTCTTCCTCCACCTCGTCCAGGAGAGGTCCCTGAGCAGACAATGGCTGAATGTCATCAAGGATTCCCTCCTCCTCTTCCTCCTCATCAACATTGGCTGCAGACGCCTGCTCCTTAAGGTGCATCAAAGTTTTCATGAGCAGACGCATAAGTGGGATGCTCATGCTTAGGATGGCGTCGTCTGCGCTTACCAGCCGTGTGCATTCCTCAAAACACTGAAGGACTTTACAGAGGTCTTTCAGCTTCGACCACTGCACACCTGTCAACTCCATGTCTGCTCTCAAAGTGCCTGGCCGTGTATCCTCCCACAAATGCATTATGGCCTGCCTCTGCTCGCACAGCCGCTCCACCATGTGCAGGGTGGAGTTCCACCTTGTTGCAATGTCGATAATGAGGCGGTGGTTGGGAAGGTGGAGCAATCGCTGCAGCTTCTGCATACGAACGGAGTGTACAGGCGACCGGCGGATGTGCGCGCACAGTCTTCGCACCTTCTGGAGCAGGGCTGTTACCTCCGGATAATTTTTGAGGAAGCACTGCACCACCAGGTTCAAGGTGTGAGCCAAGCAAGGTATGTGGCTGAGTTTTGAAAGGGCTATGGCTGCCACAAAATTACGGCCGTTATCACTAACTACCTTGCCTGCCTCAAGATGTACACTGCCCAGCCATGACTCAGTTTGTCGCTTCAAGTACTCGGCCAGCACCTCGGCGGTATGTCTGTCGCCCAAGCACATCATCTGCAACACAGCCTGCTGACGCTTTCCATTAGCTGCTCGATAGGGGGACACATCGTGTGCAACAGTGGCAGCTGCAGATGGAGTGCTCGTACGACTGCGCTCTGTGGACGAGCTTTCGCTTCTGGAGGAGGAGGAGGAGGAGGAGGAGGGTGGAACGCCTACAGCCAACTGTTTCCTATACCGAGGGCTAGGCAGCACTGTCCCACCACCGCTGTCCCCTGTGGACCCTGCATCCACCACATTAACCCAGTGCGCAGTGATGGACACGTAACGGCCCTGGCCATGCCGACTGGACCATGCATCAGTTGTGAGGTGCACCTTTCCGCTCACTGACTGCTTGAGTGCATGGACAATGCGGTCTTTCACATGATGGTGGAGGGCTGGGATGGCTTTGCGAGAGAAGAAGTGGCGACTGGGTAGGTCATAGCGTGGTACTGCATAGGCCATGAGTTCGCGGAAAGCTGTGCTTTCCACCAACCGAAAGGGCATCATCTCAAACGAGATTAGTTTGGCAATGTGGGCGTTCAAACCCAGTGTACGCGGATGAGAGACTGAGTACTTTCTTGACCTACTCATAGTGTCTGGGAGGGTGAGCTGGACTTGAGAGCTGCATATGGTGGAAGTAGCGGTGGACAGGGCGGACTGAGAGAGGGTTGATGATGGTGATGGAGTTGGTGTTCTTTCTGATGGCCTAGAATCAGTCTTTCGTTGATATAACAGTGGGATTCCCTGACTGCTGTGGCCTTGCAACGACACCTCAACATTTGCTGCTGTGCTAACCGGTGGGCTTACAGTGGGGGAAACAATGTAGCGTTGATGACTACCTTCGTTGTGATCAGTTGCACATGTGGCACTTGAGGTTTGGTGTTGTGTCCACGCTTGCAAGTGCATGCTGGTTAAATGTCTAAGCATGCAACTGGTATTCAAATTTTTCAGATTTTTCCCTCGGCTAAAGGTCTTTGCGCACTTCTTACAGATAACCTTGGCCTGATCATGAGGATTTTGTTAAAAAAAGTGCCACACTGCACTCTTCCTACTTTGGCAGACATTTTGTGGCCTAGCACGCTGTGATCTTTTGACCCTCTGGACAAGCTGTCCAGCAACTCTTTTGATGTTTCGAACCTGTCTTTGGAGTGCTCCGGGCCTGCCAGATAACAGCTGTTGCGATGTCGATGTCTGCTGTGGATGCTCCTCATCTGAGCTATTGGAAGCAGCACCCTCTTCCCCCAATGGATGCCAATCTGGGTCAACAACTGGGTCATCCATCACCTCCTCTTCTATGTCATGTGCACCTTCCTCTGTGTCACCGTGTATGGTGGTATAGTGTGCGGGAAAGGGCACCTGAGTCTCATCAGGGTCAGAATCTGGCTCTGTACACTGCGAGGACAATGTAGTGCTCTGAGTGAATGTACCAGCAGAATCATCCATCAGCGGCTGTGCATCAGTGCACTCCATGTCAGATTCATCTTGGCCTGGGTAATTCACCATTTCACTTGATAATCCAGGCATGGTATGTGAAAACAGCTCCATGGAGTAATCAGTAGTATGGCCTGCGTCATCCTTCAATCTTGGTTGGGGTGAAGGACACAAGGAAAGGTGTGGTTCATGAACATGAGCCTCCAATGACGACTCAGTGCTTTTACTTTTTACAACTGAAGAAGAGGAGGCGATAGAGCTGGAGGCTGAGTCAGCAATGTAAGACAAAACTTTTTCCTGATGCTCTGGCTTTAAAAGCGGTTTGCCAACTCCTAGAAAACTAAGCGTTCGAGGCCTTATGTAGCCAGACGATGACGCAGGCTCAACACCTCCTGCATTCGGTCCTATTTTGCTCTTGCCACTACCATCAGATCCACCACCAACACCATCATTACCAGCTGCCAACCCCCGCCCAATACCACGGCCTCTTCCACCAGCCTTCCTCATTTTTGGTAGAAATGTAGACAAAATCTAACAAACTATATAGTATGTAAAACAAGGTGTCTATAGGACAGGGGAGATTTTGAATTTCTGCACACACTTTTGGACACTGGACACTTTTGGATTGTGTGAGGCCCAATGAATATCTGAGCGCTATGTGACAGGCTCGATGGCACAGCTGTGACCTAAGTGACTAGAGGATAAGTGAGAGTTTGAATCTCTGCACACACTTTTGGACACTGGACACTTTTGGATTGTGTGAGGCCCAATGAATATCTGAGCGCTATGTGACAGGCTCGATGGCACAGCTGTGACCTAAGTGACTAGAGGATAAGTGAGAGTTTGAATCTCTGCACACACTTTTGGACACTGGACACTTTTGGATTGTGTGAGGCCCAATGAATATCTGAGCGCTATGTGACAGGCTCGATGGCACAGCTGTGACCTAAGTGACTAGAGGATAAGTGAGAGTTTTAATCTCTGCACACACTTTTGGACACTGGACACTTTTGGATTGTGTGAGGCCCAATGAATATCTGAGCGCTATGTGACAGGCTCGATGGCACAGCTGTGACCTAAGTGACTAGAGGATAAGTGAGAGTTTGAATCTCTGCACACACTTTTGGACACTGGACACTTTTGGATTGTGTGAGGCCCAATGAATATCTGAGCACTATGTGACAGGCTCGATGGCACAGCTGTGACCTAAGTGACTAGAGGATAAGTGAGAGTTTGAATCTCTGCACACACTTTTGGACACTGGACACTTTTGGATTGTGTGAGGCCCAATGAATATCTGAGCGCTATGTGACAGGCTCGATGGCACAGCTGTGACCTAAGTGACTAGAGGATAAGTGAGAGTTTGAATCTCTGCACACACTTTTGGACACTGGACACTTTTGGATTGTGTGAGGCCCAATGAATATCTGAGCGCTATGTGACAGGCTCGATGGCACAGCTGTGACCTAAGTGACTAGAGGATAAGTGAGAGTTTGAATCTCTGCACACACTTTTGGACACTGGACACTTTTGGATTGTGTGAGGCCCAATGAATATCTGAGCGCTATGTGACAGGCTCGATGGTACAGCTGTGACCTAAGTGACTAGAGGATAAGTGAGAGTTTGAATCTCTGCACACACTTTTGGACACTGGACACTTTTGGATTGTGTGAGGCCCAATGAATATCTGAGCGCTATGTGACAGGCTCGATGGCACAGCTGTGACCTAAGTGACTAGAGGATAAGTGAGAGTTTGAATCTCTGCACACACTTTTGGACACTGGACACTTTTGGATTGTGTGAGGCCCAATGAATATCTGAGCGCTATGTGACAGGCTCGATGGCACAGCTGTGACCTAAGTGACTAGAGGATAAGTGAGAGTTTGAATCTCTGCACACACTTTTGGACACTGGACACTTTTGGATTGTGTGAGGCCCAATGAATATCTGAGCGCTATGTGACAGGCTCGATGGCACAGCTGTGACCTAAGTGACTAGAGGATAAGTGAGAGTTTGAATCTCTGCAGACA
This sequence comes from Dendrobates tinctorius, assembly GCF_039654945.1. Lineage (NCBI taxonomy): Eukaryota > Metazoa > Chordata > Amphibia > Anura > Dendrobatidae > Dendrobates > Dendrobates tinctorius. Next base: position 1,919,483 of record NW_027361991.1, on the reverse strand, counting down.
CTTTTGGACACTGGACACTTTTGGATTGTGTGAGGCCCAATGAATATCTGAGCGCTATGTGACAAGCTCGATGGCACAGCTGTGACCAAAGTGACTAGAGGATAAGGGAGATTGGATTGCTTTTAAAAAAGCAGTTTGCGGAGCAGTGGGTAAACAGCAATGCCAGCCTGTCAGGAAGCCTTAGAAGGCAGCCCAACAACCAACACCACTGATACACCACAATATAGCCTCCCCTTGCACTGCACACACAGTGACTGGTGTGTTGTGCAGGCCAAATCGCTAGCAGCAGAAGCAGTTTTTTGGTCTTCTTCCCTGCCTAACGCTCTCCCTACAGAATCAGCAGCAACCTCTCCCTATGCTAAGATCGGCAGAAGTAAGATGGCGGTCGGCGTGCACGCCCTTTTATACCCCCTGTGACGCCCACCAAAGCAAGCCAATCACTTGCATGCCCTTCTGAAAGATGGTGGTGACCCGTGCCTATGTCATCACGTTGCCCACAGTGTCCGTGGATCCTGATTGGCTGAAAAAGAGCGCAAAACAAACTTTTGAAACGCGACTTTGGCGCGTAAGTCGCCGACCTCGTGGCCGACCTCATCCTAGGGTCGGGTTTCGTTTCATGAAACCCGACTTTGCCAAAAGTCGGCGACTTTTGAATTTTTTCGACCCGTTTCGCTCAACTCTAGTCCTGGCCTCTACAGCACAGTCCTGTTTATAGGAGGCGACCCGCTCGCGGTTCCTGTAGGTCTCTGCCAGGGGCCCCATGCTCTCCAGCACAGACTCAGTGTCCTGCACAACACTTGCCAGCTGTACACCCAGTGTGTTCAGTCTCAGGTCATACGCGTCATTACTGGCAGGATTAGTGGTCTTTAGACTATAGATGAAGTCTACCTCCAATTGCAGCGCTTTTTTTTTTTTGCTGCTGTAACTCACCCAGTTTTCAGACAAGTCCCGGTATCTCATCCGCTAGCTGCAGCTCGGGTGCACGCGCCGGCCCCACAGGTTTAGTCTTCACGAGAGGTACAGGGGTTTTGAAGACAGTCTTGTGCGGGTCCACCACGGATGGTTCTGTGGCCCCTTGGCTGGATGCAGGCTCCACAGCAGGTTTATCGCTGCCACCTAACTGTGACCGTGTGCGTCCTGACCGCGCCATACTGCCATGTTGCTGTAGGTTCTCCTGCATTGTCTGCCTTTCCAAAGACGTTCGTCTCTGCCTGGAAGCAGGAGAGCTGATCTGCACAGCTGGGGCCGATCTCACCTGTGCACCAGGCAGCTGCTTACGGACTGGGAAGCTACAAGACTTCACATTCAGCTGGATTCCATCACTCACAGAGACTTTTCCTTCTTGCTTCTTTGCTGGGCTTGGAGCGGGTTTTCCGCCTAAAACTTTGCTAACAGCTTTTTCCTCCTTCACATAACTGCTGCAGCTTCTGCTGCATTCATTGGTCTCACAGTGGCTTTGGGATTAACATTCCCATTGGGAGAAGCCTGGGAGGCCAAGGCCTTGCCTGGAGAGCTTCCACACCCAGGGTGGCCCCTCCTCAGGCTTGCTCCAGATATGAGGAGATCCACAAAACACAACCTCACAGCTAGGAGGCAGTATTATAGTAGTTACTGTATATTCTTATACATAGGGGGCAGTATTATAGTAGTTATATTCTTGTACATAGGGGGCAGAATTATAGTAGTTATATTCTTGTACATAGGGGGCAGTATTATAGTAGTTATATTCTTGTACATAGGGGCAGTATTATAGTAGTTATATACTTGTACATAGGGGGCAGTATTATACTAGTTATATTCTTGTACATAGGGGGCAGTATTATAGTAGTTATATTCTTGTACATAGGGGGCAGTATTATAGTAGTTATATTCTTGTACATAGGGGCAGTATTATAGTAGTTATATTCTTGCACATAGAGGCAGTATTATAGTAGTTATATTCTTGTACATAGGAGCAGTATTATAGTAGTTATTTTCTTGTACATAGGAGCAGTATTATAGTAGTTATATTCTTGTTCATAGAGGCAGTATTATAGTAGTTATATTCTTGTACATAGGGACAGTATTATAGTAGTTATATTCTTGTACATAGGGGGCAGTATTATAGTAGTTATATTCTTGTACATAGGGACATTATTATAGTAGTTATATTCTTGTACATAGGTAGCAGTATTATAGCAGTTATATTCTTGTACATAGGGGGCAGTATTATAGTAGTTACATTCCTGTACATAGAGGCAGTATTATAGCAGTTATATTCTTGTACATAGAGGCAGTATTATAGTAGTTATATTCTTGTACATAGGGACAGTATTATAGTAGTTATATTCTTGTACATAGAGGCAGTATTATAGTAGTTATATTCTTGTTCATAGGGGGCAGTATTATAGTAGTTACATTCTTGTGCATAGGAGCAGTATTATAGTAGTTATATTCTTGTACATAGGTGGCAGTATTATAGTAGTTATATTCTTGTACATAGGGGCAGTATTATAGTAGTTATATTCTTGTACATAGGAGCAGTATTATAGTAGTTATATTCTTGCACATACGGGCAGTATTATAGTAGATATATTCTTGTTCATAGGTAGTTGTATTATAGTAGTTATATTCTTGTTCATAGGTAGCAGTATTATAGTAGTTACATTCTTGTACATAGGGGCAGTATTATAGTAAATATATTTTTGTACATAGGAACAGTATTATAGTAGTTATGTTCTTGTACATAGGAGCAGTATTATAGTAGTTATATTCTTGTTCATAGGGGGCAGTATTATAGTAGTTACATTCTTGTGCATAGGAGCAGTATTATAGTAGTTATATTCTTGTACATAGGTGGCAGTATTATAGTAGTTATATTCTTGTACATAGGGGCAGTATTATAGTAGTTATATTCTTGTACATAGGAGCAGTATTATAGTAGTTATATTCTTGCACATACGGGCAGTATTATAGTAGATATATTCTTGTTCATAGGTAGTTGTATTATAGTAGTTATATTCTTGTTCATAGGTAGCAGTATTATAGTAGTTACATTCTTGTACATAGGGGCAGTATTATAGTAAATATATTTTTGTACATAGGAGCAGTATTATAGTAGTTATGTTCTTGTACATAGGAGCAGTATTATAGTAGTTATATTCTTGTACATAGGGGCAGTATTAATTATAGTAGTAATATTCTTGTACATAGGGGCAGTATTATAGTAGTTATATTCTTGTACATAGGGGGCAGTATTATAGTTGTTATATTCTTGTACATAGGGGGCAGTATTATAGTAGTTATATTTTTGTACATAGGGGGCAGTATTATAGTAGTTATATTCTTGTACATAGGGAGCAGCATTATAGTAGTCATATTCTTGTACATAGGAACAGTATTATAGTAGTTATATACTTGTACATAGGGGGCAGTATTATACTAGTTATATTCTTGTACATAGGGGGCAGTATTATAGTAGTTATATTCTTGTACATAGGGGGCAGTATTATAGTAGTTATATTCTTGTACATAGGGGGCAGTATTATAGTAGTTATATTCTTGCACATAGAGGCAGTATTATAGTAGTTATATTCTTGTACATAGGAGCAGTATTATAGTAGTTATTTTCTTGTACATAGGAGCAGTATTATAGTAGTTATATTCTTGTTCATAGAGGCAGTATTATAGTAGTTATATTCTTGTACATAGGGACAGTATTATAGTAGTTATATTCTTGTACATAGGGGGCAGTATTATAGTAGTTATATTCTTGTACATAGGGACATTATTATAGTAGTTATATTCTTGTACATAGGTAGCAGTATTATAGCAGTTATATTCTTGTACATAGGGGGCAGTATTATAGTAGTTACATTCCTGTACATAGAGGCAGTATTATAGCAGTTATATTCTTGTACATAGAGGCAGTATTATAGTAGTTATATTCTTGTACATAGGGACAGTATTATAGTAGTTATATTCTTGTACATAGAGGCAGTATTATAGTAGTTATATTCTTGTTCATAGGGGGCAGTATTATAGTAGTTACATTCTTGTGCATAGGAGCAGTATTATAGTAGTTATATTCTTGTACATAGGTGGCAGTATTATAGTAGTTATATTCTTGTACATAGGGGCAGTATTATAGTAGTTATATTCTTGTACATAGGAGCAGTATTATAGTAGTTATATTCTTGCACATACGGGCAGTATTATAGTAGATATATTCTTGTTCATAGGTAGTTGTATTATAGTAGTTATATTCTTGTTCATAGGTAGCAGTATTATAGTAGTTACATTCTTGTACATAGGGGCAGTATTATAGTAAATATATTTTTGTACATAGGAGCAGTATTATAGTAGTTATGTTCTTGTACATAGGAGCAGTATTATAGTAGTTATATTCTTGTTCATAGGGGGCAGTATTATAGTAGTTACATTCTTGTGCATAGGAGCAGTATTATAGTAGTTATATTCTTGTACATAGGTGGCAGTATTATAGTAGTTATATTCTTGTACATAGGGGCAGTATTATAGTAGTTATATTCTTGTACATAGAAGCAGTATTATAGTAGTTATATTCTTGCACATACGGGCAGTATTATAGTAGATATATTCTTGTTCATAGGTAGTTGTATTATAGTAGTTATATTCTTGTTCATAGGTAGCAGTATTATAGTAGTTACATTCTTGTACATAGGGGCAGTATTATAGTAAATATATTTTTGTACATAGGAGCAGTATTATAGTAGTTATGTTCTTGTACATAGGAGCAGTATTATAGTAGTTATATTCTTGTACATAGGGGCAGTATTAATTATAGTAGTAATATTCTTGTACATAGGGGCAGTATTATAGTAGTTATATTCTTGTACATAGGGGGCAGTATTATAGTTGTTATATTCTTGTACATAGGGGGCAGTATTATAGTAGTTATATTTTTGTACATAGGGGGCAGTATTATAGTAGTTATATTCTTGTACATAGGGAGCAGCATTATAGTAGTCATATTCTTGTACATAGGAACAGTATTATAGTAGTTATATTCTTGTACATAGAGGCAGTATTATAGTAGTTATATTCTTGTACATAGGGACAGTATTATAGTAGTTATATTCTTGTACATAGGGAGCAGTATTATAGTAGTTATATTCTTGTACATAGGAGGCAGTATTATAATAGTTATATTCTTGTACATAGGGGCAGTAGTATAGTAGTTATATTCTTGTACATAGGGGCAGTATTATAGTAGTTATATTCTTGTATATAGGGGCAGTATTATAGTAGTTATATTCTTGTACATAGGAGCAGTATTATAGTAGTTATATTCTTGTACATAGGGAGCAGCATAATAGTAGTTATATTCTTGTACATAGGAAGAGTATTATAGTGGTTACGTTGTACGCTGCTGTCATGAACATCTGTGATCTCACTATTATGAAGCATACAAGTCTCCTCCTCTGCTGTGTTTGTGGCACCAGATCTGATGGACCTTGTGATGAGTCGACTTGTTGACTCTGATTTTTGCCTGGACCTCTTGACCTCTTGACTTCTGAATGGATGGACGGACTTCATTTTGTATTCTTCCATCTGTCATGGGGCTCACGTGATGCAGCTTGGTAATTTTCTTGGCCAAGAGACCACTATCGATGAGCTGGATGAATCTGTTTCTCTTTTCTTGGGAAATCTTCATGGCTGCTCCTCGATTCTATCCAGCGATCTTTCACTTGGGAATCATCCTATTAACACACTGAGCTCTTAGAGAATGTGAGAACAGGTTGTAATGTAGGAAGGAAAAATATTTTTCCACCGCCAGGAACAACAATCTGCATAACTAATAATATCTATATATATAAAAGTGAATGTATGTATGTTTGTATGTGTGTATCACCAACCAATCACGAAGCATCTTTCATTTCACCAGAACTGTTTAAAAGAAGCTGAGCTGTGATTGGTTGCTATGACCAACAGTTTTCCTTGCAACCAATAACTAAGCAAAGAAGCTGAGCTGTGATTAGTTGGTAAGAGCAATATTTTTCTCACTCCACGACAACACCTCAGAATACACTGCCATGGTGGGAGAAATTATTATTATTATTATGCATTTATATAGCGCCATTTATTCCATGGCGCTTTACATGTGAAAAAGGGAAATATAGACAAGTATAATAAACATGTGTAAGACAAGGGACACACAAGTACATAAGGAGAGGGGACCCTGCCCGCGAGGGCTCACAGTCTACAGGGATGGGTGAGGATACAGTAGGAGAGGGTAGAGCAGGTCGGGGAGGGGGTTCAGTAGACCGAGGATCATTGCAGGCTGTAGGCTTGTCGGAACAGGTGGGTCTTCAGGTTCTTCTTGAAGGTTTCCGTTGATGGTGAGAATCTGATGTGTTGCGCAGAGAGTTCCAGAGTATGGGGGAAGCACGGGAGAAGTCTTGTATGCGGTTGTGGGAAGGAGAGATAAGGGGAGAGTAGAGAAGGAGATCTTGAGATGATCGAAGGTTGCGTGTGGGTAGGTACCTGGAGACCATGTCACAGATGTATGGAGGAGACGGGTTGTGTATGGTTTTGTATGTCATGGTTAGGGTTTTGAATTGGAGCCTCTGGGCAATAGGAAGCCAGTGAAGGGCCTGGCATAGGGGGGAGGGTGGGGAATAGCGGGGAGACAGGTGGATTAGTCGGGCAGCAGAGTATAAGATGGACTGGATTGGTGCCAGAATGCTAGAGGGGAGGCCAGAGAGTAGGAGTTTGCAGTAGTCGAGACGGAAGATGATAAGAGCATGCACTAGTGTTTTTGTGGTTTCGTGGTTGAGGAATGAGCGGATCCGGGAAATATTTTTGAGTTTGAGGCGGCAGGAGGAGGCGAGGGCTTGGATATGTGGTTTGAAAGAGAGCGCAGAGTCGAGGATCACCCCAAGGCACCGAGCATGCGGGACTGGAGAAAGCGAGCAGCCATTGACATTGATGGATAGGTCCGTGGAGGGGTAGAGTGAGATGGGAGAAAGATGATGATTTCTGTTTTGTCCATGTTCAGCTTGAGAAAGCGAGCAGAGAAGAAGGCTGAGATAGCAGACAGACATTGTGGGATTTTGGTCAGTAAGGAGGTGAGGTCGGGTACAGATAGGTAGATCTGCGTGTCATCCGCGTAGAGGTGATACTGCGAACCGTGGGATTTTATGAGCTGTCCCAAGCCAAAGGTGTAGATGGAGAATAGTAGGGGTCCTAGGACTGAACCTTGAGGAACACCAACAGACAGGGGGCGAGGTGAGGAGGTGGTGTGTGAGAGGGAGACAATAAATGTTCGGTCTGTTAAGTATGATGAGATCCAGGATAGGGCCAAGTCTGTGATGCCAAGAGATGAGAGAATCTGTAGCAGGAGGGAATGGTCCACGGTGTCGAAGGCAGAGTACAGGTCCAGGAGAAGGAGGACAGAGTAGTGTCGCTTGATCTTGATGGTTAGTAAGTTGTTAGTGACTTTAGTCACTAGAAGAGTTGTCTCACTAAGACAACCTTTTAAGAAAAATAAGCTGATCCTGGCCACGGTGTAGACCGTGTTATCATTTAGTTGACGAAAAACCTCATTGGTATAGGCTATCTTGTCCATAACTACGATCGCTCCCCCTTTGTCTGCGGGTTTAATAATAATACAATCGTCTTGGCGAAGGGATTGGAGGTCCTGAAAATCTGTAGGTGCTTTTGTTACGCAAACCTAGTTCAGTGATAGTAATTTGAGGTGAGTCAGTGGGGCATCAGATGGAAACCAGGGGAAGAGTCTTGAGGAGATCATTTGCATATTCCCAGTGCCTTCTGGGATAAGTGAAGAGTCTCCGCGAGCTCAACGATCACTGGGTTTTGGCCGTTGCAGCTGAAAAGAGGAAATCGGAGAAACCAGGGGAAGAGTCTTGAGGAGATCATTTGCATATTCCCAGTGCCTTCTGGGATAAGTGAAGAGTCTCCGCGAGCTCAACGATCACTGGGTTTTGGCCGTTGCAGCTGAAAAGAGGAAATAGGAGAAACCAGGGGAAGAGTCTTGAGGAGATCATTTGCATATTCCCAGTGCCTTCTGGGATAAGTGAAGAGTCTCCGCGAGCTCAACGATCACTGGGTTTTGGCCGTTGCAGCTGAAAAGAGGAAATCGGAGAACCCAGGGGAAGAGTCTTGAGGAGATCATTTGCATATTCCCAGTGCCTTCTGGGATAAGTAAAGAGTCTCCGCGAGCTCAACGATCACTGGGTTTTGGCCGTTGCAGCTGAAAAGAGGAAATCGGAGAAACCGCGCGCCTGTCGGCGCGTGAATTTTGGCTCATCTTTCATCTTTTTAAGAAATCTCAAGATGGAAGAGGCCAGGAGCCATTTGGTGAGCTGCATTTCTTGCTACATGTTCACAGATTTACCAGTGGAAAAGCCAAACTTCACATGCCACAAATGCAAGCTTGTGACCCTGTTGGAGGAAAAGTTGCAAAATCTCGAAGAGAGGTTAGCTACGTTGAAGATCATTAAGGAAGGTGAAGAGTTCTTGGACAGAGCAGAATTATCTCTTCATGTTACAGAAAGAGAAGAAATTTGAAGTGCACCTGAAGAAACAGAGGATTGGAGACATGTGACCCAGAGAAGCAGGAGGATCAGGAGGCAGTCAGCACCCATACTGCTCAGAAACCAGTACCAGGCTCTCACGCAGGAAAATGATGAAGAAATACATCAGGATAAGACTTTGCCAACAAACAGCAACCTTGTACGCCTTCAGAGTCCTCCTGGATGGAGAAAGAAAAATGTTGTGAAGAAGAAACGGAGAGTGGTGGTCATGGGGGATTCCCTGTTGAGAGGAACAGAGGCCGCTATCTGCAGACCGGATATAACTTCAAGAGAAATGTGCTGTCTTCCAGGTGCAAAAATTAAAGATGTGTCTGACAGGATATCAGGACTCTTCAGACCTACAGATGACTACCCATTCCTGCTACTACATGTGGGGACAAATGACACCGCAAGAAACGACCTGGAAACCATCTGCAGAGACTTTGAAGACTTAGGCAAGAAAGTGAAAGAACTGGGAGCGCAGGTGGTCTTCTCTTCCATCCTCCCAGTGGATGGCCATGGAACAAGGAGGTGGAATAAGATTCTGCAGGTGAACAACTGGCTACGTCGATGGTGCCGTCAGCAACGATTTGGATTTCTGGATCACGGAGTGAACTACTTATACGATGGACTACTTGCTAGAGATGGGGTGCACCTTACGAAGACTGGAAAGCAGGTATTTGGAAGTCGCCTTGCTACACTTGTAAGGAGAGCTTTAAACTAGAACAACATGGGAAGGGAAGCAAAAGACCAGAAAAAGCCATACACCTGACAAATGCTACTGAGAACTCTGCTATTAGAAGTGGAAAGGAAGAACAAAGACAAAAGAATCTAATTAAAAAAAATATTGGAGAAAGAGAAACCAATCACAAACTAAAATGTTTCTATACTAATGCACAAAGCATGGGCAACAAACAAGGAGAATTGGAACTACTAACACAGGAAAAGAAATATGATGTCATTGGAATCACTGAAACTTGGTGGGACAATACACATGATTGGAATACAGGACTAGAAGGATACAACTTATTTGCAAGAAACAGACTTGATAAACGAGGAGGGGGTGTCGCATTGTATGTTAGAAATGCGTATATCTGCACAGAGATTGAAGCTTCAGAGACTGGGAGTTCTGTGGAAACTGTTTGGGTAAGAATACAAGGACAGAACAATGGAAAGGACACCATTGTAGGCATTTACTACAGGCCGCCTGTGCAAGCTGAAGATATGGATGAACTCTTTGTGCATCAAATGGCCAAGTTCTCCAAAAAATATGACATAGTTGTCATGGGAGATTTCAACTATCCAGACATTTGTTGGGAATCTCTCTCAGGCAAAACTAACAGGTCAAGGAAATTCTTATCCTCTCTTGCTGACAACTTTATCTTCCAAAAGGTAAAGGAGAAAACAAGGGGAACTGCTACCTTGGATCTAATCCTTATAAACAGGGAGGAAATGGTTGAGGAGGTAAAAGTGGCTGGGACCCTAGGAGGTAGCGACCATTCTATTTTAGAATTTTGGATAACTAGAGGCGGAAGACCTGTGAAGACTCAGACGTCAAGGTTAGATTTCAGAAAGGCAGATTTTAAGGGATTCAGAAAGAGAATTGGAGGGATCCAATGGCTGGATATCCTTAAAGACAAAAATGTCCAGGAAGGATGGGAAATCTTGAAAAATGAAATTCTCAAAGCACAGTTGTTAACAATTCCGAAAAGAGGGAAGAATAGGAAGCATTTAAGGAAACCAGTATGGATGAACACAGAACTTAAGCACATGCTAAAAAGGAAGCAAAAAATGTTTATAAAATGGAAAGAAGGAGGCATATCTAAAGAAGAATATAATGCTGTCTGCAGAACCTGCAAGGCACAAATCAGATTATCTAAAGCTGAAAATGAATTGAGGCTTGCAAGAGATGTCAAAAGCAATAATAAAGGATTTTGGGGATATGTCAAAAGTAAAAGAAAAGTCAAAGATGCTATAGGATTTTTACAGGATGAAAATGATGAAATGGTAAGACAGGATGTTGGGAAGGCTGAACTTTTAAATTCCTATTTTGCATCTGTTTTCTCTCAGAAAGGAAATGTAACATCAACTGTTATTCACTGTCCTATTAAGGGAATAGAAGAATCCAGGATATCTATAAACAGAAAGATAGTGAGGAAACACTTAGCTAACCTAAATGTATTCAAGTCTCCAGGTCCAGATGAATTACACCCCAGAGTACTGAAGGAGATAGCAGAAGAAATTTTTGAACCCCTCTCCATAATCTTTGAAAATTCTTGGAGAACAGGAGAAGTGCCAGAAGACTGGAGAAGAGCAAATGTTGTTCCTATCTTCAAAAAGGGGAAGAAGGTGGACCCAGGCAACTATAGGCCGGTGAGTCTGACTTCTATACCAGGAAAGATCTTTGAACAAATTATTAAACAACATGTATGTTAATACCTGGATAAGAATGAAGTGATTAAACAGAGTCAGCATGGGTTTGTAACTAATAAGTCATGTCAGACTAATTTAATTTCCTTCTATGATGGTATTACTGATTGGGTGGATCAAGGAAATGCTGTAGATATAGTATATCTTGACTTCAGCAAAGCATTTGACAAAGTCTCTCATTCAATCCTTATTGAAAAAATGACTAAGTATGGAATGGACAAGGCAACTGTTAGGTGGATTCATAACTGGCTTAGTGATCGGACCCAAAGAGTGGTCGTAAATGGCTGCACATCCAGTTGGAAGAATGTCTCAAGTGGGGTACCATAGGGCTCTGTCCTGGGCCCTGTATTGTTCAACATCTTTATCAACGATTTAGATGAAGGAATTGAGGGTAAACTGATTAAATTTGCTGATGACACAAAGCTAGGAGGGATAGCTAATACTAGAGAAGAGAGAGAGAGGATTCAAAAAGATTTAAATAAACTGGAGAAGTGGGCAGCAACTAACAGAATGGTTTTTAACAGGGAGAAATGCAAAGTACTACATCTGGGCAATAAAAATGAAAAAAGCATATATAGAATGGGAGGAATAGGGCTAAGTGACAGCACATGTGAAAAAGACTTGGGTATACTAATAGATCACAGACTGAATATGAGTCAACAGTGTGATGCAGCAGCAAAAAAGGCAAATGCAATTCTAGGATGTATTAACAGAAGCATACAGTCTAGATCACGTGAAGTAATTATTTCCCTCTACTCCTCTTTGGTCAGACCTCATCTGGAATATTGTGTCCAATTTTGGGCACCACATTTTAAAAAAGACATCAACAAACTGGAGCAAGTTCAGAAAAGAGCGACCAGAATGGTGACCGGTCTGCAAACCCTGTCTTATGAGGAAAGGTTGCAGGATTTGGGAATGTTTAGTTTGCAAAAGAGAAGACTGAGAGGAGACTTAATAGCTGTCTACAAATATCTAAAGGGCTGTCACATTGTAGAAGGATCAACTTTATTCTCATTTGCACAAGGAAAGACTAGAAGCAATGGGATGAAACTGAATGGGAGGAGACACAGATTAGATATTAGAAAAAACTTTTTGACAGTTAGAGTGATCAATGAGTGGAACAGGCTGCCACGAGAAGTGGTGAGTTCTCCTTCAATGGAAGTCTTCAAACAGAGGCTGGACAGACATCTAACTGGGATGATTTAGCGAATCCTGCTTTGAGCAGGGGGTTGGACCAGATGGCCCAGGAGGTCCCTTCCAACTCTACGATTTTATGATTCTATGGTATAATGTCAGGGGTAGATGAAAAATGTATAAATAATAGTGTTGAGCATTCCGATACCGCAAGTATCGGGTATCGGCCGATACTTGCTGTATCGGAATTCCGATACCGACTTCCGATATTTTTTCAATATCGGAATTCGGCATCGGAATCGGAAGTTCAGTTGATTGACGGCCTGACGTCATCATGATGCGCGGTGTGTGCGCATCATGATGCGCCGTCATTTCGGGCCTTCCGGGGGTCTCTGCCGGCCTGCCGGGGGGCTGTGTGGACTGCCCGGGGTCGGTACCGGCCTGCCGGGGGGCTGTGCCGGCCTGCCGGTGGTCTGTGCACCCTGTGGGGGTCTGTACCGGCCTGCCGGGGGGCTGTGCCGGCCTGCCGGTGGTCTGTGCACCCTGTGGGGGTCTGTACCGGCCTGCCGGGGGGCTGTGCCGGCCTGCCGGGGGGCTGTGCTGATGTCCGGGGGTCTGTGCAAGCATCGTCCGATGGGACTACAAGTCCCATCGGGCGATGCCTGCTACCATGACAGTGATTGACACATTAGCCAATGATGGGACAGTAGTAGTCCCATCATCCGGCTAATGTGTTAAATGTTAAAAAAAAAAAAAAAAAAATACTACATACATACTACATGCATGCTACATACATACTACATGCTACATACATACTACATATATACTACATACATACTACATACATGCTACATACATACTACATGCATGCTACATACATACTACATATATACTACATACATACTACATACATACTGCATGCTACATACATACTACATACATACTACATACATACTACATGCATGCTACATACATACTGCATGCTACATACATACCACATACATACTACATATATACTACATGCATGCTACATACATACTACATGCTACATACATACCACATATATACTACATACATACTACATATATACTGCATGCTACATACATACTACATATATACTACATGCATGCTACATACATACTACATGCTACATACATACTACATATATACTACATGCATGCTACATACATACTACATGCTACATACATACTACATATATACTACATGCATGCTACATACATACTACATATATACTACATGCATGCTACATACATACTACATGCTACATGCATGCTACATACATACTACATACATACTACATGCTACATACATACCACATATATACTACATACATACAATACATTCATACAATACATACATAGACATACAGTACATATAACATAGAGTAACATACTTACCAATACTTGTCACATTGTTCCCCGAAGCCATTGTCGTCTACGGAATAAATATTAACATAACAAACCACAAAAATACTCACCCACGATCCGAAGCAGTCCACGAGTGTGTCCCACGACGATCTTGGGTAGAGAACTGCAGCATCAGATGATGCTGCCGTTCTCTACGGGCTGCAGGAATCCAATGACGGAAGGTAGGTATCCTTCCGCACTGTATTCCTCCGCCACTTAAAAAAAAAAAGTCCCTAGTCTCACTTTATGCCATTGCTGTGTGGGAATTTCCCACACAGCAATGGCATAAAGTGAGACTAGGGACTTTTTTTTTTAAGTGGCGGAGGAATACAGTGCGGAAGGATACCTACCTTCCGTCATTGGATTCCTGCAGCCCGTAGAGAACGGCAGCATCATCTGATGCTGCAGTTCTCTACCCAAGATCGTCGTGGGACACACTCGTGGACTGCTTCGGATCGTGGGTGAGTATTTTTGTGGTTTGTTATGTTAATATTTATTCCGTAGACGACAATGGCTTCGGGGAACAATGTGACAAGTATTGGTAAGTATGTTACTCTATGTTATATGTACTGTATGTCTATGTATGTATTGTATGAATGTATTGTATGTATGTAGTATATATGTGGTATGTATGTAGCATGTAGTATGTATGTAGTATGTATGTAGCATGCATGTAGCATGTAGTATGTATGTAGCATGCATGTAGTATATATGTAGTATGTATGTAGCATGCATGTAGTATATATGTAGTATGTATGTAGCATGTAGTATGTATGTAGCATGTAGTATGTATGTAGTATGTATGTAGTATGTATGTGGTATGTATGTGGTATGTAGTATGTATGTAGCATGCATGTAGTATATATGTAGTATGTATGTAGCATGCAGTATATATGTAGTATGTATGTAGTATATATGTGGTATGTATGTAGCATGTAGTATGTATGTAGCATGCATGTAGTATATATGTAGTATGTATGTGGTATGTATGTAGCATGTAGTATGTATGTAGCATGCATGTAGTATATATGTAGTATGTATGTAGCATGCATGTAGTATATATGTAGTATGTATGTAGCATGCAGTATATATGTAGTATGTATGTAGTATATATGTGGTATGTATGTAGCATGTAGTATGTATGTAGCATGCATGTAGTATATATGTAGTATGTATGTGGTATGTATGTAGCATGTAGTATGTATGTAGCATGCATGTAGTATATATGTAGTATGTATGTAGTATGTATGTGGTATGTATGTAGCATGCAGTATGTATGTAGCATGCATGTAGTATATATGTAGTATGTATGTAGCATGCATGTAGTATATATGTAGTATGTATGTAGCATGCAGTATATATGTAGTATGTATGTAGTATATATGTGGTATGTATGTAGCATGCATGTAGTATATATGTAGTATGTATGTAGCATGCAGTATATATGTAGTATGTATGTAGTATATATGTGGTATGTATGTAGCATGTAGTATGTATGTAGCATGCATGTAGTATATATGTAGTATGTATGTGGTATGTATGTAGCATGTAGTATGTATGTAGCATGCATGTAGTATATATGTAGTATGTATGTAGTATGTATGTGGTATGTATGTAGCATGCAGTATGTATGTATCATGCATGTAGTATATATGTAGTATGTATGTAGCATGTATGTAGTATGTAGTATGAATGTAGCATGTATGTAGTATGCATGTTGTATGTATGTAGCATGTAATTTTTTTTTTTTTTTTTTACATTTAACACATTAGCCGGATGATGGGACTACTACTGTCCCATCATTGGCTAATGTGTCAATCACTGTCATGGTAGTAGGCATCGCCCGATGGGACTTGTAGTCCCATCGGACGATGCCTGCACAGACCCCCGGAGCCTGCACAGCCCCCCGGCAGGCCGGCACAGCCCCCCGGAGCCGGCACAGCCCCCCGGCAGGCCGGCACAGCCCCCCGGCAGGCCGGCACAGCCCCCCGGAGCCTGCACAGACCACCGGCAGGCCGGCACAGACCACCGGAGCCTGCACAGACCCCCTGGCAGGCCGGCACAGCCCCCCGAAAGGCCCGTACAGACCCCAGAGAGGCTGTACAAGGGCAGGAAAGGGTTTTTCTTATTCCGATACCGGAAGTCCCATAGACTTGAATGGGACTTCCGGTATCGGAATCGGCGATACCGATACTTTTTTTAAAGATCGGCCGATACCATCCGATACGATACTTTGAAGTATCGGACGGTATCGCTCAACTCTAATAAATAACCTTAGATGCTGATAGAAACGATGTAAGTCCATATCCATGGTGAAGGTGTTGAATTTATAGGAGGGACAATAGGATAAACCTTTTTGTTATATTCTGGGATACTTAGAGTCCGAGACGAAATATTGATGACTAACGGGTTATTACCTGAGAACGTGTCATTCTGGGTAGATCTATGTCCCTTCGATTGCCGCTCTCGGTGGGTCCTCTTCTTTTGGGGCAACGTCTTCTTTGTCCTAAAAAATCTGAAAAATCTAGCATCCCCGGGAACATAAGGTCCAAGCCATTGTCTGCCCCTCAGAAAGGAGCAGAGAGCACATGACAGAAATGAATCACCCCTCCTTCCCATATACCCAACACACATCCTCCATCCCATAGGCACATCTTCCCTCTTAAAGGGATCATTGGTATAGAAGTCAGGGCAAAACCATCTAGTGCTTTGGTTTTGACCCCAGGCCTCTCTTAAAGGGATCCCCGGTATGGAAGTTAGTATGTGGGATATTAGGGGTAGTAGTCCGATGGCTCTGGCTGACAGGATGATGTGGGATATTAGGGGTAGTAGTCCGGTGGCTCTGACGGAATGATGAGGGATATTAGGGGTAGTAGTCCGGTGGCTCTGGCTAACGGGATGATGAGGGATATTAGTGGTAGTAGTCTGTTGGCTCTGGCTGACAGGATGATGTGAGATATTAGGGGTAGTAGTCCAGTGGCTCTGACGGCATGATGTGGGATATTAGGTGTAACAACCCTGCTGGCATCACTGCATGGCCTCCCTTCCCCCGCACACCAACTTACTCACTGCTCCGGGCCATGCTGTGAATTCTGTTTGCTGCCAGTCCTATGCTCTGTGCTCTGTGTCTCTGTTCTCCTCTATGCTTCCTGGCTATGTGTGTAAAGGGGGGCAGCGCCAGAACTCTCTGATTCTTATGCAGTCAGGGTGCACCTGTTCAATCTGTCCATGACCAATTACCTAGAGCCCTTGACTATTTAGATCCGCCACACCCACTGAACATTGCCTGTGCAATGTCTAAAACTTAGTGTTTTGCTGCTGAGGAAGCCAGGCCCTGTTCTGTGTATCTCCTTCTCTGGAGGAATACTCCTCCAGACAGGAATACTTTTGACAGAGTGATCAATGAGTGGAACAAGCTGCCACGTGAAGTGGTGAGTTCTCCTTCGATGGAAGTCTTCAAACAGAGGCTGGACAGACATCTGACTGGGATGATTTAGCGAATCCTGCTTTGAGCAGGGGGTTGGACCAGATGGCCCAGGAGGTCCCTTCCAACTCTACGATTCTATGATTCTATTATTCCTAGCCTTGCTTTGTATTCTTGGTCTGCCCTCCAGGAGGCTGCATATCCTGGTCTCTGTGTCTCCGTCCTAACCTTGTGTTTACTTGTCCTACTGCCCTCCAGGGGGCTGTATTTCCTGTTCCCTGGACCTTGTCTTGTACTGTCTCCTTGTCTGTGGCTTCCTTCCCTGCTGTGTCTTTCCTTGTGTCCTCCCTGAATGTGCTCTGCACATTTGCAAGCTCTGTCTGTGCCCTGCACCCTTGCAGCTCTGTCTGAGCCTCTGCACCCTTGCAACTCTGTCTGAGCCTCTCCACCCTTGCAGCTCTGTCTGAGCCTCTGCACCCTTGCAGCTCTTTCTGAGCCTCTGCACCCTTGCAGCTGTCTGTGCCTCTGCACCCTTGCAGCTCTGTCTGTGCCTCTGCACCCTTGCAGCTCTGTCTGTGCCTCTGCACCCTTGCAGCTCTGTCTGTGCCTCTGTACCCCTCCAGCTCTGACTGCTCTGCTCCCTTGCAGCTCAGCTTACTCTGCTGCTGCAGAACCTCTTGCTGCAGCTTCTTTCCACAGACCTTGTTGTTCAGCTTGCTCTGCTGCTGCAGAACCTCTTGCTGCAGCTTCTCTCCACAGACCTTGTGGTTCAGCTTTTGCTCCGCTCCTGCTGCCGCTGAAGAACCTCTTGCTGCAGCTTCTCTCCACAGACCTTGTGGTTCAGCTTTTGCTCCGCTCTTGCTGCTGCTGCAGAACCTCTTGCTGCAGCCTCTCTCCGCAGACCTTGTGGTTCAGCTTTATTCCACATTCCTGCGGCTCTGCCTATTCCGCACTCCAGCGGCTCTGCCTACTCCGCACTCATGCGGCTCCTCCTACTCCGCACTCCTGCGGCTCCGCCTACTCCGCCCTCCGGCCTGTATCCATACCTACACCTCCTGTGTGAACAAGTCCAAAACCTGTTCCTTCATATTCCACTCCTTCCTGTCTATACCGATACCTGCACCTGCTGTGTGAACAGGCCCCTGCCTGTTCTTTCTCATACCACACCAGCCTGCCCTATGTCTCACGCCGTGCCCGCCTGCCCTGTGTCTCAAGCCGTGCCCACCTACCCTGTGTCTCAAGCCATGCCCCCTGCCCTGTGTCTCAAGCAGTGTCCACCTGCCCTGTGCCTCAAGCCATGCCTGCCTGCCCTGTGTCTCAAGCCGTGCCTGCCTGCCCTGTGTCTCAAGCCGTGCCTGCCCTGTGTCTCAAGCCGTGCCCGCCTGCCCTGTGTCTCAAGCCGTGCCCGCCTGCCCTGTGTCTCAAGCCGTGCCCACCTGCCCCGTGTCTCAAGCCATGCCCACCTGCGTTGCGTCTCAAGCCGTGTCCGCCTGCCTTGTGTCTCAAGCCGTGCCCGCCTGCCCTGTGTCTCAAGCCGTGCCTGCTTGCCCTGTGTCTCAGCCTGCTTGTCACTCGCACCTGTCCAGGTGTCCTGTTCCCGAGTGGGATCAGCAGCCTCAGCCAGACACCACCCTGGAGTGGCACCCGGCAGCTACCTGCTGCACAAGCTTGACCTCGCCATCAGAGGCTCCAGTGAAGACCAAGGTAGCTGTCAAAGTCACGCCCCTCTCAGGGCAGTCTGGTTTGTGGTTCAGTGGGGCCACAACCCCCCAACTCACGCCAATCAGCCAAGGCATGAGCGTGACATTAGGGGTAGTAGTCCGGTGGCTCTAGCTGACAGGATGTGAGATATTAGGGGTAGTAGTTCGGTGGCTCTGGCTGACGGGATGATGTGGGATATTAGGGGTAGTAGTCCGGTGGCTCTGGCTGATGGGAAGATGTGGGATATTAGGGGTAGTAATCTGGTGGCTCTGGCTGACAGGATGATGTGGGATATTAGTGGTAGTTGTGTGGTGTTTGCAGGTACGCAGGATGCAGTGACGAGTCGCGAGACAACCTGGTGCTTTCTAGAATAACTTTTATAAGACTGGGGGAACTTTCCTCAGTCACGACTAAAACACCAAAAAAAAGGGGTAACACGTGTTGCCCTCGCAGGGGCTCTAGACAAGCAAACACCAAAGAGTACCTTTGGTGTGGGGTACTCGGTACCGGGCCGGTGTCGGCAGGATGTGTCACAGCAGCAGTGACCCGGTCCGTGGCCCCAATTAATAGGGGAAGTTTGAATGGTGGGATGTAGTTAATGGAATAGTTCGTGACGCCACCTGTGGTATTCAGCAAGTGAGATGTTAAGCCAACGCTGCATGCAGATGCTCTGGGACTGGTGGTGTGTTGCAGCCAAGATGGTGAAGCTCCCCACAGGTGGAGCTATAGTCACAGGGCAGTGTAGATGTAGGGATAGAGGAGAGGCACAGGCGGTGTAGAAGCTGGTACACCGATGTATTGGCACCGGGTGTGTTAGCGCAGGAATAACTGGAGGACACCAGGGCATGTAGTTCCAAAGCTTTATTCACAGTCTGTAGTACACACAGGTGCCTGACTCTGTGCTGTGTCCTCCGGGTCAGGGACTCAGTCAACCTCCAGGTCAGATGGAATGCTCCTTTACAACACTCCGCCAACATGTGCCTTTCTGAACGTCTCCTCTTATAGCGCCTTTGGTGTGAAGTACTCCTAGTACTGAGTTACACTGGAGTTCCTCCTGACAGATGTTCCCAAGAACCATACTTGTACGGCAAACAGCTGTATCCTGCTCCGGGGACTCCTTACTCCTGAGTCCCGGCTCACTATCCAAGTTGCTGTTGTGCCCCCAAGTCTTCGATGGGAGTAGTGCATTTACAGCCCACTACTCCACCGGTGTCTGCTGCAGGACCATTAGTATTCATACAACCTCGGGGACCGGGCCCTGGCCTTGCACTTAGAACTTCTAGGCAGGGTTCTCTCCTAACCCA
This sequence comes from Dendrobates tinctorius, assembly GCF_039654945.1. Lineage (NCBI taxonomy): Eukaryota > Metazoa > Chordata > Amphibia > Anura > Dendrobatidae > Dendrobates > Dendrobates tinctorius. The sequence continues at coordinate 1,899,508 of NW_027361991.1, read as the reverse complement.
CGTCCCTGTTCCCTTTTACTCCTTCGTTCCATACTAATCTCTTCTTCTTATGGAAGATCAGGTTTCTGTTCAATGTCTTTCTCCTTCTTTCCTTTCCCGTGCCAGCAGACCCAGGTCACTGAGGTCTGCTGCAGCACCTCCTTCCTCCATCCCTCTCTCAGGGATCTTCTCTCCTCACTCTCTCCTACTGACTGACCGACTGACCTGAAATCCTAAACCTTCCCGCTCTTTTATGTATTCTAACTCCACCCGCCTCCCAGCACGTCTCGTGTTCCAAGCAGGGAGCCACCAAAGGTGCTCTGCTACACTCCAAGCAGGGACCCGCAATGTGGCTTTGCTGAACCACTGTGTTGTGTGGGATGCAGGTGTTGGAGCGTGGTCAGGTGCCTCCAACCTACCTGGATGGTGGGGTACCACACCTCAGGAGGAGGTGCAGTACCTCTGTGGCAACTGAATCCTCAGGGGCGCCACATAAGCCTCCTCTCTCGCACTGGTTAGACGCTTTAGCTTCCCGTCGCTCCCACGCTCTCCTGCAGTCTCTGTCCCGGTCTGCTGACTGATCATCTGGGGAATTCCCCGTCTCCTTTATACTGGTCCCTCCCCCAGCCCATCTGTCTGTCAGAATGGTCTGTCCTCAAATTCTGTCCCCCGGGAACAGTTTCCCCCGGAACCCAGATGACGGCTCCTTTGGTTCCGGCCAGGACACTCGATGAGGGCCGTTCCTCCCACAGTTGTCCGATGGTTCTGGCTGACGGGATGATGTGGGATATTAGGGGTAGTAGTCCGGTAGCTCTGGCATATGGGATGATGAGGGATATTATAGTGAATGTGGCTATGCGGAGTGGGCAGGGCTTTACACTCAGCTTTATATATATAGATATAATCAGTATAATTTGTTATAACTAACCGTAGTTAGTTACTATGCCGGGCAGCGCCGGGTTCTTCAGCTAGTGCGAAATAGTTATAAGTTATATTTATGTATGAGACAGCCAAGATGATTGTCTTTAAAATGACGGTAGTCTCACGGTAGAAGCAGTAGTGGATGGTGAGATATGGAGCCTGAAAGACAGAAGTGCAAACCATTGTTACCCTCTTGCTCGCCAGTGTATGTTTCTAGTTAACCCTTTTTGACCAGTTATCTTGTGTTTTCCTGGTCTGTTTAGATGTTGAGGATGTTTCATTAGTTACTCTTCTTTGCTCCTCCGTCTTTGCTTGTTAGGTTTTCTCACTCGTAGCTCTCTCTTTTCTCTGACAGTAGTTTGTTTTTGTCTCTCGCCCGGTGACTACGCTCTTGCTCATTCCAGCAGGTGATATTCGTCTGTCTCTTTATCTCTCCCATTTGATTACAGTCACGCTATCCTCACACCCTATCGCTATACTGACTGTTCCTCCTCTCACCCCGACCATGGCTTCCCAGCTGTAACAATGGAGTGATGTGTAGTCAGCTCTGTCTGTATTTTCCGGGATTTATCAAGCTTTTGGCAGAAAGCTCAGACATTGTTAGTGTCTGGCAGAGGCGGTAAACTGGCGCAGAGAAACTGGACTTTATCCTATGTGTACTTGTGCTCCACCTTCTATGGAGACATATCTGCAGACAGTATTGGTGGCCGCCCATAGGTCTGAACCCCTGGAGCAATCACTGTTTTCACTAGTCTGAGATTTCTGAATCTAGGTAATCAGAAATCCTGTAGACGTCCAACCAGGGCGTTACCTACTATCAATAATAATAATAATAAATTTTATTTTTATAGCGCCGACATATTCCGCTGAACACTTTACATTTCAGAGGGAATTTGTACAGACGACAGACATTACAGCATAACAATAATCACATAGAACATAACAGATACCAAGAGGAATGAGGGCCCTGCTTGCAAGTTTACAGTCTATGAGGAAAAAAGGGGAGACACGAAAGGTGGGTGGTAACAGTTGCCCTGATTGTTTGGACCAGCCATAATATTAAGTGTGTAACAGTACAGACACAGAGGGCTAATAGATGCATAAAGCATGTGGGAACATGATGCGGGGAACCTGGTTATGGTAAACCTTTTGGCTGTACCACACAGGGATAGTTATGTTAATGTGTTGAGGTGGTAAGCCAGTCTGAATAAATGAGTTTTCAGGGCACACTTAAAATTGTAGGGATTGGGGACTACTCGTATTGACCTGGGAAGTGCATTCCAAAGAATTGGCGCAGCACGTGTATAGTCTTGGAGACGGGAGTGGGAGGTTCTGATTATCAAGGATGCTAACCTAAGGTCATCAGCAGAACGGAGGGCACGGGAAGGGTGGTAGACTGGAACAAGGGAGGAGATGTAGGGTGGTGCTGAGCCATGGAGGGCTTTGTGGGTGAGGGCAATAAGTTTATACTGAATTCTGGAGTGGATGGGTAGCCAGTGTAAGGACTGGCACAATCGGTGTAACGATTGGCATCGGTATAACGATTGGCGAGGAATATGATCCTGGCTGCAGCATTCAAGACAAATTGGAGGGGGGAAAGTTTGGTAAGAGGGAGACCGATTAGAAGAGAGTTACAGTAGTCCAGACGAGAATGAATAAGAGAAACAGTAAGAATTTTTGCAGAGGCAAAGGTAAGAAAAGGTCGAATTCTAGAAATGTTTTTGAGATGCAGATAACAAGAGCGAGCCAGTGATTGGATGTGGGGGTGAATGAAAGCTCGGAGTCAAGTATGACCCCAAGACAGCGGGCATGTTGCTGGGGAGTAATAGTGGAACCACACACAGAAATGGCAGTGTCGGGTATAGGTGCATTAGTTGAGGGAGGAAACACAAGGAGTTCAGTCTTTGACAGGTTCAGTTTCAGATATAGTGAGGACATGATGTTAGACACAGCGTTTAGACAATCGCCAGTGTTTTCTAGAAAGGCTGGCGTGATGTCAGGAGAAGAAGCATATAATTGGGTGTCATCAGCATAGAGATGGTACTGGAAACCAAATCTACTGATTGTTTGACCAATAGGGGCAGTGTACAAGGAGAAGAGGAGGGGGCCTAGAACCGATCCTTGAGGAACCCCAACAGTAAGGGGAAGATGAGAGGAGGAGCCAGCAAAAGATACAGTAAAGGAGCGGTCAGAGCGATAGGAGGAAAACCAGGAGAGAACGGTGTCCTTGATGCCGATGGAGCGGAGCATAGTGAGGAGGAGCTGATGATCCACCGTGTCGATTGCTGCAGAGAGATCCAAGAGAATTAGCATGGAGTAGTGACCGTTAGATTTAGCTGTTAGTAGATCATTAGAGACTTTAGTGAGGGCAGTTTCAGTAGAGTGTAGAGAGCGGAAACCGGATTGGAGAGGGTCGAGAAGAGAGTTATCAGAGAGATAGTGGATCAGACGGGAGTGGACCAGGTGTTCCGGGAGTTTAGAGATGAAGGGAAGATTAGAGACAGGTCTATAGTTAGCGGCACAGTTTTGGTCGAGGGATGGTTTTTTAAGTAGTGGATGTATGATGGCATGCTTAAATGAGGAGGGAAAGATACCCGAAGAGCGAGAGAGGTTAAATATTTTAGTTTGGTGAGGGGTGACAGCAGGGGAAAGGGACTGGAGCAGATGTGACGGAAATGGGTCACTGGTGCAAGTGGTTGGGCGAGAAGATGCAAGGAGCCTGCTTACTTCTTCTTCTGTGACTGGTTCAAACTCAGGGAGTGAGCTAGATGTAGTGGGGGAGGGAGGACAGTGCATGGTATGAGGTGATTGGGAGATATTTTCCTGTCTGATCTGGTCAATTTTTTCTTTGAAGTAATTGGCCAGATCGTCAGCTCGGAGCTCCGTGGTTGGGGCCTGTACTCTTGGGTTGAGCAGGGAATGAAAAGTGTCAAAGAGACATTTCGGGTTATTGGACAGTGAGGTGATGAGGGTGCTGAAATAGGTTTGTTTGGAGAGGTGAAGGGCAGTGTTGTATGTTCTAAGCATGAACTTATAATGGATGAAATCTTCGTGTCGATTGGATTTTCTCCATAGACGTTCAGCACACCTGGAGCATCGCTGCAGGAAACGTGTTTGCACCGTGTGCCAGGGTTGTCGCCGTCTGTGTCGTGTTGTTCTATGTATAGGAGGTGCAAAATCATCCAGGGCAGTTTGAATTGTTTCATTGTAATGCTTCAGTGCAGAATCAGGACATGAGAGGGAGGAGATAGGGGCCAATGAAGACTGCAAGTTCTTCATAAGTTTCTGGGTGTTAATGGCCTGTATGTTTCTATAAGTATGGACAGTGGGGGTGACCTGAGCAGCCTGGCAGTTCTTGATAGAGAATGAAAGAAGGTTGTGATCAAAGAGCGGGTGAGGGGAATTTGTGAAATCATCCACTGCACAAAGCCGAGAGAAGACTAAATCGAGGGAGTTTCCGTCTTCATGCGTTGGAGAATTAGTAAGCTGCAAAAGGCCAAACAAGGAGGTTACAGATAAAAGGTGAGTAGCAGATGGGGAGAGGGGAAGAGCAATGGGGATGTTGAAATCGCCAATGATGAGGGTAGGGATGTCACAGGAGAGAAAATGTGGAAGCCAAGTGGCAAAATGATCCAGGAACTGATGGGAGGGGTCGGGAAGACGATACACTACCGCCACTCGCATGGAGAAGGGGGTGTAGAGTATGACAGCATGGACCTCAAATGAAGGGAAGACTAGTGAGGATACTTGAGGGATAACCTGAAAGGTACATTTTGGTGATAGGAGCAGACCAACTTCTCCACCTGCTCTATTGTCTTATCTTGGGGTATGAAAGAAGTGTAATCCCCATATGAAAGAGCAGCAGCAGCAGTAGTGTCTGACTGCTGGATCCAGGTTTCAGTAAGAGCCAGGAGGTTAAGAGAATTAGAAAGGAAGAAGTCATGGATGAAGGAGCGTTTATTACACACTGAGTGAGAATTCCAAAGGGCACAATTAAGAGAGACAGATGGCATGCAGGGAATATTAATAAGATTAGAGGGGTTTCTGAGTGTAGCAGTTGGGGGGTTTGACTTTCTATAACATGGGGGACCAGGGTTGGGAGCAATGTCTCCTGCGAGTAGGAGAAGGAGGATAGAAAGAGTGAGCAGATGGTTGAGTGATATGTGGGAGCGTCTCTTATGTTGAATGGTGGGACTGAATGGATCTGTGCAATTTAACAATGTGAAAAGAGTGTGAGTGCTATACATAGGAGAGGAAAGGAGTGAGGGGCCGATATGGATGGAGTGTGGAGAGTTAATGCCAGGGCGGTGGATGTGTGTGAATGCAGCGGTCAGGATATAAATTACACAAATGCATATGGTATATATTTGTTGTACTCCAAATGTACAGGGAGTAGATGTATATAAATGTCTTACTTGTCTCCTGTCCTGTCTAACTGCCATGTTATAACTGCCAGTACTTTGATAAACTGTACTTCGATAAAGTGTGCATAAATGCCCCCTGCATAAATGCTCCCCCAAGCTAGGTCTGAATATATAGGAATCTAAGGCTGAGATTTTTTTCTCTCTCTCTCTCTCTTCTCGTTAATCAATCAAACTAAACTAAGACAGCAGGGCCCAATAAAGGTAATTATCAGACATACCAATGTCCAGGCCTACATGCATCATAAACCACTTTTGAAAAGTTTCTTGACCTCAGAGCAAGGGGACAAGCAGAGTAAGTTGAAATAAATATATAGCAGATATAAGCTTGCAGAGTTGAAAAGACATATAGAGCATTCAGGATTAACTGCTTGCTGACATTGAATGGAGGAGCTGATTCAGAGCAGAGATTGAAAGAGGTGGTTACCTGTATGAAGAGAATAGAGATGCGTGTCACATTTCATCCTTGTTATAACTGCCAGTACTTTGATAAATTGTACTTCGATAAAGTGTGCATAAATGCCCCCTGCATTTATGCACAATAGTCAACCAGGGCGTTACCTACTATCGATAGTCAACCAGGGCGTTACCTACTATCAATAGTCAACCAGGGCGTTACCTACTATCGATAGTCAACCAGGGCGTTACCTACTATCGATAGTGCGTTTGTTAGTGCCGTATCATCTACCGCAAGTTACCAGCATTGGACAAGATGTCACCAAATAATGCTATATTCCTGCAAAAATGCATGTTCATAGTTTTCTTTAAATGAAACTACTATATAGTGCCATCGCCATACTCTACAGAATTAATATGCCTTATAGTACACAAGACATAGATGTCACTGCACCACCGCCAAACAGTGCAAAAATAATATACTGTATATACAGAAGAAGTAGATGTTGCTGCACCACCGCCACACACTGCAATAATATAACTTACAGTACATAAGAAATAAATGCTACACCACCACCGCCAAACACTGAAAATGTAATATGCCGTACAGTACAAAAGAGTAGATGTTACTACACCACCGCCACACACTGCAAAAGTAATATACTGTATATACATAAAAAGTAGATGTTACACCGCCACTGCCATACCGGTCACAAAATAATACACTGTAAATACACAAGATGTAGATGTCGTTACTAGAGTTTGAGCGAATATGTTATTTAAATTTGCCATATTTGTACCATATTCGTGCCAAATGTATGTTTGACGATCAATTCCGAAAATATTAGTTCATTTCTACTTCCATTGACTCCAATGACGTTCAGCTGTGGTCGGCGAAAATTGCAAATAAAATATTCGTCGCTGATTGTAAATGGAACCGAATTTTGAAAAATTAGCTCAACTCTAGTTATTACTACACCACTACAAAATAATATACTGTATATACAGTACATAAGAAGTAGATGTTACTGCACCACCGCCACACACTGCAAACGTGATATACTGAATATACATAAGAGGTACATAGTAGACCACCCTACCCGCGCCCTCCGTTCTGCTGATGACCTGAGGTTAGCATCCTCAATAATCAGAACCTCCCACTCCCGTCTCCAAGACTTTACATGTGCTGCGCCAATTCTTTGGAATGCACTTCCCAGGTCAATACGATTAGTCCCAATCCCCACAATTTTAAGCGTGCCCTGAAAACGCATTTATTCAGACTGGCCTACCGCCTCAACACATTAACCTAATCTATCCCTGTGTGGCACAGCCAAAAGTTTTACCATAACCAGGTTCCCCGCATCATGTTCCCACATGCTTTATGCATCCATTAGCCCTCTGTGTCTGTACTGATACACACTTAACATTATGGCTGGTCCATACAATCAGGGCAACTGTCACCACCCTCCTTTCGTGTCTCCCTCTTTCCTCATAGACTGTAAGCTTGCGAGCAGGGCCCTCATTCCTCTTGGTATCTGTTATGATCTATGTGATTATTGTTATGCTGTAATGTCTATTGTCTGTACAAATCCCCTCTGAAATGTAAAGTGCTGCGGAATATGTCGGCGCTATAAAAATAAAATTTATTATTATTATTATTATTAGACCACCAGCGCCAAACAGTGCAAAAATAATATACTGTATATACATAAGATGCTGATGTTATTACTACACCACCACACACTGTAAAAGTAATCTATAATAATAAATCCCCTAAGCAGCTTCCAGTTGTAACAACTTCCGTCCAGTTGTAACCGGTGACGTCACCGCACACCTCTTTCCATGTTAACCCTCAACACACCACCCCTCCTCAACACACACACTCCTCTCACCTTTCACCATCTCCACTCACGTCCACTCACTCTTTCACTCCACATACGACCCCTTCTCTCACTCCGTCTCTCATACTCACGCCGTCATCGCCGCTGATCCACGATCCCCGACATCTTCTTCCGCCGGCGCCTTCCTGGATCCAGACGTCCTCCACTCCGGCGACATGTTCTTGCGGCGACGCCATTTTGGATCGGCGAAATCCCGCGATACTCAAGATGGCGTCGCCGCAAGAACATGTCGCCAGTGAGGACGACGTCGGGATCCAAAATGGCGTCGGCGAAAACTCGCGAGATTTCGCCGACGCCATTTTGGATCCCGACGTCGTCCACGCCGGCGACATGTTCTTCCGGCGAAACCATCTTGAGTATCGCGGGATTTCACGATACTCAAGATGGCATCGCCGCAAGAACATGTCGCCGGCGTGGTCAACGTCTGGATCCAGGATGTCTCCGGCGGAAGAAGATGTCGGGGATTGTGGAGCAGCGGCGATGACGGCGTGAGTATGAGAGAAGGAGTGAGAGAAGGGGTCGTATGTGGAGTGAAAGAGTGAGTGGAGATGGTGAAAGGTGAGAGAAGTGTGTGTGTTGAGGGTTAACATGGCAAGAGGTGTGATGCTATCGCATCCTCCCGATGCGATAGCATCAGGCCATAATCTAGTATACTATATGTACCTAAGAAGTAGATATTAGACCCCCACTGCCAAACAGTGCAAATATAATATGCTATACAATACATAGGTAGATGTTACACCACCACCACCATAATCGACAAAAATAATATAACTTTCAGTACAAAAGGAATAACTGTTACAGCATCACCGCCAAACACTGAAAAAGTAATATACCGTACAGTACATAAAAAGTAGATGTTATACCACCGCAACACACTGCAAAAATAATATAATGTATAGTACATAAAAAATAAATGTTACAGCATGACCAAACACTGCAAAAATAATATACTGTACACAAGAAGTAGATGTTAGACCACCGCCATACTCAGCAAACATAAGATAACGTACAGTACATAAGAAGTAGATGTTACAGCACCAAACACTGCAAAAATAATATACCGTACAGCACATAAAAAATAGATGATATAACACCACCGCCATACAACTCTGCCATCCTTCTTGGAAACCAGTCTGATTTCCAAGAACTGCTCATCCACCTCTCCTGTGAAGTACCATATTGTCTAACTAAGACTACTCTACAGTACCACCACCGTCATACACTGCACAAGTAATATACTAACGCACAGTTTTCGGACTTATATATTAAGATTAGCCAAAAAAATGAAGAGATCAAGGTTAAAAAAATAACATAAATACCCAGTAGGAGGCGCTCAACCGCCTAACACCAATGAAGTCACTAAACAATATAGTAGTTCATAAGAAGGTAAATCATCAGGTAAGATACTTGGATATGACAGTTTATAATAAAAGGAGTATACAACTTCCAAATATAGACAATATGCCAAAAGACTATACGCTAAGTGAAAGGGCTATTACAAGTATAATCACAGCGGTAACATGACAAACTGTCTAAGTACATGTGGTCAGAACCCTAAACTACACTGCAAGGTAGCCAAAGGTGAAAAAGGATATATTGAATCCACCAGTAACTATACCTGAACTGTGAGGACATGAGTGACTGTGGATGGCGTGGCGTCCTCCACCCCAACGCGCGTTTCGCATCAGCTTCTTCCGGGGACGCCCCCGGAAGTAGCTGGTGCAAAACGCGTGTTGGGGTGAAGGACCACGCTTACATTTTCTGAGAAATGACAGATCATATATGTTTATGGACTAATTTTGGTATATTTACAAGTAATATACTGCACAGTGGGGACTAAAGAAAATCAGAAATGTGGACATAACCTTACTGTACAAGTGCTAATTCTCCACCAGAACACTGGCCACGATGATTCGATGTGCGGCTGGACATGCTGTAGGAGTACGGTACATGCACCGAACTCTATGCGGGACAATGGTGAAAAATACGATATTATATGGAAGATTTTGACTTAGAATAACATATGGTAGAGACGTCTCATACAGCCATGTGTCAGAGATCTTACAGGATGACGTGATCCTCTTCATTGACCCTATTTAAGTCTGGAGACCGCCGCTCTATCTGATCTAACTCCTTAAGTTTGATGTCTCGTAGCAGGAGGACATCTCTAGGCTCCGAGACCACCGTTTAGCCAGAAGGGGTAGAAAATCAGAATTACATAGATGTCAGAGCTGCATTTTTATGATGCAGGGCAATAAATATCCCCAGCTGCAGGCACCACTAGGGGGAGCTCACTGGATCTCTCATTAAAACCTTGGACGCAATAGTAGGTCCAAGGTCAGATCCCCCGCTTTGATGAGAGCACCGGCAGTGAGCCCGCACCAAAGCCGGGACATGTCAGCTGATTTCAATAGGCGCAGGTGGAATCGAGATCCACCCGCGCCTATTAACTAGTTAAATGCCACCATCAAATGCTGACAGCGGCATTTAACAAGCAATTCCGGCCACCGGGCCGGAAATACCCGCATCGCCGACCTCCGTCATGTGATCGGGGTCAATGAACAACCACAGGTCTCCTGGAGACCTCTATGGTTGTTGATGCTGGATTTCTATGAGCACCACCTGGTGGTCGGCACTCATAGTAATGCTGTAATTCTGTTACATAGAGGCGATCTGATCATCACCGCTATATAGCAGAGGCGACCGCGCTATGGCAGTTTCTAGTCTCCCATGAAGGCTAATGAAGCATGCCAAATTTTTCTTTAAAAAAAAGGTTTTAAAAATATGAAAAAATTTTAAAAAAATATAAAAGTTTAAATCACCCCCCTTTCGCCCCCATTCAAAATAAAACAAAAAAAATCACAGATACACATATTAGGTATCTCCGCTGTCAGAATTGCCCGATTTATCAATAAAAAAAAGGATTAACCTGATCGCTAAACGACGTAGCTGGAAAAAAAAAATCAAAACTCCAGAATTATGTTTTTTTGGTCGCCGCGACAATGCATTAAAACGCAATAACGGGCGATCAAAAGATCGTATCTGAACATAAATGGTATAATTAAAAACATCAGCCCAGGATGCAAAAAATAAGAATTCACCCAACCCAAGATCACGAAAATGGCGCAATTTTTTTTTTTTTAGCAAACTTTGGAATTTTTTTTCACCACTTAGATAAAAGAACCTAGACATGTTTGGTGTCTATGAACTCGTAATGACCTGGAGAATCATAGTGGCAGGTCAGTTTTAGCATTTAGTGAACCTACCAAAGAAGCCAAACAAAAAACAAGTGTGGGATTGCACTTTTTATTTGCAATTTCACCGCACTTGGAATTTTTTTCCCGTTTTCGAGTACACGACATGGTAAAACCAATGGTGTCGTTCAAAAGTGCAACTTCACCTGGCCATATTGACGGAAAAAAAAAAAAAGTTATGGCTCTGGGAAGAAAGGGAGTGAAAAAACGAAAACGCAAAACCAAAAAAAGCTCCGGTCATTATGGGGTTAAACACAATGAAGCTCCGTAGCTCCCCCTAGTGGTTGGTGCAGGATTGGCATCTCCGATGCTACAAAATAGTACAATAACACGGAAAAAAATCCGACCTTCGATAATTTGGAGGCAAATGCTTGAAAGGGATCTGCTGGTTGCACACATTGATGAATTGATGAGTGTTCCTGGAACAATCCCTTTAATTAATAAAAGCTCACAGCTCCGGATAATTGATGGTTCATAGAATGTTTCTGTCTCTATTGATGTTGCATTTGACCTCTCCTTCATGGATATCCTCAATTTCTGAGCATCGTTCATCGACCTCTTCAGTAAAGATCCCCCGATAGCAAAATCATCTCACCGCAGACCTCCGACAGTTCTTGGTATGAGAACAATGCTTCTGTCCAAAGAAAAATGGAAAGAACCTTCTAGAAAAGGCCCAAGACGTAGAACGGTATTGCAGAGGACTTAAATGGGGAAGTTTGTCTAAGCCCCCATGACAACTCTTATTAGAGAGACAGGAAGTGTTGTCATGGGGTCGAGCAGAGCTGTCGAGTCTCATCTTGTTAACAAGAGTCAGAATCGTGACTTGTCTCACGTCTCTGATGACATGATGGCGGCGCTGAGGATATGTTGCCTTGTTCCACCGACAGCAGACCTATGTAAATGCCATGCATACGGTAGATGAATATCCTCTGATGGAAGTTCAGCCTGGAAAAAATTAAATGTCTCCCCTTCACCTAAGCCATATTGCAGGGAAAAGTCAATATGACAGCTCCACCTAGAGGTCACCACTTGCCTACATTCAATATAAATGGTACAATACCGTAATACACCTTTATGAGATGAGATGTGCCCGTACTACAAGGCACCCATTGATGTCTGCGAGACCCTAATATCCAGACTCTGTGGTTTAAAGGGGGCGCTCCAGCCTACATGGCCCTACTGAGATTGATATCGCGAATATAATGACAGAAGAGCAGTGAAGACTGACGCAGAAAATAATAGAAAAGACGGAGACATTGTACATGGATATATGGGCCGACGATCCTAACTTGACTGGACTATAAGTCATGGCCGTAATGTCTGATCAAAGACTGAACTAATATTAATTCAATGGCATATTCATCCTTTTTTAAACATTTTGAGGTGCAAAGCGCTGAATAATTTGGAGAAAGAGCGCCCCCACATTCCTGCATTAGTCATAGGGAGCATATGTTACACTATACCGCTTTATTTCAGGATGAGTAACGTCCCTTTAATGTACATCTCACGTCACACACACTTATCCCATGGAGCCTTCTCCGGAGAATTCCCCTCATTATTGTTCCTATTTCCATGTAATATCTCCCTTCTCTTTGTCAGCATCTGGTCTTACTGTGTGTTGTGGAGCCTCTAAGATGGACTCATCGCCTAGAAATGTGACTATATTGTCCCGGAGGCCCCGTATATTGTCCTTGGCTCGAACTTATCCTGATAATATTGTTCACATCAAGTGTCTAGTAGACTAGTCACTAAATGTTCACTACATTCTTACATAATCCGTCCTGCTCCCAGCAAGCAATAACTATTGTATTAAGTTCTTATCAAGTTTTTAAAATTTTGGTTCACATTTTTTAAATTCTCATTTCCTTTTCTATATTGTTCCATTAGACTTATACTAAAAGAGCTCTGGAAGATACTAGATATAATCTTATAATATTTCTCAGTCTGGACTAAGATAAGATTGTCTACTCCGCTTCTGAGCAATAGTGAGCGAATTTTATCATTAGTCATGATGGGAATGTTTACACAGATTATCAGTTGGCTCAATCAGGTAATGAAATTGCATTGATTAACCACTATGCGAGGGCTTAATTTCAGCTAATGAAGAAATACATTCCTAAAAGGTACCGTAATGGGGGCAAATTTGGGGCAAAGGTACCGCAATGGGAGCAAAGGTACCGCAATGGGGGCATATTTTTATGCCACGTTGTTCACAACAAAATGCCAACTCCAGAAAATAATTTTTTGTGTGGTATTATTGGCTTTTTTCTTTAAAGGCTTATTTACATGTCTGGATCTTTGATTTATGGATCTGTAATAGACTGCACATCAGTGTGCTGCAAAAATTATAAATGGAAATAAGGAAGTTTTTTTCTCAATCATTCTCTTGCTGCATGTGGATTAATTTTCCCCTTTGAAGCAATAAATTTACTGGAGAATATTGTATCGCATGGTGGCACCCTATGGCGGTTCAGAAATTTTCTATGGTGTCTATGCATGTGGCCATAATAGAAATATAGGGAAATATGTCTTCACGTGAGAACCATATAATGTAGCAGTGGCATAGTGTGGGGGGAGACTGGTGTGATCTCCTTGGGTACCAAACTCTATGGGGACAAATTCTATTTTGTTCCTTACCCCCACTGCTGTTTCTTTTTGGAGCAGAGCATGGGTGCAGTGAGTGTCCAACAGGTGGTCAGTGATCAAGATGAGCAGCCATTTCGATTGGTTCTGCGAGTTACATTATATGATGAAGCAGTGAAGATAAAATGATTTGCTGCTGCACTCTGCATAGGCAGCAAATGAAATGACAATACTCTCAGTGTGATAAAGTGTGCTTTATCTTCTGAGTCGCTGGTTTGCCAATCTCATCTAGACTGCTGCACTCTGGGATGACAAAGGCTGCACTGTGCTTTCTTACAGCTTCCGGCATCTTCTCTAATTCATAATTTTGTGAGATGAGAGGCAAAGTCCTGCTAGGAGATCTGTCACAAAAAATTAAACATGTGTCCCCTGTAAAATAAAACTGATGTTCTAATAAGCTTAAAGCTTGTACACACTTATTCTAATCCTAACTAGGTTTTAAAGACTAGATCTAGGATTAGAAATAGAGTTAGGGTTAATGCTAGGACTATAGGGGGTTTTACACTAAGCGATATCGCTAGCAATATCGCTAAAACGTCACCGGTTTTGTGACGTTATAGCGATATTGCTAGTGATATCGCTATGTGTGATACTTACCAGCGACCGGCTCCCCCGCTGTCCATCGCTGATCGCGCGAGAATGTCCGGCTCCATTTCTCGTCGGGCGCTTCCTGCTGTGACGTCCAGCGACGCGTGGAGGCGGGCGGGAGGACGCAGGATCTCTGTGTGTGAATGGTAAGTATCGTGCGCTGCGTCGCTGCTGCATCGCTGTGAGATCTTTCTGTGTGGCAGCTCACTAGCGATCATTTAGCGATGCACCAGCGATCCTGACCGGGTCGGATCGCTGGTTGGATCGCTGGTGCATCGCTAAATGTAAAAGGGCCTTAAGATTAGGGTTAAGACAAGGATTATGGATGAGGCCAGTGATAGGGTTAGAGATAGGAATGGAGATAGAGTTAGGGCTAGTACTAGAAGTAAGGTAAGGGTTAAGACAAGGGGTAGGGATAGGAATATGGATAGAGTTAGGGTATGTGCACATGTTGCGGAATAGCCTGCGGAATTTTCTGCAGAGAATCCGCATCTCTTGGCTAAAACGCTTGCGGTTTTCCTGCGGATTCTATAGCGTTTTTGCAGTGTGGATTTTGCTGTTGAACTTTCTACCTTGTGGCTCTGGAGGAGAGAGAGAGATAGAGAGAGACGCAGCTGCGGATCCGCAAAAATAATTGACATGCTGCGGAAAATAAACCGCTGCGTTTCCGAGTGGAATTTCCCGCAGCACGTGCACAGTGTTATTGCTTTTCCCATTCATTAACATTATGCGCCCAACGCACTGCGGATTTGATGCAATTCCACGCATCCAAAAACGCTGCGGAAACGCATCCAAATCCGCAATGTGTGCACATACCCTTAGAGTTAGTATTATGACCAATGTAAAGGCTAAAACAAGTGTTAGGGCTAGGACTAGGGGTAGAGCTAGTAATAGGGATAGATTTAGTGTTAGTACTAGGACTAAGTAATAAGGCTAGGGATAGGGATAGGAATATGGATAGAGTTAGGGTTAGTACTAAGACTACGGTTAGGGTTAAGACAAGGATTAGGGATAAGGCTAGGTATAGGGTTAGGGTTAGAGATAGGACTAGGGATAGAATTATCGTTATTACTAGTGTAAGCAGGTTGAGAGATGCAGTGACGGACAGGAATCTGAGCAAGGATTAACAATTTTTAATAAATGGGAATACACCACGCAGGGAGGTTACAGTTAAACGGGGGGTTAAACAGTACAAATTGCAAAGGATATTCTGAGTTGAAGAACAAAGGATCAGGTAACGGCAGTTCCGGTGAATAAGGCTAGCAAATCAGTAGTCCCACAGACTATGAAGGCGATAGCGCCGGAAACGGCTGGCGTGGTGTCTTTTCTAAAGGGGTCCTGTAGGCAATAAGGATCTGTCTTCTGGAGGCAGCGGTCAGTCTTCCGGTACCTTCCGCTGAGCCCCTTCCATATGCTGCAGTGGCTGACAAGGGTGCAGGCCACAGTCCTGTACGAACCCAACGTGGTTCGGCAAATATACACTGGCAAAGTCAGGGCGCAAATGTCTGTCGCGTACCCGGTCACTCTTATGTGGCACGTGCCTTGTACTCACGGCTATGTAGCATACGGTGTCTTACTCTCTTGCAGTCACCGGGCACAGACTGCACGTCTCCCTCTCTCTGGTTCCCGCTGTTGGCGGCGGGAGGCGACGGACGCTGGCCTGCATGACGCTGGTGCTCCCAGGACGGAGCACTCCTCTCTTTGGACTGCTGCAGAATGCTCGGCTCCTCTCTTTGCAGTGGTCCCTCTGGAGACGGTGAGGCCGGTCGCAGCGCCAGTACTTGCTGGGGAGGGGGAACAGGGCGCGCCGCTCTCCTGACTGTGCGCTGCCCTGGGTTGGCGCCAAACTGCACTGCTACGCGCGCTTTTTATTTATATTCCCCGCCCCCCATCGGTCATGAGGAAGGTCCGGCTTGCTAATGCTTCCCCCGGAAAACAGGGAATCCAGCCTCGATAATTCCAGCACGTAGGTACCCGCGGTCCGGTCGTCCCCCTTACACTAGGAGTAATGTATGGGTTAAGACAAGGGTTAGGGATAGGGCTATGGTTACAGATAGTAATAGGGATAGATTTAGGGTTAGTACTAAAGGCCCATTTACATTTAGCGATGCACCAGCGATCCCGACCACGATACGACCCGGTCAGGATCGCTGGTGCATCGCTAAATGGTCGCTAGTGAGCTGCCACACAGAAAGATCTCACAGCGTTGCAGCAGCGATCTAGCGGTCGTTACTTACCTGTCAGACGCAGCGATCCTGACGTCCTCCCGTCCGCGTCCACACGTCGGCGCCAGCAGGAAGCCCAGCAGGAAGCGCCCGACGAGAAATGGAGCTGCGCGATCAGCGATGTACAGCGGGGGAGCCGGTCGGAGGTAAGTATCACACATAGCGATATCACTAGCGATAGCGCTGCTACGTCACCAAATCGGTGATGCTTTAGCGATATTGTTAGCGATATCGCTATGTGTAAAACCCCCTTTAGGTTAGAGTTAAGACCAGGGTTAGGAATAATGCTAGGAATAGGGATAGGGTTAGAGATAGTAATGATGACAGATTTAGGGTTAGTACTAGGACTAAGGTTAGGGTTAAGACAAGGGTTAGGGATAGAAATATGGCTAGCCACACAACCCACTCAGGATTTATACTGATCTTTCACTTTTGTGATCGAAGCAGCTGCAGACTGCTCAGCCATCGAGGATCATCCTCACCGGGGCCGCCGCATTCCTCAGCACTTATACCTGTTGCGTCAGCTCTCATCACTTCCTCGGCTGCAGACCGCCTGAGGCCGCAATCTACAATAACATTACCCTGCATACAAAAACAAATGATGGAATATTCGTGTTTTTGACAATTTGGCCTTTTTAGGGAAACTCCAGCCAAGAACTCAAATTGTAGCCCAGTCTATTTAGTGGACGTCCTTTCTTGTTTTTGGATCATGCCAATATTAACATATCTCCATGCAGTTGTGGCCAAAAGTATTGACACCCCTGCAATTCTGTCAGATAATACTCAGTTTCTTCCGGAAAATGATTGCAAACACAAATTCTTTGGTATTATTATCTTCATTTAATTTGTCTTAAATGAAAACACACAAAAAGAATTGTCCTAAAGCCAAATTGGATATAATTCCACACCAAACATAAAAAAGAGGGTGGACAAAAGTATTGGCACTGTTCGAAAAATCATGTGATGCTTCTCTAATTTGTGTAATTAACAGCACCTGTAACTTACCTGTGGCACCTAACAGGTGTTGGCAATAACTAAATCACACTTGCAGCCAGTTGACATGGATGAAAGTTGACTCAACCTCTGTCCTGTGTCCTTGTGTGTACCACATTGAGCATGGAGAAAAGAAAGAAGACCAAAGAACTGTCTGAGGACTTGAGAAACCAAATTGTGAGGAAGCATGAGCAATCTCAAGGCTACAAGTCCATCTCCAAAGACCTGAATGTTCCTGTGTCTACCGTGCGCAGAAGTTTAAAGCCCATGGCACTGTGGCTAACCTCCCTAGATGTGGACAGAAAAGAAAAATCGACAAGAGATTTCAACGCAAGATTGTGCGGATATTGGATAAAGAACCTCGACTAACATCCAAACAAGTTCAAGCTGCCCTGCAGTCCGAGGGTACAACGGTGTCAACCCGTACTATCCGTCGGTGTCTGAATGAAAAGGGACTGTATGGTAGGAGACCCAGGAAGACCCCACTTCTTACCCCGAGACATAAAAAAGCCAGGCTGGAGTTTGCCAAAACTTACCTGAAAAAGCCTAAAACGTTTTGGAAGAATGTTCTCTGGTCAGATGAGACAAAAGTAGAGCTTTTTGGGCAAAGGCATCAACATAGAGTTTACAGGAGAAAAAAAGAGGCATTCAAAGAAAAGAACACGGTCCCTACAGTCAAACATGGCGGAGGTTCCCTGATGTTTTGGGGTTGCTTTGCTGCCTCTGGCACTGGACTGCTTGACCGTGTGCATGGCATATGAAGTCTGAAGACTATAGGGGGGGAAGCCAGCACTGCTTAAGGTTAGAACGCATAAATTGGAGTGCATATGCACATAATGTCTAGCTGTATTCAAAAATGAGATATTTAGCAAAAAAATTGATCAATTCAATTGAGCCACCCCGCCGCGCCAAGGCAATCTCATATGGGGGGTCCTACTCTATATATTTTTAATAAATGCTGTGCCATTACGGCCTCCTAAATACATTTAGAGCATGACCACATCAAGTGCAATCTGTACCTGAACATTACTGGATCGCTCCCATGAAGCCAGATGAAGCAAGTGCAGATGAAGGCCAACCAGGTCTGAACACAGACATATCAGGAATGGCCTCCACACATTGCCTGACCAGCAAACATAGATAAAGGGCGATGTTGGTCCAGACACAGGTGCACAATTAAATAAAGCTTGGGGCTGCCGTGTGTGTGCACAGCAGCCTAATCCATCACAATGAACACAGAAAAATTATGGCGGACATAACCAAGCGTGCACGGCAACAGTGGCGGTGAGCCACAAACCAACAAGAAAATAGGGGGGGAAGCCAGCACTGCTTAAGGTTAGACCGCATAAATTGGAGTGCATATGCACATAATGTCTAGCTGTATTCAAAAATGAGATATTTAGCAAAAAAATTGATCAATTCAATTGAGCCACCCCGCCGCGCCAAGGCAATCTCATATGGGGGGTCCTACGCTATATATTTTTAATAAATGCTGTGCCATTACGGCCTCCTAAATACATTTAGAGCATGACCACATCAAGTGCAATCTGTACCTGAACATTGTGGCTGACCACCACTGTTGCCGTGCACGCTGGGTCATGTTCGCCATCTTTTCTGTGTTTATTGTGATTGATCTAGGCTGCTGTGCACACTCACGGCAGCCCCGCCCTGCCCCAGGCTTTATTTATTTTTGCATCCATGTCTGAGCCTGCATTGCCCTTCATCTGTGTTTGCTGGTCAGGCAGTGTGTGGAGGTCAAACCTGAGATGTCTGTGTTCAGACCTGGTTGGCCTTCATCTGCACCTGCTCCATCTGGCTGCACGGGAGTGATGCAGTCATGCTTCAGGTATGGATTGCATTTGATATGGTCTTGCTTTTAAAACATTTAGGAGGCCGCAATGGCACAGTGAATAGATAAAAATGTAGAGTAGGACCCCCCATATGAGATTGCCTTGGCGTGGCGGGGTGGCTCAATATATTAATCAATATTTTGCTAAATGTCTCATTTTGAATGCAGTAAGATATGTGCATATGCACCTCATGTTATGCGTTCTGACCACTGGCAGTGCTGGCTCTTCTCTCTTTTTATTGCAAATTGGTTTTGTGGCTGACCACCACTGTTGCCGTGCACGCTGGGTCATGTTCGCCATCTTTTCTGTGTTTATCGTGATTGATCTAGGCTGCTGTGCACACTCACGGCAGCCCCGCCCTGCCCCAGGCTTTATTTATTTTTGCATCCATGTCTGAGCCTGCATTGCCCTTCATCTGTGTTTGCTGGTCAGGCAGTGTGTGGAGGTCAAACCTGAGATGTCTGTGTTCAGACCTGGTTGGCCTTCATCTGCACCTGCTCCATCTGGCTGCACGGGAGTGATGCAGATATGCTTCAGGTATGGATTGCATTTGATATGGTCTTGCTTTTAAAACATTTAGGAGGCCGCAATGGCACAGTGAATAGATAAAAATGTAGAGTAGGACCCCCCATATGAGATTGCCTTGGCGTGGCGGGGTGGCTCAATAAATTGATCAATATTTTGCTAAATGTCTCATTTTGAATGCAGTAAGATATGTGCATATGCACCTCATGTTATGCGTTCTGACCACTGGCAGTGCTGGCTCTTCTCTCTTTTTATTGCAAATTGGTTTTGTGGCTGACCACCACTGTTGCCGTGCACGCTGGGTCATGTTCGCCATCTTTTCTGTGTTTATTGTGATTGATCTAGGCTGCTGTGCACACTCACGGCAGCCCCGCCCTGCCCCAGGCTTTATTTATTTTTGCATCCATGTCTGAGCCTGCATTGCCCTTCATCTGTGTTTGCTGGTCAGGCAGTGTGTGGAGGTCAAACCTGAGATGTCTGTGTTCAGACCTGGTTGGCCTTCATCTGTACCTGCTCCATCTGGCTGCACGGGAGTGATGCAGATATGCTTCAGGTATGGATTGCATTTGATATGGTCTTGCTTTTAAAACATTTAGGAGGCCGCAATGGCACAGTGAATAGATAAAAGTGTAGAGTAGGACCCCCCATATGAGATTGCCTTGGCATGGCGGGGTGGCTCAATATATTGATCAATATTTTGCTAAATGTCTCATTTTGAATGCAGTAAGATATGTGCATATGCACCTCATGTTATGCGTTCTGACCACTGGCAGTGCTGGCTCTTCTCTCTTTTTATTGCAAAGAAGTCTGAAGACTACCAACAAATTTTGCAGCATAATGTAGGGCCCAGTGTGAGAAAGCTGGGTCTCCCTCAGAGGTCATGGGTCTTCCAGCAGGACAATGACCCAAAACACACTTCAAAAAGCACTAGAAAATGCTTTGAGAGAAAGCACTGGAGACTCCTAAGGTGACCAGCAATGAGTCCAGACCTGAATCCCATAGAACACCTGTGGAGAGATCTAAAAATGGCAGTTTGGAGAAGGCACCCTTCAAATATCAGGGACCTGGAGCAGTTTGCCAAAGAAGAATGGTCTAAAATTCCAGCAGAGCATTGTAAGAAACTCATTGATGGTTACCGGAAGTGGTTGGTCACAGTTATTTGACTAAAGGTTGTGCAACCAAGTATTAGGCTGAGGGTGCCAATACTTTTGTCTGGCCCATTTTTGGAGTTTTGTGTGAAATGATCAATGTTTTGCTTTTTGCTTCATTCTCTTTTGTGTTTTTTCATTTAAGACAAATTAAATGAAGATAATACCAAAGAATTTGTGATTGCAATCATTTTCAGGAAGAAACTGAGTATTATCTGACAAAATTGCAGGGGTGTCAATACTTTTGGCCACAACTGTATATGTATTTTCTTTTAATTTTGGTGTACTGGATCCTAAAAAATACATAAAGTGTTTGTATAATTATGCATACCCTTAAAAGATCAACATTTTTTCTCATTGATGCAAAATTTATGACTGCCTTTCATGGCTGTTGCATAAATCAATAGTATAAGGAACTATTAAAAAATATATATCATATCAGAGAATTCTGCATTTTTCTCCTCTTATGAGCCACTTCCTACCCCATCCTGAACTCATCATTCAAAAAAGAAAAAAGCTAAAATCCATCCTGCTCAATACCAGAGGAAGAGTAAGATCACTAAGGTATCAGATTAAAGCTGCCTATTGAAGTCAAAGATGAGGGGACAGCAGGTGCAGGAGCACCATTAAGGAACAAGTATAGTAGAGGTATAAACATGACTTTGTATATGTTTTTAGTAAGTGTTTATCTCACCACAGATCTGGATTCACAGCTACACTGCTCATTTCTGCTATATAATGCCTTCCATGCTGCTGCTTCTGAAGGTAGGCTACATAGAGCTAGGAGAACAGGAATGCCTATTGTCTGCCTGTTCTGAGACAGGGGACCGGGAGTCCGTCATTTCTTCTTGTGCTGTGTATGAGAATGATCATAACTGCTGATCTACCCACCAGCTGAGAGACAACTAAAAATTATAGAGTCCTCAAAGGATGAAATTTTTTTTTAAAAACTAGAAATGGTATTATTCCTCATGTATGCAGTGCCTTTGCTGTTCACAAACGATCTCCATCAAATCTCACTGAGCTCGAGCTGTTTGCCAAGGAAGAATGGGCAAGAATTTCAGTCTCTCGATGTACAAAACTGATAGAGACATACCCCAAGTGACTTGCAGCTGTAATCGCAGCAAAAGGTGGTGCAACAAAGTATTAAGTTAAAGGGGACGAATAATATTGCACGCCCCACTTTTCAGTTTTTGAATTTCCACAAAAATGTAAAATAACCAATAAATTTCATTAAACTTCACAATTTTGTCCCACTTGTTGTTGATTCTTCACCAAAAATTTACATTTGGTATCTGTATGTTTGAAGCATGATATGTGGGAAAAGGTTGAAAAATTCCAGGGGGCCAAATACTTTCGCAAGGCACTGTACGTTACATAACAAAGCTGATTCTAAAAAGCTGGTTCTAACCCTCCCGGTATGTTAAAGTAACCCACTGGAAGGGTTAACACTCCTTACTACGTCTAGCCCATCCTGGACAATGTTCTTCACGTTGTTACCTCTGTCCTATCTTGAAGGAATTTAGCATTTATTTTCTGTGATGACAATGATCTGGAATTTCCTTAATGCAAAAAATAAATAAATAAAAATGTTCTGATATTTCTACTTTCACCCAGTAGAGCTTCAGTTCCTCTGCCAAATTCAGGAGTCGTGAATCAGAGAAAAACCACCAAGCTCGAGGGAAATCGGATCATCCCTTCCGACCACCACCACAATCCCCAGCGGTGTCCTTACTCATTACATTCCATGTCTGAGGCCACGTGTGTCATGTATGTTCTCTCCGGAGCGTGCCGTGACACTATCACTGCCGTACACGTGCTGTACGCACATGAAGTCCTTGTCTTCCAGCACTGCCTCCTGTGCCGTTGACCTTCCCATCCGTCACCACGAACTGGACGCTGTCCCATTATAAATGGGATACAGCCTGGATTTCTTACTTATACATTTCATAGATTTGCTTTTAGAGAACAGTTTGTACCAAGGGCGATGACTCAACATTCTCATCATCATCATCATCCTCATTAGCACCACCACCATCACTCTGGTGAGTCACCCCGTTTAGCAAAGACACACACAGTCCATGTACTTAGTGAGAAACATATGTATCCCTGTAGGCAATGATACACAAAGAGACTGTACGACACACGGCGAGGACACGGGGCATCCAGATCGCAGACATGCTCTAGTCTGCATGCGAGAACACAGGAGGAATGGATGTTATTTCTCCAAACTCGAAGGAAAGTCGGAACATTCTGGGAAGATGGAAGCGATAATAATGTCACATGTGCAAATATTGTAATCTCAAGGGTAGGCTCACCAGGTGAGGTGGATACTCAAAGCCAAGGTCTGGATGCGCACAGTGCAGGTCGTGGAGAGAGCAGACAGGAAGCAAAGGTCTTGGAGGTGGCAGGTGGACAAAAGACTGGGAACAGGTAGCAGAGTTCCTGGAAACTGCAGACAGGTGGCAGAGGTCATGGAGACCGCAGGCAGGTAGCAGAGGTCCTGGAGATCGCAGACAGGTAGCAGAAGTCCTAGAGATCGCAGACAGGTAGCAGAGGTCATGGAGACCGCAAACAGGTAGCAGAGGTCATGGCGACAGCAGATAGGTAGCAAAGGTCATGAAGATCGCTGTCAGAGAGGAGTCTGGGAACAGGTAGGATAGGTCTTGGAGACCACAGACAGTCAGCAGAGGTTCTGGAGATCGCAGACAGGGAGCAGTGGTCATGGAGACTGCAGGTGAACAGGAAAAGGGGAACAGGTAGATAAGGTCTTGGAAACCTAAGATAGGTAGCAGATGTCATGGAGACCGCAGGCAGACAGGAGTCTGAGAACAGGTAGCAGAGGTCCTGGAGACCGCAGATAGTTAGCAGATTTCATGGAGACCACAGACAGGTAGCAGAGGTCATGGAGACCGCAGACAGATAGCAGATGTCATGGAGACCGCAGATAGGCAGCAGAGGATCTGGAGATTGCAGACAGACAGGAGTCTGAGAACAGGTAGCAGAGGTCTTGGAGACCGCAGATAGTTAGCAGATTTCATGGAGACCACAGACAGGTAGCAGAGGTCCTGGAGACCACAAACAGGTAGCAGAGATCCTGGAGACCGCAGACAGGTAGCAGAGCAGAGGTCCTGGAGACCGCCGGTGGACAGGACACTTGGAAGCAGTAAGCAAAGGACATGGAGACTGCAGACAGGAAGCTGAGAAGAGGTCCTGAAGACCACAAGTGAACAGGAGAATGGGAAGCAGGTAGCAGAGGTCATGGAGACCGCAGACAGACAGCAGAGGTTCTAAAGACTGCACACAGGTAGCAGATGTCATGGAGACCACAGAAAGGTAGCAGAGGTTCTGGAGACTACAGACAGGTAGCAGATGTCATGGAGACCGCAGATAGGCAGCAAAGGTCATGAAGACTGCAGACAGGCAGCAGAGGTCATGGAGCAACAAGGCAGGTAACAGATGTCCTGGAACAGGTCGCAGAGGTCCTGAAGACTGCAGACATGTCGCAAAGATCCTGGAGAACACAGACAGGTAGAAGAGGTCCTGGAGACCTCTGACAGGTAGCAGAAGTCCTGCAGACCACAGACAGGTAGCCGATCAGAGGTCATAAAGACCGCAGATGGACAGCAGACCGGGAACAGGTAGCAGAGGTGAAGGAGACCGCAGACAGGTAGCAGAAGTCCTGGAGACCGAAGACAGGTGACAGAGGTCCTGGAAATAGACAGGTAGCAGTGGTTCTGGAGACTGCAGACACGTAGCATAGGTCATGGAGACTGCAGACAGGCAGCAGTGGTCCTGGTAACTGCAGGTGGACAAGAGACCAGGAACAGGTCGCAGAGGTCCTGGAGACTACAGGCAGATTGGAGAGGTCCTGGAGACCGCAGACATATCATAGAGGTCCTGGAGACTGCAGATAGGTAGCAGTAGTCCGTGAGACTGCAGTCAGAATGGAGTCTGGGAACAGATAGCAGAGGAACTGGAGAAAGTAGACAAGTAGCAGAGTTCCTAGAGACTGCAGGCTGACAGGAGACTGCAGAGAGGTAGCAGAGGTCCTGGAGACTGCAAACGGGTAGCAGAGATCCTGGAGGCCGCAAACAGGTAGCAGAGCAGAGGTCCTGGAGACCGCCGGTGGACAGGAGACTTGGAAGCAGTTAGCAAAGGACATGGAGACTTCAGACAGGAAGCTGAGAAGAGGTCCTGAAGACCGCAAGTGAACAGGAGAAGGGGAAGCATGTAGCAGAGGTCATGGAGACCGCAGACAGACAGCAGAGGTTCTAAAGACTGCTCACAGGTAGCAGATGTCATGGAGACCACAGAGAGGTAGCAGAGGTTCTGGAGACTACAGACAGGTAGCAGATGTCATGGAGACCGCAGATAGGCAGCAAAGGTCATGAAGACTGCAGACAGGCAGCAGAGGTCATGGAGCAACAAGACAGGTAACATATGTCCTGGAAAAGGTCGCAGAGGTCCTGAAGACTGCAGACATGTCGCAAAGATCCTGGAGAACACAGACAGGTAGCAGAGGTCCTGGAGACCTCTGACAGGTAGCAGAAGTCCTGCAGACCACAGACAGGGAGCAGATCAGAGGTCATGAAGACCGCAGATGGACAGCAGACCGGGAACAGGTAGCAGAGGTGAAGGAGACCGCAGACAGGTAGCAGAAGTCCTGGAGACCGAAGACAGGTGACAGAGGTCCTGGAAATAGCAGACAGGTAGCAGTGGTTCTGGAGACTGCAGACAGGTAGCATAGGTCATGGAGACTGCAGACAGGCAGCAGTGGTCCTGGTAACTGCAGGTGGACAAGAGACCAGGAACAGGTCGCAGAGGTCCTGGAGACTACAGGCAGATTGGAGAGGTCCTGGAGACCGCAGACATATTATAGAGGTCCTGGAGACTGCAGATAGGTAGCAGAGATACTGGAGACTGCAGACAGGTAGCAGTAGTCCGTGAGACTGCAGTCAGAATGGAGTCTGGGAACAGATAGCAGAGGAACTGGAGAAAGTAGACAAGTAACAGAGTTCCTAGAGACCGCAGGCTGACAGGAGACTGCAGAAAGGTAGGAGAGGTCCTGGAGACTGCAGAGAGGCAGCATAGGTCTTGGAGAAACAAGACAGGTAACAGATGTCCTGGAAACCACAGACAGGTAGCAGTGGATCTGGAAACCACAGACAGGCAGCAGTGGTCCTGGAGACTGCAGGTGGACTGGAGACCATTAAGCAGGTATCAAAGGACATGGAGACCACAGACAGGTAGCAGCAGTCCAAGAGACCGCAGGTGATCTGGAAACCAGGAACAGGTCGCAGAGGTCCTGGAGACTGCAGACATGTCGCAAAGATCCTGGAGAATACAGACAGGTAGCAGAGGTCCTGGAGACACCTGACAGGTAGCAGAAGTCCAGGAGACCCAGACAGGTAACAGATCAGAGGTCCTGGAGACCGCAGGTGGACAGGAAACTTGGAATCAGGCAGCAGAGGTCATGGAGACCACAGACAGGGAGCAGAGCAGAGGTCCTGAAGACCGCAGACCGGGAAGAGGTAGCAGAGATCAAGGAGACCGCAGATAGGTAGCAGAGGTCCTGGAGACTGAAGACAGGTAACTGAGGTGCTGGAAATAGCAGACAGGTAGCAGTGGTTCTGGACACTGTAGACAGGTAGCACATGGAGACTACAGACAGGTAGCAGTGGTCCTGGTAACTGCAGGTGGACAGGAGACCAGGAAGCAGATAGTAGAGGTCATGTAGACCGCAGAAAGATAGCAGCGGTCCTGAAAACTGCCGGTGATCAGGAGCCCAGGAAGAGGTCCTGGAGACCGCAGGCAGATCGGAGAGGTCCTGGAGACCACAGACATATCGTAGAGGTCCTGGAGACTGCAGATAGGTAGCAGACGACCTGGAGACCGCTGACAGGTATCAGAGGTCCTGGAGACCGCTGACTGGTAGCAGAGGTCCTACAGACTGCAGGCAGGTAGCAGTGGTCCTTGAGGCTGCAGTCGGAATGGAGTCTGGGAACAAGTAGCAGGGGAACTGGAGAAAGCAGACAAGTAGCAGAGTTCCTAGAGACCGCAGGCTGACAGGAGACTGCAGAAAGGTAGCAGAGGTCCTAGAGACCGCAGACAAGTAGTAGAGGTCCTGGACATCGCAGGTGTCCTTGAGTTCTTACAGACTACAGCCAGACAGGAGACATGGAACAGCTAGAAGAGGTCGTGGAGGCTGGGAAAGGAGACCAAAACCCCAATCTGAGAGAGGTGTTTAGCAGACAACCCCTTTTGCTGCTCTGAGGCATGTGTAGTACGTAAATATGAGTGGCCCTTATTGCAAGGATCAAAATGGCCCTCTACCAAGTATCAAAGGGATAAAAGAATGGTAGAGGGGCAACTCTTGGGTTACTAATGTGTTATTTCATTAACAGCACCATTTTGACTTTTTTGCTACAAGATCCCTGTGTTCTTTTTGTGATTTTTATTTATTTTTATTTCAGACAAAAAGCAACCAAAAAGTCTAGCAGCTACTTATCCAACAGCCAGGAGCATTCCACAGAAGTTGAGGAAGATGAACAGCTGACATTATCTACAGACGGAGAATAAGAAAGAAGAAAGGACTGGAAAATAAAAGCCCATCTGACTGACATCTGCCCTCAAAGTGAACCTCAGGGGAGGGTCTTCCAGTTGTTTATCGGTCATGCAATTGACTAAAATGTTGCACATGCTCAGTAGTATCTGGAATTTCTGTTTTGCCGTTAGAAAAGAGTTTGATGCTACAGTTTGAACGTATGTGACCTTTGCACTCAGAAATCATGGGGCCCTATAACAATGCTTAAGGGCCCAACCTCCAAAACGTGGAAGGTAAAAAGGATCCCTAATGTATTATACATAGCTTTAATAGCGACTAAAATGGATCATTATATAAATACCACTAGATGGAGCTGACTGTATACAGATTTATACAGCTAGAATAGGCTGAAGGGATCAATTAACTGTCAAAATGGGAAAATTCCACCATCTAATGGCCTTAACCACTTCTTCTAGGTGTCCACAACTTAAAAAAACAAGGTTGAGCACTGTTGTCTGGACATGGTGCAGTATTGTTATAAGGCACGTATGGCAGCATTATTACAGTATTATTCTTTGGGCACTATATGGATCTCTTATTTCTAGATTGCACAAGCATTAATATTAGGGCACTAATTAGAGCTTTTATATGAGAACCGCAGGTCATGGTGCTACTATTGTACCAAATTGCCTATACAGTCCCTAATCAGATCCTTAAAGGGTCAGTACCAAGATTTGAAGTCACACCCATATCTTTAGGACAGGGGATAGCTTCCTGATTGCTTGGGGTTCGGCCTCTGAGGAGCCGCGACTGAATGTAGTGAAGCTCTGTGCAGACCGGGATCTTGATGGGGTCCCAGAGGTTGGATGCCAAGTGATCAGGAATTTACTTTCTTTCCTATGGATAGGGAATAACTTAAAATCTTATACAGACCCTTAAAGGGGTTGTCCACTACTAATAAAATCTTTATCAGGGGCTGACGTTCGCCACATCTTAATGGAGTGTATTGCACTCGCTCTCAGCCCGTCACTATCATTTGTCGGTGCATTGACCATCATGGGACGGGGATACCTTAGCGATTACAATAAGGCACTTTTCCAGCCCCCTTTCTGTATTCATCAGCTGTCATTGAGAAGGGGACCACTGATATGGCCAGTTAGCCAGCCCCCTTCACACGTTACAGACCACCTGTAGAGGTTCTCGATCAACATTAAGCCATGAATATATTCATTTCATACAGCGCAATGCATCATGTCCTGCTCTCCTCACCCTTGTGGCCTCAGGGGAGACTGCAAACATAAGTAATCCCATGTGTCAGCGCCTGACGTCTGGGACAAATATAGGCGGCAGGAATATAAACAGGACGTTTTGCCTGTAGATGTGCAGCTACAGAAGGGATTTTGGATACCTCAATTAATCATTATAATATTCCATTTTGGAAACTGGTCAGACAGGTGGCAAGGACATCAACTCCAATCATCCAACGTGAGTGACCTCCGAAACAACATCACAAAGCACAATGAACTGTCTATGAAACCAAACCGACAGCCACAAACACATGTATAGTCTGCAGCTCCAAACCAAAAAGCACAAGGGACTGTCTGCAGTGCCAAACCAATAAATGACAGAGATTGTCTGCAGCGCCAGACAACAACACACCGGAGACTGAAATCTGATTTACAAAGCTTCTAGTGGTCGGTGATAATACCGCCAGGATCCCACAATGTAAAATAATGCACTTCATACCATAAAGCACCATTTATAAAATGCTGCTGTCAGATCAGCAGGTAACCTGGTACTGAGAGGCCCCAGTGCGATCTATCTGTGCTGCTCTGTGACGGTGTAACCTGGTACTGAGAGGCCACAGTGCGATCTATCTGTGCTGCTCTGTGACTGTGTAACCTGGTACTGAGAGGCCCCAGTGCGATCTATCTGTGCTGCTCTGTGACCGTGTAACCTGGTACTGAGAGGCCCCAGTGCGATCTATCTGTGCTGCTCTGTGACGGTGTAACCTGGTACTGAGAGGCCCCAGTGCGATCTATCTGTGCTGCTCTGTGACCGTGTAACCTGGTACTGAGAGGCCCCAGTGCGATCTATCTGTGCTGCTCTGTGACCGTGTAACCTGGTACTGAGAGGCCCCAGTGCGATCTATCTGTGCTGCTCTGTGACGGTGTAACCTGGTACTGAGAGGCCACAGTGCGATCTATCTGTGCTGCTCTGTGACTGTGTAACCTGGTACTGAGAGGCCCCAGTGCGATCTATCTGTGCTGCTCTGTGACCGTGTAACCTGGTACTGAGAGGCCCCAGTGCGATCTATCTGTGCTGCTCTGTGACGGTGTAACCTGGTACTGAGAGGCCCCAGTGCGATCTATCTGTGCTGCTCTGTGACCGTGTAACCTGGTACTGAGAGGCCACAGTGCGATCTATCTGTGCTGCTCTGTGACCGTGTAACCTGGTACTGAGAGGCCCCAGTGCGATCTATCTGTGCTGCTCTGTGACTGTGTAACCTGGTACTGAGAGGCCCCAGTGCGATCTATCTGTGCTGCTCTGTGACTGTGTAACCTGGTACTGAGAGGCCCCAGTACGATCTATCTGTGCTGCTCTGTGACGGTGTAACCTGGTACTGAGAGGCCACAGTGCGATCTATCTGTGCTGCTCTGTGACCGTGTAACCTGGTACTGAGAGGCCACAGTGCGATCTATCTGTGCTGCTCTGTGACGGTGTAACCTGGTACTGAGAGGCCACAGTGCGATCTATCTGTGCTGCTCTGTGACTGTGTAACCTGGTACTGAGAGGCCCCAGTGCGATCTATCTGTGCTGCTCTGTGACGGTGTAACCTGGTACTGAGAGGCCCCAGTGCGATCATTCTTTGCTGCTCTGTGACGGTGTAACCTGGAACAGAGAGGCCACAGTGCGATCTATCTGTGCTGCTCTGTGACTGTGTAACCTGGTACTGAGAGGCCACAGTGCGATCTATCTGTGCTGCTCTGTGACTGTGTAACCTGGTACTGAGAGGCCACAGTGCGATCTATCTGTACTGCTCTGTGACCGTGTAACCTGGTACTGAGAGGCCACAGTGCGATTTATCTGTGCTGCTCTGTGACGGTGTAACCTGGTACTGAGCGGCCACAGTGCGATCTATCTGTGCTGCTCTGTGACGGTGTAACCTGGAACAGAGAGGCCCCAGTGCGATCTATCTGTGCTGCTCTGTGACGGTGTAACCTGGTACTGAGAGGCCCCAGTGCGATCTATCTTTGCTGCTCTGTGACGGTGTAACCTGGAACAGAGAGGCCCCAGTGCGATCTATCTGTGCTGCTCTGTGACTGTGTAACCTGGTACTGAGAGGCCACAATGCGATCTATCTGTGCTGCTCTGTGACTGTGTAACCTGGTACTGAGAGACCACAGTGCGATCTATCTGTACTGCTCTGTGACCGTGTAACCTGGTACTGAGAGGCCACAGTGCGATCTATCTGTGCTGCTCTGTGACCGTGTAACCTGGTACTGAGAGGCCACAGTGCGATCTATCTGTGCTGCTCTGTGACCGTGTAACCTGGTACTGAGAGGCCACAGTGTGATCTATCTGTGCTGCTCTGTGACTGTGTAACCTGGTACTGAGAGGCCCCAGTGCGATCTATCTGTGCTGCTCTGTGACTGTGTAACCTGGTACTGAGAGGCCCCAGTGCGATCTATCTTTGCTGCTCTGTGACGGTGTAACCTGGAACAGAGAGGCCACAGTGCGATCTATCTGTGCTGCTCTGTGACTGTGTAACCTGGTACTGAGAGGCCACAGTGTGATCTATCTGTACTGCTCTGTGACTGTGTAACCTGGTACTGAGAGGCCACAGTGCGATCTATCTGTGCTGCTCTGTGACTGTGTAACCTGGTACTGAGAGGCCACAGTGCGATCTATCTGTACTGCTCTGTGACTGTGTAACCTGGTACTGAGAGGCCACAGTGCGATCTATCTGTGCTGCTCTGTGACCGTGTAACCTGGTACTGAGAGGCCACAGTGCGATCTATCTGTGCTGCTCTGTGACCGTGTAACCTGGTACTGAGAGGCCACAGTGCGATCTATCTGTGCTGCTCTGTGACCGTGTAACCTGGTACTGAGAGGCCACAGTGCGATCTATCTGTGCTGCTCTGTGACCGTGTAACCTGGTACTGAGAGGCCACAGTGTGATCTATCTGTGCTGCTCTGTGACCGTGTAACCTAGTACTGAGAGGCCACAGTGCGATCTATCTGTGCTGCTCTGTGACTGTGTAACCTGGTACTGAGAGGCCACAGTGCGATCTATCTGTGCTGCTCTGTGACTGTGTAACCTGGTACTGAGAGGCCACAGTGCGATCTATCTGTGCTGCTCTGTGACTGTGTAACCTGGTACTGAGAGGCCACAGTGCGATCTATCTGTGCTGCTCTGTGACTGTGTAACCTGGTACTGAGAGGCCCCAGTGCGATCTATCTGTGCTGCTCTGTGACGGTGTAACCTGGTACTGAGAGGCCCCAGTGCGATCTATCTGTGCTGCTCTGTGACCGTGTAACCTGGTACTGAGAGGCCCCAGTGCGATCTATCTGTGCTGCTCTGTGACGGTGTAACCTGGTACTGAGAGGCCCCAGTGCGATCTATCTGTGCTGCTCTGTGACCGTGTAACCTGGTACTGAGAGGCCACAGTGCGATCTATCTGTGCTGCTCTGTGACGGTGTAACCTGGTACTGAGAGGCCACAGTGCGATCTATCTGTGCTGCTCTGTGACGGTGTAACCTGGTACTGAGAGGCCACAGTGCGATCTATCTGTGCTGCTCTGTGACGGTGTAACCTGGTACTGAGAGGCCCCAGTGCGATCTATCTGTGCTGCTCTGTGACGGTGTAACCTGGTACTGAGAGGCCCCAGTGCGATCTATCTTTGCTGCTCTGTGACGGTGTAACCTGGAACAGAGAGGCCACAGTGCGATCTATCTGTGCTGCTCTGTGACTGTGTAACCTGGTACTGAGAGGCCACAGTGCGATCTATCTGTGCTGCTCTGTGACTGTGTAACCTGGTACTGAGAGGCCACAGTGCGATCTATCTGTACTGCTCTGTGACCGTGTAACCTGGTACTGAGAGGCCACAGTGCGATCTATCTGTGCTGCTCTGTGACCGTGTAACCTGGTACTGAGAGGCCACAGTGCGATCTATCTGTGCTGCTCTGTGACGGTGTAACCTGGTACTGAGAGGCCACAGTGCGATCTATCTGTGCTGCTCTGTGACGGTGTAACCTGGAACAGAGAGGCCCCAGTGCGATCTATCTGTGCTGCTCTGTGACGGTGTAACCTGGTACTGGGAGGCCACAGTGCGATCTATCTGTGCTGCTCTGTGACTGTGTAACCTGGTACTGAGAGGCCCCAGTGCGATCTATCTGTGCTGCTCTGTGACGGTGTAACCTGGTACTGAGAGGCCCCAGTGCGATCTATCTTTGCTGCTCTGTGACCGTGTAACCTGGTACTGAGAGGCCACAGTGCGATCTATCTGTGCTGCTCTGTGACTGTGTAACCTGGTACTGAGAGGCCCCAGTACGATCTATCTGTGCTGCTCTGTGACGGTGTAACCTGGTACTGAGAGGCCACAGTGCGATCTATCTGTGCTGCTCTGTGACCGTGTAACCTGGTACTGAGAGGCCACAGTGCGATCTATCTGTGCTGCTCTGTGACGGTGTAACCTGGTACTGAGAGGCCACAGTGCGATCTATCTGTGCTGCTCTGTGACTGTGTAACCTGGTACTGAGAGGCCCCAGTGCGATCTATCTGTGCTGCTCTGTGACGGTGTAACCTGGTACTGAGAGGCCCCAGTGCGATCTATCTTTGCTGCTCTGTGACGGTGTAACCTGGAACAGAGAGGCCACAGTGCGATCTATCTGTGCTGCTCTGTGACTGTGTAACCTGGTACTGAGAGGCCACAGTGCGATCTATCTGTGCTGCTCTGTGACTGTGTAACCTGGTACAGAGAGGCCACAGTGCGATCTATCTGTGCTGCTCTGTGACTGTGTAACCTGGTACTGAGAGGCCACAGTGCGATCTATCTGTGCTGCTCTGTGACTGTGTAACCTGGTACTGAGAGGCCACAGTGCGATCTATCTGTACTGCTCTGTGACCGTGTAACCTGGTACTGAGAGGCCACAGTGCGATCTATCTGTGCTGCTCTGTGACCGTGTAACCTGGTACTGAGAGGCCACAGTGCGATCTATCTGTGCTGCTCTGTGACGGTGTAACCTGGTACTGAGAGGCCACAGTGCGATCTATCTGTGCTGCTCTGTGACGGTGTAACCTGGAACAGAGAGGCCCCAGTGCGATCTATCTGTGCTGCTCTGTGACGGTGTAACCTGGTACTGAGAGGCCACAGTGCGATCTATCTGTGCTGCTCTGTGACTGTGTAACCTGGTACTGAGAGGCCCCAGTGCGATCTATCTGTGCTGCTCTGTGACGGTGTAACCTGGTACTGAGAGGCCCCAGTGCGATCTATCTTTGCTGCTCTGTGACCGTGTAACCTGGTACTGAGAGGCCACAGTGCGATCTATCTGTGCTGCTCTGTGACGGTGTAACCTGGTACTGAGAGGCCACAGTGCGATCTATCTGTGCTGCTCTGTGACTGTGTAACCTGGTACTGAGAGGCCCCAGTACGATCTATCTGTGCTGCTCTGTGACGGTGTAACCTGGTACTGAGAGGCCACAGTGCGATCTATCTGTGCTGCTCTGTGACCGTGTAACCTGGTACTGAGAGGCCACAGTGCGATCTATCTGTGCTGCTCTGTGACGGTGTAACCTGGTACTGAGAGGCCACAGTGCGATCTATCTGTGCTGCTCTGTGACTGTGTAACCTGGTACTGAGAGGCCCCAGTGCGATCTATCTGTGCTACTCTGTGACGGTGTAACCTGGTACTGAGAGGCCCCAGTGCGATCTATCTTTGCTGCTCTGTGACGGTGTAACCTGGAACAGAGAGGCCACAGTGCGATCTATCTGTGCTGCACTGTGACTGTGTAACCTGGTACTGAGAGGCCACAGTGCGATCTATCTGTGCTGCTCTGTGACCGTGTAACCTGGTACTGAGAGGCCACAGTGCGATCTATCTGTACTGCTCTGTGACTGTGTAACCTGGAACAGAGAGGCCACAGTGCGATCTATCTGTGCTGCTCTGTGACTGTGTAACCTGGTACTGAGAGGCCACAGTGCGATCTATCTGTGCTGCTCTGTGACTGTGTAACCTGGTACTGAGAGGCCACAGTGTGATCTATCTGTGCTGCTCTGTGACCGTGTAACCTGGTACTGAGAGGCCACAGTGCGATCTATCTGTACTGCTCTGTGACTGTGTAACCTGGTACTGAGAGGCCACAGTGCGATCTATCTGTGCTGCTCTGTGACTGTGTAACCTGGTACTGAGAGGCCACAGTGCGATCTATCTGTGCTGCTCTGTGACCGTGTAACCTGGTACTGAGAGGCCACAGTGTGATCTATCTGTGCTGCTCTGTGACCGTGTAACATGCTACTGAGAGGCCCCAGTGCGATCTATCTGTGCTGCTCTGTGACTGTGTAACCTGGTACTGAGAGGCCACAGTGCGATCTATCTGTGCTGCTCTGTGACTGTGTAACCTGGTACTGAGAGGCCACAGTGCGATCTATCTGTGCTGCTCTGTGACTGTGTAACCTGGTACTGAGAGGCCACAGTGTGATCTATCTGTGCTGCTCTGTGACCGTGTAACCTGGTACTGAGAGGCCACAGTGCGATCTATCTGTGCTGCTCTGTGACTGTGTAACCTGGTACTGAGAGGCCACAGTGCAATCTATCTGTGCTGCTCTGTGACTGTGTAACCTGGTACTGAGAGGCCACAGTGCGATCTATCTGTACTGCTCTGTGACCGTGTAACCTGGTACTGAGAGGCCACAGTGTGATCTATCTGTGCTGCTCTTTGACCATGTAACCTGGTACTGAGAGGCCACAGTGCGATCTATCTGTGCTGCTCTGTGACCGTGTTACCTGGTACTGAGAGGCCACAGTGCGATCTATCTGTACTGCTCTGTGACCGTGTAACCTGGTACTGAGAGGCCACAGTGTGATCTATCTGTGCTGCTCTGTGACTGTGTAACCTGGTACTGAGAGGCCCCAGTGCGATCTATCTGTGCTGCTCTGTGACTGTGTAACCTGGTACTGAGAGGCCACAGTGCGATCTATCTGTACTGCTCTGTGACTGTGTAGCCTGGTACTGAGAGGCCACAGTGTGATCTATCTGTGCTGCTCTGTGACTGTGTAACCTGGTACTGAGAGGCCACAGTGCGATCTATCTGTGCTGCTCTGTGACTGTGTAACCTGGTACTGAGAGGCCACAGTGTGATCTATCTGTGCTGCTCTGTGACTGTGTAACCTGGTACTGAGAGGCCACAGTGCGATCTATCTGTGCTGCTCTGTGACTGTGTAACCTGGTACTGAGAGGCCACAGTGCGATCTATCTGTGCTGCTCTGTGACTGTGTAACCTGGTACTGAGAGGCCACAGTGCGATCTATCTGTGCTGCTCTGTGACTGTGTAACCTGGTACTGAGAGGCCACAGTGCGATCTATCTGTGCTGCTCTGTGACTGTGTAACCTGGTACTGAGAGGCCACAGTGCGATCTATCTGTGCTGCTCTGTGACTGTGTAACCTGGTACTGAGAGGCCACAGTGTGATCTATCTGTGCTGCTCTGTGACTGTGTAACCTGGTACTGAGAGGCCACAGTGCGATCTATCTGTGCTGCTCTGTGACTGTGTAACCTGGTACTGAGAGGCCACAGTGCGATCTATCTGTGCTGCTCTGTGACTGTGTAACCTGGTACTGAGAGGCCACAGTGCGATCTATCTGTGCTGCTCTGTGACTGTGTAACCTGGTACTGAGAGGCCACAGTGCGATCTATCTGTGTTGCTCTGTGACTGTGTAACCTGGTACTGAGAGGCCACAGTGCGATCTATCTGTGCTGCTCTGTGACTGTGTAACCTGGTACTGAGAGGCCACAGTGCGATCTATCTGTGCTGCTCTGTGACTGTGTAACCTGGTACTGAGAGGCCACAGTGTGATCTATCTTTGCTGCTCTGGACACCTGGAAACCCTATGGGAAGCAATGATGGAGAAATCTAAGAAACTGAGATTTTATGGATAGATTTACAATTTATTCTTCCTTAATAAATTTTTTACTGTGTTTTTTAATTTCAGATGTATAGAAATTAAAAAATGCATATCAGTGCCATCTGCAGAACATTTTAAAATGTAATCACTGCTAAATGGATCACAAGGCTATAGATTAGATAACTATATCTAATTTTGTGTGAAGGAACTGCAGTAGTTATAATCTTGTAAATAGGGGCAGTATAAGGCTAAGTGCACACGTTGCTGAAAATTTCTGCACAAAAACCTGAATCCCTTCCCAGAAACCGCACCTATTTTTCCGCGGCGTTTTTTGCGCGGTTTTGATGCGTTTTTGATGCGTTTTTTACCGCAGCGGTTTCTAAACTCATGGGAGAAGCCAAAACCACGGAAAAATCCGCAAAATTAATGAGCATGCTGCGTTTTTTACCGCGATGCGTTTTTTTCGCGGTAAAAAACGCATCAATGTGCACAAAAAGTGCAAAATGCATAGAAATGACTGTGGAGCTTATTTTTAGCGGTTTTATAGCGGTTTTATAGTAGTTATGTTCTTGTATATAGGAGCTGTATTACAGTAGTTATATTCTTGTACATAGGAGCAGTATTATAGTAGTTATATCCTTGTACATAGGAGCAGTATTATAGTAGTTATATTCTTGTACATAGGAGCAGTATTACAGTCGTTATATTCTTGTTCATAGGAGCAGTATTATAGTAGTTATATTCTTGTACATAGGGGCAGTATTATAGTAGTTATATTCTTGTACATATGGGGCAGTATTATAGTAGTTATATTCTTGTACATATGGGGCAGTATTATAGTAGTTATATTCTTGTACATATGGGGCAGTATTATAGTAGTTATATTCTTGTACATAGGAGGCAGTATTATAGTAGTTATATCCTTGTACATAGGAGCAGTATTATAGTAGTTATATTCTTGTACATAGGAGCAGTATTATAGTAGTTATATTCTTGTACATAGGGGCAGTATTATAGTAGTTATATTCTTGTACATATGGGGCAGTATTATAGTAGTTATATTCTTGTACATATGGGGCAGTATTATAGTAGTTATATTCTTGTACATAGGAGCAGTATTATAGTAGTTATATTCTTGTACATAGGAGCAGTATTATAGTAGTTATATTCTTGTACATAGGAGCAGTATTATAGTAGTTATATTCTTGTACATAGGGGGCAGTATTATAGTAGTTATATTCTTGTATATAGGGGCAGTATTATAGTAGTTATATTTTTGTACATAGGGGGCAGTATTATAGTAGTTATATTCTTGTACATATGGGGCAGTATTATAGTAGTTATATTCTTGTACATAGGAGCAGTATTATAGTAGTTATATTCTTGTACATAGGAGCAGTATTATAGTAGTTATATTCTTGTACATATGGGGCAGTATTATAGTAGTTATATTCTTGTACATAGGGGGCAGTATTATAGTAGTTATATTCTTGTACATAGGAGCAGTATTATAGTAGTTATATTCTTGTACATAGGAGCAGTATTATAGTAGTTATATTCTTGTACATAGGAGCAGTATTATAGTAGTTATATTCTTGTACATAGGAGCAGTATTATAGTAGTTATATTCTTGTACATAGGGGGCACTATTATAGTAGTTATAGTCTTGTATATAGGGGCAGTATTATAGTAGTTATATTTTTGTACATAGGGGGCAGTATTATAGTAGTTATATTCTTGTACATATGGGGCAGTATTATAGTAGTTATATTCTTGTACATATGGGGCAGTATTATAGTAGTTATATTCTTGTACATAGGAGCAGTATTATAGTAGTTATATTCTTGTACATAGGAGCAGTATTATAGTAGTTATATTCTTGTACATAGGAGCAGTATTATAGTAGTTATATTCTTGTACATATGGGGCAGTATTATAGTAGTTATATTCTTGTACATAGGGGCAGTATTATAGTAGTTATATTCTTGTATATAGGAGCTGTATTACAGTAGTTATATTCCTGTACATAGGGCAGTATTATAGTAGTTATATTCTTGTACATAGGGGCAGTATTATAGTAGTTATATTCTTGTACATAGGGGGCAGTATTATAGTAGTTATATTCTTGTACATAGGAGCAGTATTATAGTAGTTATATTCTTGTACATAGGAGCAGTATTATAGTAGTTATATTCTTGCACATAGGGGCAGTATTATAGTAGTTATATTCTTGTACATAGGAGCAGTATTACAGTCGTTATATTCTTGTTCATAGGAGCAGTATTATAGTAGTTATATTCTTGTACATAGGGGGCAGTATTATAGTAGTTATATTCTTGTACACATGGGGCAGTATTATAGTAGTTATATTCTTGTACATAGGAGCAGTATTATAGTAGTTATATTCTTGTACATAGGAGCAGTATTATAGTAGTTATATTCTTGTACATATGGGGCAGTATTATAGTAGTTATATTCTTGTACATAGGGGGCAGTATTATAGTAGTTATATTCTTGTATATAGGGGCAGTATTATAGTAGTTATATTCTTGTATATAGGGGCAGTATTATAGTAGTTATGTTCTTGTTCATAGGAGCAGTATTATAGTAGTTATATTCTTGTACATAGGGGGCAGTATTATAGTAGTTATATTCTTGTACATAGGGGCAGTATTATAGTAGTTATATTCTTGTATATAGGGGCAGTATTATAGTAGTTATATTTTTGTACATAGGGGGCAGTATTATAATAGTTATATTCTTGTACATAGGGGGCAGTATTATAGTAGTTATATTCTTGTACATAGGGGGCAGTATTATAGTAGTTATATTATTGTACATAGGGGGCAGTATTATAGTAGTTATATTCTTGTATATAGGGGGCAGTATTATAGTAATTATATTCTTGTACATAGGGGGCAGTATTGTAGTAGTTATATTCTTGTACATAGGGGGCAGTATAATAGTAGTTATATTCTTGTACATAGGGGCAGTATTATAGTAGTTATATTCTTGTACATAGGGGGCAGTATTATAGTATTTATATTCTTGTAATAGGGGCAGTATTATAGCAGTTATATTCTTGTACATAGGGGGCAGTATTATAGTAGTTATATTCTTGTACATAGGGGCAGTGTTATAGTAGTTATATTCTTATGCATAGAGGCAGTATTATAGTAGTTATATTCTTGTACATAGGAGCAGTATTATAGTAGCTATATTCTTGTACATAGGGGCAGTATTATAGTAGTTATATTCTTGTACATAGGAGCAGTATTATAGTAGTTATACTCTTGTTACTTGTACATAGAAGTATTGTAGAAGTTATATTTTTATAGATAGGGACAGTATTATATTAGTTGCAATTACTTCTTACTAAATTACAATATCATCAAAAAGGGAATTTCAGTTCTTCAAAACAAAAAAGTGAAACTCATATATTCTATAGAGTCATTAGACACAGAGTGACCTATTTAAAGTGTTTATTTCTGTTAATAAAGTCATTATCTCAGGAAATTAGAAAACTTTATAACACCAACTTAAAAAATTATTTTAAAATCCGAAATGTTGGCCTACTTAAATATATGTTCAGTAAATGCACTCAATACTTGGTCCGTTCTCCTTTTGCGTCAATTACTGCATCAATGCGGCGTGGCATGGAGGCGATTAGCCTGTGGCACTGCTGAGGGGTTATGGAGGCCCAGGTTGCTTTGATAGCTGCCTTCAGCTCGTCTGCATGTCGTGACAGTCATATTTAAGTCACATTCAGTCCATCTCCTTGTGATCCTCCTTGAGATAGTCCTACTCCTTCTTTGGAGTTCAGCTGTGTTTAATTAAACTGATAGGACTTGATTTGTAGAGGCGCACACTTGTCTATATAAGACCTCACAGCTCACAGTGCATCTCAGACCAAATGAGAATCATAAGGTCAAAGGAACTGGCCAAGGAGCTCAGAGACAGAATTGTAGCAAGGCACAGATCTGGTCAAGGTTGCAAAAGAATTTCTGCTGTACTCAAGGTTCCTAAGAGCACAGTGGTCTCCATAATCCTTAAATGGAAGTAGTTTGGGGCCACCAGAAGTCTTTCTAGACCTGGCTGTCCAGCCAAACTGAGCAATCGTGGGAGAAGAGCCTTGGTGAGAGAGCTAAAGAATAACCTCAAGATCACTGTGGCTGAGCTCCAGAGATGCCGTAGTGAGATGGGAGAAAGTTCCACAAAGTGAATTATCACTGCAGCCCTCCACCAGTCAGGCCTTTATAGCAGAGTGGCCCGACAGAAGCCTCTCCTCAATGAAAGACATGTGAAAGCCCGCATAGAGATTGCTAAAATCACATGTGTCATGCTTGTTTGCTTCCCGTGTATGACCTGGTCTGTTCCCTCACTCTGTACTCCGTCTCTCGTTTTGGTACTATTGTCTTTTCTGGTTCTGACCTCCTGGCTTGGCTATCGTTACTCCGTTACAGTTTGTCCCTATTGTACCGTCTATTGCCCGTTCTGGTTTTCTGATCTATTGCTACGTCCTGACTATTCGCTCTGTCTAACCCTTTGGTACTGTATTGCTATCTTGTGCTTTGACCCTAGCTTCATCTGGTTTCTGTCTCTGTCTATGCCCCTTGGTAACATTGTCCTGTAGTTACCTTTCTAGGAGTTTCCCTGCAGCTCCTCGCTCTGTGGAGCTTAGGACATGCCCCCAGCAGTCATGTTCTTCAGGTCCTGATACTCTGAAGCACGCATCGTCACCGCTGCTGCCCTGCTCCACAGGTATCTTTGAGCACTGTTTTTGTATGCAGGACACCCGCACTTGCTCAGTGAGCAAGTGCAGTGCGGGTTCCTGACAACATGAAGGACTCCCAGACTATGAGAAATAAGATTCTCTGGTCTGAAGAGACAAAGATAGAACTTTTTGATGATAATTCTAAGGGGTAGGTGTGGGGAAAACCAGGCACTGCTCATCACCTGCCCAATATAGTCCCAACAGTGAAACATGGTGGTGGTAGCATCAGGGGGTGTTTTTCAGCTGCAGGGACTGGAAGAGTCATTGCAATTGAAGGAAACATTAATGCGGCCAAGTACAGCGATATCCTGGATGAAAACCTCTTCCAGAGTGCTCTGGACTTCAGACTTGGCCGAAGGTTCTCCTTCCAACAAGACAATGACCGTAAGCACACAGCTAAAATAACAAAGGAGTGGCTTCAGAACAACTCTGTGACCATTTTTGACTGGCCCAACCAGAGCCCTGACCTAAACCCAATTGTCCACCAACGTTCACCATCCAACTTGACGGACCTGGAGAAGATCTGCAAGGAAGAATGGCAGAGGATCCCCAAATCCAGGTGTGAAAAACTTGTTGCATCATTCCCAAGAAGACTCATGGCTGTACTAGCTCAGAAGGTACTTCTACTCATTACTGAACAAAGGATCTGAATACTTATGACCATGTGATATATCAGTTTTTCTTTTTTAATAAATTTGCAAAAATTTCGACATTTCTGTTTTTTTTCAGTCAAGAAGTGGTGCAGAGTATAGATTAATGAGAAAAAATGAACTTTTTTGAATTTACCAAATGGCTGCAATGAAACAAAGAGTGAAAAAT
Organism: Dendrobates tinctorius; assembly: GCF_039654945.1. Lineage (NCBI taxonomy): Eukaryota > Metazoa > Chordata > Amphibia > Anura > Dendrobatidae > Dendrobates > Dendrobates tinctorius. The sequence continues at coordinate 1,857,395 of NW_027361991.1, read as the reverse complement.
GTAAAGGGGTCCGAATACTTTCTGAACCCACTGTACTTGTGGAATTGCTACTTGCAAGACTATACCAACTAATAAAATATCAGAATAATTATCCCATACGTTGAAATCCAAAAAGAAGAGAAAATCAAAATGACAAAATGGCTTTTTTATGGTCGTTTTGTTTCCCTAAAATATTGAATTAAAAGGTTTCATGAATCCTAAAATGATAAAGGTAAAAACTACAAGTCAAGAAGAAAGAAGTCGCAGGGGAGCCTCCATATGGGGGCTGTGAAATTATCTATGGATCTATAGGATCATGTGGAAATTAGCTAAACTAATGTAGTCGTGGGGTCTCTGGTGGTCACGTAGCTCAGAGAGGTGAGTTATCACTGGAATGTGTGGAAAATGACCTCATTGTTTCCCCCTCATGGCTCAGACACGAGGAGCCCAGATGTCTGTCTCCATATTTACAGCCCTAATTTTCTGGCCCCAATCCTGTCATGATGAATAAGAATATTATGCCTCTTTCAGGTGAATACTTTTGGGACACACAATACGGAATTCATTTTTTATGTTCACGTCCCTTTTTTTCCAGCACATTTCCCATCCGTGCGTCCTCCACTCCTCGGTTGCTTTTGGCTTCAGCAGCGCCTGGGACATTTGCTAACAAATATGAGAATCCGGTGGTCTCCCCTACCTCTGGCTGTTCTGGGACAGATGCTCCTTGCTGGTTCCTTTGAATGATTCCCCTTATGGTTCGGATGCATAAGACCCCTAGACATACACCTAATTGGGGTAACTATTTGCCATATGTACAGACCATGCATTTTTTGTGGGACCCTACAACTCTTATGTATGCCCTTACAAAATTCCCCACCATAATATCTTGAGAAGAGAAAAGGAGCCATGGTATCAAGTCAGTCAATGATTAACTGGAGTAAAGTGACTCCTTCCTTTAAAAAAGAGTTTCTGCAGCAGCTGAGCTACGCGGTATAGGGGACCATATACACCCAAGTGTAAACTATGAGAAATTCAGAAGTGGCAGTGAAGTACTATGCTGCCTTTGCTCTTCTGTCCATTACAGGGCAGTAGAGTCAAGGACTTGTTTGTCCACCCCTATTTAAGGGTGGGTGCCCCCCACTTTTTTTGGTAAGATTTTAGTACCTGCTTTAAAATGTCTGGTTTGGAACCCTACCTGTTATGAATGAGTCACCGTAGGAGGCAAAAGCAGAAATACAAGCTAAGTCCAGAAAACCAGAGAAGTTGGCAACTATCAGATTGCAGACCCCTGAACCTATCAACACAACTAGCAGTAGCCATGGGGGGTTCCTACGATGCCCTAGACCCCTCGATCACAGCCGGAGAAATATATAGGCCTAAAGAAAGAAAGGGGAAATCTAAACTGCCCCAGAGCAGACCCCAAAGCAATAGGCAGCCCCCAACATATAATGACGGTGAAGCAAGATGAAAATATTAACACAGACAGAAAGATAGACTGAGCAAAGACGGGGCCCCAAAACTACCTAGAAAGGAAAGGACAGGAAGGCTGCTGTCTGCAATCTGCCAAAACCCTATCAAAGACATAAGCCAACCAGCTGATATGAAAAAGGCCCTGAAGCAGCTAGGCTTCAAAAACTAAATCAGCACTCAGGTATTTTCAGAAGACAAAGCTAAATGAATTCAGCACACCCCAGCAGGGAATGGCAGAAATCCAGAAAAACAAAGCAAAAACAAAGTCAAAGCACAAAAGCAAAAGGCCGAGCAGCAAACTTAGCTTTGGAGGAGCAGGAATTCAGACTGGTCTCCAAGGATCCCACAGAGAAATCACCCGCAGGGCAGAAGGGCGTCGGCAGCCTTATATCCAATCCGTAACTCCACTCAGCCAGTCCTCCTCATCAGCCTCAGGTGTTTGACAATCAGGCTCACTACCATTCTTAACCAGAAGAGGGAGTTCCTCGGGCCTCAGTAATGAAGGGGAAAATGAACTCACAACAGTACCTCCCCCTTGAGGAGGGGTCACCGAACCCTCAACTACGCCACCAGGGCGATCAGGGTGAGCCCGATGAAAGGCACGCACCAATCGTTTGGCATGAATATCAGAGGCAGACCCCAGGAATTATCCTCCTGACCATAACCCTTCCACTTAACCAAATACTGGAGTCTCCGTCTAGCCAGATGGGAATCCAGTACTTTCTCTACCTCATACTCCATGTTACCTTCAACCAATACAGGGTCTGGAGGTGCCACCCCCGGAACAACAGGTTCAACAAACCTCTTCAACAAAGATTTATGGAACACATTATGGATTTTAAATGTGACAGGAAGAGCCAAACGAAAAGAGACCGGATTAATAATCTCCACAATCTTGTAAGGTCCAATAAATCTAGGCTTAAACTTAGGAGAAGCCACCTTCATAGCAATATTTTTTGATGATAACCACACCATATCACCAATCTTAAACTGGGGACCAATGGTCCTATGTCGGTTGGAAAACCGCTGGGCCTTCTCCTGGGAGAGAGATAACTTATCCACCACTTGGTCCCAGATCTGGTGCATTCTCTCCACCACAGTGTCAACACCTGGGCAGGCAGAGGGCTCCACCTGCCCTGAAGAAAATCGAGGATGAAACCCAAAGTTACAAGAAAAAGGTGACATCAAAGTGGCAGAACTAGCTCTATTATTCAAAGCAAATTCGGCCAAGGGCAAAAATGAAACCCAATCATCCTGATCAGCAGAAATAAAGCATCTCAAATATGACTCCAAGGTCTGGTTTGTTCTCTCTGTCTGCCCATTGGTCTGAGGGTGAAAAGCAGAGGAGAAGGACAACTGAATTCCCAGTCTGGAACAGAAAGTTCTCCAAAATCTAGACACAAACTGGACTCCTCTGTCAGACACAATGTTCTCAGGAATCCTGTGCAAACGAACCACCTGTTGTAAAAACAGGGGCACCAAATCAGAGGAAGACAGCAACTTAGGGAGTGGTACAAGATGAACCATCTTAGAGAACCTATCACAAATCACCCAAATAACAGTCATCCTCTGAAAGACAGGCATATCAGAGATGAAATCCATTGAAATATGGGTCCATGGCCTCTTGGGGACAGGCAAAGGCATCAACAACCCACTAGAGCGAGAACACGATTTAGACCGGGAGCACGTCCCACAGGACTGCACAAAATTCCTGACATCATGAGACAAGGAGGGCCACCAAAAAAACCGACTCACCAAATCTCTAGTACCAAAAATACCTGGATGACCAGCCAAGGCAGAGCAATGAACTTCAGACATCACTCTCTTCTTCCACTGGTCAGGAACATACAACTTTCCACTGGGCAACGCTCAGGTTTGTCCTCCTGGAACTCTTCCAGAGCACGTCTCAAATCGGGCGAGGGCAGAAAGAACTACCCCTTTGCCTAAGATGGTAGCAGGCTTGGTCACCACAGGAGAATCAGCAAGGAAGCTCCTAGAGAGGGCGTCTGCCTTGACATTCTTTGTTCCAGGAAGAAAAGAAACCACAAAATCAAAACGTGTAAAAAACAAGGCCCACCTAGCCTGTCTAGGGTTCAAGCGCTTAGCCGACTCTAGGTAAATCAAATTCTTGTGGTCAGTGAGGACCACGACTTGATGCTTAGCTCCATCCAACCAATGTCTCCACTCCTCAAATGCCCATTTCATGGCCAACAGTTCCCTATTCACCACATCATAGTTACGTTCAGATGGAGAGAACTTTCGGGAAAAGAAAGCACAGGGATTCATTTTAGATGTTACAGGATCCTTTTGGGACAAAACAGCTCCTGCACCAATCTCAGAAGCATCCACCTCTACCTGGAATGGAAGTGAGACATCAGGTTGCCGCAAAACCGGGGCGGAGGTGAATCTTCGCTTCAGCTCTTGAAAGGAAGAAACAGCCTCCGGAGACCAATTTAACACATCAGCACCCTTTTTAGTCAAATCAGTCAATGGCTTGGCAATACTAGAAAATTTTGCTATAAATATCCGATAAAAGTTAGCAAAACCCAAAAACTTCTGGAGGGCCTTCAAAGAAGTGGGCTGAACCCAATCGTGAATGGCCTGTACCTTGGCTGGGTCCATTTCAATAGTTGACGGGGACAAAATAAATCCCAAAACAGAAATCCTCTGTACTCCAAAAAGGCATTTAGATCCCTTGACATACAGGGAATTCTCCCTCAAGATCCGGAACACAGTCCGAATATGTTCCACATGAGAATCCCAATCCTTGGAGAAGATCAAAATATCATCCAGATAGATAATCAAAAATTTATCGACAAAATCTCGGAAAATATCGTTCACGAAGCACTGGAAGACAGATGGGGCATTAGTGAGCCCAAAAGGCATCACCAGGTACTCAAAATGTCCCTCCGGAGTATTAAACGCCGTCTTCCATTCATCCCCATGCTTAATGCGAATAAGATTATACGCCCCCCTGAGGTCAAGCTTGGTAAACCAGCAAGCACCTTTAACTCTGGAGAATAGATCAGAAATCAGGGGTAACGGATACTGATATTTAACAGTAATTTTGTTGAGGGCACGATAATCAATACAAGGTCTTAATGATCCATCCTTTTTGGCTACAAAAAAAAAACCGGCACCTAAGGGTGATGAGGATGGTCTAATATGACCCTTCTCCAACGCCTCCTTAATATAGGATCGCATAACCTCATGCTCGGGTACAGATAAATTGAAGAGCCGACCCTTGGGAAATTTACACCCCGGGCTCAGTTCAATAGCACAGTCATAACTCCTATGAGGAGGCAGAGACGCAGACTCATTCTCACTAAATACATCATAAAAGTCCGCCAAATAATCAGGAACATCATGCGACTGAGGAGAGGTGGAAAACACCGGAGCCTCACTAAGGGCACACCGACAACCCCAACTCACCACAGACACAGATTTCCAATCCAAGACTGGATTATGAATCTGTAACCAGGGAAACCCCAGAACAATAGTATCATGCAGATTATGCAACACCAGAAATCTGCAATTTTCTTGATGGTCTGGGGCGACCCGCATTACCACCTGGGTCCAAAACTGGGGTTAATTTTTAGCCAAAGGAGTAGCATCAATTCCCCTCAAAGGGATAGGCGTCTGCAGAGGTGTCATCGGAAATCCACAACGTTTAGCAAAATCCAAGTCCATTAGGTTTAGGGCTGCTCCCGAATCCACAAAAGCCTTGGCGGAAAATGTGGACAGGGAGCAGATCAGAGTAATAGCCAGAAGAAACTTAGGTTGAACACCCCCAACAGAAAACGTGTGTGCAAAGCGTTTCTGTCGTTTGGGACAGACAGAAATAATATGCGAGGCATCTCCACAGAAAAAACACAACTTATTACGCCTTCTGAACTCCTGACGCTGCTCTCTGGAAAAAACTTTATCACATTGCATAGGTTCAGACATTTGTTCAACAGGTGGCAACACCTCTCGTGCAGCTTTGCGTTCGCGCAAACACCGATCAACCTGAATGGCTAATGACATAGAATCATCAAGACCAGAGGGAACAGGAAATCCCACCATAGTATCTTTTACGGCTTCTGACAACCCCTTCCGAAAGAGAGCAGCCAAGGCATTATCATTCCAGGTAGTAAGTACTGCCCACTTTCGGAATTTTTGACAGTACAATTCTGCAGAATCACGACCCTGGCTCAATGCCAGCAGGGTCTTTTCAGCCTGATCAATGGCATTAGGTTCGTCATACAACAACCCCAAAGCTTGAAAGAATGCGTTCACATTAGTCAGAATAGGATCATCTGGTTTCAAAGAAAACGCCCAATCCTGGGGATCGCCACGCAGCAAAGAGATGACAATTTTAACCTGCTGCGCGGAGCTCCCTGACGAGTTAGGCTTCAAGGCAAAAAATAATTTACAATTATTTTTGAAATTCAAAAATTTAGACCGATCCCCAAAAAATACATCAGGTGTAGGAATCTTTGGTTCAGCAGCATGTGAATGAGCAAGGTAGGCGGAAATTCCCCGCACTTCCGCAGCGAGCTGCTCCACACGATCAGACAATTGCTTTATCTCCATTGAGAGAAAAAAAAATTCCCCCTACGGCCTCAGAGATATAGAGGAAAAAATATACACACTTTTTTTTTTTTTTACAATTCTTTCCTGCTATTGAGTACCCTAGAATCTGCGGTATGTCGGGTGATTCTGTTATGAATGAGTCACCGTAGGAGGCAAAAGCAGAAATACAAGCTAAGTCCAGAAAACCAGAGAAGTTGGCAACTATCAGATTGCAGACCCCTGAACCTATCAACACAACTAGCAGTAGCCATGGGGGGGTTCCTACGATGCCCTAGACCCCTCGATCACAGCCGGAGAAATACATAGGCCTAAAGAAAGAAAGGGGAAATCTAAACTGCCCCAGAGCAGACCCCAAAGCAAGAGGCAGCCCCCCACATATAATGACGGTGAAGCAAGATGAAAATACTAACACAGACAGAAAGATAGACTGAGCAAAGACGGGGTCCCAAAACTACCTAGATAGGAAAGGACAGGAAGGCTGCTGTCTGCAATCTGCCAAAACCCTATCAAAGACATAAGCCAACCAGCTGATATGAAAAAGGCCCTGAAGCAGCTAGGCTTCAAAAACTAAATCAGCACTCAGGTATTTTCAGAAGACAAAGCTAAATGAATTCAGCACACCCCAGCAGGGAATGGCAGAAATCCAGAAAAACAAAGCAAAAACAAAGTCAAAGCACAAAAGCAAAAGGCCGAGCAGCAAACTTAGCTTTGGAGGAGCAGGAATTCAGACTGGTCTCCAAGGATCTCACAGAGAAATCACCCGCAGGGCAGAAGGGCGTCGGCAGCCTTATATCCAATCCGTAACTCCACTCAGCCAGTCCTCCTCATCAGCCTCAGGTGTTTGACAATCAGGCTCACTACCATTCTTAACCAGAAGAGGGAGTTCCTCGGGCCTCAGTAATGAAGGGGAAAATGAACTCACAACACCTACCCCAACACAAGCTATTTCCAATAAGTGCCTATAGCACAATTGCCCATTGTTTATGGGGATGGTTTTCTTCTGGCCATCTATGTACTTTTCCCACCCTTGCTTTAGTCTGAGTACCGCCCAATTTTTCTTATAGTTTTGGTATCTGCTATAAGGTATTTGGATTGGAAGAATCCTTCAACACCTCAAATTGTTACTAAGTGCTTATAATAACTGCCCATAGGGTTATCTTGTGACCACCTTGATCTACGGTCACACTTGTGGTATTCTATGATCTTTGCCCACCTCCACTGTAGGTTGGATGCCACCCACTTGTTTGATAAGATTTTAGTACCTACTGCAAAGTATCTGAATTGGTAGCCTACCCCGACATCTGCTTTTGCTACAAAGTGTTGATTGCAAATGTCAATTGGGTATGGGAATTGTTTTCTCTTGGCCACCTTGATGTGTGGTTGACAACTGCCCATAAATTCACGGACAGTCCATAAAAGCCAGGTGCTTTTTTCTGCTGTCCGTACTGTAGGTCCTCCTAAATATGTCACTTGTGCTATGTACTTTGCACACACCCACTTTAGGTCGGGTAGCATCCACTTTTTTTTATTTGGTTTTGGATCCTCTGATAAGGGATTTTTTTTGTAGCCTACCCCAACAACTCCTAATGCTATGATATAGTAATTGTCCCTTGGGTATGGAAATGTTTTTTTTTCTGGCCACCTTGAAGTAGGGCCACCTACCTCCAGGTCAATTAAGTGATACTGTGTATGTTCCAATCCTTCCATTTTCTATGAAATGGTTCCCCATGCTCAGCCACTGATGGAGGCACCAAGGTTGGGATTAATATCCAAGACACCATAGCTAAATTTAGAAATGTCTTCTGCCCTACATACGCATGAAGTTTGGAAGAGAGAGACGGGCTGATGACATCACAATGGGGTCACATCTATGTATCTTCAAACATTTTCACATTTTCCACAGCTGGAAGTTTAATTTCCATGAAATTCTAAAATTATCTTAAACCTACAGAAGTGTGGACATGTCCCCCCGGGGGATATGTGACCTGCATCTCCGTATAATCTGCTCTCCTCCAGCAGAAGGTCCCCTACTGTGCTCAGCAGCCCCGTTCTGTCTCCAATGTGTGTAAATGCACTGACTCAGTACCAGCCTGCCTGTTGGCAAGAAAATGATGTACCAAAGTCTATTCTGGGCACGACTTACATTTTCTTACCTTCTGTGCGATGTACGGTATTGATCAGTCTTGTGTGAAAGCATCGGACTCTTAAAGACCTACACCGGTCACGATCAATAGTAACATGAATGACATAGTCAAAATTGCAGGGTTACAGCATGCAAATGTTTCAGCACCTGTCAGTATCTCTATAACAGTACCTGTCCTACTAGTACCTATATAATAATGCCAGTAAAAGTGACTTTATCATAGTACTATGTAAATGGGTTCCATGTATCACTACCAGCCAAGTAACCACCAAAATAATGTCCTATTGATGTATGTAAAAATTTGCAAAAAATAATTAGTATCACTCTAATAGTACCAGATCCACTTATAACCAGTATTATACTCATATCAGTATCACTGCTATAGTACCAGTCACATAATAATTAGGGATTTCAATGCTCAAGTGCTCGTTGCTCGAACCAAGCAATTCCTAATAACCCCATGATCTTTTCGAGTAATGAGTATAATGGGAAAGCCAAGCTTTGTTCTGGCAGACCCTACAAAGCGGTCTGGGGGGCAGTGAAGATGTTGAAATGGATGGAAATAGTGCTGAATGGAAGGAGGGTTATGTGCCGATGAAATGTATCCAAGAACTCATAATACTGTATGGATGAGAAATGTAACCCAGCAAAATTTTTACAGGTCTTTTTTTCAGTGTTTAATATCACAAAAATGTACCCCAGAACAGTGTATAGGTAAGAAATGGGAAGAAACAAGCCAAAATGTCAAATGTTTTTTTCTACTGTTGTAGAAACAGTACTGAACTCCACAATGTTCACCCAGTGTGCTGTCTGGGAAATGCAGCATCCCTGGCCACAAGCACTTGTCCACGTGTCGGTCATTAAGTGAACAATGAAAGTAAGTTTGTTGGTAAGGGCACCGGATATGTTCCTGGGCATATGCTGGTACAAGGCGGAGACGCCACACTGGGAGAAAACGTGGTGGACCGAGTAATGAGGGATGGCTGCCGCCTTGAGTCAGCGTAGATCCTTTTGTCTACCAGCGTAAATGGCAACATTTCCATGGCAAGCAGCCTGGAAATGTGCCTGTTTATCCTTTGGACCTGTGGGTGGGTGGCTGGGAAATTTCTTTCTCATTCCAAGGCCTGGGGTAGGGACAGCTGAATGCTGGACAAGGATTTGGATGTGCCTGATGATGATAAGTCAGAATGTGCAAGGATAGGTGTAGAGCAGGAGGCATCAGGCATCTGCGCCATTGTTTCAGACAGGGGATTGGGAAGCTCTTAGCACAAGAAAAGCGGCAGAGGTGTCACCCAATGACACAAATCGTGAACCCAGGAGCATGGCCCACCCAGTCGGGTGCTTAGATGCCATGTGCCTGATCATACTGGTGGTGGTTAGATTTTTAGTCGTTAGGCCCCTGCTGATCTTTTGCATGGCACAGGTTTCAAATGACCATTTTGTTTGTCTCGGAACTCTCTTCAAAATAGTCCTAGACTAGGGTACACCTAACCCTTTGACGGAGAAATTCAGGTGTGTCGGTGCTCTGCGGAACAGTTGCCCGCCTTCTTCCCCTGGTCACCTTACTGCCTCTTTCTGTCTGTTTCAGTGCTGCTGATTTCTCCCTCTCAGCACTACTGGCCTCACTCAGCATGCCAGCTTCCCAGGTTGGGTCAGTGACATCATCATCCACCACTTTTGTCTTCCACCACAGCACACTGGTCCTCCTGACTTCATGACTTAACAATTAGACTTAGCAGCAACTGTGTCTCATCATTTTCTTCCTTATCCCAAATTTGCCGCTCCCGACTATCATGTTCCTGTGGCCGTGGCTGCTCTAAGGTTTTTGCATCAGTAAACAGCATGCCGTCCTCTCCCTCTTGGAGCATGCAGGCTAAGACTCCACAGGCAAGAAATGATGTAAAGTTTTCCTCAGTGTACCCTATTGTAAGATCACTATTCTTCTAGGAGTCAACAAGGCAGGAGGAAGGAGGATCAGGGTGAGGTTTAAGTGATCCAAATTTTAGGCTGGTGAGAATGGACCGTGGGGAAGACTGTGTGGTGCTGTCATACCTGCTGGAAGCAGTATCTGCTATCCAACCGACCACCTGTTCACACTGCTCTGGCATCAATAGTGGTGTACTGGGTCTCTCTGCAAAGTGGGACAGGGACTTATGTGTCATGGATGGGCGTGCTTCTTGTGCTTCAGCAACAAGTGTAGTCACACCTGCCCCGTGTCCTCTGCATCTGCGTGCACCATCGTCAGAACTTCCACTTCACCATCCCTTAATGCAAGCCTTACGCATTCTGTAATTGCCAGGTCTCTTGAAGCCAAGTTTATTTTTAATAAAAGAAAAAAAAATCGGTCACCTGCAGCAATCAAAGCGGTTTTGTGAGTTTACTCCACAGTAATGTAACACGAGGTAAGCAAAACTGTATGGATGGCAATGAAATTCATTCCAGAAAAATATTTCAATGCTTTTCTCAGTTTTAGAGATCACATAAATATTCACAGACCATGTAACACTGTATGGCTGGGAAATAGAAGCCTAAAATATTTGCAAAAGTTTTAATTCACTTTTAAGGATCACAGAAATGTTCACAGATGATGCAACACTGTATGTCTGAGAAATGGAGGCCTACAAAATTTTTAAAAGCTTTTGTTCACTTTTACAGATCACAGAAATGTTCACAGATGATGCAACACTGAATGTCTGAGGAATAGAAGCCTACAAAATTTTTAAAAGCTTTTTAGCAATTTTAGAGATAACAAATGTTCACAGACCACGTAACACTGTATGTCTGGGAAATGGAAGCCAACAAACTTTTTAAAAGCTTTTTAGAAGTTTAAGAGATCACAGAAATGTTCACAGACTGCGCAACATTGTATGCCTGAGAAATGGAAGCCTAAAATGTTTTAAAAGCTTTTGTTCACTTTTAGAAATCACAGAAATGTTCACAGACCATGTAAGGCTGGTTTCACATTTGTGTCTCTGTGCGCAGTGATTGATCCTCATAGATCTGCATGTGTCATGCGTACATATATTTAACCGTGACAGGACAATTGTGTACAAGATAATTGTGTACGGACTATTGTGTACAGGCCAATTGTGTACAATGACAATTGTGTACAAGGCAATTGTGTACAAGGCGATTGCCCTGTACACAATTGTCCTTGTACACAATTGTCCTTGGACACAATTGGCCTGTACACAATTTTCTGTACACAATTGTCCGTACACAATTATCTTGTACACAATTGTCATGGAACCATATTTAACATGGTGTACGCGGGGACATGCGTTTGCAGGCTTTTGCATACGCATGCGTCGTTTCGCAGTGTGCGGCGGTGAACTCGACATGTTGCATTTTTTCAAGTGTCAAAAATCTGTCAAATATGCGCAGGCGTAAAAAAACGTATTACTGTGTATGGGAACACATTGGTACTCAAGGACATGCGTACGCATGTGTTCGATACGCATGCGTTATTCAAAATACATATAGAAATCCCATGAGACACGCCCATTTTTGTCTGGTGTCATATCGAACGCAGGCGCATAAACAATGCAAACACATGCAAAAACGCATACAAATGCATGCACACACAGCGTTTTTCCCCGTCATGCATAAGATGATGTGCATAAAAAAACGCTGCTTAAACGCTGCGTTTGCGCATGCGAATGATATGCTGCGGACTCAAACGCTAATATGAACCTAGCCTAACACTGTATGGCTGAAAAATGGGAGCCTACAAATTTTTAATAGCTTTTCCTCAGTTTTAGATATCACAAAAATTTACTGCACACAACAGAATAGTGCATGGCTGGGAAATGTAGCCCAGGAAAATGTTTTAATGATTTTTGGGTGTGTTATATAACACAAAAATGGACCTCAAAGCACATAATATTTGATAGATCAAAATATATTAAACTTAAAAAAAAAAAAAAAAAACTGCAGCTATTTCCCTAGGCTAAATACAGATTGTATGTGATACAAACGATTTGCCCTTAGAAGGGCTGTTAAAATGCCAGTTAATTTTCCCATGCTCCAGAGTTCAGCGGGGGTCAGGCTGTGAGGCAGCGCAGCATCAGTGACATCACCGCTAGTCACTGAAGCTGCATCGGCAGCATCTCATTCATTCACCTGTGATTTACAGCCGGGGAGCCGTAAATCTTGGCACCAGTCTAGGTGTAAACTGTATATTCCCCAGATATGGATTGCTGCATGGGACACAACGATGGACAGGTATGGTATATTGTTGGTTTGTTATTTTTTTTATTACAGGAGATCGAGGGCAACGCAGGAAGTAGGAGTATATTAAAGATGGAAAAATGTGTTATGTTTTATTTCAATAAAATACTTTATTCTGGCTGTGTCTTTATTTAACCTGTAAAAACTACAGGATAAGTAATGGATAGGTGTCTTATTGACACCTCTCCATTACTAAGCTGTGGGCTTGATGTCACCTTACAATACAAAGGTGACATCAACCTCAGAACTATTACCCCACTTGCCACCGCTACAGGGCAAGTGGGAATAGAGAGGCTAAGTGCCAGAATTGGCGCATCTTACAGATGCGCCTTTTCTGGGGCAGCTGTGAGCTGGTGTTTGAAGCCAGGGGGCGGCCAATATCCATGGCCCCTTCCTAGGCTATTAACGTCAGCCCTCAGCTGTCTGCATAGCCATTTCTTGTTTTTAATTATAGGGGGACCCCAAATCATTTTTTTGAGGAGCCTCTATTTTAATGGCCAATAAAGGCTAAATATACAGCTGTGGGCTGATATTAATAACCTGGGAAGATCCATGGGTATTACCTGCTTCCCAGGCTATAAACATTGTCATGCTCGCCATGTCTGTCATGTCCGCCATGTCTGTTTTGCCTCATGACCCCTGGAGCGGTGTGCACGCGCAACTCATGTCTGCTATCCTGCATGTTCCCTAGAGCAGTGTGCACACTCACCTCATGACTGTTGAGCTGCGGGATGCCTGCGTTTCTGCTCTGCCTTCTGTGATCATCTCGTCATGTCTAGAACCCCTGATCATGTGTCCTTCCTATGTTCCAGCAGAGGCTGGTTCTGCATTCATCTCTGCATGACTGGAACTCTGATCATGTGACCTGCCTAGGTTTCAGCACTGGTTCTGCTATCATCTCTGCATGTCTGGAATTCTGATCATGTGACCTGCCTAGGTTTCAGCACTGGTTCTGTAATCATCCCTGCATGTCTGGAATCCTGATCATGTACATGCTCCTTGTGATCCTGGATGAGCTGAACTGGAAGTTCTTTCCTGGTCCTGACCCGGAAGTGGAGGTGCTATGCCCTATTTCAGACCGCCCCTTTCTATGCTCAGGGCCTGTGTATTGTGTTGTTTCCCTGCATTGCTGCTTGGTCTGCTGGGCTGCTCCCTCTATTCTGTGCCCTTGCACTTTGCTCTGTCGTGCGTCTCTGCACACGCTCCGTGCTCGTATTCCATCTCTTGTCTCGTGTTTGTCCTTTGTGCCATGTTTGTCCGTGCCTTGCTTTGCCTTGTAGTACTTTCTATGTTCCCTGCCTTGCCTGTTTTCGCTATGCCTTGTTCCGTACCTAGCCTTGCTCTGCCTTGTTCCTCACTCTGTACCCTGTGTTTCGTGCGCCCTTGCACTTTTTGTACTAGACTTTGCCGTGCTGTTTCTCACGCGTCTCTGTCCTGTACCTTTTGCCTAGCCCTGCCTTGTGGCTCCGTGCCTTCGTGCATGTGCCTGGTCGCCCTGTGCCTGCCTGTTGTGCCTCAGCGGTGCCGCCTCTAGTTGTGCTCGCCTGTGTGCCTCAGCCGTGCCCACCGTCCAGTGCTATAGTGGTTACCGGCTGTGTGAGCCGCAGCTGTGCCGCCTCTCAGTCGTGCCCGCCTGCTTATGCCACCGTCCGTACCGCCTGCCGATGCCCCAGCCATGGTTTCCGTGCTCCCTTGCACGCACGCTGGTTTTTGCACTGTGCCTTTTCGTGCTACTCTTGCACAGTCTTTTGCTCTTTGCTCTGCTCTCAACCCTGTCTTGCCAGTGCTTCTCCCTGGCATGCCTCTTGGCATGCGCAGGCCACCGTCCCTGTACCTGTCCCTGGTATGCCCTCTGCACGCGCAGGCCTCCGTCCTTGTACTCTGTCCCTGGCATGTCCTCGCATACGCAGGCCACCATCCCTGTGCCTCTCACTGGCGTGCCCTCTGCACGCGCAGGCCTCCGTCCTTGTACCTGTCCCTGGCATGCCCCTTGGCATGCGCAGGCCTCCGTCCTGTGAACCTGACCCGGGTGTGTTCGTTGACACGCATCATGTCGCTAACCTTATCTTGTCTCCTTTCATGGAATCCTGGTCTACTTTCGGATGTCCAGATCCTGCCGATCGCCTACAGAGCTACAGAGTCTGATGTCCCGGTTGATCGTAGTCCGCTGTCCGGAGTCCGAAGTCATCGTGCCCTGCCTACCATCTGCACGTACCATGCCTTGGATCTTGGTGTGCCCCTGCACGCACATTGCTATGTGTCACCTGTGTATTTACGTTTGGCACCTGTTATTACCCTGAAGTGTTCCTTAATGAAGTTACTTTGAACTAATGCCTTGTCTTGTTTCCCTGAGCCGGCCATCTGGTCCAGCTGCTGTGGTGGCTCACCCCCTTGGTCTTGCCCCTGACACTCCCTGTATAGGGGGTGGATTCTCACTAGGTCAGCTCGCCCTAGGTGGGTGGGTGCCACGGCCCAGAGGGTCCACTCATTCAAAAAAAAATGACTCAGTGTAAGCTGACGTTCGTCACAGAATACTCAGGCCATGGACTCCGCTGGTACCTCGGCTAACCTTCTGATGAAGAATCTGATCTGCTCTGTCTCCTGAACTCGCTCGAAAATGGCGGTACCCCGGCCACTCTTCTGATGTAAATCAGACCCGGCCCTTGACCTCTGAACTTGTTTGGAAATGATGGCAGCCAGAGTAAGAAGACTTGCTTGTCTACCCGCAGTCCTCCCCACTTGATCCCCGTGTCTCGTCCGCGGCTCCTGTGTCTTGACCGGTGCAGGTGTCCGTTTCAGATGTCGGATCAACGTTGTTGGAGTGGTTTGTACTAACTCTGGATTCTGCCAAAGAATTTTTTTTCTTCTTTCCAGCCCCGGTAAGAGAGGGCTTAAGGAGGGGGGTACTGTCATGCTCGCCATGTCTGTCATGTCCGCCATGTCTGTTTTGCCTCATGACCCCTGGAGCGGTGTGCACGTGCATCTCATGTCTGCTATCCTGCATGTTCCCTAGAGCAGTGTGCACACTCACCTCATGACTGTTGAGCTGCGGGATGCCTGCGTTTCTGCTCTGCCTTTTGTGATCGTCTCGTCATGTCTAGAACCCCTGATCACGTGTCCTTCCTATGTTCCAGCAGAGGCTGGTCTGCATTCATCTCTGCAAGTGTGGAACTCTGATCATGTGACCTGCCTAGGTTTCAGCACTGGTTCTGCTATCATCTCTGCATGTCTGGAATTCTGATCATGTGACCTGCCTAAGTTTCAGCACTGGTTCTGCAATCATCCCTGCATGTCTGGAATCCTGATCATGTGACTGCTCCCTGTGATCCTGGATGAGCTGAACTGGAAGTTTTTCCCTGGTCCTGACCCGGAAGTTGAGGTGCTATGCCCTATATCAGACCGCCCCTTCCTATGTTCAGGGCCTGAGTATTGTGTTGCTTCCTTGCATTGCTGCTTGGTATGCTGGGTTGCTCCCTCTATTCTGTGCCCTTGCACTTTGCTCTGTCGTGCGTCTCTGCACACGCTCTGTGCTCGTATTCCATCTCTTGTCTCGTGTCTTGTCTAGTGTTTGTCCTTCGTGCATGTTTGTCCGTGCCTTGCTTTTCCTTGTAGTACTTTCTATGTTCCCTGCCTTGCCTGTTTTCGCTATGCCTTGTTCTGTACCTAGCCTTGCTCTGCCTTGTTCCTCGCTCTGTACCCTGTGTTTCACGCGCCCTTGCACTTTTTGTACTAGACTTTGCCGTGCTGTTTCTCACGCGTCTCTGTCCTGTACCTTTTGCCTAGCCCTGCCTTGTGGCTCCGTGCCCTCGTGCACGTGCCTGGTCACCCTGTGCCTGCCTGTTGTGCCTCAGCTGTGCCGCCTCTAGTTGTGCTCGCCTGTGTGCCTCAGCCGTGCCCGCCGTCCAGTGCTATAGTGGTTACCGGCTGTGTGAGCCGCAGCTGTGCCGCCTCTCAGTCGTCCCCGCCTGCTTATGCCACCGTCAGTACCGCCTGCCGGTGCCCCAGCCGTGGTTTCCGTGCTCCCTTGCACGCACGCTGGTTTTCGCACTGTGCCTTTTCGTGCTACTCTTGCACAGTCTTTTGCTCTTTGCTCTGCTCTCAACCCTGTTTTGCCTGTGCCTCTCCCGGGCATGCCTCTTGGCATGCGCAGGCCACCATCCCTGTACCTGTCCCTGGCGTGCCCTCTGCACGCGCAGGCCTTCGTCCTTATACTCTGTCCCTGGCGTGTCCTTGCACGCACAGGCCACCGTCCTTGTGCCTCTCCCTGGCGCGCCTTCTGCACGCGCCGGCCTCCGTCCTTGTACTCTGTCCCTGGCGTGTCCTCGCACGCTCAGGCCACCGTCCCTGTGCCTCTACCTGGCATGTCCTCGCACGTGCAGGCCACCGTCCTTGTGCCTCTCCCTGGCGTGCCCTCTGCACGCGCAGGCTTCCGTCCTTGTACCTCTCCCTGGCATGCCCCTTGGCATGCGCAGGTCCCGTCCTGTGAACCTGACCCGGGCGTGTTCGTTGACACGCACCATGTCGCTAACCTTATCTTGTCTCCTTTCATGGAATCCTGGTCTACTTTTGGATGTCCGGATCCTGCCGATCGCCTACAGAGCTACAGAGTCTGATGTCCCGATTGATCGTAGTCCGCTGTCCGGAGTCCGAAGTCATCGTGCCCTGCCTACCATCTGCACGTACCATGCCTTGGATCTCGGCGTGCCCCTGCACGCACTTTGCTATGTGTTCCCTGTGTATTTACGTTTGGCACCTGTTATTACCCTGAAGTGTTCCTTAATGAAGTTACTTTGAACTAATGTCTTGTCTCGCCTTGTATTGTTTCCCTGAGCCGGTCGTCTGGTCCAGCTGCTGTGGTGGCTCACCCCCTTGGTCATGCCCTTGACACTCCCTGTATAGGGGGTGGATTCTCACTAGGTCAGCTCGCCCTAGGTGGGTGCCGCGGGCCCAGAGGGTCCACTCATTCAAAAGAAAAACGACTCAGCATAAGCTGACGTTCGTCACAAACATCTGCCCCCAGGCGCTGGCTTTCACTCTCTGGTTTGGAAAATTGCGCAGGAGCCCACGCCATTTTTTTTACCCGAAAAGAATTAAATATATATATGTCCCCTAATTTGCACACATACTATACTAATTGTATTGGTCACTAACATCTATATATCTAACTATTCTGCATCCATTTACTGTATGTAATCCATCTCTCCTATCCTGTCGGCTCCTGCAGTGATTTTACAGAAGCCGACAAATGAACTACCGGCTAATCTTCTATCTATCAATTCAATTCAAAGAAGCTTTATTGGCAGGACTAAATACACATTAGTTTTGCCAAAGCAAGTGTACAGAAGGGAATGGGGGTAGGGACTGTAGGGATGTTGGGAAGGGGTTGTAGGAAAGGTGGATGGGTCAGATCCAGGGTGGGGATCTATCTCTCTATGAAGTATAAATACACATATATTTATATACATATATACACTCACTGGCCACTTTATTAGGTACACCATGCTAGTAACGGGTTGGACCCCCTTTTGCCTTCAGAACTGCCTCAATTCTTCGTGGCAGAGATTCAACAAGGTGCTGGAAGCATTCCTCAGAGATTTTGGACCATATTGACATGATGGCATCACACAGTTGGCGCAGATTTGTCGGCTGCACATCCCTGATGCGAATCTCCCGTTCCACCACATCCCAAAGATGCTCTATTGGATTGAGATCTGGTGACTGAGGAGGCCATTTGAGTACAGTGAACTCATTGTCATGTTCAAGAAACCAATCTGAGATGATTCGAGCTTTATGACATGGCGCATTATCCTGCTGAAAGTAGCCATCAGATGTTGGGTACATTGTGGTCATAAAGGGATGGACATGGTCAGCAACAATACTCAGGTAGGCTGTGGCGTTGCAACGATGCTCAATTGGTACCAAGGGGCCCAAAGAGTGCCAAGAAAAAATTCCCCACACCATGACACCACCACCACCAGCCTGAACCGTTGATACAAGGCAGGATGGATCCATGCTTTCATGTTGTTTACGCCAAATTCTGACCCTACCATCCGAATGTCGCAGCAGAAATCGAGACTCATCAGACCAGGCAACGTTTTTCCAATCTTCTACTGTCCAATTTCGATGAGCTTGTGCAAATTGTAGCCTCAGTTTCCTGTTCTTGGCTGAGAGGAGTGGTACCCAGTGTGGTCTTCTGCTGCTGTACCCCATCTGCCTCAAAGTTCGACGCACTGTGCGTTCAGAGATGCTCTTCTGCCTACCTTGGTTGTAACGGGTGGCAATTTGAGTCACTGTTGCCTTTCTATCAGCTCGAACCAGTATGCCCATTCTCCTCTGACCTCTGGCATCAACAAGGCATTTCCGGCCACAGAACTGCCGCTCACTGGATTTTTTTTCTTTTTCGGACCATTCTCTGTAAACCCTAGAGATGGTTGTGCGTGAAAATCCCAGTAGATCAGCAGTTTCTGAAATACTCAGACCAGCCCTTCTGGCACCAACAATCTTGCCACGTTCAAAGGCACTCAAATCACCTTTCTTCCCCATACTGATGCTCGGTTTGAACTGCAGGAGATTGTCTTGACCATGTCTACATGCCTAAATGCACTGAGTTGCCGCCATGTGATTGGCTGATTAGAAATTAAGTCTTAACACACAGTTGGACAGGTGTACCTAATAAAGTGGCCAGTGAGTGTATATATACACACACCTATTCTATGTGTATATATCTATTCTATTCTAACCAGTCAGTGTGAATTTATTGTACACCGCACATAAATTGCCGGCTTTTCAAAGGACACCGGTGCATATTTCTCGCAAGTCACACTGATGGTCCGTGTAGTGTGCGATTCTTTTTCTCGCCCTCATAGACTTGCATTGGCGAGTCTCGGCCGATATACGGTGCAGATCACAGCATGCTGCAACTTCACCCACACGTATAATACGGCCGAGAAAAGGAACAGTGATGGGAGCTGCCCCATAGATCAACAGCGGTCCGAGTGCTGTGCGATGTTTTATCACACAGCACTCGGCCGTATTCCTCTCTAGTGTGACGCCGGCCTTATAGTTGTTTCAGTATCACCATAATAGTACTAGAGACATAATAATCTCTATTAGGTCCCCTTAACACATCCCTTTTTCATGTTTGTATGTCAGAAACAAAATTTCATCTCAATACTTTGTGATATATCCTTTGTTGGCAATGACAGAGGTCAAACGTTTTCTGTAAGTCTTCACAAGGTTGCCACACACTGTTGTTGGTATGTTGGCCCATTCCTCCATGCAGATCTCCTCTAGAGCAGTGATGTTTTTGGCTTTTCGCTTGGCAACACGGACTTTCAACTCCCTCCAAAGGTTTTCTATAGGGTTGAGATCTGGAGACTGGCTAGGCCACTCCAGGACCTTGAAATGCTTCTTACGAAGCCACTCCTTCGTTGCCCTGGCGGTGTGCTTTGGATCATTGTCATGTTGAAAGACCCAGCCACATTTCATATTCAATGCCCTTGCTGATGGAAGGAGGTTTGCACTCAAAATCTCACGATACATGGCCCCATTCATTCTTTCATGTACCCGGATCAGTCGTCCTGGCCCCTTTGCAGAGAAACAGCCCCAAAGCATGATGTTTCCACCACCATGCTTTACAGTAGGTATGGTATTTGATGGATGCAACTCAGTATTCTTTTTCCTCCAAACACGACAAGTTGTGTTTCTATCAAACAGTTCCAGTTTGGTTTTATCAGACCATAGGACATTCTCCCAAAACTCCTCTGGATCATCCAAATGCTCTCTAGCAAACTTCAGACGGGCCCGGACATGTACAGGCTTAAGCAGTGGGACACGTCTGGCACTGCAGGATCTGAGTCCATGGTGGCGTAGTGTGTTACTTATGGTAGGCCTTGTTACATTGGTCCCAGCTCTCTGCAGTTCATTCACTAGGTCCCCCCGCGTGGTTCTGGGATTTTTGCTCACCGTTCTTGTGATCATTCTGACCCCACGGGGTGGGATTTTGCGTGGAGCACCAGATCGAGGGAGATTATCAGTGGTCTTGTATGTCTTCCATTTTCTAATTATTGCTCCCACAGTTGATTTCTTCACTCCAAGCTGGTTGGCTATTGCAGATTCAGTCTTCCCAGCCTGGTGCAGGGCTACAATTTTGTTTCTGGTGTCCTTTGACAGCTCTTTGGTCTTCACCATAGTGGAGTTTGGAGTCAGACTGTTTGAGGGTGTGCACAGGTGTCTTTTTATACTGATAACAAGTTTAAACAGGTGCCATTACTACAGGTAATGAGTGGAGGAAAGAGGAGACTCTTAAAGAAGAAGTTACAGGTCTGTGAGAGCCAGAAATCTTGATTGCTTGTTTCTGACCAAATACTTATTTTCCACCATAATATGCAAATAAAATGAAAAAAAAACAGACAATGTGATTTTCTGGATTTTTTTTTCTCAGTTTGTCTCCCATAGTTGAGGTCTACCTATGATGTAAATTACAGACGCCTCTCATCTTTTTAAGTGGTGGAACTTGCACTATTGCTGACTGACTAAATACTTTTTTGCCCCACTGTATGTGTAGTGTTGCCTGTAAACTTTCCTCACAGCCCTGTGATTGGAGAAGGGGGTTAACAATTTTGTCTCATTTTTTTGTGATACAACAGCGCCCCCTACTGATGAAGAGGTGAATGTGACTTTTTTTTATTTAAAATGCACATTTTTTACAAATTAAAATAAAAAGTTTAGTAATGAATAATGACAGCACAATATGCACCGCTTCCAGCGTAACACTTTAAGGACCAAGTATACTTAGGCTTTAAAAACCAAACTTTTTTTTCTTCATTATTATATTTAAAATGCTAACTCTTTTTTGTCTTTATCAACATATTTTTTTCTGGGATTACTTTTTTTTAATTTTTTTTATATATGATCGCATGCAACTTTTAAAACTTTTTTTTAAACATTAAAATAATTTATTTTTTTTTTAAATTCACCCTATTGCATTATTTTGTTTATGTATTACTAACTTTGCGCCGGGTCTTATAGGAGTGGAAAGATAGTAGTAGCCTTAGCTCCCACCCCCGGCACCTAAGGGGTTAAACTGCCATCACGCCGCAGTGCCCTGACAGTTATGGCAGGATCCTTAGTGAGCAGTGAGACCACAAAATCCAGACATCAGACCAATCCAAAACGCAGACTCGAATCTTACCTGTTTAATAACCTCCCTCTTCTCACTCTTGTTTGTCTTACTGCAGACCTAGTTCGTTTTCAGCTTCTGTCATTAACCTTGGCCAGATAGTGACATCTAAAAGATTAACTCCTCAGGTAATGTACAATTACACAAAACTGCTGTCACTATCAAGCCCAAGTATCCAGTTACCTCTGGTGAGGCTATCCTCTTCATACTCAGATTCATCTGGTGAGGCTAACCAATTCATATTCAAACTTCAGCACTCAGATTCATCTGGTGAGGCTATCCTCTACACTCAGACATCAGCACTCAGATTCATCTGGTGAGGCTATCCTCTTCACTCCGACATCAGCACTCAGATTCATCTGGTGAGGCTATCCTCTACACTCAGACATCAGCACTCAGATTCATCTGGTGAGGCTATCCTCTTCACTCAGACATCAGCACTCAGATTCATCTGGTGAGGCTATCCTCTTCATACTCAGATTCATCTGGTGAGGCTAACCAATTCATATTCAAACTTCAGCACTCAGATTCATCTGGTGAGGCTATCCTCTACACTCAGACATCAGCACTCAGATTCATCTGGTGAGGCTATCCTCTTCACTCCGACATCAGCACTCAGATTCATCTGGTGAGGCTATCCTCTACACTCAGACATCAGCACTCAGATTCATCTGGTGAGGCTATCCTCTACACTCAGACATCAGCACTCAGATTCATCTGGTGAGGCTATCCTCTTCATACTCAGACATCAGCACTCAGACCCCTCTGGTGAGGCTAACCTATTCATATTCAGACATCAGCACTCAGATTCATCTGGTGAGGCTATCCTCTACACTCAGACATCAGCACTCAGATTCATCTGGTGAGGCTATCCTCTACACCAGTCTTTCTCAACTCCAGTCCTCAAGACCCACCAACAGGTCAAGTTTTCAGGATATCCTTAGTATTGCACAGGTGATTTCAACACCTGCTCAAGCATTAATTCCATCACCTGTGCAATGCTAAGGAAATCCTGAAAACATGACCTGTTGGTGGGTCTTGAGGACTGGAGTTGAGAAACACTGCTTTACACTCAGACATCAGCACTCAGACTCTTCCGGCGAGGCTATCCCTCTACACTCAGACATCAGCACTCAGACTCTTCTGGCGAGGCTATCCTCTACACTCAGACATCAGCACTCAGACCCCTCTGGTGAGGATATCCTCTTTATAATCAGACATCAGCACTCAGACTCTTCTGGCGAGGCTATCCTCTACACTCAAACACGAGCACTCAGACTTCTCTGATGAGGATATCCTCTTCATACTCAAACATCAGCATTCAGACCCTTCTGGCGAGGCTATCCTCTTTATACTCAGACATCAGCACTCAGATTCATCTGGTGAGGCTATCTTCCACACTCAAACATCAGCACTCAGATTCCTCTGGTGAGGCTAACCTCGTTATACTCAGACATCAGCACTCAGACTCTTCTGGTGACGCTATCCTCTACACTCAAACATCAGCACTCAGACCCCTCTGGTGAGGCTAACCTATTCATACTCAGACATCAGCACTCAGATTCATCTGGTGAGGCTATCCTCTACACTCAGACATCAGCACTCAGACCCCTCTGGTGAGGCTAACCTATTCATACTCAGACATCAGCCCTCAGACTCTTCTGGTGAGGCTATCCTATTCATACTTAGACATCAGCACTCAGATTTCTCTGGTGAGGCTAACCTATTCATACTCAGACATCAGCACTCAGATTCATCTGGTGAGGCTATCCTCTTCATACTCAGACATCAGCCCTCTGACTCCTCTGGTGAGGCTATCCTATTCATACTCAGATGTCAGCACTCAGACTCATCTGGTGAGGCTATCCTCTTTACACTCAGACATCAGCACTCAGACCCCTCTGGTGAGGCTAACCTATTCATACTCAGACATCAGCACTCAGATTCATCTGGTGAGGCTATCATCTACACTCAAACATCAGCACTCAGACTTCTCTGATGAGGATACCCTCTTCATACTTAAGCATCAGCATTCAGACCCTTCTGGCGAGGCTATCCTCTTTATACTCAGACATCAGCACTCAGATTCATCTGGTGAGGCTCTCCTCTACACTCAGACATCAGCACTCAGATTCATCTGGTGAGGCTATCCTCTACACTCAGACATCAGCACTCAGATTCATCTGGTGAGGCTATCCTCTTTACACTCAGACATCAGCACTCATACTCCTCTGGTGAGGCTATCCTCTTTACAATCAGACATCTGCACTCAGACTCCTCTGATGAGGCTAACCTATTCATACTCAGACATCAGCACTGAGATTCAGCTGATGAGGCTATCCTATACACTCAGACATCAGCACTCAGACCCTTCTGGTGAGGCTATCCTCCTCATACTCAGACATCAGCCCACAGACTCTTCTGGTGAGGCTATCCTATTCATACTTAGACATCACCACTCAGATTTCTCTGGTGAGACTAATCTATTCATACTCAGACGATACAAGCAGGGACAGAACCACCATCAGTAGAAACATGCAGGGACAGAACCACCATCAGTAGATGAATGCAGAAACAGAGCCACCATCAGTAGATGAATGCAGGGACACAGCCACCATCAGTAGATGAATGCAGGGTCAGAACCATCATCAATAGATGAATGCAGTAACAGAACCACCATCAGTAGATACATTCAGTGCCAGAACCACCCTGACAAGTAGATAAATGTAGCACCAGAACCCCCATCAGTAGATGAATGCAGGGCCAGAACCACCACCATCAGTAGATACATGCAAGGCCAGAACCACCATCAGTGGATGAGTGCAGGGACAGAACCACCATCAGTAGATGAATGCAGAGTAAGAACCCCCATCGGTAGATGAATGCTGGGCCAGAACCCCCATCAGTAGATGAATGCAGGGCCAGAACACCCATCAGTAGATGAATGCAGAGCCAGAACCCCCATCGATAGATGAATGCAGGGCCAGAACCCTCATCAGTAGATGAATGCAGGGCCAGAACCCTCATCAGTAGATGAATGCAGGGCCAGAACCCTCATCAGTAGATGAATGCAGGGCCAGAACCCCCATCAGTAGATGAATGCAGGGCCAGAACCCCCATCAGTAGATGAATGCAGGGCCAGAACCACCATCAGTAGATGAATGCAGGGACAGAACCACCATCAGCAGATGAATGCAGAGTCAGAACCACCATCAGTAGATGAAAGCAGGGTCAGAACCACCATCAGTGGATGAATGCAGCAAAAGAACCACCGGACTACTAATCCTAATATCCCACATCGTCCTGTCAAAGCCACCAGACTACTATCCCTAATATCCCACATCATCCCGTCAGCAGGAGCCACCGGACTACTACCCCTAATATGTGTGATGGGTATATGGGCAGGGAGGGGGGATTCATTTCTGTCATGTGCTCTGTGCTCCTGTCTGGGGGGCAGACAATGGCTGGGAGCTTATGTTCCCTGGGATGCTAGATTTCTCCCACCACGTCAGTGTCTGCTGAGGTGTTGTCAAGTGGAAAAACTTGCTCATAGCAACCAATCACAGCTCAGCTTCGTTTAACCAGCTTTGGTGAAATGAGAGATACTTAGTGATTGGTTGCAAGGAAAACTGTTGCTCATAGCAACCAATCACAGCTCAGCTTCTTTTTAACAGCTCTGGTGAAATGAAAGATGCTTCGTGATTGGTTGGTGATACACACACACACACACACACACACACACACACACACACACACACACACACACACACACACACACACACACACACACACACACACACACACATTCATTTGTATATATAGAGATTATCATTAATTATTATAGTTCCATTTATTCCATGGCACTTTACACGTGAGGAGGGGTATACATAATAAAAACAAGTACAGTATTCTTAAATAATACAAGTCACGACTGGTACTGGAGGAGAGAGGACCCTGCCCGCGAGGACTCACAATCTATAAGGTATGGGTGAGGATACAGTAGGCGAGGGTAGAGCTGCTTGTGCAGTGGCTTGGTCGATCATTGGTTACTGCAGGTTGTAGGCTTGTCGGAAGAGGTGGGTCTTCAGATTCTTTTTGAAGGTTTCGATGGTAGGTGAGAGTCTAATATGTTGTGGTAAGTAATACTTGTTTATACTGATTCCTCCAGAGCTGAAGCCACTCTTGCAGTAAATGTCTATTTTGGCTAACAGATAAAACAGGGGTGCCAAACAGGGAACCCCGCTTTATAATGAGTCATACAAATATTGTAGCTTGAAGTTATACTTACTAACAAATTCATGAAACATATCCAGAAGTCCTCCCATTCTGGTCAATCAGTAACATCCGTTACTTTATTGTAGAATAGTACGCTTCCTCATCAGTCTGCTCTTTGAGTACTTTGTGTTTTGTCTTTAAGCATAAAATGAGTAATATGACCACTAGAATGAGCAGAACCCCAATGGTAACACCAACACCTGCAAATAAGCCGATCTTTGAGATCCTCCCCATGCACCGAGGCTGAGTATACATGTATGCGTCTGCTTTTGGACAACTGTGAAAGGACATAGAAAACACGTATTAGCAGATTATGGAGCAGTCATGTTTGAACTTTTTTGAGATATTTGCATACATTTTTTTCATCATAAATTTTATATAGTGGCACCTCTCCAAAACTCCCCCTATATGAGAAGACCACCTTCTTATCCAGACCAGATGTCCTATGACTGATTTTTAGTGCTACCATACTGGCTATCTCCTTTGAGAATTCCACCCCTCCAAGACGACCAGAAGATTTATATTTTTGTCCATCTGTCCTGTGGATAGTACCGTGTGTAGTAGTGTGCAGTGCCAATGTAGGAGAGAGAGTCCCTGCTGTGTTTCTGGGCCGGAACCAATGGGGCTGTCACCAAGGTTGCCAGTGGAACTGTTTCCGGGGGAAGGAATTAGAGGGCGGACCATAGACTCTTCTAGAAAGTGTGGGGGCGGAGCAGTTATAAAAAGAGCACAGGAAGCCAGTAGGGGGCACTCGACGGGGAGAGAGGCAAGGAGCAGGAAGCAGGAGCCTAGGTGGTTCTGGAGAGCAGGAGGGAGCCAGCGTCTTCCTGAGAAAGGACGGCATCGAATGACGCAAGGGAGAGACACAGACCTGACGCCCATGGATGCCTCTGCCTAGATCCATACCGCTGCTGCGATCCAGACGTTGAAACCCGCGGCCGCCGCTGCCCCGCTCCATCCCGCGGTTGTGGCCTGTACACTGCCACTTGCGGCCACCGCTGTCCCTACCCACACCGCGGCTTCGGCCTGTACGCTGTCAACCGCGGCCGCCACTGCCTCGCACCACACCGTGGCTGCGGCTCAGACGCTGCCACAGGTGGCCGCCACTGCCCCGCTCCGTCCCACGGCTGCGGTCTGTACGCTGTCACCCGCGGCCGCCACCGTCCCGCTCCAGACCGTGGCTGCGGCCTATACGTCATGTCCTGCGGCTGCCACCACCTTGCCTCCAAGAGGGGTCCCAGCACTGAGGAACTCTACTGGGGCCTGCTGTGCCTCTTCTGCACCTGGGCGTAGGAACGCCCGAAGCTTACGACAACTCCTCCTAGGCTGGGCCCAGCGGCTGAAACGCCGAACGGACAAGAACTCTGCTGGACGTCAGAGAAGGATAAGTGACATTCCGTTGGTAGTTAATTATAATTCCAGGACTCGCAGTTGGCCATATAGCTGCTATATAGTTACCGGCACATGCCGAATAGTTATATCCGGTTGTTTGTGTGTATTCTTGTCTGCCTCCCTGCGTGGAAAACTTGTTATCTTACCGGTTATCCATACAATCCAGATATAAAGGTTGAATTTAAGCTTGCTCCATCTCCGACTCGTCACTGCATCCTGCGTACCTGCGACTACCACACCAACATGAAAGTGACTGGAGATCATCCGATCTGATCAAAATTAAACTTGCCAAGTCTGCTGCAAGATGTAGAAAACTCCCCCCAAAAAAACTAATACTCAGCTCGCTGCTCACCTCCGCTGCTCATTGTCCCTTATATGGTCCTTGGTACCTGTTTCTACTGCTACCATGTGCTGAAACCTTGGGAATTTTCACTCCAGGTTGGGACTTCTGACCGTAACGAGTCTTTGCATACACATGGATGTCCCGGGCCTAGTTGTGACTGAAAGTCCCGGTCTAGAGTGTGTGTTGTAAGGTCGCGGCGCACACTCCCTTGTGTGAAGAGTCTCTGGGCTTCAGCACGTGGTGGTAGTGTAAAGGTACTGGAAGTGAAGTTCGTTGGATGCAGTGAAGAGCAGGAGGTAGAGAAGGGGTTAACAGAATTTAATTTAAACAGGTTATTGATGTACAAGGGATACTCCACACAGGGAGATTAAATCAACAAAAAAATGGTACAGGAACACTGAGCACAACAACAGAATTTGCACGAAAACACAATATTTGAGGGAAAGGGGTGTACGAAAGAGGTAACTTATCGCTTGCAGGTTTTGTTGGGGAGAGGCTGGAATATCTCCCACCGGCATTGTAAATCGTGGACAATGTCTCTGGCTCTGTTACGGAGGAACAAAATGCATTGTCTCCCAACTGTGCCGATGTATCTGGGCTTGCTTGGCTTGAGTACGTTGGTATGTGGAAACAGTCTCTTTTGTTGATTCCTCTGGAATGTCACAGAACACGAACAGCACGCAGGCTTGCAGGCCACGGCAGCGTTCGAACCTCTAACAGGCTCACTATGAACAGAGGGAGTACAATTATCTGTCACTGGGAGCGATAAGGACCAGACTGGTAAAGGAACGTCCGGGGGCAGCTTAGTCAGGATGCACTCCGATGGAAAGTCATTCGCCAGGGAACTAGAGTATGTGGCTTTCGCAGTCGGAACAGTGGGGAGGGAGTCAACCTTCTCCTTGCTCTCATGTCACCTTCCCGCCAAATCTCCCCTGTTCCCATGCTCAGTCCCTTTTATTTGCCCCATGCCCCCTCCTGTCAAGTGCAAAGGTCCTCCCCACTCAGATAAATTGTCCCCCGGCAACAGTGGTGACAGCCCCGATAGTTTTGGCCCCAAAGTGCATAGAGAACCACCTGTCATGGTATAGGACATGGTTAATGTCCTGCTCTCTCAGGGTTAACTTTTGCTGGCCTCCCTTTGTATCTGGGAGGGGTATTTATACTCACTCCCGACTAGGATTCCCTGTCAGCTATACTGTTGTTCTGACTGTGTGTCTGACCACCTGGTGTGCTTGTATACTGCATTGCTTGATTGCCTCCCGTGTATGACCTGGTCTGTCCACTCACTCTGTTCTCTGTCTCACATTTTGGTACTATTGTCTTCTTCGGCTCTGAACTCCTGGCTTGGCTATTGTTACTCCATTACAGTTTGTTCCTATTGTACCGCACTGCTCATTCTGGCTTTTTGACCTCTGGCTTCCCTGTCTCACCCCATTGGTACCTCGTGATCTCCTGGTTCTGATTTTAGCTTGTTTTGATTATTCTCCTGTGTTTATTGTATCCCCTGCACCCTGGCATTTGGCTCCACCCCCGACCACCTCCTACTCTGTCACATGGTTCAGGTCCTATTCCTTACCTGGTTAGTTACCTGGCCCTTTGCTCAACTTCCTTGCTGCTCTCCCCGCAGCAGTAATACCCGGGAGTCCAGGCTCATCTTCTTACACTACCCCTCTCTTTTCTCTCGCCATTCCGTGGGCGAGGCATCTTGAGAAACACTAGACTTGTCTCTCTTAGCAACTTGCTGCTAAATGAACTGATCCTGATTGTAACGATTGGAAGGTTGTCCAGCCATTGTGCATTCGGAGTGACGTAGATCGGAAGGAATAGTGGGGTCTTCTCATGTGACCACACCGGGTTGTCCTAGTGGAGGCAAAGTTGGGTCTGCACCTGCTGTAGCGTTTTCTTCCAGGGTCTCCGGGCCCTGATTAACAGGCGTATCCTCAGGCTTTTCCACGGGACTTTCCTCCTCTTCATCTTTCTCTGTCATGCGAGGCACCACCTCAGGAATCTCAGGTGTTTCTTCCTCTTGCATGGGGTCTTCTGAGAGGCATGGCCGGAGCATACTTCAATGTACTACCCAAGTGGGAGCATTCTCTTCTTCTAGATAAATCTCACTCTGTAGGGCCTACTCTCCCACAGATTCTCCAGCTTGTCCTGTGGATGTTTTTCCCCACCAACACTCAATCACCAACCTGAAGATCTGTCCCCGGCAGAGGGAGCTTCTCAGAGTGCTCCAACTTCCGGAGCCAAGTCTGTACTAGATGATGTAAGGTCTCCAAACGGTGACGATGTTCTCAGAACCAGGTAGACACCCCCGTCCATGGGTAGTCCTCCCCCGGGTCTAACTCTGGTTCCGTGACTTCTTTCCCTGTTCGGCCGAACAACAAGGAGTAGGGCGTGTAACTGGTGGCTTGGTGGACTCGATTATTGTAGATTCACACAAGCTCAGACACGTACTCGGGCCACCGAGCCTTCCGATCCTCTTCCAAGGTCCTTAACATCTGATCAGAGTACAATTAAATCATTCGCAGGCCCCGTTTCCCTGAGGGTGGCATGGTGTGGTAGATCTGTTGTTGCTCATCCATTAATCTTCCCAAGAAACAGGCTCCTTGATGAGAATGGATCCGCCGTGGGCATCCGTAGACCTGGATGAAATTTTTACAGATGGCATGTGCAGCAGACTCAGCCGTTTGATCCCGGGTGGGCGTTACAAGAGCGAACTTTGTGAGATGATCTACCATCACTAGACAGTGGTCATATCCTTGATGTGTTGGCCCAATGGTCAAGTAGTCGATGGTCAATAATTCCAAGGGGCTGATGTCACTATGGTTTGTGTAGGAGCCTTTTGTTCTGGGGATTTGGCCAACTCACATGCCCGACAGAGTCTACAAGCCTCTTCAACCACTGTTCTTAACCAAGGGTGGTAGACAAACCGCTGTAGCCATTGGAAAAATTTTTCAAGACTGAAGTGAGCCCCTTTTTCATGAGCCTCAACGGCTACTGTAGATAGCACCGTCTCTGGAACCACCACCTGCCAGGAGGCTCCCAACTCTTTTTGCAGTTGAACCTTCCGATTCAACAGCCGGTTTCTCATCTGGAGGTGCTCCCACTGCCGGAGTATCTTCAGCTCTTCAGGAGTCAGAGTACTCCTTTGTTATTGACTGGGCAGTTTCTTCAGCGTCACCCACTGTCTAAACAGAGTAAGCTCACGGTCTTCCTGCTGCAACCGGACCCACTCATCCCGAGGCCTTCCCAACACTCCTTCATGGTGGGGGATCCATATTTGGTCTAGCATAGCCACCACTGTCCTAGTGGTCTTCTGGAATCGGGGAATCTCCTCCTCCTCCAGCATCTCATCTTTACTCTTTCCTGGTGTCGCATGTCTTGCTCTGAACAAGGTGTCGGTGTGCGTATTCTCCGCCCCTCTCCTGTAGGTGATTCTATATTGAAACTTCGCCATCCGGGCCACCCAGTGCTGTTCCAGGACCCCTAACTTAGCGTTCTCCAGATGCGCTAACGGATTGTTATCGGTGCGCACCAATACTTCAGTACCAGACAGGTATTCTGCGAATCTCTTCGTCATAGCCCACACCAAAGTCAGCAATTCCAGCTTGAAGGAACTGTAGTTGTCCATGTTGTGCTCGGAATCGTGAAGGGACCGACTAGCATAAGCAATCACCCACTCTTTCCCGTCCTGCACCTGTGACAACACAGCCCCAAGTCCGTAAAAGCTTCTGTCGGTGTGGAGAATAAACGGTATAGAGAAGTCTGCATAGACCAGCACCGGGGCTTCTGTCAACGCCTTTTTCAAGTCATGAAAAGCTTTCTCCTGCCTTTCCTCCCAATGGATGGACAGGCCCTTTGCATTCAGGGGTACCCCTTTCAGAAGCTCGAGCAGAGGTTTCACCACACGCGCAAATTTCTTCACGAAATGACGATAGAACCCCATCGGTCCCAGGACCGCCCGGACATCTTTTATATTCTCAGGGGTCGGCAAGCCTCAATCACCGCAATTTTCTTCCATGACGGCTTCACTCCTTCAGCTGAAACAACATGGCCAAGATTCTCTATCTGGGTCCGGAACAAGTGGCACTTCTGGGGTTTCACCTTCAGTCCATATTTCTGTAGACGGTTCAGCACTTGCTCTAATCTCCGCAGGTGATCTTGAAACGAGGCAGCATATACTATGATGTCATCCAAGTAAATGAGTGTGGCCTCAAAGTTCAAATCACCTAAGCACCTCTCCTCTCCATCAATCGTTGGAATGTACCGGGGGCATTGGCGTCGAGAAGAATTTGGCTTTCCCCAATGCAGACAAGGATTCCTCAATCCGGGGCAGAGGATATGAGTCCCTCACGGTGCAGGCGTTGAGTTTACGATAATCTTCACAAAACCTCAGTGTTCCGTCCTTCTTTCGCACCAGCACAATGGGGGCCGCCCATGGACTTTGGCTGTCCCTGATGACTCCCGCCTGTAACATCTGTCTGAGCATCTCTGTTACTTCCTGATATAACTGACGGGGAATTTGCTGATAACGTTTTCGAATGGGTTGGTATTTCATGAGTAATCGCTGTAGTACAGCCAAAGTCATCCTCATGATTCGCAAACACGGACTGTGTTGTATTGCTCCAGTAACGCCTCCACTTGTTGTTCTTTGGCGGGCGTGAGTTCAGATAGTTCGGCGCGCATCTGATCTAGTATGCGTCGCCCCTCCTGGATGTATTGAGGTTCTGTTGTAAGAGAAGTGGTGACCTTTACTGACCACCGGTCTTCCGGATTAACTGCCAACTGTATGGCCTGGGGCGGTATGATTTCTTCGGGCATGCCCACTATCCGTGCCATTTCGCTCCTGTGTGGGACCACAACTTCCTGATGTGTCAAATTAATGCAGCGTACGAGCATCGTCCCTTCACATACAACGGCCAGTGTCTGTGCCACTAAGAGTCCTGCAGGTAATTGTTCAGTTAAAGAGGGTTCCAACTGTACTACTACTCCCTCCAGTGCGGCATGTGCTCGGACTGGCAGAGTCAGTACGGTCTGTCCCGGTGGTAGGGTGAGTTTAGTGGAGGGCGGCACAACCACTTTTCCCAGCATTTCTCCATTGCTAGAGGCCTCCTGGGCTCGAGCTGTACGAATTAGCCATTGAAACACTTGTCGCTGGGGGGTATGCGGACACCACTGTTTCAGGGACAAATGAGAAGGTTCATAGATGAGCAGTTTTCTGAACTCTTTCAGGATGTTCATCCCCAGGGTGACGGTATGACCGTGGCCGGTTTCCCCCAGGGTCAGCACTACACCCTTCTGTCCAAGGTTTTTCCCACACAGGGAGACCTGCATCCTTACCACCCCTGCGCCCGGGGTGGGCAAGTGATTTGCCGCCGTCAGCTTTACTACCGGGCCCCACTCAGACCGTAGAGTATCTGGGAAGTGTCGACAGAAATAAGCTTCGGGCATCGTGGTCACTTGAGACCCAGTATCCACCAGGCAACGCATGGCCCGGCCATCGAACTCAGCCCAGACCAGCGGGCATGTAGACACCAAATTTGCAGGACTTTCACTACTCCTTCCTTTCGATTCTGGCTCCGGGCGATGTCCACAAGGCTCGGAGCCCTCTAGTTTAACGCACGGCACGGCCGGGGCCTGTTCCACAGTGGACATTCCCTAGCCATATGTTCTATTTCCCCACAGTTATAGCAAGCGAAGGGCCTCTGTCGGTGGAACCTTCTGGCATCGTTACGGGCATCTGCATCACTTTGGCCCCCTGCTGCGTACTGACCGGTTTCAACTTTCTCCTTTATCTGAGCCAATTCCCCTTGAATATTCTCCTTTCTCATCTCTTTAACCCATTCGGACTTACCAACTGTCTTAACTGCTCCTTCATCTCTCTGGACCTTCCCTACCGGGACCGTCACCCTCTGCTCCTGTTCACGTAAGCGAGCCTCTTTTTCTATGTCAGCAAAAGTGATGCGAGTGTCTGCCCGCACCCACTCATTCAGGGTCTGTTTGGTCAGGTCGTCCCGCAGGCCAGTCATCAACATGTCACACAACATGACATTTGCCGGTCCTATCCCCACTCAGTCCTTTCTAGCAATGGCGGTGTGTAACGCTTGCAACACATTCATATACCGCATAACTGCCTCTCCCTCCCTTTGCATGTGGCTAAACAGGTGAGTCTTAGGTTATCCTATGTCAGTGGGGTCCCCATGGGCCACCTCTAAGATTTGGAGTACTTTGGTAAAAGTGTCATGGTCTCGGGGGTACGCAGCATCTCTGAGTCTCTAGCTTCTCCATCCAAAGCCATAATGGTCACCTTGGCCTCTAGCGTGGGGGTCATAGGGTGCATTCTCATCATGCCCCTCATGCGCTCCATCCAGCTCCACAACATAGTGTTGGACCCCGTAAATTTAGGCAAGTTATTTAACATGGCCCCCAGGGAGATACTGGTTCTGGACCCAGCTGCCTGTTCTGCCGCCTCCATGCTGTTAGACTTCATCCTGCCGACTATGCCAAAATGTAAAGGTACTGGAAGTGAAGTTCATTGGATGCAGTGAAGAGCAGGAGGCAGAGAAGGGGCTAACAGAATTTACCTTAAACAGGTTATTGACGTACAAGGGATACTCCACACAGGGAGATTAAATCAACAACAAAATGGCACAGGAACACTGAGCACAACAACAGAATTTGCACAAAACCACAATATTTGGGGGAAGGGGGTGTGCGAAAGAGGTAACTTATCGTTTGCAGTTTTTGTTGGGGAGAGGCTGGAATATCTCCCCCCCCGGCATCATAGATCGTGGACAATGTCTCTGGCTCTGTTACGGAGGAACAAAATGTACTGTCTCCCAATCGTGCCGATGTATCCGGGCTTGCTTGGCTTGAGTATGTTGGTATGTGGAAATAGTCTCTTTTGTTGATTCCTCTGGGATGTCACAGAACACGAGCAGCATGCACGCTCGCAGACCACGGCAGCGTACGAACCTGTAACGTACTCGCTATGAACAGAGCACGTACAATTATCTGTCACTGGGAATGATAAGGACCAGACCGGTACAGGAATGTCTGGGGGCAGCTTAGTCAGGACGCACTCCGATGGTAAGTCAGTCTGCAAGGAACTAGAGTATGCGGCGTTCACAGTCGGAACACTGGGGAGGGAGTCAACCTTCTCCTTGTTCTCGTGTCGCCTTCCTGCCAAATCTCCCCTGTTCCCACGCTCAATCCCTTTTATCTGCCCCATGCCCCCTGCTGTCTAGTGCAAAGGTCCTCACCACTCAGATAAATCGTCCACCGGCAACAGTGGTGACAGCCCCGATAGTTCCGGCCCCAAAGTGCACAGAGAACCGCCGACTCTGTCCTGGCTCATCTTCTTACAGTAGTAGGAAGAGGAGGCAAGGATCATACAGGAGAGTGTGTAGTGGAGTTGGCCGGGATTTGAGCGATGAGTTGAGTATTGTTATTTTTTTTTAACCTCTTGCTGGCTGTCTTTAGCTTCTCTAAATTTGCTCAGAGTGAACTACAAAAAAAATCCGCCTTCTGGTTCAAGTAGAGTTTAGCTCCATCAAAATAAATTCACCCAACTCTAAAAGTGACCATCTGGTTCATGCACTAAATTTAACAAGGGATAGTGTGTAAGGGGTAATATTATTGATTCCCTCCTTTTCCTGAGCTGTGTCATTGATCAAATGTTGTAGGGTCCCCTCTTTATTCTCCCAACATGGTTTCATAGACTAACCGATGCTTTCTGCTAAACTATAATCTGAGACACACCCTCTGCTGTTTGATTGGCCACTGATTACCACATGTTGGGGGAGAGAGATGCTAGCCTATCAGAGAGCAGGGGGTGTGTCTCAAACTAATGCTTTACCGTGCGTACCGCTTATCTCCCATATTGTGGGAGGGGAATAGGCCAATCTGACCATTGGGGGTCAATTTAAAGCGGAGACTAATGACACATTGCTAGTTGTTGTTGTGGTGAGGGGCTTTACTCATTTAGGGAAACCCTTGTTTCCAGGATGCAGTATATCTGGGACAGGAAATATCTGAACAGCTAGTTACAATGGGACAATAAGTATACAAATCCCCTTTTCCTCATAGCACCCTAAAAAGATATTTTTCAAGAAATTACCTTAACCTGAAAATGTGCCATGGACAATGGCTGCCTTCAGTCCTTAAATCGGCCATTTACCCTGTTATGTCCCACGAATGGGAACAACCTGTAATATATATATTCTCTGTGTTGAGTTTTTCCTCCAATCAACAAATTCACTGTTGTTGCTAGGTAGAATTAGACTGTGTGAAGATTGTCTCTATGTCCCTCCGGTAGTTGGGCTCTATATTAGGTTGCTCCTCCCTTCTCCTTCAGTTTAGTCTACAGCAGCCATTACTCTAGATGCATGTGTACTCCACTGTACAGATTGCTCCTTTTTACCTCCTGTTCATTGTAAACTAATACAAGATTTTGGAAGAAAACAGCACCGCTTCTCCTGGTCTTTCTACAGTTGCATTGCTGGTGGAGTTAAAACTTTCTGCAGATGCCTGGTGGTGTGAGTACAAGTTATACAATTATCTAAGAAGCTGAAACTTAGAATGCTTGGGATTTGCAGCCAGCAGGAAGAAGCAGAAAAAACCCCTTCTCACTGTACTCAATGTTCTAAATCTAATATGGACTCTACTTTATAATAGCAACATATCATCCCTCATCTTGAAAAAATAACACTCACAAGCAGGTTGGACCATTTCTGATCTGCAGCTTACAAGCGCCACCATTGCAGTCCATGAATTTTGGAGAATTTGGATTGCAATGAGACACACACGTGAGGCCTTCTGATGTATGAATTTCGTCATAAAATTCATTTAATACTTCTGGAATCAGCGTCTTGCACATATCTAATGAGAAAAGAGGACAAGAAAATGTGACAATTCTCTCCAGTCATCTACCTATAATTCATCGATCCATCAATTATTACAGAACATCTTTGCCAATTGTCATGGAAAATTCACATTGGGGTCACATTGGAAAGGGTTATACAGAATTTAAAGACGTTATCTCATGAAAAGCATTTTCAAAACTCAACTGAGCGTGTGATAAAGAACTGTATTTGTAATCCACACCATATAAAAATCGATTTTGCAAGGACAAAACATTTTCTTCCACGTTTCTCTAGTGGCTGGAATGTAAATTGCACATGCTCATGGGTGGCTGCACATGCTCAGTGGTGATTGCACATGCTCATTGGTGGCTGCATATGCTCAGTAACCACTTCATACTGGTCTAACATTGATGTGTGGTTTCTGACACACTGCTGTAACCTCTCCTATTGATCTTTCTTTCTTCTCAGAGGTCATGGGGAGGGACCATTAATAATGCTTTTACAGTTGCTGTTATGTCTGTATGCTAATGTCCATGACAGTGCACTACTTGGACATTGAGAACATAGTTGCCTGCAGTACTAACCACCTACCTCAAGAGGCAACTGTTTCCCCTGTATTTCATCTATGACCCTTGAACAGGACATATATACATATATACATATATTCTGTATATAAACCCAGTTCAGTGAGAAGACTATGTAAAAATAGCTCTCCTATTGCCAGAGATTTGTGCCATGTTAAACGGACTATGTTCTGTTGATTTAGATTGTATTTTGGTTGAGTCAGGACAAAGTGCTTGACATGAAATGGATGTGCTGACATCTTGGGAGAATAGGGTGAGAGCCGCCATAGAGAGGATATGTAGATCTTCATCCAGCGCCATCCTTGGGGGTCATGTGACCTGGTGAGATGGAACCCACTCCAGCAACAGAGGACAACGCTCCTATTCAATTGCCCCAGCAAGGGAGAAAGATGTTTTGGAGACCATTATAGTAAGCAGCGGAGACTAAAGCCCCAGTAGTCGGCAACAGTGAAGCATCTGGGGTTCACCTCCACAAGTTGGAGGTGGTATCACGCATCGGTTGGTGAATTGTTACTTTCATCTGGACCACGCAGCTGTCGACTGGACGGACGTCATTTTGATCATTACAGCTACCAAGTCCAGGTTGGTAAGTCCTGAGCTCAGGCCCCACCTGTCATGTCAACCGCTTCCTTCTGCCGTGCCACCGCTCCCTGTGCCCCGTCAGATTCACCTGATTGCAGCTTCCCGGCGCGTCCCATCTGTTCCCCTGCTCTGACGACAGCACTTGCTTCCTCCCAGGCGCGCGCTCCCCGCAGCTCTCTCCATGCACGAGCACTTCCTCCTCTCTGAGCCGGTCATTCTTCCTGGTCCTCTCTATGGTCCGGAGGACCCTGACCCGGGAGCTCCTCCCCATGCTCCCATATCAGGCCGTCGCTCCCTAGTGACACTGCCTGATCGTCACTTGCCTTCCCTTGTGATTCTGGCCCCTCTTGCTGGCGTTCGCCGCCCCTACCTCCACGTCTCGTCCCCTGGCTTGCTCTCTCACATTTGTTACCTGTTCTCTTCTATGTTCCAGTGTTCCTGCCTTGCCAGCCCACAGTTCCAGTCTCCTGTGTTCCTGCCGTTCTACCCCGTTCCAGTCTCTTGTGTTCCCGCCGCTCTACCCTGGTCCAGTCTCCTGTGTTCCTGCCGCTCTACCCTGGTCCAGTCTCCTGTGTTCCTGCCGCTTTACCCTGGTCCAGTCTCCTGTGTTCCTGCCGCTCTACCCTGGTCCAGTCTCCTGTGTTCCTGCCGCTCTACCCCGGTCCAGTCTCCTTTGTTCCTGCCGTTCTACCCCGGTCCATTCTCTTGTGTTCCTGCCGTTCTACCCCGGTCCAGTCTTCTGTGCTTCTGCCCTAGGTACCAGCTGCCGCGGTAATAGTTTCCCCTGGGCCTGTCCCAAACACTCCCTGTATAGGGGGTGGTCAGGGCCGGACTGGGACTAAAATTCAGCCCTGGCATTTGAAGTTACACAGGCCCACTAGTCACATGGTGACTATATAATATCTTTGTACACTTGTAGTTTACAAGAAGTGAGAGGAGATTAACACGACTATATAACATGTAGTCACAGCTGTGCCCAGTATTTCAGCTCAGTCCTATTTATTGCTTTTAGGTACAGTACTCCTCCCAAATCTCTGTCGCCTTTTGTATGCATGATTACAGAATTCCTGGCAGAACTGCTCTCTATTGGGCAACCAGACCCCCTGGTCATAGCCGCCCCTATCATACCTCCCATCTTTTGAAGAAGAGAAAGATGGACAAAGACTGCGGCGCGCGCAGCTGCAAATTTTGGCCACGCCCAGCCACACCCATTTCACAACTAGTCACACCCATGTCCACACCTAATCGCACCCATTTAGCACTGCTGATCACACTGACTGGTACTGAGGGCACAGTGGCTGGCATTATGGGCACACTGACTGGCACTAAGGAAGAGAGAAAACAGAGAGAGAGAGAAAAAAGAAAACAGAGAGATCGAGAAAGAAAGAACACGGAGAGAAAGAAGAAAGAACAGAGAGAAAGAAAGGGGAAAGAAAGAAAGAACAGTGAGAGACAAAGAAAGAACAGTGAGAGACCAGAGAAAGAACAGAGAGAGAAAGAAAGAGGGGAAAGAAAGAAAGAACAGAGAGAGACAGAGAAAGAACAGAGAGAGAAAGAAAGAAGTAAAGAAAAGAAAGAAAGAACAGAGAGAAAGAAAGGGGAAAGAAAGAAAGAACAGTGAGAGACAAAGAAAGAACAGTGAGAGACCAGAGAAAGAACAGAGAGAGAAAGAAAGAGGGGAAAGAAAGAAAGAACAGAGAGAGACAGAGAAAGAACAGAGAGAGAAAGAAAGAAGTAAAGAAAAGAAAGAAAGAACAGAGAGAAAGAGAGGAAAGAAAAAGAAAGAAAGAACAGAGAGAGAAAAAAGAAAGATTAGAGAGAGAAAGAAAGAACAGAAAGAGAAGGAGGGGGTGTCGCATTGTATGTTAGAAACGCGTATATCTGCACAGAGATTGAAGCTTC
Source organism: Dendrobates tinctorius (assembly GCF_039654945.1). Lineage (NCBI taxonomy): Eukaryota > Metazoa > Chordata > Amphibia > Anura > Dendrobatidae > Dendrobates > Dendrobates tinctorius. The sequence continues at coordinate 1,817,872 of NW_027361991.1, read as the reverse complement.
AGAGACTGGGAGTTCTGTGGAAACTGTTTGGGTAAGAATACAAGGACAGAACAATGGAAAGGACACCATTGTAGGCATTTACTACAGGCCGCCTGTGCAAGCTGAAGCTATGGATGAACTCTTTATGCATCAAATGGCCAAGTTCTCCAAAAAATATGACATAGTTGTCATGGGAGATTTCAACTATCCAGACATTTGTTGGGAATCTCTCTCAGGCAAAACTAACAGGTCAAGGAAATTCTTATCCTCTCTTGCTGACAACTTTATCTTCCAAAAGGTAAGGGAGAAAACAAGGGGAACTGCTACCTTGGATCTAATCCTTATAAACAGGGAGGAAATGGTTGAGGAGGTAAAAGTGGCTGGGACCCTAGGAGGTAGCGACCATGCTATTTTAGAATTTTGGATAACTAGAGGCGGAAGACCTGTGAAGACTCAGACATCAAGGTTAGATTTCAGAAAGGCAGATTTTAAGGGATTCAGAAAGAGAATTGAAGGGATCCAATGGCTGGATATCCTTAAAGACAAAAATGTCCAGGAAGGATGGGAAATCTTGAAAAATGAAATTCTCAAAGCTCAGTTGTTAACAATTCCGAAAAGAGGGAAGAATAGGAAGCAGTTAAGGAAACCAGGATGGATGAACACAGAACTTAAGCACATGCTAAAAAGGAAGAAAAAAATGTTTATAAAATGGAAAGAGGGAGGCATATCTAAAGAAGAATATAATGCTGTCTGCAGAACCTGCAGGGCACAAATCAGATTAGCTAAAGCTGAAAATGAATTGAGGCTTGCAAGAGATGTCAAAAGCAATAATAAAGGATTTTGGGGATATGTCAAAAGTAAAAGAAAAGTCAAAGATGTTATAGGATTTTTACAGGATGAAAATGATGAAATGGTAAGACAGGATGTTGAGAAGGCTGAACTTTTAAATTCCTATTTTGCATCTGTTTTCTCTCAGAAAGGAAATGTAACATCAACTGTTATTCACTGTCCTATTAAGGGAATAGAAGAATCCAGGATATCTATAAACAGAAAGATAGTGAGGAAACACTTAGCTAGCCTAAATGAATTCAAGTCTCCAGGTCCAGATGAATTACACCCCAGAGTACTGAAGGAGATAGCAGAAGAAATTTTTGAACCCCTCTCTATAATCTTTGAAAATTCTTGGAGAACAGGAGAAGTGCCAGAAGACTGGAGAAGAGCAAATGTTGTTCCTATCTTCAAAAAGGGGAAGAAGGTGGACCCAGGTAACTATAGGCCGGTGAGTCTGACTTCTATACCAGGAAAGATCTTTGAACAAATTATTAAACAACATGTATGTCAATACCTGGATAAGAATGAAGTGATTAAACAGAGTCAGCATGGGTTTGTAACTAATAAGTCATGTCAGACTAACTTAATTTCCTTCTATGACGGTATCACTGATTGGGTGGATCAAGGAAATGCTGTAGATATAGTATATCTTGACTTCAGCAAAGCATTTGACAAAGTCTCTCATACAATCCTTATTGAAAAAATGACTAAGTATGGAATGGACAAGGCAACTGTTAGGTGGATTCATAACTGGCTTAGTGATCGGACCCAAAGAGTGGTCGTAAATGGCTGCACATCCAGTTGGAAGAATGTCTCAAGTGGGGTACCACAGGGCTCTGTCCTGGGCCCTGTATTGTTCAACATCTTTATCAACGATTTAGATGAAGGAATTGAGGGTAAACTGATTAAATTTGCTGATGACACAAAGCTAGGAGGGATAGCTAATACTAGAGAAGAGAGAGAGAGGATTCAAAAAGATTTAAATAAACTGGAGAAGTGGGCAGCAACTAACAGAATGGTTTTTAACAGGGAGAAATGCAAAGTACTACATCTGGGCAATAAAAATGGAAAAAACATATATAGAATGGGAGGAATAGGGCTAAGTGACAGCACATGTGAAAAAGACTTGGGTATACTAATAGATCACAGACTGAATATGAGTCAACAGTGTGATGCAGCAGCAAAAAAGGCAAATGCAATTCTAGGATGTATTAACAGAAGCATACAGTCTAGATCACGTGAAGTCATTATTTCCCTCTACTCCTCTTTGGTCAGACCTCATCTGGAATATTGTGTCCAGTTTTGGGCACCACATTTTAAAAAAGACATCAACAAACTGGAGCAAGTTCAGAAAAGAGCGACCAGAATGGTGACCGGTCTGCAAACCCTGTCTTATGAGGAAAGGTTGCAGGATTTGGGAATGTTTAGTTTGCAAAAGAGAAGACTGAGAGGAGACTTAATAGCTGTCTACAAATATCTAAAGGGCTGTCACATTGTAGAAGGATCAACTTTATTCTCATTTGCACAAGGAAAGACTAGAAGCAATGGGATGAAACTGAATGGGAGGAGACACAGATTAGATATTAGAAAAAACTTTTTGACAGTTAGAGTGATCAATGAGTGGAACAGGCTGCCACGAGAAGTGGTGAGTTCTCCTTCAATGGAAGTCTTCAAACAGAGGCTGGACAGACATCTGACTGGGATGATTTAGCGAATCCTGCTTTGAGCAGGGGGTTGGACCAGATGGCCCAGGAGGTCCCTTCCAACTCTACGATTCTATGATTCTATGATTCTATGATTCTAGAAAGAAAATGAGGGAAAGACAGAACAGAGAATGAAAGAACAGAGAAAGAAAGAAAAAGAGAGAAAGAAATAAAGAAAGATTCTACAAAGATACTATAGCAGCCCAGCTCCCATTGTAGTGCCCACCTGAGCCTCCCGGTGCAGGACCTATCATGATCCGCTCACATGGCCAGCATCCCCGATTCCAAGGCGATCCTGCTGTCTGCGCTGTCGGAGGAGGACACGGTGATGGATCTGAAGCATTCCTGGTTCCGTCACAATCGCCTCAAGAAATTATCTCATTTCCGGTCAGCTTCCAGCACATCACTTCAGGTGGAACATCATGTGTGTGTTTTAAAATGCTCCTCGGGGCTCCGCCGTGTACTCCTGTGTCCGTGGGAAAAGCCCGCTTTGTATGCTTTGTACACACTTGGCTCCGCTCCATACATCCCGTACACATATGGCTCCACTCCATACACACACGGCTCCTCTCCGTACACCTCGTACACACGTGGCTCCGCTCTGTACACCTTGTACACACGCGGCTCCGCTCCGTACACCTCGTACACACTGCTCCGCTCCATACACCTCGTACACGCGCGGCTCCTCTCCGTACACCTCGTACACACGGCTCCGCTCCGTACACCTCATACACACACAGCTCTGCTACATCCACACTGTAAATCCTGACCCCACACATATTTACCTCAACCAGCACCATAACAACAGCAAAGCAGAGTCTTACAGACGGTAGAGGCAAGGCTGAGCGCACAGGACCTGTGATGAGGTCACAGGAGGGGCGGAGTCAGGGGTGACATGATCGGGGGTCTGGACAAAGGCTCCTGATCATGTGACCCCCTGACTCCTCCCCTCCTGTGACCTCATCACAGGTCCTGCGAACAGAGCGAGCAGGCAAGCGAGTGCGACACTGTGAGTGGCTGCGGGGGCGGGGAGTCTCATGCTAAGGCGAGGATGGGGGTGCATGGGAGGGGCGTGGCGGCTTATCTCCCTGCAGTGCGGGAGGAACTTGGAAACTATCACCGCCGTGCTGCAGAGGGCCGGCGGCAGGAGCAACAGTGGCCGCAGCAGCTGGCAAGCGGCCAGATGATCGGTCGCTGCCGCCCGCGGCCCACGTGACAGCGGCCCAGCGGGAAAATGCCCGGTTGGTTATATTGCCAATCCGGGCCTGGGGGTGGTCCACCTGGTCCGCTCGTCCAGGGGAGGTTCGTTGCCGTGGTCCAGTGGGTTCACCTTCAGGGTTCCTAACACCACCACAGTGATCATGGTGGGAGTGTTGGCTAGCATGCCTGGAAACATAGTTAGTTTGGCAAATATAGGCACCAGATTGTGTTAGTGCCCATCAGTCTCTGCTCTTGGAGCAAACTGTATCTGAAAGAGATTACAGCTGTGGAAAAGTGTACATGACGCCATCTTGAACATTTCTTAGGTGGATTACCTACAAGGTGGGAGTAAAGGGAGATTTAGAGTTTTTTTCTGTTGAATTTGTGAACTGTTGTGCTGCACCACCTATTGGTCATCCTTGATCATCCTTGAAATCCATTTGTTTACTCCTGTATCCTAGATAAACTTTTCAGCCACCATATTAGGCGGGGGTACTGTTAGGCAAATTATAGCAATGTAGTGACTACACCTGAGTCAACTGAGTGGTGCAGAACAGTCATCCTAGTCAGTATTGACTGGGTGTATGTGAATCTATTTGGGGTCTTTCTCTTGTTGTGGGAAAAGTGTTTATCCAAGTTCATTAGCAAAAAAATATTATTTTAGCAAGCTTGGTGTTTGGCCATCTTCTTTTGTTAATGGTTTCACTGGGGACCCATCCCATTACACGTTCTGCACTCTACAACCCCCCATACACTTTACATAGCTCTCGGCCGAACAATGGTTGGGTTGATCATTGAGCTGGCATCCGTCTCACCCAACTCTCTCATATGCAGAGAGAAGCTCGTGTCTTCTCTATGAGACAGCTAATCTCAAAAATCTCTAGAGAACAAAAGAATCAGAAGCCAGAAATTGGACATGCTGGTTCCTTATCTCTCTAGAATCGGGATCCAGGCAGGTTTGGCTGAGGTTTCTTACTAGTCAACTCTTTGAGCAGTAATCAAGTTATGGCTCATATGCGACTTACATACTTTGGGGCATGTACCAACTAGAATCTCTTCCATTAGAAGTCTTTGTGGAGTCTCAAACTTGGCAATAAGCCATAGGCTGCACTGTTGTGTAGAAGAGTTTTCTGCCTAAAGATCTAAATAGTATTCTTCTTTAAGGCTCATTCAGGTGAGCGTGTTTTTGCTACTTGTACTGTCCATGAGCATGATAGAATACACGCAGAAAACACAATGACCATTGTAGCTATGGTTAGCGTGAAAAAAATGTAGCTGTCATGGGTTTACCGTGACAGAGAGGAACCGGAAGACTGCAGCGTCTGATTTCTCCTACTCCTGCCCTGAGTAGAAGCACTTCATTTTCTTATTAAATTAAGTAAATTTCTTCAGGCAGTGCAGGGGTTAATGTGCTCTGTTGAGAGCTTTGGAGCTAAGGCTCTCAGCTGAGCACTGTTAGCCACTCATATGCGCTAGATAAACTGGGTCCTGGCTAGCACTCATCATCAGAGCTGGCTTATGCTGCATGGCTAGAAGGATAGGTGTTGGTGGTTATTTGAGTAGTCGATTGGTGGATTTATCTGTGGCAGTTGTTTGGTTTTGAGTGTGTAATACTTCCCTTTCTTCTCCTACTTTTCTTTAACCCCATCCTCTACTCCCCGGTGTTTACCTCTGTTATATGTGATTGTATATTTGTATGTTTGGTATTTTCCATTACTCCTGTTCGTGTTACCTTATTAGTCTGATTGGTGTACTCCTGTGGGTGATAATAATAATCTTTATTTAATAATCTTTATTTTTATATAGCGCTAACATATTCCGCAGCGCTTTACAGTTTGCACAAATTTTCATCACTGTTCCTGATGGAGCTCACAATCTAAATTCCCTATCAGTATGTCTTTGGAGTGTGGGAGGAAACCGGAGAACCCAGAGGAAACCCACGCAAACACGGGGAGAACATACAAACTCCTTGCAGATGTTGTCCTTGGTGGGATTCGAACCCAGGACCCGCTAACCACTGAGCCACCGTGCTGCCCTAGAGAGGACGATGGAAGGGTGATGGAAGGGTACAGATTGAGGGCGAATTCAGTAGCTAAGGCAAGGTAAGTGAACACTGCATGTTTACCTTCAGAAGCAACACGGGGAACAGGGCGAGCTAGGGAGCCCCCTAGCATTAGGGTCAGGGAAGGAGCCCCTGGTCCAGGGTCACCCAACAACAGAATCGTGACAGCAGCATGCACTATTCAGGTCCAGTTTGTATTTTCAGGACAACTCACACAGAGAAGAGACCAACATTTCATTGCAGTGAGTAAAGAGGCTGAAAGTAGTGAAAAATTACACTAGAGAGTAATGATTCTCCATTAATACAGTTAAAGCAATAAGAGCTTTTTTTATTTTATCTTTCCAATTCCTGAAATAACCATTTTAGAATTGATATCCTATTCTTAGCATACCAACCAATTGAATATTTATGGCTGAGACTAGTGTTAGGCTTCTCTTTTAAAAGTCTGGAAAACCCTTTTAACATTTTATTCAAGAAAAATTGAGAAAATGAGACTTGATGATTTATTGCCCTGCATTAGCTGGAATCCACTCATTCATCCTCTAGGGAGGAGATATCTGCCTCTCTGCATGAAGAAGCATTTCAATGCATCACAAAGAAAGCCTAGTGAGTGTTTTAAGGACTCGATGACTGATGTTGCTGGTCCCATCAATCAACTCATCATCAGAGGCCTGATCTGTTCAAGGATCTGTTGAAGATGTCATATGAAGAAGTGAGAAAAAATGGGTGTGTGCCTATTGTATGTCATTTTAGGTATGTGTGGCACCCCAGGAGTACGGTTGCCACAGTGGCCTTACCTCCCTCCAGGGGGGAGTGATGTCATGCCTGGAAGCAAAGAAGGAATCCCTTTATGAGGTAGTTCCAGCATACAACACAGTTTCTGCTCCAGGCTAGCAGGGGAGAGCTCTAAACCCGACTTCAGAGGAGCTGCTGTCTGGTCAGAAGCAGGAAGTTAGTAAGTAGTTAGAGCCTGAACAGGGAAGAGAGAGGACATGCGGAGCGAAGCTGGGAACAGGAGCCATAGAGGAGCTCCGAGGCTGTGTGGGTACTAAAGGTCCCGCAGAAGAATCCGGACACAGGAGGCTGCAGATCCTCTGTCCCCAACTGAGACTCGACGACATAGCAGCACGTGTGAGCCGGAGGCGCCATAGAGGAGCGATTCCTGAAGTAGGCTACAGCTGCCTGTCATGCGAGTGGAGTTCTACCTAAGTAGCAGCGAGAGAGTCCACAGCAGCAAGTACCTCAGAGAATAGCGCTAGAGAGGAGGCTTCACAACCCACCTGAATAAGGAGATTCCCAAATTGCTTTCAGACTGACCGTCTCCAGAACCATCTGTAATCTGAGCCCTGGACTGTACCTACACAGCTCAGTAAAAGATAAAGGAAACTTCACTCTGTTGTGTCCTCTAGTTATTCCTGCTTCACCTAACCAACTCTGCTACATCTATCATCTGCAAACATATCATCTTCACTACCACCACTGCCCTGGGACAAAGCTCTGCCTGTGGAGAGCTATACCAACTCTGCTGCATCACCATCAGTCCCAGAGGATCTGCCCTACAGCGCTGGCCACCTCTGATCAAACACCACAGGTGGCGTCACAAACACTTTATTATAAACTTATTTTTACAAACTCTTTATTCCCTTGTAAATATTCCTTTAATTGGACACCCAGGGCCACGGACCGGGTCACCGCCGCTGTGACACTGCCCTTTTAAGAATCGGCCCGGTACCGAGTACCCCACGGCCCTGGTGGTCGCTCCATATGTATCTTCCTCTACAAGCAATGGGTCTAGGGACAATGGTGGTTTAGAGAGTGCTTACAGCTTTGTTCTTGGCACCTATAGTGACACTGTGTAACTTGTAGATTGTGAGCCCTCGCGGGCAGGGTCCTCTCTCCTCTGGTACCAGTTGTGACTTGTATTGTTTAAGATTATTATACTTGTTTTTATTATGTATACCCCTCCTCACATGTAAAGTGCCATGGAATAAATGGTGCTATAATAATAGCCTATGCATGGTGCCCCCTTTTCCTATCAAGCAGGGACGTTGGCTTACTAACTGCCCCAACCTCGACATTGTTTCCCAGTGTGTCCCTCCTGCTGCTCCCTGCCTTATGTCTGTGTGCACAGCAGCCAAAAGCTGGGAGGCATCTTATATAAAAGACTCCCTCTCCCTTAGGGAGTTGCCAAGCAACATAGTGAATCATTAGTTAGTAAGATGTACTATTAGTGAGTTGTGAGGTCACCTGGTCCTGGTGTGACCAGAGCCTAAACGCTATCCCCTGGTCTTGTAGTGGCCAGTCATATGTCCGTAGTCCCCTGGTCCCTCTGTGGTCAGTCCCGTTTCCTCATCTCCTGGTACCAGAGTGTCCAGTGCCTGAACCTTGCCCCCTGGTCCCGGAGTGGCCAGGCCTGAACCTTGTCCCCTGGTCCCGGAGTGGCCAGTACCTGAACCTTGTCCCCTGGTCCCAGAGCTGCCAGTCCTGTTTCGAAAGTCCTCGTGTGGCCAGTGCATGAACACTATTCCCGGTCCATCAGTGGTCTAAGCCCTGATGTCTGGAGAATCTGAAACTAGCGCTCCTATAATGGAACCCGTCCTGTCTGATCCGCCTTGGTACTATGGGGATGCAAAGCAGTGCCATGGGTTCCTGTAGCAGCGCATGCGGCAATGTTTTCAGCCAGAAATTTGCTCAGATTGGGTCAAGGTGGGATTCCTGATGTTCTATCTAGCAGAAGATGCCCTGGCATGGCTCACTCCCCTATGGGAGAAAGGGACTCCTATCACCACGGACCTGCATGCCTTCTTGGAGGCATTCCGAATGGTCTTCAATGAGCCGAACGCAGAATCTCCTGAAAAATTTCCCTATTCAGCTTACAGGAGCAGCCCAGATGGGTGGCGAGTGTGAGGAAACCATCAGCATGTCTGGCCCTGTCTTTTCAAAGACCACCCGCTCACCAGCCTGTTGAGGCCGCTATCCGTGAAGGTTGGCCGTGTTTGACAGGATAAGCAGAAGCTGGAACTCAGTGAAGAGATAGGATTGAGGTATCTCTGCGGTTGTGTGGAACATTCTGATGGTCTTTGTCCAGTGAAGCTTAAACTCCAAAACCATGGGTCAGTAGGGATGGTTGCCCTTGGCAGAAGTATTACCTCTCAGCAGATGACTGTGACTGTATCCATGGCAAGTGGAGGCTCCAGTTCGGCGGAGAGTTTCCAAAGTCCCCTGGTCCCAGTGCAGCTAGTGCATGAACCCTGATCCTGAATTCTAGACCGGCATGCCTGAATTAAACCCTAAAGTAGTGTCAGCGTACCTGACCCTTGGGGTCAGCAGCTGCAGTACCTGGTTCTACCAAGGAGTAGTACCTGGGGGCTACCTGCCACACAAGCCTGACCTCACCACTAGAGGCTCCAATGAACAACAAGATAGCTGCTTAGTTATGCCCCTTCCTGGGTAGGCCAGATCTTCTGGCACCGTCGGCCAACAAATCTACGTGCACCACAGCTGGGCGTAACAGGTGGTTCTTCAGGTTCCTTTTGAAGATTTCCATGTAGGCGAGAGACTGACATGTTGGGATAGAGAATTCCAGAGTAGATGGGACCTACAGGAGAAATCTATTATTCTGGGAACAGGAAATGAGAGGGGAGTAGAGAAGGAGATTTTGTGAGGATCAGAGGTTGCGTGCAGGTAAGTACCGGGAGACGAGGTCACAGATGTATGAAGGAGACAGGTTGTCCACGGTAGGTCCACGTCGAATTTTGGGGGATCACAATTAGAATCTTTAGATGTATTAGTATCAGTAGACCAGGGAAATCTAACAACAGAAGTGTTCCGGAAGCCTTTATTCGCAAATTCCCTCTTACATTATAATAGTGCCCATCCGGCACGTTAAAAAATCTTTACCAATTTAGCCAATTTCTGAGGTTAAAGAGAATTAATAGCAATCTTCAGATCTCTATAAAAGATTTATGGATAGAGGATACCTGAGATCTCTGCTAGATGCAGCTCTTGATAAAGCAAATCCCTCCCCCTCTCCTTCCGTTTCACCTCACACTAGTTGGACCAACGCGATTAAACCAAGTTCTACATGTTAGAAATAAGGGCAGGAGATATATTTTCAGTTTTACCTACGGCCCTATGGATAGACAAATTAGAGCAATGATCAATAAACATTGACACATGCTAGAAAAAGAAGAAGGGATTGCGGAAATTGTGTCATGGGACCTTTGATTTCTAACAGGCGAATGACTAATCTTAAAGATATATAAGTACAGAACAATATAAAAACGAAATCAAGCAATTGGTTAGAGGATAGCATCCCGGAGGGGAATTTTAAATCTGGACACTGTTCATTTTGCCCATATCATTTGACATCTAAGGAGCTCAATATAGGAGGGGTAAAACATAAGGTTCGTGATTTTACTTTGTGTTCCACACCTGTCACACGGTTTATGTCATTTTCTGCCCTTGCAGATTTCTCTATATTGGTAAAACTATCCGACCTCTATTTGTTCACATCAGAGAGCACTTTAATTCCATACAGTGAGGGAAAGGTGCTCTCAGATTAATTAAACATGTCAATGATTATCATGATGGGAATCCTGTGATCTAAAGCTTTGCGGGGATTGAACGGGTCAAATTACCGGTCCATGGAGAGGATCACCACAGGCTATTAGGAGAGAAGCTGAATGGATCCTGCGCACACGAGAGCAGGGTTCAGTGGGTTTTAATGATAAAATCGATATGTCTGCTTTTCTATGATCCGATAATGTCTGTTCACCTATTTTTATATCTGCACACAAAGTGTTTTTTTAACTATTTGTATTTTTGTGTGGTTGTAAGTCTAAGGTGTAGTGGGTGGATTGTAGTCTCCTTTGATTCTGGATGACTTCTGGAGTGGGGTGGCTCTGCAACTTTTACCGGTATATGAGCCCCGTCACTTCTTTTTCACCCAGGAACCCGTAGAAGCGCATACCTGCGTGAAACGGCCGTCGACCTGACGTTCTGTCCACATCATCCTCTCCTGCCTCTGCTGTTTCATGTGACTCCAGAATAAAGGATTTTTTTTTAAAGGGACGGTAAGTGATAACCATCTTTCTGATTACGCATCCAACTCTTGGTCATTGTGATCTTCTTGACACGTGAGCGCCAAAGTAATCCCGGAGCAGGTATATCTCAACGCCAAAAATAACCCCTGTGCATTACGGACTATTAACGCACGGCTGTGCCGGTCTTATTCCTCTTTGCAAGTGGATGGCTTTGTATGGTTAGGCTTCTGAAGTAGAGTTTCTGGGCAATGGGGAACCAGTGAAGGGATTGACAGAGAAGAGGTGCTGGGGAATAGTGGGGGGACAGGTGTATTAGTCAGGCAGCAGAGTTTAGGATAGATGGAGGGGTGCGAGAGTGTTAGAAGGGAGATGCGGAGGGCATGCACTAGTATTTTTGCAGACTTTTGATTAAGGAATGTGTGGATCTTGGAAATATTTTTGAGTTGAAGTCGGCAGGAAGTGGAAAGGGCGTCGATAAGTGGTGTGAAGGAAAGAGCAGAGTCTAGGGATACCCGAAGGCATTGAGCTTGCGGGACTAGGGACAGTAAGCAACCATTGACTTTGATGGATCGGTCTGTTGGGGGGGTTGAGTGAGATGGGGGAAAGGTTGCCAATTCTGATTTGTCCATGTTAAGTTTTAGAAATCTAACATAGAAGAAGAATGAGATAGCGGACAGACATTGTGGGATTCTGGATAGGAAGTAGGTGATATCGGGTCCGGAGAGGTAGATCTGTGTGTTACCAGCAATACAATGGACATGAATGCTGTACCCATAACACTTACCCAAAGGCAGTTCACCAGTGATGAAGTCACATAATAGTCCATAATAATACTCAGGACAAATACATTTAATACCGTCATAGGTTCCTCCATTCATACATACAGCTAAATGGGAGAAAAAGAGAAAACATTCAGCTGAGATAATTTATAAAAAATAAAAACTAGATGGATTCCAAAATTTGATTACATTTCATAGATCTATAGATAAAACCTGTGTCATGGTTTTCATCATTAGGCGACACAAAAGGGCACATTAGGCAGCTCCACGGCATTACTGTAGACAAGCCTCTGTATTCTATGTGACTAATGGAGAAATTTACCCTTAACAGCACACCATGTGGTCAGGAGTGGTATTGCATTAAATTACAGGAATATTTTCAGATATTAGTTAATATACTGTACGCCTGCATGAATATTGCAAAAATAAAATTTATTACATTACCACTGTGTGCAGTTGACATTTGTTCAGCTGGGATCCCAACAAAATGGCTAGAAAATGGCCTCTTTCTAACGTGGACTTTTTTTTACAGTAAATTTTTTTCAGCCCCTTAAAGCCCTGAATAGAGAGAAAGTCATTATCTCCTCAGCAACCTTACATTTAGTGCACTTGCCCAGCTGGGGCTCAGGAGCTCCTGCTGCAATGGCTGAGATTAGAGATAGCTCAGATCCCAGCTGCTTAACCACCTAGATGTTGATGTCAGCACTGCATCACGGCATCTAAGCGGTTATACAGAAGGAAGCTGTTCCCTCAATCTCCCTGGGAGCTGATTGGTTCTGTAAGGATGCAGCTGGACAAGTCCTAGATGGCGTGTATGTGTCACCGAGGTGCCTAGCCTCAGTGGTGTGAAACCCGAGAGCTGGCTCAAGCACGGATTGTGTTTAGAGGCTTTTAATAGGCCCAGAACTGGGTCCAGGTTTTAGGAATGAACAGTACAGCTGGGTGGGACTGGCCGTTACCATACCTCCAGTTCCAGTGGAATGGCTTATTTATCACAGCTCAGCTGCATCATTCAGGGTCTGTGTGTGAGAGCAGTTAAGGACTCCAATGGTTGCTAATCTTAGCTAGAGACTGAAGGTGTGGACTGTAACCTGAATGGTGGAGCCCGTATTTGCTGCTGCATGAACTCTTATTTATTTTAGGTTATACCTTTGTGCTTGCATTCTTCACCAATTCTCCCCAGGTTTACAAAGTCAATGCGGTCGTGTCCAAATAGGTGAAGTTTATTGCAGCCAAAAATTTCAGCGGAATCATAACAAAACAGCTCCCAGCTGTTTTCTGGGCACGAAGGTATAGCATAAAAATAAACAGTTCATGCACGAGCAAATACAGGCTCACTGACTCCAGTTAAAGTCCATACTCTCAATTTGTGGCAGAGACTAATACCATTAGAGTCTTCCCCTCCTGCCACACACAGACCCTGAAGAGGAAGTTAAATTGCCTTGAACAGGCCATTACAAGGCCTGCAACTGGAGGTATGGGAGCTACCTGCCTTAAATAGGTTTTTCCAATGCCTGGAACTGGAAGTATAGGAACAGCCAGTCCCATCCAGCTCTAGCGGCCACTCCTACAACCGGGACCCAAAATCCAGGCCCATTAAAAACCTCTTAGAACTATTTGTGTTGGAACCTGCTCTCCGGGCTCCACATCACTGAGGCTAGGCATCTCGGTGACACATTCCATCCAGGATTCGCAACTTTTCAGCTCGTATGGCAGCCAGAAACATAAAAATGCCCCAACCCCCTTTATAGCATTAGATGCTGGTCTACTTACCCTATGGAACTAATGCAACCCAAAATTAAAAACTAGCATATTCTTTATCCCATATAATGAATTGCATAATAAAAAGTAAAACAATACCAGAATTGTTTTCTTTTAATCATCCTTGTCCCAACCCCCTCCCAAAAGCGGTACATATACCAAAATGATAACAATAACAAATACAGCTTGTCCCACAAAATAAAAACATAAAGGTACGTCAATGGCTAAATAAAAAAGTAATGGCTCTTAAAATCCGGAAACACCAAAAAAAACAAGTAATTTCATAAAAATTGATGTAATTGTGGAAAAAGAGGTAGAATAAAAGAAAAACCCATATGAACTTGTTAATGAAGAATTGAAGATAACGTGTCAATTATACCAAGTAGTTAACACAGTAAAGCAAAAAACAATATGATGGAGAATTAACAGATTCTGATTTTTTGCCCTAGATTACAGCAGATTGCTGGGGTCTTCATCTTCTCCTTCACATGGTCACAGATTATATTCCGCTGCAGTTTCTAATACGTCCACAAGGGGCAGCAATAATTTAATAGCGTTCGGTTACATGGAGAAAAATCCAGTGATACTTACTTGTCTTACTCATGGTGGTTGTACTGGGGACACTTGATGTGGTTGTGCTTGTGGTGGAGGCGTCAGTGATGGAGGAATGCCTTGTAGGTGTTGGTGTAGGGGTAGTATCGCTGCTGGTTGTGGTTTCTGTTATTTTTTGTATGGTGCTAAGAAACGTAGTGATGTCATCATAAGCTGTCCCGACAATAGGTAAAGTCATCACGGTGGTTGTTTCTTGGAAGGATACTGAAATAAAGATAAAAGTTAGCAAATCACATCCAGGAATCAGGAAATCCAAGACAAACAGCATGGCTACCGGTCCTAGTAGATGCAGGAGTAAGTCAGAGCTCCAACTTCCTTATACAGTGGGGAAGAAGGTATTTAGTCAGCCACCAAATGTACAAGTTCTACCACTTCAACACATGAGAGAGGCCTGTAATTGACATCATAGGTAGACCACGACTATGAGAGTCAAAGTGAGAAAACAAACCCAGAAAATCACCTTGTCGGATTTGGCAGGATTTATTTTTCAAATTATGGTGAAAATAAGCATTTGGTCACCTAAAAACATGCAAGATTTCTGCCTGTCACAGACCTGTAACTTCTTCTCTACGAGGCTCCTCTGTCCTCCACTCATCACCTGTAGTAATTGCACCTGTTTGAACTTGTTATCAGTATAAAACACACCTGTCCACAACCTCAAACAGTCACACTCCAAACTCCACTATGGTGAAGGCCAAAGAGCTGTCGAGTGACACCAGAAGCAAAATTGTAGCCCTGCACCAGGCTGGGAAGACTGAATCTGAATAAGCAAGCAGCTGGGTGTGATGAAATCAACTGTGGGAGCAATAATAAGAAAATGGAAGACATACAAAACCACTGATAATCTCCCTCGATCTGGGGCTCCAAGCAAGATCTCACACCATGGGTTCAAAATAATCACAAGAACGGTGAGCAAAAATCCCAGAACCACACGAGGGACCTAGTGAATGACCTGCATAGAGCTTGGACCATTGTAACAAAGGCTACCATCAGTTACACACTACGCCGCCAGGGACTCAGTTCCTCCAGTTCCAGACGTGTCCCCCTGCTTAGCCATTACATGTCCGGGCCCGTCTGAAGTTTGCTAGAGAGCATTTGGATTATCCAGAAGAGTATTGGGAGAATGTCATATGGTCTCATGAAACAAAGTAGAACTGTTTGGTAGAAACAAAACTCATCGTGTTTGGAGGAGACAGAATGCTGAGTTGCATCCAAAGAACACCATACCTACTGTGAAGCATGGGGGTGGAAACATCATGCTTTGGGGCTGTTTCTCTGCAAAGGGACCAGGACGACTAATCCGTGTACATGAAAGAATGAATGGGGCCATGTATCGTGAGATTTTAAGTGCAAACCTTCTTCCATCAGCCAGGGCATTGAAGATGAAACGTGGCTGGGTCTTTCAGCATGATAATGATCCCAAGCACACCGCCAGGGTAATGAAGGAGTGGCTTCGTAAGAAGCATATGAAGGTCCTGGAGTGGCCTAGCCAGTCTCCAGATCTTAACGTCATAGGAAACCTTTGGAGGGATTGGAAAGTCCATGTTTCTCAGCGACAGGCCCTAAATATCACTGCTCTCTAAAGGAGATCTGCATGGAGGAATTGGCCAACATACCACCAACAGTGTGTGCCAACCTTGTGAAGAAGAGAAAAAAAAAGTGATCCAGCTTGAGACAGAGGAGGCTGCAACTTTACAAAGCTTTATTGGACAACTTAAAAATATGTTAGTTCTTTAAAAATGTCTCCATAGCAAACACCGAGCACACCAGTGAGGAGGATCAACGCATTTCAACTAAAGAGTCTTAGTCATGATCTAAGACTCTTTAGTTGAAATGCGTTGATCCTCCTCACTGGTGTGCTCGGTGTTTGCTATGGAGACATTTTTAAAGAACTAACATATTTTTAAGTTGTCCAATAAAGCTTTGTAAAGTTGCAGCCGCCTCTGTCTCAAGCTGGATCACTTTTTTTTCCTCTCTTGTTCCTAATTGATGTGGATGCTCAGCACAATATATGTTACTTCCTTTGAGGATAAACTCCCCACGTATGTCATTTTGTCATTCACAAAGTACCTCCAATCTATCCTACCAAAATCATTTGCATTTTTTAACCAAACTGCAGTCAAGGGAAAGTGGTGCTAGAGTTGATTTTTTCCCCTTGAATTGCAGAAGCTTTGCATATAGTCTTAATTGGAATTATTTGTTTTGTGCAATAGCAAATGAGTGATATATAAAAATTAACTTTTAATCTGTCTCTTTAAAATATATTCAAGACCACCATGGAATGGAACACTTCTAGGCTTAAAATGCCCCCAAAAAGCAGTGCAGAAGCAAACTATGCAGCCACTTAGACATAGTTTTTAGGGTAATTCATGTTTCTTCCCTTAACGGGTATCATTACTGACCCTTTTTTTATAATAATAATAATAATAATAATAATAATAATCTTTATTTATATAGCACCAACATATTCCACAGCGCTTTACAGTTTAACAGTTTCAAAACACAAGTCATAAGTAGCAACATTAACAATACAATAATCAAAGCAAAATAAGACGACCCTGCTCGTGAGAGCTTACAAACTACAATGAGGTGGGGGAGATACAAAGTACAGGTGTGTATTTACAATGGTAGTCCAGCCATCTTGAGAGAGTTAGGGATGGATGGAGATAGTGAATTAGCTACACACACACTTACGCATAAAATGACTTTGATTAGGGAACGTCATAGGCTGCTCTGAGCAAATGTATTTTGAGGGAGCGCCTAAAACTATGCAAATTGTGGATAGTCCTAATTTCTTGGAGTAGAGCATTCCAGAGGATTGGCGCAGCGTAGGAGAAGTCTTGGAGTCGGGAGTGGGAGGTACAGATTATTGCAGAGGTTAGTCGAAAGTGGTTTGCAGAGCGCAGCAGTCGGTTAGGCTGATAGACAGAAATGAGGGAGGAGATATAGTGGGGTGCTGCACTGTGGAGAGCTTTGTGGGTGAGAACAAGTACTTTGAATTGGATCATATAATGAATGGGCAGCTAATGTAAGGACTGTCAAAGAGAGGACGCATCCGACTACTGATTAGCCAGATGGATGACCCTGTCTGCTGCATTAAGTATGGACTGGAGAGGGGAAAGTCGAGTTGCGGGGAGGCCAATTAATAGAGTGTTGCGGGGGTGGATCAATGCGACAGTGAGGGTTTTTGTTGTTTCCATGGTGAGAAAAGGCAGATTCTAGAAATGTTCTATAGGTGTAAGCAGCAAGAGTGGGCAAGAAATTGTATATGGGATGTGAAGGAGAGATTGGTGTCAAACATAACACCCAGACAGCGCGCCTGCTGCCGAGGTGTTATTATGGTGCCACCCACGAAGAGGGAAATGTCAGATTTAGGGAGGTTAGTAGATGGCAGTAGCAGAAGAAGTTCAGTTTTGGAAAGGTTGAGTTTCAGATAGAGAGCGGACATGATGTTGGAGACTGCGGACAGTCACTGGCATTCTGTAGTACAGCGGGGGTAAGGTCAGGGGATGACGTGTATAGTTGTGTGTCATCAGCATAAAGATGGTACTGAAAGCCAAATCTGCTGATGATCTGTCCAATTGGGGTCGTGTAGAGAGAGAAGAGAAAGGGGCCAAGGACTAAGCCCTGAGGTACCCCGACAGCGAGAGGAAGAGGAGATGACGCAGAGCCAGCAAACAAAACACTGAAGGAGCGGTCAGAAAGATAGGAAGAGAACGAGGAGAGAGCGATGTCCTTAATGAGACGGTGGTCAACAGTGTAGAAAGCTGCAGAAAGGTCGAGAAGAATGAGCAGAGAGTGGTCACCGTTACATTTTGCTGTCAGAAGGTCATTGGTAGCTTTGAGGAGTGCAGTTTCAGTTGAATGTAGGGGCAGAAGCCAGACTGTGAAGGGTCTAGGAAGGAGTGAGTGGAGAAGTAATGGGTAAGGCGGGAGTAGACTAGGAGCTCCAAAAGTTTAGAGATGAAGAGGAGATTGGAGACTGGTCTGTAGTTGTTTGTGCAGGATGGGTCGAGAGCTGGTTTCTTTAATAATGGAGTAACGATAGAGTGTTTGAAGGAGGATGGGAAAATGCCCGAGGAGAGGGAGAGATTAAAGATTGTAGTTAGGTGAGTTGTGACGACTGGAGAGAGAGACTGGAGGAGATGTGAGGGAATGGGGTCGGTAGTGCATGTAGTCGGACGAGAAGAAGAGAGGAGTCTGGAGACTTCCTCTTCTGTGATGGGATCAAATGTGGAAAGCGAGCACTTGGTGGTTGGGAGCAGATTTCCTGACGGATATTACCTATTTTCTCTATAAAGTGGGAGATTAGGTCATCAGCACAAATGTCTGTGATAGGGGCTTGTGCTTTTGGCCTGAGGAGGGAGTGAAAGGTGTCAAAAAGTTTCTTGGGGTTGTTGGCTAGTGAGGAGATTAGGGTGGTATAGTAGGTCTGTTTGGTGAGGTGAAGGGCAGAGTTATAGGTTCTTAACATAAATTTGAAGTGGATGAAGTCTTCTGGTGTGCGGGTTTTCCTCCATAAGCGTTCAGCACTCCTAGAGCATCGCTGGAGAAGTCGAGTTTGTGATGTGAGCCAGGGCTGTTTTACTCTGTGTTTGGAGGTTCTGAGGGTGAGGGGCGCTACTTGGTCAAGGGTGCTTCTAAGAGTGTTGTTGTAGTGATGAGCAGCCGGATCAGGACAGGAAAAAGAGGAGATTCTGGACAGGGATGACTGTAGGGAGTCTGAGAGTGTCTGAGGGTTAATGGCTCGTAGATTTCTAAATGTGTGGTAGGTAGGAGTGTGCTGTTGTGGGCGAGGATTTGTGAGCGTGGAGAGAATGTTATGGTCAGAGGGGGGAAGCGGTGAGTTATTTAGGTAGGAGATTGATCAGAGCTGGACAAAGACCAGGTCAAGGGTGTTACCGTCCTTGTGTGTCTCAGAGGTTGCGCTGTGAGAGGCCTAGAGAAGTGGCTAGTGATAGAAGCTGGGATGCAGATGTGGAAGTGGGGTTGTCAATGGGGATGTTGAAGTCTTCCAGGATAAGGTTTGGTAGTTCTGAGGACATGAAGTGCGGCAGCCAGGCAGAGAAGTGGTCAAGGAACTGGGTGGGTATGTCTGGGGGCCGATATATGACCACTACTCTGAGGGAGAGGGGATGGAAGAGCTTGATGGTGTGGACCTCAAAAGAAGGGAATGAGAGTGATGGAACTGGGGGATGACCTGGAAAGTGCATTGTGGGCACAGGAGTATGCCGACTCCACCACCAGGTCTGTTTGTGGGTCTCGGGGAATGGGAGAATTGTAGGCCACCATGGGAAATGGTAGCAGGGGAGACAGTGTCAGAATCCTGGATCCAGGTTTCAGTGAGGGCCAACAGATTCAGAGAGTTGTTCAGAAAGTAATTGTGCAGGAAAGAAAGCGTGTTACATACAGACTGTGGATTCCAGAGGGCACAATGGAAGGAAGGAGATGAGGGAGTGCGAGAAATATTAATAAGATTATTATGGTTTTGATATGAGGTAGGGTAGGGGTTGAGGTTGGGGGATGGTGGACCAGGGTTGGAGGAGATGTCCCCTGAAATCAGTAGGAGTAGGAAGATAAAGAGCAAGTAGTTATTGCAATTGTAAGAAGATTTTTGTGTGATGCGTTTGGGCAAGATGGGCTGAGGTTTTTCAGGAAGGTGAGAAGTGCAAGAGAGCTGTACATGGGAGAGGAAAGTATAGAGGGGCTGATGTGTATGAGTTGTGATGGAGGGGGATGGGGCGGTGAATGTGGATGGCAAAGGAGCACAGGAGGATAGAAATAAAGCACATGGCTAAAAGGGAGTACAAATTGTGGGCTACCTGACTCCTGCCCTGATTAACTGCCATGGAATAACTGCCTTTTGCTTGATGCTTAACTAATGTGATGCCTTGCTGAATGCGTGCTGCCCCCATACATGCGTGCCCCCTTAGAATGATTCTAAATTTATAGGCCCCAATACAGGGTCATGAGAGATGGATTGTGGCAGCTGTTTTGGGATAATTTGGCAGCTGGAGCCAGCACACCAGGGGGGTAGATAAACAGAGACATTGGGCCTGGCTACATCTATATGCTATAGCACCTTCCATCAGATAACATCTAGACTGACCACCCCCCATGGATATATGACAGTGAGTACTGAGAACAATGCAACAGATGAATTATATCAATTATTCAGTAAGCACAGTTCATTAAAATATATTGCAGGTCATATGTAGCAGAAAAGACAGCCAGTAAAGGTGGGGATTTTTACCATTAGGATATGTTGCAGCAGAAAAGACAGCCAGTTTTTGCAAACTGTGCACTCTGCTAGTGGTGCGTTGATGGTGTGGGGGGCAGCTGTCACTGCTCCGTAAATCGATGCAATCTGTGCCTTGCCTGACCACCAACACTTATGACAGTTATATATCCCCCCATTAGAAGGTGAGCGTTATAATACCATTTTAAAAGAATCGGAACATTCTGACCATGACTGTAGTTTCTAGGGGTTATATAATCCTGTCCTACAGGTACCCCTGGTGTGGGTCCAATGCTCAGCCTGTCAGGTCCAGGATAAGTTGTCGGTGCGCTATCTGCTCTTGACACGTTTCCTCCGATATAGGAAACTACATGACACAGCAGTGACAAGGTGCCACAGAGGGGATGGTGAGCCCTCTCATTACATGTGACTCTCATGATGAATCTATATTAGAGGAAATGCGTCGAGAGCAGATGGTGTGGCGCCACAGAGGTACTACACCTCCTCCTGAGGTGTAGTATCCCACTCTCCAGGTAAGCTGGGGACACCTGACCAGACTCCAGCACCTGCACCCAGCACGGAAACCTTAGAACAGCAGGGCACCCTCTATGACCCCAGCTTGGTTCATGAAGGGTGCGGGGAAGTGGGTGGAGTTCAGTTTGCATTAGAGAAGGAGGGAAAACTGATAGGAAGTTAGGAACAGTTCCCCACAGGGGGAAGTAGTGAGAGGACGTTTATGTAGCAGCCTCCTGTAAGATGGAGCTGCTCGGAAGGAAAGGAGAGTGAAACAGAAGGATCAGTTCTCTAGAAGAAAGATAGGAAAGGACGGAACGTGAGGAGGAGAGAACTGGGGACTGGGGCTAGAGCAGAGCCCTTCCCTAAGTTTAAGCGCCAAAGGTCAGGCACCAGTATCCAAGGCTGTGTGAATTCTAATGGTTCTACAGCAGAAACCGGAGGAATAGAAGTTGTGACCACTTTATTCCCACCTAAGACTCGACATGGCAGCAACGTGCGTGAGCCGGGACATGATTGTAAGGAGTCCCCGAAGTAGGATACAGCTGCCTGTCATGCAAGTGGAGTTCTAAGTAACAGCAAGAAAGAAGAGCTTGAGTGTAATTCAAAACTACAAGTACTTCAGATTAGCGCTAGTAAGGAGATGTTCAGAAAATGCACATGGAAGGGAGTGCTGGAAGGGTGTACTCCATCTGCCTGGGAGTTGGCTGAGCCCCTCACCTGGAGAACATGGCACTGAAGCGGGCACCTGTGTATGTCAGAAACGTGAGTGTCACGTAGTGACTTGCCCTGTGTGACGCGACCAGCCGATTGGTCGGTAACTAAAACAACACGACAAATAAGGGGACACCGGGAACACAATTACAATGGTGGGCCCTATAATAGGGAACGGGGACACCTCCTGCACTCCCTGAGGCTGTGTCCCTGAACACTCCTCACATTCCCTATACAGGTTCTTTCAACCTGTCGCCAACCAGGATACCTCAGTCCCTCACTAGCCCTGCACCTATCCCTTACTAGGGAACTGGCTAATGTGGACACATCCCACCACTGTACTAATATAACACCAGGGAAAATAATCAACGGGAAAACAAACAACTTAGCTTTCTCTGTTGCCAATGCTCCTGAGGCAGCAGAGTACGGCACCCGGACGCAGCTTCAGCTGAAACCCAAGGCTCTCAGATGAGCTGCAAAGCACTGCTCCAAATAGCGCCTCTCTCCTCCAAGGTTAGTTAGGAAATGACCAGTATCACCAACAGTGATCCAGAGCACCTGACACCCTTTTATAGGAAGGAGAGGGGATGGTAACACCTGCTGGCTAATTTAAACGTGTAGTAACCCCAGCGGCCACCGGGGGCAAAACCCATTAGCAGAGCAACTGAGGTTGCAATAACATCGGTGGCCACCGGGAGAGAAAACTAACATTAAGCCAGAGGCTTGAAAGAAAAAAAAGGTTATATATGAGCCCGGAATTGCCACATATCCAAACATGGATCGTGACAGTACCCCCCCTTCAATGAGGGGCCTCTCGACCCTCAACACCGCACCTCACCGGAAAACCACCTACAGTGAGGATGCCCAGATCCACCAGAGTTCACTTCAGCAACCACCTGACTCTCAGGTTTATGCAAAACATGGGCAGATGGAAATGGCAATGTATGCTCCAGAGGCACCACAAATCTCCAGACCGCCTACCTGGGGAACAAGTTGTGTATGGGCATATTTTGGGGTAACTCCAGCTGGTAAGTCCCCGGGCCGAGGATGGCCGACACCCGATACGGCCCGATCACCCGAGAACTCCAGACCCCAGCAACACACTTCCACTGGATGTTTTTGGTGGCCACCCATACATACTCGTTCACACACAGGTCCGGATCTGAACGTTTATTGCCACACACACGTTTGCCAAAAGACGGTGAACTCTTTACAGGACTGACAGCAGAGGCATCCCCCTGTGTCACCACACTTACACCCCCGCAATTCACAGAGAGAACCACCACCCTCCTCCGACCCCTCCTCCCACGAGGACTCCGCCTCTCAGGGTTGGCCAATGGCGAGGGTTGAGACTTGCCCCAACTCCGTGGCAGCACCTCTGCTGCCCCCACTGGAGAAGAAGGGGACGGTTGAAGAAAGTCGGCAGAGACAGTAGCCCCCAGGCAGCAGCCCTCACACGACTGACCCCAGCCGACTACTTCCCTATACCACCAATCAATTACCGGGTTGTGTTTTTTCAACCAAGGGAGGCCTAAAACGATAGGTGCTGGCATTCCCCCCAAGAAGTAGCATGACAGGGACTCTTCATGATGAGTCCCTATACGCAGATGCATGTTATCCACGACTTGGGTCAACCTCCCTTGGCTCAGTGGGGCAGAGTCAATGGCCTGGACGCTTAGGGGATTGGCTAGCGTCCTACACCTCAGGCCATGAGTCTGGACAAAGTGGGCGTCCACCGAATTGACTCCTGCTCCACTGTCTATAATCACCAATATGCCCTCAAGTACCCCGCCAAACACCACTTCAGCTGATAAAGTATTCTGAGAGGAC
Source organism: Dendrobates tinctorius (assembly GCF_039654945.1). Taxonomy (NCBI): domain Eukaryota; kingdom Metazoa; phylum Chordata; class Amphibia; order Anura; family Dendrobatidae; genus Dendrobates; species Dendrobates tinctorius. The sequence goes on along the minus strand of NW_027361991.1, from coordinate 1,794,605 downwards.
AAAATGGAGGAAATATACACTCCCTGGTCGTCTCCCTCCACACAACCAGAGGAACGCGGCTTCTTAGCTGGTACAGATGATTTGGCGCGTGCTGGGCAGGCTTTGAGGACATGATCAGTCTGCCCGCAGTAAAAACATGCCCCCACCACTCCACGAACCGTAGGTGACATGTTTGGAAACTAGCTCCTCCTACTTGCATGGGTTCGTCCGAAGGTTTGGCACGCCCTGGGCAGGCTCCTATAAAATGGCCAGTCTGCCCACAGGAAAAACATGCCCTCACACCATGGCAAACCGCAGGCAACCCCTTTTTAGCATCAACTACTCCGAGCTGCGTGGGTTCCTCCGTCCGCACTGGTGTGTCCTCCTCCCTAGCCAGGACTATTGGAGACACATATGGTGTATGTCTCTCCCTGAGGCGTCTATCCACCCTGATGGCAAGAGACATGGCGGCCTCCAGTGACCTGGGGGTGGCGTATTGCACCAGGGTATCCTGCAACTTTGGAGACAGACCCTGCACAAAATGACTCCTAAGTGCAGCGTCATTCCACTGTGTGTCAGTGACCCACCTCCTAAACTCTGAGCAGTATTCCTCAGCAGGCCAACCCCCCTGCTTGATCTTACGGAGTCGGGTTTCCGCCAGGGAGACGCCATCAGGATCACCATACACCAGCGCCAATGCCGCAAAAAACTCATCCACTGATCGTAGGAATGGTGAATCGACTGGCAGGGAGAAGGCCCAGGATAGGGGATCACCCTTAGGAAGGGACATAATGATTCCCATCCGTTGTTCCTCACTCCCCGATGAACGAGGACAGAGCCTGAAGTATAACTTGCAGGCCTCCTGAAAAACCAAGAATTTATCTCTCCATCCAGAAAACCTGTCAGGGAGAGATATCTTGGGTTCTGGTTGAGCCTGCAGCTGAACCAAAGCCCCAAACCACACCAACTGCTGCAGCTGCTGCACCACCTCACCACACAGCACCCTAAGTTCATCGATGAGGGGTTGAAGCAGCAGGGCAGAGACCTGTATTTGGGTCATGGCTCACCAGAAAAAACGGGTAGGTTGGTGATAATGTCACGTAGTGACTAGCCCTGTGTGACGTGACCAGTCGATCGGTCGGTAACTAAAACAACAAGACAAGGGGACACCGGGAACACAATTACAACGATGGGCCCTATAATAGGGAACGGGGATGTGGACACCTCCTGCACTCCCTGAGGCTGTGTCCCTGAACACACCTTACGTTCCCAATACACGTTCTTTCAACCTATCAACGACCAGGATACCTCAGTTCCTCAATAGCCCTGCACCTATCCCTTACTATGGAACTGGCTAGTGCGGAAACTGGTCCCACCACTGTACTAGTACAACACCAGGGAAAATAATGAACAGGGGAAAACAAACAACTTAACTTTCTCTGTTGCCAATGCTCCTGAGGCAGCAGAGTACGGCACCCGGACGCAGCTTCAGCTGAAACCCAAGGCTCTCAGATGAGCTGCAAAGCACTGCTCCAAATAGCTCCTCTCTCCTCCAAGGTTAGTTAGGAAATGACCAGTATCACCAACAGTGATCCAGAGCACCTGACACTCTTTTATAGGAAGGAGAGGGGATGGTAACACCTGCTGGCTAATTTAAACATGTTGTAACCCCAGCAGCCAAAACCCATTTGCAGAGCAACTAAGGTTGCAATAACATCGGTGGCCACAGGGTGCAAAAATTAACATTAAGCCAGAGGCTTGAAAGAAAAAAAAGGTTATATATGAGCCCGGATCTGCCACAGATCCAAACATGGATCGTGACAGTGAGTAATGCTTTGGAACTGCAGTCAGCTGTGTCTCTGCCTTCTTCCTGCGTCCGCTTCTCAGCACTGCTACATCTCTGTGCTTGAACACTGCACCATCTACCTCAACATCTATTCTCATCTTCCCTGGGACTACAGCTCTGCCTGTGGTGAGCTATTACACCTCTGCTGCACCAAACCATCTGTCCCAGAGGATCTGCACTGCAGCGTTGGTCCCTTTCTGACCGGATACCACAGGTGGCGTCACAAACCTATCTCCACATAAACTTTATTCAGCATCCATCTTCCTATTTTAGGCTACTTTCACACTTGCGCCTTTTTGCACAGCGTATCGAGTGCACATGAAACACATGTCAAAAGTGCATGAAAATGCTTGTAAACGCTGCGTTTTTTTTGTAGCATTATTGTGCGCATTACGACAAAAAATCGCAGCGCTTTTTCATGCGTTTGCATTTTTTATGCACAATGGTGTCACTTCACAGGAGAAAAAATCCTTGAAAAATTCTTGCAACACACTCCACCAATGGGACAACAGTGGGCGTGTCTTTTGGAAATTCCTTATATAGACTCTGTTTACAGCTGAATTCTTCACATTTGCTTGCATTTGCCTTGTGAAACATGGATGTGCGCTGGAAGAGTTTTTACGGTTGTGGCCAAAAGTATTGACACCCCTGCAATTCTGTCAGTTAATACTCAGTTTCTTCCTGAAAATGATTGCAAACACAAATTCTTTGGTATTATTATCTTCATTTAATTTGTCTTAAATGAAAAAAACACAAAAAGAATTGTCCTAAAGCGAAATTGGATATAATTCCACACCAAACATAAAAAAGAGGGTGGACAAAAGTATTGGCACTGTTCGAAAAATCATGTGATGCTTCTCTAATTTGTGTAATTAACAGCACCTGTAACTTACCTGTGGCACCTAACAGGTGTTGGCAATAACTAAATCACACTTGCAGCCAGTTGACATGGATTAAAGTTGACTCAACCTCTGTCCTGTGTCCTTGTGTGTACCACATTGAGCATGGAGAAAAGAAAGAAGACCAAAGAACTGTCTGAGGACTTGAGAAACCAAATTGTGAGGAAGCATGAGCAGTCTCAAGGCTACAAGTCCATCTCCAAAGACCTGAATGTTCCTGTGTCTACCGTGCGCAGTGTCATCAAGAAGTGTAAAGCCCATGGCACTGTGGCTAACCTCCCTAGATGTGGACGGAAAAGAAAAATTGACAAGAGATTTCAACGCAAGATTGTGCGGATGTTGGATAAAGAACCTCGACTAACATCCAAACAAGTTCAAGCTGCCCTGCAGTCCGAGGGTACAACAGTGTCAACCCGTACTATCCGTCGGCGTCTGAATGAAAAGGGACTGTATGGTAGGAGACCCAGGAAGACACCACTTCTTACCCCGAGACATAAAAAAGCCAGGCTGGAGTTTGCCATAACTTACCTGAAAAAGCCTAAAACGTTTTGGAAGAATGTTCTCTGGTCAGATGAGACAAAAGTAGAGCTTTTTGGGCAAAGGTATCAACATAGAGTTTACAGGAGAAAAAAAGAGGCATTCAAAGAAAAGAACATGGTCCCTACAGTCAAACATGGCGGAGGTTCCCTGATGTTTTGGGGTTGCTTTGCTGCCTCTGGCACTGGACTGCTTGACCGTGTGCATGGCATTATGAAGTCTGAAGACTACCAACAAATTTTGCAGCATAATGTAGGGCCCAGTGTGAGAAAGCTGGGTCTCCCTCAGAGGTCATGGGTCTTCCAGCAGGACAATGACCCAAAACACACTTCAAAAAGCACTAGAAAATGGTTTGAGACAAAGCACTGGAGACTTCTAAGGTGGCCAGCAATGAGTCCAGACCTGAATCCCATAGAACACCTGTGAAGAGATCTAAAAATGGCAGTTTGGAGAAGGCACCCTTAAAATATCAGGGACCTGGAGCAGTTTGCCAAAGAAGAATGGTCTAAAATTCCAGCAGAGCATTGTAAGAAACTCATTGATGGTTCCCGGAAGCGGTTGGTCGCAGTGTTTTTGGCTAAAGGTTGTGCAACCAAGTATTAGGCTGAGGGTGCCAATACTTTTGTCTGGCCCATTTTTGGAGTTTTGTGTGAAATGATCAATGTTTTGTTTTTTACTTCATTCTCTTTTGTGTTTTTTCATTTAAGACAAATTAAATGAAGATAATAATACCAAAGAATTTGTGTTTGCAATCATTTTCAGAAAGAAACCGAGTATTATCTGACAGAATTGCAGGGGTGTCAATACTTTTGGCCAAAACTGTACTTTGACTTGGATCTGGACATGAGGATGGCTCAGGCTTATACAGTTGCTTGCCATGAACAGAGGGAGAGAGAAAGAGGTAGCGAAGACGGCAGCGGCGGCGTTTGTGGATACATCCCATTATTGAACTCCGGGAGAGCCATGGAGCATACCACACCCTCTACAGCGAGCTCCAGGCAAACCTGGAGAAATTTACAGATTGTACCCGGATGTCCCAACAAAGCTTTAACGATTTGCTTGGTCGGGTCCAAGAAGCCATTCGGAGACAGGACACGCAGCTCCGGCGTGCGATTACTCCTGAGGAACGGCAACTGGTCACATTAAGGTACGTAATATTGCAAAACCAATGCCTGCAGAATTTTCTTTGTTGTGACATGTACTCTTCCAAATTGGCAGAATTATAGTTCTGCCATGTATTTAACAAAAAGCTGTGATTTTTTTATGACATGTAATGAACAAAAGGCTGCAGATGTATTTTTATAAACTTTTTTTTTTTTTAATTTATTGTTGGTGTTTTTAAAATCCATATACAGAAGTAGAGTTGAGCGACTTTTGTTTTTTTATGGTCGAGTTTCGTTTCGTGAAACCCGACTTTTCCAAAAGTCGGGTCGAGCAAGATCGTCCGATTATAGGGAAAAGTCGGGGTTGTCCCGAAACACGAAACCCAATGTATGTCAATGGGGAATAAAAGTCGGCAGTGAGAGGAGGACAGGAAACACACCTACAGTGCCCATTTGAATGCCAAAAGCATCAATTCTTCTTACTTAAGCTTGTCAACCTTAATTAACTTCATAATACAAGTTACGCACTGAAAAATGGGGGTTATTTGGCTACAGTTGTGGGGGGGTAGGGCTGGCTGCAGGTTTTCATGTGCCCTGGGCGAAAGAGCGCCCCTTTAACACATACCACAACTCATCATGCTCCGATACGGCAGAGAAATAGCGGTATAGTACAATGAAAAATACTTCACTTTTTGCATCTCATGACGAGGCCCATCTATTTCTCCATACAGAATCATTGGTCCCATATAATGTTTGAAACAGTATATGATGAGCTCCACATAATGCTACAGTATATGTTGGTCCCCATGGATGAAGCTCCACTGTCTTATGGGCCCAAATAATGCTCCAAACATAATGGGCCCCATTTCTAATGCTCTAGTGTATAATGGGCCCTGTAAATGCTGCTCCAGTGTCTGATGTCCACCTTTGGAATGTTCCAGTGTATGGTGGGCCCCATCTATCATTCTCCAGAGTATAGTGCTCCCCAAAAATTGCTGTCCCAACATTGAAAACAATGAAATAAGTCTCCTCGCTAGGGAATCCCTGTACTAGTCTGGACTCCTCATCGTCCCCATCTTCCATCTCACTGCACAGTATTTCAACCTTGCAAGTGCTGTGATCCTGAGCAAGCGGGGGGGCCACTCATTGGTGACGGCACTGGCACAGGGCCCCTGATAGTACGGTGGTGTGTCTGATGGCGGGTGGGCCGAACCTGCACTTTCATCTGCAGCTTCCTCTTTGTCACCGTGTAAGATGGAACTGTATATGGGAAGGGTAACCTGAGTTTCATCAGGGTCAGATTCAGGTCGTGTAGCGTGCGAGGGGAATGTAGTGGTCTGGGTCAATGTACCAGCAGATTCATCGAGCAGTGGCTGGGCATCAGTGCACTTGTGTCGCCCCCAGGAGTACGGTCGCCACAGTGGCATTACCTTCTTCCTAGGGAGTGTGATGTCATGCTTGGGAGCAACGAAGGATCTCTCTAGCAGGTTAACTGATTGGGCGGCGTTATTCCCACGAGTCATGACCCTCCAAACAGCGTTCATGAAGGCAAAGTGTTTGTTTTACGTGGGCCGTATGGTTGCAAAGCTGAACCTTAAAGGAATGTCCAGAAGGGCACCACCAGGAGTGGAGCCTACGGCGTAATTTGACTCAACACGGGCAACCTCAACAATGCCAGCTACAGAACAGATGCAAACATTGCAAGCTTAATTCCGTTAACGAACGAGACTCCGTCATGCCCCGCGGTCCGAGTCCGGCTTACTAGAGGGACACGTGAGGCTCTGTCCCATGAGATTGGCCAATAACTGGTGTGTCATGCCCTTACATGTCCGTGGCTGCATGTGCGCTACACTGAAAAGGCCAGCGTTTGTCGCTTACAGGTGCAGATAACCCGCTGAACAACGTTAGTGATGGGGATCACTGATTACAATTATTACTCGCGAACGATGATTTCCCAGTAAGTGCAGGTCAACCGCAGTTCCGGAATTAGGCCTAACCGTCATTCCTGAAAAAAATGAAAAACTTACGTGTGCAAACCACAAGTGCTGTAGCTTGCTTAACAGCTCGCCAGCCGTTCTCACGCCCAGTATGGGTTACACGTGATTGCACAAAGGTGAGAAAGGGTACCGTATCCCCGGATAACATGTATGGATAGCGTACACATTCAAAAGATATGTCTATACATCAGGAGGCAGGCTCAGACGGTGTTAGGCCCAGTATGGCTTGCACGTGATTGCACAAAGGTGAGAAAGGGTACCGTATCCCCGGATAACGTGTATGGATAGCGTACACATTCAAAAGATATGTCTATACATCAGGAGGCAGGCTCAGACGGTGTCAGGCCCAGTATGGCTTGCAAGTAATTGCACAAAGGTGAGAAAGGGTACCGTATCCCCGGATAACATGTATGGATAGCGTACACATCCAAAAGATATGTCTATACATCAGGAGGCAGGCTCAGACGGTGTTAGGCCCAGTATGGCTTGCACGTGATTGCACAAAGGTGAGAAAGGGTACCGTATCCCCGGATAACATGTATGGATAGCGTACACATTCAAAATATATGTCTATACATCAGGAGGCAGGCTCAGACGTTGTCAGGCACAGTATGGATTTGACGGCCCAGACTACACAGCGGAGGAGCAGGGAGAGGTAAAGATTGCAAATGCTGGGGCCCTGCCCAAGCAAGGGGGGCCCACTCGTGGGCGTCGGTACTGGCACTGGGCCCATCATAGTACGGCGGTGTCTGACGGCGGGTGTGCACCACCACCGTCAGAGACACTTGATTGCACTATGAGGGACCCTGTGCCAGTGCCCGCGCCCAAGAGTCGGCCTACCCACCTGTCCAGGGCAACGGCACTCGCACGGTGTCGTGCGCTAGGTGGTGACCCCGGCCATGGGGGGGGAGGCAGCACAGTTAGGGAGTTTTAGAAAGTGGCATATGTTGATGTTGGACATTCAGCTGATGCAAAAGGCGAAATAGGTCAAGTCCCAGGAAGAGGTGGACCAAAGCAAGCCATTTTTCTGTCACCCTATGTGTCATCAGGGGAAGGTGGGACAAAATCCTTGGAAACCCATGCATGGTTTATTTTAATGAAGGTTAGATCATCCACATTTTGGGTTGACAGACGGGTCCTTTTTTCTGTCAGGATTGATCCAGCTGCACTGAAGACTCTTTCCGATAGCACACTTGCAGCTGGGCAAGCGAGCTCCTGTAAGGCATATTGTGCCAATTCAGGCCAGGTGTCCAGTTTAGGAGCCCAATAGTCAAAGGGGAATGACCTGTGTGGGAGAACATCGATATGGGAGGAAAAGTAGTTTGTAACCATAGTTGACAACTGCTGTCTCCTGTCACTTTCCATCGATGCTGTATTACCAGTTGTGTGAGCGGTATTTGAAAAATCAGTCCACAACATTGTCATGAAACCCCTGTCTCCAACGCCACTTCTGCTGTGTGCACCATGAACACCTCTGCCAAGCTGCCCCCGGCCCGTACGGCTCGTGTGAGAACCATCACCGCTGCTGTGTGCTGGGAATGCCTCAAGCAACCGATTTACCAGAGTTGCTTGTTTATTAGCCAATATTAGGTCAAGGTTCTCCTGTGGCATGATGTTTTGTAATTTGCCTTTATAGCGTGGATCCAGGATGCTGGCCAACCAGTAGTCGTCATCGTTCATCATTTTGGCAATGCGGGGGTCCCTTTTTAGGATCCGCAAGGCATAATCTGACATGTGGGCCAATGTTCCCGGTGTCAATGATGCACTGCGAGTGCTGGTTGGAGGAGCACTTTCTGGCAAATCCACATCCCTCCAGTCACGCACAAACCCTGTACCAGACCTTGCCACGCCAACATTTTCACTTGCCCCACGAGATGCATCCTCCTCCCCTAAGTAATCATCCACATCATCATCCTCCTCCTCCTCTTCTTCCTCCAACTCGTCCAGGAGAGGTCCCTGAGCAGACAATGGCTGAATGTCATCAAGGATTCCCTCCACCTCTTCCTCCTCGTCAACATTGGCTGCAGACGCCTGCTCCTTAAGGTGCGTCAAAGTTTGCATGAGCAGACGCATAAGTGGGATGCTCATGCTTAGGATGGCGTCGTCTGCGCTTACCAGCCGTGTGCATTCCTCAAAACACTGAAGGACTTTACATAGGTCTTTCAGCTTCGACCACTGCACACCTGTCAACTCCATGTCTGCTCTCAAAGTGCCTGGCCGTGTATCCTCCCACAAATGCATTATGGCCTGCCTCTGCTCGCACAGCCGCTCCACCATGTGCAGGGTGGAGTTCCACCTTGTTGCAATGTCGATAATTAGGCGGTGGTTGGGAAGGTGGAGCAATCGCTGCAGCTTCTGCATATGAACGGAGTGTACAGGCGACCGGCGGATGTGCGCGCACAGTCTTCGCACCTTCTGGAGCAGGGCTGTTAACTCCGGATAATTTTTGAGGAAGCACTGTACCACCAGGTTCAAGGTGTGAGCCAAGCAAGGTATGTGGCTGAGTTTTGAAAGGGCTATGGCTGCCACAAAATTATGGCCGTTATCACTAACTACCTTGCCTGCCTCAAGATGTTCACTGCCCAGCCATGACTCAGTTTGTCGCTTCAAGTACTCGGCCAGCACCTCGGCGGTGTGTCTGTCGCCCAAACACATCATCTGCAACACAGCCTGCTGATGCTTTCCACTAGCTGCTCGATAGGGGGACACCTCGTGTGCAACAGTGGCAGCTGCAGATGGAGTGCTCGTACGACTGCGCTCTGTGGACGAGCTTTCGCTTCGCTTCTGGAGGAGGAGGAGAAGGAGGAGGGTGGAACGCCTACAGCCAACTGTTTCCTATACCGTGGGCTAGGCAGCACTGTCCCACCACCGCTGTCCCCTGTGGACCCTGCATCTACCACATTAACCCAGTACGTAGTGATGGACACGTAACGGCCATGGCCATGCCGACTGGACCATGCATCAGTTGTGAGGTGCACCTTTCCACTCACTGACTGCTTGAGTGCATGGACAATGCGGTCTTTCACATGATGGTGGAGGGCTGGGATGGCTTTGCGAGAGAAGAAGTGGCGACTGGGTAGGTCATAGCATGGTACTGCCTAGGCCATGAGCTCGTGGAAAGCTGCGCTTTCCACCAACCGATAGGGCATCATCTCAAATGAGATTAGTTTGGCAATGTGGGCGTTCAAACCCAGTGTACGCGGATGAGAGACTGAGTACTTTCTTGACCTACTCATAGTGTCTGGGAGGGTGAGCTGGACTTGAGAGCTGCATATGGTGGAAGTAGCGGTGGACAGGGCGGACTGAGAGAGGGTTGATGATGCTGATGGAGTTGGTGTTCTTTCTGATGGCCTAGATTCAGTATTTCGTTGATATAACAGTGGGATTCCCTGACTGCTGTGGCCTTGCAACGACACCTCAACATTTGCTGCTGTGCTAACCGGTGGGCTTACAGTGGGGGAAACAATGTAGCGTTGCTGACTACCTTCTTTGTGATCAGTTGCACATGTGGCACTTGAGGTTTGGTGTTGTGTCCACGCTTGCAAGTGCATGCTGGTTAAATGTCTAAGCATGCAACTGGTATTCAAATTTTTCAGATTTTTCCCTCGGCTAAAGGTCTTTGCGCACTTCTTACAGATAACCTTGGCCTGATCATGAGGATTTTGTTCAAAAAAGTGCCACACTGCACTCTTCCTACTTTGGCAGACATTTTGCGGCCTAGCACGCTGTGATGTTTTGACCCTCTGGACAAGCTGTCCAGCAACTCTTTTGATTTTTGGAACCTGTCTTTGGAGTGCTCCGGGCCTGCCAGATAACAGCTGTTGCGATGTTGATGTCTGCTGTGGATGCTCCTCATCTGAGCTATTGGAAGCAACACCCTCTTCCCCCAATGGATGCCAATCTGGGTCAACAACTGGGTTATCCATCACCTCCTCTTCAATGTCATGTGCAGCTTCCTCTGTGTCACCGTGTATGGTGGTATAGTGTGTGGGAAGGGGCACCTGAGTCTCATCAGGGTCAGAATCTGGCTCTGTACACTGCGAGGACAATGTAGTGCTCTGAGTGAATGTACCAGCAGAATTATCTATCAGCGGCTGTGCATCAGTGCACTCCATGTCAGATTCATCTTGGCCTGGGTAATTCACCATTTCACTTGATAATCCAGGCATGGTATGTGAAAACAGCTCCATGGAGTAATCAGTAGTATGGCCTGCGTCATCCTTCAATCTTGGTTGTGGTGAAGGACACAAGGAAAGGTGTGGTTCATGAACATGAGCCTCCAATGACGACTCAGTGCTTTTACTTTTTACAACTTCAGAAGAGGAGGCGATAGAGCTGGAGGCTGAGTCAGCAATGTAAGACAAAACTTTTTCCTGATGCTCTGGCGTTAAAAGCGATTTGCCAACTCCTAGAAAACTAAGCCTTCGAAGCCTTATGGAGCCAGACGATGACGCAGGCTCAACACCTCCTGCATTCGGTCCTATTTTGCTTTTGCCACTACCATCAGATCCACCACCAACACCATCATTACCAGCTGCCAACCCCCGACCAATTCCACGGCCTCTTCCACCAGCCTTCCTCATTTTTGGTAGAAATGTAGATAAAATCCTACAAACTATATAGTAATGTAAAACAAGGTACAAGGTGTCTATAGGACAGGGGAGATTTAGATTTTCTGCAGACACTTGTGGATACTGGACACTTGGATTGTGTGAGGCCCACTGAATATCACAGCGCTATGTCACAGGCTCGATGGCACAGGTGTGAAAAAAGTGACTAAAGGATAAGGGAGATTTTGAATTTCTGGGAGATTTTGAATTTCTGCAGACACTTGTGGACACTGGGCACTTGGATTGTGTGAGGCCCACTGAATATCACAGCGCTATGTCACAGGCTCGATGGCACAGGTGTGAAAAAAGTGACTACAGGATAAGGGAGATTTTGAATTTCTGGGAGATTTTGAATTTCTGCAGACACTTGTGGACACTGGACACTTGGATTGTGTGAGGCCCACTGAATATCACAGCGCTATGTCACAGGCTCGATGGCACAGGTGTGAAAAAAGTGACTACAGGATAAGGGAGATTTTGAATTTCTGCAGACACTTGTGGACACTTGGATTGTGTGAGGCCCACTGAATATCACAGCGCTATGTCACAGGCTCGATGGCACAGGTGTGAAAAAAGTGACTACAGGATAAGGGAGATTTTGAATTTCTGCAGACACTTGTGGACACTGGACACTTGGATTGTGTGAGGCCCACTGAATATCACAGTGCTATATCATAGGCTCGATGGCACAGGTGTGAAAAAAGTGACTACAGGATAAGGGAGATTTTGAATTTCTGCAGACACTTGTGGACACTGGACACTTGGATTGTGTGAGGCCCACTGAATATCACAGTGCTATGTCACAGGCTCGATGGCACAGGTGTGAAAAAAGTGACTACAGGATAAGGGAGATTTTGAATTTCTGGGAGATTTTGAATTTCTGCAGACACTTGTGGACACTGGACACTTGGATTGTGTGAGGCCCACTGAATATCACAGCGCTATGTCACAGGCTCGATGGCACAGGTGTGAAAAAAGTGACTACAGGAAAAGGGAGATTTTAAATTTCTGCAGACACTTGTGGATACTGGACACTTGGATTGTGTGAGGCCCACTGAATATCACAGCGCTATGTCACAGGCTCGATGGCACAGGTGTGAAAAAAGTGACTACAGGATAAGGGAGATTTTGAATTTCTGCAGACACTTGTGGACACTGGTCACTTTTGGATTGTGTGAGGCCCAATGAATATCAGAGCGCTATGTCACAGGCTCGATGCAGCAGGTGTGAAAAAAGTGACTACAGGATAAGGGAGATTTTGAATTTCTGCAGACACTGGACACTTTTGGATTGTGTGAGGCCCAATGAATATCAGAGCGCTATGTCACAGGCTCGATGCAGCAGGTGTGAAAAAAGTGACTACAGGATAAGGGAGATTTTGAATTTCTGCAGACACTTGTGGACACTGGACACTTTTGGATTGTGTGAGGCCCACTGAATATCAGAGCGCTATGTCACAGGCTCGATGGCACAGGTGTGAAAAAAGTGAATTGTAGAATTGGGCAGAATAGGAATCTCCCTAGAGTGTAGGTCTGTAAGAACGGAACAAGTCCTCCACTTATCCTTCCACAGTGACACACAGATAGCTTCACTGAGGCTGTGATAACAGCCGTTACACGATACTGTGTGAGGAACGTACACCGCTGTATGGTGTGAATAAATGCACGCTCAGTACCTTAGCAGGACAAAAAAAAAATTGGGATTGCTTTTAAAAAAGCAGTTTGCAGAGCAGTGGGGAAACAGCAATGCAGCTGTCAGGAAGCCTTAGAAGGCAGCCTAACAACCAACACCGCTGATCCACCACAATAAAGCCTCCCCTTGCACTGCACACACAGTGACTGGTGTGTTGTACAGGCAAAATCGCTAGCAGCAGAAGCAGTTTTTTTGTCTTCTTCCCTTCCTAACGCTCTCCCTACAGAATCAGCAACCTCTCCCTATGCTAAGATCGGCAGAAGTAAGATGGCGGTCGGCGTGCACGCCCTTTTATAACCCCTGTGACGCCCACCAAAGCAAGCCAATCACTTGCATGCCCTTCTGAAAGATGGTGGCGACCCCTGCCTATGTCATCACGTTGCCCACAGTGTCCGTGGATCCTGATTGGCTGAAAAAGAGCGCTAAACAAACTTTTGAAACGCGACTTTGGCGCGTAAGTCGCCGACCTCGTGGCCGACCTCATCCTAGGGTCGGGTTTCGTTTCATGAAACCCGACTTTGCCAAAAGTCGGCGACTTTTGAAATTGTTCGACCCGTTTTGCTCAACTCTATACAGAAGTAATATTTGTTGTTTTTTCTTTGTTTCCCAGATTCCTGGCAACTGGAGAAACACTCTCTTTACTCCACTTCCAGTACCGTATTGGAATCTCCACGTTGTCTGGAATTGTAGCGGACACCTGCCGGGCTTTGTGGAATGTTCTCTGTCCAGAATTCATGCCCCTGCCCACTGCTGAAAAGTGGTTGGAAATTGTTGAAAAATTCTGGACAGTATGCAATTTCCCCAACTGTTTGGGAGCGGTGGATGGGAAACACATCCGGATTATCAAGCCAAAAAGAACTGGATCGGAGTACTACAACTATAAAAAGTACTTTTCTACAGTACTCATGGCCATTTCGGATTCAGACTGTATGTTTGTAGCAGTGGTCATTGGGGCATTTGGACGTGGAAATGACTCCCAGGCCTTTAAGAACTCGGACATGGGCCAGAGGTTGTATGACAACCAATTCAATTTCCCCATGCCACGGCCTCTTTCCAACACTGAAGGTCCCCCACAGCCCTTTGTAATGGTTGGTGATGTGGCATTGCAGATGTGCCAAAACATGCTCAAGCCCTACTCCAGCCAGGACTTGGACCACACAAAAAGAATTTTTAATTACAGGCTGACCAGGGCCAGAAGAACTGTAGAGTGTGCCTTTGGTATTCTTGTATCCAGATGGCGCATTCTCGCCACAGCCATTAATCTAAAACTGGAAACAGTCGATGAGGTGGTGAAGGCGTGTGTGGTTCTATATAATTTTGTCATGGTTAGAGAGCATCCAAACTTAGATCTTGATGATGTTGCTCCTAATCTTGGTGGGACAATACACATGATTGGAATACAAGACTAGAAGGATACAACTTATTTGCAAGAAACAGACTTGATAAACGAGGAGGAGGTGTCGCATTGTATGTTAGAAACGCGTATATCTGCACAGAGATTGAAGCTTCAGAGACTGGGAGTTCTGTGGAAACTGTTTGGGTAAGAATACAAGGACAGAACAATGGAAAGGACACCATTGTAGGCATTTACTACAGGCCGCCTGTGCAAGCTGAAGATATGGATGAACTCTTTATGCATCAAATGGCCAAGTTCTGAAAAAAAAATATGACATAGTTGTCATTGGAGATTTCAACTATCCAGACATTTGTTGGGAATCTCTCTCAGGCAAAACTAACAGGACAAGGAAATTCTTATCCTCTCTTGCTGACAACTTTATCTTCCAAAAGGTAGGGGAGAAAACAAGGGGAACTGCTACCTTGGATCTAATCCTTATAAACAGGGAGGAAATGGTTGAGGAGGTAAAAGTGGCTGGGACCCTAGGAGGTAGCGACCATGCTATTTTAGAATTTTGGATAACTAGAGGAGGAAGACCTGTGAAGACTCAGACGTCAAGGTTAGATTTCAGAAAGGCAGATTTTAAGGGATTCAGAAAGAGAATTGGAGGGATCCAATGGCTGGATATCCTTAAAGACAAAAATGTCCAGGAAGGATGGGAAATCTTGAAAAATGAAATTCTCAAAGCACAGTTGTTAACAATTCTGAAAAGAGGGAAGAATAGGAAGCATTTAAGGAAACCAGGATGGATGAACACAGAACTTAAGCACATGCTAAAAAGGAAGAAAAAAATGTTTATAAAATGGAAAGAGGGAGGCATATCTAAAGAAGAATATAATGCTGTCTGCAGAACCTGCAGGGCAAAAATCAGATTATCTAAAGCTGAAAATGAATTGAGGCTTGCAAGAGATGTCAAAAGCAATAATAAAGGATTTTGGGGATATGTCAAAAGTAAAAGAAAAGTCAAAGATGCTATAGGATTTTTACAGGATGAAAATGATGAAATGGTAAGACAGGATGTTGAGAAGGCTGAACTTTTAAATTCCTATTTTGCATCTGTTTTCTCTAAGAAAGGAAATGTAGCATCAACTGTTATTCACTGTCCTATTAAGGGAATAGAAGAATCCAGGATATCTATAAACAGAAAGATAGTGAGGAAACACTTAGCTAACCTAAATGAATTCAAGTCTCCAGGTCCAGATGAATTACACCCCAGAGTACTGAAGGAGATAGCAGAAGAAATTTTTGAACCCCTCTCCATAATCTTTGAAAATTCTTGGAGAACAGGAGAAGTGCCAGAAGACTGGAGAAGAGCAAATGTTGTTCCTATCTTCAAAAAGGGGAAGAAGGTAGACCCAGGCAACTATAGGCCGGTGAGTCTGACTTCTATACCAGGAAAGATCTTTGAACAAATTATTAAACAACATGTATGTCAATACCTGGATAAGAATGAAGTGATTAAACAGAGTCAGCATGGGTTTTTAACTAATAAGTCATGCCAGACTAACTTAATTTCCTTCTATGACGGTATCACTGATTGGGTGGATCAAGGAAATGCTGTAGATATAGTATATCTTGACTTCAGCAAAGCATTTGACAAAGTCTCTCATACAATCCTTATTGAAAAAATGACTAAGTATGGAATGGACAAGGCAACTGTTAGGTGGATTCATAACTGGCTTAGTGATCGGACCCAAAGAGTGGTCGTAAATGGCTGCACATCCAGTTGGAAGAATGTCTCAAGTGGGGTACCACAGGGCTCTGTCCTGGGCCCTGTATTGTTCAACATCTTTATCAACGATTTAGATGAAGGAATTGAGGGTAAACTGATTAAATTTGCTGATGACACAAAGCTAGGAGGGATAGCTAATACTAGAGAAGAGAGAGAGAGGATTCAAAAAGATTTAAATAAACTGGAGAAGTGGGCAGCAACTAACAGAATGGTTTTTAACAGGGAGAAATGCAAAGTACTACATCTGGGCAATAAAAATGAAAAAAGCATATACAGAATGGGAGGAATAGGCCTAAGCAACAGCACATGTGAAAAAGACTTGGGTATACTAATAGATCACAGACTGAATATGAGTCAACAGTGTGATGCAGCAGCAAAAAAGGCAAATGCAATTCTAGGATGTATTAACAGAAGCATACAGTCTAGATCACGTGAAGTCATTATTTCCCTCTACTCCTCTTTGGTCAGACCTCATCTGGAATATTGTGTCCAGTTTTGGGCACCACATTTTAAAAAAGACATCAACAAACTGGAGCAAGTTCAGAAAAGAGCGACCAGAATGGTGACCGGTCTGCAAACCCTGTCTTATGAGGAAAGGTTGCAGGATTTGGGAATGTTTAGTTTGCAAAAGAGAAGACTGAGAGGAGACTTAATAGCTGTCTACAAATATCTAAAGGGCTGTCACATTGTAGAAGGATCAACTTTATTCTCATTTTCACAAGGAAAGACTAGAAGCAATGGGATGAAACTGAATGGGAGGAGACACAGATTAGATATTAGAAAAAACTTTTTGACAGTTAGAGTGATCAATGAGTGGAACAGGCTGCCACGAGAAGTGGTGAGTTCTCCTTCAATGGAAGTCTTCAAACAGAGGCTGGACAGACATCTGACTGGGATGATTTAGCGAATCCTGCTTTGAGCAGGGGGTTGGACCAGATGGCCCAGGAGGTCCCTCCCAACTCTACGATTCTATGATTCTATGATTCTAATCCATTGCCTGAATTTACTCAGCACCCTCTCAGGTCATCGATTGAAGTTGGCCAAATGAGGGACCAATTTGTGGCCTACTTCATCTCGGATGTAGGCCGGGTGGAATGGCAAGATCAAATGGTGTAAAAATTTTTCTTGTTGTTGGGTTAATAAAACACTGTTTTGATACCTGTACTGAGTGCATTCTGTGTTTTTACACTCCCAATAGTATTATCAACTCGCCAGGTGTACCAGTGAAATCATGATGCTGTGTTTTGTGCATCATGAATTTACTAGTACTCCTGACCAGGTGACTATACATACACACACACAAGTTGTATGACCGTTATCATCTCGACAGTGTGTTCGATAAGCAGCGACGGTGGAGATAATACAACTAATATTTTTGTCACATGGACCAATTTAAAAAAGAAAAAATTGTTGATGCACTGGCATCCTTTACTTTTTATTACACCAAAACATGTGACTATAAGTATTATTTGTGCGATCACCACTGTGGCTTGAGTTTGAAAACACACTGGAGACATAATAGAGTTTATACAACTTCTACCATACCTAGGCCTGGTGTATAACGCGTATTGAGTTCACAAAGTTACCACACATGGGCATGACAATACACATATTACTTAAACTGCAGCATCTATAAAGTCTGCTTCAAATATATGTGTATTCACCTGCCCAGGTGTGATAGTGATGATGATACAAGGCCAGGGTATTGGTGAAGTAAATATAACATTTATTTTCAGCATCAGGTCATCAGTTTATTCCACACACTTAAATAGAGTATGTTGTTAATTACTAGGTATATCTACAGTTCCTTGCCTTGTCTCAAAAATAGTTAAATGATGATGGTGCAAAAAAAGGCAAGGTAACAATAGATATGCCTTGCACTCAACACCATCCTCTATGCCAGGGTTTCCAAAATCTAGTCCTAAATGTCCACCAACAGATCATGTTTTAAAGATTTCCTTTTTTTCTTGGGTCAGGTGAACAGTTATCACCGGAGTAATGGAATTACTTAAAACATGATTTGTTTGTTGGCCTTGAAGACTGGAGTTGGGGAACCCTGCTCGATTCAGTCTGTGCAATATTATATGACTGAAGAGACTGGTGCTGAAAATACAAGTCACATAGATTTGTTTTTTTTGACTCCCGATATCTCCATTACTGATGTTTCTTGTGTCAGTCTTGGACATATGTGTTGTCCAAAAAACCAATCTATATGACTTGTATTTTCCACACCAGTCTCTACATTCTTCTAATATTGTACAGACTGAATTCAGCAGGGTTCCCCAACTCCAGTCCTCAAGGACCACCAACAGAGCATGTTGTAAGTATTTCCATTGCTCCGTTGATATCTGCTTCACATGAGCAAAAAAAACGGAATTCCTTACAACATGATCTGTTGGTGGACCTTGAGGGCTGGAGTTGGGGAAAATTCAAGTCATATAGACTGACACAAGAAACATGTCTCAGTAATGGAGATATCTGGTGTCAAAAACGCTAAGTGTACGGCGCGGTGTGTGTAGTCGGCGATTGACACAGAAATCAATCCAAATTTTTTGAAAGCAGAATTGCACATTTATTTTTCCACAAAAAAAAAAGAAAAAAAGATTTTATTAGGAATGATGTTTTGGGGAAGATTGGGATACTTTGGGGGTGTGGAAAGACGAGGAACGGCTGGAGGTTGAGGAAGCGGTTCTAGGAGAAGGGGCGACGAAAGTACTGGGGAAAGGGAGCTCTGGAATGGACATGGAGGCTGGTTGAGACACATTAGGAGGAGAGGGTGGATGGACAAACAAAGTTGTTTTTTTTTTTCTTTGATGCAGGAGTATCCTGCCTGGCCCGACTTCCACCGTGTGACCGTCTTACTTTGCTCGACCGCTTGGAGATGGTGGACCGTGGCATTGACCTGTAAAAGATGGAATGTGGGTCACCACTCTGCTGCTCTGTGGTGGTTGCGGTGCTCCTAGAAGTGGCAGTGGCGGTGCTCCTAGAAGGAGACAAAGTTGTGTCGGTGCTCATAGAAGTGGCGGCGGTGGAGGTGATACGAGGAGACAAAGTCGTGTCGGTGCTCCTAGAACAAGATCCGAGCAGGAGAAGTTCTGGCGGGACTCATAGGAGCAGAAGTGGTGGTGGTGCTCCTTTGATGGGGAGTAGTGGCGGTGCTCCTTTGATGAGGAGTGCTGGTGGTTCTCCTTTGATGAGGAGTGCTGGCGGTGCTACTTTGATGAGGAGTGCTGGCGGTGCTCCTTTGATGAGGAGTGCTGGCTGTGCTCCTTTGATGAGGAGTGCTGGCGGTGCTCCTTTGATGATGTTGACTGGTGGTGTCGGTGGCCCAAGCAGGTTCTGTGGTGGTGCTGCTCCAAGCAGGTGGTGCAGTGGCGGTGGTGGTGCTCCATACAGGAGCAGCGCTTGCCATAGTGGTGGTGACGGAGGAGTGTCCAGCAGCACTCGGACTTGGGGTGGTGTAGTGGTGTCCGGCTTGGCTTGGAATGCAGGTGGCCATGCAGCGGTATGCAGCAGAAGTCGGTATGGAGGTGTAGAGAGTCAGCGGTGGCACTGTTGGAAATGACACCACTGACTGCTGCACATACCGATTCTGCTGCATAGCCTGCAAGTAAGCAGTGTTGCAGGCCTGCAACACACTCAGCTGTTGCTCAGGACTAAGGTGTTCCGCCATGCCCTTTTCAATTTTACTAAAAAATGGTGCACTGGTCTGTTGAGGTCGGCCTCCAGACGGTCAAGGCACTGGTCGACAGAGTTGAAGTGGTTTTCCATGTGGTTAAAACCACGTTGCATGAGTGAAAAAACGCCTTCCACTCTGTCGGACAGCGACTTGAGGCTGGCATGAAAGGCCTCGCTCAAGTCCATAAACTCGGGCAAGACATTCCTTTCCAAGGCCCTCTGCCGCTGGCGGGTAGTGCCCGCATAACCAGTGACAGAGACCTGTGAAAGGGGAACACCAGCTTCCTGGTCAACAGCTGTCCGTGTTGCTGACCTGCACGCTGTTTCCTGGCTGTCAGATGGCTGTGACGGGTCCGAGTTCGACCGATGAAGGACCACTCCTGGGACAGGTTGCAGGGTGCTGCTCCAGGTGCTGTGGAAAGAAAGGGAAAACATTACTATCATGCATTAACAAGAAGCATCAGCTGTTAAATAGAAAAGCACATTGTAATACAAAAAAAATAATAATACTTACGCTCTGCTGGCAAGAACCAGTCTCAGGAAGCCAACTCGCGATAATAGCGGTACTTTCTTCTGCGCCTTGCCGCTGAACCACTGCGAACCTGTCCCTCAGCACGGACATCAGTGTTGAAGCGGTCCTTCATCGAGCGCCAACGTGTGCGGACTTTGTTCACTGTTGGAAAAACAAAGAAAAAACGTTATACAATGCACTGATGGCAAGATCATTATCAGCACACACACCTGATAGAACTTTGCAAACAGTCAATGCGGCATCATAAAATAATTCTATATACAAAGCAGTCACTGTTGATCCTGAGGACACTGTTATGTTTCTTGCTAGAATATATGTAGCAGCAAACACAACGGTATCATCAAGAGCAAGAGTGAAAGCAGGATCAATCCTGCATTTCAATACACAAGGCAATCACTGTTTTTCCAGAAGGCATTGGTGTGTTTGATACAAGAATATATCTTGCCACAGACACACCTGTACCATCAGGACCAAAAATAAATGCAGCATCACAGAGCAGCTTTATACTTACTGAATGCCCTTTTTGAAGTTGGAGAGGTGCTGTCCCAGCCATCCATCATCGCTGCGGCCACCTCATTCCAGAGCTGCCGGGTCACCACTGTGTCTTTGTACTGCTGGTCACGGCTGTCCCACAACGGGATACGCTCCTCAACGAGGCGGATCAGGTGCTTGTTGTCGATGTAAAATTCTTCGTCATCCCGTTGTGGTACCTAGAAAAAAAAAAAATTAGAATCTTTGTAATTTTGGAGAATGAAAAAGATAGAAAAAGAAACAGAGAAGAAGCAAGATAAAAGATGAAAATAAAGACAGAAAAAAAAGGAAAGACTATATACTAACATTGCGTCTCCTCGCCACGACTTGGCTACGCTGCTCCCGCTCAGACTGCTCCTGCACTTCACCTTCACTGGCCGTGTCCGATGTCTGTAAAGAAAAAAATTATTACACATTTCTAGAGGTAGCAGCTATACTTACCCAAAGGCAGCAATATCCTCACCTCACGATCAGCTTGGGACAGTTCTTGCCGAGATGGCGAATAGACCGATCCAGAAGAAGACATGCTGAAATTTAAACAAAAAATACATTAGTACATAATAAATTGTACAGGACACACAGACATTATGTTGAAGAATACTCACATTTTGGCTGCTGAAGCTTGAATCCAAGGCTCTTGTCTGGTCTTCTATTCAAGGCTGTCTGTAGCTGCTCTTCTCTTGCTCTCTGTAGCTGTTCTTATCTTCAAGGCTGTAGTGGTGTGGCCTTGAAGACACCTTCTTTTATCAACACTCCTCCCAAACAATGTTGCTTGTTTAGAGGGAGGTTTAAATAACTGTCTAGACATTGTTTACTCAAATCACCTGCGTGCACAAAGCGCTGACGTGCGCGCATCCAAGCCCACGCCAGCGACCCCATAGACTGTAATGCGCGCCAAGAAGAAACCGCAACCTCATTGTGCATCTTGAAACAGCCACACCACTAGTTTTCAGAGAGTCCATTATTTCAGCTGATGTTATTTGTGGGTTTTTCTTTGCATCCTGAACAATTTTCCTGGCATTTGTCACAGGTCACAGGTGAGGATATTACCTTTAGTAGCCATTCAAACCCATTTGTGTCAACTTGCTATCAGGCCAAAATCACCAGGGTATGTGAACTTTTGATCAGGGTCATTTGCATGTTTTGGGTTGTCATTAGGATTTAAAAAGAGAAAACACAGTAGTTTGACAATAAATGGCTTCACCCAACCACTAACCATGGGTGGAGAAAAAGTTTGGGTGTTATCATTCATATTCTCTGAAAAAAGACCAAGAAAGCAAAAATTCTGCCGGGGTATGTAAACTTTTGAGCACAGCTGTATAACCCCTAGAAACTACAGACATGGTGAGAATGTTCAGATTCTTTTAGAATGGTATTATAACTCTCACCATCTAATAGGGGGATATATAACTGTCATAAGTGTTGGTGGTCAGGCAAGGCACAGATTGCATAGATTTATGGAGCAGTGACAGCTGCCCGCCAATCCACCAACCCACCACTAGCAGAGTGCACAGTTTGCAAAAAAAAATAGGGGGTTGCCAGTAATGATACCCGTTAAGGGAAGCAACGTGAACTACGCTAAAAACCCTAAGTGGCTGCATAGTTTGTTTCTGCACTGTTTTTTGCACTTTAAGCCCAGAAGGGTTCCATTTCATGCTGGTCTCGAATATATTTTAAAGAAACAGATTAAAAGTTATTTTTTTTATGTCCCTCATTTGCTATTGAACAATTCATGAATTAGTGATTTTTTTTGTCATATACCTTTGCTATTGTTGAAATATCTGTTTTGTGTACACAGTTTCTATGCAAACTTATGCGTGAAGATTAAAAAATATAAAACAAAATGGTCACAAAAAGATAGAATAGAAATATAGCTGGAGACTTACCGGATATCAAAGCCAAAAGAGAGAGGAGAACCAATTTGGTTGCCATCTTCGTAGTTATAAGCAAAACCTGTGAGATGTCAATGTTTCCAGGATAATCTCCAGAATGAAGAGAAACTTTACCCTACAATTACATAGAAAGAAGAGAGGAGGATATTATTCGTTTATAATGAGCTTATGCAAATGAAGGATCAAAGGCTAAGAAGGAAAGACTGTGAAAAGTCCCTAATTCCTTCAATTAACGTTTATGTTTTGCGTTTAGTGAAAGGCGCGCTCCTGGTGCCGTCAGAAAGTTCCTGGGAGTTCAGAGTCTATGAAGTCAGTTCAACTCACTGATGTCAGCGCGAGCGCTGTGGGAAAAGTTCTAAAGCACTTCTTGCTTCCTTCAGAAATTCAACTGAAATTTCCTATTTTTCCATAAAAAAACAATTTGGATTTATTAAAATTTAAATTTTTAAATTTTGACTTCTATACAAGTCATTTTACAGTAAGGAATGTTTCTTAACATTTTTTTTTCCTGTAAAATGCAATTTCTCGTCGGTTTGAAATGTTTTATTGTCAGTCCTTTTGTTCTGTCCTCACTAAATGAAGCAGAATTCATGTAGCTATACAGGCAGCTAAACCGCTATACCGGGGTCCAATAAGGAGACAGTAGTTGAATCTGTGCTTTATTGAACGTGATGGTATGTTGATGCGTGGTGAAATTACAAGCAAACATATATATACACTTAGTCAATACAGGAATTCATATATACATAATACATTATAAATCAACATCTGCACTAATAGCTAACTAGGGGAAGAACTAATTAACCAGGCTAATATGAGACAGGAATTAGATACAGGAAACATAAGTACATACCAGCGATGCTATCACAAGGGGAGAAGAGAAATGAGATGCTTCCTGAATGCAGGCAGAAAGAAAATGGAGAACTAGAGGGAAATGGAGGCTGAACTAACCATAATGCTTTGCAAAACCTACCAGAATGCACTGAAACGCATACCAGAATGCACTGCAACGGAGGGAAAAAATACATGCATCAAAGTGAAAGTAAAATAACACAATAATACTGCAGTGACTCTAGTCACTAGAGGGAGCCAAAAACACTGAAAACATTAACAAGCAAATAATTGAGGATTATAAATCAGATGTTGGAGACAGAACACCTTTAGTGATGAGCGAGCGGTCTCGTCCCCTATTCATCACTCGCTTGACCATCAGTGTGCTCAGGATGCTTGTTACTCAGCGAATATTTTCAAATGCCCGAGCGGGATCTCGAGTCTGTTGGTTGTGGCATTACTGTGATTGGATGGCCACATAGCGTCACCAGATCTATATAATACCCTGTGATGTCATGCACGGCACGCTGTACCCCGGACAGAGGCAGCATAGGGAGATATAGTGGTGAGAGAGGGACAGAATTGCAACTGCATACTAGTCAGAGATTCAATCTAATTTATATGTCTTCGTAGGGCTAATTATCATCAATATTAATACAGCTGGTAGCAGCACTTAGAGAGACATTGTGCTGTAGGACTTGATGGGGTGAATTGCACGTTCTATATGCTATAGCCTGCAACTCATGCCAGAAGTCCTTCTCAGGGCTTATCATATTCTTTTTGCTCTTAATACTGAAAATTGTTCTGAGCAGGGAAATATTATACACAACTTTTACTGCAGCAGTTGTGCATCAAAAGCATACAGCCAGACTTGGTTGGTTATCAATAGCATTGCTATATTGATACTGCAGTCTAACACGTCCATCTGAATTGGGAAAATTTGCCTGGCATTGCAATACTGCAATTTTTTTGAGCAGTGAAACAAAGAAAAAAACAATATGGGATACACACTGGTGCTCCACCGTTAGAGAACCTGTTAGAGTAGCTGCAAGTGAAAACAGGTACTTTGCAAGATAAAGTGCAAACAACAAATGCCAAATATGGATTCACTGTGCTTTTACTCAAAAAGAGACCTGGAAACAATACAAAAGTTGTTGTCTCGTGATGGTACACTATGTACTAATGCATCCCCGCTGTGCTGGGTAGCAATAGATTAAGCACTTACTTGTAAGTAGAAGCTTGATGAGAATACTGCATTCTGCTAGCAGACAAAGAGCCGCGGTATGAAAACCGGGGAGTACTTTCCCACCGTGCCAATGATTGAGATACAGGGACGTGTGTAGGCAGAAGTTCGTGGTGGGCTATGGCCGAAGCACCGCCGCTAGCAAACTGCAGGAAGAAGGAAGCTGGGAGTGTGACGTCACGTAGCTGGCTGCTAGGCTGGATGGGTAGCAGTATGGGTCAATGCTGAACGACGCATTTAGAGGGACGCAGTCCCTCTTCTTCAAGGTTACAGGCATTGTCTCTACCCCGTCCTTATAACCATCCCGGTTTGACTCCGCCTAAGCTATTAGAATAACAACACGCCTCCTCCATAGAAGCAATTGTCGCGCCCTGGGCCGTGGGGTACTCAGTACCGGGGCCCGTCGACTTCAATGGGGGATGGTGTCACAGCGGCTGTGACCCGCTCCATGGCCCCAGGCGGACAAATGAAAAGGAAGTTTGTTTGTTGTTGTGTAAGTGTAATAAATTGGGGATAAAGTTTATAGATGAATGAATATGTGACGCCACCTGTGGTATTCTGGTCAGAGATGACCAGCGCTGCGGTGTTGTTCCTCTGGGACCGTTGGTGTGACGCAGCTGAGGTGACAATGGCTCTCCACAGGTAGAGCAATAGTCCCAGGGCTGTTGAGTGTGGTTTCAGGGGATATGGTGACAAACAGTGTGGAGGATGTAGCAGTGCTGAGTGTTGGATGTAGAAAGGAGACAAGGACTCAGTTGAATGCAGTTCCAAAGGGCTTTACTCACAGTCTGGTGCACACAGATGCCCGCTTCAGTGCTGAGTCCTCCAGGTCAGGGGTCCAATAAACTTCCGGGTAGATGAGTACACCCCTCCAACACTCTCTTTCAGTATGTTTCTTCCTAGGCTGTCTCACTGTGCTAGTTTTCACTCTCCTTCCTCCCTTTCTAGAACCTTCACAGTCAGTGTCCCAGGCCGGATGCCGCGGATCCTGTCAGAATTCGTCACTCAGGTGGTTCCTTGATCCTACTGTATATGGCTGCCTTTCTGGGAAGGTAACTGTGGGATTTGATGTGGCTCATACAGCAACCACAGCTGTCAGCTTGCTAGTTAAGTTCGTTGTTTACTTTGCTAGGCTAGGGGCTGAGACCCTTCTGTGACCTAATTTCTTCCCCCACCTGATAGCAATCAGCGTGGGACTCTAGAAATTCCACTCTTTCCTCCCGGGAGCTTTCCTCCAAGCCAATCTATCCGGCAGCTCCCCCTGACAGGAGCTGTTCCAAGTGCATCCTTCCACCTGCTCTCCCCTGAGGGGACTCCCCTAACTGCCTTCAAATTTCCCACTCTTGCTCTAAGCTCCGCCCACTCGCTGTTCCCATTGGCTGCTCTACATCACTCCACTTTCTAAGCTCCTCCCCTTTTCCTACTTTCTCAACTGGCTCCCAACACCTTTTCCTAGCCAGTCTGGGATGAGGCCATCCTCCCTAAGGGTACACCGAGGTGCCCTGACTAGCTAGTGTGTGTGTTGAGTGCAGTGTTAAGAGTGTGGTGAGGTGCCCCCAACTTACCCGGTCATGAGATACCACACCTCTGGCTGAGATGCAATACCTCTGTGGCGACTGGACCCACAGGGGCGCCACACAATTACATGGCCTCATAGCTGCAGAGTGGGTGTCATATAGAAGAATTGAATATAATGTGCATGACACATATTAAAGTGGCTGGATATGTATAACAAAAATAAAAAAGTTAAAAAATGTACTTTATTGATAAATTTATATTAAAATTATCTTAAAAAGGGAATATTTTAAGAAAAAATGTAAAAAATGTATAAAAATGAAAAACTAAACACCTGAGAACCAATAAAAAAGGTGTTTATTAGAAAATACATTAATTAAAAGAGGGGAATAAATGATTTTAATAGATAGATAGAAAGAACCCTCATATATTGAAAGTGAGTAGCAATAGGGTGGATAGATTAGGGTTAGGGGTGTGTTGGGGTTAGGGTTGGAGTTATAATTGGGGGTTTCCACTGTTTGGGCACATCAGGGGCTCTCCAAATGCAACATGGCGTCTGGTCTGCATTCCAGCCAATTCTGCGCTGAAAAAGTCAAATGGTGCTCCTTCCCTTCCAAGCTCTGTCATGCGCACAAACAATGTTTTATCCCCACAAATAGGGTATCAGCCTACTCAGGACAAATTGCAAAACAACTTTTGGGGTCCAATTTCTCCTGGTACCCTTGGGAAAACAAAAAAAATTGGGAACTAATTGATCATGTTTGTGGAAAAAATACAATTTTCTTATTTTCACGCCCGGGCGTTATAAACTTCTGTGAAGCACGGGGGGTTCAAAGTGCTCACCACACATCTAGATAAGTTCCTTGGGGGGTCTAGTTTCCAAAATGGTGTCATTTGTGGGAGGTTTCCACTGTTTTGGTACATCAGGGGATTTCCAATCGCGACATGGTGTCCGATCTCAATTCCAGCCAAAAAAGTCAAATGGCGCTGCTTCCCTTCCGAGCTCTGCCATGCGCCCAAATAGTCGTTTACCCCCACATATGGGGTATCAGCGTACTCAGGGCAAATTGCACAATAACTTTTAGGGTCCTGCTACCCTTGGAAAAATAAAAATTGGAGGTGAAAAGATCATTTTTGTGGCAAAAATATGATTTTTTAATTGTACCGCTGTACGTTATAAACTTCTGTGAAGCCCTTGTGGGTTCAAAGTTCTCACCACATATCTAGATACGTTCCTTGGGGGGTCTAGTTTCCAAAATGGGGTCACTTGTGGGGGGTTTCCAATGTTTAGGTACATCAGGGGCTCTCCAAACGCGACATGGCGTCCAATCTGAATTCCAGCCAATTTTGCATTGAAAAAGTCAAACGGTGCTCCTTCCCTTCTGAGCTCTGCCATGCGCCGAAACAGTCGTTCCCCCCCCACAAATCAGGTATCAGCGTACTCAGGACAAACTGCACAATAACTTTGGCAGTCCAATTTGTCCTGTTACCCTTGGTAAAATAAAAAAAAATTGAACCTGAATTATTTTTTTTGTGAAAAAAAGTTAAATGTTCATTTTTTTTTAAATATTCAAAAAATTCCTGTGAAGCACCTGAAGGGTTAATAAACTTCTTGAATGTGGTTTTGAGCACCTTAAGGGGTGCAGTTTTAGAATGGTGTCACTTTTGGGTATTTTCTATCATATAGACCCCTCGAAGTGACTTCAAATGTGATGTGGTCCGTAAAAATAAAATGGTGTTGCAAAAATGAGAAATCGCTGGTCAACTTTTAACCCTTATAACTTCCTAACAAAAAAAAATTTTGGTTCCTAAATTGTGCTAATGTAAAGTAAACATGTGGGAAACGTTACTTATCAAGTTTTTTGTGTGCCGTATCTCTGTGATTTAAGGGCATAAAAATTCAAAGTTGGAAAATTGCAAAATGTTAAAATTTTTTGCCAAATTTCAGTTTTTTTCACAAATAAACGCAAGTTATTTGAATTAAATTTTACCACTAACATGAAGTACAATATGTCACGAGAAAACATTGTCAGAATCACCGGGATCCATGGAAGCGTTTCAGAGTTATTACCTCATAAAGGGACAGTGGTCAGAATTGTAAAAATTGGCCCGGTCATGAACGTGCAAACCACCCTTGGGGGTTAAGG
The DNA here is from genome assembly GCF_039654945.1 of Dendrobates tinctorius. Classification (NCBI taxonomy): domain Eukaryota; kingdom Metazoa; phylum Chordata; class Amphibia; order Anura; family Dendrobatidae; genus Dendrobates; species Dendrobates tinctorius. The sequence continues at coordinate 1,766,445 of NW_027361991.1, read as the reverse complement.
GGTTAAAATGATCCAAGTCATAGAAAATGGTTTGTAATTCCTTTTTAATGCATGTGCGTAGACAGCATGAACATTTACCACATGGGATAAAACCTTTTTTTGCGGTCGGGAAATGGCTCACAGATGGTGTTTTTGAGGGAAATACAGATATTCGGTAGTAGGAACTAATAAAAGACCTAAATTTTGGGCTTTTTTATAAATTAATTTTGGGTGGGGCGGTAGAAGGTTGCCAATGACTTTGTCTCTCAGCAATAGCGGCCAATGTTTTCTAATAATTTTATTGAATTTGATATGTTCCGAATGATACTGGGTAACTTGTATATTTGCTCCTGGAGGCTTGGCGGGTCTCTATTTGAAATATATTTATGAAACAAATTATTTCTCTAATATGTTAGATGCATAGCCCTTGGCTACTAATTGATGGGTATATTAATGAGCTCAGTATTAAATCCGCTATCTCGTGCCAATCAAAGGGAGTCATTTATTTACTGAAATGCCCCTGTAATAAATTTTACGTGGGTAGAACAAAGAGAAGACTGACTGATCGTATAAAGGAGCATCTGGACAATATTAATAAGGGGTTCAAAGGTCATCCCCTATCACGCCTTTTTGTGCATTACCACAATCAATCCTGTCACGGCATCTCTTTTTGCGGTATTGAACTAGTTCGCCCTTCTGAACAGTAGTATGGCCCCTAAAGGCCTAAACTATGAAATTGAACTTTATGCTTTCCAAACTTTCTTTTTTCTATCACCATTTATAATCAAGGTTAATTTTAAATCTGATTAAATTTGTTGAATTGATGTAGGGGATACACAGGGGCCCTCTATCCACCCTATTGCTACTCACTTTCAATATATGAGGGTTCTTTCTATCAAAATCATTTTTTCCCCTCTTTTAATTAATGTATTTTCTAATAAACACCTTTTTTATTGGTTCTCAGGTGTTTAGTTTTTCATTTTTTATACATTTTTTGCATTTTTTCTTAAAATATTCCCTTTTTAAGATAATTTTAATATAAATGTATCAATAAAGTACATTTTTTCACTTTTTTATTTTTGTTATACATGTCCAGCCACTTTAATATGTGTCATGCACATTATATTCAATTCTTCTATATGACACCCACTCTGCAGCTATGAGGCCATGTAATTGCTTCTATGGAGGAGGCGTGGTGTTATTCTAATAGCTTAGGCAGAGTCAAACCGGGAGGCAGGGGGTTATAAGGGCGGGGTAGAGACAATGCCTGTAACCTTGAAGAAGAGGGACCACGTCCCTCGAAACGCGTCGTTCAGCACCCATACTACTACCCATCCAGCCTAGCAGCTAGCTACGTGACGTCACTCTCCCAGCTTCCTGCTTCCTGCAGTTTGCTAGCGGCGGTGCTTTAACCGGAGCCCGCCGCAAACTTCTGCCTGTACACGTCCGTGTATCGCATCCCCCACATGCTAGACCACCACCAGCAATCATCGGCACGGTGGGAAAGTACTCCCCGGTTTTCATACCGCGGCTCATTGTCTGCTAGCAGAACGCAGTATTCTCATCAAGCTTCTACTTACAAGTAAGTGCTTAATCTATTGCTACCCAGCACAGCGGGGATGCATTAGTACATAGTGTACCATCACGAGACAACAAATTTTGTATTGTTTCCAGGTCTCTTTGAGTAAAAGCACAGTGAATCCATATTTAACATTTGAAATTTTATATGTCATTTATTCTGCTACAGTTGTGCCGCAAATCCTCCATAAAAAAGAAATTTATAAAAAAAATTGCATTGCTATATTTATACTGCAGTCTCATATGTCTGTCTGATGTTTCAAATTTGCATGGCCTAGTAATACAGCCTTTTTTTGGAGCTGTGACATTTTATTTGGCATTTACAGAAAAAGAGCTCAGCCTCAAAACACACACACAAAAAAATTTGGTTTCAAATAGCATTGTTATATTGACACTACAGTCCTATACATCCATCTGTAGTGGGAAAATTTTGCTCGCATTGTAATACTGTCTGCTCGTAATTAAAAATGAGCAAGGCGTGTGGTAATGGATGAAGAAGTGGACGTAATGCTGATGGTGAACGCTGAGGCCGAGGTCGTAGGCAAGATGAAACTGTTCCTGTTCCTAGCTTCCTGTCCCACTTTGTAGGGGGGCACGGAACACAACTCTTGAAGCCAGACCAGTGTGAAAAGGTTTTTGGATGGATAGCAGATAATGCTTCCAGTCACTTTGCCATCACCACCCTGTCTGTCACACGTTCCATTCTCAGTTGCCGTGATTCTGGACCACATAATCCTCACCCTGATCCTCCTTCCACCCACCGTGCTGAGTGCCCGGAGACAAGTGATCCCACAATTGGACACTCCGAAGAGTTGTTCACATTTCCATTTGTAGATTCTGGCCTCTCACCCTGCCCGTTCCAATTGGGACATGAGGCGATTGCATGTAACGATGCTCAAATATTTGAGCAGCCATGCTCGATCACAAAAAGGCGCCGGTGGGAAAATGCAATTACTGTTGCAAGAGCTGGATGATGATGATGAGACACAATTGCCAGCAAGTGGTTTTGTTACATCAGCAAGTCAGGAGGAGGATCAGGGTGCGGAAATGGAAGACGAGGTGGTGGACGATAAAGTTACTAACCCAAAGTGGGAAGGTAACATGCAGAGCAAGGATAGCAGCGCACAGGGTGAGTGATATGCAGCACCACAGCAGGCAGGAACAGATAATGGTGTGGCCAGAGACACAATGTATGCAACTGATCCACAGAGCAACAACATGGGTGACGTTGCCAAGCCAAGTTTAGGGGTTAACAATTCCTGGCTGTTTTTTTAAAAACAGTTCAGTTAACCCAAAAAAGGTCATTTGCAACATATGCCATGCCAGCATCAACAGGGGAAGCACAGTTACCAGTCAGACTACCACCAGCATGCTCAGGCACATGCAAGCAAAGCACCCGACTACTTGGGTCGATTGCAATGATCCAGAAACAGTGTCTGCGGGTGACACCACTGCATCTTTCCCTGTTCTATGGGCACGCCAATACCCTGTCCATGATGTAGGTGAAGATGCCTCCCACCCTGCATCTGTCGTTGCACACTTGCAACCACATCTACGTTCTTGTTCCAGTGCAGTGTTGAGTTGTCCCAATGTGGGGAGGAGGACCCCCATATAGTGTTTGGGCCGGAACCAGGGAGACCGCCATCAGGGTTATTGAAGGAACCACACCAGGGGGATTACAAAGGGAGACATGCGACTGAAGTTGTCAGGGCAACAGGGGGCGGGGCTAGGACACAAGGAGCAGGGGATGCGCTGAGGTGGCAGTTGGGAGAGAGCCAGAGAGAAGGCAGGAAGCAGGGTGACTTGCAGGGGCACCGACAGGAGCCTGTGAGTAGGAAACTGCGCATTTACCGATAAGAGAGCCGGGAGAGACTGTTACCAGAGACTGCTCCCCGCCCCCGTTCTCAGAGAATCATCCCCGCTGCCCCCCGCCTTTGTGGGAGAGAATCTTTACCTCAGGTTGTGGCCGTGAGTACACATAACCAGGCCGCCGAGGCTTGGACACTTCCTCCCAGCCTTCCCCCACCACAGCGACCCTGCCGTCACCGGCCTGAAGATACGCCACCTCGTCATAGGCGAGATTAAAGGCCCACTACCCCGGGCTTTGGGAGAGACTCCTTGAAAAAGACAGCTTCAGATCATCTGTGGTACTGCGTCATCACCGCGCGCCACCAGCATCGCTTTCTTCAGGGCCTGTTGCGCCCCACCGGCATCGCTTTCTTCAGGGCCTGTTGTGCCCCACCGGCATCATTTTCTTCAGGGCCTGTTGCACCCCACCGGCATCGTTTTCTTCAGGGCCTGTTGCTCCCCACCGACATCGCTTTCTTCAGGGCCTATTGTGTCCCACCGGCATCGTTTTCTTCAGGGCCTGTTGCGCCCCACCGGCATTGCTTTCTTCAGGGCCTGTTGTGCCCCACCGGCATCATTTTCTTCAGGGCCTGTTGCACCCCACCGGCATCATTTTCTTCAGGGCCTGTTGCGCCCCACTGACATCGCTTTCTTCAGGGCCTGTTGTGTCCCACCGGCATCGTTTTCTTCAGGGCCTGTTGCGCCCCACCGGCATCGCTTTCTTCAGGGCCTGTTGAGCCCCATCGGCATCGCTTTCTTCAGGGCCTGTTGCGCCCCACCGACATTGCTTTCTTCAGGGCCTGTTGAGCCCCATTCCTTCCTGGAGTAGCGAGGACAGCCGCCTCAGCTACCTCTACGCGGCCACGCTCTCGAAACTGGCAACCCCCTGGAAGGCTAAGTGCAATATGGTCTTGTTAATATTGTTGAGTCCCTGCGTGGACTGTTAGTTTTTTTCTTTCATATATGTTGGTTCAGCTAAGCCTAGCGGCTACAGTTTTATAAAAGTTATTTCACAAACCACCATCCGTCTAGTGTCTCGTCACTGCATCCTGCGAACCTGCTCAACCCTACACTTGGCGTAGTCGGCATGATGCAGTCTCCGAGCACGAACAGTGGTGGCCCAGGTCAGGGGGAAGCTGTAAACTCTGTAAATAATGAGGGCCCCCGTACCAGCATTTCATTGGGGGCCATGCTGCACAACTTGCCTAGATTCTCCGGCTCCAATACTATGCTATGGAGCTGGACAGAGCGAATGCGGGGGCTCTTTCGGTTGCACCCAATGACCCCTGACCTGGAAGCTGAAGTGGCACTCATGGCTCTAGACGGGGAGGTGCGGAGGTCAGTGATGTTGAAACCTCCGGGGCACCGCAACACTTTTGAAAAGGTGTTACAGATAGTGGAACAGACCCACGGGGATCCCACTAATGTGGGAGAGTTAAAGACCCGTCTGTTTAGTCGGATGCAGGCAGAGGGGGAGACGATTACTCAGTATATGAATGTACTCCAAGAATTGCATATGGCTATTGAAAGAAAAGACGGGGTAGGGGTAGGACCTGTTGACATTACCCTACGTGACCTACTGGTGACTGGACTGCGAAATCCACTGATAAAGCAGGCATTAAGGGAACAGATCAGAATGAATCCCCAAATAGACTTTTCAGAAGTGGGAAGTCAGGCACGGGTTCGGGAGCAAGAGCAGGCGATGGCGGTCCCCGTGGGGAAGGTCCGAGGTGTGGAGGCCTCCTCGAACACAGTTGAGGAACCTCAGTGGGTGGAAGAGATGAAGCGAGAATTGAAAAATATTACGAGCGAGTTGGCTGAAGTAAAAAGAAGAACCGAACCTGAGACTGGATGACCTAGCGTTAATCCCGGTCCCTGGGGGTCACGCTCTCCGCGGGGTGGTCAGTCTATACCGGCTCGGTGTTATGAGTGTGGAGAACCAGGCCACCTCGCCCGAGAGTGTCCGCGGCGTGGGAGATATCCACCCCGGTGGCCATTAAACTAAAGGGCTCCGGGCTGGGGGGACGCCGCTCGGAGCCGAAAACCACAACTAGGGGTGGTGGAAGTCACGAAGATTTGGTAGCAAAGTGTCTGGTAGTTTGGGCAGAAGTAGAGGGCCCGGCCGTCCGGTGCCTGGTAGACACGGGGTCGCAAGTAACCACTATGCCCGTAAACTTTCCGGAGGCAGCAAGGCCTCAGTGGGGGCCCATGATCAGACTAGTAGCCGCCAACCAACTGCCGATCCCGGTTGCCGGGGTAGTGTGGGTGCAGGTGACGTTGTGCGGTAAACCCCTTGGCCGCAGAGGGGTGGTGCTGACTCAAGGACACCCCGTCACCCTATGCATGAATATTTTAAAAGAGTTTGGTAACCTGTTGCTTAATGATCCCACACAAAAGATACGAGGCAGTGGGGTTCTCACACAGCTCAGGGACAGGTATTCCAGCAGCTGGTGCGAGGTGCGTGGGTGCATCAGGACTGCTAGGAGGGTGAGGCTCTGGGTAAGGTCATCGTGTCAGCGGCTCCCCTGCTTGTGCTGCCTCCTGAACAGACAGTGGTGGCCCTGCCAATACGAGCCCCGATACCTTTGGAGGGCGTGGAGGTGCAGGTGGAGCCGTGTCACTCAGAGCACTTACCTCCTGGCATACTGGTGGCCCGTTCCCTCGCTACGGTGCAAAAAGGAACCGTCCTGGTACGCTGCGTTAATCTTGAAGACCGAGACACCGTTCTGAAAGCACGGACTGTACTGGCCAAACTAGTGAGGCCTTTAGAAGAAGTGCTGCCAGCCCCAGCGGTTCAATTACGAGTACACCCCGAGGATCCTTGGGAAGTAACAATACGAACCTTACAGGCCCACGAAGTCGCGGCACAAGAGAAGGGCCGAGATATTTTGGAGCAGATGCAGGCTGAGCTGTCTGGATTAACTGTAGCCCAACTCTCACAGATAAAAATATTGCTTGGACAGTACCATGACGTATTTGCTAGCCATGAGGACGACTTTGGGTGTACCACCGCCATCACTCATGAGATCCCCACAGCAGGAGCGGCCCCTATCCGAGAACGATATCGACAGATTCCGCCACAACTCTATCAAGAGGTGAAAACTTTGCTGGCCCAAATGCTGCAAAAAGGGGTGATACGGGAAAGTCAAAGCCCCTGGGCGGCCCCAATCGTGTTGGTCCGGAAGAAAGATGGTACACTACTATTCTGTGTGGATTATCGTAAACTGAATGCTTGCACTATTAAAGACTCACACCCACTGCCCCGCATAGAAGAATCCCTGTCCGCGTTGGGGAAGGCAACTTATTTTTCGACCCTGGACTTGGCCAGTGGGTACTGGCAGGTGCCCATGTCAGAAGATAGAGCTAAGACGGCGTTCATTTTGCCCATGGGACAGTTTGAGTTTAATCGGATGCCATTTGGACTGGCCAACGCCCCCGGGACCTTTCAGCGATTGATGGAGCGATGTCTGGGGGATCTCAATTTTGAGGCCACGTTAATCTACCTGGACGACATCATTGTCTATGCCACCTCCTTCGATGACCACCTGAAGCGGTTGGGACAGGTACTCAGCCAGTTGCAAAAGTACGGGTTGAAGGTGAAGCCTCAGAAATGCCATCTATTTCGCTCTCAGATTGAGTATCTGGGTCATGTCATTTCGGCAGAGGGTGTGAGGCCATCCCGGGAGGAGGTTGCTGCTATCCAGGAATGGCTTACCCCCGAGACGGTGAAAGATGTGCAGGCTTTTCTGGGGTTAGCTGGATATTACCGTCGCTTCGTAAAGAATTTTGCATGACCTGCTGAAGGGGGCTCCCGCTGGGGCCAATGGGCGAAAAATCCAGTGGCAACACCCTCAGGAAGAGGCCTTCCGAGACCTCAAGGCTGCACTTTCGGATGCCCCAGTGTTGGCTTATGCGGATTTCTCTCAGCCGTTCATCCTGCATACTGACGGGAGTCTTCACGGGCTGGGGGCTGTGTTGTCACAGGTTCAGGATGGCCGGGAGAGAGTGATCGCAAATGGAAGTCGCTCACTCCATGACTCCGAGCGTAACCCTGACAATTACAGCTCTTTTAAGCTCGAGCTCCTCGCAGTGGTGTGGGCTATGACGGAGAGATTCGCAGAGTACCTAGCGGGCTCCGAGGTGGTAGTGCGAACTGACAACAACCCACTGGCACATTTGGAAAACGCCAAGTTGGTGGCTTTGGAGCAGTGATGGGTGGCCCGGATGGCGAAGTACAATTATAAGATTATCTACAAAAGAGGGGACGAGAATGTCCATGCAGATGCCCTCTCCAGGATTCGACATACAACTCCCGGACAGAATCGAGACGAAGAATTAGAAGGAGAGGAAATACCGTTCGCTCTTACCGCTGCTGTGCTCAACAATGTTGATTCAAAAGTATCCTCCCCAGAGGCCCACAGGGGCATCCTGGAAAAATCTCGGGATAAGTGGATACAACAACAACAGGAAGATGAAGAAGTTGGACTTCTCCGGACATGGGTCGCCGCTGGTCAATTACCCACTGATACTCAACGGCAAACTTTGACCCAAGACCTGTCACTGATGCTGCGACAATGGGAGAGGCTAACTATCCGAAAGGGACTACTGTACCATAAAATAACATCGCAAACAACCACAACGACGGTTTGGCAGGTGGTTACGCCCGGAGCTCAACTACACGGACTGGCTCGAGAGGCTCACGAAAAAGGGGCCCACTTTGGAGTTAAAAAGACTTTGCAATGGTTACAACAGAAAGTTTATCACCCACGCTTGTCGGCTGTTGTGGATGAAATTTGCCGTAGCTGCCGCTTATGTGAATTGGCCAAACCGTCCGCTCAGAGAGCCACAACACAGACTATTGTGACTTCAGCACCCCTTGAGCTTCTGACGGTGGATTATCTGACCATTGGTCCCGCATTCCAGGGATACGAACACTGTCTCGTTATGGTGGATCATTTCACCAAGTTCGCTGTGGTCACCCCTACTCGAGACCAGACCGCGGAGTCGGCCGCCTCCGCAATTTGCAGAAACTTTATACAAGTGTACGGCTGTCCTCAAGGTATACATTCCGACCAGGGAACATGTTTTTTGGGGAAAGTTATGGAGGAACTAAATCATTTCTATGGGATTGACAAATCCTGGACCACACCGTATCACCCGCAAGGAAATGGGGCTTGTGAACGATTTAATCGGACATTGATTCAAATGCTGCGTACTCTGGAGAGTGACAAGAAAGCTCGTTGGCCTGAATATGTTTCTGAACTAGTATGGGTGTATAATAACTGGGTACATCGAGTTACGGGCTATACGCCTTATTCCCTGCTGTTTGGACGAGAGGGTAAAGGAATCACGGAGGTAGAGTTGGACCCCGAAGAGCCTCAGCCCTGGACCGCAGTGTCGTCCTGGGTCCGAAATCATCACCACAGGCTGCAAACTCTTCACCGAATTGTACATACCAAACTCCAAGACTGGGAACACCCAGGGAAGAGTACAACTTCCCCTCCTCATCTCCAAAGCGGGGACCATGTGCTGGTACTGGATCAACGCCCCCAGAACAAACTGGAGTCACGTTGGGAAGAGAGTCCTTATCGGGTACTATACCGTATCCACCCAGAAGGACCTGTGTACGAAATACGGCCCGAGCAGGATGAAACACTGCCCACCCGTATTGTGCATCGCAATATGTTACGCCCGTGTATTTCCACTGACCCAAAACAACTGGAACCCATCCCGTTGACATCCGAACCAGAGTCCAGATGCTGGGACTCGGACGACGAGGATGTCCCTCCAAACCCCAAAGGCCCTCCACTCAATAATGAGCCAGTTGACCCAATTAACCCGCCTGCATCCTGCAGCCCCCCAATGTCCACCACCCCAGAAGATTTCACCCCAGTTGAACTTAGACGCTCCGAGCGGTCAACAGCCGGCAAACCCCCTGAACGGTATGAACAAGACCAGTTCGTATGGCAACGAATATCAACACCCTTACAGGCCAATCTCAATAGAATAACGCCCTTGCCCGAGGACTGGCGAGCTTACGGGGTGGGGGAATGTGGGGAGGAGGACCCCCATATAGTGTTTGGGCCGGAACCAGGGAGACCGCCATCTGGGTTATTGAAGGAACCACACCAGGGGGATTACAAAGGGAGACATGCGACTGAAGTTGTCAGGGCAACAGGGGGCGGGGCTAGGACACAAGGAGCAGGGGGCGCGCTGAGGTGGCAGTTGGGAGAGAGCCAGAGAGAAGGCAGGAAGCAGGGTGACTTGCAGGGGCACCGACAGGAGCCTGTGAGTAGGAAACTGGGCATTTACCGACAAGAGAGCCGGGAGAGACTGTTACCAGAGACTGCTCCCCGCCCCCGTTCTCAGAGAATCATCCCCGCTGCCCCCTGCCTTTGTGGGAGAGAATCTTTACCTCAGGTTGTGGCCGTGAGTACACATAACCAGGCCGCGGAGGCTTGAACACTTCCTCCCAGCCTTCCCCCACCACGGCGACCCTGCCGTCACAGGCCTGAAGATACGCCACCTCGTCAAAGGCGAGATTAAAGGCCCGCTACCCCGGGCTTTGGGAGAGACTCCTTGAAAAAGACGGCTTCAGATCATCTGTGGTACTGAGTCATCACCGCACGCCACCAGCATCGCTTTCTTCAGGGCCTGTTGCGCCCCACCGGCATCGCTTTCTTCAGGGCCTGTTGCGCCCCACCGGCATCGTTTTCTTCAGGGCCTGTTGCACCCCACCGGCATCGTTTTCTTCAGGGCCTGTTGCGCCCCACCGGCATCGTTTTCTTCAGGGCCTGTTGCGCCCCACCAGCATCGCTTTCTTCAGGGCCTGTTGCGCCCCACCGACATCGCTTTCTTCAGGGCCTGTTGAGCCCCATTCCTTCCTGGAGTAGCGAGGCGTCAGGACCACCTCCTCAGCGACCTCTATGCGGCCACGCTCTCGAAACCGGCAACCTCCTGGAAGGCTAAGTGCAATATAGTCTTGTTAATATTGTTGAGTCCCTGCATGGACTGTTAGTTTTTTTCTTTCATATATGTTGGTTCAGCTAAGCCTAGCGGCTACAGTTTTATAAAAGTTATTTCACAAACCACCATCCGTCTAGTGTCTCGTCACTGCATCCTGCGAACCTGCTCAACCCTACACCTACCCCAGTCCTTGAAATGCAAGCGTAAATGTGCAGCCACCCCCCACAGGCTTCAATACTAAACGGCCACATTTCCAGACTTCTTGGTCTGGAAATCTAACCTTTTAGGCTTGTGGAGACGGAAGCTTTCTGCAACCTCATGGTGGTGGCTGTCTCTCGGTACTCTGTTCCCAACCGCCACTTATTTGTCCTTATACAAGTATGTGTCCCATAATATCAGTGGTTCCCTGACCAACACTGTGACTGGCTATTGCCCCTGAGTCTGCAACCTACATGCTCAACTTAGAGGTTAAACGGTTTCTCAAAACATACCCAGATCTACCTAAGCTACTTGTGAAAGTATGCTACGTGTGTGTGGCCATATCCGCAACTCAGCTACAGCTGATATCGCCCTGGCAGAGCTGCAGCAATGTGATTTAAAAAACAATCCATTTGAAAATGTTGCCCGCTGCGCCTTCGCAGTAGCAGCTATTGGTGTATATAGAGGATACCTGCTACTGCACATACACCGGCGGCACCATCTTGCTAGAGAAGAAAGGTGCATTGGCCGATACCTGCCTGCAGAAGTTTTTTTGTTAGTATGTATGTGTAATATTCATTGTGCAAACTAGGGGGCAGGTCAGTGAGGGATCAGTGATTGTCATCAGTCTTCATTATGAATAGCTAATCAGTGCACCACATAAAGGACCCCCCTCCAGGCCCGCCCAAGGGCACGAGCATATCATTAATTAAAAACAGAAAATAAGGATTAAACAACAACCAAAAGACGGATTTCTTAAACCAAGGTATCATTGTGATCATTGTGTTACCCAGAGCGATACCCCAGCATGAGCGCATCCCTTTCTAGGGGAGGAAGCATCTGGCAAAATTTACTCTTGTACTGTGGATTTAACAGAATGGAAACTCAGCAGTCAGCAGTCAGCACTATTTCTAACCCTAACAATGTGGGAATCACGTTGCAGATAGTGCAGCAAGAAGGGGTGCTCATGTGTCAGGTGCTTACTTGAGGTTCAAGTCCATGATGTGCTGTTGGTGGGGAAACAATCAAGCTTGCTTCCTCCATCCCCTCCAAGCAACTACGGACAACAGAGAGGGGATCATTGTCCTCTTCAGCTCCTGAAAGTGGTGTGTCCATCTCCTCTTCCTTCTCGTCCTCCTCCATTTGTTCCTCGACTCTTTCACTTTTACTAACAGTTTGTCTGGAACCATGAGCACCTCTTGATCACTGTAATCCACTCTCCCATGGCACCCGCCTGTGCAATGACAGTCCGGAAGTTAGAGATATTGTTATCCCTTCCGCATCCTCCTCTGCTTCTTTCTCTCACTCTGGGACCAGACCACCACCTCCTCCCGCAGACTATTCAAAGTGTGATCCAGCATGTAGGTGACTGGACTAGTGATGCTGATGATGGCATCGTCAGTGCTAACTATCTTAGTAGCCATTTCAAAACTGTGCAGAAGGGTGCAGAAGTCCTTCATCTGTGACCACTCTGTAGGGAAGGTGACCTGACGGCCGGACGGACTAGTCAGAGTGAAGAAGGAAAGGTTTGCACAGTGTAGGTAGGTGTCAGTTATGACAGTGGGAAAACAGCTAGGAAAGTGTAGTGGACGTGCAGTACCTTGGGTTGACCATTAGATGGCAGGGAGGAGTGTGAGCAAAGGACTTGACAACAGCTTAGGGCTTTAGAAACCGTTGGTCATGGGGGGCGTGGTGACAGTGACAGTTTCAAGGAACCGGGTTAGCTATAAATACTGAGGGAGGGTTCCAGAAGGTTCCAGTCCCCAGGGGGAGCTCCAGTGACAGGAGGACTGCGACAGTCTGTGCGCTGTGAGGAGAATCTAAACCAGGGGGACTAAGGAGAGAGAACGTCAGGGGGGTGGTCCTGACAGGAAGAACCGCAGAAGGGACGAGGCACTGGGTGTGAGACATCGTAGTGGACACGATGACTGATCAGTGGAAGCGCTGTTGGTTTACGGGCCTAAGGCGGCCACAGTGACGGACCTGTCAGGAGCGTCGACAGTAAGAAGAGGGGATGGCGTACGCATACACATCCCCAGCATAGAGTACGGTGTTTGAGAAGCGGCCCTGAAAACGGAGGGCCGTGAGATAAAGAAACTGCGGTGTGCTCTGAGGCCGTCAGATGGACGGCAAGTCAAATAAACTTGGACCTGTTGCACCCAGAATCTGCCTCCATCGTGTCTCTGTTTTCGTCTCTGCGCGGTAAGAAGAGGGACCACCCCTCCAGCTCAGCCCACCGACCTCTACATTTGGCGTAGTCGGCAGGATCACCGCCGCTAATACATCATCTTCTGCGGCAGACCTGCCTCAAAGAATGGAAAAGGACTTGGACTACTCTGTTTGGATTACAATTACCTGTGGATTACAAATGACCTACCTGTGAAATACAAATGGGGAGCGCTGTGGCGGATCTGTGTGGCCATCAGAGGATCCGGGGCGGTACCAGGTACTGTGCAGTATGGCGGTGTTGCTTCAGCGCAGAGGAGAGTTTCGGGTGTTTGCAGTTGTTCAGAATGGACTGGGACCCCCTCCAACGTACCCCCGTGGACAGCAGTATGTGCTTGGAGATCAACGCTTCCATATATTGGACCCTGACAGGTGGGTGGAGAGGCCTGCCGACACCCCACCTCACAGAGGGAGTGGCACATAAGAAAAACTTGGCTGAGGCTGTCTGATGCCATTCGAGTGCTGCCCAACGGACGGTATGAGACGCTGCGGGTGTCGGGTTATCGGCCGCCTAGAGTGGCAATGGCGGCGGGAGATGGAGCTGTGCCAGAAGTCGCCCTCAGGACCACGGGCAGGTAGCGAGATGCTGAGCTGGGGAGCGGAGCCTGAGCGGAGTCAGCGAGAGCGGCCGCCACCAATACCAGCAGAGGACTTCTCAGCGGAGCCCCCGAGTCTGGGGGAAAGGCCCGCAGGACAGTGGAGCGAGGGACGGAGGCTGCGGGGGAAGCCGCGTGTTGATGTGATGGAGGCCGCAGCGCCGGGTTAAGGTGAGAGTACCCCCGGCACCACCAGTGCCTCCGCAAGCGGCCCCCACCATTCTGATACAGCACGCGGCCCCCTGCGCACCAGAAGGCCTAGTTACATCGGGCCCTGTGGTGTATGCAGAACTGAGCGAGGCCCCCGCTCATGTCCCCGAACTACCCCGCCCGGAGTCACCAGTGCAGAGCTCACCCAAAGATGACGCTGCTGCGCTTCCCCTGCTAATAGCAGCTGCATTGTTGAAATCGGCCGTTACTCCGGCTCCGTTGGAAGTAGTGGATGCGGCCTGTCCTGAGGCCGCGGTTATGCCGGTGCTGGAGTCGGCTGCGGCCGACTTGGCGGGCCCTGTGATTCCAGCCCCCGAGGACCCGGTTGTCCCCATTTGCCACCTGACCCCAGCGGCTGCTGGGCCACAGAAATCTTCGGCAGTTTCTGTCTTGCGGTCTTTTTCAGCGGAGTCCCGCCCACCGGACTCCAGGGCCCGTGCTGTTCCCTCCGTGTGGGTAGCGGAGGTGATCAGGAAGAAGAAGGCCCGGGAGCAGGAAGTGTGGAACCTGCTCAACACTCAAGGAGAGGCCGCCATGGAAAAGAAGAGGACTTGAATGGACACCCTCAGTATCCCGGGGGCTCCACGGCTGTGGGGTCCCTCACTACTAGCCACTGCGTAGTGAAGTAGACTGTCGAGAGTTCGGTGCACTGTAGTGCAGGTTCTGGAGAACAGTTCTAGTTTAAAAAAAAAAAAATGTTTGATGTGCTGAGTTTGTTTTTAGTATGTTCCTCTTACAGGATGTTATTTGCTGATTTGAAACTTGACAGAACGGGGATACGGAGAAGTGGAGGAGTGTTCAGGTCCAAGGAAGGGGGGAGAAAGAAGACATGCAATGTTTTTTGTTATATGTTGGTTTTAGAAGCAAAAGAAAATGAAAAAAAAATATATAACAATGGGTACTTGTGCTATTATAAAGTTGTTTAATGTATAATATGCCAAAGTAAAATGCAACAGGTCCAGATAAGGGAAGGTCTGCGGGACCAAAGGAAAGTGTGAGATCCGGTACGGGTCTAAGAGTTGAGGAGGTCTGGGAGACCGGGATGCCGACCATGACATGTTATTGAAAGAAAGGAAAATGAGTTGGAAGACGTGAGGAAGACAGCCGTCCTAGGTCAGGTCCCCCACACCACGGACACCCCTGAAAGAGGAAGGCGGGCGCTGGTAATGATCTGGAAGGTAAGAGACCTCGATCATGGCGTACCGAATAGTGGAAGGTAACAGTAGGGGAGAGTAGGGGAAGGTACACGCCATAGAGAAAATATGGGTGTACCTAGCCCAATTTGAAAGACGTCATGTGGCGTGCGCGCTGGTGAGTAGCAGTAAGCTGCTCAGAGCATAGTGCTCCCAGTATGGTTCGGCCCCCGCAGATAGTGGGTTTGGCTCAACAGCTGGTCCGACAACAGAATGTAGGCGTAGCTTCAGAACGACAAAGGCAGGGATGACGATTGTCGAGGATGACAATGGATAAAGGAAGGAGGAGTGTAGGGAAGGTGACCTGACGGACGGACGGACTAGTCAGAGTGAAGAAGGAAAGGTTTGCACAGTGTAGGTAGGTGTCAGTTATGACAGTGGGAAAACAGCTAGGAAAGTGTAGTGGACGTTCAGTACCTTGGGTTGACCATTAGATGGCAGGGAGGAGTGTGAGCAAAGGACTTGACAACAGCTTAGGGCTTTAGAAACCGTTGGTCATGGGGGGCGTGGTGACAGTGACAGTTTCAAGGAACCGGGAGAGCTATAAATACTGAGGAAGGGTTCCAGAAGGTTCCAGTCCCCAGGGGGAGCTCCAGTGACAGGAGGACTGCGACAGTCTGTGCGCTGTGAGGAGAATCTAAACCAGGGGGACTGAGGAGAGAGAACGTCAGGGGGGTGGTCCTGACAGGAAGAACCACAGAAGGGACGAGGCACTGGGTGTGAGACATCGTAGTGGACACGACGACTGATCAGTGGAAGCGCTGTTGGTTTACGGGCCTAAGGCGGCCACAGTGACGGACCTGTCAGGAGCGTCGACAGTAAGAAGAGGGGACGGCGTACACATACACGTCCCCTTCATAGAGTACGGTGTTTGAGAAGCGGCCCTGAAAACGGAGGGCCGTGAGATAAAGAAAGTGCGGTGTGCTCTGAGGCCGTCAGATGGACGGCAAGTCAAATAAACTTGGACCTGTTGCACCCAGAATCTGCCTCCATCGTGTCTCTGTTTTCATCTCTGCGCGGTAAGAAGAGGGACCACCCCTCCAGCTCGGCCCACCGACCTCTACAACTCCACAAGCTTGATTTGCACCACATGTGTACTGTGTTGGCCTGGGCTATGCAAAATTTCATACTGTACTAGGGCTCATCATCACTGCTGACACAGTCACTGCAATATATGCAGAGTGGAATTCCACCGTGTCGCCACATCGCTTATCAACAGGTTAACCGGTAGCCCGAAAGACGTCTGTAGTGATACATGTTGTTGACCAGCGGCGTGCGAAAGGCGGAAGTGAGCACACAGCAACCGTACTTTCTGCAGCAGGCTAGGCCTCGGTGTTAAGCAGTTTAGTTTTCAACCCCTCGTAGTCTAGTAGTTTATTTCTCCATCACCAAGTGCCCTGCAAGCCTTGGGGATTCCAAGATTTGTGACGCAGACCCTTCCTCGCCTGCACCCACAGCCACCAGAGTCACCCAGTGCCCAGTCACCAAGATATAACGCCCATGGCCATGCTTGCTCATCCAGGTGTCAATGGTGAGTGAATTGCACCCTGACAGATATAGATTTTTTCAAGTAAAGGGCAATGTTGCCTGTGACATGCTGGTGTAGCACAGACACATCTTTCATCGAGAAATAATAGCAACTGGGCAACTGGTACTGGGGAACTACTACACCATCAGCTTTCGGAAAGCGTCTGTAAACACCAGACGGAAATTCAGCATTTCTGTGGCCTACAGATTGGAGATGGTGATGTTCAAAGGTCTTAGCTTTGGCATGTGTAGGAGGAAACAATCTTTTACGTGACCATAACTGTGGGACTGAGAGCTGGCTGCTGTGCTGAGAGTGGAGTAGGGTGAACATGACAAACTGTTGGACTGTGAATAAGGTGCAGAAGGACATGATATGGTGGATTCAGAAAGTTGTGATGAGCTCAGTATCTGAGATAGGTCAAAAACAGCAGGCATGTACACTTCTGTAACAGCTGATCAGCTCTCACTCACCCCGAGTTTAGGGGGTAAACAAGTGGAGGTTCTGAGGCCGGAGACCTGTGTGAGAACACTTGCCTCAATGATGGAGGACGAAGAAGCAGCAGATATGGTTGATGTGGTGGCCAGTGGTTGGCGAGGCCTGCTAGGCATCAGACTAATGCATGTTGCTAGCACATGTGCCGGTTCATGCATGTAGTAGTCAAATTATTGTAATTTTTGCCTCTATTGAGTCTTTTTTTTACAAAGTTGTCAGATAATGTGAGTTGGCTCATCCTTTTCAGTTTCAAAAAGTCCCAGGCTAGGCAACCCTTGCCGACCATGCGAACTGAAGATCTGCGATAACAGATGGCCACAGCCAGAGTTGTGGCTGAGGATACAGTGTTTCTGTGTCTGTGCGGGAAGTCACAATGTAACCTCCTCGTCTTCCTCCTCCTCCACCTTCTCTGCTGAGCTACTCAGCTGCGTGTCTCTGGGTTCACACCAAGTGGCATCTACAACCTCATCTTCATTTTATCTGTTCTCCCACTACTCGCCCTGAGAGTCACCCTTCTCCTTTACCTGCCCTGACAGCACAGTACAGTCTGTGTGTGCCTCAGGTATCTGAGTCTCATCAGGATCACCTCCACCCCCCCTGCTAGGACCCTACTTCGTCTGGCCCCACAACCAACTGAAAAAAATTTGAGGCATCGGTGCAGGTGCTTTCCTCCTCTAGATTCTGTGAATCTGTGGAGCAGACCTCTGATGCCCAAGAATAGAATGTGCAAATAACTCTGCAGATTCACCCATTTGTGGTTCTCCACAGTCAGTTAGGAGGTTGAAAAGTTATGACGCAGGGGGAAAAAGGGTAATTGGGGTGCCACCTCTGAAGTCTTTACTGTGTGTGATGTTAAGTTGGAGGAAGAGGAAGAGAGACCACTTGATGCAGTGCTTGCTATCCACTGGAGCACATGCTCTTTCTGGTCCTCATCTACATGGTGCAGATGAGGGCATCCCGCAAGCTCGCTACCCCGGGGTAACCCTGGACCCTGATCTCTCCTTCAAAAGACATATCCATGCCCTTTCCACTTCCTGCCGGTTACAGCTCAAAAATATTTCCCAGATCCATACATTCTTTAATAAAGATTATGCAAAGACCCTGTAATGACACTGGGTAGTTTCACTGAGGAAAGCCTAGGGGTCGGTAGCAGGGGGCACAGATCCACGCGCAGGGAGTATAAGGACTAAGGCACACCGTGCGCACAGGACCTGAGAATAAGAAGTCACATAATCACAGGAGAGATGATGGGGTTGGAGCCACCGCGCGTGAGGATGGGGAACTGGCCGAGAGCACAGAGTACTGGGCGAAAAAGATAACGTAGTCAGTAGCAAGCCGAAGGCCAGAAGCCAGCCGAGAGCGAGGTACCCAGGAGCAAGACAAAAGAGTAAACAGAGACAAGCCGAGGGGTCAGAGAATGAGGAAGGACAGAACAGTACGAGCAGAAAACAGAGGTAGAAGTTGTGTATAGTGCCATCCCTTATTACATAGTGTCCGTAAGTTTAGAACAACGTCCTTTATTAGATAGTATACTCTCTTGTGTATAGCGTCTTCTTATTACAGTGCCCTTTCTCCATTACAGCACTGTCCTTTATTACGAAGTGTCCTCATGTATAGCACTGTCCTTTGTTACATAGTGTCCTCTCTTGTGTATAGTGTTGTCCCTTATTACATAGTGTCCTCATTTGTGTATAATACTCTCCTTTATGGCATAGTGTCCTCTCTTGTATATAGTGTTGACCCTTATTACATAGTGTCCTCACTTGTGTATAGCACCATCCTTTATTACATAGTGTCCTCTCTTGTACTGTATATAGTGTTGTCTCTTATTACATAGTGTCCTCACTTGTATATAGGGCCATCCTTTATTACATAGTGTCCTCTTTTATGTATAACGTCATCCCTTTTGACAGTGTCCTCTCTTATGCATAGCACTGTCCCTTAGTACATTTCTCACTAACTCTGGGGCTAGGCTCTTGCAGGAGATTTGCAGGAGATTTTTCTGATAAGAACCACAATCAAAGAAATAGAGACAGGTGATGACCAATCACTGTTATCATCTGTACTCCTAATGAGTACATTCTGATATCAGCACAGCTGAAGGCAGACAAATAGACTGTTGAAAGAAAAGGTTTAGAAGCCACTTATATGCAATTTTCTCTTACAGGAAAGAAGACAAATTCCCTAATAAAATGGATTTCAAATTTTCATAACTTTCCATCCTGGACAAAATGATAAAAAATAAAAAACTTAAAGTTTAATCACTGTTCAATGTAAACATTTTTGGAACTTTGTCCATCGACCATAAATATAAAAAATTAGAAATGACGTTGCAGCTTTTATGTAAAATATACATTTATAAGAAAATATTTACAAATATACATAATTTATATAATGAGAGAATACAATAAAAAACATTTCAGTGCAATCTATGGGCCATCCTCCAATTCCGAATACCTGGCTACTACGAGGCCTCCCCATTAGGATGCTTTACTTTATACTATTTATTAGTAGCCTTAGCAATATTGTATATTTTATATCTTACATAGTGATATTTTATATATATATTACAATTTTACTATAATTTATTCTATACATAATATTTAAGGGAAAGACACAGAAAAGACGGGCACTGGTAAATACATTACTTATTTTATATTGATCTTAAATCTCTACTTCAGAGCTGAAATCACAATTCTGCTGCTCAGATTTTTCCAATTTTGCTGCTTGTTCAGTATCTTTTACATAAAAATCTTCCATTTTTGGAAATTTCCAATTACCGTATTACAGAAACATCCTTGTTTATGTTCATGACTCCTTAATTTGCTGTTTTTCACAGGTTTTTGCCATTTTATTAACTTTTTTTTTCAGATTCTTAATTTTCTCTTTTATCTTCTCTATTGTCACGGTCCAATTCTGTAAGATTCTGAAGCTCGGAAAATGGTTTCTACCATTTTTGTGATCGCTCTTATCCAAGGAGGAGAACATAACAAGTTAGCTATAATATTTCTTCTTGTAGAGGAACGCTCCTAGGATAACGCCGACGATCACCAGCACACCGATACTGGCCCCCACTCCCCCGTACATTGCGACTATTGATATGGCTCCTTGACATCCGGCGTAGGTGTACAGGTACAGATCTGTTCTTGGGCAGCTGCAAGACAAGATGAGAAAATATCCATTAAAAAAAAGCCAGGAAAACACAAAAAGTCCAAAAATTACATTTTAAATGGTTGGTTTGACTAGGCAAAAAATTGAGAGGAGAACGGAGTTTGCTTACTGGTTCATCTCCTTGCACATATTCAGAAGTGACCCCCTTGAATTCCTGATTTAAATGGCTGCCCTCTTAGTATTTCTGTGACTGGGACAAGACCCCAGGGAGTGCCTATGTGGCGCCCCTGAGGCTCAGTTGCCACAGAGGTACTGCACCTTCTCCTAAGGTGTAGTGCCCCACCGCCTAGGTAAGTTGGGAACTCCTTTCCACACTCCAACACCTGCATCCCGCACATAGGATAGTTCAGTAGGTCCACCTAGCAGCCTCTGGCTGGGGGTAGCAGAGCACCCTTCATGGAACCCTGCTTCGAAACACGAGATGTGCTGGGAGGTGGGTGGAGTTAGTATAAAAGAGGGGGAAAGTAGAGAATTGGAGGTCAGTCTGGGGTGAGTCCCAGAGAGTTCAGTTCTGAAGTTAGTTTGAGTTCAGTTTAGAAAGAGTGCTGCAGCTGCCTCAGTGATCTGCGCCAGCTGGCACGGGAAAGAGAAGAGAAAGAGAAGGAAGTAGCCCTGCAACCTAAGCTTCCATAAGAGAGAGAAGGAACAGCGCGGAACGAAGGAGTAGGAGAACAGAGAGGAGTTGTGGGTTGGAAGAGGAACCCTGCCTATAGGTTTTCAGCGCAAGGCCGGGGCCTGGTCCCCGAGGTTGTATGGACACTTATGGTTCTGCAGCAGAGTAGTTGGCTGTAAATGCACTACTCCCATCTAAGACTTGGGACACAACAGCAACCAATTTGCGAGCCAGGACTCTGAGAGGAGTCCCCGATAGAGGCTACAGCTGTCTGTCTTACAAGTGAGGTTCTAGGAACATCTGACAGGAGGAATTCCAGAGAACTACGGTACTGGAGTTCTTCACACTACAAGGCGCAATAGAGGAGTCATTCAGGAAAGGCACATGTTGGCGGAGTGTTGGAGAGGAGAGCCCTGTCTTGTCCGGGAGGTTGATTGAGTCTCTACCTCGGAGGACACGGCACGGAGGCAGGCACCAGTGGGTACCATGAACTGTGAGTAAAGCTTTGAAACTACAAGCCCTGGTGTCCTCCATTCATTCGTCGCTAACACCTTAAGCACCGCAACATTTGGGTACCAGCATCTATACCATTCTGCGCCACTCCTCATCCATTGCACCCACACTGCCCTGGGACTACAGCTCCACCTGTGGGGAGCTACACCATCTTTGCTGCACCACACCATCAGTCCCAGTGGATCTGCACGCAGCGTTGGCTCAACATCTTACTTGCCAAATACCCCGGGTGATGTCACAAACTATTCAATTGAACCTTAACACCATTAACATCACCGCCATTGATATTGGGTGCCCAGGGCCACAGACCGGGTCACCGCTGCTGTGACACATCCCCCTGACACCGGCCTGGTACCGAGTACCCCGCTGCCCTGGG
This sequence comes from Dendrobates tinctorius, assembly GCF_039654945.1. Lineage (NCBI taxonomy): Eukaryota > Metazoa > Chordata > Amphibia > Anura > Dendrobatidae > Dendrobates > Dendrobates tinctorius. The sequence continues at coordinate 1,744,958 of NW_027361991.1, read as the reverse complement.
TGTGAGGGCGACCCACCTACCCTAGGCGTCTCATTCTTACATCAATAGTCCTTAAAGGGAATCTGTCACCCGTGCTACCCCATTTGAGAGCAGCATAATGTAGGGGCTGAGACCCTGATTTCAGCAATGTGTCACTTACTGGGCTGCCTGATGCAGTTTTAATAAAATCACACTTTTCCCTGCTGTCGATTTAGCAGAGCTCCAAATGCTGAGCCCTGAATAACCCCGCCCCCAATCCGTGATTGGCTGCTTTCTGTATACATTATGCATAGGCATTAAGTGGCCAATGAATGGTGGGGGCGAGGTTTTACTGAGCTCATAAATATGGAAGACTACCTGGCAGTAGGTTTACTAGTCCTGTAAATCTGCTGGTAAAACTGTGATTTTATCAAAACTACAAAAAGCAGCCTAGTAAGTGAGACATCGCTGGAATCAGGGTCTCTGCCTCTATGTAAGGGGGATGACCGGGCTGCGGGGACTGTTAAGGCTGCATCCCCTGTTGCCTGGAGGAAGAAATGAGAAGCTGGACCAACCTCATAACCTGGGTAGGCAGGGTTACATAAAAAGCAAAACGCGTTCAGCAGCAGGCAGTTTGGCGCAAACCCGCAGCAGTGCGCAGTCAGGTGAGTGGAATGCTCCTTCCCCTCAAGTACCGGTGCCGCGACAGGCTGCATTGGTTGGGCCCCACCATCTGCAGAGGGACCGCTGCGCTGAGAGCTGCCATGCAATCTGCAGTAGCCAAAGAGAAGAGTGCTCCGTCCTGAGAGCACTGGCATTGTGCAGACCAGCGTCCGTTAACCCCCGCCGCCAACCACGGGGACTTGAAAGGGAGAGGTGCAGGGTGCCCGGTGACTACCAGAGATCAAGGCGCCGTACACTCCGTATCTGTGAGTACAGCACTCGTGTCTCATAAGAAAAACCGGGTACAGGATGATTTGCCAGTTGATACTTGCCGGTCTACGTTGGACCCAGACAATGCTGCAGCCTTAATTGTCTCGGCCGTATTAACTTATGGACTAGGGGCTCAGCGGAAGGTACCGGAGACTGACTGCTGCCGCCAGAAGTTTGATCCTCTTTGCCTACAGGACCTTCTTGGATAGACACCGTGTCGGCCGTTGTTGGCGCTATTGACTTCCCAGCAGAATTCACACTCTGAGGAACTTCTGACACGTTAAGTGATTCACAAAAACTGCTGTGGCGCCCCCAGGAGTATGGTCGCCACAATGGCATTGCCTTCCTCCTGGGAGGGTGATGTCATGCTTGGAAGCAAGGAAGGGTCTCTCTAACAGTTAACCATGCAACAGGTTCCCACCCCAGGCCAGCAGAGGGAGCTCTGAACCAGGATTGGGGGAGGAGCGCGCTCTGAGGGCCAGGAGGGGAAATAGTTAGCACTGCTACATCTCTGTGCCAAACACTGCACCTTCTTCCTAACCCTTTATCTACACTGCCCTGGGACTACAGCCCTGACTGTGGAGGGCTACACCATCATAGCTGCACTACACCATCAGTCCCAGAGGATCTGCATGCAGCGTCGGCTTAACATCTCCCTTGCCGAACACCACAGGTGGCGTCATGAATCACTTATAAACTTTATTCCCAACTCAACCCCTTTTACATGGGCGCCCAGGGTCACGGACCGGGTCACCACTGCTGTGACATTCCCCTCTGAAGGACCGGCCCGGTACCGAGTACCCCATAGCCCTGGGAGGGTGACCCATTTTTGGCGTCACGAACAGGATTACGGAGCCCGGTATCCCCGGTTCCTGTGTGCCAGTGACTGTTTTGTGCAAAAGACTGTTGGCGCCATTGCCGCCATTATCCCGCTGATTGGCGCACGCAGGAAGAAAAGGGGGCAGGCCTTCGTGGGAGGAGCCTGCCGCAGAGCGTGAAGCAATGAAGTACCGCGCGGGAAGAGGACAGCGAGCGAGAAGTGTGAGGCTGAGGCCTGCGGCTCCGGCGTCCCTTTATCCAGCCGAGGAGCGGCCTCTGGTAAGCCAGCGCAACCCCGCGGCCTGGCTCACATTAACTAGTGGGCAGAGAAAATGTCTGAGGACAACACCAATGCAGCGGCGGGCGCTCCCGCAAACCCCTCAGCGCCGCAAGAAGTAGCGCCCACCGCAGCGGTCCCCATAATGCCGCTGTCCATGCCCTGTATACCGGGAGTGGCCTGGCTACCGCAGTACTCGGGTGAGTCACATACCCTGAGTGAATTTAAAGAGAGACTGTGCAGTTTGTTTGAGGTGTATCCACTATCTGAAAGCCAGAAGGTGAACATCCTTATTGGGCAGTTAACAGGTGCAGCACAGAGAGAAGTAAAAGCCTGGCAGGACACTAATAAAGAGACTGTTAAAAAGATCCTGGCTAAGCTAAAGAGCACCTTTGATACTCACACTGCAGCTGAAATCAAGATGAGGTTCTTTGGATGTAAACAGAAAGCGCAGGACAGTATAAGGGACTATGCTGTTAACTTGGAGGAGGCGCTGCGAGCCGTCAAGCAAGTTGATCCTGACAGTGTGAAAGAGGAAGACAAACTGTTAAAGGAGCAGTTTATTGAAGGACTCCTATCCAGTACCCACAGAAAGCAGCTGCGCATCATAATCCTACAAAACCCTGACCTGGACTTTGCTGATTTCAAGGACAGGGCTATTTGGGTACAGCAGAAACCAACTGACAACCATCTAGTGCCCCCTAGGCGCCCAGCGACCACCTACCACCAGGAAGAAACATCTTTCCCTTCTGTCCCTGTGGAGGCTGATGCCCAGACCCTGGATAAAGACCCATCTGCAGACCTACCTCTTCAGGTTCAGGAGTTGACCAGAGGTATGGCTGCACTTACTAAAACAGTGCAGTCCCTGCAGGTGTCCTCCAAGGAGAAGATCCAGCTTGCTTCCAGTCCAGAGGATGTCCCGTGGCTCCGGAAGTGGAGGACTCCGCCACTCCGAGGGAGGAACAGCGACCGCTATGACCAAGACGGACGTCCCATCTGTCGTCGCTTCCACAAGGCAGGTCATATTGCAAGATTCTGTTCTTTAAACGAGTAACCCCAGGGGCAGAGGGCCAACCCCCAGGAGTAGGACCACAAGGCATGTAACTGGCGAGCCAAGTATGTAGGAGGGAGACCAGTTCTTCCAGTGGTGATTGACGGCATTCCCATGAAAGCTTTGCTGGACACTGGCTCGCAGGTGACCACTATGCCGTATATCCTTTACAAGCGGTATTGGGCTGACTCTGAACTTACCCGTGGCCCAACTGATGAACTTACAGTAGTTGCCAGTAATGGTCAGTCTTTGCCGCAGATTGGATGTAAAGAAATTACTGTTAAAGTGGGTCGGGTAGAGCTAAAATCTCAAGGTCTGATAGTTGTGGATATTGATCGATGAGAATGTAATCCCATGATGACTCTTGGTACCAATGTAATTGAAAATTGTCTTTCCGAGGTTATTGTCTTGTTGCAAAAGGTGGCTGAGACTGCTGGTTCCAGTGAACATCGAGTCCTGCAGAAGGAGATCAAGGCCCTGATGCAAAGACAGCAGGTAGAACTCTCTGGCGGAGAGATTGGCAGCGTCAGAGTGAGTGATGCTTTCCCCATTGCAATACCCCCCAGATGTGAAATGTTGATTTGGTGTCAGGCAGCCATGGGCCTCAGAGGAAAAGATTACCAGGCATTGGTAGAGCCAGTATACTCTGATAGGAGGCCCACTGTCCTGACAGCCAGAGGGGTAGTTGATCTACGTAAAGGGAGAGTACCTGTACACCTTTTGAATTGTGGGGAGGAGGAGGCCACAATACCTCGGTATGTCACAGTTGCTAAGCTGCTCACTGTCAGTAATAATGCAATGCAGGCAGCAGAGCCCTTGGTCTCATCCTACCAGGTGGAGGACAATGGCTCTGTAAAGCAGCTGGAGGAGTGGTGCCAGCAACTGCAGGTGGGGACTGACTCTACACCTTCACACCAAAAGAATGGGGTTTACAGGGTGACCCAAGAGTATGAGCGGGTATTCAGTAAACACCCCCTAGATTTTGGGAAGGCAAAAGGGGTTCAACATCATATCCCCACTGGAGATCATCCACCCATAAAAGAAAGGTACCGGCCTATACCCCCAACACAATACCAATGTGCCAAAGGTATGTTGAGAAAGATGAAGGAAGCAGGGGTTATCAGAGACAGTTGTAGCCCCTGGGCAGCTCCAATAGTTTTTGTAAAGAAACAGGATGGTACCATGAGAATGTGTGTTGATTACAGGAAAATTAACAGCATTACACATAAAGATGCCTACCCATTACCTAGAATTGAGGAATCATTAGCAGCACTTAAAACTGCTAACTACTTTTCCACCTTGGATCTCACTAGTGGGTGTTGTGAGTTCATTCTCTGGTTCACCAGTTGTGAGTTCTCCTTTCAGACTCCCTCTGGTGGTAATGGGAGGTAGTGAGGCTGATTTGATCGGTGGAGATCTGCCACCTGAGAATGAGGATGACGATTGGATCTCAGGAGTCTCAGATTGGATTTAAGACAGCCAACGCCCTATTCAGTTGATGGTGATTCCTTCTGCTTGTCATGTCTTGGTTCTCAGGTCTGTTCCAGTCAGCTCAAGCTAAGTTTCTCTGTTAATGTTCACACTTGATTTTGTTGTTCTATTCAGTTTTTTGTGTGGTCAGCCAGCCGCGGCTTGGGGTGTGCTGAATTTCAACTCTTATTTATCTGTGTTTGCCAATTTGCTTTTTGTCCCTTATTAGATTGGCCTCTTTTTGCTCTGTCTCAGAATATTTCAGAGTGCTGATATAGTGGGAGAAGTCTAGTGACTTCAGGGTTAATTTTGTTATCAGAAGTGTTGGACAATATTTTGTGGGGTTTTGGGCAGATTGCAGACAGTGTCTGTCCTTTCCTCTCCTTTCTAGTTAGTTTGGGCCCCATCGTTTGCTCAGCCTATTTTCCTACCTGTGTTTGTGTTTTCATCTTGTTTCACCATCAATACATGTGTGGGGGCTGCCTATTCCTTTGGGGGTCTGCTCTGGGGCAGTTAGTTTTCCCTTTTCTTGCTTTAGGCTTATTTAGTCCTCCAGCCGTGACGAGGCGTCTAGGTTCATTGTAGGCACGCTCCACGGCTGCTGCTAGTTGTGTGGTAGGATCAGAGATCTGCAATCTGCATAGTTACCAACCTCTCTGGTTTTTCTGGGCTTAGCATGTTTAGTTTTTTTCCTCCTCGGTGACCCATTCATAACAAGTGGGTATTGGCAGGTTCCCGTGGCAGAGGCAGACAAGGAGAAAACAGCATTTACCACCCCAATGGGTCTCTGTGAGTTCAACTATATGCCATTCGGGCTCTGCACCGCCCCATGAACATTTCAACGGTTGATGGAGTGCTGCCTGGGACACATGAACTTTGAGACAGTCCTGTTGTACCTTGATGATGTCATTGTTTTCTCCAAGACTTATGAAGACCATCTGAAACACCTGGCTGAGGTGTTTGAAGCCTTGTCCAACTTTGGCCGAAGGTGAAGCCTTCCAAATGCCACCTACTGAAGCCCAAGGTACAGTACCTCGGTCACGTGGTGAGTGCAGAAGGTGTGGCACCAGATCCGGACAAAGTCACAGTCATCCGGGACTTGCCGAAGCTCAGTAACCTCCATGAAGTACGCCAATTTCTTTGATTGGTAGGCTACTACCGAAGGTTCATCAAAGGCTTCACGGAAATAGCCACCCCCATGCAAAATCTTCTGGTGGGGCAGTTCAAGAAGGCCAAACAGAAGAGTGCCACATTTGAATGGACTGAGGAGTTGGAAAGGTCCTTCACCCGACTGAAGATGGCTCTCACAGGGGATGAAGTTCTGGCCTACCCAGATTATGACAAACCATTTGTGTTGTACACTGATGCCAGCAACGTGGGACTTGGAGCAGTACTGTCACAGGTACAGAATGGCAAGGAAAGAGTGATCTCCTACGCCAGCAGGAAGCTTCGTCCCACTGAAAGGAACTCTGATAACTACAGTTCCTTCAAGCTGGAGTTTCTGGACATAGTCTGGGCTGTGACTGAAAGATTCAAGCATTACCTAGCTTCAGCCAAGTTTACCATCTTCACGGACAACAATCCGTTGACTCACTTGGAAACTGCAAAACTAGGTGCACTGGAGCAGCAATGGATGGCTCGGCTGTCTAACTATGAATTTACCATCAAGTAAAGAGCAGGGCACAAGAATGCCAATGCTGATGCGCTGTCCAGAATGCCTAATCTGCCAGATGCAGGAGAAGACCCTGAGGCTCTTGAAGAAATAGAGTTACCTCCCTTCCACCGGCCAATTGCGGCCCAACGTGCTCAAGGAGTGAGAAACTGACGGTCTGGCTTGAAGGAGGTCACCCTAAATCCATTGCCCCATCATGACTGGGCAGAAATGCAGGATAGTGACCCCGCAGTCCGACTGGTGAAGGAGCTACTGTCACAAGCTGACTGACGCCCAGAGTCGGATGCTCCTGAATAAACCCAGCAGTTGTGGAAGGAAAGTGTCACGTCGCTGTCAGATTCAGGGCCTGCTGTTCCGTCTTCGGCCACTAGGAGGGGCCAGACTGGCACATCGCCGCCAGACTCGGGGCCTGCTGTTCCGGCTTTGGCCACTAGGAGGTGCCGGACTGACACGTCGCCGCCAGACTCAGGGCCTGCTGTTCCGGTCTCGGCCACTAGGAAGTGCCGGACCGACGCGTCGCCGTCGGACTCGGGGACGGCTGTTCCTGCCTCGGTCACTGAGAGGCGCCGTGGTTCACCCCTGGGTGAGGGTGGTAACAGAGAAGAGGCTCCTGCACAGGCATCTGGTGGGCGCAGGCTCCGCCCCTCTGTCAGTCATGTAGGGCTTACTGCATCACCATCTGGCCTGGTCCTGGGCGTGGTCCTAATTACATCATCAGTCCGGGAATCTGTGAGGGATGACCTGATCCCTTAAATACCTTGGGACTGGTTTTGCAAGCCGCCGGATATATTCTTGGTTCCCCTGAATACTACTGTGTGAATTGCTATAGTTAACTCTGACCTCAGCCTGGATTTCTGACCATTCTATTGCCTGCCGTTTTTGTACCTCTGCCTCTCTTCCGAATTTTTTACGCTGACCTTCGCTTGGATTCCTGACCCTTCTACTGCCTGATGATTCTGTACCTTGCTGCCCTCCTGGTTTTACTGACCTTGGCCTGGACTTTTTGACTCGTCTTCTGCCTGCTGATTTTGCACCCCTGCTGCCCTCCGGCCTCCGACTCCTGCCTCCCGACCACAATTACGAGTTTTAGTTTTAACCCCCTGGTGGCTGTCCTGCTCTAGTCCACTGCTCCACCAGACAGCTACCCCCTTGGCCTTGCTACAATTCCAGATCCCTGTATAGGGGTTAAGGGTCTCGGGGTTACTCGGGGTGCTGTTCCTACTGCAGCCCAGATTCGCAGACAGCCGTCACAGAAAGAGGTCGGCTGTTCATCTATGAAGTAAAGCTGTGTCGGAGGAGTATCAATGCCCGCACTCATGAGCTGGTCTGGCAGGTGGTAGTCCCAAAGAGAGAGGCATCAATGGTCTTGGAAGCATACCACAATGGAGCTGGACACTTCGGATGGAAGAAGTTGAAAGCATTGCTCCTGGAGAGGTTCTACTGGGCTGGTATGAGGAAAGCCATTGAAAGGTGGTGCGGGAGTGTGGACAATGTAACCTGCGCAGAAAGGATCGAAACAACGAGAGAGCTACTCTGCAGCCAATAGTAACCAAACAGCCACTCGAGTTGGTCGCCCTGGACCATGTGAAGCTGGTCCCAAGCCGGTCAGGCTACATCAATGCTCTTACCATCGTGGACCACTACTCAAGATTCCTGGTAGTTGTGCCTGTCAAAGATCAAACAGCCAGGACAGCAGCCAGAGCATTCCAACAGCACTTCTGTAGACCACATGGGTATCCTGCGCGAGTGCTTACAGATCAAGGTCCCGCCTTTGAGGCAGAAGTGTTCCAGGAATTCTGTAACTTGTATGGTTGTAAGAAGATTCGGACAACACCATACCATCCACAGACCAATGTCATGAGTGAAAAGATGAACCAGGTAGTGATTGACCTACTGAAGACCTTGCCTTTGGAGGAGAGGAATCTGTGGCCAGAAAAGTTGCCAGATCTGGTAGTCCTTTACAATCACATTCCTGTGAATTCCACCAACTTTACTCCAGCATACCTAATGAGAGCGAGGCCTGGTAAGCTGCCTATTGATTTGGACATGGGAGTCCTTACACCTGAGGTGACAGCCTCAGATGCTGACTGGGATACAGAAAGACAACAGCAGTACCGTTGAGTACAAGAGTGTGTGGAGAAGAGTCTAGCATAAGCAAGACAAAAACAAGAAAGGCACTGCAACCAACATGCACCTGCAGTTCCCTTGTCACCAGGTGAACAAGTTCTCTAGAGGAAAACAAGACTGCATAAATTGGATTACCAATGGGAAGCTGAACCTTACACCATTCTACCCTCAAACTTTGACAATACCAAGGTGTGCCTTATTAGTAAAGATGGAGGAGAAACCTCAGCAGCAATATCAAGGGATCATCTGAAACTGTGCCCTGACCAGTTACAAGAAATAATGGAAGAAGAAAATAACATTCAACCCATAGAAGAAGAAGCAAAGGTCAGCACTATACTTGGAGAATTCCCTGCCAATTGGACTAAAGTAAATGATGCTATAGTGGTGCCAGTGTTGACATTTCCCCAACTGGTAGTACAAGAAGACGTGACTCAAGAGAACTCTGAGAATCAGGAAGTTCAGGTAGCAGATGCCATACCAGCAGTGGAGCCAGAGAACCCTCGCCCTACCAGTGGTGATTCTTGTCATACCCATGGTGAGACTAAGAGTTCGCAGACAATCTAGTATCCCTGTGTTACGTAGAAACATCAGTATTGTAGTCAGTTCAACACCAGCGGTTAGTACCAGACAACCAGTGAGTTCCACAACCACACCAGTATTACGCAGGTCTACCCGTACTACACAAGGTATACCACCCTGTTATGATTGAGTACCGTAGGAGGCAAAAACAGAAATGCTAGCTAAGTCCAGAAAACCAGAGAGGTTGGCAGCTATCGGATTGCAGACCCCTGATCCTATCCACAACAACTAACAGTAGCCGTGGGGGGTTCCTACAATGCCCTAGACCCCTCGATCACAGCCGGAGAATTAAATAGGCCTAAAGAAAAAAAGGGGAAATCTAAACTGCCCCAGAGCAGACCCCAAAGCAATAGGGAGCCCCCAACATATAATGACGGTGAAGCAAGATGAAAACACTAACACAGACAGAAAGATAGACTGAGCAAAGATGGGGCCCAAGCTAACTAGGTAGGAAAGGACAGGAAGGCTGCTGTCTGCAATCCGTGAAAAACCCTATGAAAATAAGAGCCAACAGACTGACAGTGAAAAAGGCCCTGAAGACGCTAGGCTTCAAAAAAGCTATGTCAGTACTCAGGAATATTCTGAAGACAGAGCAACCGGCAAAAGGAGATTCAACTCACTCCAGCAGGGAATGGCAGAATCCAGAAAAGCAAGGCAAACAAAAGCAAAACACAAATGCTAACAGGCAAAGCAGAAAACTTAGCTTTAGAGGAGCAGGAATCAGACTGGTGTCCTAGAAGTCCACAGAGAAATCACCCGCAGGGCAGAAGGGCGTCGGCAGCCTTATATCCAGTCCGTGACTCCACTCAGCCAGTCATCCTCATTAGGCTCAGGTGCCTGGTAATCAGGCTCATTACCTTCCTTTACCAGAATAGGGAGTTCACCAGACCTCAGTGACGAAGGGGAAAATGAACTCACAACACCACCCATTAGATTCCGCATATAATAAGTTAAAGTAATGTAACTGTCAAACTGTATATATGTAACTGTTCAAGTTTTGTGCCTACAGATAATCTGTAAGAGTTTCCTTTTTGAATTTTCCCATTTGTTTCATGGACATTTTGACCACAGGACTGTGTGTGGACACTACCTTGTAAATAGTTCACCATTTGCCCAGGAATGGACCATGGACGTTGATGCTTGGACTTGTCATCACAGGACTATTTTTGGAGCTTTTGGTTTTTGTAATTTTTCCTTTTTCAAATCTTGTAACTTTCATATTATTTGTTTATATGTTTATCATCTTTTTCATCAGTCCAGGAGTGCTGACTTGCACTAGGGGGGAATGTGGCACCCCCAGGAGTATGGTCGCCACAATGGCATTGCCTTCCTCCTGGGAGGGTGATGTCATGCTTGGAAGCAAGGAAGGGTCTCTCTAACAGTTAACCATGACATGCAACATGTTCGCACTCCAGGCCAGCAGAGGGAGCTTTGAACCAGGATTGGGGGAGGAGCGCGCTCTGAGGGCCAGGAGGGGAAATAGTTATTGTGAGGAAGGCAATGTGTGTAGATGTGGAGTGAGAAGCTGGAGGTTGAACTGAGGACGGAGAGCTCCCTCCTTGTGAGAGCGCATGATCTGGAGCCTGGTCTCCACGGTTGTATGGATACTGAAGGTCCTGCAACAGAAACCAGAGGAATAGGAAGCTGTAAATGCTCTATTCCCACCTAAGACTCGGAGGCACAACAGCGACCGGTGAGCCAAGAGAGATAGAGGGCTACAGCTGTCTGCCATACGAGGTAGTTCTAAGAGAAGATAAGAAGGAGGAACTTCAGTGTTACACAGTACTGCATGTACCTCAACTAAACGCTAGGAAGGAGACTACACAACCTATCTGCATAGAGAGATTCCAGAGTTGCTTCCAGGCTAGCCTGCTCCTGTGCCATCTGTAATCAGGACCCTGGACTGCATTTGCCAAGTAAAGGTAAAGAAACTGCACCCTACTGTGTCCTTGCCTCCTTCCTGCAACATCCTCAGCACTGCTACATCTCTGTGCCAAACACTGCACCTTCTTCCTAACCCTTTATCTACACTGCCCTGGGACTACAGCCCTGCCTGTGGAGGGCTACACCATCATAGCTGCACTACACCATCAGTCCCAGAGGATCTGTCTGCAGCGTCGGTTTAACACCTTCATTGCCGAACACCACAGGTGGCGTCACAAATCACTTATAAACTTTATTCCCAACTCAACCCCTTTTTACATGGGCGCCCAGGGCCACAGACCGGGTCACCGCTGCTGTGACATTCCCCTCTGAAGGACCGGCCCGGTACCGAGTACCCCACAGCCCTGGGAGGGCGACCCACTGCCGTTACCTGATTCATTGTTCCTGAACTCTGCATATCCGTTGCAAATTTAACCGTTTATTCCTCAATTTAACTGTTTGCCTCCCTGCGTGGAGTATCCCATTGTTAATTAAAATTGTTAACCCTTGCTCTGCCTCCTGCCCGTCACTGCATCCCACAACCTGCTTACATCTACATCATGGTGTTCTCAGATTCGTTGGCTTATTCCTTAGGACATTTTCCTTTAAACTGCACCACTATGACTTCATCAGCCACCCCCAAAGGTGACCAACACAATAACTTCCTTAGTTGCCCCCTCGAGTCTTTTGTGGTTCCAAAAGTTCTTGTCCTGGATTACATTTAGAGTGTCTCCAGAAGATCCTTTACTAGTGTGTGATAGCCTCGTGTACTGCCAGAATTGCTGTCTCAGCCACCCGAACAGTGTTGTCCCCGGTGCCCCCCAGGGTGCCTGACTTAGATGTTAACACATTGCCAGGCACACGTTTAGCCAAGGAAGCTGTAATGCGAAGAGCAAGAACTAGGTTTATGTTTTTGGTTTTAAAGGCCCCTCTGCGCATTTCAATTTTTTGTGAACAGTACAGCGCCATATGTCTATATGGCGGCGACAATAACCACCGGCGGGGTGCACCGCAGTGCGGCACAGTTGGCGCTATGACATGTAATTATCACGGTGTACTCACAAGCACTGGGGGCCTTCATCTCCCTTGACCTGACAGTTACCAGAATTACAGTCCATAAAACCAGGCGTGCCTGGAGCGCAGCGAGTCACACAGGCCAGGCCGTCCGTGGTCACATGCGGCTTATAGAACTGCAGATATTCTGCGGAGATCTCTTCAGAACATCTCTCTGAGGAGGAAACACGGGAAATGGGTAAGGTAGAAAGATAGATATGTGATCACCAGACAGATATATTGCAAGGCTCATTAAAAGGTCGACAATGACTTTAGGATTGCTATTTCCAATAGGTGGCGCTAGAGTTTCTCTCTGAAGAGATAATTTGCATATTTAATTTCCCAGAGGAGCATGCAAGGTGTTTAAGTCTCCTCATACTGGCATGCCAGACCAGGTATGCCAATCTCCCCTTAGACCCCAGTTTTAAGCCTCTCACCCAGCCAAATCAGACCTCGTACTTTGCACTGATGAGGTGCAATATCCCGAAACACTATGTCTGCAAATTGAGAATCTGATCTGGCTTTTATCCTGATTCATATTGCAAGGCTTGTTAAAGGGTTAATAATGATTGCAGGATTACAAGTAGACAGACATATAGATAGATAGAATTTTATTACCGTATTTACTGGGCGTATTGAAAACTTCTAGGGAGGAGCTGGTAATGCACAGAACTTTGAAAAGAAAGAGAATCAACAATCAGAGGAGCTGCTATAAGTGACCCATACTTCACACATCTGTAAGATTACGGACCCTCAGCCTCCCCTCCTCTGGGGTCTCTGGCCTTCAGGGCTGATCATTCCTAGCAGACACCCTACTACTGACTCTCTGTAGATCTCAGGGGTGAATTCCGGATTCTTGGGGCTGTCTGGGGCGTAGAGGGGCAGTAGATGTCACACTCGGGACCCCTGGACAGATTTTTTTAAGCATTTTTCAGACAAGAGATTCCTAGTCACAAGAATTTGTCACTGAGTACACCTTCTGTTGGTGCTAATAATGTTTTATTTTTATTTTTTTCTCTTTTTTTTCTGTGTCTGGAAGAAGCCAGAATAAGACGATGGGTGCAATCCCAGCAATCCTCAGTGAGCAGACACGAGGTCACGGTGAGGTAGTGAAGGCTAGGTATTCCACCCCTCCATCGCCATTAGTCATGTCTGTGCAGCTTGTGTACTATATTTACCGGTCGCCGTCTCCTGCCGTTTCCAGCGTGGCTCCCGTCCGCTGCCGCATCGTGTGACTGTGACTATGACTCGCCTGGTGCCACAGTGATTACTGTATGGACCAGAAGCACATGACTATGGGGAACTATCCTGGGAGGTCGGGGTATAGCCTATCATCTACATGCTAGGATACAGATACAGCCAAATACAATGGTGGAGCAGGGAGCCGACAGGTCCTTCCTCCACCGATCAGTATGTGCAAAGTCTGAAGGAAAGTCTGGACATAGGGGTCACATGATATTCCTAGGTCATGTGACCAGGAGCAAGATATTAGCAAGTTGTGTGTGCGTGCGTTGTAGCAGAGCTGTGCGTGCAATGTTGTTGCAAAGTTGTTTGTACGATGCAGCAGAGTTGTGCATGTGCGAGGTAGCTGAATTGTCTGTGAGTGATGTAACAGAGCTTAGTATTCATGTGGCAGAGCTGTTTGCATCTGATTTAGCAGAGTTGTGTGTTGATGTAGCAGTTATGTGTGCGATGTAAAATAGTTGAGGTCATGTAGAGTTGTGAATGTGCCATGAAGCTGAAGTTGTATGTTTGATATAGCAAACTTGTAAGTTGATGAAGCAGAATTGTGTGTGTTGATGTAGCAGAGTTCTGTGTGTGTTGATGTAGAAGAAAGATGTGTTGATGTAGCAGTTTTATAATTGTGTGACGCAACAGAGTTGCGTGTTGAAATAGCAGAATTTTGTATTTGTGATGTAGCAAAGTTTTGTATGTGATGTTTCGCCGAGTTGCGTGTTGGTGTAGTAGGGACATGTGTGTTGACGTAGCAGAGCTGTGTGTGAGTTTATTAGCAGCGTTGTGTGTTGATGTGGCAAAGTTATGTGTTGATGTAGCAGGGTGGTGTGTGTTGATGTAGCAGGGTGGTGTGTGTTGATGTAGCAGGGCGGTGTGTGTTGATGTAGCAGGGCGGTGTGTGTTGATGTAGCAGGGCGGTGTGTGTGTTGATGTAGCAGGGTAGTGTGTGTTGATGTAGCAGGGCTTTGTGTGTTGATGTAGCAGGGCTGTGTGTTGATGTAGCAGGGCGGTATGTGTTGATGTAGCAGGGCGGTGTGTGTTGATGTAGCAGGGCGGTGTGTGTTGATGTAGCAGGGCAGTGTGTGTTGATGTAGCAGGGCAGTGTGTGTTGATGTAGCAGGGTAGTGTGTGTTGATGTAGCAGGGCTGTGTGTGTTGATGTAGCAGGGCGGTGTGTGTTGATGTAGCAGGGCGGTGTGTGTTGATGTAGCAGGGCGGTGTGTGTTGATGTAGCAGGGCGGTGTGTGTTGATGTAGCAGGGCTGTGTGTGTTGATGTAGCAGGGCGGTGTGTGTTGATGTAGCAGGGCGGTGTGTGTTGATGTAGCAGGGCTGTGTGTGTTGATGTAGCAGGGTGGTGTGTGTTGTATCAGGGCTGTGTGTGTTGATGTAGTAGGGCTGTGTGTGTTGATGTAGCAGGGTGGTGTGTGTTGATGTAGCAGGGCGGTGTGCGTTGATGTAGTAGGGCTGTGTGTTGATGTAGCAGGGCGGTGTGTGTTGATGTAGCAGGGCGGTGTGTGTTGATGTAGTAGGGCTGTGTGTTGATGTAGCAGGGCGGTGTGTGTTGATGTATCAGGGCTGTGTGTGTTGATGTAGTAGGGCTGTGTGTGTTGATGTAGCAGGGCGGTGTGCGTTGATGTAGTAGGGCTGTGTGTTGATGTAGCAGGGCGGTGTGTGTTGATGTAGCAGGGCGGTGTGTGTTGATGTAGCAGGGCGGTGTGTGTTGATGTATCAGGGCTGTGTGTGTTGATGTAGTAGGGCTGTGTGTGTTGATGTAGCAGGGTGGTGTGTGTTGATGTAGCAGGGTGGTGTGCGTTGATGTAGTAGGGCTGTGTGTTGATGTAGCAGGGCGGTGTGTGTTGATGTAGCAGGGCTGTGTGTGTTGATGTAGCAGGGCGGTGTGTGTTGATGAATCAGGGCTGTGTGTGTTGACGTAGTAGGGCTGTGTGTTGATGTAGCAGGGCGGTGTGTGAGTTTATTAGCAGCGTTGTGTGTTGATGTGGCAAAGTTATGTGTTGATGTAGCAGGGTGGTGTGTGTTGATGTAGCAGGGTGGTGTGTGTTGATGTAGCAGGGCGGTGTGTGTTGATGTAGCAGGGCGGTGTGTGTTGATGTAGCAGGGCGGTGTGTGTGTTGATGTAGCAGGGTAGTGTGTGTTGATGTAGCAGGGCTTTGTGTGTTGATGTAGCAGGGCTGTGTGTTGATGTAGCAGGGCGGTATGTGTTGATGTAGCAGGGCGGTGTGTGTTGATGTAGCAGGGCGGTGTGTGTTGATGTAGCAGGGCAGTGTGTGTTGATGTAGCAGGGCAGTGTGTGTTGATGTAGCAGGGTAGTGTGTGTTGATGTAGCAGGGCTGTGTGTGTTGATGTAGCAGGGCGGTGTGTGTTGATGTAGCAGGGCGGTGTGTGTTGATGTAGCAGGGCGGTGTGTGTTGATGTAGCAGGGCGGTGTGTGTTGATGTAGCAGGGCTGTGTGTGTTAATGTAGCAGGGCGGTGTGTGTTGATGTAGCAGGGCGGTGTGTGTTGATGTAGCAGGGCTGTGTGTGTTGATGTAGCAGGGTGGTGTGTGTTGATGTATCAGGGCTGTGTGTGTTGATGTAGTAGGGCTGTGTGTGTTGATGTAGCAGGGTGGTGTGTGTTGATGTAGCAGGGCGGTGTGCGTTGATGTAGTAGGGCTGTGTGTTGATGTAGCAGGGCGGTGTGTGTTGATGTAGCAGGGCGGTGTGTGTTGATGTAGTAGGGCTGTGTGTTGATGTAGCAGGGCGGTGTGTGTTGATGTATCAGGGCTGTGTGTGTTGATGTAGTAGGGCTGTGTGTGTTGATGTAGCAGGGCGGTGTGCGTTGATGTAGTAGGGCTGTGTGTTGATGTAGCAGGGCGGTGTGTGTTGATGTAGCAGGGCGGTGTGTGTTGATGTAGCAGGGCGGTGTGTGTTGATGTAGCAGGGCGGTGTGTGTTGATGTATCAGGGCTGTGTGTGTTGATGTAGTAGGGCTGTGTGTGTTGATGTAGCAGGGTGGTGTGTGTTGATGTAGCAGGGCGGTGTGCGTTGATGTAGTAGGGCTGTGTGTTGATGTAGCAGGGCGGTGTGTGTTGATGTAGCAGGGCTGTGTGTGTTGATGTAGCAGGGCGGTGTGTGTTGATGAATCAGGGCTGTGTGTGTTGACGTAGTAGGGCTGTGTGTTGATGTAGCAGGGCGGTGTGTGTTGATGTAGTAGGGCTGTGTGTGTTGATGTAGCAGGGCTGTGTGTGTTGATGTAGCAGGGTGGTGTGTGTTGATGTAGCAGGGCGGTGTGCGTTGATGTAGTAGGGCTGTGTGTTGATGTAGCAGGGCGGTGTGTGTTGATGTAGCAGGGCAGTGTGTGTTGATATAGCAGGGCGGTGTGTGTTGATGTATCAGGGCTGTGTGTGTTGATGTAGTAGGGCTGTGTGTTGATGTAGCAGGGCGGTGTGTGTTGATGTAGCAGTGCTGTGTGTGTTGATGTAGCAGGGCTGTGTGTGTTGATGTAGCAGGGTGGTGTGTGTTGATGTATCAGGGCTGTGTGCGTTGATGTAGTAGGGCTGTGTGTTGATGTAGCAGGGCTGTGTGTGTTGATGTAGCAGGGCGGTGTGTGTTGATGTATCAGGGCAGTGTGTGTTGATGTAGTAGGGCTGTGTGTTGATGTAGCAGGGCGGTGTGTGTTGATGTAGCAGGGCGGTGTGTTGATGTAGTAGGGCTGTGTGTGTTGATGTAGCAGGGTGATGTGTGTTGATGTATCAGGGCTGTGTGCGTTGATGTAGTAGGGCTCTGTGTTGATGTAGCAGGGCGGTGTGTGTTGATGTAGCAGGGATGTGTGTGATGATGTAGCAGGGCGGTGTGTGTTGATGTATCAGGGCTGTGTGTGTTGATGTAGTAGGGCTGTGTGTGTTGATGTAGCAGGGCGGTGTGTTGATGTAGTAGGGCTGTGTGTGTTGATGTAGTAGGGCTGTGTGTTGATGTAGCAGGGCTGTGTGTGTTGATGTATCAGGGCTGTGTGTGTTGATGTAGTAGGGCTGTGTGCGTTGATGTAGTAGGGCTGTGTGTGTTGATGTATCAGGGCTGTGTGTGTTGATGTAGTAGGGCTGTGTGTTGATGTATCAGGGCTGTGTGTGTTGATGTAGTAGGGCTGTGTGTTGATGTATCAGGGCTGTGTGTGTTGATGTAGTAGGGCTGTGTGTTGATGTATCAGGGCTGTGTGTGTTGATGTAGTAGGGCTGTGTGTTGATGTATCAGGGCTGTGTGTTGATGTATCAGGGCTGTGTGTGTTGATGTAGTAGGGCTGTGTGTTGATGTATCAGGGCTGTGTGTGTTGATGTAGTAGGGCTGTGTGTTGATGTATCAGGGCTGTGTGTGTTGATGTAGTAGGGCTGTGTGTTGATGTATCAGGGCTGTGTGTGTTGATGTAGTAGGGCTGTGTGTGTTGATGTAGTAGGGCTGTGTGTTGATGTAGTAGGGCTGTGTGTTGATGTATCAGGGCTGTGTGTGTTGATGTAGTAGGGCTGTGTGTTGATGTATCAGGGCTGTGTGTGTTGATGTATCAGGGCTGTGTGTGTTGATGTAGTAGGGCTGTGTGTGTTGATGTAGTAGGGCTGTGTGTTGATGTAGTAGGGCTGTGTGTGTTGATGTAGTAGGGCTGTGTGCGTTGATGTAGTAGGGCTGTGTGTGTTGATGTAGTAGGGCTGTGTGTTGATGTAGTAGGGCTGTGTGTGTTGATGTAGTAGGGCTGTGTGCGTTGATGTAGTAGGACTGTGTGTTGATGTATCAGGGCTGTGTGTGTTGATGTAGTAGGGCTGTGTGCGTTGATGTAGTAGGGCTGTGTGTGTTGATGTATCAGGGCTGTGTGTGTTGATGTAGTAGGGCTGTGTGTTGATGTATCAGGGCTGTGTGTGTTGATGTAGTAGGGCTGTGTGTTGATGTAGTAGGGCTGTGTGTGTTGATGTAGTAGGGCTGTGTGTTGATGTATCAGGGCTGTGTGTGTTGATGTATCAGGGCTGTGTGTGTTGATGTAGTAGGGCTGTGTGTGTTGATGTAGTAGGGCTGTGTGTTGATGTAGTAGGGCTGTGTGTTGATGTAGTAGGGCTGTGTGTGTTGATGTAGTAGGGCTGTGTGTGTTGATGTAGTAGGGCTGTGTGTTGATGTAGTAGGGCTGTGTGTTGATGTAGTAGGGCTGTGTGTTGATGTAGTAGGGCTGTGTGTTGATGTAGTAGGGCTGTGTGTTGATGTATCAGGGCTGTGTGTGTTGATGTAGTAGGGCTGTGTGTGTTGATGTAGTAGGGCTGTGTGTTGATGTATCAGGGCTGTGTGTGTTGATGTATCAGGGCTGTGTGTGTTAATGTAGTAGGGCTGTGTGTGTTGATGTAGTAGGGCTGTGTGTTGATGTAGTAGGGCTGTGTGTGTTGATGTAGTAGGGCTGTGTGTTGATGTAGTAGGGCTGTGTGTTGATGTAGTAGGGCTGTGTGTGTTGATGTAGTAGGGCTGTGTGTGTTGATGTAGTAGGGCTGTGTGTTGATGTAGTAGGGCTGTGTGTTGATGTAGTAGGGCTGTGTGTTGATGTAGTAGGGCTGTGTGTTGATGTAGTAGGGCTGTGTGTTGATGTATCAGGGCTGTGTGTGTTGATGTAGTAGGGCTGTGTGTGTTGATGTAGTAGGGCTGTGTGTTGATGTAGTAGGGCTGTGTGTGTTGATGTAGTAGGGCTGTGTGTGTTGATGTAGCAGGGCTGTGTGTGTTGATGTAGTAGGGCTGTGTGTGTTGATGTAGTAGGGCTGTGTGTTGATGTAGTAGGGCTGTTTGTTGATGTAGTAGGGCTGTGTGTTGATGTAGTAGGGCTGTGTGTGTTGATGTAGTAGGGCTGTGTGTTGATGTAGTAGGGCTGTGTGTTGATGTAGTAGGGCTGTGTGTTGATGTAGTAGGGCTGTGTGTGTTGATGTATCAGGGCTGTGTGTGTTGATGTAGTAGGGCTGTGTGTTGATGTAGTAGGGCTGTGTGTTGATGTAGTAGGGCTGTGTGTTGATGTAGTAGGGCTGTGTGTTGATGTAGTAGGGCTGTGTGTTGATGTAGTAGGGCTGTGTGTTGATGTATCAGGGCTGTGTGTGTTGATGTAGTAGGGCTGTGTGTTGATGTAGTAGGGCTGTGTGTGTTGATGTAGCAGGGCTGTGTGTGTTGATGTAGTAGGGCTGTGTGTGTTGATGTAGTAGGGCTGTGTGTTGATGTAGTAGGGCTGTGTGTTGATGTAGTAGGGCTGTGTGTTGATGTATCAGGGCTGTGTGTGTTGATGTAGTAGTGCTGTGTGTTGATGTAGTAGGGCTGTGTGTTGATGTAGTAGGGCTGTGTGTTGATGTAGTAGGGCTGTGTGTTGATGTATCAGGGCTGTGTGTGTTGATGTAGTAGGGCTGTGTGTTGATGTATCAGGGCTGTGTGTGTTGATGTAGTAGGGCTGTGTGTTGATGTATCAGGGCTGTGTGTGTTGATGTAGTAGGGGTGTGTGTTGATGTAGTAGGGCTGTGTGTGTTGATGTAGCAGAGCTGTGTGTGTTGATGTAGTAGGGCTGTGTGTGTTGATGTAGTAGTGCTGTGTGTGTTGATGTAGTAGGGCTGTGTGTTGATGTATCAGGGCTGTGTGTGTTGATGTAGTAGGGCTGTGTGCGTTGATGTAGTAGGGCTGTGTGTGTTGATGTATCAGGGCTGTGTGTGTTGATGTAGTAGGGCTGTGTGTTGATGTATCAGGGCTGTGTGTGTTGATGTAGTAGGGCTGTGTGTTGATGTATCAGGGCTGTGTGTGTTGATGTATCAGGGCTGTGTGTGTTGATGTAGTAGGGCTGTGTGTGTTGATGTAGTAGGGCTGTGTGTTGATGTAGTAGGGCTGTGTGTGTTGATGTAGTAGGGCTGTGTGTTGATGTAGTAGGGCTGTGTGTTGATGTAGTAGGGCTGTGTGTGTTGATGTAGTAGGGCTGTGTGTGTTGATGTATCAGGGCTGTGTGTGTTGATGTTGTAGGGCTGTGTGTGTTGATGTAGTAGGGCTGTGTGTTGATGTAGTAGGGCTGTGTGTGTTGATGTAGTAGGGCTGTGTGTTGATGTAGCAGGGCTGTGTGTTGATGTAGTAGGGCTGTGTGTGTTGATGTAGTAGGGCTGTGTGTTGATGTAGTAGGGCTGTGTGTTGATGTAGTAGGGCTGTGTGTTGATGTAGTAGGGCTGTGTGTTGATGTAGTAGGGCTGTGTGTTGATGTATCAGGGCTGTGTGTGTTGATGTAGTAGGGCTGTGTGTGTTGATGTAGTAGGGCTGTGTGTTGATGTAGTAGGGCTGTGTGTGTTGATGTAGTAGGGCTGTGTGTGTTGATGTAGCAGGGCTGTGTGTGTTGATGTAGTAGGGCTGTGTGTGTTGATGTAGTAGGGCTGAGTGTTGATGTAGTAGGGCTGTGTGTTGATGTAGTAGGGCTGTGTGTTGATGTAGTAGGGCTGTGTGTGTTGATGTAGTAGGGCTGTGTGTTGATGTAGTAGGGCTGTGTGTTGATGTAGTAGGGCTGTGTGTTGATGTAGTAGGGCTGTGTGTGTTGATGTATCAGGGCTGTGTGTGTTGATGTAGTAGGGCTGTGTGTTGATGTAGTAGGGCTGTGTGTTGATGTAGTAGGGCTGTGTGTTGATGTAGTAGGGCTGTGTGTTGATGTAGTAGGGCTGTGTTGATGTAGTAGGGCTGTGTGTTGATGTATCAGGGCTGTGTGTGTTGATGTAGTAGGGCTGTGTGTTGATGTATCAGGGCTGTGTGTGTTGATGTAGTAGGGCTGTGTGTTGATGTATCAGGGCTGTGTGTGTTGATGTAGTAGGGCTGTGTGTTGATGTAGTAGGGCTGTGTGTTGATGTAGTAGGGCTGTGTGTGTTGATGTATCAGGGCTGTGTGTGTTGATGTAGTAGGGCTGTGTGTTGATGTAGTAGGGCTGTGTGTGTTGATGTAGCAGGGCTGTGTGTGTTGATGTAGTAGGGCTGTGTGTGTTGATGTAGTAGGGCTGTGTGTTGATGTAGTAGGGCTGTGTGTTGATGTAGTAGGGCTGTGTGTTGATGTATCAGGGCTGTGTGTGTTGATGTAGTAGGGCTGTGTGTTGATGTATCAGGGCTGTGTGTGTTGATGTAGTAGGGCTGTGTGTGTTGATGTAGTAGGGCTGTGTGTTGATGTATCAGGGCTGTGTGTGTTGATGTATCAGGGCTGTGTGTGTTGATGTAGTAGGGCTGTGTGTGTTGATGTAGTAGGGCTGTGTGTTGATGTAGTAGGGCTGTGTGTGTTGATGTAGTAGGGCTGTGTGTTGATGTAGTAGGGCTGTGTGTTGATGTAGTAGGGCTGTGTGTGTTGATGTAGTAGGGCTGTGTGTGTTGATGTAGTAGGGCTGTGTGTTGATGTAGTAGGGCTGTGTGTTGATGTAGTAGGGCTGTGTGTTGATGTAGTAGGGCTGTGTGTTGATGTAGTAGGGCTGTGTGTTGATGTATCAGGGCTGTGTGTGTTGATGTAGTAGGGCTGTGTGTGTTGATGTAGTAGGGCTGTGTGTTGATGTAGTAGGGCTGTGTGTGTTGATGTAGTAGGGCTGTGTGTGTTGATGTAGCAGGGCTGTGTGTGTTGATGTAGTAGGGCTGTGTGTGTTGATGTAGTAGGGCTGTGTGTTGATGTAGTAGGGCTGTTTGTTGATGTAGTAGGGCTGTGTGTTGATGTAGTAGGGCTGTGTGTGTTGATGTAGTAGGGCTGTGTGTTGATGTAGTAGGGCTGTGTGTTGATGTAGTAGGGCTGTGTGTTGATGTAGTAGGGCTGTGTGTTGATGTAGTAGGGCTGTGTGTGTTGATGTATCAGGGCTGTGTGTGTTGATGTAGTAGGGCTGTGTGTTGATGTAGTAGGGCTGTGTGTTGATGTAGTAGGGCTGTGTGTTGATGTAGTAGGTCTGTGTGTTGATGTAGTAGGGCTGTGTGTTGATGTAGTAGGGCTGTGTGTTGATGTATCAGGGCTGTGTGTGTTGATGTAGTAGGGCTGTGTGTTGATGTAGTAGGGCTGTGTGTGTTGATGTAGCAGGGCTGTGTGTGTTGATGTAGTAGGGCTGTGTGTGTTGATGTAGTAGGGCTGTGTGTTGATGTAGTAGGGCTGTGTGTTGATGTAGTAGGGCTGTGTGTTGATGTATCAGGGCTGTGTGTGTTGATGTAGTAGGGCTGTGTGTTGATGTAGTAGGGCTGTGTGTTGATGTAGTAGGGCTGTGTGTTGATGTAGTAGGGCTGTGTGTTGATGTATCAGGGCTGTGTGTGTTGATGTAGTAGGGCTGTGTGTTGATGTATCAGGGCTGTGTGTGTTGATGTAGTAGGGCTGTGTGTTGATGTATCAGGGCTGTGTGTGTTGATGTAGTAGGGCTGTGTGTGTTGATGTAGCAGAGCTGTGTGTGTTGATGTAGTAGGGCTGTGTGTGTTGATGTAGTAGTGCTGTGTGTGTTGATGTAGTAGGGCTGTGTGTTGATGTATCAGGGCTGTGTGTGTTGATGTAGTAGGGCTGTGTGCGTTGATGTAGTAGGGCTGTGTGTGTTGATGTATCAGGGCTGTGTGTGTTGATGTAGTAGGGCTGTGTGTTGATGTATCAGGGCTGTGTGTGTTGATGTAGTAGGGCTGTGTGTTGATGTATCAGGGCTGTGTGTGTTGATGTATCAGGGCTGTGTGTGTTGATGTAGTAGGGCTGTGTGTGTTGATGTAGTAGGGCTGTGTGTTGATGTAGTAGGGCTGTGTGTGTTGATGTAGTAGGGCTGTGTGTTGATGTAGTAGGGCTGTGTGTTGATGTAGTAGGGCTGTGTGTGTTGATGTAGTAGGGCTGTGTGTGTTGATGTATCAGGGCTGTGTGTGTTGATGTAGTAGGGCTGTGTGTGTTGATGTAGTAGGGCTGTGTGTTGATGTAGTAGGGCTGTGTGTGTTGATGTAGTAGGGCTGTGTGTTGATGTAGTAGGGCTGTGTGTTGATGTAGTAGGGCTGTGTGTGTTGATGTAGTAGGGCTGTGTGTTGATGTAGCAGGGCTGTGTGTTGATGTAGTAGGGCTGTGTGTGTTGATGTAGTAGGGCTGTGTGTTGATGTAGTAGGGCTGTGTGTTGATGTAGTAGGGCTGTGTGTTGATGTAGTAGGGCTGTGTGTTGATGTAGTAGGGCTGTGTGTTGATGTAGTAGGGCTGTGTGTTGATGTATCAGGGCTGTGTGTGTTGATGTAGTAGGGCTGTGTGTGTTGATGTAGTAGGGCTGTGTGTTGATGTAGTAGGGCTGTGTGTGTTGATGTAGTAGGGCTGTGTGTGTTGATGTAGCAGGGCTGTGTGTGTTGATGTAGTAGGGCTGTGTGTGTTGATGTAGTAGGGCTGTGTGTTGATGTAGTAGGGCTGTGTGTTGATGTAGTAGGGCTGTGTGTTGATGTAGTAGGGCTGTGTGTGTTGATGTAGTAGGGCTGTGGGTTGATGTAGTAGGGCTGTGTGTTGATGTAGTAGGGCTGTGTGTGTTGATGTATCAGGGCTGTGTGTGTTGATGTAGTAGGGCTGTGTGTTGATGTAGTAGGGCTGTGTGTTGATGTAGTAGGGCTGTGTGTTGATGTAGTAGGGCTGTGTGTTGATGTAGTAGGGCTGTGTGTTGATGTATCAGGGCTGTGTGTGTTGATGTAGTAGGGCTGTGTGTTGATGTATCAGGGCTGTGTGTGTTGATGTAGTAGGGCTGTGTGTGTTGATGTAGTAGGGCTGTGTGTGTTGATGTATCAGGGCTGTGTGTGTTGATGTAGTAGGGCTGTGTGTTGATGTAGTAGGGCTGTGTGTGTTGATGTAGCAGGGCTGTGTGTGTTGATGTAGTAGGGCTGTGTGTGTTGATGTAGTAGGGCTGTGTGTTGATGTAGTAGGGCTGTGTGTTGATGTAGTAGGGCTGTGTGTTGATGTATCAGGGCTGTGTGTGTTGATGTAGTAGGGCTGTGTGTGTTGATGTAGTAGGGCTGTGTGTTGATGTAGTAGGGCTGTGTGTGTTGATGTAGTAGGGCTGTGTGTTGATGTAGTAGGGCTGTGTGTTGATGTAGTAGGGCTGTGTGTTGATGTAGTAGGGCTGTGTGTTGATGTATCAGGGATGTGTGTGTTGATGTAGTAGGGCTGTGTGTTGATGTATCAGGGCTGTGTGTGTTGATGTAGTAGGGCTGTGTGTTGATGTATCAGGGCTGTGTGTGTTGATGTAGTAGGGCTGTGTGTGTTGATGTAGCAGAGCTGTGTGTGTTGATGTAGTAGGGCTGTGTGTGTTGATGTAGTAGGGCTGTGTGTGTTGATGTAGTAGGGCTGTGTGTTGATGTATCAGGGCTGTGTGTGTTGATGTAGTAGGGCTGTGTGCGTTGATGTAGTAGGGCTGTGTGTGTTGATGTATCAGGGCTGTGTGTGTTGATGTAGTAGGGCTGTGTGTTGATGTATCAGGGCTGTGTGTGTTGATGTAGTAGGGCTGTGTGTTGATGTATCAGGGCTGTGTGTGTTGATGTATCAGGGCTGTGTGTGTTGATGTAGTAGGGCTGTGTGTGTTGATGTAGTAGGGCTGTGTGTTGATGTAGTAGGGCTGTGTGTGTTGATGTAGTAGGGCTGTGTGTTGATGTAGTAGGGCTTTGTGTGTTGATGTAGCAGGGCTGTGTGTTGATGTAGTAGGGCTGTGTGTGTTGATGTAGTAGGGCTGTGTGTTGATGTAGTAGGGCTGTGTGTTGATGTAGTAGGGCTGTGTGTGTTGATGTAGTAGAGCTGTGTGTGTTGATGTAGTAGGGCTTTGTGTGTTGATGTAGCAGGGCTGTGTGTTGATGTAGTAGGGCTGTGTGTGTTGATGTAGTAGGGCTGTGTGTTGATGTAGTAGGGCTGTGTGTTGATGTAGCAGGGCGGTGTGTGTTGATGTAGCAGGGCGGTGTGCGTTGATGTAGTAGGGCTGTGTGTTGATGTAGCAGGGCGGTGTGTGTTGATGTAGCAGGGCTGTGTGTGTTGATGTAGCAGGGCGGTGTGTGTTGATGAATCAGGGCTGTGTGTGTTGACGTAGTAGGGCTGTGTGTTGATGTAGCAGGGCGGTGTGTGAGTTTATTAGCAGCGTTGTGTGTTGATGTGGCAAAGTTATGTGTTGATGTAGCAGGGTGGTGTGTGTTGATGTAGCAGGGTGGTGTGTGTTGATGTAGCAGGGCGGTGTGTGTTGATGTAGCAGGGCGGTGTGTGTTGATGTAGCAGGGCGGTGTGTGTGTTGATGTAGCAGGGTAGTGTGTGTTGATGTAGCAGGGCTTTGTGTGTTGATGTAGCAGGGCTGTGTGTTGATGTAGCAGGGCGGTATGTGTTGATGTAGCAGGGCGGTGTGTGTTGATGTAGCAGGGCGGTGTGTGTTGATGTAGCAGGGCAGTGTGTGTTGATGTAGCAGGGCAGTGTGTGTTGATGTAGCAGGGTAGTGTGTGTTGATGTAGCAGGGCTGTGTGTGTTGATGTAGCAGGGCGGTGTGTGTTGATGTAGCAGGGCGGTGTGTGTTGATGTAGCAGGGCGGTGTGTGTTGATGTAGCAGGGCGGTGTGTGTTGATGTAGCAGGGCTGTGTGTGTTGATGTAGCAGGGCGGTGTGTGTTGATGTAGCAGGGCGGTGTGTGTTGATGTAGCAGGGCTGTGTGTGTTGATGTAGCAGGGTGGTGTGTGTTGATGTATCAGGGCTGTGTGTGTTGATGTAGTAGGGCTGTGTGTGTTGATGTAGCAGGGTGGTGTGTGTTGATGTAGCAGGGCGGTGTGCGTTGATGTAGTAGGGCTGTGTGTTGATGTAGCAGGGCGGTGTGTGTTGATGTAGCAGGGCGGTGTGTGTTGATGTAGT
Organism: Dendrobates tinctorius; assembly: GCF_039654945.1. Lineage (NCBI taxonomy): Eukaryota > Metazoa > Chordata > Amphibia > Anura > Dendrobatidae > Dendrobates > Dendrobates tinctorius. The sequence continues at coordinate 1,719,028 of NW_027361991.1, read as the reverse complement.
AGGGCTGTGTGTTGATGTAGCAGGGCGGTGTGTGTTGATGTATCAGGGCTGTGTGTGTTGATGTAGTAGGGCTGTGTGTGTTGATGTAGCAGGGCGGTGTGCGTTGATGTAGTAGGGATGTGTGTTGATGTAGCAGGGCGGTGTGTGTTGATGTAGCAGGGCGGTGTGTGTTGATGTAGCAGGGCGGTGTGTGTTGATGTATCAGGGCTGTGTGTGTTGATGTAGTAGGGCTGTGTGTGTTGATGTAGCAGGGTGGTGTGTGTTGATGTAGCAGGGCGGTGTGCGTTGATGTAGTAGGGCTGTGTGTTGATGTAGCAGGGCGGTGTGTGTTGATGTAGCAGGGCTGTGTGTGTTGATGTAGCAGGGCGGTGTGTGTTGATGAATCAGGGCTGTGTGTGTTGACGTAGTAGGGCTGTGTGTTGATGTAGCAGGGCGGTGTGTGTTGATGTAGTAGGGCTGTGTGTGTTGATGTAGCAGGGCTGTGTGTGTTGATGTAGCAGGGTGGTGTGTGTTGATGTAGCAGGGCGGTGTGCGTTGATGTAGTAGGGCTGTGTGTTGATGTAGCAGGGCGGTGTGTGTTGATGTAGCAGGGCAGTGTGTGTTGATATAGCAGGGCGGTGTGTGTTGATGTATCAGGGCTGTGTGTGTTGATGTAGTAGGGCTGTGTGTTGATGTAGCAGGGCGGTGTGTGTTGATGTAGCAGTGCTGTGTGTGTTGATGTAGCAGGGCTGTGTGTGTTGATGTAGCAGGGTGGTGTGTGTTGATGTATCAGGGCTGTGTGCGTTGATGTAGTAGGGCTGTGTGTTGATGTAGCAGGGCTGTGTGTGTTGATGTAGCAGGGCGGTGTGTGTTGATGTATCAGGGCTGTGTGTGTTGATGTAGTAGGGCTGTGTGTTGATGTAGTAGGGCTGTGTGTGTTGATGTAGCAGGGCTGTGTGTGTTGATGTAGTAGGGCTGTGTGTGTTGATGTAGTAGGGCTGTGTGTTGATGTAGTAGGGCTGTGTGTTGATGTAGTAGGGCTGTGTGTTGATGTATCAGGGCTGTGTGTGTTGATGTAGTAGGGCTGTGTGTGTTGATGTAGTAGGGCTGTGTGTTGATGTAGTAGGGCTGTGTGTGTTGATGTAGTAGGGCTGTGTGTTGATGTAGTAGGGCTGTGTGTTGATGTAGTAGGGCTGTGTGTTGATGTAGTAGGGCTGTGTGTTGATGTATCAGGGATGTGTGTGTTGATGTAGTAGGGCTGTGTGTTGATGTATCAGGGCTGTGTGTGTTGATGTAGTAGGGCTGTGTGTTGATGTATCAGGGCTGTGTGTGTTGATGTAGTAGGGCTGTGTGTGTTGATGTAGCAGAGCTGTGTGTGTTGATGTAGTAGGGCTGTGTGTGTTGATGTAGTAGGGCTGTGTGTGTTGATGTAGTAGGGCTGTGTGTTGATGTATCAGGGCTGTGTGTGTTGATGTAGTAGGGCTGTGTGCGTTGATGTAGTAGGGCTGTGTGTGTTGATGTATCAGGGCTGTGTGTGTTGATGTAGTAGGGCTGTGTGTTGATGTATCAGGGCTGTGTGTGTTGATGTAGTAGGGCTGTGTGTTGATGTATCAGGGCTGTGTGTGTTGATGTATCAGGGCTGTGTGTGTTGATGTAGTAGGGCTGTGTGTGTTGATGTAGTAGGGCTGTGTGTTGATGTAGTAGGGCTGTGTGTGTTGATGTAGTAGGGCTGTGTGTTGATGTAGTAGGGCTTTGTGTGTTGATGTAGCAGGGCTGTGTGTTGATGTAGTAGGGCTGTGTGTGTTGATGTAGTAGGGCTGTGTGTTGATGTAGTAGGGCTGTGTGTTGATGTAGTAGGGCTGTGTGTGTTGATGTAGTAGAGCTGTGTGTGTTGATGTAGTAGGGCTTTGTGTGTTGATGTAGCAGGGCTGTGTGTTGATGTAGTAGGGCTGTGTGTGTTGATGTAGTAGGGCTGTGTGTTGATGTAGTAGGGCTGTGTGTTGATGTAGCAGGGCGGTGTGTGTTGATGTAGCAGGGCGGTGTGCGTTGATGTAGTAGGGCTGTGTGTTGATGTAGCAGGGCGGTGTGTGTTGATGTAGCAGGGCTGTGTGTGTTGATGTAGCAGGGCGGTGTGTGTTGATGAATCAGGGCTGTGTGTGTTGACGTAGTAGGGCTGTGTGTTGATGTAGCAGGGCGGTGTGTGAGTTTATTAGCAGCGTTGTGTGTTGATGTGGCAAAGTTATGTGTTGATGTAGCAGGGTGGTGTGTGTTGATGTAGCAGGGTGGTGTGTGTTGATGTAGCAGGGCGGTGTGTGTTGATGTAGCAGGGCGGTGTGTGTTGATGTAGCAGGGCGGTGTGTGTGTTGATGTAGCAGGGTAGTGTGTGTTGATGTAGCAGGGCTTTGTGTGTTGATGTAGCAGGGCTGTGTGTTGATGTAGCAGGGCGGTATGTGTTGATGTAGCAGGGCGGTGTGTGTTGATGTAGCAGGGCGGTGTGTGTTGATGTAGCAGGGCAGTGTGTGTTGATGTAGCAGGGCAGTGTGTGTTGATGTAGCAGGGTAGTGTGTGTTGATGTAGCAGGGCTGTGTGTGTTGATGTAGCAGGGCGGTGTGTGTTGATGTAGCAGGGCGGTGTGTGTTGATGTAGCAGGGCGGTGTGTGTTGATGTAGCAGGGCGGTGTGTGTTGATGTAGCAGGGCTGTGTGTGTTGATGTAGCAGGGCGGTGTGTGTTGATGTAGCAGGGCGGTGTGTGTTGATGTAGCAGGGCTGTGTGTGTTGATGTAGCAGGGTGGTGTGTGTTGATGTATCAGGGCTGTGTGTGTTGATGTAGTAGGGCTGTGTGTGTTGATGTAGCAGGGTGGTGTGTGTTGATGTAGCAGGGCGGTGTGCGTTGATGTAGTAGGGCTGTGTGTTGATGTAGCAGGGCGGTGTGTGTTGATGTAGCAGGGCGGTGTGTGTTGATGTAGTAGGGCTGTGTGTTGATGTAGCAGGGCGGTGTGTGTTGATGTATCAGGGCTGTGTGTGTTGATGTAGTAGGGCTGTGTGTGTTGATGTAGCAGGGCGGTGTGCGTTGATGTAGTAGGGATGTGTGTTGATGTAGCAGGGCGGTGTGTGTTGATGTAGCAGGGCGGTGTGTGTTGATGTAGCAGGGCGGTGTGTGTTGATGTATCAGGGCTGTGTGTGTTGATGTAGTAGGGCTGTGTGTGTTGATGTAGCAGGGTGGTGTGTGTTGATGTAGCAGGGCGGTGTGCGTTGATGTAGTAGGGCTGTGTGTTGATGTAGCAGGGCGGTGTGTGTTGATGTAGCAGGGCTGTGTGTGTTGATGTAGCAGGGCGGTGTGTGTTGATGAATCAGGGCTGTGTGTGTTGACGTAGTAGGGCTGTGTGTTGATGTAGCAGGGCGGTGTGTGTTGATGTAGTAGGGCTGTGTGTGTTGATGTAGCAGGGCTGTGTGTGTTGATGTAGCAGGGTGGTGTGTGTTGATGTAGCAGGGCGGTGTGCGTTGATGTAGTAGGGCTGTGTGTTGATGTAGCAGGGCGGTGTGTGTTGATGTAGCAGGGCAGTGTGTGTTGATATAGCAGGGCGGTGTGTGTTGATGTATCAGGGCTGTGTGTGTTGATGTAGTAGGGCTGTGTGTTGATGTAGCAGGGCGGTGTGTGTTGATGTAGCAGTGCTGTGTGTGTTGATGTAGCAGGGCTGTGTGTGTTGATGTAGCAGGGTGGTGTGTGTTGATGTATCAGGGCTGTGTGCGTTGATGTAGTAGGGCTGTGTGTTGATGTAGCAGGGCTGTGTGTGTTGATGTAGCAGGGCGGTGTGTGTTGATGTATCAGGGCTGTGTGTGTTGATGTAGTAGGGCTGTGTGTTGATGTAGCAGGGCGGTGTGTGTTGATGTAGCAGGGCGGTGTGTTGATGTAGTAGGGCTGTGTGTGTTGATGTAGCAGGGTGATGTGTGTTGATGTATCAGGGCTGTGTGCGTTGATGTAGTAGGGCTCTGTGTTGATGTAGCAGGGCGGTGTGTGTTGATGTAGCAGGGCTGTGTGTGATGATGTAGCAGGGCGGTGTGTGTTGATGTATCAGGGCTGTGTGTGTTGATGTAGTAGGGCTGTGTGTGTTGATGTAGCAGGGCGGTGTGTTGATGTAGTAGGGCTGTGTGTGTTGATGTAGTAGGGCTGTGTGTTGATGTAGCAGGGCTGTGTGTGTTGATGTATCAGGGCTGTGTGTGTTGATGTAGTAGGGCTGTGTGTTGATGTAGTAGGGCTGTGTGTGTTGATGTAGCAGGGCGGTGTGTTGATGTAGTAGGGGTGTGTGTTGATGTAGTAGGGCTGTGTGCGTTGATGTAGCAGAGCTGTGTGTGTTGATGTAGTAGGGCTGTGTGTGTTGATGTAGTAGGGCTGTGTGTGTTGATGTAGTAGGGCTGTGTGTTGATGTAGCAGGGCTGTGTGTGTTGATGTATCAGGGCTGTGTGTGTTGATGTAGTAGGGCTGTGTGTGTTGATGTAGTAGGGCTGTGTGTGTTGATGTAGTAGGGCTGTGTGTTGATGTATCAGGGCTGTGTGTGTTGATGTAGTAGGGCTGTGTGTTGATGTATCAGGGCTGTGTGTGTTGATGTAGCAGGGCTGTGTGTGTTGATGTAGTAGGGCTGTGTGTTGATGTATCAGGGCTGTGTGTGTTGATGTAGTAGGGCTGTGTGTGTTGATGTAGTAGGGCTGTGTGTTGATGTAGTAGGGCTGTGTGTGTTGATGTAGTAGGGCTGTGTGTGTTGATGTAGCAGGGCTGTGTGTGTTGATGTAGTAGGGCTGTGTGTGTTGATGTAGTAGGGATGTGTGTTGATGTAGTAGGGCTGTGTGTTGATGTAGCAGGGCTGTGTGTTGATGTAGTAGGGCTGTGTGTGTTGATGTAGTAGGGCTGTGTGTTGATGTAGTAGGGCTGTGTGTTGATGTAGTAGGGCTGTGTGTTGATGTAGTAGGGCTGTTTGTTGATGTAGTAGGGCTGTGTGTTGATGTAGTAGGGCTGTGTGTTGATGTATCAGGGCTGTGTGTGTTGATGTAGTAGGGCTGTGTGTGTTGATGTAGTAGGGCTGTGTGTTGATGTAGTAGGGCTGTGTGTGTTGATGTAGTAGGGCTGTGTGTGTTGATGTAGCAGGGCTGTGTGTGTTGATGTAGTAGGGCTGTGTGTGTTGATGTAGTAGGGCTGTGTGTTGATGTAGTAGGGCTGTGTGTTGATGTAGTAGGGCTGTGTGTTGATGTAGTAGGGCTGTGTGTGTTGATGTAGTAGGGCTGTGTGTTGATGTAGTAGGGCTGTGTGTTGATGTAGTAGGGCTGTGTGTTGATGTAGTAGGGCTGTGTGTGTTGATGTATCAGGGCTGTGTGTGTTGATGTAGTAGGGCTGTGTGTTGATGTAGTAGGGCTGTGTGTTGATGTAGTAGGGCTGTGTGTTGATGTAGTAGGGCTGTGTGTTGATGTAGTAGGGCTGTGTGTTGATGTATCAGGGCTGTGTGTGTTGATGTAGTAGGGCTGTGTGTTGATGTAGTAGGGCTGTGTGTGTTGATGTAGCAGGGCTGTGTGTGTTGATGTAGTAGGGCTGTGTGTGTTGATGTAGTAGGGCTGTGTGTTGATGTAGTAGGGCTGTGTGTTGATGTAGTAGGGCTGTGTGTTGATGTATCAGGGCTGTGTGTGTTGATGTAGTAGGGCTGTGTGTTGATGTAGTAGGGCTGTGTGTTGATGTAGTAGGGCTGTGTGTTGATGTATCAGGGCTGTGTGTGTTGATGTAGTAGGGCTGTGTGTTGATGTATCAGGGCTGTGTGTGTTGATGTAGTAGGGCTGTGTGTTGATGTATCAGGGCTGTGTGTGTTGATGTAGTAGGGGTGTGTGTTGATGTAGTAGGGCTGTGTGTGTTGATGTAGCAGAGCTGTGTGTGTTGATGTAGTAGGGCTGTGTGTTGATGTAGTAGGGCTGTGTGTGTTGATGTAGTAGGGCTGTGTGTTGATGTATCAGGGCTGTGTGTGTTGATGTAGTAGGGCTGTGTGCGTTGATGTAGTAGGGCTGTGTGTGTTGATGTATCAGGGCTGTGTGTGTTGATGTAGTAGGGCTGTGTGTTGATGTATCAGGGCTGTGTGTGTTGATGTAGTAGGGCTGTGTGTTGATGTATCAGGGCTGTGTGTGTTGATGTAGTAGGGCTGTGTGTTGATGTATCAGGGCTGTGTGTGTTGATGTATCAGGGCTGTGTGTGTTGATGTAGTAGGGCTGTGTGTGTTGATGTAGTAGGGCTGTGTGTTGATGTAGTAGGGCTGTGTGTGTTGATGTAGTAGGGCTGTGTGCGTTGATGTAGTAGGGCTGTGTGTGTTGATGTAGTAGGGCTGTGTGTTGATGTATCAGGGCTGTGTGTGTTGATGTAGTAGGGCTGTGTGCGTTGATGTAGTAGGGCTGTGTGTGTTGATGTATCAGGGCTGTGTGTGTTGATGTAGTAGGGCTGTGTGTTGATGTATCAGGGCTGTGTGTGTTGATGTAGTAGGGCTGTGTGTTGATGTATCAGGGCTGTGTGTGTTGATGTAGTAGGGCTGTGTGTGTTGATGTAGTAGGGCTGTGTGTGTTGATGTAGTAGGGCTGTGTGTTGATGTATCAGGGCTGTGTGTGTTGATGTAGTAGGGCTGTGTGCGTTGATGTAGTAGGGCTGTGTGTGTTGATGTATCAGGGCTGTGTGTGTTGATGTAGTAGGGCTGTGTGTTGATGTATCAGGGCTGTGTGTGTTGATGTAGTAGGGCTGTGTGTTGATGTATCAGGGCTGTGTGTGTTGATGTAGTAGGGCTGTGTGTTGATGTATCAGGGCTGTGTGTGTTGATGTATCAGGGCTGTGTGTGTTGATGTAGTAGGGCTGTGTGTTTTGATGTAGTAGGGCTGTGTGTTGATGTAGTAGGGCTGTGTGTGTTGATGTAGTAGGGCTGTGTGCGTTGATGTAGTAGGGCTGTGTGTTGATGTATCAGGGCTGTGTGTGTTGATGTAGTAGGGCTGTGTGCGTTGATGTAGTAGGGCTGTGTGTGTTGATGTATCAGGGCTGTGTGTGTTGATGTAGTAGGGCTGTGTGTTGATGTATCAGGGCTGTGTGTGTTGATGTAGTAGGGCTGTGTGTTGATGTAGTAGGGCTGTGTGTGTTGATGTAGTAGGGCTGTGTGTTGATGTATCAGGGCTGTGTGTGTTGATGTATCAGGGCTGTGTGTGTTGATGTAGTAGGGCAGTGTGTGTTGATGTAGTAGGGCTGTGTGTTGATGTAGTAGGGCTGTGTGTGTTGATGTAGTAGGGCTGTGTGTTGATGTAGTAGGGCTGTGTGTTGATGTAGTAGGGCTGTGTGTGTTGATGTAGTAGGGCTGTGTGTTGATGTAGTAGGGCTGTGTGTTGATGTAGTAGGGCTGTGTGTTGATGTAGTAGGGCTGTGTGTTGATGTAGTAGGGCTGTGTGTTGATGTATCAGGGCTGTGTGTGTTGATGTAGTAGGGCTGTGTGTGTTGATGTAGTAGGGCTGTGTGTTGATGTATCAGGGCTGTGTGTGTTGATGTATCAGGGCTGTGTGTGTTAATGTAGTAGGGCTGTGTGTGTTGATGTAGTAGGGCTGTGTGTTGATGTAGTAGGGCTGTGTGTGTTGATGTAGTAGGGCTGTGTGTTGATGTAGTAGGGCTGTGTGTTGATGTAGTAGGGCTGTGTGTGTTGATGTAGTAGGGCTGTGTGTGTTGATGTAGTAGGGCTGTGTGTTGATGTAGTAGGGCTGTGTGTTGATGTAGTAGGGCTGTGTGTTGATGTAGTAGGGCTGTGTGTTGATGTAGTAGGGCTGTGTGTTGATGTATCAGGGCTGTGTGTGTTGATGTAGTAGGGCTGTGTGTGTTGATGTAGTAGGGCTGTGTGTTGATGTAGTAGGGCTGTGTGTGTTGATGTAGTAGGGCTGTGTGTGTTGATGTAGCAGGGCTGTGTGTGTTGATGTAGTAGGGCTGTGTGTGTTGATGTAGTAGGGCTGTGTGTTGATGTAGTAGGGCTGTTTGTTGATGTAGTAGGGCTGTGTGTTGATGTAGTAGGGCTGTGTGTGTTGATGTAGTAGGGCTGTGTGTTGATGTAGTAGGGCTGTGTGTTGATGTAGTAGGGCTGTGTGTTGATGTAGTAGGGCTGTGTGTGTTGATGTATCAGGGCTGTGTGTGTTGATGTAGTAGGGCTGTGTGTTGATGTAGTAGGGCTGTGTGTTGATGTAGTAGGGCTGTGTGTTGATGTAGTAGGGCTGTGTGTTGATGTAGTAGGGCTGTGTGTTGATGTATCAGGGCTGTGTGTGTTGATGTAGTAGGGCTGTGTGTTGATGTAGTAGGGCTGTGTGTGTTGATGTAGCAGGGCTGTGTGTGTTGATGTAGTAGGGCTGTGTGTGTTGATGTAGTAGGGCTGTGTGTTGATGTAGTAGGGCTGTGTGTTGATGTAGTAGGGCTGTGTGTTGATGTATCAGGGCTGTGTGTGTTGATGTAGTAGGGCTGTGTGTTGATGTAGTAGGGCTGTGTGTTGATGTAGTAGGGCTGTGTGTTGATGTAGTAGGGCTGTGTGTTGATGTATCAGGGCTGTGTGTGTTGATGTAGTAGGGCTGTGTGTTGATGTATCAGGGCTGTGTGTGTTGATGTAGTAGGGCTGTGTGTTGATGTATCAGGGCTGTGTGTGTTGATGTAGTAGGGGTGTGTGTTGATGTAGTAGGGCTGTGTGTGTTGATGTAGCAGAGCTGTGTGTGTTGATGTAGTAGGGCTGTGTGTGTTGATGTAGTAGTGCTGTGTGTGTTGATGTAGTAGGGCTGTGTGTTGATGTATCAGGGCTGTGTGTGTTGATGTAGTAGGGCTGTGTGCGTTGATGTAGTAGGGCTGTGTGTGTTGATGTATCAGGGCTGTGTGTGTTGATGTAGTAGGGCTGTGTGTTGATGTATCAGGGCTGTGTGTGTTGATGTAGTAGGGCTGTGTGTTGATGTATCAGGGCTGTGTGTGTTGATGTATCAGGGCTGTGTGTGTTGATGTAGTAGGGCTGTGTGTGTTGATGTAGTAGGGCTGTGTGTTGATGTAGTAGGGCTGTGTGTGTTGATGTAGTAGGGCTGTGTGTTGATGTAGTAGGGCTGTGTGTTGATGTAGTAGGGCTGTGTGTGTTGATGTAGTAGGGCTGTGTGTGTTGATGTATCAGGGCTGTGTGTGTTGATGTAGTAGGGCTGTGTGTGTTGATGTAGTAGGGCTGTGTGTTGATGTAGTAGGGCTGTGTGTGTTGATGTAGTAGGGCTGTGTGTGTTGATGTAGTAGGGCTGTGTGTTGATGTAGTAGGGCTGTGTGTTGATGTAGTAGGGCTGTGTGTGTTGATGTAGTAGGGCTGTGTGTTGATGTAGCAGGGCTGTGTGTTGATGTAGTAGGGCTGTGTGTGTTGATGTAGTAGGGCTGTGTGTTGATGTAGTAGGGCTGTGTGTTGATGTAGTAGGGCTGTGTGTTGATGTAGTAGGGCTGTGTGTTGATGTAGTAGGGCTGTGTGTTGATGTAGTAGGGCTGTGTGTTGATGTATCAGGGCTGTGTGTGTTGATGTAGTAGGGCTGTGTGTGTTGATGTAGTAGGGCTGTGTGTTGATGTAGTAGGGCTGTGTGTGTTGATGTAGTAGGGCTGTGTGTGTTGATGTAGCAGGGCTGTGTGTGTTGATGTAGTAGGGCTGTGTGTGTTGATGTAGTAGGGCTGTGTGTTGATGTAGTAGGGCTGTGTGTTGATGTAGTAGGGCTGTGTGTTGATGTAGTAGGGCTGTGTGTGTTGATGTAGTAGGGCTGTGTGTTGATGTAGTAGGGCTGTGTGTTGATGTAGTAGGGCTGTGTGTTGATATAGTAGGGCTGTGTGTGTTGATGTATCAGGGCTGTGTGTGTTGATGTAGTAGGGCTGTGTGTTGATGTAGTAGGGCTGTGTGTTGATGTAGTAGGGCTGTGTGTTGATGTAGTAGGGCTGTGTGTTGATGTAGTAGGGCTGTGTGTTGATGTAGTAGGGCTGTGTGTTGATGTATCAGGGCTGTGTGTGTTGATGTAGTAGGGCTGTGTGTTGATGTATCAGGGCTGTGTGTGTTGATGTAGTAGGGCTGTGTGTTGATGTATCAGGGCTGTGTGTGTTGATGTAGTAGGGCTGTGTGTTGATGTAGTAGGGCTGTGTGTTGATGTAGTAGGGCTGTGTGTGTTGATGTATCAGGGCTGTGTGTGTTGATGTAGTAGGGCTGTGTGTTGATGTAGTAGGGCTGTGTGTGTTGATGTAGCAGGGCTGTGTGTGTTGATGTAGTAGGGCTGTGTGTGTTGATGTAGTAGGGCTGTGTGTTGATGTAGTAGGGCTGTGTGTTGATGTAGTAGGGCTGTGTGTTGATGTATCAGGGCTGTGTGTGTTGATGTAGTAGGGCTGTGTGTTGATGTATCAGGGCTGTGTGTGTTGATGTAGTAGGGCTGTGTGTGTTGATGTAGTAGGGCTGTGTGTTGATGTATCAGGGCTGTGTGTGTTGATGTATCAGGGCTGTGTGTGTTGATGTAGTAGGGCTGTGTGTGTTGATGTAGTAGGGCTGTGTGTTGATGTAGTAGGGCTGTGTGTGTTGATGTAGTAGGGCTGTGTGTTGATGTAGTAGGGCTGTGTGTTGATGTAGTAGGGCTGTGTGTGTTGATGTAGTAGGGCTGTGTGTGTTGATGTAGTAGGGCTGTGTGTTGATGTAGTAGGGCTGTGTGTTGATGTAGTAGGGCTGTGTGTTGATGTAGTAGGGCTGTGTGTTGATGTAGTAGGGCTGTGTGTTGATGTATCAGGGCTGTGTGTGTTGATGTAGTAGGGCTGTGTGTGTTGATGTAGTAGGGCTGTGTGTTGATGTAGTAGGGCTGTGTGTGTTGATGTAGTAGGGCTGTGTGTGTTGATGTAGCAGGGCTGTGTGTGTTGATGTAGTAGGGCTGTGTGTGTTGATGTAGTAGGGCTGTGTGTTGATGTAGTAGGGCTGTTTGTTGATGTAGTAGGGCTGTGTGTTGATGTAGTAGGGCTGTGTGTGTTGATGTAGTAGGGCTGTGTGTTGATGTAGTAGGGCTGTGTGTTGATGTAGTAGGGCTGTGTGTTGATGTAGTAGGGCTGTGTGTGTTGATGTATCAGGGCTGTGTGTGTTGATGTAGTAGGGCTGTGTGTTGATGTAGTAGGGCTGTGTGTTGATGTAGTAGGGCTGTGTGTTGATGTAGTAGGTCTGTGTGTTGATGTAGTAGGGCTGTGTGTTGATGTAGTAGGGCTGTGTGTTGATGTATCAGGGCTGTGTGTGTTGATGTAGTAGGGCTGTGTGTTGATGTAGTAGGGCTGTGTGTGTTGATGTAGCAGGGCTGTGTGTGTTGATGTAGTAGGGCTGTGTGTGTTGATGTAGTAGGGCTGTGTGTTGATGTAGTAGGGCTGTGTGTTGATGTAGTAGGGCTGTGTGTTGATGTATCAGGGCTGTGTGTGTTGATGTAGTAGGGCTGTGTGTTGATGTAGTAGGGCTGTGTGTTGATGTAGTAGGGCTGTGTGTTGATGTAGTAGGGCTGTGTGTTGATGTATCAGGGCTGTGTGTGTTGATGTAGTAGGGCTGTGTGTTGATGTATCAGGGCTGTGTGTGTTGATGTAGTAGGGCTGTGTGTTGATGTATCAGGGCTGTGTGTGTTGATGTAGTAGGGCTGTGTGTGTTGATGTAGCAGAGCTGTGTGTGTTGATGTAGTAGGGCTGTGTGTGTTGATGTAGTAGTGCTGTGTGTGTTGATGTAGTAGGGCTGTGTGTTGATGTATCAGGGCTGTGTGTGTTGATGTAGTAGGGCTGTGTGCGTTGATGTAGTAGGGCTGTGTGTGTTGATGTATCAGGGCTGTGTGTGTTGATGTAGTAGGGCTGTGTGTTGATGTATCAGGGCTGTGTGTGTTGATGTAGTAGGGCTGTGTGTTGATGTATCAGGGCTGTGTGTGTTGATGTATCAGGGCTGTGTGTGTTGATGTAGTAGGGCTGTGTGTGTTGATGTAGTAGGGCTGTGTGTTGATGTAGTAGGGCTGTGTGTGTTGATGTAGTAGGGCTGTGTGTTGATGTAGTAGGGCTGTGTGTTGATGTAGTAGGGCTGTGTGTGTTGATGTAGTAGGGCTGTGTGTGTTGATGTATCAGGGCTGTGTGTGTTGATGTAGTAGGGCTGTGTGTGTTGATGTAGTAGGGCTGTGTGTTGATGTAGTAGGGCTGTGTGTGTTGATGTAGTAGGGCTGTGTGTTGATGTAGTAGGGCTGTGTGTTGATGTAGTAGGGCTGTGTGTGTTGATGTAGTAGGGCTGTGTGTTGATGTAGCAGGGCTGTGTGTTGATGTAGTAGGGCTGTGTGTGTTGATGTAGTAGGGCTGTGTGTTGATGTAGTAGGGCTGTGTGTTGATGTAGTAGGGCTGTGTGTTGATGTAGTAGGGCTGTGTGTTGATGTAGTAGGGCTGTGTGTTGATGTAGTAGGGCTGTGTGTTGATGTATCAGGGCTGTGTGTGTTGATGTAGTAGGGCTGTGTGTGTTGATGTAGTAGGGCTGTGTGTTGATGTAGTAGGGCTGTGTGTGTTGATGTAGTAGGGCTGTGTGTGTTGATGTAGCAGGGCTGTGTGTGTTGATGTAGTAGGGCTGTGTGTGTTGATGTAGTAGGGCTGTGTGTTGATGTAGTAGGGCTGTGTGTTGATGTAGTAGGGCTGTGTGTTGATGTAGTAGGGCTGTGTGTGTTGATGTAGTAGGGCTGTGGGTTGATGTAGTAGGGCTGTGTGTTGATGTAGTAGGGCTGTGTGTTGATGTAGTAGGGCTGTGTGTGTTGATGTATCAGGGCTGTGTGTGTTGATGTAGTAGGGCTGTGTGTTGATGTAGTAGGGCTGTGTGTTGATGTAGTAGGGCTGTGTGTTGATGTAGTAGGGCTGTGTGTTGATGTAGTAGGGCTGTGTGTTGATGTAGTAGGGCTGTGTGTTGATGTATCAGGGCTGTGTGTGTTGATGTAGTAGGGCTGTGTGTTGATGTATCAGGGCTGTGTGTGTTGATGTAGTAGGGCTGTGTGTGTTGATGTAGTAGGGCTGTGTGTGTTGATGTATCAGGGCTGTGTGTGTTGATGTAGTAGGGCTGTGTGTTGATGTAGTAGGGCTGTGTGTGTTGATGTAGCAGGGCTGTGTGTGTTGATGTAGTAGGGCTGTGTGTGTTGATGTAGTAGGGCTGTGTGTTGATGTAGTAGGGCTGTGTGTTGATGTAGTAGGGCTGTGTGTTGATGTATCAGGGCTGTGTGTGTTGATGTAGTAGGGCTGTGTGTTGATGTAGTAGGGCTGTGTGTTGATGTAGTAGGGCTGTGTGTTGATGTAGTAGGGCTGTGTGTTGATGTATCAGGGCTGTGTGTGTTGATGTAGTAGGGCTGTGTGTTGATGTATCAGGGCTGTGTGTGTTGATGTAGTAGGGCTGTGTGTTGATGTATCAGGGCTGTGTGTGTTGATGTAGTAGGGCTGTGTGTGTTGATGTAGCAGAGCTGTGTGTGTTGATGTAGTAGGGCTGTGTGTGTTGATGTAGTAGGGCTGTGTGTGTTGATGTAGTAGGGCTGTGTGTTGATGTATCAGGGCTGTGTGTGTTGATGTAGTAGGGCTGTGTGCGTTGATGTAGTAGGGCTGTGTGTGTTGATGTATCAGGGCTGTGTGTGTTGATGTAGTAGGGCTGTGTGTTGATGTATCAGGGCTGTGTGTGTTGATGTAGTAGGGCTGTGTGTTGATGTATCAGGGCTGTGTGTGTTGATGTATCAGGGCTGTGTGTGTTGATGTAGTAGGGCTGTGTGTGTTGATGTAGTAGGGCTGTGTGTTGATGTAGTAGGGCTGTGTGTGTTGATGTAGTAGGGCTGTGTGTTGATGTAGTAGGGCTTTGTGTGTTGATGTAGCAGGGCTGTGTGTTGATGTAGTAGGGCTGTGTGTGTTGATGTAGTAGGGCTGTGTGTTGATGTAGTAGGGCTGTGTGTTGATGTAGTAGGGCTGTGTGTGTTGATGTAGTAGGGCTGTGTGTGTTGATGTAGTAGGGCTTTGTGTGTTGATGTAGCAGGGCTGTGTGTTGATGTAGTAGGGCTGTGTGTGTTGATGTAGTAGGGCTGTGTGTTGATGTAGTAGGGCTGTGTGTTGATGTAGTAGGGCTGTGTGTGTTGATGTAGCAGAGCTGTGTGTTGATGTAGTAGGGCTGTGTGTGTTGATGTAGTAGGGCTGTGTGTGTTGATGTAGTAGGGCTGTGTGTTGATGTAGCAGGGCTGTGTGTGTTGATGTATCAGGGCTGTGTGTGTTGATGTAGTAGGGCTGTGTGTGTTGATGTAGTAGGGCTGTGTGTGTTGATGTAGTAGGGCTGTGTGTTGATGTATCAGGGCTGTGTGTGTTGATGTAGCAGGGCTGTGTGTGTTGATGTAGTAGGGCTGTGTGTTGATGTATCAGGGCTGTGTGTGTTGATGTAGTAGGGCTGTGTGTGTTGATGTAGTAGGGCTGTGTGTTGATGTAGTAGGGCTGTGTGTGTTGATGTAGTAGGGCTGTGTGTGTTGATGTAGCAGCGCTGTGTGTGTTGATGTAGTAGGGCTGTGTGTGTTGATGTAGTAGGGCTGTGTGTTGATGTAGTAGGGCTGTGTGTTGATGTAGTAGGGCTGTGTGTTGATGTATCAGGGCTGTGTGTGTTGATGTATCAGGGCTGTGTGTGTTGATGTAGTAGGGCTGTGTGTGTTGATGTAGTAGAGCTGTGTGTGTTGATGTAGTAGGGCTGTGTGTTGATGTATCAGGGCTGTGTGTGTTGATGTAGTAGGGCTGTGTGTTGATGTATCAGGGCTGTGTGTGTTGATGTAGCAGGGCTGTGTGTGTTGATGTAGTAGGGCTGTGTGTTGATGTATCAGGGCTGTGTGTGTTGATGTAGTAGGGCTGTGTGTGTTGATGTAGTAGGGCTGTGTGTTGATGTAGTAGGGCTGTGTGTGTTGATGTAGTAGGGCTGTGTGTGTTGATGTAGCAGGGCTGTGTGTGTTAATGTAGTAGGGCTGTGTGTGTTGATGTAGTAGGGCTGTGTGTTGATGTAGTAGGGCTGTGTGTGTTGATGTAGTAGGGCTGTGTGTTGATGTAGCAGGGCTGTGTGTTGATGTAGTAGGGCTGTGTGTGTTGATGTAGTAGGGCTGTGTGTTGATGTAGTAGGGCTGTGTGTTGATGTAGTAGGGCTGTGTGTTGATGTAGTAGGGCTGTGTGTTGATGTAGTAGGGCTGTGTGTTGATGTAGTAGGGCTGTGTGTTGATGTATCAGGGCTGTGTGTGTTGATGTAGTAGGGCTGTGTGTGTTGATGTAGTAGGGCTGTGTGTTGATGTAGTAGGGCTGTGTGTGTTGATGTAGTAGGGCTGTGTGTTGATGTAGCAGGGCTGTGTGTGTTGATGTAGTAGGGCTGTGTGTGTTGATGTAGTAGGGCTGTGTGTTGATGTAGTAGGGCTGTGTGTTGATGTAGTAGGGCTGTGTGTTGATGTAGTAGGGCTGTGTGTGTTGATGTAGTAGGGCTGTGTGTTGATGTAGTAGGGCTGTGTGTTGATGTAGTAGGGCTGTGTGTTGATGTAGTAGGGCTGTGTGTGTTGATGTATCAGGGCTGTGTGTGTTGATGTAGTAGGGCTGTGTGTTGATGTAGTAGGGCTGTGTGTTGATGTAGTAGGGCTGTGTGTTGATGTAGTAGGGCTGTGTGTTGATGTAGTAGGGCTGTGTGTTGATGTATCAGGGCTGTGTGTGTTGATGTAGTAGGGCTGTGTGTTGATGTAGTAGGGCTGTGTGTGTTGATGTAGCAGGGCTGTGTGTGTTGATGTAGTAGGGCTGTGTGTTGATGTAGTAGGGCTGTGTGTTGATGTAGTAGGGCTGTGTGTTGATGTAGTAGGGCTGTGTGTTGATGTATCAGGGCTGTGTGTGTTGATGTAGTAGGGCTGTGTGTTGATGTAGTAGGGCTGTGTGTTGATGTAGTAGGGCTGTGTGTTGATGTAGTAGGGCTGTGTGTTGATGTATCAGGGCTGTGTGTGTTGATGTAGTAGGGCTGTGTGTTGATGTATCAGGGCTGTGTGTGTTGATGTAGTAGGGCTGTGTGTTGATGTAGTAGGGCTGTGTGCGTTGATGTAGTAGGGCTGTGTGTTGATGTATCAGGGCTGTGTGTGTTGATGTAGTAGGGGTGTGTGTTGATGTAGTAGGGCTGTGTGTTGATGTATCAGGGCTGTGTGTGTTGATGTAGCAGAGCGGTGTGTGTTGATGTAGTAGGGCTGTGTGTGTTGATGTAGTAGGGCTGTGTGTGTTGATGTAGTAGGGCTGTGTGTTGATGTATCAGGGCTGTGTGTGTTGATGTAGTAGGGCTGTGTGCGTTGATGTAGTAGGGCTGTGTGTGTTGATGTATCAGGGCTGTGTGTGTTGATGTAGTAGGGCTGTGTGTTGATGTATCAGGGCTGTGTGTGTTGATGTAGTAGGGCTGTGTGTTGATGTATCAGGGCTGTGTGTGTTGATGTATCAGGGCTGTGTGTGTTGATGTAGTAGGGCTGTGTGTGTTGATGTAGTAGGGCTGTGTGTTGATGTAGTAGGGCTTTGTGTGTTGATGTAGCAGGGCTGTGTGTTGATGTAGTAGGGCTGTGTGTGTTGATGTAGTAGGGCTGTGTGTTGATGTAGTAGGGCTGTGTGTTGATGTAGTAGGGCTGTGTGTGTTGATGTAGTAGGGCTGTGTGTGTTGATGTAGTAGGGCTTTGTGTGTTGATGTAGCAGGGCTGTGTGTTGATGTAGTAGGGCTGTGTGTGTTGATGTAGTAGGGCTGTGTGTTGATGTAGTAGGGCTGTGTGTTGATGTAGTAGGGCTGTGTGTGTTGATGTAGCAGAGCTGTGTGTGTTGATGTGGTAGGGCTGTGTGTGTTGATGTAGTAGGGCTGTGTGTGTTGATGTAGTAGGGCTGTGTGTTGATGTAGTAGGGCTGTGTGTTGATGTAGTAGGGCTGTGTGTGTTGATGTAGCAGAGCTGTGTGTGTTGATGTAGTAGGGCTGTGTGTGTTGATGTAGTAGGGCTGTGTGTGTTGATGTAGTAGGGCTGTGTGTTGATGTAGTAGGGCTGTGTGTTGATGTAGTAGGGCTGTGTGTGTTGATGTAGCAGAGCTGTGTGTGTTGATGTGGTAGGGCTGTGTGTGTTGATGTAGTAGGGCTGTGTGTGTTGATGTAGTAGGGCTGTGTGTTGATGTAGCAGGGCTGTGTGTGTTGATGTATCAGGGCTGTGTGTGTTGATGTAGTAGGGCTGTGTGTGTTGATGTAGTAGGGCTGTGTGTGTTGATGTAGTAGGGCTGTGTGTTGATGTATCAGGGCTGTGTGTGTTGATGTAGTAGGGCTGTGTGTTGATGTAGCAGGGCTGTGTGTGTTGATGTAGTAGGGCTGTGTGTTGATGTAGTAGGGCTGTGTGTGTTGATGTAGTAGGGCTGTGTGTGTTGATGTAGCAGGGCTGTGTGTGTTGATGTAGTAGGGCTGTGTGTTGATGTAGTAGGGCTGTGTGTTGATGTATCAGGGCTGTGTGTGTTGATGTAGTAGGGCTGTGTGTTGATGTAGTAGGGCTGTGTGTTGATGTATCAGGGCTGTGTGTGTTGATGTAGTAGGGCTGTGTGTTGATGTAGTAGGGCTGTGTGTTGATGTAGTAGGGCTGTGTGTTGATGTAGCAGGGCTGTGTGTGTTGATGTAGTAGGGCTGTGTGTTGATGTAGTAGGGCTGTGTGTTGATGTATCAGGGCTGTGTGTGTTGATGTAGTAGGGCTGTGTGTTGATGTAGTAGGGCTGTGTGTTGATGTAGTAGGGCTGTGTGTTGATGTAGTAGGGCTGTGTGTTGATGTATCAGGGCTGTGTGTGTTGATGTAGTAGGGCTGTGTGTGTTGATGTAGTAGGGCTGTGTGTTGATGTAGTAGGGCTGTGTGTGTTGATGTAGTAGGGCTGTGTGTTGATGTATCAGGGCTGTGTGTGTTGATGTAGTAGGGCTGTGTGTGTTGATGTAGTAGGGCTGTGTGTTGATGTAGTAGGGCTGTGTGTGTTGATGTAGTAGGGCTGTGTGTGTTGATGTAGCAGGGCTGTGTGTGTTGATGTAGTAGGGCTGTGTGTTGATGTATCAGGGCTGTGTGTGTTGATGTAGTAGGGCTGTGTGTGTTGATGTAGTAGGGCTGTGTGTTGATGTAGTAGGGCTGTGTGTGTTGATGTAGTAGGGCTGTGTGTGTTGATGTAGCAGGGCTGTGTGTGTTGATGTAGTAGGGCTGTGTGTGTTGATGTAGTAGGGCTGTGTGTTGATGTAGTAGGGCTGTGTGTTGATGTAGTAGGGCTGTGTGTTGATGTATCAGGGCTGTGTGTGTTGATGTAGTAGGGCTGTGTGTTGATGTAGTAGGGCTGTGTGTTGATGTAGTAGGGCTGTGTGTTGATGTAGTAGGGCTGTGTGTGTTGATGTATCAGGGCTGTGTGTGTTGATGTAGTAGGGCTGTGTGTTGATGTAGTAGGGCTGTGTGTTGATGTAGTAGGGCTGTGTGTTGATGTAGTAGGGCTGTGTGTTGATGTAGTAGGGCTGTGTGTTGATGTAGTAGGGCTGTGTGTTGATGTATCAGGGCTGTGTGTGTTGATGTAGTAGGGCTGTGTGTGTTGATGTAGTAGGGCTGTGTGTGTTGATGTAGTAGGGCTGTGTGTGTTGATGTAGCAGGGCTGTGTGTGTTGATGTAGTAGGGCTGTGTGTGTTGATGTAGTAGGGCTGTGTGTTGATGTAGTAGGGCTGTGTGTTGATGTAGTAGGGCTGTGTGTTGATGTATCAGGGCTGTGTGTGTTGATGTAGTAGGGCTGTGTGTTGATGTAGTAGGGCTGTGTGTTGATGTAGTAGGGCTGTGTGTTGATGTAGTAGGGCTGTGTGTGTTGATGTATCAGGGCTGTGTGTGTTGATGTAGTAGGGCTGTGTGTTGATGTAGTAGGGCTGTGTGTTGATGTAGTAGGGCTGTGTGTGTTGATGTAGTAGGGCTGTGTGTTGATGTAGTAGGGCTGTGTGTGTTGATGTAGTAGGGCTGTGTGTTGATGTATCAGGGCTGTGTGTGTTGATGTAGTAGGGCTGTGTGTGTTGATGTAGCAGAGCTGTGAGTGTGCGTGGAAGAAGGCATCACACTGTGTGTAGGGGGATTATGCTAAATGGAGGGCCTCTGTAGGAGGATATTCTGTGTGGGTGCCTATAAAGTGCTGGGTGAGCATATAATATACATTCCCGTGGTGTTCACCACAGATGTCCATCTCTCTTATCATTCACAGCTGGCAGGCATCCCCGGAGTCGCCTCTTATTGTAAATCTATTAGATTCAGAGCGAGTCTGTCATAGACATAGAAATGGTCGGTGGAGTGAGCCAGCAAGAAAGAGCTGCAGTCCTAAGATGATAGACAGGGCCGGAGTGATAACTAACAGATGGGGAAATAAAAAGCATTGCCGCAGTGGTGCTGTAATATTATCAGTGATCTGCCCACAGAGCATGGCTGGGGTTACACAGAGCATGTCCTCCCAGCATGCACCTCTCAGGACCTGTGATGTCATCACACAGTGACCACAGCTAAGGTCTGAATGTAGGAAGGAACAAACACTGCTCCCTGTGAGGCAATGGAGAGATGACGCAGACGGCCGCCTGAGGCCTGTGTGAGAGCGCGGGCCGGAGCCGAGGCCGCGTCCTGGCTGACACTTACCACGGGCTTTACATTGGTTGTTTGTGATGTTGGCCTGCACGTTCCTGTAAATTTCTTCATACTGATCTTTCACTTCAATTGTTTGGTTATACCATAATTCCACAGTTATTGTACTGCTGACTCTCACTCCTCCATTGGCACTGGACCTTTATAAAAGACAAGGGGGAGGAGCCAAAGATTATTATCTTACAGACATAATGTAATTACTGACACGTAAAACTTAGAATGTCGACATGGAAGCTCCAGTCCTGGGGACCCACCAAGCATTTACCTATCTATCTATCTATCTATCTATCTATCTATCTATCTTCTATATATCTATCTACAAGTGCTTGTCACAAAATTAGAATATATTCAAAAAAATAATTTATTTCAGTTCTTCAATACAAAAAGTGACTCTCCTCTATTCTATAGAGTCATTACACACCGAGTGATCTATTTCACGTGTTTATTTCTGTTAATGTTGATGATTGTGGCTTACAGGCAATGACAACCCAAAAGTCATTATCTCAGGAAAATAGAATAATTAACAAAAATCACCTGCAAAGTCTTCCTAAGCGTTTATAAAGGTCCCTTAGTCTGTGTCAGTAGCTCCACAATCATGGGGAAGACTGCTGACCTGACAGATGTCTAGAAGGCAGTCACTGACACACTCCACAAGGAGGGGAAGCCACAAAAGGTCATTGCTAAAGAAGCCGGCTGTTCACAGAGTGCTGGATCCAAGAATATTAATGGGAAGTGGAGTGGAAGGAAAAAGTATGGTAGAAAAAGGTGCACAAGCAACTGGGATAACCGCAGCCTTGAGAGGATTGTTAAGAAAAGCCCATTCAAAAATTTGCGGGAGATTCACAAGGAGTGGACTGCTGCTGGAGTCATTGCTTCAGGAGCCGCCACACACAGACGTCTCCAGGGCTACAAGTGTCACATTCCTTGTGTCACCCACTCATGACCAATAGAAAATGCCAGAAGCGTCTTACATGGGCCAAGGAGGAAAAGAACAGGACGCCACGCTCTTATAAATTCTCAAACCGCTAAGTTCTTTTTTTACAGGCGGAGGATGACAACTAGTGTCCGCAGAGCACGCACACCGCGCTCTTATAAATTCCCCAACTGGTAGGTTTTTTATTACATGCGGAGGATACTACTTGCATGCAGGATGGAGTTACCACTCACTCGTTTTCTGTAAAGTTCTGTGTCAGTTCTGCCAGTTTACACATTACCTACCAGAATTACATCCGAAAAAGGTACTATAGGTATGGCAGCTTACTGTGAATTTCAAATCTATGTTGTTCTCATTTAGATATTTGGAAAACAAAGAAACATCATAAGAAGAATGATTAGAAGAAGTTTTTTTTAAAATTTTTCCTTTTCATGTTTTAAATCTACTAATAAATGTGATGTTTTATGACTTTTGTGGTTGCTGGATTTTCCCATTTTTTTCACGGTTCATTTACTCAGGAAACCACCCTGAAGTCTCCGTGCCCCGCACCCCTATTCTAGGGATTTCTCAGCCCGGTGATCTGGTGGTTGCTCCATTGTGATTTTCTACATAATAGATCCATGGCTGATGTGACGGATACCACCAAGTCTTAAGTCTTGGTATTGGTTTGTTATGGGTTTTAGTTATGAATTCAGTGTTTTTGAATAATGGCACTTCAGAACCGAACAGAATGGAAGGTCTCATCATTCCTGGTCCATGGTTTGAACATGTCATTGGGCATTGGATGAATAAGAGATCTTGGCATTAAAGTTATTTCCCATTGGTTTGAGTTATCAGCCAGCTGGCCAATCTGTTGGCTTATCACTCGGTGGGAGATCTTAAAGCATGGTAGAAAGCATAGGTGGGTAAAGCCCCCATTAGTGGTTCATACACAAAGTATTATTTTTCTAGACTTACGGTACACCAGATTCATAATTTTCGCCATATCCCTCGAGTAAATCGCACATCTGTAGAACAAGAGATGGAGAGTTTAGTGGGTGCATTTTTACCAAATCTCATCATTATGTGAGTCATCTAGAGGATGACTTACCACTTACCAGTTTTTTATATAGCTTCTGAAATTCTAGAGATTCTGGAGATGTTTCATTTTGTAGGTTTTCAGAGTATGTATAATTGACTGTTAATATCGCACCCAGCTTGGCTTCATAAGTCGTTCCTAATGGGAAATATAGAGAGGTTATCATGGGTGGAGAAGGAGCCTAAATTGAAGGGCTGTCACAGCCAATAGCATGTATCGACACAATCATGGGCACAGAATTACCCCCCTAGTGACTGTGCCAAATTTTTGAAATCTGAGTCTGACCAGTGTCACTATATGTGGTAATAACTCTGGAATTCGTCAACAAATCCCAGTGATTTTGAAATTGTTTTTTCGTGGCACATTATAATTTATGATAACGGTAACTTTAGGTTGATATGTTTTGTGTTTATTTATAAAAAAATATTAAAAAATTGACAAAAATGTAAAAAAAATTAGCAATTTTCAAACTTTGAATGATTATCCCTTTAATCCAGATAGTCGTACCATAGAAAAACATTAATAAATAACCCTCATAAATATCCCTCATGTCTCCTTTACATCAACGCCATTTGTAAAAGGTTGTTTTATTTTATTGGCATTTTAGGAGGTTTAAAAATGTATCTGTAATTTTACATTTTTTCAAGGAAATGTACAACCTTTAGTTTTTAGGGACTTATTTAGGTTTGAATTGATCTAAGGGTCCTATATATTTGAAAAACCCCAAAAGTGATACCATTTTAAAAACAACACCCCATAACATATTGAAAACTGCTGTCAGATAGTTTGTTAACCCTTCAGGTGATTTTCAGGAATTAGGCTTTGTGCACACATAGCAGAAAATTTCTGCTTAAAAACCGGACTCCCTTCCCCAGAAACCGCGCGTTTTTTTCTGCACGTTTTGCGCAAAAAAAGCGCGTTTTTTATGTGTTTTTTTCCGCGCGGTTCCAGACCTATAGAAATGGCCAGAAATGCAGAAAAATCCGCGAAATTAATGAGCATGCTGCATTTTTTTATCACAAAGCGTTTTTTTCGTGGTAAAAAACGCATCAATGTGCACAAAAAGTGCAAATTGCCTAGAAATGAATGGGAAGCTTATTTTTAGCTTTTTTTATAGCGGATTTATTGGCAAATCCACTTAAAAAAATGCTAAAAAAACACTGTGTGTGCACACAGCCTTAGGCTATGTGCACACGTAGCAGAAAATTTCTGCTGAAAAACCTGATTCCCTTCCCAGAAACCGCGCGTTTTTTCTGCACATTTTCCGCGCAAAAATGCGCGGTTTTTATGCGTTTTTTTCCGCGCGTTTTCAAGACGCATAGAAATAGCCAGAAAAGCGGAAAAATCCGCGAAATTAATGAGTATGCTGCATTTTTTACCGCAAAGCATTTTTTCGCGGTAAAAAACGCATCAGTATGCACAAAAAGTGCAAAATGCATAGAAATGAATGGGAAGCTTATTTTTAGCGTTTTTATTGGCAAATCCGCTAAAAAAATGCTGTGTGTGCACACAGCCTTAATGTAAAGTGGCATGACAGAAATGAAAAATTGTATTTTACCACCTAAATGTCGCTAACTTCTGAACAATCTGCTGTAGCCGGGAAACTTTAAGGCCGCTATTTGGCCATGTACTGCCATGAAAAATGGATTAAAAACATATGTGACATGCACAAGTGTGAACAAGTCGGTCAGACAGTGCTCACACCACCCAATGGCTGAAACACAACAAGAAAACACAAAATGACAAATTTGCAAAAATACTCTGCAGTAAAAAACATGACAGAAATCAGCAAGTGTTGGATAACAAATACAGGGTATTTAGTTGATGTTTTTTGCAAAAAATGTATACCAAGCCGCTTCACCACGTCACGGTAACCCTTTTGTGTTTTCTTGTGTTTCAACTATTGGGTGGTGTGAGCATTGTCTGACCGACTTGCTCACACTGGTGCCTGTCACATATGTTTTTAATCCGTTTTTTCCTTGCTCAGCATGGTTTGGGAGACCCCACCCCTCTCCTGTGTGACATGCACATAAATGAGCTGTCTTACACCACAAGCCCATATACTAGGAGGCGCCTGTCTGTATCCTGTTCATTTAGACACTGTTCACATGTTCAGGTTTTAAATACATTAGATAGGGACTGCTTTGTGAAGGGTTACCGTGACGTGGTGAAGCGGCTTGGTATACATTTTTTGCAAAAAACGTATCTACTAAATACCCTGTATTCATTATACAGCACTTGCTGATTACTCTCATGTTTTTTACTGCAGAGTATTTTTGCAAATTTGTCATTTTGTGTTTTCTTGTGTTTCATGTACTGCCATGGCAAACATCTGGACCACACAATCATTATCTCTGGGTGCTGATGAGGATAAATAGGAAGCCATCACTCTCTGTTAACCATTTACAGTCATATGTAAAAGTTTGGGCACCCCTATTAATGTTAACCTTTTTTCTTTATAACAATTTTGGTTTTTGCAACAGCTATTTCAGTTTCATATATCTAATAACTGATGGACTCAGTTATATTTCTGGATTCAAATGAAGTTTATTGTACTAACAGAAAATGTGCAATCTGCATTTAAACAAAATTTGACCGGTGTAAAAGTATGGGCACCCTTATCATTTTCTTGATTTGAACACTCCTAACTACTTTTTACTGACTTCCTGAAGCACTAAATTGGTTTTGTAACCTCATTGAGCTTTGAACTTCATAGCCAGGTGTATCAAATCATGAGAAAAGGTATTTAAAGTGGCCACTTGCAAGTAGTTCTCCTATTTGATTCTCCTATGAAGAGTGGCATCATGGGCTCCTCAAAACAACTCTCAAATGATCTGAAAACAAAGATTATTCAACATAGCTTTTCAGGGGAAGGATACAAAAAGTTGTCTCAGAGATTTAACCTGTCAGTTTCCACTGTGAGGAACATAGTAAGGAAATGGAAGAACACAGGTACAGTTCTTGTTAAGCCCAGAAGTGGCAGGCCAAGAAAAATATCAGAAAGGCAGAGAAGAAGAATGGTGAGAACAGTCAAGGACAATCCACAGACCACCTCCAAAGACCTGCAGCATCATCTTGCTGCAGATGGTGTCACTGTGCATCGGTCAACAATACAGCGCATGCATAACGCCTTTTTGTATGACCAAACAACTCAATCTTTGTTTCATCAGTCCACAGGACCTTCTTCCAAAATGTAACTGGCTTGTCCAAATGTGCTTTTGCATACCTCAGGCGACTCTGTTTGTGGCGTGCTTGGAGAAACGGCTTCTTTCGCATCACTCTCCCATACAGCTTCTCCTTGTGCAAAGTGCGCTGAATTGTTGACCGATGCACAGTGACACCATCTGCAGCAAGATGATGCTGCAGGTCTTTGGAGGTGGTCTGTGGATTGTCCTTGACTGTTCTCACCATTCTTCTTCTCTGCCTTTCTGATATTTTTCTTGGCCTGCCACTTCTGGGCTTAACAAGAACTGTACCTGTGTTCTTCCATTTCCTTACTATCATAGAATCATAGAATCATAGAATCGTAGAGTTGGAAGGGACCTCCTGGGCCATCTGGTCCAACCCCCTGCTCACTATCATAGAATCATAGAATCATAGAATCATAGAATCGTAGAGTTGGAAGGGACCTCCTGGGCCATCTGGTCCAACCCCCTTCCTCACAGTGGAAACTGACAGGTTAAATCTCTGAGACAACTTTTTGTATCCTTCCCCTGAAAAGCTATGTTGAATAATCTTTGTTTTCAGATCATTTGAGAGTTGTTTTGAGGAGCCCATGATGCCACTCTTCATAGGAGAATCAAATAGGAGAACTACTTGCAAGTGGCCACCTTAAATACCTTTTCTCATGATTTGATACACCTGGCTATGAAGTTCAAAGCTCAATGAGGTTACAAAACCAATTTAGTGCTTCAGGAAGTCAGTAAAAAGTAGTTAGGAGTGTTCAAATCAAGAAAATGATAAGGGTGCCCATACTTTTGCACCCGTCAAATTTTGTTTAAATGCAGATTGCACATTTTCTGTTAGTACAATAAACCTCATTTGAATCCAGAAATATAACTGAGTCCATCAGTTATTAGATATATGAAACTGAAATACCTGTTGCAAAAACCAAAATTGCTATTAAGAAAAAAGGTTAACATTAATAGGGGTGCCCAAACTTTTACATATGACTGTATATGATGTCATCACTTTTGACAGCAGCATCTAAGGGGTTAAACAGATATGGACGGTGCCGACACTGATCGTGGCTGATGCAGCAAGTTGTCAGCTATAGTGGACAGCCGACAGCTGCTGGATTGTTACCTGTGTGGGGATGGTATTCTCTTATATCGCAGGTCAGCTTATAAGACGTATTGGTGCATGGAGTTGTGCAATCATTGACATGGAACAGTAAAAATATTGGCAAGGGACAACACAACCTATTGTCATATTGTCATGAGATGAAATACACAAGAACTGCCATGGAAAGGGACAATTGGCACAATTTTTGGCATGGAGAAGGACATCATGGTCAGAAAAATAGAAGGAACAAGGTGAAAAGGAAGATCAGCAACCCTATGGCTTGATACTATCAAGATAATGTCGGAGAAGACCCTGCTGGACCTATCTAGGCTTGCACAAGATCACTCATCCTTCATCCATCTATTCGCCATGGCTTGAAATTGAGCTGAAGGCTGTTAAATAATAACTGGCATGGAGTTGTACAAAATATGGCAACAACTGGGCTTGAATGGCACAACCATTGTCATGAAATAACCTAATTCTGAGCATGGAATGACCTAGCTATTGGCATAGAATGACAACCAGTGGTTCGTGTGGCACAAGAGACATAACCGTTGGCATGGAATGGCACGACTACTGGGATCAAATGACATAACTAGTGCAATAGAAAGATAAGACTATTAGCATGGAATTATATAGTTATTAGCAAGGATTAACATGACCATTGACATAGGTGGCGAAACAATTGGCATGGAATGGGACAACCACTAGCATGGAAAATCACAATAATTGCCATGGAATTACACATCAGTTAGCACAGCCTTTGGGATAGAAGAACCATTGGCCATACAGGTAGTGTTCACGCTTCCTATTCTAGTCAGTAGAACAGGAACATAATACCTGCTGACCGTACACAAGACCTGGCAGGTGACCGAGGGGAGCCATGGCAGTAGTGCCGCTAATCTCCTGATGCAGAAGGCACTGGATTACCCCATTAGATTTTACAGTCAACCATTACTGTCATTATGATACATTTTTTTTGCTTTCTTTTCCTTCACTTAATGTCATTGATATTGGTTGGCGCGGAGTTGCTTACCTATTATAATCCTGTCTTTAATGTTTTGACACATAGTTCCTTCGGTAAAGGTAGGACAAGTACATCTATTCCCATTTGAGATCCCTCCGTTCTCACATTTCACTGGAAGACAGAATAAGGCAAGATTCATTTTAACAACAGAACCTGAGGAAAAAAAAAACCCCATAGAACCAGAAATGGAGCAAGATGGTGACATAAGTGATTTGTCTAACAGTGTTCGACTGCTCTAAAAGCGGTATCTAATAAGGACACCCTGGAAAGGTCTCATGGTGAATACTGTATAAGATTTTTAACTGACCACTGAGAAAAGGAGAATTAGACAAGCCCACCAGGGGATAATCTGGAAAAGTCCATGCTCATGAAGAATAACTGACCCAAAATGTCCAGCAGAAGACAACCCTCTGATGGACCAAGGAACCTACTGTATGAATATTTTGGTAACTCACATGGCATTGTTCATATTAACCAATAGCTATCATAAAACTATAAGTGAACATTTTGAAACCTACTTCTTTTCGCCCAATATGCCACCCACTGTTGGCAAAGTTTTTACATAAAATATATGATCAATACTTTATTAACATTTAGAGTAATGTTCTTCTGGTGTACACATTTTAGACTTCAGGTCACACGGATCATGGACAATCATGGTTTCTTGACTGAATATATGTCCAGCTGGGATTCTTAAACCACAAAGCCTAGACCGCAGTTCCCCCCATGTTTTTAGGACATCACTGATCCTAGGAGTTCAACCACAAGAACCTGAATCCATACCAAGAATGAAAGTGCCATAGCAGTTTCTACTATTTTTACTCTTCGTTGGAAGTGCAACCCAAGGTTATTGAATATTAGGTTCCATCGTGTGGTTTCTTTGATAAAGAGGACATCTTCATTGTAGGGATCAATTTAGGTTCTGAAAGGTTGAACCCCCAAAAATAAATTAGGTCATCAGATAGACTAATGTCCATGATGGAAAATACTCTTTAAAAGGTTATCCCATCTGGACAACCACTACTTAGAAATTGTGCTCCCCATAATAGGATTCATGGACCTGCCTTTGATTACTTTTACATTGGCACCGATAAAATGAAAGGAAAACTGTATATTTCGTAATCAAAATTGTGTCCACCGGAGTTGAAGTTTCTTCATGGTTGCTATCTGCTTGGTTCAATTTTGAGGCCCGTATGACTGTCACGTCGCTGTCAGACTCAGGGCCTGCTGTTCTGGCTCTGGCCACTAGGAGGCGCCGGACTGACACTTTGCCGCCAGACTCGGGGACGGCTATTCCTGCCTCGACCACTGGGAGGCGCCGTGGTTCACCTCAGGGTGAGGGTGGTGACAGAGAAGAGGCCCCAGCGCAGGCAGCTGGTGGCTGCAGGCTCCGCCCCTCTGTCAATCATGTAGGGCTTACTGCATGTCCGTCTGGCCTGGTCCTGGGGGCAGTCCTGGTTATATCATCAGTCCAGGAACCTGTGAGGGATGACCTGATCCCTCAAATACCTGGGGACTGGTCTTGCAAGCTGCCGGATATATTCTTGGTTCCCCTGCGTGCTACTGTGTAATTTGCTATAGTTAAACTCTGACCTCAGCCTGGATTTCTGACCATTCTGTTGCCTGCCATTTTTGTACCTCTGCCTCTATTCTGGTATTTTGACGCTGACCTTTGCTTGGATTTCCGACTCTCCTTCTTCCTGCTGATTTTGTACCTTGCTCCCCTCCTGGTTTTACTGACCCTGGCCTGGACTTTTGACTCTCCTTCTGTCTGCTGATTTCGTACCTCTGCTACCCTCTGGCCTCCGACTCCTGCCTCCTGACTTTGATTACGGGTTTTAGTTTTGACCCCTTGGCGGCCGTCCTGCTCTGGTCCACTGCTCCTCTAAACAGCTAC
Organism: Dendrobates tinctorius; assembly: GCF_039654945.1. NCBI lineage: Eukaryota > Metazoa > Chordata > Amphibia > Anura > Dendrobatidae > Dendrobates > Dendrobates tinctorius. Next base: position 1,690,122 of record NW_027361991.1, on the reverse strand, counting down.
CCCCTGGGCCCTGCTGCAATTCCAGATCCCTGTATAGGGGTTAAGGGTCTCGGGGTTACTCGGGGTGCTGTTCCTACTGCAGCCCAGATTCGCAGACGGACGTCACAATGACGTTATTGGTCATGGTTGTCCATATGGGGCAAATGTAAAATTCAGCCCTGCTACATCTAGTTCTCTAATTTTAGATCTTCCACTTACAAAGTAATACTAAAAACAACAAAACTTGTCTTAAATATACAAAAGAGATAGTGGAATCAAATGGAATATCAGTGCGTGTGGAAACAGCTCATCCCTCCATCTCATATCTTTACTCTGCCCAACATTCCAAAGTCAAAAAATGTCTTTGACGTCAAACAAGGACCTGGTCACGTTGTGGACGTCCATGTTTATGACAGTAATGTAGATAACAGCGTGACCCTGGGACGGAGATTGCTAAAGTTTAACACAATAGACAGAAAAGCCATAGACATTAGAGGAATGGGGGTGCACTTACACGGGGTCGTTGTTTTAGTTTTAGCCGTCACTTCTGTCACTTTAATCACTGCAAAACAAAAGAGGAGAGAAGTCGAGAAGACTTGATAATACGCTCAAACTGTATTATAAATGTACAGACACAATAAAAGAGATGCAAAATAATAATAAGTAAAATTACACTCAAATTTCAATCAAATGAACATTGGTTGCCTAAAACGGACAACCCCACCCCCCCTTGAAAAACGCATGAAAGCCTATAGTGTGCCGCACAGTAGGGAGTGAATCCCTTGATAAAAATAAGACATTTTTTATTTTTCCACTTTGTATTCCTAAGGATATAACTTTTTATTTAGTTTTTGCTAAATGCAACTATTTGATGCTTTTGTTTTACAAAACTGGTTGAACTGCCTTTTTTACATATGTTATTAATTATTTATTAATTATTATTAATAATATTACTATTATATATAACACAGTATATATTATAATATATTGTATATGTGTATATATTATAAAAAATAAATATATATTATAATATATTATAATTAGAATATTTTCCAATAATAATAATAAATATATATATATATCAAGAAAAATAGGCAGCACTCCGAGCTTGATAAAGATGGGTCACCGTCGAAACGTCGCTACCTGAGGATCAGTAAAGTATCCACTTTTTACACATTTAATTTGGAGTGCTGCCTATCTTTCTTAATTTATTAATACTGTTGATTGGACACTGCTGAATAGGTTTTGCACCAATTTTTTAATTTTGGTAGTGCTGCCCTTTTTTTAAATTGTTTTGATATATATATACTATATATATATATATATATATATATATATATATATATGTGTATACACATATATTGCGACTATGGAGAAAACATTTTATTTTACATTTTTTTTATTATGGCATGCATCAATTATCATAAATACTGGTTATGGATTTCAATGGACCATTAATGGTCTGCCTATATAAGAAACTAGCTGTTTCCAGCCAGCTAACGCTCGGCATGCTCATTGCTATCTAATTAACGCTGCTGGTGATTAAACTAAAGTAAATAATGACAACATTCAATAGCGCTTACGCAGGTGGTAAATTAAATTAAAATGAAGTTAATAACAATAATAATCATTAAAAATCTGAATAATACTAATGATACATTTTATTCACAGTGTAAAAGCAAAAACTAGCTGGATTCCGTAAGATGTGCGTTTTTTATTCATTCCAGCATCTAAACAAATTTCATAACGAAACATAAATTAAGCTAAAATTTCTCTGTAAGCACAATTAAATGTATTGTCATTTTCATCATTTTCAAAGATATTTCCTTGACTTCTACCAGGTACAATTTGAACTGAAAGACCTTTACAACTTGTTACTCTAGAGAATGCAGTGTATAATTGACCATGTGTGAATACAGGATCAGGTAGGAGAACGCCAATCTTATAGAATGTGGTGATGTGGTGGGGGGCGGGATTATGTGTGGTGATGTGGTGGGGGTGGGATTATGTGTGGTGATGTGGTGGTGGGGCGGGATTATGTGTGGTGATGTGGTGGGGGACGGGATTATGTGTGGTGATGTGGTGGGGGGGCGGGATTATGTGTGGTGATGTGGTGGGGGGGCGGGATTATGTGTGGTGATGTGGTGCGGGGGCGGGATTATGTGTGGTGATGTGGTGGGGGGCGGGATTATGTGTGGTGATGTGGTGCGGGGGCGGGATTATGTGTGGTGATGTGGTGGGGGGCGGGATTATGTGTGGTGATGTGGTGGGGGGTGGGATTATGTGTGGTGATGTGGTGGGGGGCGGGATTATGTGTGGTGATGTGGTGGGGGGCGGGATTATGTGTGGTGATGTGGTGGGGGGGCGGCATTATGTGTGGTGATGTGGTGGGGGGCGGGATTATGTGTGGTGATGTGGTGGGGGGCGGGATTATGTGTGGTGATGTGGTTGGGGCGGGATTATGTGTGGTAATGTGATGAGGGGGTGGGATTATGTGTGGTGATGTGGTGGAGGGGAGGGATTGTGTGGTGATGTGGTGGGGGGCGGGATTATTTGTGGTGATGTGGTGTGGGGACCGGATTGTGTGTAGTGATGTGATGGGGTGAGACTATGTGTGGTAATGTGGTGGGGGGCGGGACTATGTGTGGTGATGTGGTGGGGGGCGGGATTATGTGTGGTAATGTGGTGGGGGGGTGGGATTATGTGTGGTGATGTGGTGGAGGGGCGGGATTGTGTGGTGATGTGGTGGGGGGCGGGATTATTTGTGGTGATGTGGTGTGGGGACCGGATTGTGTGTAGTGATGTGATGGGGTGGGACTATGTGTGGTAATGTGGTGGGGGGCGGGACTATGTGTGGTGATGTGGTGGGGGGCGGGATTATGTGTGGTAATGTGATGAGGGGGTGGGATTATGTGTGGTGATGTGGTGGAGGGGCGCGATTGTGTGGTGATGTGGTGGGGGCGGGATTATTTGTGGTGATGTGGTGTGGGGACCGGATTGTGTGTAGTGATGTGATGGGGTGGGACTATGTGTGGTAATGTGGTGGGGGGCGGGACTATGTGTGGTGATGTGGTGGGGGGCGGATTATGTGTGGTAATGTGGTGGGGGGGCGGGAATATGTGTGGTGATGTGGTGGGGGGCGGGATTATGTGTGGTGATGTGGTGGGGGGCGGGATTGTGTGTGGTGATGTGATGGGGGCGGGATTATGTGTGGTGATGTGGTGGGGGGGCGGGATTATGTGTGGTAATGTTGTGGGGGGGTGGGATTATGTGTGGTGATGTGGTGGGGGGGCGGAATTATGTGTGGTGATGTAGTGGGGGGTGGGATTGTGTGTGGTAATGTGGTGGGGGCGGGATTGTGTGTGGTGATGTGGTGGGGGCAGGACTATGTGTGTTGATGTGGTGGGGGGTGGGATTATGTGTGGTGATGTGGTGGGGGGTGGGATTGTGTGTGGTGGGGGCTGGGATTATGTGTGGTGATGTGGTGGGGGGCGCGACTATGTGTGTTGATGTGGTGGGGGGTGGGATTATGTGTGGTGATGTGGTGGGGGGCAGGATTATGTGTGGTGATGTGGTGGGAGTGGGATTATGTGTGGTGATGTGGTGGTGAGGGCAGGATTGTGTGTGGTAATGGGGTGGGGGCAGGATTATGTGTGGTGATGTGGTGGGGGCGGAGCTACTGTGCAGGAGGCGGGATTAGTGAGTAATCACGATGCCTCTTATATATATAGATTAGGACAGCATAAAGAATAAATTATAGAAATTGAGCAAGACTGCATTTATGTATTGCAATTATTTAATGAAAGCACTAAATAAACAATTAACAAGTAACCAGATCTGTCAACAGCAGATTAATGATAGTTTTCACATAACTTAAAATTGTTGGGACATTATACAGAGTAAAATAGATCAGAAATTGAGTGAGACTGCACCTATATTTTTCAGTTATTCAACAAAAGCAGTTAATAAACCATATAATAAATAACAAGATCTGTCAACAGCAGCTTGATGATAGTTTCCATGTAACTAAGTTTTTCGAACACTATACAGAGTAAAATAAGAGTAAAATTACAGAGTACAATTTAGCAAGACTGCTCTTATATATATATTACAGTTATTTAACAATAATAGTAAATAAACCATATAATAAACAGGATCTGTCAACAGCAGCTTGATAGTTTTTATTTAACAATTTTTTTTTATTAGCAATACACAGATTAAAAAAAATCAGAAATTGAGCAAGACTATGAATTTTATTTACAGCCTCCACTCCTGATCACACAGTCACATATCTAGGGCCTGAGTGACCCTCAAGATATGTCATAACCCGGATAATACATTCTGCTTGTGAAAACCACACAAGCATACATCATTAGTCAGTAAATGATTAATGGAATAAGGTTCCTGATAACCCTCACGTTTTTTTCAGCAATTAGACAATAAAAGAACTAGGCAAACAAAAAATATGTAGCTAGATCTGTCAACAGCAGCTTTATGATATTTCCCATATAGCTAATTTTTGGACACTATCCAGAGTAAAATAGATAATCAATCCAGCAAATTTGAGCCTCTATATTACAATGTTTCAAAGAAAGCACTATATAAACTAAAAAGTAAGTAATCAGATTAGTCAACAGCAGCATGATGATGAGTTCTATATGGCTATTTTTTTGGCCACATATACAGAGTAAAATACATAAGTAATCGAGCCACACTGAGCTTATATATTACAATTTTTCAATGAAGTTAATAAATAGACAAAAAATTAAGTAACCGGATCTGTCAACAGCAGCTTGATGATAGCTTCCATGTAGCTATTTTTTTTAGATACTATCTGGAGACAAATAAATCAGCAATTGAGCAAAATCAAGCCTATAAAATATAATTTTTCAATTAAAGCAGTAAATAAACCAAAAAATAAGTCATCAGATCTGTCAACAGCAGCTCGATGACAGTTTCCATGTAGCAAATATTTTTCTATTCAATATGCAGGGGAAAATAGATCAGAAATTGAGCAAGACTTCGACAGCTGCCGGTTCATTCCTGATCATGTAGGAACATGTGCAGTTCCTGTATAACCCCCATAATTCCGATATGACCTTCCGCTCATGGCAAGCGTGTTAATCATTCGTCGGCCAGTGGTTATCGGGGTAAGGATGCAGATAAACCCTGATTTTCAATGAAAGCAGTAAATAAAAATATCAATACAGATAAAAAAAAACGGATCTGTCAACAGCAGCTTGATGATAGTTTCCAAGTAAAGTAATTTTTTTTTGTACACTAGTATAGTAACTATAACAAAGATTGCAAAAAAGAAGGTCATTGATATCTTAACAAGCCTTATGTAAAGGCGTGGTATATATATATATACCCTTTGTACGTCTCACAGCTGAGCATTTTTTTCCATTGCAGCTAGTCTGGGATCCAGATAGGATGGTATACATTTTTATACATCACCCTCACCTAATAGTAGGACCAGGAATCTGATGGTGGTGGAGGAGAGCGTAGGACTCATGTCTTCGGTGGCTTCCTAGCACGGTTCCGCAGAGAATGTGACTGCTTCCAGTAAGAAGTTGTGATCTTTTGATCGACTTAACAGCTTTGGGGAAATGATTAAGCTTCTTATCAGTGAAGAAATGCGTAAAGCCGAGCCATAGATGTCTCCATTTATTGCTGCTCCTTCCAACCTTCATGTTTACATTGAGGTCAAGATCCACGGTGAGATTCCTTCTCTTGTCCTGGGTTGAAATCCCAACAGTGGGTATTACCATATAGCGATATATCAGGAGTGCCAAATGGCAATTTTTTTTTTTTGGGGGGGGGGTGAAAGAAAAACCTAGATATTATTGGGGTCCAGCAAACCACTTTGCCTTGGGTAAGGTATTGTGATAAAGAGCGAGAGCAGGGATGATGGCAGTGATAGTAGTGTCACACAAGTGAAGGTGAGCCAAAAAAGGTTCTTCTATCTCATGTGATGCATAAGACCAGTATGATAAATGGCGTGTCACAGTCTTTGGGCCCTGCCCATCATATTTCAAAGTTCTAAAGGGAACCTGACATCTTGGAAAATGCAATTTACCATTATAATGGTTCCTGGCCAACGCACTGTCAGTGTGGTTACAGGTGGAATATGGACTCATTTTATCCAGGGGCCACTGGCTTTCAGTCATGGGGGTGTACAGATTGGTTACAGTCACCACTCACAGCACCACTCACTATACTGTGCAGATCGAGCTGTCAATCAAAGTAGAAGAACGTGCTTAGAATTCAGTGAGCAGTACTGAGGGCAGTGAATGTAGCTGCTCTGCACCACCTCCATGACTGAAAGCTGGTGACTTAGTGCCATGGGTGATGACTGCAGTGGCTCTGTGCACCACCTTTTGACTGAAAACTGGCGACTTAGTGCCATGGGCGATGACTGCAGTCGCTGTGTGCACCACCCCCATAACTGAAAGCTGGCAGTCAAATGCTCTGGGCGGTGACTGTAGCCGCTCTGTGCACCACCCCCATAACTGAAAGCTGGCAGTCAAGTGCTATGGACGGTGACTGCAGTCGCTCTGTGCACCACCCCCATAACTAAAAGCTGGCAGTCAAGTGCTCTGGACGGTGACTGTAGCCGCTTTGTGCCCCACGTCCATGACTGAAAGTTGGCGGCCCAGTGATGTGGACGGTGACTGTAGCCACTCTTTGCACTACCCTCATTACTGAAAGCAGGCGGACTTGTGCCATAGGTGATGACTGCAGCTGCTCTGTGCACCACACCAATCACTTAAAGCATGTATTCGAAAAGTTGTGAACAATGTACTGTAGGTAGCTAGCAGAGCACTGTCTGGTGACCAATCAAAGTGCTGTACCGCATGGGCACAGCTATTTACCACCTACTGGAAGTGACATCAGCAATAAGTGAACATTCACCAGCTCACCTCTATATACCATGGTGGAAAGTTGCAAACAAATTCACAAGTTCTTCATCCTTGAGATACAATTTTAAGTATTAATTACCCTTGTAATCTAGTAATTAGTATCCAGTGGCAGTGATCCAGTAACAATAAACCAGTAATAGTAGCTTTAGAAATAGAAATCCCATACTAGTGTTTCTGAAAAAGTGATTAGTAATAAGAAAGCAACTAGTGATCCAGCCATACTGATCTAGTAATAGTGATCAAATTATACCAACTCAGTAATAGTGATCCTGAAAATGTGATCCACTAACAGTGCTTCAGTAATGTTGATCTAATAATAAGGATCCACTAAATGTTTAGTAACAGTTACTGAGTAATAGCGATCTACTGATAGGAATAAAGTAGTACAAAGGTGGTAACAATTGTTGGTGCCCCTCGTTTAATGACAGAAAAAAACACAATGGTCACAGAAATAACTTGAATCTGACAAAAGTAATAATAAATCAAAAGTCTATGAAAATGAACAAATGAAAGTCAGACGTTGCTTTTCAGGTATGCGTCCACAGAATTTAAAAAAAAATAAACTCATGAAATAGGTCTGGACAGAAATCATGGTACCATTAACTTAATATTTTGTTGCACAAACTTTACAGACAATCACTGCAATCAAACGATTCCTGTAACTGTCAATGAGACATCTGCACCTCTCGACAGGTATTTTGGCCCACTCCTCCAGAGCAAACTGCTCCAGTTGTCTCGTGTCTGAAGGTTGCCTTTTCCAGGCGGCATGTTTCAGCTCTTTCCAAAGATGCTCAATAGGATTTAAGTCAGGGCTCATAGAAGGCCACTTCAGAATAGTCCAGTGTTTTCCTCTTAGCCATTCTTGGGTGTTTTTAGCTGTGTGTTTTGGGTCATTAACCTGTTGCAAGACCCACGACCTGTGACTGAGACCAAGCTTTCTGACACTGGACAGCACATTTCTCTCTAGAATCCCTTGATAGTCTTGAGATTTCATTGTACCCTGCACAGATTCTAGACACCCTGTGCCAGATGCAGCAAAGCAGCCCCAGAACTTAACAGAGCCTCCTCCATGTTTAACAGTAGGGACAGTGTTCTTTCTTGATAAGCTTCATTTTTCAGTCTGTGAACATAGAGCTGATGTGTCTTGCCAAAAAGTTCCATTTTTGTCTCATCTGTCCATAGCACATTCTCCCAGAAGCTTTGTGACTTGTCAACATGCAGTTTGGCAAACTCCAGTCTGGCTTTTTTATGATTCTTTTTTCCAAAATTGGTGTCCTCCTTGGTCGTTTCCCATGAAGTCCACTTTGGCTCATACAACAACAAATAGTGCGATCTGACACTGATGTTCCTTGAGCTTGAAGTTCACCTTTAATCTTTTTAGAAGTTTTTCTGGGCTCTTTTGTTACCATTCGTATTATTCGTCTCTTTGATTTGTCATCAATTTTCCTCCTGCTGCCACATCCAGGGAGGTTGGCTACAGTCCCATGGAGCTTACATTTCTGAATAATATGTGCAACTGTAGTCACAGGAACATCAAGCTGCTTGGAGATGGTCTTATAACTTTTACCTTTAACACGTTTGTGTATAATTTCCTTTCTAATCTCCTGAGACAACTCTTTCCTTCGCTTCCTCTGGTCCATGTTGAGTGTGATACACACCATGTCACCACACAGCACAGTGAGTATCTGTAGCCTCTATGCAGGCCACTCACTGATTCCAAGATTGTAGACACCTGTGATGCTAATTAGTGGACACACCCCGATTTAACATGCCCCTTTTGTCACATTATTTTCTGCCATCATTTCTGTCCTGGCCTATTTCATGAGATTTATTTTTTAAATTCTGTGGACGCATGGCTGAAAAGCAATGTCTGAGTTTCATTTGTTCATTGTCATAGATTTTTGATTTATTATTACTTTTGTCAGATTCAAGTTATTTCTGTCACCACTGTGGGGTTTTCTGTCATTACACGAGGGGTACCAACAATTTTGACCACGTGCGTATTTACTAAATAATAGTGATATAGTCACCGTGATAACACAAGTTACTGAGTAATGGTGATCTAGTGATAGTAATCTAGTAATGGTTACTGAGTAATAGTGAAGAAGTAATAGTAATCTAGTAATGTTAATGAGTAATAGTGATCTAGCAATAGTTACAAAATATTGGCGATCTAATATTAGTTACTGATTAATAGTGATCCATTGAAAGTCACAGTAATGTGATCTAGCCATTGTAATCTAGTAATAGTTGCTCAGTAAAGGTGATCTAGCAATACTGATCTAGTGAAACTGAGTTTTGGTGATCTAGCCATAATGATCTATTAATACTGAGTAATAATGATCTAGTCATAGTGATCTAGTAATAGTTTCTGAGTATTAGTGATCCTGTAACAGTGATTTAGTAATATTTGCTGTAAATACTCGCATTGTTTACAGGCCACATTTACATTGACGTCTTATCTTTATAGGATATTGAACATGGACGATAGCACGATAATATGTTTTATGACTCCAAAGGCCGATAGGAGGGAGGAGGAGAAAAGTAATTTACAGTCACAACATTAGACGATCTCTCTGAACCTGTTTTGGAGGCCATGACGTTTTCTGGGGCATCTTTGACATCAGTAGGCTCCGGAGTTAATTACCCCACTTGGTCGTAGTGAGAACCCCAGTTTATGTCTTCATTACTATGTACAGTACACTACATAAAAGATATACGAAGATGAACCATGGTTATTATGGTTGTCCAATCCCTGTATAATTTGTATTTTGCCATAAATGCCCTGGTGTTCATTTTCTTACTTTTCATTTTCAGATATTCCCTTTGAAGGCTTCTATCAGAAGGTTCACACATGGTTTTGGAACATAGGTAATATGAAATCCCGACATATCAGAAATTGACCTTATAGCAGACAATCCCAAAACGGATATGGTCCCTTCACTATGTTTCCTAAAATGCACGAAGAAAGCAACCCAGGGAGAACAATCATTTACAGTAATTGGACTTTGAAAACATTGGGAGAAACTCTTCTAAAATGCAAGTAATAATAAGAAGGGTTGATCAGCGCCAGTGACAATCATCTGGTGACTAATGGATTTATGAGCCTAATGAAGGCCAAGTAAATACTCTTCAGAAATTCTGATGTGATGACCTCACAAAATTTCTAGTTGTTGACTGCTCATTCACACTGAGAATTTCCTATTTTATCAGATTTCAAGGAATTTCTGGATCTGGAGTCAACCAATGGAGTTCATGAAATAATCGTTAGAAGCTCATGAATGACACATCAAGAAGACCATCAGTGGAAGCTCAACTCTTTATCATGGCTACCTTCCCTGATTGTCTCCAACTCCAACCAATGGAGTTCATGAAATAATCGTTAGAAGCTCATGAATGACACATCAAGAAGACCACCAGTGGAAGCTCAACTCTTTATCATGGCTACCTTCCCTGATTGTCTCCAACTCCAACCAATGGAGTTCATGAAATAATCGTTAGAAGCTCATGAATGACACATCAAGAAGACCACCAGTGGAAGCTCAACTCTTTATCATGGCTACCTCCCCTGATTGTCTCTAACTCCAACCAATGGAGTTCATGAAATAATCGTTAGAAGCTCATGAATGACACATCAAGAAGACCACCAGTGGAAGCTCAACTCTTTATCATGGCTACCTCCCCTGATTGTCTCCAACTCCAACCAATGGAGTTCATGAAATAATCGTTAGAAGCTCATGAATGACACATCAAGAAGACCACCAGTGGAAGCTCAACTCTTTATCATGGCTACCTCTCCTGATTGTCTCCAACTCAGTTCTTCATATATATAAAGTGAGTATAAACTGTATATATGCGAAGTACTAAGTTAACGTTCTATATGTGTTTGGAACACATTTAGTTAGTGTCCTAGTTTCTGTTACTTTTTTTCTTTACAAGTTCCATAAAATCTGACTTGAGCAAATTAAAAAATTACCATCTTTGCCTGTTAGGTAGGTGAGTTCTCTAAGCCATTGATCACGGTGAACAGTACGGACCCAAATATAATGATGCGAAGGAGTCGGACTTACCCAAAGGCAAGAGGTAGCTCAGTGAGGACCAGTGCATCTCAGTATGGAAGTTGGCAGATGGGTAAGTGGAGATGGAAACACTAGATGCATCTGAGCCAGATGTGAGGATAGTAAAGGAACAGCAGAGATGTGTAGGCAAACTGGTAACTTCCATGCAGAAGTACGGTAAGGGCATGTTCACACACTAGGTGTTTTTACTGCATTTTTTTCTGCAGCAAAGCCTGATTTCTTGGCAGGAAAGAAGCTGTGGCAAAAACGCATGTTTTGGTGCTTTTTGATGCGTTTTTTGCTGCAGTTTTGGTCCATTTTTTTCATGAGTTTTTGGGGCTAGCTTGTGAACTCTTTGTGTATGCTAATAAAGTTGAGTGCCCCCAGAGAAAAAAAAGTAGTTCCTGTAGAACCATACCTCTAGATCCTTTGAAAAGCCATCAATTCAGCATCTGCGTACAGTAAAATCACAGTGTGACAGTCTAGACTAGATAGAATAGATATATACACATAGAATACATAGATATATACAGTAGATGTCAGTGATGCACACATATATATATATGTATATATATATTACATGGATAGATAGATAGAAGAAAAGCCGGCAATTCATCTGCCGTGTACTGTAAAATCACAAAATCACAGGGTGACAGGTTAGAATAGAATAGATAGGATAGATATATACACATAGAATACATAGATATACAGATGTCAGTGACACACATGTGGTAATTGCAGGTACGCAGGATGCAGTGACGAGTCGCGAGACAATTTGGTGCTTTCTATAATAACGTTTATAAGACTAGAGGGAACTTTCCTCAGTCACGGCTGGATCACCAAAAGGGGTAACACGGGTTGCCCTCGTAGGGGCTCTAAAACAAGCAAACACAAACGGGTAGAACACGACTACTCCCGGCAACAGCCGGTCACTATAGGGCCGCGGTATGGCTGACTACGGGTCCGTAAATATATAGTCAACTTAGCCGTCCAGACGTCCATCGCCATTCGGGATGGTGGTCTTTCGGCGTAGTAATCGCTGGGCCCAGTTGCTGAGGCGTTGGTGAAGTCTTCGCGTGCTCTGGCGCGCTGATGACACTGAAGCCCCACAGGCCCTGGCAGAGTCCTTGGACGGGTGGGCCGCAGTCCCCGGACTGGGGCAAGCGGCAGTGATGTAGGGTGGCTAATCACAGACCAACTGCACAGCTAACAGCTGCAGTGATACAGACAAGGCGTGCACTCTGTGGATATGAGGTAGGTGCAAGCTGAACCTGGAACTTAGTCCAGACAGTCATCCAGTGAAGAGAAAACAGCTGCACTCTGGGAAATTTTGATTTTCAATGCAAATTTTTTTTTATTATTGAAGACACCACAGGGGAATAGTGCTTTGAGGTAACGTTTCGACCCTATGTCGGGTCTTTTTCAAACCTCACTAGAAGAGACACATAAAGATAGACATTAGGCTATATACAGTGATAATCACAAAAATGTACAAACTCTGTAGAGGTTTAAACAGATATACATATTTACACAATTACATATTTACACTATATACAAAATCATCATATACAGGATCGTTGTGTTCAAAATCATTATAGAACAAAATTGTACAAATCAATCAGTTAGCCCATAGGATGTTGGAGTTAGATCCAGTAAATATTGATTGAAGCAGCTGTGGAGCTGGGTTACGGCGAGGCCGGCATAACGGAGCAAATCACATAAATGCAACATAATCAGGCAGTGCGAGCATGGAGACTGACCTTAAAGAGAGAAAAAGAAGCAATCACGGCAGTATGAATGTGCAGGAGGGGCTGAAAAAGGAGGAAACAAACAAGAGGTTTGGACCAGTATAGGACACTGCAGTAGGGAAAAGAAAGGGGGTAGGAGGGACAGAGGAGAGGCATACCTAAAGTGCCATATGTAGAAGTCCGGTCTGGCAGGGACCAGGCAGAGGTCCAGAGATGAGCTGAGGGGACAGGCAATGCAAGAGTTAACAGCATGAAAGCATTCTAAAGTAGCTCACAGTGCAGCACTGCTGCAGGACATACCTGGAAGCGTGGGGCAGCTAGCACCGTCTGTGGTGTAGTGTGCAGGCACTGGTGGTCAGTGAGTTAAAGTAGCCTGGAGACCGGAAGTCAGTGGGAGTGTCTGAGGAGTGCTACTGTGTGGGAAACATCAGTGGTGTGTACTGAAGCCAGGCTTGTAGCGCTGTTGGTGGGGGCGCCTGCGCTGTGTGCTGAAGGTAGAAACTGCAAGAAGACAAGACATAAACAAAAGTGTGCCCGGCGCCTGCGTAGGAGCGCTGGGGGAAGGGAGGGGGGAGAGCAATGAGTGTCAGGCTGAGCCATGGAGAAAGAGGGATGAGGAGAGAGGAGTGAAGGAGGGCACAACACAAGGAGGGAGAAGAGATAGGGAGATGGAGCAAAAGTAATAGAGGAGTGGGAGGAGAACATTAAAAGAAGGAATTAATGAATGAGGAAAAAAATGGATGAAATGGATCAAAGGGATTGACAAGGAAATAAAATAGAATGTAATAAATCTGAAAAAATGATAAATGAAAAACGGGAAATAAAAATGAAAAATTGCTGAAGAAATTGAAAGAATGAAAAGAAACAAAGAAAAAAATGAAGAAATAGAAAAAAATTATAAAATAAATAAATAATAACCAAAAATTGAAATGGTAATAGGACAAATGGGGAAAAAAAAAAAAATTGGATTAGAAAAATATCAGTACTTACCCTGATGGGTGTAAAACGTAAGGGTCAAGGCGCCTGAAAAATTAGGGAGAGTTAGTGTACAGAGGAAGCGAAGGTCAGCATGCTATACACAGACCTGCGTATATAAAGTTCACATTTTACGTATGCAAAAGAATCAGACAACAAGCAGGCAAGCAAGAAACCAGTGCTATTACTTATTTAAGAACCATATCTAGTTCCCTGTTAAGGCCCTTGGGAGATAAGGTCTGTAAGGTATAAATCCAAAAGGATTCCCTTTCTCTCAGGCATTTAATGTGGTCACCACCCCGTCGTGATTTTTCGACCTGTTCCAATATTTGGAAGCGTAATTGAGAAACCGAGTGGTTAGTGGCTATGAAGTGATGGGGAAGAGGAAGCCATGTCTTTTTGCATCTAATGGTCGATTTGTGGCTTGCTATACGGTCACGGATGTGTTGTGTCGTTTCACCGACATAAAGTAAACCACATGGGCATTTTACCACGTATACAACGTTGTTGGACTCACAGGTGAAGAAACCTTTCATGGTATACTGTTTGCCAGAATGTGGGTGGGTGATAGTGCTAGATTTAATAACATTCGAGCAGCATGCACATCCCAAACAGGGAAATGTGCCATTTCTCTCAGTGTTGAGGAAAGTTTGTCTGGGGACCCGGGTAAAACTGCCCAAGTCGGCTTTAACGATCCTGTCTCGAATATTGTGAGGTCTTCTTTTGCACATTAATGGTGGAGTCTTAAATGTCTCGACCTGCGGATATGACCGTGCGAGCATTGGCCAGTGTTTTTGGATGATGTTATAGACTTTAGGCATGATGGGGTGGTGGATGTGGACGAAGGGAATACGTTCAGGCTTGGATTGTACAGATTGTTCAGGTACCAGGTTGAGAGCCAAAGTTTTTTCTTTATTGAGGAGATTTTGAGGGTAATGGCAAGCCGAAATTTTTTTTGACATTTCATCGAGACGTTCCAGCAGAAACTGTGGGTTTGATACTATGCGTGTCACACGTTTAAACTGTGAGCGGGGCAAGCTATGTTTGATGGAAGTAGGATGGCAACTGTCATAGTGGAGTAAACTGTTGGAGTCAGTGGGCTTTGAAAAGATGTCAGTGGAGAGGTGACCACTGGCTTCTCTTATGACAAAGGTGTCAAGAAATGAAATTTGTGATGAGCTACAGTTCAATGTGAACTGGAGTTCAGGGCGAATAGAGTTGAGGTATTCAGTGAAGGCGACCAGGGTGTCATGAGGACCTGTCCATAGACAAAAAATATCGTCTATGAAGCGAAGCCAACAGATGTTATGCTATCTAAATAGGGCATCTTCGTAGATGAAAGCACGTTCGAAGGCGTCCATATATATGTTAGCATACGCAGGCGCTACATTTGTGCCCATTGCGGTGCCTTGAATCTGTAGGAAGAATTGGTCACCGAAAAGGAAAAAATTCTCGTGCAAAATCAGAGATAGAAAATCAAGACACATTTGTTGAGAATTTCTAGTGAGGTCAGACTGCTCAAGGAGGTCACTAACTGCTTTTATACCTAGATCATGCCGGACAGATGTATAGAGGCTTTTAACGTCAAAGGTGATGAGGAGACACTCAGAAGGGATAGGAGGTAGCTGTTTAAGAGTTTGAAGAAAGTGACCCGTGTCGAGAACGAATGACCTCATGGTTTTAGTGAATGGCGTAAGTACTTTTTCAAGAAAAATAGAGATGGGGCAAAGATAGAATCGGTGGAAGCGACAATTGGTCTGCCAGGGGGATTGGTGAGGGATTTTTGTATTTTGGGAAGAGTATAGATGACAGGGGTCACAGGATGCTGATTAGATAAAAATGTGACTGTCTTAGGCTACTTTCACACATCAGGTTTTTGGCGTCAGACGCGATCCGGGGTCGTGCCGGAACGCCGGATCCGGCAAATGTTTTGTAAAACCTGATGTGCCGGATCCGGTTTTCTGCCGGATCCGTCTTGTTCTTGACAGACAAAACCGGATCCGTCTCATCCGGTTCATCCGTTTTTCTATCCGTTTTTCGACGGATTACGCCGGATCCGGTTTTTAAAATTGACCCTTGTGGCCTTCCGAACGGGATTGGCTACTGGAAAACTATATATAGCGTGTTCCTACAGCCCTTCTTTGACAGGTTGTAGAGGAGAAAGTGCAGGTTGGAGAGAAGAGCAAGTTACTGGCGAAGATGGATGTTGTCATTGGAAATATTTTGAAGAATTTGGCGGATTTTATAGCGGAGGCGAATCGTTTGAGGGTGATTGTTCTGGAGAAGGAGAGAGCGAGACAGCAGCGCATCAGGCATCGTAGACGACGTTTGTGGATCCACCCCATCACAGCCAAGAGAATGATGCGTGGGGTCTATTCTACACTCTGCATGGACCTTCGACGAAACCTGGATACATTTTTTGGATATGTTCGGATGAAAATGGAGAATTTTGATTACTTGGTGGAGCGCATTGCACACCTCATAAGAAAAGCGGACACCTATTGCCGCTTCTCTGTTTCACCCGCAGAGCGTCTGATGGTGACTTTAAGGTAAGCCACATTTATTGGATGTGATCGCATCAGAGCACACTTTCACTGCAATCTTGTTGGTGGTAGTTTGTATCTCCAAGTGTTATAGCTGAGTTTTGGTATGTAATGCTGTGATTTAAAACTAATTTATTGTTTTTTAATTCCCCACAGATTTCTTGCAACTGGAGAATCCCTTTCGTCACTGCATTTCCAGTACAGACTCGGGATTTCCACCATATCTGGAATTGTGAAGTACACATGCCGTGCACTGTGGGACTCCTTAGCTGAAGAGTTTTTACCAGAGCCCACAACAGAGAGGTGGATTGAAATTGCTGACAAGTTTCAACAGATATGTCAGTTTCCCAACTGCTTGGGCGCTGTGGACGGGAAACATATCCGCATTGTAAAGCCAGCCGGATCGGGATCGGAATATTTCAATTACAAGAAATATTTTTCAATTGTCCTCATGGCCATCGCTGACGCGGAATACAAATTTATTGCTGTTGATATTGGGGCCTATGGCCGCTCCAAAGAACTCTCAAGTTTTCAAACTGTCTGCCATGGGGCGTAAACTGTATGGAAGCACCTTCCAGTTCCCACAACCTAGACCGCTGCCGTAAACATCTGGTCCACCTATGCCATTTGTCTGTGTAGGGGATGAAGCCTTCCAGCTGTCAGAACACCTTTTGAAACCGTACTCTAGCAGAGGATTGACAAAACCAAAACGCATTTTTAATTACCGCCTCACAAGAGCAAGAAGAATGGTTGAATGTACCTTTGGTATTCTGACAGCCAAATGGCGGGTCCTATTGACTGCGATCAACCTCAAGACAGAAACTGTGGACGAGGTGATCAAAGCGTGCGTGGTACTCCACAATTTTGTTATCTGCAAGGAACCCATTTCCATTGATGACACCTCTGAAGAAACCACCTTGCAAGATTACCATGACATTACCACTAGAAGTTCTGTGACGGTTTCAGTAATGAGGGACAATTTTGCACTATACTTTATGTCACCTCAAGGCAGAGTACACTGGCAGGATGACAGAGTGTGAAAGATTTGTGCCCTAACCAAACTTGTGTACCTTCTGTACCAACAGTATATACCTTTGCCAACCAAAGTTGGCTATCTTGTCATGGTCTTACTATTTTTAGCTTTAGGCCACAGGTGTGTACCTGGTTGTGTTTTATGCAAAGTATTTCACCTTTTAATAAAAGTTGTGTACATTGTTAGGAAATCACCAACAATAAACACAACTTTTTAGGTGAAATACTCTGCTTCAAACACAACCAGGAACACAACTGTGGCAAAAAGCTAAAATTTACCCACAGTTATATACCTGGTTTTGAATACCTTTTTACCTTTTAAATACCCTGTATTTAACCTTTTTTTTAAACATATTTCGCCGCAGAAAGAAATGACAGACAACCAGTGTAAAACAATAATTTAACTTTTATTTAAAATATTTTTTTTTTGTAAACTGTTTTTAAAGTTAAAAAAACTTTTTTAATAAAGGTTTGAAACCAACTGGGCATTTTTATTACAAAACACATCATCAATCTGTGTAGTGTGGGGTGGAAATACTGCTGGAGGGGCTGCGGGACACTTCGACAATGGGAGTGTGGAGAGAGGACTGGGATCGTGGTGGAGAAGGAACAGTTAGAGGTGATGGTGTGGAAAAAGCTACAGAATGGGTGGACATGTGTGAGGCAGAAGAGGTGGTGGGCGGTGGAGTGGAGGGTTGGGCAGGGACTGTAGGAGCAGATGATGTTGGTGGAAAGTTGTATGGGGAAGGAGTTTGGTACGGGGAAGGAGTTTGGTACGGGGAAGGAGTTTGGTACGGGGAAGGAGTTTGGTATGGGGCAGGTTGCTGGAAGTGGGAAGATGTCTGGTACTGGGGAGGTTGCTGGTACTGGGGAGGTTGCTGGTACTGGGGAGGTTGCTGGTATGTAATAGGAGGGGGAGGATGGAAAGTGGCTGGAGGAGGTGCAGATGTAATAGGAGGGGGAGGATGGAAAGTGGCTGGAGGGGGTGCAGGTGGAGGAACTACAGTGGTGGGAGGTGGAGGTTGGGAGGTAACCTGCTGTAGAGCACCGTGGCACGAATGCATTACATGCATCTGCTGGGTAGGAGATAGTGTTGCCATGCGCTCCACAACAGACCTGAAAAAGGTGTGGTTTGGCGAAGATCTTGCTTCTGAATGCATGGTTTGCAGAAGTGTCTTCACCTCCAGAATGCTGGAGTTGATCTGCTGAAAGTCTGCGGAGATTTGCTCTGACAAGACTTTTAGACAGTTCTGGAAAGATGCATTCAGATGCAAGAACTCTGGCGCATAACTCTTTTCCTGACCCCTCTGCCGCTGCCGCCCAGTACCCGCAGGTGTACTAGAGGTGGCAGGGGCAGAAGGGTGGGGTAAAGGGAAAGCGATCTCCTCACCAGCAGCTTCATGTAATGTAGGCAGCCACGATGCTCCTGTGCTGGTGGATGGGACAGATGGGTCGAATGTGTGGGAAGGCTGGGAAGGTGCAGATGTACCGGGGCGGTCGAAGTGTCCCTCGGTGCCGGTCTCCTCAGGGATCGCCTCAGAAGGGTCCAATCGTGCAGGCTCCCGAGTGCTGCTCACCGTGCTGTGGAATAAAGAGAAAAAAAAACAATTAAAATAGTGACATGGTAGGGCCCTGGCTGAAAAAAAAAAGTTACATCTAAACATTTTTTTGTCACATGTGGTGTGTAATATTTACCTTCTGGTGAGCATTGTATCCCGGAGGAACGACAGGGCTCGTGCGTACTTGTACTTGCTCCTGCGTCCTCCAGATCCACTCGGGGCCCGCATCTCTTTATTGAACTCCTTCTTGAAACGATCCCTCACAGACCACCACCGCTTCACAATTCTCTCCCCTGAAACGAGAAAGGACAAAGTGGTTAGTATACAACATCAGTGTTTCCCAAACTCCAGTCCTCATGGTCCCCAGGGGTCATGTTTTCAGGATTTCCAAAGTAAATAGAAATCCTGAACACATGATCCGTGGGGACCACGAGGACTGGAGTTCGGGAAACACTGGTTTAAATCAAGCAACCGGTACTGTATATACTTACGCTCTTTAATCTGGGCCCGAGCTTCGAGGTCCTCCCAGCGGTCCACAAGGAGCGAACAGATTTCCTCCCAGAGTCGTCGGGTAACGATAAGGTCAGCGTGGCGGCGGTCAGCCATATTCCAGAGCGGCTCCCTTTCTCTGACGAGATCGATGAGGTGGTCCACATCGATTCCTCCATCCTCACCGTCAGAGTCGGGAGCACGCTGTGAAGGCTGTTAAAGAAAAAGACAAAAATAACATAATTAGCCTCCACAAAAGAAATGAAATAAAAAGTGCAAAAAAATAAAGCAACGCTGGTGACCGCCGCGTTGCAGTCGCCGACGACCCTGGGAGGCACTGCGAGAACCTCTTGGCCGAGCACCAGATTGGGAAGACTAGAGAAGAAAACAAAAAATGTTATGTCTTTGGATGTTGGCATTTGTTTGCTGTGTGTGGTCTGCAGAACATTGTTTTCTATGTGTTGTGTGTAGTGTGATGTTGTGTTTCTGCGTTTGATGCAAAAAACTTACCAATTGTGAGCCCACTCCAAGTGTCTGTCCACCCCTTCCTTCTTCTTCTGGGAGCTCCTCTTCATCTTGTGATTCCTGTTTTGAAATAAAAGGCAATGAAATGAATAGACATATATTCCAGAGATGATGGATTTTGGAAATAAATACTTACCGTCAAACGCTGACGATGCGAGGGAGGGCTCCCAGAAGAAGATGTGCTGTCTTCCTGGTGGCCACACTCCATGGCTGTGGGTGGTGTTCCTGCTGCTGCCATTGCTGCTGCTGCTGCTGCTGCATCTATTGGGCGGCTGTTGAATAAAGAGAAACAAAGGGCCAATGAATATCTTGATATTCCATAGCCCTAGTTTGGAGGAATGGGGGATTTGATAATTACCTTCTCTCATCTGCTGCTGGACTCCCCTCCCGTTGTTCAGCATGCTGCTCCATTTGGGGTGGTGCTGATGGTGCTGCTGCAGATGTCTGCTGCCTTCTCCTGCTCCTGGTTCTTGGCTTGGGTGGCATGTTGGGTGTGGCTGAGGGTCCCACTGTCTTGCTTTTATATATGTCTTGTGGGCAGAGCTACTGAGCATGCTCAGACCAAAAAAAACGGATCCGGCCACCGGATCCGGCTGTCGCCGGATCAGGCGCATTGCGGCGCTCATAGGCTTTCATTGTATAAAAAAGCCGGAGACGCCGGATCCGGCGTGTCCGGCTTTTTCGCCGGAGACAAAAAACGTTACAGTAGCCGTTTTTTCCAGACGCCGGATCGCGTCACATTGCCGGATCCGGCGAAAATCGGATGAAACGCATGGCCATCCGGCTCGATCCGGCTCTAATGCAAGTCAATGGGGGGGAAACCGGATCCGGCATTGCATTTCGCCGGATCCAGTTTCTGTCAAAAGCGCCGGATCGCGCCTGACGGCGAAAACCTGATGTGTGAAAGAGGCCTTAGAGTTAATGGTGTTAAGTAATAAGTATTTCCTCAAGAGTATGTCAATTTTATTCCTAATACCTATGGTAGGGTCAGAGGGAATTTTCTTGTAGGTGGATGTATCAGATAGTTGCCTGAGAATTTCGGCGATATAATCTGTGGTGTTCTGTATAACAATAGCCCCACCCTTGTCCTCTGGTTTTATAACGATTTTCTTGTTATTTTTAAGGGACTGAAGGGCCTGCTTCTCAAGGGGGGAGAAATTGCTATAGGTCGGTAAATGTCCAGAATGATGATGGTCAAGGAGCATGTTGATCTCCTTATGAACAAGATCAACATAGGCCTCAGTGGCATGGTAGTTTTGAGGGGGGTTGAAGTTACTCTTATTCCGTAGACCAAAGTTAATGATACTTAATTCAGGAATGGGGTTCTCCACTGGTGCAGGAACCCTATTCCTGGTTGAGTCTTGAGGAGATCCAAAGTGGGTCTTGAGCCGCAGGTTGCGGTAAAAGAATTGTAGGTCTTGGGACAACCTGAATTTGTCCCATGGGATTGTTGGACAGAAGGACAAGCCCCGCTGGAGGACAGCCAATTCAGTGGGGTCGAGCATGTAGGAAGAAATGTTCACCACTGAGTTGGGGACCTTACCTGGGACCTCGTAGTCATGCGGTCTGCGTTGTTTCTGGGCGGCCCTCTGAATCGGTCTCCTCCGGGTCAGGTATTGGTTCGCGTATTTTGGCGCTTTGCTAAAAAACGATTTTGTGAGTAGCTGTTGGTGGAACTGTCGCTGTCGGTACTGAGTGATCCCTGTCGACGATATCCAGGTGTTCGTCTGTTGCTGGAGGTAGCAGAGTCGTTCCATCGATATACCCGACCTAGAGAGTAATCCTCGGAGTCTCTATGAAACTTAGAACGTTTCTTGTCTTATAGGTATTTACGATGCTCTTCTATTGCCTTGTCGGTTTTGGCCTTCAGGGCACTCCAATCTGCTGCGGAAAGAGAAGTGGACAATTGTTCCTCAAAGGCTGTCAGCTTCTGTTCAGACTCCTCGATAGCTGTTTGAAGGAATTCAACGGTGAGCAAAATAATGTCCAAGGAACATTTATTTAAGATTTTTTGGAACTTTTCGCAGTATTCAGGTTTCTCGGAAAAAAGCGTGGGTCTCAAGTGGCACCTCAGGCCATGTGGAATCCTGCTTAGCCTATGGTACTCAGCTAGTGTAACTGAGTGTAGATCAAGTGATGTCAGTCTCCTCCGTTCCCGCTCGTAATCCTTTGTGCGGAGTTCATGAGCTGGAGTCTTGAGGAAGTCTCCAAGGATCTTCGGGCTGCACCTTCAACTGGACCGCGGGGTCCGGCAGCATCTCCTCCAAAGGCCTCACTAGATTGGCCATTTCGGCCCAGGGCTTCAGGGCGATATCTTGGTCTTCCAGGTTGACACAATGCACCTGGACGGTCCCCTCCCGCACCGTGGCCAGGGAGCGGGCTACCAGTATGCCAGGGTGCAGGCGCTCCGAGTAACATGGTTCCACCTTCACCTCCATGCCCTCCAGTGGCATCGGGGCGCGGATCGGCAGAGCTACCACCGTCTGCCCTGGAGGAAGCACGAGCGAGGGGGCCGCTGGTGCGATGACCTTGCCCAACGCCTCACCCTCCTGGCACTCCTGAAGCACTCGCGCCTCCCGCACCAACCGCTGGAAGACCTGCCCTTGGGCCGTGCGAGAACCCCAGTGGCTCAGAGTCTCTTGTGTGGGTTCATTGAGGAGGAGGTTGCCGAACTCTCGTAGTATGTTCATACCCAGAATAACCGGATGTTTGCTGCTTGTGTCTCCTTGGGTAAGGACCACTCCCCGGCGGCCGAGTGATTTGCCGCTTATTGAAATCTGCATCCAGGCTACTCCGATGACAGGAACTGGTAGCTGGTTGGCAGCTACTAACTTTATCACTGTCCCCCACTGAGGTCTCACTGCTTCGGGAAAATGCTGCCGAAAATAAGTCTCTGGCATGGTCGTAACTTGCGATCCCGTATCTACTAGGCATCGCACGGCACGGCCTTCGATCTCTGCCCATACCACTGAGCACCGCTTGACCAGGTCTTCATGACTTCCACCACCCCGTGTGAGGAGCTCCAGCTCCAGGCGGCGTCCCCATGGCTCAGGGTCCTCTGCTCCTCTTGGCCAGTGGGGCAGGTTCCCCCAGAACGTGGGCACTCTCGGGCGGAGCGTCCCAATTCTCCACAATCGTAACAGGCAAATGGTCGTGGGGACCGACTTGGGTGGTGTCAGGAACACCGCACTGCACTTGCTCACTGAGCCAGTGCGTGTGTCCTGATTAAGACAACCTGTGCTCAGAGATACCTGTGGAATGGGCAGCAGCAGAGAAGATGCGTGCTTCAGACCCACAGGACCTGAAGCATGTGACTGCTGGGGGCGTGGCTTAAACTCCCGAGAGTTAGGAGCTGCAGAAAAACTCCTAGAATGGTAACTACGGAACAAAGTTACTAATAGGCATAGACAGGGAAATAAACCAGATCAGGCCGGGGTCAAAGCACGAGATAGCACGACAATTACCAAAGGGCAAGACAGAACGGATAGTCAAGACGTAGCCAAGAAGTCAGAAACCA
This sequence comes from Dendrobates tinctorius, assembly GCF_039654945.1. Taxonomy (NCBI): domain Eukaryota; kingdom Metazoa; phylum Chordata; class Amphibia; order Anura; family Dendrobatidae; genus Dendrobates; species Dendrobates tinctorius. The sequence goes on along the minus strand of NW_027361991.1, from coordinate 1,666,774 downwards.
GAGAAGCAGATATACAGTACAGAATCAACAGGCAAACACACAATGGGGGACAGAACTGGATCAGAACCATATAAGCAAGCTATAAGACAACGAACAGGCACACAGGGGTCACAACACTCGGCCAAAGGCAAAAGTATAACTGACAGGGATTGGAGTATCTCAGGGCAAAAAAGCTCTGCCTGAACCAAAGAGAGACCACGATAATTAACCCCAGGTGTGCAGGTCAAAGCCTGCACTGAGCTCAAGACATTAACCCCTGACGTGCAGGTCAAAACCTGCACTGGGATCATGACAGGTGGGGGCCGCGATGGTTCATGCCTCCTTTACTCGGCCCTGGCCGACTCCTTGTGGCCGCTTTCTTGGCTTCGGCCAGTTCACCCTTAATACTCTGTATCTCTTGCTTCACTTCTTGTACCCAGTGGGGTTCGCTAAGGGCGCTTACGGATGCTTCGATACTCCGAGCCATCCCCACGGGGACCGTCACCTCTTGCTCCTGCTCCCGAACCTGTGCCTCCTTCCCTATCTCTGAAAAGGTCAGATGTGGGTCCACTTGCACCCGCTCTCGCAAAGCCTGTCTTGCCAGGGTGTCTCGTAACCCGGTCACTAACAGGTCAAGTAATGTTACACCCACGGTCCCCACGCCGACTCCATCCTTCCTTTCAATGGCTAAAAACAGTTCCTGCAAAACATTTATATACTGGGTCACTGTTTCCCCCTCTTTTTGCACGCGTCTAAACATTTGGGTTCTCAGTTCCCCCACATCGATCGGGTCCCGATAGGCCTCTTCTAAGATCTGTAACACCCTGACGAAGGTGTTTCGCTGCCCCCGGGGCCGCAACATTACGGTATCCCGGGCTTCCCCGTCCAACGCCACCAGGGCCACTTCTGCCTCTAGGTCAGGGGTAAGCGGATGCATCCTGAATAACCCACGTATTCGCTCCGTCCAATTCCACAGCATAGTATTGCTGCCGGAGAACCTGGGTAGATTGCCTAGCATGGCCCCCAAAGAAATGCTGGGCCAGAGGCCCTTGCTGTCCGCGCTCGGAGACTGCATCCTGCCGACTACGCCAAATGTTTTAATTGCAGGTACGCAGGATGCAGTGACGAGTCGCGAGACAATTTGGTGCTTTCTATAATAACGTTTATAAGACTAGAGGGAACTTTCCTCAGTCACGGCTGCATCACCAAAAGGGGTAACACGGGTTACCCTCGCAGGGGCTCTAAAACAAGCAAACACAAACCGGTAGAACACGACTACTTCCAGCAATAGCCGGTCACTATAGGGCCGCGGTATGGCCGACTACGGGTCCGTAAATATATAGTCAACTTAGCCGTCCAGACGTCCCTCGCCGTTCCGGATGGTGGTCTTTCGGCGTAGTAGTCGCTGGGCCCAGTTGCTGAGGCGTTGGCGAAGTCTTTGCGCGCTCTGGCGCGCTGATGACACTGAAGCCCAACAGACCCCGGCGGAGTCCTTGGACGGGTGGGCCGCAGTCCCCAGACTGGGGCAAGTGGCAGAGATGTAGGGTGGTGAATCACAGACCACCTGCTCAGCTAGTGGCTGCGACAGGGAGTCCGCAGCCAGCAGAGGCCTGGCCCCTGCTGCGAACCGGAGCGGGACAGTGGTGGCTGGTGGCGGCAATGTACTTGCCGTGGCCTCTGGTGAGAGCAGGGCGGCTGTGGGTGGCAGGGAACAGGCCACAGCCATGGGCTGGAGCAAGATGGCAGCGGCCGCGGGCGACCGCAGGTAGTCCGCAGCTGCGGGCTGAGCGAGATGGCAGTGTCCGCGGGTGACAGCGGGTAGGCCACAGCCTCAGGCTGAGGGGAGGCGGCAGCGGCCGTGGGTTGAACTGTGGCTGCGGGCTGGAGCGGGGCAGCAAGTCCCAGATGATTGCCTCGGTACCGTCCTTCTGGAGTCCTCGGTGAGCGTCCTCCCTGGCACTGGTGAGTCGCTCTCGCTTTCAGCTGCTCCCACGGTCTCCTGCTGTCTCTGTGTCGGTCTGCTGACTCATCGTCCCGGGGATTCCCCACCTCCTTTATACTGGTCTCTCCCCCAGCCCATCTGTCTGTCACAACAGTCCGTCCTCGAACTCTGTCCTCAGGGGACAGTTTCCCCGGAACCCAGATGACGGCTCCCTTGGTTCCAGCCCAGACACTCGACGGGGGCCGTTCCTCCCACACTCACACACATATATATATACATATATATATATATATATATATATATATATATATATAAATCAAGAAAAAAGGGCAACACTACCAAAATAATATAGTAGGTGCAAAACCTATTCAGCAGTGTCTAAACAGCCAAATTAACAAAAGGAAAAAATAGGCAGCACTCAAATTAAATGTGAAAACAGTGGATACTTTACTGATCCTCAGGTGGCAACGTTTCAACGGTGACCCGTCTTTGTCAGCCTTGACAAAGACGGGTCACCGTTGAAACGTTGCCACCTGAGGATCAGTAAAGTATCCACTGTTTTCACACTTAATTTGAGTGCTGCCTATTTTTTCCTTTTATATATATATATATATATATATATATATATACACACACAGCTCTAGCAATAATTAAGAGACCAGTGCACAGTTTTATAAAAGCTTCTCTACATGTCTGAAAGCCGTTCCATTCCAGTGTCAGTTGAATTCCAACCAGAGTACACCTCATTCTACTTAATGTGCTTCTGATTAGGTGATCACTTGAACCAAATTGTATTTAACGAAGGAAAGTATAAAAAACCCTGCTGTGGTGTTCACAATCCTCTTGCAATAGGACAAGCCAGATGGCAAAACAAGAGCTAGTAATATCCCAAAAGTAATAGGGATGAAAAAATAACTTTTAACCATGCCAAAGGAGTTGAAAAGAAAAGTATTGAGTGAGGAAAAGAAGGGCTCAATTCTGGCTTTACTAGCAGAGGAATACAGTGAGCGTCATGTTGCTTCCATCCTTAAAATTTCTAAGATGGCAGTCCATTACAACAAGGTCAAGCAGCAGACATTGGGGACAACAAAGCTACAGACCGGAACAGGGCAAAAACGACTCTTCACTGACCGGGATGACAGTCATCTTATTCGAATGTCACTTAGCAACCGCAGGATGACATCAAGTGACCTACAAAAGGAATGGTAAATGTCAGCTAGGGTGAAGTGCACAGCAAGAACAGTTCGTAACAGGCTCCTACAGGCAGGGCTCAAGTCACGTAAAGGTAGAAAAAAGCCTTTCATCAATGAGAAGCAAAGGAGAGCCAGGCTGAAGTTTGCCAAAGACCATAAGGATTGGACCATAGAGGACTGGAGTAAGGTAATCTTCTCTGATGAGTTTAATTTTCAGCTTTGTCCAACATCTGGTCGTCTAATGGTTAGACAGAGACCTGGAGAGGCGTACAAGCCACAGTGTCTAGCACCCACTGGAATTTGGTGGAGGATCGGTGATGATCTGGGGATGCTTCAGCAAGGATGGAATTGGGCAGGTTAATCTTTGTGAAGGACGTATGAATCAAGCTCAATACAAAGATATCCTGGAAAAACAGTTGATTCCTTCTGCTCAGGCAATGTTCCCCAACTCTGAGGACTGGGTTTTCCAGCAGGACAATGCGCAATGCCACACAGCTAGGTCAATCAATGTGTGGATGAAGGACCACCACATGAAACCCCTGTCATGGCCAGCCCAATCTGCAGACCTGAACCCCACTGAAAACCTCTGGAATGGAATAAAGAGGAAGATAGATAATCACAAGCCATCAAAAAAAGAACTGCTTACATTTTTGTACCAGGAATAGCATAAGGTCACCCATGAAAAGCAGTGTGAAAGACTGGTGGAAAGCATGCCAAGATGCATGAAAACTTAGATTAAAAATCAAAGTTATTAATATATTGAAATATCGATACATTGAAATATTGATTTCAGTTTGGCTGGACAGCCAGGTCTAGGAAGAATTCTGGTGGTATCAAACTTCTTGCATTTAAGGATTATGGAGGCCACTGTGGTCTTAGGAACCTTGAGTACTGCAGAAATTCTTTTGTAACCTTGGCCAGATCTGGGCCTTGCCACAATTCTGTCTCTGAGCTCCTTGGCCAGTTCCTTTGACCTCATGATTCTCTTTTGGTCTGACATTGAGCTGTGAGCTGTGAGGTCTTATATAGACAGGTATGCGCCTTTACAAATCAAACACAGCTGGACTCCAATGAAGGAGTAGAACCATCTCAAGGAGGATCACAAGGAAATGGACAGCATGTGACTTAAATATGAGTGTCTGAGCAAAGGGTCTGAATATTTATGACCATGTGATATTTCAGTTTTTCTTTTTTAATACATTTGCAAAAATTTCTACATTTCTGCTTTTTTCACTCAAGATGGGGTGCAGAGTGTACATTAATGTGAAAAAAATGAACTTTTTTGAATTTACTAAAATGGCTGCAATGAAGCAAAGAGTGAAAAATTTAAAGGGGTCTGAATACTTTCCGTACCCACTGTATATTTATGTTACAGATGTATCCAGTGCAAGCATAACAAAAATGACATACCGTGCAAGCACTAATACGTGTGCGTGTCTGCCACATTGATTGTTTGTTGCATACCTGCACAATTGATCAAAAGATTTGATGCACTAAACATTCATATGTACATAAGGCATACTGTACATAGAAATCAATGGGCCTCATAGCAGCAGTGCTAATTGGGCTCACCCTCCAGAAAAATAAAAAATAAAATATTCAATATATTCAGTACTTTTGCCCAGTACTGCATGTGTTTATATATACATATATATATATTATATATATATATATATATATATATATATATACCACATGGACCGGGGATCATCCCACCAAATGCCAGCTCTCCTTTAATGTGGGCATGACTCTACTCATACAACACAGGGTGTTGCTTTATTGAACCACAAAACAGGCAGATAACACATAGAACAGTCCAAGCAAAATACCCAAAGTTGGTGCACATTACAGAATCTCCCGTTTCCGCTGACTCACCGGGAAAATGGCAGCTGTTACTTCAAAGCTCCCAGGGTTGGCTACCCCGCCTTTGGCATGAACACAGAGGGTAGATAATGACAAGCTTAGGAAGATGACAGTCCAGTGAGGTACAAGGCCAGTTGACCCGAGGGTCACAACCTGGCTTCTCCGAATATCTCCATGGAGCCAGGCGACCAGCAAGTTCCAATCCTAGCTTTCTCTAAACGTATCCATGGTTCAGCGATGGTCAGTGAAGCAGTCCTGTATTCCTCCAACTGGAATATATATTGCAGGAAATCTGACCTACATGAGCTGTTTTCCACATTTTGACACGCACCCACACCTTCATTATTTGCAGAGGTCGCAGTGAGACCCTATCGCCTGGATCTGCAATGATTAATCAGCTTTATGATGTTTTATGTAGTTAATCTATTATAAGTTTATGACATTATTACTTTACAAGTTTTGGCTGATCTATTGTATTGCTCTTTAGAAATACCCTGGTTTAGGGAGAGAGGGAAACTAGACAAGTGTGAAGCTTCCTCTGAGCGTAATAAGTTTTTACCAACAATAAAAAAATTATTTTAGCTGTGGTTATGCTCACCTTCAATCAATAAGAAGTGCATGTTGAGAATCTCAAGGAAACAATCCTTTTGGCACCTCTCCTCCATGTCTTCTATATTCCAATAAGGTGTGCAGCTCACTTTGGAGAGCTATGTGTTGATCCTGCTTCAGATCTACATAGGTGGTGAATAGAGTTCAGCGAAACGGGTCAGCCAAATCCAGAATTTGCCGACTTTGGCTAAAGTCAGGTTTCGCCGATTGGCCATGAGGTCGCCGACTTGAGCGCCAAAGTCGCGTTTCCCACAAAGCTTCCAGCGCCTTTTCTCAGCCAATCAGCAAGGACGCACACTGTGGGCAACGCAATTACATAGGCAGCGGCCCCTGCCATCTTAGAGAAGGGCGTGCAAGTGATTGGCTGGCTTTGTGTGGCATCACAGGGACTATAAAAGGGTGTGCACACCGACCGCCATCTTACTTCTGCCGATCTTAGCATAGGGAGAGGTTGCTCCTGCTCGTTCTCAATAGGGAGAGTGTTTAGGCAGGAGAAAAAACTGCTTCTGCTGATAGCGATTTTCACTGTACAACACTACAGTACAGTGTGCAGTGACAGGGGAGGCTATATTTGTGTGCAGCAGCTCTGTTGGTGATTAGGCTGCCTTATAAGGCTCCCTGGTAGCTGCATTGCTGTTTGCACACTGCTGTGCAGAGTGCTTTTTTAAAAGCAAAAAAATTTTTTAGTCCTTTTCTCTGCACAGTTACCAAGCCTTCATTTTTTCACACTTTTGTGTGCAGCAGCGCTGGTGGTGATGAGGCTGCTTTATAAGGCTACCTGATAGCTGCACTGCTGTGTGCACACTGCTGTGCAGACTGCTTTTTTCAAAGCAAAAATACTTTTACTCCTTTTTTTCTGCATAGTAGTTACTGAGCATAAATTTTTGCACACACCGTATAGAGGTGTACGCTCCTCACACACTACCATGTACCGGCTGGTATCACAGAAAAATACATGCTATATGTGTGTGACTCTGTAAAAAAATGCACGGAGATTAACATTTTTCCATACATACACCGTATAGAGGTGTCCGATTCTCAAACAGTATTGGATATCTGGTGTTCTTATTACTGTCACATCTACACAGAGTCAGCGTGTGTGTGTGACACTCCATAAATACATATACGGACATTTCCATTTCTTTATACACCGTATTGAGCAGTCCAATTGTCAAACAGTATCGGATATCTGATGTTCTTATTATGGTCACATCTACAGTACACAGAGTCAGCGTGTATGTGACACTCCGTAAATACATATACGGACATTTCCATTTCTCTATACACCATATTGAGCTGTCCGATTCTTAAACAGTATTAGATATCTGGTGTTCTTATTACAGTCACAACTACACTGAGTCAGCGTGTGTGTGTGACACTCCGTACATACATATCCATTTCCATTTCTCCATACACCGTATTGAGCTGTCCGATTCTCAAACAGTATTGTATATCTGCTGTTCTTATTACGGCCACATCTTTACAGAGTCAGCGTGTGTGTGTGACACTCCGTAAATACATATACGGAGATTGACAGTTTCACCAACAACGTATACAGCTGTACGCTTCTGATACAGTACCGTATATCTGCTTGTTGGATTACGGTGAAATACATACTGGGTGAGCGTCTGTGACTCACAAAATATATACGGAGATTTCACTTTTTACATACACCTTACACAGCTGTACGCTCCTCATACAGTACCATTTCTCTGCTGGTATTTTTGGTATGGTACATTTTCCCAAACATGAGGAAGTATGGTTGAAGAGCACGCAGATGTGGGCGGGGGGGCACAGCTGGTACTGATGGTGGTGGTGGTGCATCGGCTGGTTCTGGCAAAAGCACAATAGCAGCTAAGACAGGAGGTGTTGAGCCTGCGTCATCGTCTGGCACAAGAAGGCCTTTAAGGTTCCCTTTTCTGGGAGTAGGTAAACCGCTTTTAAAGCTGGAGCATCAGGAACAGGTTTTGGCTTACATTGCCGAAACAGCCTCCAGGTCTATTGCCTCCTCTCCTGAAGTTACAAAAACTGCACGCACAGAGTCGTCAGTGCAGGCTTCTGGTCAGGAACAACACCTTTCCTTGTGTCCTTCACCCACACTAAAAGTGAAGGATGCCGCAGCACACACTTCAGATTACTCCATGGAGCTCTTTTCACATACCATTCCTGGGTTATCAAGTCAAATCCTGAATTCCCCAGTCCAAGATGAATCTGACATGGAGTGCACTGATGCACAGCAACTGCTAGATGATTCTGCTGGTACATTCACCAACAGCACTACATTGCCATCTCAGTCTACTGAGCCCGAATCAGACCCTGATGAAACTCAGGTGCCCTTTCCCGCATACTATACCACCTTACACGGCGACACAGAGGAAGGTACAGAGGAAGGTGCAGATGACATTGAAGACGAGGTCATGGATGACCCAGTTGTTGACCCGGATTGGCATCCATTGGGGGAAGAGGGTGCCGGTGACAATAGGTCAGAACAGGAGAAGGATCCGCAGCAGGCATCGTCATCACAGCAGCGGTTATCAGGCAGGTCTGTAGCTGTCAAAAAACTTGCTAAAAAAACTAAAAGAGTTGCAGGACAGCTTGGCCAGATGGTCAAATTAGCACAGCGTGCAAGCCCTGAAAATTTGTATCATAGTAGGAAGAGTGCAGTGTGGCACTTTTTTGAACAAAATCCTACTGATGACGCAAAGGTTATTTGTAAGAAGTGCCGAAGGACCTTTAGCAGAGGGAAAAATCTAAGAAATTTGAACACCAGTTGCATGCTTAGACATGCACTTGCAAGCGTGGATGGACTACAAAAGCTCAGGTAGCACATGTGCACCTGTTCCGATTGAAGTTAGCCGGCAACGCTCCATCGCTTCCCCCACTGTAAGGCCACCGCTAAGCACACCACCATCAAAAAATGTTGAGGTGTCGTCGCTAGGCCAAAGCAGTCAGGGAATCACAATATTATACTGAATCTAGGCCATCAACACCCTCACCATCACCAACCCCTTCTCAGTCCGTCATGTCCAACAATAGTTCCCCTATATGCAGCTCTCAAGTTCAGCTCACCCTACCAAACACTCTCAGTAGGACAAGAAAGTACTCATCCTCTCATCTGCGTACACTGGCTTTGAACGCCTACATTGCCAAACTGATCACATTAGAGATGATGCCCTTCCGTTTGGTTGAAAGCGAAGCTTTCCGAGAGCTCATGGCCTATGCTGTCCCACTCTATGACCTACCCAGTCGGCACTTCTTTTCTCGAAAAGCCATCCCTGCCCTCCACCGGCATGTGAAAGACCGCATTGTCCATGCACTAAAACAATCAGTGAGTGGAAAGGTGCACCTCACAACAGATGCATGGGCCAGTAGGCATGGCCAGGGCCGTTATGTGTCCATCACTGCGCACTGGGTTAATGTCGTGGATGCAGGCTCCACAGAGGACAGCGGCAGTGGAACAGCGCTGCCTAGCTCACGGTATAGGAAACAGTTGGCTGTAGGCGTTCGACCCTCCTCCTCCTCCAGAAGTGAAAGCTCGTCGACAGAGCGCAGTCGCACGAGCACTCCATCCACATCTGTCAGTGTCGCACACAAGGAGTCCCACTATCGAACAGCTAGTAGTAAGCGGCAGCAGCCTGTTTTAAAAATGATGTCTTTGGGCGACAGCAGACACACCGCGGAAGTACTGGCCGACTACTTGCATCGACAAACTCAGTCATGGCTGGGCAGTCTACATCTTGAGCCAGGCAAGGTAGTCAGTGATAATGGATGGAATGTTGTGGCAGCCATAGCCCTTGCAAAACTCACACACATACCTTGCCTGGCTCACACCTTGAACCTGGTGGTGCAGTACTTCCTAAATAATTATCCGGAGTTAACAGCCCTGTTCCATAAGGTACGAAGACTGTGCTCGCACATCCGTCACTCGCCCGTACACTCCAGTAGTATGTAGAAGCTGCAGCGATCACTCAACCTCCCCAAGCACTGCCTAATCATAGACATTGCTACAAGATGGAACTCCACCATGCACATGGTTGAGAGGCTGTGCGAACAGAGGCAGGCTGTAATGCATTTGTCGGAGAATACACGGGCAGCCAGTTTGAGGGAAGACATGGAATTGTCAGGTGTGCAGTGGTCGAAGCTGAAAGACCTTTGTAAAGTCCATCAGTGTTTTGAGGAATGCACTAGGCTGGTAAGCGCAGACGACGCCATCATAAGCATGAGCATACCACTTATGCATCTGCTCATGCAAACTTTGACACACATTAAGGATCAGGCATCTGCAGCTGAGGAGCAACACGAGGAGGAGGAGGGAAGCCTTGATGACAGTCAGCCATTGTCTGGTCAGGGAACTGTCGTGGACGAGGTGGAAGAAGAAGAAGAGGAAGATGAGGAGGAGGATGAGGGGGATTATTATTTTGGGGAGGAGGATGCTTCTCAGGGGGCAAGAGAAATTGTGGGCATGCCAAGGTCAGGTACAGGGTTTGTGCATGACTGGAGGGATGTGGATTTGCCAGAAAGTGCTCCTCCACCCACCACTGGCAGTGTAGCATTGACACCTGGAACATTGGCCCACATGTGTGATTATGCCTTGCGGATCCTAAAAAGGGACCCCCGCATTGCCAAAATGATGAGGGATGATGACTACTAGTTTGCCAGCATCCTCGATCCATGCTATAAAGGCAAATTACACAACATCATGCCACAGGAGAACCTAGAGCTAATATTGGCTAACAAACAAGCAGCTCTGGTAAACCGCTTGTTTGAGGCATTCCCGGCACACAGCAGCGGTGCTGGTTCTCCCACGAGCCGTAGTGGGCAAAATGGAAGAGGTGTTCGTGGTGCACACAGCCAAACTGGCATTGGAAACAGGGATTTCCTGACCATGTTGTGGTCTGATTTTTCAAGTACCGCGCACACGACAGCTAATACAGAATCGATTGCAAGTGACAGGAGACAGCAGTTGTCAACTATGGTTACAAACTACTTTTCCTCCCACGTCGATGTTCTCCCTCACAGGTCATTCCCCTTTGATTATTGGGCCTCTAAACTGGACACATGGCCTGAATTGGCACAATATGCCTTACAGGAGCTCGCTTGCCCTGCTGGTAGTGTGCTATCTGAAAGAGTCTTAAGTGCTGCTGGATCAATCCTGACAGAAAAAAGGACCCGTCTGTCGACCCAAAATGTTGATGATCTAACCTTCATTAAAATGAACCATGCATGGGTTTCAAAGGAGTTTGTCCCACCTTCCCCTGATAACACATAGTTTGCCAGAAAAAAAGGCTCGCTTTTGTCCTCCTCTTCCTCGGACTTCTTCAATTCCTCCATTTGCAGCCGCTGAAAGTCCAGCCTACACATCAACATATGCTATTTTTTAAACCTGCCTAACTGGGCTGCCCCCCCAAGGACCGAGGTCACCACCTGGTGCACCCGGCAAGTGCTGTTGCTCTGAACAGGTGTGTGGCCCCACCCTTGGGCGACGGCACTGGCACAGGGCCTCTCATAGTACAATAAAGTGTCTCTGCCAGTGGGAGGGCCCTCTCGCTGTCAGACACACTGGCGTACTGTGAGGGGCCCTGTGCCAGTACCGGCGCCCATGAGTGGGCCCCCATGCTTGCTCAGGGCCACAGCACTTGCAATACTTACCTCTCCCTGCTCCGCCGCCGTGACGTCTTCCGCTTTTCCTGACAGTGACATTCAGGTTAGAGAGCGCAATGACATCATGTCTGTATGCCCTCTGCCGAAACAGTACAAGTGCAGAGAGCTTGAAGATGGCAATGCTGAGGAATCCAGAGTAGAGCAGTGCCCAGCGAGGAGAGGTATTTAGTTTTTTTAAATGTTGGGAGCATTTTTTGGGGAGCAATATACACTGGAGAATGATATATGGGGCCCATCATACACTGGAGCATCATCCATTTGGCCCATCATATACTGGAGCATTCCAAATGGGGGACATCAGACACTGGAGCAACATTTACGGGGCCCATTGTACACTGGAGCATTAGAAATGAGGCTCATTATATATGGAGCATTATTTGGGCCCATCATACACTGGAGCATCATCCATGAGGCCCATCATATACTGGAGCATTCTAAGTGGGGCAGATCAGACACTGGAGCAGCATCTATGGTGGTGGCCATAATACTGCATGGAGTAATATACTGTCCATTTTTTGAGCTATTGTTAGTGTTGAGCGATACCTTATGATATCGTGAAATATCGGATCGGACCGATACCCAAAAAGTATCGGATATCGCCGATTTCGATACCGGAAACCAATGCAAGTCAATGGGACAGAAATATCGGAATTAAAATAAACCCTTTCTTTCCTTGTAGGTTAATTCTACATGAAGAAAAACAACTAATAATAATGTAGAATGTATTGGGGGAGGTGGAGAAGACATTAAAGGCATAGAGGTTTAGCCCAATCAAATGGAATAGCAGGAATAAATTTTTTTTTAAGACGTTCGGAGTTACAAAGATATTGACTATGTTAACCTTTTTTATATTTTGTCAGTTATGTATGTTTCACTACTTCCATGCTCTTCACCTTCTTTTTTACTTCTCCCACACTTTCTCCTTCATGATCCTCAGCAGCAGCAGCAGCATCTTTTTCATCAACTTCTTCTTCACCTTATTCATCTTCTTCTTCTTCACCTTCTTCCTATTATTCTTTTTTTTACATTCTTCATATTCTTCTTATTCAACTATTATTATTCTACATATTCAACTTCTTCATCTTCTTCCTATTCTTCTTCATCATATTCTTGTTTGTGTCAGGCATTCATGTAGTTGTTATCTTTAAAAGTTTGAAGATTACACCAGCCGTTCTGCCTGTCACAAAAGATTTACAACAGGATTTGTCCACGTTCAGTTTGGCCTGCAGCAGCAGGCATTTTCCAGGGGCACCACGAGGAGGAACGGACTCACCCCCATACACTGCTTAGTCTTCTTCTGCTTATAATTTAGATAATATCTTTTGCTCTGATTTTTAGTCTTATGCTTAATGTTTTTCTGCTTTTTGTTCTTCTGCTTTTTGTTCTTCTGCTTCTTGGTCTTCTGTCTCTTGTTGTTCTGTATCTTGGTGGTTGTCTTCATGTTCTTTGTCCTCTTGGTCATCTTCTTCAGGGTCATCTTTTTGGTCTTCTTTGGGGTGGTCTTCAGGGTCATCGTCAGGGAGATCCAGAGTGATTACCAAAAACCATTTCAAAAATTTTGAACTTGGAAATGTAGCAGAAGGTACAAGAAGGCTGAGGAACTGCCGAGGACCAGCTGACGGTGCTGGAACCCGGATGGGTAGCAGAAAGAACAAGAGCCAATGACACTACCGAGGACCAGCTGACGTTACTGGAACCCGGTTACTAAGCAGGAGGTACCTGTGCTAGAAAGCACTACCAAGGACCAGCAGACGTTGCTGGAACTTGGATACCGAGAAGGAGGCACCTAAGCCAAAGACACTGCCGAGAACCAGTTGACGGTACTGGATCCCGGATGGGTAGCAGAAGGTACCCATGAAAAACAAAGTTGCAAGGCCGCGAGCCGGCCGCAGTTACCAAAACCCACAGTCCTACAGGGGGTGCTTATCCTATTGGCACTACGGAACCAGCCTTTATTGCCAGAACCCGCAGCCCACATAGGAAGCACCTAAACTGCAGGCACCATAGAGTCGGCTATCCCGACCGCAACACGACAGGACAAAGGTTTGGAGGCAAAGTGACGTTGACACTACCGGAAACAGCTGGCGTGCTGGAACCAGGCTGGGCAGGAGGGAGTACCCGTGCCAAAGACACTGTCGGGAACCAGCTGGTGGTACTGGAACCCAGGGTAAATACTACAAACAGAGTGGAGACAGAGGCCTAATTGGAGCAAGTTTAAAATCTGTAGTTGTGTGAGTGTGGACAGAGCAGGAGAAATTGCCGGACACACAGCTGGGGATCAGCTGACATTACTGAACCCCAATGACACTGGAGCATATGTTGACTATGCAGACGGCACTTCTGAGCAGCAACTGGTGGTGTTGGAGCCCAGGGTTAATCCTACAAACATAGTGGAGCCAGAGGCCTAATTGGATCAAGATTAATATCTGTTGTAGACTACAACTGATTTTAAACTTGCTCCAATTAGGCCTCTGGCTCCACTCTGTTTCTAGTATTTACCCTGGGCTCCAACACCGCCAGTTGCTGCTCAGAAGTGCCATCTGCACAGTCTAGTGGGAATGTGGACAGAGCAGGAGGAATTGCCGGACACACAGCGGGGGATCAGCTGACGTTACTGAACCCCAGTAACACAGGAACAAGTGTCGATTGTGCAGACGGCACTTCAGTGCAGCAACTGGTGGTGTTGGAGCCCAGGGTAAATACTAGAGAAAGAGTGGAGCCACAGGCCTAATTGGAGCAAGTTTAAAATCAGTAGTAGTGTGAATGTGGACAGAGCAGGAGACATTGTCGGACACACAGCAGGGGAGCAGCTGACGTTACTGAACCCCACTAACACAGGAGCTAGTGTTTTTCTCTGTGCAGACGGCACTTCTGAGCAACAACTGGCGGTGTTGGAGCCCAGGGTCAACCATGGAGTAGGCTGAGGCCTACTTGGAGCAAGTTTAATATCTGATGTAGTTTGAATGTGGAGGGACCAGGAGATATTTCCGGACACACAGCAGGGGTTCAGCTGGTGTTGCTGAACCCCACTAACACAGGAGCTAGTGTTTTTCTCTGTGCAAACAGCACTTCTGAGCAACAACTGGTGGTGTTGGAGCCCAGGATCAATCATGGTGTAGGCTGAGGCCTACTTGGAGCAAGTTTAATATCTGATGTAGTTTGAATGTGGAGGGAGCAGGAGATATTGCCGGACACACAGCAGGGGAGCAGCTGGTGTTACTGAACCCCACTAACACAGGAGCTAGTGTTTTTCTCTGTGCAAACGACACATCTGAGCAACAACTGGCTGTGTTGAAGCCCAGGGATTATAGTTCAGGTGGTAGAAACATGAACAAAACAGGAGACCTGGATACTGTTGCCAACCAATTATTTAATCTGGAAGAGGACTGGCAAATTCAGGTGAGATCCAGGCCTTGTTCATTTTCAGAAAAGTAAGCCGGTCAACGTTATCGGAGGATAGTCGCATGCGACGGTCTGTTAGTACACCACCTGCTGCACTAAAGATGCGTTGCGATAATACACAAGCAGCAGGGCAAGCCAGCACCTCCAATGCATACTGGTTAAGCTCTGGCCAGGTATCCAGCTTAGAGACCCAAAACTTGAAGGGGGAAGAGCCGTCTGGGAGTACATTGAGAGGGCAAGACATGTAGTCTGTCACCATCTGACGGAAACGTTGCCTCCTGCTGACAGGAGCCGTCTGTGATGGTGTAGACATTTGTGGCGGGCACACAAAACTTTGCCACATTTTGGCCATACTGGTCTTGCTTTGTGCTGAGGTGCTGCTTCTGCTCCCTCTTTGTGCAGAGCTTCCTCCACTGCCTCGACACACAGAACTGCTTTGTAAAGCACTAGCAGCACTGCTCTCGGGTAGAATGGAGAACATGATGGAATGCACCAGTGTGTCTTGGTACTCCCGCATTTTACGCTCCCGGTTCAACGGTGTTATGAGGCTTTGTAAGTTGTCCCGGTAGCGAGGATCTAGGAGGGTGTACACCAAATTATCAGCCGTGCTGAGAATATGGGCGATGCGGCGGTCGTTTCTCAGGCACTGCAGCATGAAATCAACCATGTGCTGCAGACTCCCAACTGGCCAAGAAACGCTGTCCCCTGCTTGAGGCATCATCTCTGCCTGCTCTGCATCAGCCCACCCTCGCTCTACATACTGACTACTAGAGCATTGTGTACCTCCTTCCTCTGGAGAGATGTCTTCCTCCTCCATGGACTCCTCCTCATCCTCCTCACAAAGTGTCCCCTGCCTAGGCCTTTGTGAGGAAGCATGTTGCGCAGACTGTCCAGAAGCAGATGGCATTTGTGACTCCTCATCCTCCACCTCTTCCAAAACCTCCTCCCTTAGTGCTTGCAGTGTTTTTTGAAGCAGGCAGATAAGGGGGACAGTCATGCTGACTAGTGCATCATCTGCACTCACCATCCGTGTGGAATCATCGAAGGCACGCAAAACGTGGCAGATGTCCTTCATAGAGGCCCACTCAGTGGTGGTGAAGTGTGAACGGTGCGCAGTGCGACTTGTTTGCGCCTGATGCAGCTGGTACTCCATTACTGCTGCCTGCTGCTCACACAACCGCTCCAACATATGTAACGTTGAATTCCACCTGGTGGGAAGGTCACATATGATGCGATGTTCCGGAAGGCGGAATCGGTGCTGCAGAGCTGCAATGCGTGATCTTGCCATGCTGGAACGCCGCAAGTGAGCGCACTCTGTGGACCTTGTGCAGCAGTGCATCAAGATCTGGATAGTCCCTCAGAAAGCTCTGCACAACCAAGTTGAGCACATGTGCCAGACATGGGATGTGAGTGAGGTTGCCTAGGCCCAGAACTGCCACCAGATTTCGACCATTGTAACACACTGCCAAGCCTGGCTGGAGATTCGCTGGCACAAACCACACGTCGCTCTCCTGCTTGATGGCATTCCAGAGCTCCTGCGCTATGTGGCTTCGATTCCCCATAGAAATTAATTTCAATACGGCCTTCAGACTGGATTTCTGAAATCCTTGGAGTTGGCAGAACACGTACAGCGCCACTTTCAAGATATGTACCCGGCTCCACAACATTGACCCAATGGGCAGTGAGGGAAAGGTATCGTCCCTGTCCATGGTTACTGGTCCACGCATCGGTGGTCAGGTGGACCTTGCTACTAACGGCATTTAGTAGCGCATGTTTAATTTTTCCCTCCACATGCTTTTGCAGGGCAGGGACAGCTTGCCTGCTGAAATAAAAGCGGCTGGGCACGGTGTATTGTGGGACTGCCAATGCCATGAAGTTACGGAAGGTGTCAGTCTCCACCAGCCTGAATGAGAGCATTTCAAGGGCCAGTAGTTTTGCAATGCCAGCATTCAGAGCCTGTGCTCGGGGATGGTTTGCCGAGTATGGCCGCCTTTTCTCCCATGCCTGTGCCACCGATGGCTGTAGAGTGGCCTGGGAGTGTGAGGATGACAGGGAACGTGGTGCTGTGGGTGGAATGTCACTGGGTCTCGTGGACAACAGTGCCAGAGGTTCTTCCATGGCAATCCTGTGAGGAAGCCGAACCAGCTGTGTGTGAGCTGGAGGAAGAGGCTACAACACGAGCTGAATAGGTGGTAGGTGGTGCTGTAGGTTGGCCTACGTCTTCAGTGTGTCTTTGTAACTCCACCTCGTGCTTGGTCCGCACATGTTTCCACATATTTGTAGTATTGAGGTTGCTGACACTTTTCCCTCTATTGACTTTCTGATTACACAGCTTGCATTTGACAAAGCAAATGTCATCTGCAACTGTGTCACAAAAGGACCACGCACTGCAAGTCCTGGTAGCGCCCGTTTTGGGTTTTGAAAGAGGCATGCTCCTAATGGGTGCCGAAGTGGAGGCTACAGGCAACCAAGTCTGCCCCCTCCCTCTCCCTCCTGATTTGGCTGTTCGGGGAATCTCTTCCTAAGAGCTGCTCCCACCACCTTCCTGTTCCTCACGCCATGATGGGTCAAGGACCTCATCATCTACACTCCCCTATTCCAACACCTGCTTCTCCTGGGTAGTCTCGCCAGCACAGTATGCACCAGAAAGTGGCACTTGAGTCTCATCATCTGATGAGCACTGAGGTGTGCTGACCATAGTCACTGGCCCACCCGCCTCTTCAGATTCAGAGGGACAAAGCAGTTGCGCATCACTGCATACTCCCTCTTCTTCACATTCTAGAATGCTGCTTGGCTGGCCCCCTATTTCCAAGCCAAGAGATTCAGAGAACAGAAGTAGAGATTGCTCCTGTCCAGGGCTCTCTGACTGCCTGGGCAATTTGGCAGGTGGTGAAGAGACAGATGGTTGCTCTTCAGTGCTCTGGCCCTGAGAGGATGTGGAAGTCATTGAAGTCGATGCGTTAGCTGCCATCCATCCGACATCGACTTCAATTTGTTCATCCCGTAGCAGTGGGGTACAGCGAGGTCCTACAAAGCTGCGCATAAAGGACTGTTCCCTGGGAAAACTGGGGGATGCTGAGTCACTGGTGCCCGCAGTAGGCACAGAATCCCCACATCCTCTCCCTGCAGAAACTCCACGACCACGTGCCTTACTCCCTGCCTTCTTCATCTTGGTAGACTGATAAAGATAGGCAGAAAAGTACAAAGGGGGGGCTTAGTGTGCTTACTCCTGAACAGTTGCTAACAGGTATAAGAAACACTAATTTTACAAAGAGTGGACTAGACTTTAATATGAGCTAATGTGGCCTACACAACTGTCAAGTGGAGTGTTTAGTGAACTTTATTTACGTGTTTTTTTTCAAAAAAACAAAAAGGATGTGACCAAAGATGTGAAAGCGATAGTATCACAAACTTTTTGGAGCTATTACAATGCAGGAAGGTAACCTACAATGCAATAGATGAGGCTCCAAAAAATAGGCTAATACTAATCTGGCTGGGGCTGCAGGGCACAAGCCAGAAAAAAGGCACCTCTATCTACTCCTATATAGTGTTTGCAACCAATCTAGCTGGATACAGATGGAAGCACACTAATAGGAGAAATTCAGGAAAAATAAGCAGCACTACAGCAAAAAAGAACAATGTATGAGGCAGTGACGCACGCTGAGCGGACTACAACCAGAGGTGGCTGCAGGACACACTACAGTGTCAGCTGCACTCACACACAGTCAGAGACCTCTCAGACAGCCGTGAACAGTGCAGATAACTGTGCACTAGCACTGAAAGGCTACAGAAAGGCTCCGCTGTGTACTCCTATTTAGTGTTTGCAACCAACGTATATGGATACGGATGGATGGACACTAATAGGAGAATGAAAAATGAGCTGCAATAAAACAAAAATAAATATGTATGAGGCAGTGACGCACGCTGAACGAACTATAACCAGAGGTGGCTGCAGGACACACTACTCAGCGTGAGCTTCACTCACACAGACCTTGCAGACAGCTGTGAACAGCGCTGCAAGGCAAAAGAAAGCTTCTCACAGGGGTTGCTAAACTAGCCAGGGTAAAGCACAATCTAGTAAATCGATATTTCTAACTGTCCCTCAGAGTCACAAGAGCAGCGTCCTGTCCCTAACTGAATTCACAGCAGAGTGAACCCTAAATGGCGGCTGCAGCGGTTTTTATAGTGCATCATGACATAATTTCAGCAGCCAATCACAGCCATGCCATTAGTTAACATGCCTACATGCCTAACAGGATGTTCCCACACTTCTAAGGATTGTCATTGGCTGAATCAAATCAAACTGGCTCATAGCATTATGGGAACTTCCGATTCCAGTATTCGATATGCTAAAAGTATCGGAACTCAGTATCGGAATTCCGATACCGCGAATATCGGCCGATATCCGATATTTGCGGTATCGGAATGCTCAACACTAGCTATTGTAGAATTTAAAATGGATATCAGTCATGTCATGTAAGCAGTGAAGTATTTTTCATTGTACTATACCTATATTTCTGTGCCGTATAGGAGCATCATGAATTGAGGTATGTGTTAAAAGGGCGCACTGACACTCTTTGGCCCAGGGCACACGAAAACCTGGAGCCAGCCCTACCCCCCCACAACTTTAGCCAAATAACCCCTGGTTTTCAATGCGTAACTATTATTATAAAGTAAATTAAGGGTGACAAGCTTAAGTAATAAGAATTGATGTTTTTAGCATTGCAATGAGCACTGTAGGTGTGTTTACTGTCCTCCACTCCCTGCCGACTTGCATTGGGTTTCGTGTTTCAGTCGGACCCCGACTTTTCCATATAGTCGGCCGATTTCGTTCGACCCGACTTTTAAGAAAGTTGGGTTTCATGAAACCTGACTCGGCCCGAAAAAAGGCAAAGTTGCTCATCTCTAGTGGTGAATTCTAAGTAAATGGAAATTCCAATGAATGTGGCGCTAATAAGCGTAGGATTTGTTGAATACATCCACTTCTATTGAAAATCTATTGCTAAAAGTTAATTTATTTTCTCAAAAAATGAAAAAAATTTTTTTAATATTTGTAAAGTACAGAACAATGCATTTCGGCTGCTATTTTTACAGTGCAGCCTTCATCAGGTAGCAAATATAATATTTTAAAACTACTTTTTTCTTTTTTTGAGAAAATAAATCTTTCTACTTACTATTGTACTGCTCGTAAGAGAGAAACCATGGTTTAATAAGGTGATTGTGAGCAGGTTGTATACTGAATATCTGCTAGCAACAAAGGAGAAAATGTTTAATATCAGGTGTATCTCCCAACATTAAGGCAAGAAACCTGTCACGATCAGGGGTGTGACCTTTGGCCGCACACTGCTATCACATGTGCAGGGGGGCTTATCTTAGTTATCCCACCTCTGTCACAATGTGATAAAAAACAGCAAGCTAGTCTTGCCCTACTGCAGGGGGGCTTATTTTGGTTATCCCACCACTGCCACACCATATCACGAACTGACGGGATTTATGTATATCCCACTTTTCAGTTCCACTTTGGAACTCGCAGCTCTCCAATGCCCCCTTTATCCTCAGGTCAGTCAGCGAACTGCACCTAGGATAATTAGTTGCCGGACGGGCTACTTGTTGTGCATTGGCTATTAGGCACGCTGCAGCGAGGGAATTATAAATGCTTTGGCCGCAGCCACACAATCAGCTTATAAAACCCCTTCCGTCACTGCCAGCTAGCCCACCTAGCCAAAACACACTTTGCTGCCACCAGCTTCTGATTTTCTCTATTAATATTTACATTAATAAAGGGGGACGAAGCCAACCCAACTTAGTGGCGCAATTAGCTTATAGGCACGTGAGTTCGTCACAGAGCAAGGAGACGGAACTAATAAATTTTATATTTACTCCAAAAAGTAGGCAGAGTTTACAGAGATATAAAAAGATTTTACAATGGGAGACAATTAAAATATGTTCAATACGATTACAAATAAAAAGGAGGATGAAAACAGAAAATGAACACTCACGTTATGCTTAGGTCATCTTAGGCAGAACAAGGCTGCTAGGTGGAGCCAAACATCACAATGCTTTGAGGAGGGGTATGGATGCAGCAGTTTCCCAGGCTAGAATGGGGCTGTCAAGTCTGAAAGTGACTTATACCCCTGGGCTTGTGACATCACTAAAGGGGCTGGCTTTTTGGGTATTTTGCTTGGATTGTTCTGTGTGTTATCTGTCTGTTTTGTGGTTCAATAAAGCATTGCCACAATGTTTTATCCACACCCTGTGTTATATGAGTAGAGTCATGCCCACGTTCAAGGAGATGTTATATGAGTAGAGTCATGCCCACGTTCAAGGAGAACAGGCATTTGGTGGGATGATCTCTGGTCCATGCGGTTTCGGATAGTGGACAGGGGCACCTGCCGATCCCCCGTGTCTCCACAATAATGTTCTAAAGCAAATCTTTATTTTCAAATATTCCCATCATCATCATCACATACTGATATTTACAATCTAGATATTACTATGCATGACAAAACAGGAAATGCTGTACAGATCAATGTTCACATATATTCCTATAAAAGCATTGTTAGGGCTGCCGGAACGCATCAAATAATGTGAAGATGGTAATAAGGTGCGTTTGCAGCCTGGGGTCCACCGTGCAGAGATGTTAACTGCTGCTTGGTAATGGCGGACACAAAATGGCGGTATTGCATTGGACACACGTGAGTTAAACGCCACTGTCATGTCGGACGCTGTTCACACCACAGCATCCGGCAGGCAGAGGTAGTTCCACCTCCAGCCACTATAGCCTCAGTGGCGACGGCCTGATCTTCAGGCTCTCGGGGGTTAATCCTGCTGGAGACCAGGTTGGATGGTTAGTCACGCCCACGGTCTTTAAATAGTCATGCTGGCCTATGGGCGTCGCCGATTATAGCTTGTGTTTCATACCAAGTGGTTCCGGTCTGGAGTGGAGGTGTTCAAGAGAGAGAGATTCATATCTGGTGTCGTATGATTGATCCGTCGTTATCCTTTCTCCTTCCCATATTTGTGTTTAGTTGTGCCCTGTTCACATTACTGTTTATTCCTGTGTGTGTGCGGCGCAGTGCAGTTTAAGTTCTCCCTGTCTGTCATTATTTGTGTGGGAGCTTTGGTGGTGACTTCTCACTGGGTGGAGGGTGGAGGGTTAAGTGCAGGGCTGAGCAGGAGATAAGGAAAGGTCGGAGGCTCAGGCATTTGCACCTTCAGCAAAAACCCTGGGTTGAGGGTCAGACAGGGTTTCCCCTAGTAAAGGGACACCACAGGGGCCCCGGGTATTTCAGCCTTAGTTGAACTAAGCCCCCGTGACATTATAATCGGCCCACATTTTTTCAGGAGTCCATGGATCCATTAGATTCCATAACCCGCCAGTTGGCGGCGCTGTCCATACAGGTCTCCGAGTTGAATGGGGCAGTTCAGCAGCAGGGCCTGGTAGTAGCAAAGGTGCAAACGGCATCTGCAGGTATCGGTGCAGAGCCGAAGTTTCCGCTGCCAGAACGATTTTCAGGCGATCGCAGCAAATTTGTCGTATTTCGGGAGGCCTGCAAATTATACTTCCGCATGCGGCCAATATCCTCAGGTAATGAGGCCCAGCGAGTAGGGCTGGTGTTGTCATTACTGAGTGGTGACCCCCAAGCATGGGCATTTTCCTTACCACCTGACTCTGCTACATTTCATTCGGTCGATAATGTTTTTTCTGCCCTCGGGCTCATTTACGATGACCCTGACCGACTGGCTCTAGCGGAATCTAAAATCCGCGCCCTCCGCCAGGGGGAGCGCTTGGCAGAAGACTATTGTTCGGAATTTCGCCGCTGGGCTGTAGACACACAGTGGAATGACCCAGCACTGCGGAGCCAGTTTATTCATGGGGTATCAGGGAGGGTGAAACAAGCCCTCCTGATGTATGAGACTCCGGCATCATTGGAGTCTGCCATGAGTTTGGTGATACGTATTGATCGCCGTTTTCGTCAGGGGGCACAGGAGATGCTACCTCTGGGGGAAAACAGAGGTGCAGGTGTGGTTGAAGTAGATGAGTCCCCTGAACCTATGCAGATTGCTGGCGTGGCACAGGTTCAGCCTCGCGCTCCGGGAGTCCGGAAGTCCGGAGCATGTTTCTACTGCGGTAAAGGAGGTCATTATGTTAACGTTTGCCCGGTACTACCTAAGAGGGTCACACCGGCGGAAAACTGTTAAGCTCAGAGGGTATGGAGGAGACCCAACTGAGCGTATGCATATCCTCCATGATGGTATCTCAATGTATGCTCCCTGCCAAGGTTATTGTCGCCGGCAGAGAGCTACCTATATCAGTGTTTGTGGATAGCGGTTCCGCCACCAATCTCATAGATGAGGAGTTTGCACACACCGCCGGGTTTAAGATTGAAAAACTTCCTCACCCCATACAGGTGGTGACCATTAATGCTGTTCCCCTCCCTCAAGGGGAGATTACTGAGTTTGTGGCAGAGGTGAAACTCCACATTGGGGTCCTACATTCTGAGTCGGTTACATGTAGGGTCCTCCGTAATCTCCCAGCTCAAATGGTCCTGGGTTTTCCATGGCTGTCCAGGCACAACCCGGTAATTGATTGGAAAACTCAGGACATAGTACAGTGGAGTGGTTTCTGCCAAGACAATTGCTTGGCCACATGTGTGTCCGCCGTGACGCCCAGCCTGCCGGAGGCTTTGCAGGATTTCGCGGATGTTTTCTCTGAGAAGGGTTGCTCAGAACTGCCTCCACATAGAGCCTATGACTGTGCTATTAGGTTAAAACCCGGGGCCAAATTACCTAAGGCCAGGATGTTTAATATTTCTGGTCCTGAGAGACAAGCTCTGAAAGACTACATCGCGGAGAGTCTGAGCAAAGGTCACATCCGGCCTTCGTCCTCGCCTGTAGCCGCGGGGTTTTTCTTCATTAAGAAGAAAGATGGGGGGTTACGCCCGTGTCTGGATTTCCGAGAGTTAAACCAGATTACTATCCGTGATCCCTACCCAATGCCGTTGATCCCGGATTTGTTCAACCAGGTAGCGGGGGCAAAATGGTTTTCCAAGCTGGACCTCAGGGGGGCGTATAACCTCATAAGGGTCCGTCAGGGGGATGAGTGGAAGACGGCGTTTAACACTCCTGAGGGTCATTTTGAGAGTCTGGTTATGCCGTTTGGGTTGACCACCACGCCTGCCGTTTTCCAACATTTTATTAATGATGTCTTTGCTCATGTCCTGGGGAGATTTGTGATTGTATACCTTGATGATATCCTCATTTATTCTAGCGATCGGGACACTCATTTGCAGCATGTTAGGCAGGTGTTACAGTTGCTCCGGGAGAACCAGCTCTATGCTAAGCTGGAAAAATGTTTATTTTTTGTCCAGGAGTTGCCCTTTTTGGGATATATTGTGTCCGCAGCTGGTTTTAAAATGGACACCGCTAAGGTGCAAGCGGTGTTGCAATGGGAGAGGCCGGAGAGTCTGAAAGCACTCCAGCGGTTCCTTGGGTTTGCGAATTATTATAGGAAATTTATAAAACACTTTTCGACTGTCGCCAAACCGCTCACGGACATGACAAAAAAGGGTGCCGATCTGGCGAACTGGCCTGAGGTGGCTATACGTGCATTTGAGCGTCTGAAGAATAGTTTTGCTTCAGCCCCCATTCTGGTGCAACCAGACGTGTCTAAACCTTTTGTGGTAGAGGTTGATGCGTCGGAGGTGGGAGTGGGGGCAGTACTGTCTCAAGGCTCGTCCTTGAGCGAGATGCATCCATGCGCCTACTTCTCCAAGAAGTTGTCGCCGGCCGAACGGAATTATGATATCGGCAACAGGGAGTTGTTGGCCATCAAACTGGCTTTTGAGGAATGGCGACACTTCTTGGAGGGGGCGGCTCACCAGGTCACAGTTATCACCGACCATAAGAATCTGCTCTACCTGGAGTCGGCCAAGCGTCTGTCTCCTAGGCAGGCTCGCTGGGCATTGTTTTTTACTCGTTTCAATTTTCTTGTGACGTACCGTCCCGGGGCTAAAAACACCAAGGCGGATGCTTTGTCTAGGTGTTTTCCGGGGGGAGAACCTCGGGAAGAGCCGGTACCCATCCTCCAGAAAGGGGTAGTGGTCTTGGCTCTCACGACTGAGGTAGAGGCGGAGATTGCCGAGGCCCAAGAGGAGGTACCACCAGGACTTCCCGCCAACAAACCATTTGTACCCCTGCATCTTCGGCCTAAGGTGTTGAAGGAACACCACGATTCGGTACTGGCTGGTCACCCAGGGGTGAAGGGCACCTTAGAGCTGGTATCGCGTCGTTTCTGGTGGCCCAAAATCCGGCAGGACGTGGTCTCGTACGTGGCAGCTTGCATCACGTGCGCTAGGGCTAAGTCACCCCGAACCCGTCCTGCTGGCACGCTACAGCCTCTGGGGGTACCCAATAGGCCATGGACAGAAATCTCCATGGATTTTATCACTGACTTGCCAGCCTCGGCAGGGAACACGGTCATCCTGGTGGTGGTTGACCGTTTTTCAAAGATGGCGCATTTTGTGGCGTTGTCCTCTTTGCCCAATGCTAAGACGTTGGCTCAGGTATTTGTGAAGGAGGTGGTCAGACTCCACGGAGTACCGTCTGACATAGTATCTGATAGGGGTACGCAATTTGTGGCGAGGTTTTGGAAAGCTTTTTGCTCAAGGTTGGGGATCAAGTTGTCACATTCATCGGCGTTTCATCCACAGTCTAATGGACAAACTGAGCGCATGAACCAAAATCTAGAACAGTATTTACGATGCTTTGTGTCCGACAACCAGGAGGAGTGGTCTACTTTCCTTCCTCTGGCCGAATTCGCATTAAATAATCACCGCCAAGAGTCATCAGGAGAGTCTCCATTCTTTTGTGTGTACGGTCAACATCCTCAGTTTTGTACCTTACGTCAGGGTGACTCCGGGGGTGTCCCGGAGGAGGATCAGCTAGGAGCCCAATTGTCATCAGTCTGGAGGCGGGTGAAACAGCGTTTGTTGAGCATGAGTGCCAGGTACAAACGGGTGGCTGACAGTAGACGCGTGCCAGGTCCGGACCTGTGTGTGGGTGAATGGGTGTGGTTAGCTACGAAGAACATAAAACTCAAAATCCCTTCTTTAAAACTGGGTCCAAGGTTTATTGGGCCTTTTAGGATTTCTGCCATCATTAACCCAGTAGCTTATCGGTTGGAACTTCCCGCGGTGTACAAGATACACAACGTGTTTCACAGGGCTTTATTGAAAAAGGTGGTAGGCTTGGTGGACACGACGCCGATGCCACCTCCAGTCATGGTGGATGGCGAGTTAGAGTTCGAGGTCGCCAAGGTAGTGGACTCTCGAGTAGTACGCCGTACTCTTCAGTATTTGGTGCACTGGCGGGGGTATGGTCCAGAGGAGAGGTCTTGGGTTCCAGCCTCAGACATACATGCGGATCGGCTGGTCAGTTCTTTTCACCGTCGTCATCCGGACAAGCCGGGTCCTATGAGTCTTGAGGGCCCTGGGGTCCCTCGTAGAAGACGGGGTACTGTCATGTCGGACGCTGTTCACACCACAGCATCCGGCAGGCAGAGGTAGTTCCACCTCCAGCCACTATAGCCTCAGTGGCGACGGCCTGATCTTCAGGCTCTCGGGGGTTAATCCTGCTGGAGACCAGGTTGGATGGTTAGTCACGCCCACGGTCTTTAAATAGTCATGCTGGCCTATGGGCGTCGCCGATTATAGCTTGTGTTTCATACCAAGTGGTTCCGGTCTGGAGTGGAGGTGTTCAAGAGAGAGAGATTCATATCTGGTGTCGTATGATCCGTCGTTATCCTTTCTCCTTCCCATATTTGTGTTTAGTTGTGCCCTGTTCACATTACTGTTTATTCCTGTGTGTGTGCGGCGCAGTGCAGTTTAAGTTCTCCCTGTCTGTCATTATTTGTGTGGGAGCTTTGGTGGTGACTTCTCACTGGGTGGAGGGTGGAGGGTTAAGTGCAGGGCTGAGCAGGAGATAAGGAAAGGTCGGAGGCTCAGGCATTTGCACCTTCAGCAAAAACCCTGGGTTGAGGGTCAGACAGGGTTTCCCCTAGTAAAGGGACACCACAGGGGCCCCGGGTATTTCAGCCTTAGTTGAACTAAGCCCCCGTGACAGCCACCCAGTGTGTAGTAGCAATGGGCTCTGTTGCTTCACAGAGCCACGGAACCGCAGAACACAGATAATGCACCCTGTTGACTGCCACAGGGCACAGCTGAGTCAGCGCTAGTGTACGGTTACAAGACTCTGCCCCAAGGGGGCAGAGCCTCTCTAAACCCACTAAGCGCACGCGTCGCACCTGCGAATGCCACTTATACACGATGTGGAGTGCAGACCAAGTGCACAGAGGCGTACAGTCACTAACTGGCAAGGCTGAACAACACATGCATACCAAGGGTAGAGGTTTCATAATGAGTCATTCACCAGAGACATTCATATGTGCATACAACACTCATTCCACATCGTGTGACCGTGCGATCCTTTTATAACCGCAGCCTTCCAGGACCTTGCTGATGGCCCAATCCAAGCTGCTTGAGGACCTGACCATGTGAACTCCGACCACCAATAAGCGGTCGTCTCACAGGCATGCTTAGATGGAAAAAAGCAAGACTTAGTCCCAGGAGCGTCTGCTCGCCGCTGACCAATGCTGGATGCTATAGCTGAACCTGGGGCAGCAGCAGCAACCAGACACATAGCATTAGCCTGAGCAAGATGTTGGGACCTATGTATCTGCTGAGCAGGGACTTCTGCACTTGAAGAAGAATGGGAGACAGCAGAGGATGTGGCTTGAGATTCCCTCTGTGCAGTGGCGGGAACTTGACGCCTAACATTCATAAAACTTTATTAGATATTTTATATAAAATTCACCACACAGTGCAAAACATGTGTATAAACCACAAAAATAGCATAAGTTGATAACATTAATGTTATGTCATGTCTACTATCCCTACCTGACTGTGGAAATTGGCACCCTAGAAGAGACGATTTTTTGGTGCCCCCCCACTCGACGACGGCTGGCCCAAACTGTTCATATTGGACCCTAATATAACGCAGGAAGGGCCCATTAAGGAGAGTTTGGGACAGCAGTCACGGAGTGGGGGCGCCAAAAAAGTCTCTTCTAGGGTCCCAACCTACACAGTTAGGTAGGGATAGTAGGGCATTGTAGGGACATAACAGGTTAATGTTATCAACTTATGCTATTTTTGTGGTTTATACACATTTTTTGCACTGGGTGGTGAATTTTATATAAAATATCTAATAAAGTTTTATGCTTTTATGGGAATATATGTTTACACTATAAGTCTTCTTCCCTATTCCTAGTGGACAATTTTTTTGCCGTACAGATCATTAAGGATAAAGACGTGTAGAGACATGTACTCGCTTAGCTGCGGTTGAGTCAGGCACAGGAAGCGGTATCAAATCCCGTCCATCCCATAGGTAGTGTGAATTTCCCCGAGACAGAAATAGCACTATGCACATGCATAATAAAACATATATTTATTGAAACATATTAAGACCAACAAACATGGATAACCTCTGTTATATGACACGAAAATTGCTATATGCATCCAGAAGACCGGTAAAAATGGACAATGAAGAAATCATTCAATGCTGAACAATGAATATATATGTGGAAAAAATTCCATAAAATAGTCCAATAAATACTTATGAACATGAAGCTCAAATCACTGACTCACCCTCCATATGTCCAATACCACTAGTTAGCCATCCTTGCAACATGTTAAGTAAAAATGTGCCCCAGCTAAATATATAGCTTAATAGCACTAAAAATCTAATGTTTGCAGATAATGCTAAACTCGCGATCAAAAAATGAAGCACCGATTGCTTACATGGATGTAGATAGCCGCGTGTCCCACTCCCCGACGC
Organism: Dendrobates tinctorius; assembly: GCF_039654945.1. Taxonomy (NCBI): domain Eukaryota; kingdom Metazoa; phylum Chordata; class Amphibia; order Anura; family Dendrobatidae; genus Dendrobates; species Dendrobates tinctorius. The sequence continues at coordinate 1,638,232 of NW_027361991.1, read as the reverse complement.
GCGTTTCGTCCTCTTCCTCAGGGGGCGTGTAACAAAGACAGGGAAAAGCGGGTCTTTTAAACAGTGCAGCACCAACCAGTGTAAGGCTACACAGCCCTAGTCAATAAAGAGTGATTCTCCATTTTGCGGCGCACAACGTCAATAAGCCGCTGCCTATGAAAAGCACTCTTCATCCCCGGTCTGTGAAACGCAAGCATACCGGTGGCCATAGTAATGGTCACGTGTATGCCAGCCCTCACCATCTTGCCGGAGAATCCAGAGTTGCGCAGCTGACAAAAGGACGCGCGCGCTCCTTGGAAAATCAATCAATACTGACAAAAGGCATTCTCGTACAAAAAACTATTTATAAAGGACTGTGTTCAATAATGTGCAAAAGTGAATAACATACATATAATAATCAAATGTGATACACATAATTAATATTACATTATTATAAATGCCATAATACTACAATCAAATTTACAAGCATTGTGCAAATATATCATGAGTCATTTATATAAATATGATACAAATAAAAAAACAAATAAATAAATTACTCCATGTTACACAAAAAATAGTGAATATACATTATAAAGATACATATTTATTGTCCCATAGTGTTATATAAAACCAAAATACATAAATCTACACCCAAAATCATAAAAACAAAAAAATACGTCACTATTCAAAACACCTAATAATTCCAAAATTCTGCACAAGAATATTGAACATATAACACAGTTTTACAGGAAGCGGTATTGCTGAAATGTCTAGGCAAGTTTATTTAAAGTTCACAAACTGCTCAGGATAGCAAAACAAACAACAGCCTTTTCCAGCACAAGGTGAAAACACAAAGTAAAAAGTCCATACAATACAGTGGGTCCGCATGCTCGGGATAGAGTCCGGTTCCTTAGGTCTTAGTGTAAGGGGTTGAGAGTCTTACCCCTTTAAGACTCCATTTTATAATACATGTGTGTGTATATGTATATTTATATACTGTATATTTGATTCTGTCGTACTATTTATATTTCTTATGCTGCTATATTTCTGCACAGTGTATATAATAGGGACAGTGCAGTGTACAGTATGGCTATTAGATGGGGGCATAGAGCTCATTAGGACAGGCCAACATATACATAGTTAACTGTAGGAGGGGTTAGCTGGGGAGTAAGAGAGGAGGGTCTTCCTGGTTATAGTCAGTCAGGGGCCTGACCCCTTAGTGCTCGTATGGGCAATGTGCCCAAGTTGCCTAACCACCCCATAACATTTAAGGGTATTCCCAGCCATCCACTCAGGAACTTAGAGGAGAACAAGGAACAGCAGAACCAGCAGTAGAGAGGAAAAGAAGGAAGTAGAGAAAGATGGAAGGTCACCGTAAAAGTGTACGGACAGGTCGCTCCAATATGTGGTGGATAGCCTTTGGGCTGGATCTCTATTGTCCGAGGCAAAGCAGGCAGGAGAACGCTCTACCGTGGTGATGCTCCACCAGGAGGACACTGAGGAGTCATCTGAGTTTCCCAATCCAGCTGAAACACTTAGTGACGCAAGGAACAGTGACGGGAAAGGTGAAGTAATGTGCTGTCTTTACTGTAATGGAGATGCTGGAAACTACATGGATGTGTTGTGTCCTGAAGCCATTAATTATGTTCAGTTAAGAGTTGCCCTGGACTGTGTCTCTATTCTGTGGGATCCGGGACCAGCTACAAGTCAGTGCAGCCAAGAAGACGCTGACAGCTCCGTGAATACCAAAAGTCATATGCAAGAACAATGGTACCGTTTTCCTGTAGAGGGAGGCCAGGGTGTACAATGCCCGAATACCAAAGCCACGACTGCCTCCCTCCCTTTACATTAGCACAGATCAACACACAGGTGATCTGCACATCTCCAGGTCCTAACACTGAAGGGAAGCACTCAGTCTCCATTTTATTTGCCAAACCATACTCCTGAGGTTGGGATGTGTGAGTCATTCCCACCCATCTCTTATGACTGCTCGTAAAACCCAGCCCTGGAATGGCCTAAGAACTCAATCAGCATTATATGTGCTGGAGCATGCTTCCGAGCTTACATCACTGGAGCACCCGCCAGGGCCGGGGAGGTATCTCGGTATGGGGCCGGTTCTTAAGGGGATGTGTCACGTCAGCAGTGACCTGGTCCGTGGGTCTGGGCGTCCAATGAAAATGATTATAAAAGGGGAAATAAAGTTCATAAGGGGTAAATTCGTGACGCCACCTGTGGTACTCGACAATAAGGTGTTGGCCGACGCTGCTTGAAGAGACCGCTGGGGCTGATGGTGATGCATCAGAGTTGGTACAGCTCTCCATAGGTAGAGCTAAGTCCCATGGCAATTATATTATTAAAGACGGTGATAATGGATGTAATGCAGGGCAGGTGACGCAGTAAATAACTCTGAAGACACAGCAGGGCAATAGTTTCCTTTACCTTTACTGGATGTTCTGAGGTGCAGACCGGAGCACTGGTACAGGTGGGAATGGAGATCTGGGCAGCCTGGAAGCAATTTAGCACCCCCTAAGCCAGATGGTGTTGGGGGCCTCCTTACTGCACTGTTCTTTGAGGTCCTTGCTGCCTTATGCTAAGCTCAGTCCTCTGTTCCTTTACTGTTCTTTAGTCCTTGCCTGTATTGCAGGCAGCTTAAGCCTTTTACAGGTGTCACTCCTTCATAGTGGCACGGCTCTGGTATGCTGCTGTACCTTTAGGTATGCTATAGGGCCAGGAGGGCTACAGTCTCCTGCCTTCTGGATTTGGCTGCTTGGACTGTTGTACCCGTGCAGCCATGGACTCCGGCGTCCAGTGTCAAGCGCTCTTCCCTGTGGTGAGCTTGGTCACAGCTCCAGTCCCCAGGCTTTCCCAAACTTCCACTTTCCTCACTCTTCATTCTGCTCTTGGGACGACCTCCTCACAGCTCCTGTCCCTTGTACATACTCTTGTAGGGTCGGTGGGGGGTCGGACGAGCTGGGGGGGGTAGGGGGTGGTCACACTTCTTACCGCGCAGAGATAAAACAGAGACACGATGGAGGCAGATTCTGGGTGCAACAGGTCCAAGTTTATTTCTTCACTTGCTGTCCGACTGACGGCCTCACACCTCGAGGCCCTCCGTTTCCAGAGCCGATTCTCCCACCGTACACTAGGGACGTGTCTGCACACACCGTCCCCTCTTTTACTGTCGACGCTCCTGACAGGTCCGTCACTGTGGCCGCCTTAGGCCCGTAAACCAACAGCGCTTCTACTGCTCAGTCGTCGTGTCACATACGGTGTCTCACACCCAGTGCCTCGTCTCTTCTGCGGTACTTTCCTGTCAGGACCACCCCCCTGACGTTCTCTCTCCTCAGTCTCCCTGGTCTGGATTCACCTCACAGTGCACAGACTGTCGCAGTCCTCCTGTCACTGCGGCTCCCCCTGGGGACTGGAACCTTCTGGAACCCTCCCTCAGTATTTATAACTCTCCCGGTTCCTTGAAACTGTCACTCTAACTGTCACTCCACCCCCCATGACCAACGGTTTCTAAAGCCCTAAGCTGATGTCACGTCCTTTGCTCACACTCCACCCTGCCATCTAATGGTCATCCCAAGGTACTGCACGTCACCTACACTTTCCTAGCTGTTTCCCAATATATTACTGACACCTACCTAAACTGTGCAAACCTTTCCTTCTTCTCTCTGACTAGTCCGTCCGTCAGGTCACCTTCCCTACACTCCCCCTTCCTTTGTCCATTGTCGTCCTCGACAATCGTCATCCCTGCCTTTGTCGTTCTGAAGCTACACCTACATTCTGTTGTCGGACCAGCTGTTAAGCCAAACCCACTATCTGCGGGGGCCGAACCATACTGGTAGCACTATGCTCTGAGCAGCCTACTGCTACTCACCAGCGCGCACGCCACATGACAACGTCTTTCAAATTGGGCTAGGTATACCCATATTCTCTCTATGGCGTGTACCTTCCCCTACTCTCCCCTACTGTCACCTTCCACTATTCGGTACGCCATGATCGAGGTCTCTTACCTTCCAGATCATTACCAGCACCCACCTTCCTCATTCAGGGGTGTCCGTGGTGTTGGGGACCTGACCTAGGACGGCTGTCTCTCTCACGTCTTCCAACTCATTTTCCTTTCTTTCAATAACATGTCATGGTCGGCGTCCCGGTCTCCCAGACCTCCTCAACTCTTAGATCCCTACCGGATCTCACACTTTCCTTTGGTCCCGCAGACCTTCCCTTACCCGGACCTGTTGCATATTACCTTGGCATATTATACATCAAACAACTTTATAATAGCACAAGTACCCATTTTTATAATTTTTTTTTTTTCTTTTTCGCTTGCTTTTAAACCCAACATATAACAGAAAAAAAAACATTGCAAGTCTTCTTTCTCCTCCCCCTTCCTTGGACACATGCACTCCCTCTGCTTTCCGTATCCCCGTTCTGTCAGGTAAACATATTTTCGTATATAAAGAACATAGAAAGAAGAAAGAAAGAGAGAGAAAATAGTTGCATCAGTTAAACAACAACAAAACTTTTTTTTTTCTAAATGCAACTGTCCTTATAATCTGCACAACGGTGCATCGAACTCCTGACAGTCTATACCACTCTCAATGGACAGAGGTGAGGGTTCCACAGCCGTGGAGCCCCCGGGGATACTGAGGGTGTCCATTCAAGTCCTCTTCCTTGAGTGTGGAGGTTCCACACTTCCTGCTCCCGGGCTTTCTTCTTCCTGATCATCTCCGCTACCCACACGGAGAGAACAGCACGGGCCCTGGAGTCCGGTGGGCGGGACTCCACTGAGAAAGACAGCAAGACAGAAACGGCCGAAGATTTCTGCAGCCCAGCAGCCGCTGGAGTCAGGTGGCAAATGGGGACAACCGGGTCCTCGGGAGCTGGAATCACAGGGCCCGCTAAGTCGGCCGCAGCCGACTCCAGCAGCGGCATAACCGCGGCCTCAGGACAGGCCGCATCCACTACATCCAACAGAACTGGAGTAACGGCCGATTTCAACAATGCAGCTGCTATTAGCAGGGGAAGCGCAGCAGCGTCTTCTTTGGGTGAGCTCTGCACTGGTGACTCCGGGCGGGGTAGTTCGGGGACATGAGCGGGGGCCTCGCTCAGTTCTGCATACACCACAGGGCCCAATGTAACTAGGCCTTCTGGTGCGCAGGGGGCCGCGTGCTGTGACAGAATGGTGGGGGCCGCTTGCGGAGGCACTGGTGGGGCCGGGGGTACTCTCACCTTCCCCGGCGCTGCGGCTTCCGTCTCACCATCACGCGGCTTTCCCCGCAGCCTCCGTTCCTCGCTCCACTGTCCTGCGGGCCTTTCCTCCAGACTCGGGGACTCCGCGGAGAAGTCCTCTGCCGGTATTGGTGGCGGCCGCTCTCGCTGACTCCGCTCAGGCTCCGCTCCCCGGCTCAGCATCCCGCTGCCTGCCCGTGGTTCTACAGATGACTTCTGGTGCAGCTCCATCTCCTGCCACCATTGCCACTCTAGGCAGCCAATGCCCCGACACCCGCAGCATCTCATACCGTTTGTTGGGCAGCACTCGAATGGCGTCAGACAGCCGCAGCCAAGTTTTTCTTTTGTGCCACTCCCTCTGTGAGGTGGGGTGTCGGCAGGCCTCTCCACCCACCTGTCAGGGTCCAATATAGGGAAGCGTCGATCTCCAGGCACATACTGCTTCTTTTTGGGGTACGTTGGAGGGGGTCCCAGTCCATTCTGAACAACTGCAAACACCCGGACCTCTCCTCTGCGCTGAAGCAATACCGTCATACTGCACAGTACCTGGTACCGCCCCGGATCCTCTGCTGGCCACACAGATCCGACACAGCGCTCCCAATTCATATTCCACAGGTAAGTCATTTGTAATCCACAGGTGTTTATAATCCATGCAGCATAGTCCAAGTCCTTTTCCATTACTTGAGGCAGGTCTGCCGCAGAAGATGAGGTATTAGCGGCGGCCATCCTGCCGACTACGCCAAATATAGGGTCGGTGGGGGGTCGGACGAGCTGGGGGGGGTAGGGGGTGGTCCCACTTCTTACCGCGCAGAGATAAAACAGAGACACGATGGAGGCAGATTCTGGGTGCAACAGGTCCAAGTTTATTTCTTCACTTGCTGTCCGACTGACGGCCTCACACCTCGAGGCCCTCCGTTTCCAGAGCCGCTTCTCCCACCGTACACTAGGGACGTGTCTGCACACACCGTCCCCTCTTTTACTGTCGACGCTCCTGACAGGTCCGTCACTGTGGCCGCCTTAGGCCCGTAAACCAACAGCGCTTCTACTGCTCAGTCGTCGTGTCACATACGGTGTCTCACACCCAGTGCCTCGTCTCTTCTGCGGTTCTTTCCTGTCAGGACCACCCCCCTGACGTTCTCTCTCCTCAGTCTCCCTGGTCTGGATTCACCTCACAGTGCACAGACTGTCGCAGTCCTCCTGTCACTGCGGCTCCCCCTGGGGACTGGAACCTTCTGGAACCCTTCCTCAGTATTTATAACTCTCCCGGTTCCTTGAAACTGTCACTCTAACTGTCACTCCACCCCCCATGACCAACGGTTTCTAAAGCCCTAAGCTGATGTCACGTCCTTTGCTCACACTCCACCCTGCCATCTAATGGTCATCCCAAGGTACTGCACGTCACCTACACTTTCCTAGCTGTTTCCCAATATATTACTGACACCTACCTAAACTGTGCAAACCTTTCCTTCTTCTCTCTGACTAGTCCGTCCGTCAGGTCACCTTCCCTACACTCTCACATACTGTCTAACCCCACCTACAGGCCAGAAATAATAAGGAAGCTTTCCTGAAACCAGGTTTTGTGCTCCCCTTCTGGTCTGGAGTCAGGAAAGGTGTTGTATGCTGGTGTTATCTGGTTAGGGAATCCCTCCTTGCTTCCAGGCATGGCATCACCCCCTGTGAGGAAGGCAATGCCACTGTGGCAACCGGACTCCTGGGGTGCCACATCACCACCTGTCTGGCGGCCATCTTACAGAAGATATAAATGCAGGTCCTATGAGATCTCTACATTATTTAGCATTTGTAAAAAAAAATGAGGATATAAAAGAGGAAAGATCTAGTATTGAAAACATCTACAATAAAACTTGTCGGCTTACAAATATTCAACCTGTCCAAGCATTAATCTGCAACTCTTGAAAGGCCGATTTTTCTGCCCATTAAAAACTGTTATTACAGAAGCTTTAAACTGCTCCTGGATTGTTGGGTACTTTGATCTTATTAGTTCAATCCCTTAGACGTCACAGTTAAAAGTCACTGCAGCATCTACACGGTTGAACACAGGTACCATACCTCATTGCTTCCTATATTCAATCTACATGATGTACATCGTTTGACTTTGCATCTTCTGTCATACAGTATTGCAGGTGTGGAACAAACTCTGCAAAGTAACAATGATTTAAAAAATAGAAGTGTTGATAGTTTATTATCAATTAACAAAATGCAAAGCGAATGAATGAAAGAGAAGCCTAAATCACAACAGTATTAACCTCTTTCCCTCCCTTTGATGTGGGCTCCGGCGGTGACAGGTGACATGTGCCCGGAACAGCAGCAGGTGGAATCGCGATCCACCCACGGCTATTAACCTGTTAAATGGTGCTGTCAAACTCTGACAGCAGCATTTAACATGCGCTTCCAGCAATCTCGCCGGAAATCCGTCCTTCAGTGACCTCCATCATGTGATTGTGGGTCACCGATGGGTTAACATGACAACAAGAGGTCTCCAATAGACCTCTATGATTGTCATAGCCAGATATGAGTGCCCCGCGGCAGCCGGCAGTCATAGCAAGTTAGCATTTCTGCTACATACAGGCGATCTGATCCTGTATGCAGCAGAGCCGGTGAGACAAGTGCAGCTTTTAGTCTTTCATGGAGACTATGAAGCATGCAAAAAATAAAAAAAATGTTTTAAAAAATATAAAAAAAATACCATTTCCCCATTCAAAATAAAACAATAAAACAATCAAATATACACATATTTGGTATCACCGCACTCAGAATCGCCCGATCTATCAATATAAAATAATAATTAACCTGATTGGTAAATGGCATAACGAGAAAAACATTCAAAACGCCAGAATTAAGTTTTTTTGGTTGCCGCAACAATAAATTAAAATGCAATAACGAGGAATCAAAAGATCGTATCTACACTAAAATGGTATCATTAAAAGCGTTAGCTCATCATGCAAAAAATAAGCCCTCACTCAACCCCAGATCCTGAAAAATGGAGACGTTACAGGTATCGGAAAATGGCACTTATTTTTTAAACAAATTTTGGAATTTTTTTCACCACTTAAATAAAAAAGAACTTGGACATATTTGGGGTCTATGAACTCGTAATGACCTGGAGAATCTTAATGGCAGGTCAGTTTTAGCATTTAGTGAACATGGTGAAAATACTAAAAAACCTGTGGGATTGCACTTTTTTTGCAATTACACCGCACTTTGAATTTTTTTCCTGTTTCCTGTTTCCTGGTGTCGTTCAAAAGTATAACTTGTCCCGCAAAAAACAAGCCCTCATATGGCCATATTGACCAAAAATAATAACGTTATGGCTCTGGGAAGAAGGTGAGCATAAAGTGAAAATGCAAAACCAAAAATACCTCTAAATGTGAATGCCTGTTGCCTTCATAACAGCAGCAATTCTTCGAGGTACAATTGTACACAGTTTTTGAAGGAATTCAGCAGGACATTGTTCCAAACATCTTGGAGATGTGACCCCTGATCTTCTGTGTATGAGGTTTGTGCAGAGCCTTCTGCATCTTCATGTGATCCCAGACAGACGGGATGATGCGAGATCAGGGCTCTGTGGAGTCGGATCATCACCTCCAGGACTTCTTGCACTTCCTTATACTTAAAATAGTTCTCACTGATTGTTCAGCCTTCATACACGTTGACACGGTGTGCAATTCAGCATTCAGCATAAACCATTGTTCTGTGTTCCAAATAAGCAGACTGTTCTCTGTAGTCTATCTTGTTTATTGGTGAACAGTATAGAACATGTGGTAAAACTATAAGAAATACAAACGACATGGGTAAGTATTGGGAAAGTGTACAGTGATGATCACACAGCTAACACATTAATAGAAGGTGTACAGTGCTGCAAACATTACATAAGAATACATGAATCTCTGATTACATTCACTGTGAACTGGAAGCTAAACAGTTAATGACATCTCCTGGCTGCTAGACAGTAAATAACACCTATGTAAATCGCTGCATTGCAAGAAAACACTGATCCTTACCAGATATGCTTTACCCAGATAGTGACTCAATTAGAGAAGTCACAGGAAAATAAAGATTAACAGGAGGACAAAATCACATGTGCGTTCTATGAGATACACAAAAGGAAAATGGCATCTCCCTCATCCCAGAATACACTGCTTCATTACCACAATGCATTGCTTCAATCCCAAAGTGGATTACTTCTGTTAAAGGCACAGGCTTTAAATGCTATTTAAGAAGTAGCTATAAATTCAGCCACCACTACATGGTGCTATAATTAACCCAGCACATAATACAAACATATTGCTTTATTCAGAGCACATAACACAACAGACTGCCCTATATCAGAGGGCAGAACACTGATATTGACTAGATGTTTGGGGATGTTGGCCTTCTCCAAAGTAAGATTTTTGTACAAGATGCTGTTATTACTGTTGCTTCAAAAATATCGGCCAATTTTGCACCACCTGGAAATGACACACCACACAAAGCTTTTTATGGATGAAGCAGAGTCCCGTGAAGTGCTTGTAGGTTGTCAGTTGCCCAAATACGGGTATTTTGTGAATTGATGTAGCCGCATATGTGAAAACAGGCTTCGTCAGTGAACCACGTATAGGTCAATATGTCTTATTTTTCAGCAATGAAGATCTGGAACTAATGAATATTGTTGAGCGATACCTTCCGATATCGGGAAATATCGGATCGGATTGGATCGGACCGATACCCCAAAAATATCGGATATCGTCGTTTCCGATACTGGAAACCAATGCAAGTCAATGGGACAGAAATATCGGAATGAAAATAAACCCTTACTTTCCTTGCAGGTTAATTCTACATGAAGGAAAACAACTAAGAATAATGCAAAATGTATTGGGGGAGGTGGAGGAGACATTAAAGGCATAGAGGTTTAGCCCAATCAAATGGAATAGCAGGAATTTTTTTTTTTTTTTTAAGACGTTCGGAGTTACAAAGATATTGACTATGTTAAGCTTTTTTATATTTTGTCAGATATTTATGTTTCACTACTTCCATGCTCTTCACCTTCTTTTTTACTTCTCCCACACTTTCTCCTTCATCATCCTCTTCAGGGTAATCTTCTTGGTCTTCTTCGGGGTGGTCTTCAGAGTTGTCGTCTCCAGGGTCGTCGTTTTCGGGGTCGTCGTCTTCTTCGGGGTGGTCTTCAGGGTCGTCGTCTTTAGGGTCGTCATCAGGGAGATCCAGAGTGATTACCAAAAACCATTTCAGAAACCTTGAACTTGGAAATGTAGCAGAAAGTACAAGAAGGCTGAGGAACTGCTGAGAACCAGCTGACGGTACTGGAATCTGGATGGGTAGCCGAAGGTACAAGAGCCAATGGAACTACCGAGGACCAGCTGATGGTACTGGAACCCGGTTACTAAGCAGGAGGTACCTGTGCCAGAAAGCACTACCATGGACCAGCAGACATTGGTGGAACTTGGATATCGAGGAGGCACCTAAGCAAAAGGCTCTGCCTGGAACCAGCTCACGTTACTGGAACCCAGGGGGACATATTCAAGATTAACTTCCAAAGAACCAGCTAATGGTACTGGAACTCGGATAGGCAGCAGCAGGTACACATGAAAAAAAAGTTGCAAGGCCGCGAGCCGGCCGGAGTTACCGAAACCCACAGTCTTACAGTGTGAGCTTGTCCTATTGGCACTATGGAACCAGCCTTCATTGCCAGATCCCGCAGCCCACATAGGAAGCACCTAAACTGCAGGCACCATAGAGTCGGCTAACCCGACCGCAACACGACAGTCCAACGTATTCGAGGCAAAGTGACGTTGACACTACCCGGAAACAGCTGGTGTGCTGGAACCTGACTGGGCAGGAGGGAGTACCCGTGCCAAAGACACTTCTGAGCAGCAACTGGTGGTGTTGGAGCCCAGGGATTACAGTAGAAACAGAGTGTAGCCAGAGGCCTAATTGGAGCAAGTTTAATATCTGTAGTAGTGTGAATGTGGACAGAGCAGGAGAAATTGTCGGACACACAGCAGGGGATCAGCTGACGTTACTGGACCCCAATAACACTGGAGCATGTTTTGACTGTGCAGATGGCACTTATGAGCAGTAAATGGCGGTGTTGGAGCCCAGGGTAAATAATAGAAATAGAGTGGAGGCAGAGGCCTAATTGGAGCAAGTCTAATATCTGTAGTAGTGTGAATATGGACAGAGCAGGAGAAATTGCCGGACACACAGCCGGGGATCAGCTGACGTTACTGAACCCCACTAACACTGGAGCATGTGTTGACTGTGCAGACGGCACTTATGAGCAGCAACTGTCAGTGTTGGAGCCCAGGGATTACAGTTCAGGTGGTAGAAACATGAACACAACAGGAGACCTGGATACTGTTGCCAACCAATTATTTAATCTGGAAGAGGACTGTCAAATTCCTGTGAGATCCAGGCCTTGTTCATTTTCAGAAAAGTAAGCCGGTCAACGTTATCGGAGGATAGTCGCATGCGACGGTCTGTTATTATACCACCTGCGGCACTAAAGACGCGTTACGATAATACACTAGCAGCAGGGCAAGCCAGCACCTCCAATGCATACTGGCTAAGCTCTGGCCAGGTATCCAGCTTAGAGACCCAAAACTTGAAGGGGGAAGAGCCGTGTGGGAGAACACTGAGAGGGCAAGACATTTAGTCTTTCACCATCTGACGGAAACGTTGCCTCTTGCTAACTGGAGCCGTCTGTGATGGTGTAGACATTTGTGGCTGGGACACAAAACTTTGCCACATTTGGGCCATACTGGTCTTGCCTTGGGCTGAGGCGCTGCTTCTGCTCCCTCTTTGTGTAGAGCTTCCTCCACTGCCTCGATGCACTGAGCTGCTTTGTAAAGCACTAGCAGCACTGCTCTCGGGTAGAATGGAGAACATGATGGAATGCACCAGTGTGTCTTGGTACTCCCGCATTTTACACTCCCGGTTCAACGGTGTTATGAGGCTTTGTAAGTTGTCCCAGTAGCGAGGATCTAGGAGGGTGTACACCCAATAATCAGCCGTTTTGAGAATGTGGGCGATGCGGCGGTCGTTTCTCAGGCACTGCAGAATGAAATCAACCATGTGCTGCAGACTGAAAACTGGCCAAGAAACGCTGTCCCCTGCTTGAGGCGTCATCTCTGCCTGCTCTGCATCACCCCACCCTCGCTCTACATACTGACTACTAGAGCATTATGTACTTCCCTCCTCTGGACAGATGTCTTCCTCCTCCATTTACTCCTCCTCATCCTCCTCACAAAGTGTCCCCTGCCTAGGCCTTTGTGAGGAAGCACGTTGCGCAGACTGTCCAGAAGCAGATGGCATTTGTAACTCCTCATCCTCCACCTCTTCCACAACCTCCTCCCTTAGTGCTTGCAGTGTTTTTTCAAGCAGGCAGATAAAGGGGATAGTCATGCTGACTAGTGCATCATCTGCACTCGCCATCCGCATGGAATCATCGAAGGCACGCAAAACGTGGTCAATGTGTACAGACTGGATTCCTGAAATCCTTGGAGTTGGCAGAACACGTACAGCACCACTCTCAAGATCTGTACCTGGCTCCACAGCATTTACCCAATGGGCAGTGAGAGAAAGATATCATCCCTGTCCATGGTACTGGTCCACGTATCGATGGTCATGTGGACCTTGCTACTGACGGCGTTTAGTAGCGCATGTTTAATTTTTCCATCCACATGCTTTTGCAGGGCAGGGACGGCTTGCCTGCTGAAATAAAGGCAGCTGGGCACGTTGTATTGTGGGACTGCCAATGGCATGAAGTTATGGAAGGTGTCAGTCTCCACCAGCCTTGTTTTGGGGTTTCGCCGTTCAAGGAATCTCTTCCTCAGAGCTGCTCCCACCACCTTCCTGTACCTCACGCCATGATGGGTCAAGGACCTCATCATCTACACCATCCTCTTCAAATGACTGCTTTTCCTGGGTAGTCTCGACAGCACAGTACGCACCAGAAAGTGGCACCTGAGTCTCATCATCAGATGCGTACTGAGGTGTGCTGACCATAGGCACTGGCCCACCCGCCTCTTCAGATTCAGAGAGACAAAGCTGTTGCTCATCACTGCATACTACCTCCTCTTCAAATTCTCAAATGCTGCTTGGCTGGCCCCCTCTTTCCAGGCCAACAGATTCAGAGAGCAGAAGTAGAGATGGCTCCTGTCCAGGGCTCTCTGAATGCCTGGGCAATTTGGCAGGTGGTGAAGAGACAGATGGTTGCTCTTCAGTGCCCTGGACCTGAGAGGATCTGGAACTAATTGAAGTCGATGTGCTAGCTGCCATACATCCGACAACGGCTTCAATTTGTTCGTCCCGCAGCAGTGGGGTACGGCGAGCTCCTACAAAGCTGCGCATAAATGACTGTTCCCTGGGAAAACTGGGGGATGCTGAGTCACTGGTGCCCGCAGTAGGCACAGAATCCCCACATCCTCTCCCTGCAGAAACTCCACGACCACGTGCCTTACTCCCTGCCTTCTTCATCTTGGTAGACTGATAAAGATAGGCAGAAAAGTACTAAGGGCTTAGTGTGCTTATTCCTGAACAGCTGCTAACAGGTATAAGAAACACTAATTTTATAAAGTGTGGACTAGACTTTAATATGAGCTAATGTGGCCTACACAACTGTAAAGTGGAGTGTTTGGTGAACTTTATTAACTTTTTTTTTCACAAAAAGACACTGGATGTGCCCAAAGATGTAAAACAGATAGTATCACAAACTTTTTGTTGCTATTACAATGCAGGAATGTAACCTACAATGCAACAGATGAGGCTCCAAAAAATAGGCTAATACTATTGTGGCTGGGGCTGCAGGGCACAAGCCAGAAAAAAGGCTCCTCTATCTACTCCTATATAGTGTTTGCAAATATTCTAGCTGGATACGGATGGAAGCACACTAATAGGAGAAATCTGGAAAAATGAGCTGCACTAATGCAAAAAAGGACAATGTATGAGGCAGTGACGCACGCTGAGTGGACTACAACCGGAGGTGGCTGCAGAACACACTACAGTGTGAGCTGCAGTCACACACAGAGACCTCACAGACAGCCATGAACAATGCAGAGAACTGTGCACTAGCGCTGCACGGCTGCAGAAAGGCTCCTCTATCTACTCCTTATAGTGTTTGCAAGCAATCTAGCTGGATACGGATGGAAGCACACTAATAGGAGAAATCAGGAAAAATGAGCAGCACTAATGCAAAAAAGGACAATGTATGAGGCAGTGACGCACGATGAGTGGACTACAACCGGAGGTGGCTGGCTGCGGAACACACTACAGCGTGAGCTGCACTCACACACAGAGACCTCGCAGACAGCCGTGAACAGTGCAGAGAACTGTGCACTAGTGCTGCACTGCTGCAGAAAGGCTCCACTATCTACTCCTATATAGTTTTTGCAAGCCATCTAGTTGGATACGGATGGAACCACACTAATAGGAGAAATCAGGAAAAATGAGCAGCACTAATGCAAAAAAGGACAATGTATGAGGAAGTGACGCACGCTGAGTGGACTACAACCGGAGGTGGCTGGTGCAGACCACACTACAGCGTGAGCTGCACTCACACACAGAGACCTCGCAGACAGCCGTGAACAGCGCTGCAAGGCAAAAGAAAGCTTCAGCGGTTGATAAAGTAGCCTGGGTAAAGCACAATATAGCAAATCGCTAGCTCAAACTGTCCCTCAGAACAGCAGCGTCCTATCCCTAACTGAATTCACAGCAGAGTGAACCCAAAATGGTGGTGGCGGCTTTTATAGTGCATCATGACATCATTTCAGCAGCCAATCACAGCCATGCCAGTAGTTACATGCCTAACATGCATAACAGGATGTGCCCACACTTCTTAGGATACTCATTGGCTGAATAAAATCAAACTGGCTCATTGCATTATGGGAACTTCCGATTCCGGTATTCGATATACTAAAAGTATCGGAACTCAGTATCGGAATTCCGATACTGCGAATATCGGCCGATACCCGATATTACAGTATCGGAATGCTCAACACTACTAATGAATTATTTTCTCTTGACTAGGCCCTTTCAATTCCTGAATAACAATGACTGTGTACGGATGAACCTGACCTTTCTTGGATGCTCGTTGAGTTGTGGAATATGACATGCCTGTCTCCATGGCTGGAAAAGCATGTGCAACAATTTATGTGCAGATGCCAGAAGTCACTGTTTCACATTTTGAATAGTTTCCTCAGACAATTTCAGACTTCCTCCATCATGTCTATCCAGTAATGTTCCTGAACGTTCCAGCTTATTCACCTTGGTCTTCGTCTTAGGATTACAGCCAAAATCTATATCTTCCACATGGAGAAAGCGACTCAAATATGCATGAAAACATCGGAACTAAGATGCAGGCAAAAGACAGCAGGTGCTCTGAACTAAGGAGTCCCACTGAGAAATATTTGGCTGTGGCAGATTCAGTTTGTTTCTTCTCTGAAGGACTGGAGAGCAGCATAATAATGAGGGTCTGCAGGAATAGTGAAGCACGGTGGAGGGTCCTGCAAATTTGGAACTGGATTTCAGCAAATGGAGCAGGGGATTTGGTTAGAATTGATGGTGTCCCGATTGCTGAGAAATCCATGGCAGATAATTACCCATCATGTGATACCATCTGGAGGCATCTAATAGGCTCCAAATTTATTCTACAGCAGGACAACGACCCCAAACATCCAGCCAATGTCATTAAGAATGATCTTGAGACTAAAGAAAAGCGAGGAGTGCTGGATGGTGATCCGGCCCCACATCATCCAGACTGTCTGGGATCACACGAAGAGACAGAAGGATTCACACAAACCTCATACACAGAAGATCTGGGGTCAGGTCACCAAGATGTTTACAACAACCTCCTGCACAGATCCTTTAAAAAATTTGTGTTATTGCGCTTAAAAACATACTGATAGGGAATTTGAATTGTGAGCGCCATCAGGGACAGCGATGATAATGTCTGTAAAGCACTGCAGAATATGATGGCGATATATAAAGAGATTACAGGAATCAATGAAGGAGAAGGGCGATCACCAAATACTGATTTGATTTATAGTTCTCTTTTCGTCATTCACATTACATTTTAATTGCTTCAGATTTTTTAAAGCATTCTTACTTTGCATCATTTTGTCCACACTGTCCTAAATAAATTTGCACCTTATGTGAAAAAATACAACATACACAATAAAGAGAACATCTCATGTCCCCAAACTCTATGTTGGACCTGCAGCTATAGGGCTAATCTACAAGGCTATTAGCGTTACAAAGCTGTTCTGTTGCCTTACTGGAAAAGCGGCTACTGGGAGAAAATGAACTTTATTTCTCCATCGACTTTCAGCCTTACATGCTTGTTCGGAGCAGCTACAGTCACAACTCATTGCACATGGCTGTAAGCTTGTCTTGGCATTTTGATTGACCGCTCACCCCGCAGTATATCGAGCACAGCAATATAAGTTGGCTTGCAACTTGCACATTTTTTCTTTGATGCCAGCATTGTTCATCACTTAATGATGTACACATTGGTCAGGCTACAAACAGCAGCCAACTTTGGAGCAGCATTAGCAAACTCTATGGCATTTGTAACCAACAGACATTAAACTATGGAGTTAAAAATCCCCCTTCCCTTCCATTCCGGAGAATGGAGGGAATATTTAAGAAGAGGTAAAGTGCAACGTTGCTTAGGCCTCTTTCACACATCAGGTTTTCCCCGTCAGGCGCGATCCGGCGCTTTTGACAGAAACCGGATCCGGCGAAATGCAATGCCGGATCCGGTTTCCCCCCCATTGACTTGCATTTGCGCCGGATCGCGCCGGATGGCCATGCGTTTCATCCGGTTTTCGCCGGATCCGGCAATGTGTCGCAATGTGTCGCGATCCGGCGTCTGGAAAAAACGTCTACTGTAACGTTTTTTGTCTCCAGCGAAAAAGTCGTACCCGCCGGATCCGGCGCGTCCGGCTTTTTCACACAATGAAAGCCTATGAGCGCCGCAATGCGCCGGATCCGGCGAAAGCCGGATCCGGTGGCCGGATCCGTTTTTTTTGGTCTGAGCATGCTCAGTAGCTCTGCCCACAGGAGATATATAAAAGCAAGACAATGGGACCCTCAGCCACACCCAACATGCCACCCAAGCCAAGAACCAGGAGCAGGAGAAGGCAGCAGACATCTGCAGCAGCAGCACCATCAGCACCACCCCAAATGGAGCAGCATGCTGAACGGGAGGGGAGTCCAGAAGCAGATGAGAGACGGTAATTATCAAATCCCCCATTCCTCCAAACTAGGGCCATGGAATATCAAGATATTCATTGGCCCTTTGTTTCTCTTTATTCAACAGCCGCCAAAGAGATGCAGCAGCAGCAGCAGCAGCAGCAGCAGAAATGGCATCACTGGCAGCAGCAATACCCACAGCCATGGAGTCTGGCCATCAACAGGACAGCACATCTTCTTCTGGGAGCCCTCCCTCGCATCGTCAGCGTTTGACGGTAAGTTTTTATTTCCAAAATCCATCATCTCTGTAATATATGTCTATTCATTGCCTTTTATTTCAAAACAGGAATCACAAGATGAAGAGGAGCTCCCAGAAGAAGAAGGAAGGGGTGGACAGACACCTGGAGTGGGCTCACAATTGGTAAGTTTTTTGCATCAAACGCAGAAACACAACATCACACTACACACAACACATAGAAAACAATGTTCTGCAGACCACACACAGCAAACAAATGCCTACATCCAAAGACATAACATTTTTTGTTTTCTTCTCTAGTCTTCCCAATCTGGTGCTCGGCCAAGAGGTCCTCGCAGTGCCTCCCAGGGTCATCGGCGACAGCAACGCGGCGGTCACCAGCGTGTAAGTATAAATATTTTTGCTTTGTTTTTTTGCACTTTTTATTTCATTTCTTTTGTGGAGGCTAATTATGTTATTTTTGTCTTTTTCTTTAACAGCCTTCACAGCGTGCTCCCGACTCTGACGGTGAGGATGGAGGGATTGATGTGGACCGCCTCATCGATCTCGTCAGAGAAAGGGAGCTGCTCTGGAATATGGCTGACCGCCGCCACGCTGACCTGATCGTTACCCGACGACTCTGGGAGGAAATCTGTTCGCTCCTTGTGGGCCGCTGGGAGGACCTCGATGTTCGGGCCCAGATTAAAGAGCGTAAGTATATACAGTACCGGTTGCTTGATGTAAACCAGTGTTTCCCGAACTCCAGTCCTCGTGGTCCCCACGGATCATGTGTTCAGGATTTCTATTTACTATGGAAATCCTGAAAACATGACCCCTGGGGACCATGAGGACTGGAGTTTGTGAAACACTGATGTTGTATACTAACCACTTTGTCCTTTCTCGTTTCAGGGAACAGAATTGTGAATCGGTGGCGGTCTGTGAGGGATCGTTTCAAGAAGGAGTTCAATAAAGAGATGCGGGCCCCGAGTGGATCTGGAGGACGCAGGAGCAAGTACAAGTACGCACAAGCCCTGTCGTTCCTCCAGGAAACAATGGTCACCAGAAGGTAAATATTACACACCACATGTGAAAAAAATGATTGTAACTTTTTTTTTTCAGCCAGGGCCATACCATGTCAGTATTTTAATTGTTTTTTTTTCTCTTTATTCCACAGCACGGTGAGCAGCACTCGGGAGCCTGCACGATTGGACCCTTCTGAGGTGATCCCTGAGGAGACCGACACCGAGGGACACTTCGACCGCCCCGGTACATCTGCACCTTCCCAGCCTTCCCACACATTCGACCCATCTGTCCCATCCACCAGCACAGGAGCATCGTGGCCGCCTACATTACACGAAGCTGCTGGTGAGGAGATCGTTTTCCCTTTACCCCACCCTTCTGCCCCTGCCGCCTCTAGTACACCTGCGGGTACTGGGCGGCAGCGGCAGAGGGATCAGGAAAAGAGTTATACGCAAGAGTTATTGCATCTGAATGCATCTTTCCAGAACTGTCTCAAAGTCTTGTCAGAGCAAATCTCCGCAGGCTTTCAGCAGATCAACTCCAGCATTCTGGAGGTGAAGACACTTCTGCAAACCATGCATTCAGAAGCAAGATCTTCGCCAAACCACACCTTTTTCAGGTCTGTTGTGGAGCGCATGGCAACACTATCTCCTACCCAGCAGATGCATGTAATGCATTCGTGCCACGGTGCTCTACAGCAGGTTACCTCCCAACCTCCACCTCCCACCACTGTAGTTCCTCCACCTGCACCCCCTCCAGCCACTTTCCATCCTCCCCCTCCTATTACATCTGCACCCCCTCCAGCCACTTTCCATCCTCCCCCTCCTACTACATACCAGCAACCTGCCCAGTACCAGCAACCTCCCCAGTACCAGCAACCTCCCCAGTACCAGTCATCTCCCCACTTCCAGCAACCTGCCCCGTACCAAACTCCTTCCCCGTACCAAACTCCTTCCCCGTACCAAACTCCTTCCCCATACAACTTTCCATCAACATCATCTGCTCCTACAGTCCCTGCCCAACCCTCCACTCCACCGCCCACCACCTCTTCTGCCTCCCACATGTCCACCCATTCTGTAGCTTTTTCCACACCTTCACCTCTAACTGTTCCTTCACCACCACGATCCCAGTCCTCTCTCCACACACCCAGTGTCGAAGTGTCCCGCAGCCCCTCCAGCAGTATTTCCACCCCACAGTACACAGAATTGTAATGTGTGTTTTTTGTAATAAAAATGCCCATTGGGTTTAAAACCTTTATTAAAAAAGTTTTTTGCACTTTAAAGACATTTTACAAAAAAAAAAAAAATTTAAATAAAAGTTAAATTATCGTTTCACAATGGTTGTCTGTCATTTCTTTCTGCGGCGAACTATGTTTTAAAAAAAGGTTAAATACAGGGTATTTCAAAGGTAAAAAGGTATTCAAAACCAGGTATATAACTGTGGGTAAATTTTAGCTTTTTGCCACAGTTGTGTTCCTGGTTGTGTTTGAAGCAAAGTATTTCACCTAAAAAGTTGTGTTTATTGTTGGTGATTTCCTACCAATGTACACAACTTTTGTTAAAAGGTGAAATACTTTGCATAAAACACAACCAGGTACACACCTGTGGCCTAAAGGTAAAAATAGTAAGACCATGACAAGATAGCCAACTTTGGTTGGCAAAGGTATATACTGTTGGTCCAGAAGGTACACAAGTTTAGGGCAAAAATCTCTCACACTCTGTCATCCCAGTGTACTCTGCCTTGAGGTGACATAAAGTATAGTGGAAAATTGTCCCTGAAACCGTCACAGAACTTCTAGTGGTAATATTTCCAATGACAACATCCATCTTCGCCAGTAACTTGCTCTTCTCTCCAACCTGCACTTTCTCCTCTACAACCTGTCAAAGAAGGGCTGTAGGAACATGCTATATCTAGTTTTCCAGTAGCCAATCCCGTTCGGAAGGCCACAAGGGTCAATTTTAAAAACCGGATCCGGCGTAATCCGTCGAAAAACGGATAGAAAAACGGATAGAAAAACGGATGAACCGGATGAGACGGATCCGGTTTTGTCTGTCAAGAACAAGACGGATCCGGCAGAAAACCGGATCCGGCACTTCAGGTTTTACAAAACATTTGCCGGATCCGGCATTCCGGCACGACGCCGGATCGCGCCTGACGCCGAAAACCTGATGTGTGAAAGTAGCCTTATTTTTACTAGAACTTTTTCAATTTTAAGCATTTAACAAGATGAATCACAGAACGCTAGAGTTGGAAGGGACCTCAAGGGTCATCGTGTCCAACCACCTGAGACAACATTTTTAAGAATATTGCAGCAACACCCACACAGAAGTTAATGCAAGACAGCATCTTCTCGGTCACAACCAACATTGGACTGGTCCATCATGGCACGGTACTATAGAATCTTCCGGTGGATCAAGTCTCTGATATACTGTTCCAGAAAGACTCACCCACATTCGACGATGAGTATGGTGCTAATCACTTTCTACTGGGGTCAATTTTTCAGGGATGATTGACAAATAACATTGACAATTTCTGTGTTTGTCCTGTGGGAATAAAAAGGCTATAGTCCAGTGAAAACTGCGCAAGCACAAGTCCTATACAGATGGAAGATGTTCTGCTTCCTCTGATTGGTCCTATAAATTCCAGGCCAGCAATCTCTATACCAAACTGCATATTGTCATGACTTTGAGACCAGAACCCATAGAGAACTTATAGTAATAGCCACAGCCTACTTCAGATATGACATATTGCGTAATAAAGTAAAGAACACCAATTGTGCTAAGCCAAAAAGAAAAGATGGGCCTCCATGACCCAACCTTCATTTGAATAATGGTAAATTCTATACTCCACATTTGGTCAGCCATTTACTGCTACCAACATGTATATATAAATAAAATATTGTTAAATAGTATAATTGTGTGATGTTCTCTCTTTTACTGGAAAAATAAATTTTATGGTGATATTTTGAGAGTATGTAAGTTAATTTTTAATTTATATGATTTTTTTTTTATTATTTTGAATCAGTGCCTAACGAAATGTATAGGGTGATTCACTCAATAATTTACCAGGAAGATTGCTGTAACTTTTTTTAAAATAAGATCTGTTGTTCTGAACTTTGGACTGTGCCATATTGTTGTAATTTATTATGCAGAAAATCTGGGGTCATAGCCTGAATTTCGTGCTGTATGTTCTCTCGGAGTGGAGCACGTTCTCCATCTTGCCAATCCAGTTTTGTTCCCGTACGTTCCAGCTTATTCGCCAATGACAGAATACACCGTTAGGATGGCGGATTTTGACCTTTAAAATTATTTAGAAGATCACTTTGGCACCTCTTTAAGGAATACGTTTTCCAATTTGTTTTCATATTAGAAACACGCTCCTCCAAACTTCATCTGTATATTTTTTAAAAATTAGTAGGAAATCGGCAAGAGTGAAATCCAAGCACCTCAGATAAACTATGGGCAGAAAGGTGCGCACAACCATCGGGGAAACAAGTTGGAGAGACCACTCGGCGCGAGGATGCTTCTCCTTGCTGTCATTGAGGTTCATTGTACCCTCACTTCTCATGAAATAAAGTATGTACAGAGCAAATTTCATTAAGGTCGACAGTCTCTTTTAGAAATTGCAGCAATTTTTCCAAATAAAGCATGTTAGGTGTCGAGTTCCCACCACTGCACAGGGGGAATCTCAAGCCATGTCCTCTGCGGTCTCTCATTCTTCTGCAGCCACAGAGGTTCCTGCTCAGCAGAGATGTCATTCCCAGCATCTTGCCCAAGCTAATGCTAGGTGTCTGCTTGTGCCTTCATGCTCAGCTATTGTATCATGCATGAGTCAGCGGCAAGCAGATGCTCCTGGGACTAAGTCCTGCTTTTCTCCTACTGAGCATACCTGTGAGATGACCTCTCATTGGAGGTTGGAGGTCACATGCTCAGGTCTTATTGCTACTCCGATTGGACCACCAGGAAGATCCCGGAAGGCTTCAACTATAAAAGGTTCGCATGGCCGGGCGGCCATGCGCTAATATAGAAAAAGATTACACCATGTGGAGTGAGTGTTGTATGCATGTATGAATGTCTCTGGTGAATGACTCATTAAGAAATCCCTACCCTTGGTACGTATGTGTTGTGTAGCCTAGCCTGCTAGCGCCCAGACTGAGGTCCAGGTAGAGGCAGAGTCAGAGACTGGCATCAGCATCCACTGGTGGCTTTGTCTGTACACCACGGTGCACATAGTCTGCACTCCTCAGTGGTCAGTGTTCACTAGAGGCGTCCGCAGGTGCGACGCGGCACACTCAGTAGGTCTAGAGGGACTCAGACCTCGTGTCCTTGGGGCTGAGTTCTGTGACCATTTACTGAGCGCTCTCTTGCCGAGTGCTGTGTGTCTTAACAGGCTCCGGCATTTATGTTCCGCGGTACTGCGGCTCTGTGATGTAACAGAGTCCGCTTCTGTTCACACCTGGTGACGTTAACCTGCATGTTACCTTTTGTATACCACTATATCCATCCGCCATTACTAAGCAGCAGTGTACCACCTCTGCACGGTGGACCCCAGGCTGCGAACGCACCTTACTATTATTTTACTATTTGGTGTGTTCTGCCAGCCCAGCAGTATCTAGTGAATCACCCTGTATTTCTTCATTGTTTTAACAGTTTTTATTAAAAAAATTGTTAACCATTTACTTTAACAGTAGACATGATCGAATCTTTTGAAATTCGTATTTTCCAGCTTTTGGCAAACTTATAAAAAAAAATTCTATTTCCCTGAAAAGATGTTTATAAGACACTGAGGTCTCCAAGGACTGTGCCCCTCTAATTTCAATCTCTTTAACGCATACCTAGTCTTAGTAATGTCAAAGTAACCTCAATGTAGAAATAGATGGTAACCCAATAGTAACCCACAGCCAATTTAAAAACACAGAAAATGTACTGACTGTTCATGTTATTTTTTAATGAAAATGCGGTCTAATTGATCCCTCTTAATCAATTGTGATCAGGCAGATAATTCTGTGCAGTGCAGTGCAACATTGACTCAAACTGACGGTGTCACTATCAGAGATCACATCATGCTGCTGTAACTACATTTAGTCCCTGTGGTGGTTGTGGTATTTCTACAGCTACAAGCAATTCCCACATATGGGGGCTTTTGTCTTGGACGGTTAGATAATAAATTAAGCGCATGCCCCTTAATGAATCAAGGCACCTCTGTATCCGTCTTGCCACAAATCTCACTCACACGTAAATTTGACAAGAGAGGTTTGCTTTGTCTTTCCACATCCCTGTCCTGCCATGACCCTACCCACTTTGTCAGAACTGGATGAAAATGGCATGAAGACATTAAAAGTTGCAGCTTCTTTTGTGCAGCCTTGTGTTATGCAAAAAATGTTGTGACTTTTCCAAGATTTTTACTCCAGTTTTCTGGTGTAATGGCTTTGATGAATTCATGAAATTCATCGGATCTCAAACTTGTTTTAGGAATGTACACCATAAAAAACTGCCCCTGCAACACTATTTTGGTGTGGCATGTAAGGATTTAAAATTTGACTAGTAAAACGTGCAAGAAAAATTGCATGCGACACGCATGCTTGTTGACTTAGTCAGAGTTAAATGTCTGGATTTTGGAGAATTTTCTTTTAAATTAAAAAAAAACAAAAAAAAAAAAAAAACAGTTATACCCCATCACAAAAAGGGTTGAACAAGAAATGCAAACACTCAGTACTTTCACTTGTGTCAAGCAAGTACACCCTCTAATACCGATTTCAGATTTTTATGGCTGTAAAAATTATTGTGCTGTCTTGCTGCAGTTCTCTAGTGCATTAAGAATGATGAACACAAAATATGTAAGTGTAATTCAAATGCAGAAGGACAGATATCAGCTATACCATATCACTGATCAATCACACTGAGTCTGGAACTGCTGCTGATACCTCCTCAATTGAGTTGTGTAGCATTTCTCCAATGTTTTATGACTTTTTCTTCCTATTTATTTTGCTGAGCTGTGATTTCTGATGTCCTCTCACTATACTAAAACCCTAAAATGACTGCTGCATTCACAGTCTCTCCTTTTATACAGGCTCTGATAGAAAATACTGATTTCTTGTACTTTACCATGTGATGTGATAGCTGTGAGGCATTATGAGGATGTCTGCGGTGTCACGCCTGAGGTCATGGCAGAGTTAATTTATTTTGAAATTCGTGCAAATCGAATCTAAAACTTTATTTTCCAGAGATAAATTAACTAAAAATTAAAAATGATAAACTAAAGAAATAAAAAAATAATAAAGTAGCTGCATTCACTTTGATAAGAATGAAGTGGAGTCAGTCCATTAGCACTATGTTTTTTTATTGTTTAGAAATTTCTATATAACATTTTTTTTCACTTATCATATGTGGACGCCTCGACGCGTTTCCCTGGTGCGATGGTTCATCAGGAGGACTATATGGTTAGTACCGCAGATAACAGATGCAATTTTGTGATGCCGGATACCATGATTAAAAAAGGCAATTTTTTCATCATGCTATCCGGCATCACAAAATTGCATCTGTTATCTGCGGTACTAACCATATAGTCCTCCTGATGAACCATCACACCAGGGAAACGCGTCGAGGCGTCCACATATGATAAGTCACCACTATGTGGTGTTTTGTCTGCTGCAATTAATGCTCTGACTATTCTTCTTGGACCTGGCATTTGGGCCACTAATATGTTATATGTACTATACCACTGGTTGGTCATGTTTAGTGTTATAATGAGTGGCATCTAATATGATCACACTTATTGAATTTTTGATGTGATCCATGCATGTTTGTAATGTATTTATTGATTGAGAATAGCATTGACGAGCTTGATCATTTTTTTTGTGGCTTGAAAATATGCTAAGGATATTGCTTCTCACATGTATGAGAATTGGAATGTATTGATATTTAATATTGTTTCCTACAAATTTACCTGCTAAATCCTTCCTTCCACTTCCTTCATCTCCCTCCTATCAATTATTGTTTTCCCACCTTTGATTGTAGGGTGAGGCAGGGGAGAGAGGGTCAGTCTACGTTGAGTGGGGGCGCTAAATAATCATTTTGGGTCGACCTCGCACGCCCAGGGCAGCGGGGTACTCGGTACCGGGCCGGCGTCAAGGCGGGAATGAGTCACAGCTGCGGTGACCCGGTCCGTGGCCCCGGGCGCCCAATATCAATGGAGGTGATGTTGTTAATGGTGTTAAAGTTTATTAGAAAAGTTTGTGACGCCACCCGTGGTGTTTGGCAAGTAAGGTGTTGAGCTAGCGCCGCATGCAGATCCACTGGGACTGATGGTGTGGTGCAGCAAAGATGGTGTAGCTCCCCACAGGTGGAGCTGTAGTCCCAGGGCAGTGTAGGTGCATTGGATGAGGAGAGGTACAGAATGGTATGGATGCTGGTACTCAGGTGTAACGGTGCGGGAATTACTGGCTGACACCAGAGTATGCGGTTCCAAAGCTTTACTCACTGTTTGCAGTTCACTCAACTGCCTGCCTCCGTACTGTGTTCTCCAGGTCAGGGCTCCAGCCAACCTCCAGGCAGCATAGGATTCTCCCTTCCACACTCCGCCAACATGTACCTTACTGAACGACTCCTCCAATGCGCCTTTAGGTGCGAAGCACTCCAGTACTTAGTTACCCTGGAATGCCTCTCTCTAGGTGTTCCTAGTCTTTACTTGTATGACAGACAGCTGTAGCCTGCTTCGGGGACTCCACTCTGCGTCCCGGCTCTCTATTCAGTTGCTGTTGTGCCCCAAGTCTATGATGGAAGCAGGGCGTTAGTGGCTCACTACTCCTCCGGTATCTGTTGCCGGACATAAAGATCCAATCAACCTCAGGGACCGGGCCCCGGCCTTTGCGCTCTCTGGACTGGAAGGGTTCTCTATCTTTCTTCAACCTGCTTCCCACCGTCCTTCTATTCTCCTTGGTTCCGATCTGTTCTATCTCTCTTATGGAAGGTTAGGTTATCAATCTTATCAGTCTCTTTCTCTGGTCTTTCTCGTGCCAGTAGCCCAGATCACTGGGACCTGCTGCAGCACGTCCCTCAGACACCCATCTTCTCTCTTCTCTCTCTCTCTCCAACTACTACCCTTAACTTTCACTCTTCCCACTCTTTTATATCATGTCACTCCACCCGCCTCCCAGCACATCTCGTGTTACGAAGCAGGGTTCCACGAGGGGTGCTCTGCTAACCCCCAGCCTGAAGCTGTTAGGTGGCCCCACTAAACTATCCTGTGTGTGGAATGCAGGTGTGGAGCGTGGTCAGGAGTTCCCACCTTACCTGGATGGTGGGGCACTACACCTTAGGAGAAGGTGCAGTACCTCTGTGGCGACTGAGGCCTCAGGGGTGCCACAATTTCTTTTAGGGTGCCAACCTCCACAGTAAGGAAGTTGTCAAGACAGTATTATTGCAGGGTTTTGCAAGACTTTTTGGTCTGAATATTGTATTTCTATTGTGGAATTGATTTAATTCCTTCTCTCACAGGACTAGGTGCTTTTTAAGAATTTGATAATTAAAGAATTATTTTTAAGCGACTACTCATTGATCACCCTCACATTTTGTTTGAGATGGGTGAAAATGTTGTGAAACGTCAAAGGTTGCAACATTTTTACACAGTCTAGCACTGGAAAAAATTTTAACTCATTTTAAAGCCTTTTATGCCAGATTTCTGGTGTAAAAGCTTTGCTGAATGAAGGTCCATGTGTACTGATGTGAGCAGGTTGCAGGATGCAGTAATGGACAGGAGGCAGTGCAAGGGTTAACATTTTTACTATGAACAGACTTTTACTTCTCGGAGAAGTATGGTAAATAGGAGTAAGCCAGGGTATGGGTATGCAATAGTAGGGTAAGATGCAGATAAAAAGGGGAGCAGCAAATAGTTCTTAATCTTATAACTTATCCAGTCCAGGAGACTCCTAGGGTGGAATGTCCATGAGCAGTAAGATGGCGCCAACGACGGTCAGTGTGCCGTGAGTCCGGCGTGATTCTCCAGACGTGAATGAGCAGGGTCCTGAGGGAGCGGTGAGTCCTTGCTGTCTGTAGCGAGTTCCAGGTTCCGGGAAAGCAGAGTCGGCAGAGAAATAAAGTTCAGCCTCTAGCTGGAGCTTAACATGGCCTGGCTGGTATGGATCGGGGTGTCAGGGTACAGTTCCCGATAGTGGGCCCGGTCTATTTTAGGTGGCAAGCGCGCAGCACTTACGGGATCGGAGTCTCTGTCACTTTGCCTTTCGGGAGGCAGTAGACACTCAGCACGTTGTTGATCACAGTCTCTGGCAATGCTAGCGTGAATGCTGCGGTGCCGGCCTGCACTACTCCAGTGCTCAGGGGACGGAGGAATTGCTTGTCCCTGACGCGCACTGTCTATTGCTGCCAAGTCTTAACGCTTCCGTGCACTCTCTCTCCTATTAAGCCTAGCCACACCCCCTGCCAACAAGTGCAAAGGTCAGTCCGGGTCTCTAAGTTTTCCCCTGGACAACAGAGAAGACGGCCCCGACAGTTCCGGACCCGGTGTAAAAGAGGTACCCCCGGCTCGGTCCTTCTTCTTACATTCCCCCTCTCCTTTTGCTCGCCATTCCATGGGCGAGAGTTCTTGTAGTAGCCGTTGACATTCTTCCACTCCTTGGACAATTCGCTGCCAAATAAATTGGTCCTGATTGTATCTGTTGGAGGGTATTCCAGCGGTTGCTCGTTCAGTGTGTCGTAAGCCGGTTGGAACCGTCGAATCTGGCTGAGAAGTAGGGCTAGGTCGTTCGGGTAAGGGGACCCGCCCGGATCAAGCGGGGACCCATCCGGATCCTGTGGACCCGCCTGGATCCAGTGGACCCACCCGGATCCAGTGGATCTGTTAATTTAGGGGTCTCAAGTGCCTGTTCTTCCCCTGAGTCCTCACGTGGCAAGTCTAGGCTCGCATCTTCTTCAGAGTCAACAAGTGTGGGAAGAGGTATTTCAGGTACACTCGGCATCTCCTCTACTCGATCAGGATCTTTAGACAAGCAAGGACGTAACATGTTCGGGTGCAACACTCGAGTAGGGGTGTGTTCTTCCCCTTCAGGTTGAACTTCATAAACGGGACCTTCTGAGCTGATTCTTCATTTTACCTGTACAGAGTTCCCTCCCACCGGTACTCCAGCATACCCCGTGTGCATTTGTCTTGAACCAACACACGGACTCCGACTTGGAGAGCTGTCCCTCGCAGAGGAGCTATTTCTTGTTGTTCAAGTTCCAGATATCTAGTCTGCAAAAGTCTATGCAATGTTTGCAAACCATGACGATGTTCTCGGGTAGTCTTCCCCTGGATTCACCTCCAGCTCGGTGATTTCTCTTCCTTGCCGGCCGGCCAAATAGTATGGTGTATGGTGTATACAACGCCCCCTGAGGAAGGAGTCCTCTAGGCTCCGAAATGCGCGTCGGGGACTGGATCGACCTCACTGCCACCACTGCTTCCAGGTATAGGAATGTAGCTATTAGCCTCCATCTTTGATGCTTTACATAGCATCGGTTATGTATGTTGAGTACACTCTACGGTCAAGGTATTCTTTTATTTGATAGGGCAGTAGCCTTTAGCTACATGGTGATGTCTTAGTACACTCCTTGCCATAAATGGTTGTTATTCTTTCCCTGACCGACTATCGGCAATCTGCTTACATCCTACACACATTTTTACCTCCTGGTGCGGTGCTCGCAGTTTGGCTGGTCCTTTTGACCATGATGTCATATTTTCTGTCTCTTCCCAGCCATGCACTGTATGTCCTTTACAATTTTTTTAAATATTATCTAATAAATTTTGCATTTTATGGAATTTTGACTGCTGTTTTCTGTTTGGGTAGTTTCTATTAAATGTGCAGTGTTCCTCACATTGTGTAGTCTCAAATATGTGGATCATGATATACAATATGTATTATTGATCATTTTTCCATGGCCATTTAATCACTGATTATCCGGCCTCCACATTAATATGTCTTCTTCCTATTTATTCCAGTGGTGCGATTTACTCAATTATTGTACACTCGGATGAAATCCCTGCAGATGGCTTGTGCTGCCGATTTAGCTGTCTGATCTTTGGTCGGAGTCACCACAGAAAATTTAGTAAAGTGGTCCGTCATCACTAGGCAATGTAATATTCATACCCCAGATGAGCCGGGCCGATGGTCAGGTAATCGATCATCAACACTTCCAGGGGAGCCGAAGTTACAATAGTCTGTGTGGGAGCTCTCTGCTCCAGGGGTTTGGCCAATTCACAGCTCCTGCACTGCCGACAGACCTCTTCCACCACAGCTTTTAATCGAGGATGATAAACTAGCCTCTGCAACCACTGGAACGTCTTGTCTTGGCTGAAATGAGCTCCTCTCTTGTGTCCATCCTTGGACACCTGGGGAAGCAGTGTCTCAGGAAGCACCACTTGCCAAGTATCTCCCAGTTCCTGGTGAAACTTGATCTTTCGGTACAAGAGACCTTCTTTTAGCTGAAGCCTTTCCCACTAACAAAGGATTTGAAGTGCCTCCCGAGAACAGCGCATTCCTCTCCCTCTGGCTGGGAAGTAGTTGCAGGGCCACACACCGTCTCATCTTGGCAAGTTCCTCATCTTCATGCTAAAGTCGCACCCACTCATCGCGGGACCACCCCAGGGTGCCTTCCTTGAATGACGCTTGAACTTGCTCCTGCGTGGCTGCCAACACCCTGGCGTAATCACAAAACTATGGGATATTTTCAGCCTCCAGATCTTCAGCTCAGTTGGGCCCCGGCTATTCATGTATCACTCTGGACAGGGCATCTGCGTGGGTGTTTTCAGCTCCTCTCTTGTAAGTGATTTTGTAATGATATTTAGCCATCTGTGTCACCCATCGCTGCTCCAGGGCCCCAAGTCTCGCATTCTCCAGGTGAGCCAGAGAGTTGTCATCGGTGCGCACCAATACCTCGGACCCGGACAAGTATTCTGCGAACTTCTCAGTCAAAGCCCACAGCAACGCCAGCAGCTCTAGCTTGAAAGAACTGAAATTGGAATCGAGAAGGGACCGACTTGCATAAACGATCACCCTCTCTCTTCCACCTTGTATCTGCAACAACACAGCCCCAAGTCCATGCAAGCTTCCGTAGGTGTGGAGCATGAATGGTTGGAAGAAGTCTGAATAGGCCAGCATGGGTGCTTCAGTCAATGCCATTTTCAGAGCTCGAAATGTCTCTTCCTGGCAGTCTCCCCACTGTAAAGTCTGGTTCTTTGCACCTGAGGGTACTCCTTTCAGCAGTTCTAACAGTGGATTCACAATAAGAGTAAAGTTTTTCACAAACCATCTGTAGTACCCTGTGAGTCCCAGGAAAGCCCGAACATCCTTCACTGTCTTTGGGGTGGGCCATTCTTGTACTGCTGCGATTTTCTAATGTGATAGTCTCACCCCTTCTGCAGAAACAACATGCCCCAGGTATTCGATTTCAGTAGGGAACAGTTGACACTTTCGAGGCTTTACTTTCAGACCGTGTTTCTGTAATCAACTCAACACCTGTTCCATCCCCTGCAGATGTTCCTCAAAAGTGGCTGTATAAACGATGATATTGTCTAGGTAGATGAGAGTGGCCTCGAAGTTTAAGTCACCTAGGCACCTCTCCATTAGCCGCTGGAATGTCCCGAGGGTGTTAGCAAGACAAAACGGCCTCCAATTAAATTCAAACAACCCCATAGGGTCGGTCATGCTCAGACTTGGGTACCTGCCAGTACTGGCAGGCCAGATCCAACAAGGAGAAGTACTTTGCATTTCCCAGGGCAGATGATGACTCCATAATTCATGGTAATAGATACGTGTCCCGCACAGTGCAGGCATTCAACTTCCGATAGTCCACACAAGAATGCAAAGTACCGTCTTTTTTGCTCACAAGTACAATAGTGGCAGCCCACGGGCTTTGGCTCTCTTGAATAACGCCATTCTCTAGCATATGTGACAGTATCCCCTTCATCTCCTGGTACATTAGCGGCAGAATCTGTCGATATCGTTCTCTAATAGGTGCGGTACTCCCAGTTGGAATCTCATGGGTGTTGGCTGTGGTGCACCTGAAATCATCATCGTGTCGGGCAAAGACATCCTGATACTGTCCTAGCAGAGCCTCCATCTTTTGTACCTGCTGTGGTGTGAGCCCTGTCAACTCAGCCCGCATCTGTTCTAATATTCGGCACCCCCTTGCAGATGTTGGGGTTCTGGTTTGGAGGACAAGTTTACAGCCACTGTCCAGGGGTTTCCCTGTTTCACCCTTAAATGAAAAGCCTTTGGTGGTATTAGCTCTTCCAGCATGCCCAGGATTTGCACTACCTCACTCTTGGGGGAAATCACAAGATTATCCTCTCTGAGATTGACACATCACACTGATACCTGTCCGTCATGTACGGTGGCTAAAGTTCGCACAACAATGAGCCCTAAAGTTCGCGCAACAATGTCTGAAATTCAACTCCTTCCAGGGGGGTACAGGCTCGAATGGGCAGAGTGAGCACAGTTTGGCCCAGCGGCAAGACGAGGTTGGTGGCGGCTGGAACGTTCACTTTCCTCAAAGTCTTCCCGTAACTCGAGGTCTCTTGGGCCTGAGCTACCCAGATCAACTGTTGGAACATTTTTCTTTGAGGGGTGTGAGGGCACCACTGTCTCAGGAACGCATCTGTGGACTCGTTGATGATAACATTTCCCAGCCTCTTCAGCACATTCATCCCCAA
This sequence comes from Dendrobates tinctorius, assembly GCF_039654945.1. Classification (NCBI taxonomy): domain Eukaryota; kingdom Metazoa; phylum Chordata; class Amphibia; order Anura; family Dendrobatidae; genus Dendrobates; species Dendrobates tinctorius. The sequence goes on along the minus strand of NW_027361991.1, from coordinate 1,605,858 downwards.
AGTTACAGTGGGGCCATTGCCAGAGTCCCTGTCGTTAACACAACTCCTTTATGACCTTGATCCTTGCCACAAACGGTGATTTGCATCCAAACCACCCCTGCGACTGGATGGGTAGTTGATTTGTAACCCTTAACTTTATTACTTGTCCCTGAAATATATCTCTGGCATCGTTGTCACCTGAGAGCCAGTGTCGACCGAACATCGGACAGTCCGACCATCCATCTCGGCCCAAACAAAGGGATACATAGAAACTAGACTTGTGGGACTTCTGTTTCTTCTTCTTGACTGCTCAGGCTTCGGGTGGCGGCCCCCAGCCACGGAGCCTCCTAGTTTAATGGACGGAGCTGGAGAGGTCGCACCCGTCGTCCACACCCTCAGGCCAAATGTCCAATTTCTCCAGGGTTAATCTGCAGCCTCCACACAGCACTAATTCCCTCAGCTGTCTTCATTGTTTGCAACTGCACATAGAGCTCTGCTTACTGCATGTCCAGTAACGAGGCACCAGGGTAAGCGGGCACCTGTCGAACCATACACTGAAGCTGCCACCTCAATACTTTGTGTTGACAGATCAAAGTTCCTTCCCATTCATCTCCCACTAATGAGTTCACCATCCCACTTTCTCCTCGCCACTTGACGTGTGAGCTGGAGAGTAATTAGAGCCCGGCACTGGGTGGAAACTCGGAGCCTGACAGCCCATGGGTTAGAACTTCATCTCATTCCGCACTGACTGTCCACTGGGGTAAGGATTAGTTGCAGAAAGCAAAGATCAGTCAGGTGCAGCATATGGACGAGAGCAGGAAAGTGACGAGGACCCCACTCATGGAGGCAAGTATGTGAGGGCGCTGGCATGCCCTCTCTGCTGCCACATGTCCGTAAGGAGGATGTGACAGGTGGCAGCAGCCAGATGGCCCCCCAAAACAGGCCCGGATCCAGTGGAAAATGGATGCTGGCACAGGCGGCGTCCCCAACGTCCAGTGGGCTCCCCATTTGCTTAAGACCCCGGCACTTGCACAGGTGCGCCGGGTGGTGATGCTTGGCCTGCCCATGGAACTACACAAATAAAATTATAGTTATAAAGGTAGTCTTCCTTGACACATGTCAGTGGTGCTAGATGTGTTGTCACCAGGCCACTTTTTCTTGGCCACAAGTGTATAAACAGGGCCAGAGAAAGTTAATCAGCACCCCTTCGTGACCGGGCCAATTTTTTAAATTCTGACCAATGTCACTTTATATGGTGATAACTCTAGAATGCTACAACAAATCCCAGTGATTTTGAGACTGTTTTTTCATGGCACATTATAATTTATGATAGTGGTAAATTTAGATTGATATATTTTGTGTTTATAAAAAATATCAGAAACTTAACAAAAATGTAAAAAAAATTGCAATTTTCAAAATTTGAATGATTATCCCTTTAATCCAGATAGTCATACCACAGAAAATAAATAACATGGGAACACGTCTGCTTTACATCAGCACCATTTTTAAAACGCTAATTTATTTTGTTAGCCTTTTAGGAGGTTTAAAAATGTAGCAGTAATTTTTCATTTTTTCAAGGAAATTTACAAAATTTATTTTTTTGAGGGACCTATCCAAGTTTGAAGTGACTTTAGGGTTGCTATATATAGGAAAACACCAAACATGATACCATTTTAAAAACTGCACCCCCTGACATATTGAAAACTGCTGTCAGGTAGTTTATTAACCCTTCAGGTGATTTTCAGGAATTAATGCAAAGTGGTATAGCCGGAATGAAAAAGTGTTTGTTTACCACCTAAATGTCACTAACTTCTGAATTGACCGCTATAGCCAGGAGACTCTAAGGCTGCTATTTAGCTATGAACTGCTTTGGCAAACATCAGGACCACACAATCATGATCTCGGTGTGTTATTTAGATTAAAGTGCAAGCCCCCACTATCTATTACCTATTTATTTGATGTAGTCACTTTTGACAGCAGCAACTAAGGGGTTAAACAGATATGGATGGTGCCAACACCGATCATTTGTGATACAGCAAGTTGTCAGATATAGTGGACAACCGACAGCTGCTGGATTGTCACCAGTATGGGGATGATATTCCCTTATAGCTCAGGTCAGTAAATATACATATTGGCTGTCATGAAGGGGTTAAAAAATGCAATTTCTTCTCTTCATGTTTCCTGACAGATGAGTGTCATTCTGCTGTGCGGCCTGCTCCAAACCAATAAGATGTCTGACTACTTTTACTCTTCCCTCCTCTCTCACATCATGCAATCTCACAACCACAGAAAAGTAAACTGCAGTTGCGTACCCCTCCTCATTCTTTCGAGCCCACATCAAGCAATCTCACAGCCACAACTGCATTCCCTCTCCTCCCACAGCATTCAGTTTTTCAACCACAAAGTAAGGAAACTACAGTATCCCTTCCTCATCTTCCATCTCACAAAGTGCAGTATCATAGCCAATCTTTTTTATAATAGATTATATTTTCAGAACATTTCATACAGGTACATTTTTTATAATAAGTTTTCTCTAAAAAAGTTATTTTTAAGTGCTGGGTACAATTTTAGGCCTTAATTTTTCAACACACTTGCCTTCATCAGATTACCTGGGGAGGTAGTTAATATTAAGATTAATAATGATCACCCTTTGCCTTATATATTGAGCATTTGCCTTAATACCACAACACAAGCACAGGACGGTCATTGCATTATATTGATTTTATTCCTGCATTGCTCATTTAATTGTGATTTTGAATCATTCTTAAATAATTGAGATAAAAGAAGTGGTAGTGGAACCACTGTGTCGTGGACCAAGAAGAGTCAGGGGGGTGTGAATAGGTGAACACCTGACTCTTCACTAGAGCCCCTGATGGTGCGGTTAGACTTGGCTTCAGATGGACACCAAGTGCTTTTCCAGGACAGACCTCGGAAACATGGTAGCTGACCTCCAAAAGGACAGGAAGCTGGAAAGGTCAAGAATGGGAAGGTTCACCTGTTACAGACAGGCATGGCAGGTATACAGAAGTGACAGGTGGTGGGAGGCACGGCTGATAAACAGGCATGCTCATCAGAGGCTGGCAGGTACAACTTATATACAGACAGACTTGGCAGCTATGGTGGCTGGTATACAGAAAGGCACAGCAGGTACGGCTGATATACAAATATGCACAGCAAGTGAAGGCAAGTTTGGCTGGTATACATGCAGAAACAGCAGGTGCTTGCAGGTGCGGCTGGTATACTGACAGGCATGGTAGGTGCTTGCAGGTTCGTCTGGTATACAGGTAGGCAAGGCAAGGGCTGGCAGGTACAACTGGTATACTGACAGGTACAGCAGGTGCTGGCAGGTACAGCTGATATTCATAGAGGTATAGCCAGTGCTGGCAGGCATGGCTGGTATATAGGCAGTATGGCAGGTGCAGGCAGATATGGCTAGTATACAAGAGCAGGGGACCTGAGAATTAGCAAGCATGCAGACAAGCAGAGCGAACTTGTTGCTCATGCACCTCCGAACAGGTGGAGATGCCTTAAATAGGGAGTGTTTCCCAGTCGTTTGCTGAGGATACATTAGGATGGTGCACAATGTCTATTTTAGAGACCGGGAGCATGTGCGCCCTAAGTACAGTGCTTAGGGATCTGCCAGATGTGCTCAGACCCCAGAAGACCGCAGCAGCAGGAGGAAATGCGGGGCGAGGGCTGGGGAGGTGAGTAAGTCGGCGTTCCTGCCGGGTAGAGGAGGATAGGGTTCACAGAAGGATGCCAGTGCTACAAAAGGTCCACATGTTGGATTGTAAAAGCTGAATACTGAGCTCGGTAGAGGAGCCACCAATTGTTTTGCATGTTATAAAATGCTTTTTATTGGTTATAGGTTCCATTGCATATTCAGAATAGTTAAAGGTCTGGAATGGTATCATCTATACTGGGCATTTGAGGACATCACACCTACCGTGTTCAGATGCACATTTATAACACATGCTATAGGTCCAACCAAAAACTAGATTCTGCTAAATACGGTAAAAAAATATTCTGGAGGCATTTAGAATCTTATACACAAATTTTTAAGATTTGGATGGATTTTAGATTTTGGTTTGTGTTACAGTAGTTCAAAGTCAAAACATTTGCGTACCTTTCTTTAATATAATGAATAGCCAAAATAAAACATCTTTATCAACGATTTAGATGAAGGAATTGAGGGTAAACTGATTAAATTTGCTGATGACACAAAGCTAGGAGGGATAGCTAATACTAGAGAAGAGAGAGAGAGGATTCAAAAAGATATAAATAAACTGGCGCAGTGGGCAGCAACTAACAGAATGGTTTTTAACAGGGAAAAATGCAAAGTACTACATCTGGGCAATAAAAATGAAAAAAGCATATACAGAATGGGAGGAATAGGCCTAAGCAACAGCACATGTGAAAAAGACTTGGTATACTAATAGATCACAGACTGAATATGAGTCAACAGTGTGATGCAGCAGCAAAAAAGGCAAATGCAATTCTAGGATGTATTAACAGAAGCATACAGTCTAGATCACGTGAAGTCATTATTTCCCTCTACTCCTCTTTGGTCAGACCTCATCTGGAATACTGTGTCCAGTTTTGGGCACCACATTTTAAAAAAGACATCAACAAACTGGAGCAAGTTCAGAAAAGAGCGACCAGAATGGTGACCGGTCTGCAAACCCTGTCTTATCAGGGTTTGCAGACCGGTTGCAAGACTGAGAGGAGACTGAGAGGAGACTTAATAGCTGTCTACAAATATCTCAAGGGCTGTCACATTGTAGAAGGATCATCTTTATTCTAATTTGCACAAGGAAAGACTAGAAGCAATTGGATGAAACTGAATGGGAGGAGACACAGATTAGATATTAGAAAAAACTTTTTGACAGTTAGAGTGATCAATGAGTGGAACAGGCTGCCACGAGAAGTGGTGAGTTCTCCTTCAATGGAAGTCTTCAAACAGAGGCTGGACAGACATCTGACTGGGATGATTTAGCGAATCCTGCTTTGAGCAGGGGGTTGGACCCAATGGCCCAGGAGGTCCCTTCCAACTCTACGATTCTATGATTCTAGGATGGAAAGTTGACTTGTCACAGGCTTTAGACCTCGGTTCTGGCGACTATGAGAACTTAGTACTAAGACTATTATGTTGTCTTATGGAGTAGATGTTGGCTTAAAATGTAATATTTTTTTCATTCAGGGCTGTTGACACATTATATGGATCTACAGTATATGATGGTCTTTGTTGAAGAAACCATTTCACTTTTGCTGACATTAGACATCTATTCAGCACAATTCAGGACATTGATGGACCGATCCCTAACAAATGATCATGTAAGACTTCATTTAAGAAGAAGACAATAACGTTGAAGAATTGACCTTCTCATTCGACAGCTAAGTAATGATTGATGAAGTCTGCACCTTTATCGATATTGCCAATGTTGGTTTCGCTGTTCTTTGGGTTTTCCAGAGACGATCCAGAAGAAAAACATGTACATGGCCATCACCTCAGTAGCACCATAATCTTTATGTTAATCCATCCAATCAATCAATCCCCTCTACTAGTAGATGGTCTAGTAAACCATTGGACAATGTTTTAGAGCCTGATCTTTCTTCAGTACCCTAGTAGACCAGTCCAATCCTGGTTATTGAAATGTAATATTGTTTATTACTAAGCAATGTTGTAAATAACTAGTAATTTGGGACCCCATTCCGTTACTATCCTGAAGGTCACTTTAAGCCAAGAGAGAATTGTGGTTTTTCAATCTTGAGCTGGAGAAAACAAAAAAACAAAAAAAGGCAAATTAAGGTGAGTTTTTTGAGAAAAGATAATCCAAAAATGTTTAAATAAAAAGTTGAAATATTAAATATTTATATACTGACTACTTTTCAAAAATGTGCCTCTTTTTACTGTATATGTCATATTAAGCCATACAGTATGTAGGTCGCAGAAGGCCAGGATTTGAGATCATTGGATATGCATCTGTTTACTTGAAGTCTGCTGGGTAATGCTACCTTTTGTTAAAGACCAACATGTTGTTTCTCTAAAACAACCTTATAGTATAAAGAGTTAAGAAGACCAGCAGACGACTTGCTGAATGTGAGACAAAGCAAAGACCTTGACCAATGAACTCACCTCGAATGTGCTATCTATAATTTCCAGGTTGGGCTTAAACGTCTCTTTCTTGGATGAAAAGCTGTTCTTAGCAGAATCTGCATAGATATTAAGATGGCTTTATAAATAATGAGATCATGAATGCTTCTCTGTTTTTAGGATAAACTTGAAGTTTTATTGTTCATTTTTAGATCGCGCCAAATCAAAATATGTAAAAGTAAACTATGACCGCCCAAAAGCAAACTTGACAAACCACGTCTAACCAGTGACTGTCAGTAGCCAAAAAAGGTTTTGGTAAAGAATCTGAAGCTAACGATGTGCAAATTTGTAAAAAAATTGAATTCAGCGGTTTAGTTGAATTAGGGGAGAAAATTCAATTTACAGCAAATTTATTTGATGATTATACCCTGAGATCTCTTTAGACCCCAAATTATTGTAAAGAAGGGGGTTAAAAATAAGAGAATAGTACACTCGCCATGCCGATAACTTGTCTCGCCTTTAGAGCTCCCTGCCCTATCTTCCACTAGGTTCCTCTCACTCTGCTTTCTTCTGGTCTTCACGGCATTAAATGTTCTCAGTAGTCTCAGTAGACCTTGGGCAATGCACTTCTTGACTTCACAACACACAATATCTAAAGCATGGTCAGGGTCAGGGGTGAAGAATGTTGTGATGTCTTGACATTATGACATCATGACATATGATGCCTGAGGCCTACTTAGCTGGTGCAGAGTGAAGGAAGATGCAGAAGAGAACATCAACTGCAATGAAAACCAGAGAGTCCAGAGTCGTAGAAAGCCAGAGGAGCACTGGGCAGGGAACTACGGAAGCAGAGAAGGTGAGTGGTGAGGTGAGTATACTATTTTTTTTACTTTTGAACCTCTTTCCCTACCTCTGCAACCAGAAAAATTTGTGACAGCCGCCTTTTCACTTAATTGATGCAGAAAATTTGGATTTGGTCGAATCATATTTGTTTATAACATTTGAGGTGTATTTGATTCACATCTAATTTGTCCACCTCTGTCTGAAGCCTACCCAAAATGGTCTTGTTCCTGTCAGACCAGATTCTATTTTTGACAAGAGTTTGGCATCTCATACAGGAAAGGTTTACATCCTCCCATGTAAAAATTATAATACCCATTTTAGATAAATAATGAGGTAACTTTACCTTGATCTTCATTATCTATATTTGCGCCCAGATTGGTGATACCGTCATGCCCGTCTTCTTCAACGTTATCAAACCAGTTTATTTTAGCATCATTTGCAAACAGGTCCCTAAAATGATGTCATAAATCCCAAAAATAAACTGAAAGTATTACTGAACAGATAAAAGTCTAAAGTCCAACAAAAGAAAAAATAAGCGGCAACTAGGGGACACAAATCACCACTGTAGACAGACAGCACTATTTATCTGAACCATTGCGGTATAAATATTCAGCTAATACAAAGGTCCTGGACCCGTAGAAGGGAGTAATCTCGAAACGGCCGTCGTCCGCCCTTCACTTCCCCCAGCATTCCTTTCACGTCCTGCTTGTCCTTTCATTTGTCCATGGCACGTTTGTGAAATAAAGGACGTGTAACTTTTCACTTCAGCTGGTGAGTGCTGCATTTTTTCTTTACGAAGTATTTGGACAGTTAAAAGTGTAGTTCAACTCTTTTTCGTATACCCTATTGGGGAATTCTGAATAGAATGCCAGTCATGGATGGTTACAAAAAGGGTTTTCTGCACTGGAAGCCCTGTCCTGTCCTGAATTACACATAAAGAACAGCGATTTGAATAGGCACCATGTAATACTTCATATCCCCTGAGGAGGCACTGTAGGGAAAGTGAACACTTACTGCTTTAGGCTACTTTCACACATCAGGTTTTTTCCAACAGGCAGGATCCGGCATCGCACCGTAGTGACGGATCCGGTGTAAATTGTGGAAAGCTGATGAAACGGATGAGTTTTTCCGCCGGATCCGTCTAGCGGAATCAGCAAAAATCTGGATCCATTTAATCAGTTTTCCATCCGTTACATCCTTTTTTTTATCCATTTTACGACGGATCCGATGTTTAAAAACGCCCATGGGAGGCTCCAATTTGATCTGAGCATGCTCAGACTTAAAAACCGGATCTGGTGACCGGATCCGTCTTTTTCCGGATCCGGCGCACTACGGCACCCACAGACTTGCATTGTAGCAAAAAGCTGGAAGCGCCGCATCAGGTTTTTGCCGCAGATGAAAAACGTTAATGGAGAAGTTTTTTCCAGATGCTGTAATTAAAATTTTAGCCGGATCCGGCGAAAACCGGAGGAAACGGAAGGCCATGTGGCGCGATCCGGCACTAATACAATTCAATGAGAGAAAAAACGGTTCCGGCGGCAGATTTCGCCGGTTCCGTTTTTTAAAAAATAGCCGGATCCTGCCTGTCGGAAAAAAACCTGATGTGTGAAAGAAGCCTTATTGCCAAAGAGATTACTGTTGACCTCTTGATGTCCGATCATGGAGACAATTTGTGATCAGCTTATTATCAAGGGTCTCTTCTAACAAGCCATGTTTGTCCAAAGTGGAGATCTCCTCCAGACATCTCATCTCAACAGTGGAACACGAACCCACCCCCCAGTATTATTGGCAGAGATGCTCAGCCTTCATCTTCCTTTATATGCTAGTGGTTCTTATAAATATGGGGTACCAGCACTAGTTCTCACTACATTGGGATACTTTCTTCTAAGATTTCCCTTTAAAATGAATAATCTTATCACCCCGACTGAGAGATCTGTCTACAGTTTTGTTTAAAGAGTATCTGTCCTTTTACTTTGTATTCAATAAATTAAGAGCACATGTAAAAAATAAGAAACTGTCATTTATCTTATCAGAGAAATCTGCTTCTTTCTTTCTCGCCCACGACTGAGCTTTCATTTTCAAAATTCTCAATTAATGGCTAAAATCTGTCTTCAGTAAAAACAGATTTTCCCAGTATTTATATATGGGATGACAACTGGTGCTCATGAAGTTCTGCAAGTGTCATTTCCGGAGAATTTGCAGCAGAGTGTACTGTATGTATCTGTCTCTAACTCCTCCCCTCTCCATAGAATTGTAAAAGCACCAATTGTCATCGCCTATCTCTATAATTGTAAAATCTGTATTCAGTGAATCCAGATTGAATCACTTAATTGAACGTGAAAGATCACCTCAGGAGAATAAAAAAAGTAGATTTCTCTGATACATTAAAAGTGTACTATTGATTCATGTAATAAAAGTTAAAACGATGGCTACTTTTCAACTTCCCTTACCAAAACCCAATTCTACTTTGATATCCCCATCTTCTCCATGCTACCCTGCCTGTATCTGCACTTCCAACCATTCCTAATAAATCCTGTTCCCCTTCCTAGAGGCCCTATCCAGGTAGTCAATCGGCAGACTGGCTAGGTCTTGGAGTCACCTAAGTACCTGGACTCCCATCAAATTTACAGGTTAAGGGGAATGTTATAGGTGACTTGTACCATGTGGTTGATTCCTAACCTAGGCATCACAAGATCCTGAGCGTGAGGTGACAATAGAAAATTCCACAAAGATCACAAAAATATTCAGAATTGAGAGTCCTCACTAAGTGGTTGATACCTTTTAATGAATGTACCATAAAGATCACAATGGTCCAGAAGTCAGGAATGATTTGAGTAGTCATGATCCTTCTCCAACCCAACAAGATCCCACGTGTTGCCACTTCTTTCCGTATTGAAATGAACAGCATCCAGTTCATTTTTTTAATTCATTTGTGAATTATAACAGTTCCTTCTGGATGCCATACTCACCATCTTGTGTTTTTTTCCTTTCTGGTGACAAAGCCGACAGCAACACAAATTATAATCAACAGGACTGCGATGGCTGCGCCGATCCCTCCATAGATTCCTGACTTTAATATCTTCCCATTACAGTTGGGTGATGTGTAGATGTATAGATCAGTTCTCGGACATCTAGAGAGAGTTGACACCAGGAAATGAAATATATAAACGGCAAATGGGAAGAATATAACAAACGTGGAAGGATGGAAAAATCTGTAGGTATCTACACATGGAAGTTCTAGATACATCTAAATTAAAATCCTAAAAATAGTCATCTACTATTGCTTGGCAAAAGTGTAATTTGCTACCTCCTCGCACCAACAGTAAAATGAATCTCCTTCCACTCTTTATTGGGACTCTGTTAACACAGAATGACTGCTCAAACTAAGTCGCAACGTTCCGTGCTTTACGATGGGGTCAAGTGTTTAAATATACCTTCCCACCAACTTATTTTGCTTCGACCACAATCCCCCTCTTCTTTGATTGACATCTCAGTCTTCATACAGCCAGAAAAAGGTGAAGATAGATGGAAACAAAGCAGGTGGAAAGGTGGATTTAAATTATTGACCCCACCAGGATCATAGGGTGCAAAACAGGATCATGGTGTGCATTAAAATAGGCCTGGATACACTTGATGAGAGCATTATACTGCCTCTGTACAAATCCCTGGTTAGACCGAACATGGAGTACTGTGTACAGTTTTGGGCACCAGTGCTCAGGAAGGATATAATGGAACTAAAGTGAGTATAAAGGAGGGCAACAAAATTAATAAAGGGAATGGGGGAGCTACAATACCCAGAGAGATTAGCAAAATTAGGATTATTTAGTCTAGAAAAAAGACAACTGACAGGCGATCTAATAACCATATATACAGTGGGGCAAAAAAGTATTTAGTCAGTCAGCAATAGTGCAAGTTCCACCACTTAAAAAGATGAGAGGCGTCTGTAATTTACATCATAGGTAGACCTCAACTATGGGAGACAAACTGAGAAAAAAAAATCCAGAAAATCACATTGTCTGTTTTTTTTTCATTTTATTTGCATATTATGGTGGAAAATAAGTATTTGGTCAGAAACAAGCAATCAAGATTTCTGGCTCTCACAGACCTGTAACTTCTTCTTTAAGAGTCTCCTCTTTCCTCCACTCATTACCTGTAGTAATGGCACCTGTTTAAACTTGTTGTCAGTATAAAAAGACACCTGTGCACACCCTCAAACAGTCTGACTCCAAACTCCACTATGGTCAAGACCAAAGAGCTGTCAAAGGACACCAGAAACAAAATTGTAGCCCTGCACCAGGCTGGGAAGACTGAATCTGCAATAGCCAACCAGCTTGGAGTGAAGAAATCAACTGTGGGAGCAATAATTAGAAAATGGAAGACATACAAGACCACTGATAATCTCCCTCGATCTGGTGCTCCACGCAAAATCCCACCCCGTGGGGTCAGAATGATCACAAGAACGGTGAGCAAAAATCCCAGAACCACGCGGGGGGACCTAGTGAATGAACTGCAGAGAGCTGGGACCAATGTAACAAGGCCTACCATAAGTAACACACTACGCCACCATGGACTCAGATCCTGCAGTGCCAGATGTGTCCCACTGCTTAAGCCTGTACATGTCCGGGCCCGTCTGAAGTTTGCTAGAGAGCATTTGGATGATCCAGAGGAGTTTTGGGAGAATGTCCTATGGTCTGATGAAACCAAACTGGAACTGTTTGGTAGAAACACAACTTGTCGTGTTTGGAGGAAAAAGAATACTGAGTTGCATCCATCAAACACCATACCTACTGTAAAGCATGGTGGTGGAAACATCATGCTTTGGGGCTGTTTCTCTGCAAAGGGGCCAGGACGACTGATCCGGGTACATGAAAGAATGAATGGGGCCATGTATCGTGAGATTTTGAGTGCAAACCTCCTTCCATCAGCAAGGGCATTGAAGATGAAACGCGGCTGGGTCTTTCAACATGACAATGATCCAAAGCACACCGCCAGGGCAACGGAGGAGTGGCTTCGTAAGAAGCATTTCAAGGTCCTGGAGTGGCCTAGCCAGTCTCCAGATCTCAACCCTATAGAAAACCTTTGGAGGGAGTTGAAAGTCCGTGTTGCCAAACGAAAAGCCAAAAACATCACTGCTCTAGAGGAGATCTGCATGGAGGAATGGGCCAACATACCAACAACAGTGTGTGGCAACCTTGTGAAGACTTACAGAAAACGTTTGACCTCTGTCATTGCCAACAAAGGATATATCACAAAGTATTGAGATGAAATTTTGTTTCTGACCAAATACTTCTTTTCCACCATAATATGCAAATAAAATGAAAAAAAAACAGACAATGTGATTTTCTGGATTTTTTTTTCTCAGTTTGTCTCCCATAGTTGAGGTCTACCTATGATGTAAATTACAGACGCCTCTCATCTTTTTAAGTGGTGGAACTTGCACTATTGCTGACTGACTAAATACTTTTTTGCCCCACTGTAAGTATATAAGGGGACAATAAAAATATCTCTCTGAGGATCTGTTTATACCAAGGAAGGTGACGGTCACAAGGGGGCATTCTCTGCGTCTGGAGAAGAGAAGGTTTTTCCACCAACACAGAAGAGGATTCTTTACTGTTAGGGCAGTGAGAATCTAGAATTCCTTGTCTGAGGAGGTGGTGATGGCGAACTCAGTCGAGGGGTTCAAGAGAGGCCTGGATGTCTTCCTGGAGCGTAACAATATTGTATCTTACAGTTATTAAGTTCTTTAGAAGGGCATAGATCTGAAGATATATTCTGACGGAATATAGGATGAACTGGATGGACAAATGTCTTTTTTCGGCCTTGCTAACTATGTTAGGCTAATTTCACACTAGCTTATTTTCCACGCAGCGCTCGTCGCCTCTAAGCCCCGCCCCCTGCTGGCTCCCTGCCCGCCCCATCCAGTCATCGCCGCCTAATATCGCACATGGCTGCATGCGATCTGCGCACCCTATCTTTAGCATAGGGTGCGCAGACCGTGTGCTGGCCATGTGCTAGTAGGATTTTAGCGTGCGCTGCGCACTTTTGAAATGCCATGTTGCATTTTGGCGCGCTCAGCGCACTTTCAAAAGTGTGCACACTAAAATCCTACTAGCACATGGCCAGCACACGGTCTGTGCACCCTATGCTAAAGATAGGGTGCGCAGACCGCATGCGGCCATGTGCGATATTAGGCGGCGATGACCGGATGGGGCGGGCAGGGAGCCGGCAGGGGGCGGGGCTTACCGGCGCTGAGCGCTGGGTGGAAAATAAGCTAGTGTGAAGCTAGCCTTACTATGTTAGTATGCAATGGAGAACCAACCGCCTGTACTTGGTTTGAACAGTTTTTCTGTGCTGACAGAGTCCCTTTAAGCCTTTGGATGTCAGAGGTTCTTTTGCTTAATGGAAGGAATTCTTAATTGATGGTCTGCAACGTTCCAGTGATCATAGTAACACATTGGAGACACCTTAGAGAAGACTCTTCTCCCAAGATAAACTACAATCTACAATTGTCCAAATCTCAAAACCCATTTTCATAACCCTTGAAATGAATTCTGTCTTCTGATAGTTAGCAAGTTCAGTCTACGGGAATCTCATCTTTTGCTTTCGAGTGAAGAACAATTCTGAAGAACATTCAGGAGGACCTGTCCTGTCTTGCATTTCACAAACAACTCACTGATTGGATCAGACACTGCATTGTGTAATGACTCATTGTCCCTTTGAAGGAAATTAATGAAATTGAGCACTTATTGCCAGGTTTCCCTATGGATTACAGATTATCACTGGGGTGGGGGGCAACGGTAGAGATGCAAAAAAGTTGGAAAGGTTCAAAGAGGATAGGCTTTCGAAAATTTAAAGGGATTCATTTTTCTACCTTATCTGAGAACAGCATGATGTGCGGACATAGACCCCGATTTCAATGATGTGTCACTTACTTAACTGGGTGATGCAATTTTGATTAAAAACTGTTTTATCTGCTACAGATCAAGCAGCTCTCTGAATGCTGATTTCCTTATAATATTGCCTACATCACTTATTGGATGCATTCTTTGTACACTGTGCATAGGCAGAAAGCAGCCAATCAGTGGTGCTGCCCTGGTTATTATTATTGGGCAATATTAACATCAGTGAGCACTTCTCGACAACATTCTTGAAGGCCACAAGGACACTTTTCCTAATTATGATGTGTGATGGTGTAAGGGGGTCAGGGCTTAGCCCCTTTAAATGTTCATGCTGCTACGTACATTTACATATATACAATTGTAATATATTGCATTGTGTCATATTTTCATATCTTTGTATGTTGAGTAAGATAGGGACAGTGTAGTTAGGGAAAAGGGCCACTAGATGGGGGCACTGAGTACACTGCATAGGAAGGTTTAGTTGTAGGACACTTAGAGGTTAATACTAGGAAGGGTAGCTGGGGAATAAGTCAGTGTGACTTCCTGGATATAGTCAGTCGGGGTAGACCCCTGTGTGCTGCTCAGGTGGCCTCTGGCCTGGGCTGCTTAGCTACCACGAAACGTTCTGAAGTAGAAGCCCAGCCATCCAAGGAAAGGAGTGGGGGTATGAAGGAAGAAGAGAAGAGTTAAGAGAACAGTATACGCAGCAACGTAGTGAAGTGTGAAGAGTTACAGAAGACGTTTGGGTACAGAAGAAGTTAGAGTAGGCCACCATGAATGTGCACAGGTAGGATAACCATTGAAGGGGTGGATGACCCCAGTAGATAGTATTTCCGAGTCTGGGACGAAGTCGATTTCAGGGAGATATATTGAAGTGGTGATTTCACCGGACTCCTCGTCCCGTTATATCTTTGTGGCCTATTTCTGTGAAGAAGAAGTTAGGGAAAGATGAAGAAAATGTATTGCTGGTACTGTGACGATTGTGCTGAAAGTATTATGGATGTGCAGTGTCCTGAAGAAAATAAATCCGTATTGATTAAAGTTGCTTTGGACTCTGCCTCCTGTCTTTTGAACGCAAGGAAGAATGGGGGACACAGCAGGGAAGAAGCAGCTGCCAGCGCAGTGAGTATGGATTGTGCTGACATGACTACCACCCTGTCGTTGTTTTACAATGGCACTAGATGACAAGTCTCTACATAACCATGTGTGATCACAGTGTCTGTGAAATCTACCTCTTATGATTTTAGCTTAAGTGACAACCATCATGGCCATCGTCAGAGAAGAAGAACCAAGGGCGTGTATGTTCTCATTGCTGTACAAATATGAACGGTGATAAATATTATATAGTTTATAGTCTTCTGTCCAATGTTAGTAATTATGTAATTGGATAGTATGGGTGGCAAAGATAAAGAACAATGTAGAAAGTGAGATTCAGGTTCTAAATCACAATTTAAAGCCTAGTGAGATTGAACAATCCCTTTTAAACAGTTACTTACAGGCAATGTGGGCCAGTATTGTTCAGGATTTGGCAACTTCCATCTTGACAATTTGTGTATTTCCAAGACATTGAGTCACACTGAGAAACGCAAATCAGTCCTGACTCATCAACCACTGAATTGAAAAAATCTTGAAAACCATTTGGGACTTTTCTGAAGCACAACTCTGTAGATAAGGTGAGACATTTTAGGAAATAGAGAAACAAACCTTATGTGTCTCATTAGTTATTGCGACATTTAATGTTTCAAATGTTCTAGTCTCTTAAGTTTGGTAAAAAAATGATTTTTCCCCAGCTAAAAGGGAATTTATCTACTGAGATAACCTCCTTCCAGAATGAATGCACCATAGAGAAAAGTTCCTTAGGATCTGCTCCCTGTTATTAGCTCATTGCCACAAATCAATATCCCTGTGCCCACAGCAAAAAGCTTATTTTTCTATGGCGTCCACTTTTCTAGGCAGAAATTTCCCCTGCAGTGGCCACCACAGGGAAATGAAATTAGAGGATTAGATGGTGGCTATTTGGACAAATGGCCATGTCTTGGCAATGCGGAGAAAGGGGTTGTTGGCTACTTGGACAACCCGTTCTATTTCCTCATGTTTGGCCCCATTAAAATAAAAACAGTTTATTTCAAATGAAGGACTTTATTCAGGGTGTATTTTTTTTTTACAATTTGACTATGGGGTTAGTAATGGGGGCATCTTATAGACACCATTACTAACCCCTGAGCTTGATGTTAGCTGCCCATACAAAGCTGACATCAACTGCAACCCTGTTACCCCACTTGTTACCACTAGAGTTGAGCGAAACGGGTTGAAAAATTTCAAAAGTTGCCGAATTTTGGCAAAGTCGGGTTTCATGAAACGAAACCCGACCCTAGGATGAGGTCGGCCACGAGGTCGGCGACTTACGCGCCAAAGTCGCGTTTCAAAAGTTTGTTTTGCGCTCTTTTTCAGCCAATCAGGATCCACGGACACTGTGGGCAACGTGATGACATAGGCACGGGTCACCACCATCTTTCAGAAGGGCATGCAAGTGATTGGCTTGCTTTGGTGGGCGTCACAGGGGGCATAAAAGGGCGTGCACGCCGACCGCCATCTTACTTCTGCCGATCTTAGCATAGGGAGAGGTTGCTGCTGATTCTGTAGGGAGAGCGTTAGGCAGGGAATAAGAAAAAAAAACTGCTTCTGCTGCTAGCGATTGTGCCTGTACAACACACCAGTCACTGTGTGTGCAGTGCAAGGGGAGGCTATATTGTGGTGTATCAGTGGTGTTGGTTGTTGGGCTGCCTTCTAAGGCTTCCTGACAGCTGCATTGCTGTTTACCCACTGCTCTGCAAACTGCTTTTTTAAAAGCAATCCCAATTTTTTTTTTTTGTCCTGCTGAGGTACTGAGCTGCAAACTGCTTTTTTAAAAGCAATCCCAATTTTTTTTTTTTGTCCTGCTGAGGTACTGAGCTTACATTTTTTCACACCATACAGCGGTGTACGCTCCTCACACAGTACCGTGTAACGGCTGTTATCACAGCCACAGTGAAGCTATCTGTGTCACTCTGTGAGAATAAGTCGAGGACATGTTCCGTTCTTACAGACCTGCACTCTAGGGAGATTCCTACTCTGCCCAATTCTACATACACCTGGTAGTTTGTGATACACTAGCCAATTTCTGCCTGTGACATAGCGCTGTGATATTCAGTGACCCTCACACAATCCAAAAGTGTCCAGTGTCCACAAGTGTCTGCAGAAATTCAAAATCTCCCTTATCCTCTAGTCACTTTGGTCACAGCTGTGCCATCGAGCCTGTGACATAGCGCTCAGATATTCAGTGGGCCTCACACAATCCAAAAGTGTCCAGTGTCTGCAGAAATTCAAAATCTCACTTATCCTCTAGTCACTTTGGTCACAGCTGTGCCATCGAGCCTGTGACATAGCGCTCAGATATTCAGTGGGCCTCACACAATCCAAAAGTGTCCAGTGTCCACAAGTGTCTGCAGAAATTCAAAATCTCACTTATCCTCTAGTCACTTTGGTCACAGCTGTGCCATCGAGCCTGTGACATAGCGCTCAGATATTCAGTGGGCCTCACACAATCCAAAAGTGTCCAGTGTCCACAAGTGTCTGCAGAAATTCAAAATCTCACTTCTCCTCTAGTCACTTTGGTCACAGCTGTGCCATCGAGCCTGTGACATAGCGCTCAGATATTCAGTGGGCCTCACACAATCCAAAAGTGTCCAGTGTCCACTAGTGTGAGCAGAAATTCAAAATCTCACTTATCCTCTAGTCACTTTGGTCACAGCTGTGCCATCGAGCCTGTGACATAGCGCTCAGATATTCAGTGGACCTCACACAATCCAAAAGTGTCCAGTGTCCACAAGTGTCTGCAGAAATTCAAAATCTCACTTATCCTCTAGTCACTTTGGTCACAGCTGTGCCATCGAGCCTGTGACATAGCGCTCAGATATTCAGTGGGCCTCACACAATCCAAAAGTGTCCAGTGTCCACAAGTGTCTGCAGAAATTCAAAATCTCACTTATCCTCTAGTCACTTTGGTCACAGCTGTGCCATCGAGCCTGTGACATAGCGCTCAGATATTCAGTGGGCCTCACACAATCCAAAAGTGTCCAGTGTCCACTAGTGTGAGAAGAAATTCAAAATCTCCCCTGTCCTATAGACACCTTGTACCTTGTTTTACATTACTATATAGTTTGTTGGATTTTGTCTACATTTCTACCAAAAATGAGGAAGGCTGGTGGAAGAGGCCGTGGAATTGGGCGGGGATTGGCAGCTGGTAATGATGGTGTTGGTGGTGGATCTGATGGTAGTGGCAAGAGCAAAATAGGACCGAATGCAGGAGGTGTTGAGCCTGCGTCATCGTCTGGCTCCATAAGGCTTCGAAGGCTTAGTTTTCTAGGAGTTGGCAAACCGCTTTTAAAGCCAGAGCATCAGGAAAAAGTTTTGTCTTACATTGCTGACTCAGCCTCCAGCTCTATCGCCTCCTCTTCTTCAGTTGTAAAAAGTAAAAGCACTGAGTCGTCATTGGAGGCTCATGTTCATGAACCACACCTTTCCTTGTGTCTTTCACCCCAACCAAGATTGAAGGATGACGCAGGCCATACTACTGATTACTCCATGGAGCTGTTTTCACATACCATGCCTGGATTATCAAGTCAAATGGTGAATTACCCAGGCCAAGATGAATCTGACATGGAGTGCACTGATGCACAGCCGCTGATGGATGATTCTGCTGGTACATTCACTCAGAGCACTACATTGTCCTCGCAGTGTACAGAGCCAGATTCTGACCCTGATGAGACTCAGGTGCCCCTTCCCGCACACTATACCACCATACACGGTGACACAGAGGAAGGTGCACATGACATTGAAGAGGAGGTGATGGGTGACCCAGTTGTTGACCCAGATTGGCATCCATTGGGGGAAGAGGGTGCTGCTTCCAATAGCTCAGATGAGGAGCATCCACAGCAGACATCGACATCGCAACAACTGTTATCTGGCAGGCCCGGAGCACTCCAAAGACAGGTTCCAAAAATCAAAAGAGTTGCTGGACAGCTTGTCCAGAGGGTCAAAAGATCACAGCGTGCTAGGCAGCAAAATGTCTGCCAAAGTAGGAAGAGTGCAGTGTGGCACTTTTTTGAACAAAATCCTCATGATCAGGCCAAGGTTATCTGTAAGAAGTGCGCAAAGACCTTTAGCCGAGGGAAAAATCTGAAAAATTTGAATACCGGTTGCATGCTTAGACATTTAAACACCATGCACTTGCAAGCGTGGACACAACACCAAACCTCAAGTGCCACATGTGCAACTGATCACAACGAAGGTAGTCAGCAACGCTACATTGTTTCCCCCACTGTAAGCCCACCGGTTAGCACAGCAGCAAATGTTGAGGTGTTGTTGCAAGGCCACAGCAGTCAGGGAATCCCACTGTTATATCAACGAAAGACTGATTCTAGGCCATCAGAAAGAACACCAACTCCATCACCATCATCAACCCTCTCTCAGTCTGCCCTGTCCACCGCTACTTCCACCATATGCAGCTCTCAAGTCCAGCTCACCCTCCCAGACACTATGAGTAGGTCAAGAAAGTACTCAGTCTCTCATCCGCGTACACTGGGTTTGAACGCCCACATTGCCAAACTAATCTCGTTTGAGATGATGCCCTTTCGGTTGGTGGAAAGCGCAGCTTTCCGCAAACTCATGGCCTATGCAGTACCACGCTATGACCTACCCAGTCGCCACTTCTTCTCTCGCAAAGCCATCCCAGCCCTCCACCATCATGTGAAAGACCGCATTGTCCATGCACTCAAGCAGTCAGTGAGCGGAAAGGTGCACCTCACAACTGATGCATGGTCCAGTCGGCATGGCCAGGGCCGTTACGTGTCCATCACTGCGCACTGGGTTAATGTGGTGGATGCAGGGTCCACAGGGGACAGCTGTGGTGGGACAGTGCTGCCTAGCCCACGGTATAGGAAACAGTTGGCTGTAGGCGTTCGACCCTCCTCCTCCTCCTCCTCCAGAAGCGAAAGCTCGTCCACAGAGCGCAGTCGTACGAGCACTCCATCTGCAGCTGCCACTGTTGTACACGAGGTGTCCCCCTATCGAGCAGCTAGTGGAAAGCGTCAGCAGGCTGTGTTGCAGATGATGTGTTTGGGCGACAGACACACCGCCGAGGTGCTGGCCGAGTACTTTCAGCGACAAACTGAGTCATGGCTGGGCAGTGTACATCTTGAGGCAGGCAAGGTAGTTAGTGATAACGGCCGTAATTTTGTGGCAGCCATAGCCCTTTCAAAACTCAGCCACATACCTTGCTTGGCTCACACCTTGAACCTGGTGGTGCAGTGCTTCCTCAAAAATTATCCGGAGTTAACAGCCCTGCTCCAGAAGGTGCGAAGACTGTGCGCGCACATCCGCCGGTCGCCTGTACACTCCGTTCGTATGCAGAAGCTGCAGCGATTGCTCCACCTTCCCAACCACCGCCTCATTATCGACATTGCAACAAGGTGGAACTCCAACCTGCACATGGTGGAGCGGCTGTGCGAGCAGAGGCAGGCCATAATGCATTTGTGGGAGGATACACGGCCAGGCACTTTGAGAGCAGACATGGAGTTGACAGGTGTGCAGTGGTCGAAGCTGAAAGACCTCTGTAAAGTCCTTCAGTGTTTTGAGGAATGCACACGGCTGGTAAGCGCAGACGACGCCATCCTAAGCATGAGCATCCCACTTATGCGTCTGCTCATGCAAACTTTGACGCACCTTAAGGAGCAGGCTTCTGCAGCCAATGTTGATGAGGAGGAAGAGGAGGAGGGAATCCTTGATGACATTCAGCCATTGTCTGCTCAGGGACCTCTCCTGGACGAGGTGGAGGAAGAAGAGGAGGAGGAGGATGATGGGGATGATTACTTAGGGGAGGAGGATGCATCTCGTGGGGCAAGTGAAAATGTTGGCGTGGCAAGGTCTGGTACAGGGTTTGTGCGTAACTGGAGGGATGTGGATTTGCCATAAAGTGCTCCTCCAACCAGAACTCGCAGTGCATCATTGACACCGGGAACATTGGCCCACATGTCAGATTATGCCTTGCAGATCCTAAAAAGGGACCCCCGCATTGCCAAAATGATGAACGATGACGACTACTGGTTGGCCAGCATCCTGGATCCACGCTATAAAGGCAAATTACAAAACATCATGCCACAGGAGAACCTTGACCTAATATTGGCTAATAAACAAGCAACTCTGGTAAATCGGTTGCTTGAGGCACTCCCAGCACACAGCAGCGGTGATGGTTCTCACACGAGCCGTATGGGCCGGGGTCAGCTTGGCAGAGGTGTTCGTGGTGCACACAGCAGAAGTGGCGCTGGAGACAGGGGTTTCATGACAATGTTGTGGACTGATTTTTCAAGTACCGCTCACACAACTGGTAATACTGCATCGATGGAAAGTGACAGGAGACAGCAGTTGTCAACTATGGTTACAAACTACTTTTCCTCCCATATCGATGTTCTCCCACACAGGTCATTCCCCTTTGACTATTGGGCCGCTAAACTGGACACCTGGCCTGAATTGGCACAATATGCCTTACAGGAGCTCGCTTGCCCAGCTGCAAGTGTGCTATCGGAAAGAGTCTTCAGTGCAGCTGGATCAATCCTGACAGAAAAAAGGACCCGTCTGTCAACCCAAAATGTGGATGATCTAACCTTCATTAAAATGAACCACGCATGGGTTTCCAAGGATTTTGTCCCACCTTCCCCTGATGACACATAGGGTGACAGAAAAATGGCTTGCTTTGGTCCACCTCTTCCTGGGACTTGACCTATTTCACCTTTTGCATCAGCTGAATGTCCAACATCAACATATGCCACTTTGTAAAACTCCCTAACTGTGCTGCCTCCCCCCCCATGGCCGGGGTCACCACCTAGCGCACGACACCGTGCGAGTGCCGTTGCCCTGGACAGGTGGGTAGGCCGACTCTTGGGCGCGGGCACTGGCACAGGGTCCCTCATAGTGCAATCAAGTGTCTCTGACGGTGGTGGTGCACACCCGCCGTCAGACACACCGCCGTACTATGAGGGGCCCAGTGCCAGTACCGACGCCCACGAGTGGGCCCCCCTTGCTTGGGCAGGGCCCCAGCATTTGCAATCTTTACCTCTCCCTGCTCCTCCGCTGTGTAGTCTGGGCCGTCAAATCCATACTGTGCCTGACACCGTTTGAGCCTGCCTCCTGATGTATAGACATATATTTTGAATGTGTACGCTATCCATACATGTTATCTGGGGATACGGTACCCTTTCTCACCTTTGTGCAATCACGTGCAATCCATACTGGGCCTAACACCGTCTGAGCCTGCCTCCTGATGTATAGACATATATTTTGAATGTGTACACTATCCATACATGTTATCTGGGGATACGGTACCCTTTCTCACCTTTGAGCAATCACGTGCAATCCATACTGGGCCTAACACCGTCTGAGCCTGCCTCCTGATGTATAGACATATATTTTGAATGTGTACGCTATCCATACATGTTATCTGGGGATACGGTACCCTTTCTCACCTTTGTGCAATCACGTGCAATCCATACTGGGCCTAATACCGTCTGAGCCTGCCTCCTGATGTATAGACATATATTTTGAATGTGTACACTATCCATACATGTTATCTGGGGATACGGTACCCTTTCTCACCTTTGTGCAATCACGTGCAATCCATACTGGGCCTAACACCGTCTGAGCCTGCCTCCTGATGTATAGACATATATTTTGAATGTGTGCGCTATCCATACATGTTATCTGGGGATACGGTACCCTTTCTAACCTTTGTGCAATCACGTGCAATCCATACTGGGCCTAACACCGTCTGAGCCTGCATCCTGATGTATAGACATATATTTTGAATGTGTACGCTATCCATACATGTTATCTGGGGATACGGTACCCTTTCTCACCTTTGTGCAATCACGTGTAATCCATACTGGGTGTGAGAACGGCTGGCGAGCTGTTAAGCAAGCTACAGCACCTGTGGCTTGCATACGTAAGTTTTTCATTTTTTCAGGAATGACGGTTAGGCCTAATTCCGGAACTGCGGTTGACCTGCACTTACTGGGAAATCATTGTTCGCGGGTAATAATTGTAATCAGTGATCCCCATCACTAACGTTGTTCAGCGGGTTATCTGCACCTGTAAGCGACAAACGCTGGCCTTTTCAGTGTAGCGCACATGCAGCCACGGACATGTAAGGGCATGACACACCAGTTATTGGCCAATCTCATGTGCCAGAGCCTCACGTGTCCCTCTAGTAAGCCGGACTCGGACCGTGGGGCATGACGGAGTCTCGTTCGTTAACGGAATTAAGCTTGCAATGTGTGCATCTGTTCTGTAGCTGGCATGGTTGAGGTTTCCCAGGTGGAGTCGAATTTAACCGTAGGCTCCACTCCTGGTGGTGCCCTTCTGGACATTCCTTTAAGGTTCAGCTTTGCAACCATACTGCCCACGTAAAACAAACACTTTGCCTTCATGAACGCTGTTTGGAGGGTCATGACTCGTGGGAATAATGCCGCCCAATCAGTTAACCTGCTAGAGAGATCGTTCGTTGCTCCCAAGCATGACATCACACTCCCTAGGAAGAAGGTAATGCCACTGTGGCGACCGTACTCCTGGGGGCGACACAAGTGCACTGATGCCCAGCCACTGCTCGATGAATCTGCTGGTACATTGACCCAGACCACTACATTCCCCTCGCACGCTACACGGCCTGAATCTGACCCTGATGAAACTCAGGTTACCCTTCCCATATACAGTTCCATCTTACACGGTGACAAAGAGGAATCTGCAGATGAAAGTGCAGGTTCGGCCCACCCGCCATCAGACACACCACCGTACTATCAGGGGCCCTGTGCCAGTGCCGTCGCCAACGAGTGGGCCCCCCCTGCTTGCTCAGGATCACAGCACTTGCAAAGTTGAAATACTGTGCAGTGAGATGGAAGATGGGGACGACGAGGAGTCCAGACAAGTACTGGGATTCCCTAGCGAGGAGACTTATTTGATTGTTTTCAATCTTGGGACAGCAATTTTTGGGGAGCACTATACTCTGGAGAATGATAGATGGGGCCCACCATACACTGGAACATTCCAAAGGTGGACATCAGACACTGAAGCAGCATTTACAGGGCCCATTATACACTAGAGCATTAGAAATGGGGCCCATTATGTTTGGAGCATTATTTGGGCCCATAAGACAGTGGAGCTTCATCCATGGGGACCAACATATACTGTAGCATTATGTGGAGCTCATCATATACTGTTTCAAACATTATATGGGACCAATGATTCTGTATGGAGAAATAGATGGGCCTCGTCATGAGATGTAAAAAGTGAAGTATTTTTCATTGTACTATACCGCTATTTCTCTGCCGTATCGGAGCATGATGAGTTGTGGTATGTGTTAAAGGGGCGCTCTTTCGCCCAGGGCACATGAAAACATGGAGCCAGCCCTCCCCCCCCCACAACTGTAGCCAAATAACCCCCATTTTTCAGTGCGTAACTTGTATTATGAAGTTAATTAAGGTTGACAAGCTTAAGTAAGAAGAATTGATGCTTTTGGCATTCAAATGGGCACTGTAGGTGTGTTTCCTGTCCTCCTCTCACTGCCGGCTTTTATTCCCCATTGACTTACATTGGGTTTCGTGTTTCGGTACGACCCCGACTTTTCCCTATAATCGGACGATCTTGCTCGACCCGACTTTTGGAAAAGTCGGGTTTCACGAAACGAAACGCGACCCTAAAAAACCAAAAGTCGCTCAACTCTAGTTACCACCACAGGTCAAGTTGGAAGAGCGAGGCTGAGAGCCAGATTTAGCACATCTTATGGATGCATCATTTCTGGGGCAGCTAAGGGCTGGTGTTGGTAGCCTGGGACGGGGGCAAAATCCCTGGCCCCTATCTAGGCTAGTAATCATCTTACAGCTGTCTGTTTAGCCTTTGCCGGTTTGAATTTATTGGAAGCCCCTACATCATTTTTTTTCTGGGGCCCCCATAAATTCACTGGGAAAGGCTAAGCAAACAGCTCTGAGCTGTTATTACTAGCCTGAGAATCTTTTGGTCATTGCCAAGGAAACCTGGGATTATTAACATCAGCCTCCAGCAGTGGGCTTTCCCTCTGCTGGTTATGAAAATTATGTGGGAGCCCAAGCCATTTTTTCAATTAAGTTCCTAATTTTACACACGATGTAGACAGTGGATGCTGAATAACACAACTCCCATCATTGTCGCCTGGTCGTGTTAATCTCAGGGAGCCGAGATGAGAATGATGAGAGTTGCCTTCAGCACCCGTTGCCTGGGAACAGCTAACTGTACTGATTTTCCCAGGTGCTGTTACTCAAGCACATGGACTGCACACAGATACAAGAATTTCACATGGATGTCACATACGTACATACTGATGACACACGGACATGGACCACGGATCTTCCATAGTGTAAGTGGAGCGCCCTCACTCACCAGGGCCGTGGGGTACTCGGTATCGGGCCGGTTGATCTTCTCAACGGGGGTTGTCATGGCAGCAGTGACCCGGTCCGTGGCCCTGGGGCTCCATTACAAAAGGGGTTGTTTCAGTGTGCTTATGGTGGTGAAAGTTTATAAGTGATTCGTGACGCCACCTGTGGTGTTCGGCAATAGAAATGTAAGCCGACGCTGCAGACAGATCCTCTGGGACAGATGGTGTGGTGCAGCAGTGATGTTATAGCCCTCCACAGGCAGGGCTGTAGTCCCAGGGCAGTGTAGGTGAAGTGACACTTAGATGGTGTAGTGTCAGGCGTTAGGGATGTGGCAGTGCTAGGCAGGTTGGCGCAGGAATAAGTGGAGGACACCAGGGCATGTAGTTCCAAAGCTTTACTCACAGTCTGTTGCAGGTGCAGATGCTCGCATCCGTGCCGTGTCCTCCGGGTCAGGAGCTCAGCCAACTTCCAGGCAAGATGAAGAACTCCTTTCCAACACTCCACCAACATATGTGCCTTTTCTGAACATCTCCTCTTACAGCGCCTTTGAATGAAGTACTCCTCCTAGTACTGAGTTACACTGGAGTTCCTCCTGTCAGATGTTCCTATGAACTCTACTTGTACGGCAGACAGCTGTAGCCTGCTTCGGGGACTCTTTGCTACTAAGTCCCGGCTCACTAATATGTTGCTGTTGTACCTCCCAAGTCTTGTGTGGGAAAAAAGTGGTCACTACTTCCATTCCTCCGGTGTCTGCTGCAGGACCATTAGTATCCGTACAACCTCGGGGACCAGACCCCGGCCTTGCGCTTAAAACTTGAAAAGGGTTCTCCTCTAACCCTGGTCCTTGTTCTCTTATTCTCCTCACGTTCTGTGCTAATCCTTCTTCCCAATGGATAATCAAGCTTCCTTTCTCTGTCTCTTTCCTGTGCCAGCAGACACAGATCATTGTGGCCTGCTGCAGCACTTCCTTTTTCCATCCCTCTCCCAGGGATCTTCTCTTTCTCACACTCTGTCCTTCTACATCCTCACTCATTGACTGAATGAAAGACTGACTCAACTCTTCCCACTCTTTTGTGTGAACTAAACTCCACCCACCTCCCAGCACGTTTCGTGTTCCAAGCAGTGAGCTGTTAGGATTGAGTCACCGAGGAGGAAAAAACAAAACACAAGCTCAGCCCAGAAAATCAGAGAGGTTGGAAACTAGCGGATTGCAGACCCCTAATCCTATCACACAACTAGCAGTAGCTGTGGAGTGTTCCTACGGTGATCCTAGACACCCCGTCACAGCAGGAGATCTAAATAAGCCTAAAGAGAGAAAAGGGAAAAACTGACTGCCCCAGAGCAGACCCCAAAGCAATAGGCAGCCCCCAACATATAATGACGGTGAAACGAGATGAAAACACTAACACAGATAGAAAGATAGGTTGAGCAAACGATGGGGCCCAAGCTAACTAAAAAGGACAGGACAGAAAAGCTGCTGTCTGCAATCCGAGAAAACCCTGCTAAAAATATTACCAACACAACTGATAAGCAAAAAGGACCCTGAAGGCACTAGACTTCAAACCCTATATCAGCACTCAGAATATTCTGAAAGCAGAGCAAAAGAGAACACTGATCAAGGAATAAGAATCCAGCACATCCCCGGCCGGGGATGGCTGAACTCAAAAAACAAGGTAAACAAAACCAAAACTAATAAGTTCAATAGCGGAGCAAAAACTTATCTTTGGGAAGCAGGAATCAGACTGGTCTCCAAGAATCCAGCAGAGAAATCACCAGCCACTCAGAAGGGTGTCGGCTGCCTTATATCCAATCTGAAGTTCCTGTTACCCAGTCGCAATCCACCTGGTCAGGTGTTTGGATTCTTTCATCCAAATCAGCCTCACTACCTTCCTTCACCAGAAGAGGGAGATCCTCGGACACAAAAGGTGAATGTACAGATGAGCTCACAACAGGGAGCCACCAAGGGGTGCTATGCTACACTCCAAGCAGGGAGCTGCCGAAGGTGCTTTGCTACACTACTTTGTGGTGTGGGGTGCAGGTGTTGGAGTGTGGTCAGGTGTCCACCTTACCTGGATGGTGGGGTACCACACCTCAGGAGGAGGTGCAGTACCTCTGTGGCGACTGAACCCTCGGGGGCGCCACATAAGTCACTGCTGGGCTAGAGACTGCAGGATAATGCTATGAATGCTGATTGGACTGAACTGTAAAATGAGCAGTAAGGAGGACTGACATCACAAGTAGAGGCGCTAACGTGGCAAATGGAACTCCTCTCAGAGGCTGTTTGTGAGAGGCCGGCGGTCTCCTCCCCAACTCCAAGTGATGAGTTCTACGTCCAGAAAGTGGTAAGACGAGCCATACAAAAGATGACCCTGGGGATGATGTGGAAGCTTTTCTGACTGTTTTGAGACAATGGCTGAATGGAAGAAACTTCTGCCAGAGCAGTGGGCAGAGGTGCTGGCGTCATATTTGGCTAGCGAACCCCAAAAAGCATATTATAACATAGCACTACAGGATGGGTGGCTAGACCTACAAATGAGGGGCATCCCAATCCCACTCAGGGGTCCGCTAAGACTGTTATTAAGGATGTGGTCTGTTGGCGATGTAGATTCCTGAACACGTAACCACCCGGTGTCACATGTTCCCTAAACCAATGGACTGCAGCCTAGGCAGATGTTGCTCCTATTATGCCTCTCTGCCCCGCAGTTTGGACTGTCAATCCGGTGAGGGACCACAGGCATGTAGTGTGTCCATCAATGGGGTACTGGTTCTTAGACATTTGGACTCTAGAAGTCTAGTGACCCTAATCTTAAAGATCTTACCTTAAGGGGGCCACTTCATAATTTTACAGTATGTAATGGGGTTGCTCAAGAGCGGGGGCTGAAACTAGGTTCCCACACTTTTCAGTCAATGGCAATTTGTTTTATCGGGTGACCAAACTGAGGGGAGGTGAGATAGTAGAGAAAGTGTTTTTTTCCGGGACCCTACCGGCAGAGGGTTTTACACATGGTCCATTTGCATTTTTTTAAATCTGGGCGTAGAGAAAACTCAGCAGAGAGTAGTGTGGACGTTCTATTGGCCAGGTCCAGGAAGTTACCGGGAGATCCTAAATTATTGTAGGTCCTGCCCCACCTGTCAGATAAACGCCTCTACTTCTCACTTCCGAAGTCCCTTAGTCTCATTGCCTATGACAGAAGTCCCCTTTGAGAGGATTGCCATGGACCTACTAGGTTCCCTAGTAAAGTCTGCACGGGGCCATCAATACATCTTAATTGTCATGGACTATGCGACCCAGTACCCTGAAGCGGTGCTACTAAGGAACTCGTCGGCTAAGTTTCGCCCAGGAGCTTGTCCATATCTTTGCTAGGATGGGCCTGCCAAAGGAGATTTTAACAGACCAGGGAAACCCTTCATCATCAAAGTGATAAGGGAGCTGTGTAGAGTCCTCCAGACTGCCCAGCTGCGAACCTAAGTTTACCATCCACAGATCGATGGCCTAGTGGAGTGCTTCAATAAAACCTTGAAGGCCATGCTCAAGAAGGTCACTGAGAAGGACAGTTGAGACTGGGACTATCTGCTTCCATTTCTGCTCTTTTCAATCAAAGAAGTCCCTCAAGCCTCCCCTAGCCCTCCTGTATGACCGACATATGTGAGTTCTCCTGGTCATTGCCAAGGAAATCTGGGAAGCTGAGGTTATGCCACACCGGAGTGTCATTGAGCATGTCAGCAAGTTGCTGGAGAGGATTGTGCACATGATGCCTATCATCAAGGAGTACCTTCTCCAGGCAGAGGATGCACAGGCAAGAGCATATAACTGATCAGCAAGGCTGAGGCAGTTCCAGCCTGAGGACCACGTGCTAGTATTTATCCCCACGAGGTGGTAGAAAGACTGGGTGAGGTGAACTACAAGGTACACCAACCCGGTTGAAGGAAGCTGCATCAAGTGTACCACGTGAACTTGCTCAAACCATGACGAGATCGGGAATCGTTGGAAGATCCTTACCTGAGGGTCCGTCCCAAAGCCAAAGTGGAGGAGGTCACGATTGCAGAGGCTCTAACACCAGCCCAAAAGCAACAATGTCGGAAACTGCTGCAGTGGAACTGGGACCTATTCTCTAAGAAGCCAGGGTGTACAGAGGTGGTGGAGCATAACGTTTTAATAGATCCTCATACAAGGGTGAACTTCAAACCCTATTGCCCTTCCCGAAGCATGCTGTGAGATAATGTCAAAGGAGGTAAAGAGAATGCTATACCTCGATATGATAGAGGAGTCAAAAAGTGGATGGTTGAGTCCCATCATCCTCGTGCTGAAGCCCGACAGCATGTGACGGTTTTTGTAATGACTAGCGCATGGTAAATGAGATATCCAGTTTTGATGAGCATCTGATGCCAAGCGTGGACAAACTCATTGATCAATGTAGGCTGATGAGGTACATTACAACCCTCGACCTGATGAAGGGGTACTGGCAGATCCCAATGTCCCAGAGCGTCAAGGAGAAGACGGCCTTCTCAACGCCTGATGGATGTTTCCAGTATACCAGAATGCCCTTCGGTCTTCAGGGGGATTCAGCTACCTTCCAGAGGGCGATGGATCGGATCTTGACTCCACATAAGAACTATGCAGCAGCCTACCTTGATGACATTGTCGTATTCATCTCTGACTGGAATAGTCATCTACCAAAGGTACAGGCGATCCTGGATGCGTTAAGAAAGCTGGGTTCACCGTAAATACGAAAAAGTGTGCCTTAGGGAAGGAAGAAGCCAAGTACTTAGGCTAAGTCATAGGGAGTGGTGAATTCAAGCCACAGTTAAACAAGATCGAGGCAATTCAGAAATGGCCAAAATCGCTTTCCAAGAAGCAAGTGAGGGCGTTTCTTGCAATTGTGGGGTATTACCAGCGATTATTCCTCAGTTTCGCCATAATGGCCAAACCATTAATGGATCTTCTCAAGGGCACCAAGTCAACAATGGCGAAATGGACTATTGAAACAGAGGTGGCATTTCAGGAGCTGAAGCAGGCTCTGTACAGACATCTGGTTCTGGTTGCTCCAGACTTCAGCAAAGAGTTCGTGACCCAGATGGATGCTTCAGAAGTTGAGTTGGGAGACATGCTGTCTCAGAAAATGAATGGGGAAGAGCATCCTATCCTGTATCTGAGCCGGAAACTATCGTCCTGCGAGAAAAACTATGCTATTGTTAAGAAGTAGTACTTAGCCATAAAGTGGGCCGTGGATACACTGAAGTGTTACCCTCCAGGCCGTAGGTTTAAGCTAGTGTTAGACCATGCCCCTCTGAGATGGCTAAGAGAAAAGAAGGGTAAGAATACCCAGGAGACCAGGTGGTTCTTAGCCCTTCAAGATTTCAGTTTCCACGTGCAGCATTGACCAGGGAAGTTATATGGTAACACAGATGCTCTCTCCCGAAGCCTCTGTTTGGTGTCTGAAGGTGCCAAAACCCACGGCTTTTGGGCAGAGGGGGGCGATATGTAACACGGTCTCTAGCACTGTATGTGAGGGGAGGTATGTGTCACAAGTGTGTAGTAGGCGGACAAAGGGTGGGGCATGACACTGAGACCGGGGGTGGGCCTACCGCTGGGTGTGAGCTTAGAAAAAAAAGCCCAGAGAGCTTCCTGCTCTGGAGAGCCATATGTAAAGAAACTGGATGCAAGAAATGAAGTGAATTTCAGGAGGAATCAAAGGTGGAATTAAAAAACAAAATGCATAGGGTGTTGTATATTACAATACAGCACAGATTAGATTAAAAAAAATTGGAATTTTGAGATTGGACAACCTCTCTAAATCACTGTTTTTCAAATGTAGTGGGGGAAATTTTCTGGCATAACCTGTTGCGCAATACCTGATCTAAAGCATGTGCCAAGGTGTCTGTGTGGGTGATAAAATGCTTTTTTGACCTGTTTAAGGCTTGTAAAGCAATATATGACACAGGGTTTAAAAGTGCAGCAAAGTGAGTAACTCTCTGCCATGCCTCGCCCCTGAGGATCTAACAAAGTAGTGCATATAATGGATAAATTTTGGCCAGAGTTTTCCTTCAAAAGTCATCTCTCCTCAAGCACATCACTTACCGTCTTCACTTTCCAGACTGTCAGTCTCTGTAACATTGAATTCATCAGAAATGCAATTCCTAATTGGCCCATCTGCAGTAAATAAAAAACAAAATTAATACAACTGTCCACCTACAGAATAATAATAATAAAAATAATTTTATTTTTATAGCGCCAACATATTCTCCAGCACTTTACAATTAAGCGTGGACATGTACAGACAACAAAGGCATTACAGAGTAACACATTGTTAGGGCTGGCGGAACGCACAAAATTATAAAATAATAGTAGGTGCGTTCGCAGCCCGGGGTCCACCGTGCAGAGGTGGTACACTGCTGCTAAGTAATGGCGGAAGAATTAAGCGGTGTGAAACCAGTCACACGTGGGTTACGTCACCCAATGTGAACAGGGCGAACTCTGTTACTGCACAGAGCCGCATAACCGCTGAACGTAAATGCCGGAGCCTGTTAAGCTCACAGAGTTCGGCCAAAAGAGCGCACAGTGTGCGGCCACAGAACTCTACCCCAAGGACACAGGGTTAGAGTCCTTCTAGGCCCACTGAACGCACGGCGTCGCTGCCGCGAGCGCCGCTATTGACGTTGGCTATGGAGCACGTGCACTGGGGCATGCCGAGTCCCTGGTGAGGACTGATACCTGACTCAGCCTCTGACCTACCTACGCCTAAGCCTGGGCGCTAGCAGGCTAGGCTGCACAACACATGCGTACCAAGGGTAGGGGTTTCTTAATGAGTCATTCACCAGAGACATTCATACGTGCATACATCACTCTCTCCACATAGTCTGTAAATACAGTCTATCCTAGCGCATGGGCGAGCGGCCATGCGAGCCTTTCATAGCCGCGAGCATCCGGGACCTTCCTGGCTTCTCGGATGGGCCAATCCGAACAGGAGCAGGACCTGAGCACGTGTCCTTTGAACTCCAGTGGGAGATCACTCCATGGACATGCTCAGTGACCCGACATGGGGACTTAGTCCCTGGAGAATCTCGCTGCTGAGCAGCGTGTATTGCCATAGCTGTGCCAGAGGTGGCAGCAGCAAGCAAACCCACGGAGCTGGTCAGGGCAGAGCGCCTGGACCGACGAGTTTTCTGAGCAACCTCCTCTGTGGCTGGAAAGGAATGGGAGACCACTGGAAGTAAGGCTCATGATTCTCGCTGTGCAGCGACAGAAATCCGACGCCTAACACACATACTGTAGTTCACCAGTTACAGGAGGAGTGAGGGTCCGGCTGCTTACAATTTATGAGGAAATGGAGGGGACACAATAGGTAGAATGTGCTGTCATATATATACAGGAGTGATTGAATCCAAAAGGATTTATTTTAATATCAAGCAAATTGCCAATTTATTAGTACAAAAACACATAGAAATATGTAACAATCATAGCACAGTTGCACATAAAATATGACGTCAAACAGCCAGGAGAAATATGTGGGGATAGTTAACAAGGCACCATCATGCTGAAACTCATTGTGAGGGTATGGCCCCTAAATGAAAGCCTGCCATCTCTATGGAGTATTATCAAGACCATAGTAGGTCAATAATGGCGGTAGGGCCCCACACAAATGTTCAACATGCATAGAAGATGGTAACAATGTAACACATTCCATAATGCGTCATTGTGCCCTAATGGAAAAGTAGCCAGAAGACAGGAACGTTTACCTAATGGTGCACAAGTCCACCAGGTGGTGGCAAGAACGCTCCGACGCGCGTTTCGCGCTTCCCACTGGCGCTTTATCAAGGAGCTGTGTCTAGTACTGGCGTAGGACCTTTTGTATCCATGGTGATAGTCACATGTCCGCCCATGTGACGAGAATACACCAATCGTCAGTGGCCATAGCGGCGCATGCGTCGTGACGTCATCCGGCTCACACACATGGAGATAAGCGCACAGCACCGGCCGCAGGCGCAGGGACTCAGGGTCACCGGCGCCTGCGCTGACGGCACAGAGGGGCGCCACCTCCATGCAGGGAGACACGGCGGGCACAGAGCGCATGCGCGCGACCGCAGAATGATAGTATCACCATGGACAAAATTTACCATATATATGTGACTACATGAAAAATGTATAAAACCACATGCGACATTAAAGACCGCTGATAGATACATAACCATATAGATTATATATGTGTTTGACATAAAAACATTGAACAGATACAATTTTAGCCCCAGACCCCACACAGATCAACTGTGGAATGATTAATGTAAACAGCATCTTAATGGTGTAATCCCATCTTCATAGGAGGGAGTTCCAGTACGGTATCCAACATCATATATCCACTTGCGACTGTATGGCTGAGGCCAAAACACAGAACAGATGGATCCCAACATCCAGACCAGCAACAAAATACATACAACTAAAAATAAAAAGATAAGCAGAAAAAATAAAATTAAAACCAATAAATGGGCGGACATGTGACTATCACCATGGATACAAAAGGTCCTACGCCAGTATTAGACACAGCTCCTTGATAAAGCGCTAGTGGGAAGCGCGAAACGCGCGTCGGAGCGTTCTTGCCACCACCTGGGGGACTTGTGCACCATTAGGTAAACGTTCCTGTCTTCTGGCTACTTTTCCATTAGGGCACAATGACGCATTATGGAATGTGTTACATTGTTACTATCTTCTATGCATGTTGAACGTTTGTGTGGGGCCCTACCGCCATTATTGACCTACTATGATCTTGATAATACTCCATAGAGATGGCGGGCTTTCATTTAGGGGCCATACCCTCACAATGAGTTTCAGCATGATGGTGCCTTGTTAACTATCCCCACATATTTCTCCTGGCTGTTTGACGTCATATTTTATGTGCAACTGTGCTATGATTGTTACATATTTCTATGTGTTTTTGTACTAATAAATTGGCAATTTGCTTGATATTAAAATAAATCCTTTTGGATTCAATCACTCCTGTTCTCCTGAATATATATGTATGTATGGAGTGGAACCATATATTATGGCAGATTATCATTTTAAGATACTGCCATTTATTCCTTGCAAGGTATTGGGCTATTCTGTTGTACTAATTGTGTTTTCTGTGTTGTTCATAGAATTCTTCAGCCCTACTATGGATTTTCGTGCACGCGACCACACCTGGCGTGCGCAGTTGAATGATGTCTTCCAGGAGGGTATTAATGTGGGCAGTGGTGGATGCAGCAACAATATGCAGGAGACTATGTCAAAGTTCAGAGATCTCTTAAGGAGACGTACACGAGTATGGTGGAACTGTGAGTTCCTAGACAAATACATCCAAAAAAGTCTCATTCCGAGGGGACTTCGTATCCAAGTCTTCCCTTCCTTTCCTATTGAGGACAATGAGTTTAAAGACAAATGGGAGGGCTTGGTTAACACCTGTTCTAGAGGTTTTTTGGATCTACTGAGGGAATATGATTTAAAAACTTTAAGTGCTCTTGAGAGCGAAATTGAAACTTTACAAATACAATTGCAGAAGGATCTCACTAGTGACCAGTTAATAATAATAATAATAAATTTTATTTTTATAGCGCCGACATATTCCGCAGCACTTTACATTTCAGAGGGGATTTGTACAGACAATAGACATTACAGCATAACAATAATCACATACAGTAGATTATAACAAATAACAAGAGGAGTGAGGGCCCTGCTCGCAAGCTTACAGTCTATGAGGAAAGAGGTAGACACGAAAGGTGGGTGGTAACAGTTGCTCTGATTGTATGGACCAGCCATAATGTTAAGTGTGTAACAGTACAGACACAGAGGGCTAATGGAGGCATAAAGCATGTGGGAACATGATGCTGGGAACCTGGTTATGGTAAAACTTTTGGCTCTGCCACACAGGGATAGGTTAGGTTAATGTGTTGAGGCGATAGGCCAGTCTGAATAAATGCGTTTTCAGGACACGCTTAAAATTAAAACCAGTTAAAAAAGTTTAATGATGAGATAGATGTTGATCTTCAGAAATGGGTATCAGATATTCAGACACAAAAAACTAAGAAGTTAAAAAGAGATATTCAGGATAAAACAACCGCCAAAGTATACAGATGGCGTAATCCGGCTGAACACTTTCGCTACCCATATAGGAAGTTTTCACGATCCAGATCGAGGTCAGCATCGACTAGATCTAATATGTCTATGGAAGAAGACTCTGTTTCACAGGCTAGCAATTTTAAGGATAATTCAATACGTGGTTCTACGTCAGGACGTGTAATGACTCGTCAGTCGGCTAGGAATAAAAATACCACTGGACGTACAAATGAGGGCCGTGCTACTAATTTGCAGGTGATTAATCTCTCATCATATGGTCTCACTGAGCTGCATCTTGAGGTTTTGAGTAAGGGCTTCACCTTCTCCCCAACTAACTCTTTTAACTTCTTCCTAGCACTAAAGGACTTACATCTCTTTTCGCGAAAACTACTGTTGCAAAAACTACATCACAGAGATGGCAGTGGAGAGATGATGAGTGAGATTGAGAGAGAGGCACTTCGCGCTCTTGAGGATCTCCTCGGGGAACAAGAGCCACCTACCCGAGGTAAGTTTCCTCAGAGCGTTCTACCCAGATCCACGAGGTTCCCACCTTTGTCATTGTGTCCCGCCATTGATATTTTCACAAAGCTAGTTATTGAGGACTTTAAAAAACTTTCCTCTCGGCGGAGATCTGACAATCTATCCTATAAACAACGACAGGCTATTATAGAACTACAGTCAATCCCAGGGGTATTGTTCAAACCCGCTGACAAGGGTGGGAACATCGTGGTATGGCCTACAAATTTATATGAGCGCAAGGTGTATAGACAACTGAGGAATCCTCATACATATGAGAAGTTGTCGTATAATCCCACCACCTCTTTCTCACTCTCACTACAGCGGATCTTGGTTTGTGCTTTGGATAAAGATATTATTACTAAGACAGTGTTTGAGGGACTATTGGTCAAGTACCCGAGGACACCAACCTTTTACCTCTTGCCTAAAATCCACAAGAACGCCCTCGACCCCCCGGGCCGTCCGATCGTGTCTGGTATAGGGGGTCTTTGTGACCCAGTATGTAAATTTTTGGACTACTATTTAAAACCTTTGGTGGAATTGTTACCCTCCTATATCAAAGACACGACGGACGTCCTGACACGGGTCGATGGCGTTCTTGTGGATACTCGTACTCTCCTTGTCACGGCTGATGTCGAATCCCTCTACACCTGCATTGATCATACTTTAGGTGTGGATGCGGTCCGTCTCTTCCTGGGAATGTCCAGCCTGGACGGCTCCTTATGCGATTTGATCCTAGAGCTGCTGCGCTTTGTCCTTACTCATAATTTTTTTGTATTCAAGGATCAATTTTATCTTCAGCAGTGTGGCACAGCCATGGGCGCGGCCTGTGCGCCTTCGTACGGTAATCTCTTCCT
Organism: Dendrobates tinctorius; assembly: GCF_039654945.1. Classification (NCBI taxonomy): domain Eukaryota; kingdom Metazoa; phylum Chordata; class Amphibia; order Anura; family Dendrobatidae; genus Dendrobates; species Dendrobates tinctorius. The sequence goes on along the minus strand of NW_027361991.1, from coordinate 1,569,091 downwards.
CGGCTCGTGGGAGAGATTCATTTTTGGCGATGGAGGCGTGCCGGCCGCTTCCCATGTGCTGTGCTGGCACCGCTATATTGATGATGTGTTATTCTTTTGGGATGGGACCGCGCAGCAGCTCGGGGACTTTATGGCGTGTCTTAATGCTAATAATTTCAACATTAAGCTCACCTACAAATGTGACCCGAGGTCTATTGACTTCTTGGATGTCACTTTGGAGGTGGATCATGGAGGTTACATTCAGACCGATGTATATAGAAAATCAACCTCGGTGAACGCCTTGCTTCACGCCAAATCTGCACATAACCAGTCCACCATTAGGGCCGTTCCGGTCGGGCAATTCCTACGGATGAGGCGGATATGCTCCACGGAAGTTAAATTTGAGAAACAGGCCCGCGATCTGAAAATACGATTTCAAGATCGCGGTTATAGTAACAGGTGTATAGGGAGGGGATATGACCGGGCAAGGAGAACTGCGAGAAGGGATTTACTGTACCCATGTGCACCAAGTGGTAGAGTGGATCCTGGCAGGGGGAGAACCCCTCGAAATTTGGGTCCGCCTCATTTTATTTCCACTCATAATCACGAATGGGACCATATGCGAGATATTCTCACTAAACATTGGGCCATTTTGAGATCTGAACCAGTATTGAATCAGATCATTGGAAATCATCCTTTGATGACCTCAAGAAGGTCTAAGAACCTGAAGGACCTCCTTGTTAGGAGCCACTATGTTCCTGATATAACCAATCCTTTTAGTACCAGGGGCCCAGTGGCCGGCTCTGTCCCGTGTGGTCACTGCCTTGCATGCCGGAACGTCTCACGGTGTTCCACGTTTCATGATTCAAATGGTTCAAGAGAATTTCGAATTACTGAACGTATATCATGCGGCAGCACTAACGTTGTGTATTATGCTGTCTGCGGATGTCCTCTTATATATGTTGGTTTAACGTCTACAGAACTCCGCGTGAGGATTCGCGAACACGTGCGTGACATTCTAGCGGCTAGGATGGTGACCGATCTTACTACCCTAAAGACGATCCCCCATCACCTCAAATTGATGCATAACTGTGATCCACAGACATTCATGGTCAGGGGGATTGATAGGGTACATTTAGGGATCAGGGCCGGTAATTATAAGAAAATCTTGGCACAAAGAGAAGCCAAGTGGATAGTGATGCTAGACACGTTAACCCCGAAAGGTCTCAATGAGTCTCTGAGCTTTGCCTCTTTCCTGTAATTGTTATTTTTCTGCGGCTGCGTCCACCACTGTTTATTACTCCCTATGGTTTGTTTTTTTATTGTTTTTTATTGGTTTTAATTTTATTTTTTCTGCTTATCTTTTTATTTTTAGTTGTATGTATTTTGTTGCTGGTCTGGATGTTGGGATCCATCTGTTCTGTGTTTTGGCCTCAGCCATACAGTCGCAAGTGGATATATGATGCTTGGATACCGTACTGGAACTCCCTCCTATGAAGATGGGATTACACCATTAAGATGCTGTTTACATTAATCATTCCACAGTTGATCTGTGTGGGGTCTGGGGCTAAAATTGTATCTGTTCAATGTTTTTATGTCAAACACATATATAATCTATATGGTTATGTATCTATCAGCGGTCTTTAATGTCGCATGTGGTTTTATACATTTTTCATGTAGTCACATATATATGGTAAATTTTGTCCATGGTGATACTATCATTCTGCGGTCGCGCGCATGCGCTCTGTGCCCGCCGTGTCTCCCTGCATGGAGGTGGCGCCCCTCTGTGCCGTCAGCGCAGGCGCAGGTGACCCTGAGTCCCTGCGCCTGCGGCCGGTGCTGTGCGCTTATCTCCATGTGTGTGAGCCGGATGACGTCACAACGCATGCGCCGCTATGGCCACTGATGATTGGTGTATTCTCGTCACATGGGCGGACATGTGACTATCACCATGGATACAAAAGGTCCTACGCCAGTACTAATGTATAAAATGTATTAAACCACATGCGACATTAAAGACCGCTGATAGATACATAACCATATAGATTATATATGTGTTTGACATAAAAACATTGAACAGATACAATTTTAGCCCCAGACCCCACACAGATCAACTGTGGAATGATTAATGTAAACAGCATCTTAATGGTGTAATCCCATCTTCATAGGAGGGAGTTCCAGTACGGTATCCAAGCATCATATATCCACTTGCGACTGTATGGCTGAGGCCAAAACACAGAACAGATGGATCCCAACATCCAGACCAGCAACAAAATACATACAACTAAAAATAAAAAGATAAGCAGAAAAAATAAAATTAAAACCAATAAATGGGCGGACATGTGACTATCACCATGGATACAAAAGGTCCTACGCCAGTATTAGACACAGCTCCTTGATAAAGAGCTAGTGGGAAGCGCGAAACGCGCGTCGGAGCGTTCTTGCCACCACCTGGGGGACTTGTGCACCATTAGGTAAACGTTCCTGTCTTCTGGCTACTTTTCCATTAGGGCACAATGACGCATTATGGAATGTGTTACATTGTTACCATCTTCTATGCATGTTGAACGTTTGTGTGGGGCCCTACCGCCATTATTGACCTACTATGATCTTGATAATACTCCATAGAGATGGCGGGCTTTCATTTAGGGGCCATACCCTCACAATGAGTTTCAGCATGATGGTGCCTTGTTAACTATCCCCACATATTTCTCCTGGCTGTTTGACGTCATATTTTATGTGCAACTGTGCTATGATTGTTACATATTTCTATGTGTTTTTGTACTAATAAATTGGCAATTTGCTTGATATTAAAATAAATCCTTTTGGATTCAATCACTCCTGTTCTCCTGAATATATATGTATGTATGGAGTGGAACCATATATTATGGCAGATTATCATTTTAAGATACTGCCATTTATTCCTTGCAAGGTATTGGGCTATTCTGTTGTACAGAATGTGCTGTCATGTATGGTCCAGCCATCATTCTAATAAAAATGGCATTTACTATAAGCTGTATGATCCAGTCAGCAGCCAATATCTGTCTAAGTGCAGTTACCAAGTGCTATTGGGTGCATGAAGGATGTGGAAACAAATGACAGGAAAATTTATAAAGTCAGAAAATGGAAGAGAATAGTGAAGCGAGATGATATGCATGTCTAAGGATACGTGTTTTTAAAGCATTCTTAAAAATGTGGGTGCTGGGTAACAGTTGGATTGTCCAGGTTAGTGCATTCCAGAAAACTGGCGCAGCTCGAAAGAAGTCTTGGAGATGGAATTGGGAGATTCAGATTATGGAGGATGTTAGACTTAGATCAGATGTGGTGTGATGAATATGGGTGGTTTGATAGACAGAGATGAGGAAGGAGATAAAGAGTGATGCAAAACTGTGGAGAGCTTTGTTGGTGAAAGAGATCAGTATGTATTGTATTCTGTAATTGATAGGTAACCAGTACAATGACTGGCACAAGGTGGTGGTACTGGTTAAGTGGCTGGTCAGAAATACAGCCCAATAAAATCAAGACAACCTTTTCAGTATGCTTTCGACATATTCCTGTAATTCTGAAGTATTGGAGCTCATTACATCACATTTACATGCCACTTTAGGTCAATCTTTCCTAAAGACAGAGGGAGTCATTAGAAAAGATAATGAGGCTAACTCGAAGATGAGTCTTTTCCCTCCGCAGCCCTCATACCAGCCACATACACTAAAGTGGCAACAACATAACTTTTGAGAAAAAGTTTTTGGGAACAGGAAGTGGTCATTGTCACCCTAACTTATTAATATGTCCATGTCCCATTTTGAAACAATTTTAGGTGGAATATAAAACACAAAGAGCACACAACCTATTAGTATATGGAGGAGGAATATTTTGACAGTTTAGTCAAAGTACTTAGTCTTTAAGCAGAACTCTGCAAAAGTATAAAAAATATAAAGTAAGAATTGTTACAAGAATAGAAACATTAATTTACTTTTATCAATTAACAAAATGCAAACTGAAGGATCAAAAGAGGAATCTAAATCTCATCAATATTTGGTGACCAACCTTTTCCTACATCACTTCTTCTAGGTACTTGAACTTGTACACAGTTTTTGAAGGTCCTCAGAGGGAGGTTGTTCCAAATATCTTGGCAAACTGACCCCAGATCTTCTGTGTATGAGGATTGTACGGATTCTTCTGTCTCTTCATGTTATCCCAGACAGACTGGATGATGTGAGATCAGGGCTCTGTGGGGCCGGATCTTCACCTTCAGGACTCCTCGTTCTTCTTTACACTGAAGATTGTTATTAATTACATAGGCTGTATGTTTGAAGTCACTTTCTTGCTTGCTACAGAATAAATTTGGAGGTAATCAGACACCTCCATCTTGGGCTTGTATATTGGCTTTATTTCTCACCACTGAGCACACCAAGAAATGGCAACATTGAGGACCCAGTGGTCGACCAAGGAAACTTAATGCAGCGGAACAAAGATACAGCATGATGACTTCCCTTCATGATCGGAAGATGCTCAGCAGTGCCATCAGCTCAGAACTGATAGGAACCACACTCATCCAGCCTGTCAATGATTAAATGAAGAGACTGAGGGATTTGCATAATCCTACACCCACAGAAGATCTTTGGTTAGTTCTCCAAGATGTTTGGAATAATCACCCTTTCAAGTTCCTTCAAAACCTGTGTGCAAGTGTGATGAAGACAAAGAGAGGTCACCAAAAATTTGTGTGATTTACATTTTTTTGTTCATTTACTTTGCATTTAGTTAATTGATAATAAAATGAGCTATTAACTCTTTTAATTTTTAAAGCATTCTGACGTTGCAGAAATTTGTACACACCAGTCTAAAACATTTGCATAGTACTTTATATACGAAGGTGGGTTACATTGTCAATACGTATATGTCTGAGGGACACGTTTTACTTACCAGGATTGCTACATACAGTCTTGTTCAACGCTTCTTTTACATGTTTGATGGCATCTTTATACTGCTGACTTACACTAACGTTGGACTTATATACTATCTCGATGATGATATTATTATCCACCACAACACTTCCATTACTATGAATGAGAAATGTTGCATGTCAACACACCAGGAAACAACTTCTAGACCCATAAATGTAAAAAGTTAAGAACTACAACTCTAAAGAATTCATGGGGCCTACAGCTCCACAGCTCCATGATACTAAATACAACTTTCCCCAATATAGTCACACTTGTTATAAATGCTTAACCAATATACAATTCCATCATTGCTTACGATGCAGCTACTGTGCCCCATATTTTCTGTTGATGGTTAAATGGTCATCCATATATCTCTTATGGAGCTAATATTAACAGCAGTGTAATATGTTGTTGGGTTATTATTAGGGATGAGCAAACGTACTTGGCTATTACTCGAGTATCACCGAGGTCGAATGTTCTCGTTACTCATGAGCAATGGGTGATGCTCCATGTAAAACTCGAATCCCTGCCCCATATCTTTGGCACCTGTTATGCAGCCAATAAGCATGCAGGGAGTGCCTGTGAGTCAGTGTAATGCCGTAGCCATCTTGGTATGACATTATTGTGATTGGTTGTCTGGCATCATCAGGGATTATCAAAGGACAGGCACTGCCCTGATCCTCCTCATCCTCCATCTCAGATGTAGTATCTAGAGCACATCCACATCAGCCAGAAGCTGTTAGTTCAGAAGCACAACCTCCCTGTGAAAAAGCTATTGCGAAACGCACATCGGGATTGTGCCAGGCCCTGGGGGAGATCAACCTACAATATGGGTAAGCTCGGTTAATGATGAGTTATATCCTTGAAATATGCACCGCACCAGTATATGGAGGGTGGTACAAATGATGTATCAAATATTGTACCATTCACCTGACATTACTATGGGACGTTAGTCATATGAACACTGTCTCTTGGAGTATAGGTTGTACATTTAAATAGATCATGACTCCGTCCTAGCCTTATATGAGGATTATTTATCATTATCCACTGTTATCATATAGAGGTTGTTCTTCTGACCCAGGTCTGGAATGTTTCCAGCCTTTTGAGATGAAGCTATTCTCTGTGAGTTCAATAATACTGCCTCAGCAAAGTGGCAACAGGCTCTGCGGAAGCTAATTTGGCTAGAAGACAAACCGCACACTGTGGCAGACAGATCTATGGTTTTAACTACTGAACCTTCAACCATGCATGGTCGTGTGTGATAATGCCTGTAACCTCATTTTGGCTGTGAAGCTTGGCATGCTCATACACTTACTATGCCTGGCACATGTGCTCAACTTAGTAGTTCAGCAGTTTTTGAAAACATTACCAAATTTGCCAGAGCTTCTGATCAAGGTATGCTGCGTCAGTGCCCATTTTCGCAAGTCGGCTACAGCTGCCGCTGCTCTTGCAGTGCTGGAGCAGTAAATGCAATTGCCAGCTCACCGACTGGTGTGTGACGTGACCTCATGCTGGAACTACACGTTACGCATGCTGGCAAGGATTTGTGAGCAAAAGAGGCCAGTCGATGAGTACCAGCACCAACACGCCGATAGGTATTCTAGTCAACCTCTGCAGATAATAACTGAAGCATGGGCATGGATGTCTGATATTTGTGCAGTTCTCCAAGACTTTGAGGATTCCACAAACATGATCAGTGGCAATGAAGCCTCAGTGAGCACAACTATCCTGCTTCTGTGCCTACTTAAACAGTCGCTGTTCACAATTAAACATGAAGCTATGTATGCGTACCAGGTGGAGATGAAGGAAGATATAACATAGAGTGATTGTAGCCAGCACAGCCTCATCTCATCTGCTCAGTGCGTATTGGGTAACAATGAGGAGGGAGAGTAGGAATAAGAGCTGGTGGCTAGCGCAACAGAGGCTAGTAGCCACACAACCTTTGTCCCATCTCTCCTACGTGGATGAGCTGAGGATGGGAATGAGGAGGATGAAAGGAAGGAGGAAAAGGAAATGGAGGCTCGTCATCATGTTAGAGACAGGGAAGTGTTATCTGTATGGAGCTTGGCATATAAAGCCAACTTTATGTATGGCTGCCTTTCCTGTCACCATCGCGTTACATTCATCTTGGCCAAAAAAGAGTATTGGTTGTTCACCCTGCTAGACCCATGCTACACGGAGAACTTTGCATCTCTTCTTCTTAAGGTGGAGAGGTCTTCTAAAATGGTGCTATACCAGAACATCATTATGGAAAATATGTTAAAAAAATTCCCATTAGAAAATGCTAGTGGCAGAGGTCAAGTACTATGGGTTGAACCAATGTTTTAGAAACTTTATAACAATCATGGAACTATTTACCTGATGGACAGAATTTGCACATCTTGGTAACCTGGGACATCTTTGTAGACAACTTTCATCTGTTTATGGTGGAAAGGAAGAGAGCAATGTTACACTCTGATCTTCAGTGAACCCTGGAGAAACCTGACTATGCTTTTGATTCTCGACTGATTCTTTTTGAACCTAGTTACCAGACTACCTGCTTGACTACTCCTTGACTGTGCTACCATACTACATTTAGGCTTTGCCTGATCTTAGTGACTTTGCATTCCCGGCACATCGCTGTTCCTACACTGGAACATTTTGATGTTGACTATCTTAACCCCATTCCCATTGTATCTGGTCCCACCTCTCAGAACAGTGAGCACTTCCGCTATAACTGCTATCTGGGAAAAGGGAGTCCTTAAAAATGCCTTCTAGGATCATAACAGAAACTCTGCCATTTTGGAGTATTGGCATGAATGATGGCAAACTAGCATATTTCTTAACTGTATGCCCCAACTAAAGGCCATAAATAGAAAACTTGGACCATGTCACAGTCGCCTTAGACCAATAGTTGTATAGATGGGTCTAACCTTCCTTCCTCACAAAAAATGTAATTCACTGTTGTCCCATGCTAGCAGGTTGTAATCCACATGATAACCTCTGGGAGGCAAGACATTGACTCATGGAACATAGGCATCTCCTGACAGAGTATCTCAAAATATTTTTTTTATGAATGCTGGTCTTCTCACACCACACATTTCTATATTTGTGAAGCCAAGAGAAAAAGATAAGGAAAACAAATCCGTACATTAGATGTCTAGATTGTACTTAGTTTTTTTTATTTTATATTTGCATTCCTAAACTTATTGCATCTGAGCTTCAAGGTATCCATGCTGGTAATACATACAAGTAACATCCCCACACACAATCTCAAAAGAATGTATACCCTTAACCCACAAAAGCAGAAAACACCAGAAAAAACAGATACTAATAAGCAAGAAGGATGGTAATGCCATTCAATTATTATATACCTCGGTAAGGATAGCCTGGCAGAAGTATGCCGAACTCCTAAAAATTTATCGAAATGATGGCCACTGATACTTACATCTTTTTTAAAATCTGTGTCAAACTTTTTATACTCATTGGAGTTACTGTCCTTGAAATTATTTCGAAAATCCAAGTGAGTGAATCGTAGACTCCCTTCTATAGTCGTGGTGACACTTCTTCCTGTGTTGAGAGAATGATGGCTTGAACATTGGTGCAGCGTAAAGATCTGGAAAAAAAATCCTCTGTGTTGTGCTCAGGGCCGGCCCGAGAGATTACGGCGCCCTAGGCGAAACTATTTTGTTGCGCCCCTACTATTCTTGGCAGTAGATGAAAACTTGGGATATAAATTTAGGAGCAAAATAAACCACAACAACAATGATTAATTAACTCTCTCATAACTCTTTAATCTTCTGAGAAGTTGTATAGGACAAATATATACAAAGTAATCAATAACACAAAACAAAAACGACCATAGGTAATTAAAATTTTTGTTTCCTTGCCTTTTATTTTTGAAAAGGATGACACTAAGTCACCGAGATTAATTTGTTTAGCAACTTCAGATTCTATCGAAATTGTTGCCAACCCAACCAACCTCTCTTGCGTCATATTTGCCCTTAAATATGTACACTTTTCTTTCCATCCCTAAAACTTTTTGCCTTTTGAAAAGATTTTTTATAATTTTTTCTATTTTTTCTCTGGTGCCCCCTTTGAGTCGGCGCCCTAGGCGGCTGCCTAGTTCGCCTATACTTTCTGGCCGGCCCTGGTTGTGCTACTACTTTTGAAGTACAAGCCGCTTTAAATATCACTACAAACAACAACGGGCATCAGCAAAGATCAATCCCATCCGTTTTTCTAAAAACGCATACACTCTATATATAGTCTGAGATGAGTTTCTTACCAATCCTAACTCTGTCTATGATGTGCTCACAAAGTGCTCCATAGAAATTGTCAAGACATATGCACTTTATTCCATCGTAAGTGCCTCCATTGTGACATGGCTCTGTAGAAAAGAGATATAGGGCTACAAATGTATTTTTGATAAGGTATCTGTGCACATCTATACAGTATATTTTACTTTTGTGTAGGAAACAGATGTTGACACAGCTGCCAGAGGTCATCGCTGCCAGAGGTCAGGGCCACCCTTTGAGCATGGTGTCCAATATAGCGAATTATTCTACCAATTCGCATGGATCATTGGGTACAACAGTCTTTTCTTAGTATTGTGAAAGAAATAATATAATTACATTTCTAAGTTTTAAATGCAATTCAGAATATACAGTATTTTCATGGTTATGATCTCTGTCTTCATGACATCCTTGTTTTTACAAGGTTGAACAAAATTTGGCCTTGACCAAATGCAAGTTTGGCTGTATAAGTGGACATGAAAATCCCCTTTTTTCTATAAAATGGTGGGAAAGTGCGAACTTTTATTTCGGGCAAGCACAAACTTGTTGATGGTGGTTTTTGAGATGTGGTCCAGGCATCACAAGGGGCGTCATAATGACAATCCATCATGTCATGTTCTCATTGTCTCTGCCAATAATTCTTTTTACCAATATTCATGTCAATTAAACAGAGTCAGCATGGGTTTGTAACTAATAAGTCATGTCAGACTAACTTAATTTCCTTCTATGACGGTATCACTGATTGGGTGGATCAAGGAAATGCTGTAGATATAGTATATCTTGACTTCAGCAAAGCATTTGACAAAGTCTCTCATACAATCCTTATTGAAAAAATGACTAAGTATGGAATGGACAAGGCAACTGTTAGGTGGATTCATAACTGGCTTAGTGATCGGACCCAAAGAGTGTTCGTAAATGGCTGTACATCCAGTTGGAAGAATGTCTCAAGTGGGGTACCACAGGGCTCTGTCCTGGGCCCTGTATTGTTCAACATCTTTATCAACGATTTAGATGAAGGAATTGAGGGTAAACTGATTAAATTTGCTGATGACACAAAGCTAGGAGGGATAGCTAATACTAAAGAAGAGAGAGAGGATTCAAAAAGATTTAAATAAACTGGAGAAGTGGGCAGCAACTAACAGAATGGTTTTTAACAGGGAGAAATGCAAAGTACTACATCTGGGCAATAAAAATGAAAAAAGCATATATAGAATGGGAGGAATAGGGCTAAGTGACAGCACATGTGAAAAAGACTTGGGTATACTAATAGATCACAGACTGAATATGAGTCAACAGTGTGATGCAGCAGCAAAAAAGGCAAATGCAATTCTAGGATGTATTAACAGAAGCATACAGTCTAGATCACGTGAAGTCATTATTTCCCTCTACTCCTCTTTGGTCAGACCTCATCTGGAATATTGTGTCCAGTTTTGGGCACCACATTTTAAAAAAGACATCAACAAACTGGAGCAAGTTCAGAAAAGAGCGACCAGAATGGTGACCGGTCTGCAAACCCTGTCTTATGAGGAAAGGTTGCAGCATTTGGGAATGTTTAGTTTGCAAAAGAGAAGACTGAGAGGAGACTTAATAGCTGTCTACAAATATCTAAAGGGCTGTCACATTGTAGAAGGATCAACTTTATTCTCATTTGCACAAGGAAAGACTAGAAGCAATGGGATGAAACTGAATGGGAAGAGACACAGATTAGATATTAGAAAAAACTTTTTGACAGTTAGAGTGATCAATGAGTGGAACAGGCTGCCACGAGAAGTGGTGAGTTCTCCTTCAATGGAAGTCTTCAAACAGAGGCTGGACAGACATCTGACTGGGATGATTTAGCGAATCCTGCTTTGAGCAGGGGGTTGGACCAGATGGCCCAGGAGGTCCCTTCCAACTCTACGATTCTATGATTCTATAATAGTTAAGTAATAATTTATGTATCCAGGCCCACTATAAAAGATGGGCCCATGTTATAATAAATAAGACTATCTTGAAAGACAACCAGCTGTGTGTGTCTCTGCTAGTCTTCCGATACACCTGACAATAAATACCTAATTTTTAAGTCTTACAGTATCAGAAGTGTAGAGTGTAAAAAAAAAAAATAATTCTCACCCATCCCACCGTCCCTCCAGCCCACCGTCCGGCCTTTAGGTCCTCTTCTTTTCCCCTTCCCTCGTCACACAAATTCTCTTTGGTAATCTTCACTTCAGGCCAGGACTTCTGCCTCTACTAGGCCTTGGACGTCACTGTAAATGGTTCCATTTTTCTTGTGAACCGCTTTGTAACATCATGACATCACACCATTATGATCATGATAACGTGGTACACATGTGCAGTGGAGATGGAAGCCCCTGCCTGGAGTGAAGATTACCTAAGGGAATGTCAGGGAAGAGGAAAATAAGAGGTGCCGAGAACCATGCAATGAGATGCAGAGACAGCTGAGCCTTGAGCATTATTTATTTTTTTTAACCAGTTGCCATGATCTGAATGGTTAAGCAAAATCAGGTCACAGCTGACCACTATTTTGTTGAATTCATGATGAGCTAATTACGAAAAATCCATATTCTGCAGCATATGAATTTGTATAAAATTTCAAGAGAACTCAGTTATACAAGAATAAATTCTCTCACCTCTAATGCAACCATATATGAATCTAAGAACATGTAATACACTGGTGGACCCGGTCACTCTTGGTTATTATGCCATTATAATGATCAGGAATCCCCCTCAATTTCATCATATGCCATGTGAGGGCATATGTAAAGAGGTTTTCTTGGCGAGACAAACATTATTATAATAAGATCCTTCAATCCTTAAAAATTTCAACATTTTACTTACTTATTGTAGGTATATCTGGTTTAGCTGTAATTTTGGTTGTAGTTGGAATTGGAATTCTGGTTGTACTTTTGGCTAAAGTAGAAGGAAAAATTGTGGTTACTGGTACTGAAGTTGAGGGTTTTGAAGACTCAAAAATTGTTGGGCTTGAAGGCTCTGGAGACAGAGACTGTGCCTTGGTCAAAGGTGAAGACGGTTTAGATGCAATTGATGATGCGGAGGATGAAGATGATGTTTTTTCAGGCTCTGAAGGTAATTCTGATGTAGATAAAGTTTTCCCAGACCCTCTCGTTGTCATTAGTGACTCAATTTCTCCAGATCCAACTGTTGTTTTTTCTGTTGGCATCATTGTTGTAGAACGAGATTCCACAGTTTTCACTTTTGATGATCCTGCAGAGGAAGTTTGGATTGAGCCTTCAGCTCCTATCGATGTGACATAAAGTGTTAAAAAGTCTCCAGATGTGTGGAAATTTGTTATTTTTGTTGTGTTTACATTTACTGAAGAAGCTAATTGAATGGTAGAACTTTTTCCAGAAGCACCAAGAGTTGCAAACAGAGATGTAGATCTTTTTCCAGTAGAAGCATAAGTTAAACCTTCAGTAGGACTAATGTCATTGCTGACAACAGAATTGCGACTTATTGTGACTGTTCCTGATGAAGAGAATCCTACTGCTGGTGTTGTAACTATTTGATCAGTTGATTTAGAATCTTTAGAGATCCCTGTTATCACAAATTCAGTACTGATAGGTGATCTGGTCCCAGGTTGTGGAGGATTATCAGATGTGGTGTGAAAATTAGATGTTGTAGAGATATCACTAACTGGCATTGCTGTTGTTTCCATATCTCCAGATCCTTTAATTGTTGTGGATTTTTGTGTTTTTGATATTGCTGTGGTGTCAGTGACATCTGAAAATTCAGGTGAAGTTTCAGCAATCAATAGTGTTGTGAATATGCTAAAAGTTGATGGAGAGCAAATCTCTATAGCTTCAGAGCCTTGAGATGTAGTTGATACATAAGTTACTGAGGTTGATGTAGTATTAATGACTCCAGAACCTTGTGGTATTGTAGTTGGTGTTGTTTTAGTGTCATCTTCGGAACCTTCAGATGTTGTGTATGTTTCAGGCAGCCCAGATGGTAATGTTTCTACACTTACAGATACTTCTGCTGTTGTAAAAATATCAGTAACTGATGATACTGTTGCTGAAATATCGGGCTCAACAGTTTGACATGTTTCCGTATCTCCAGAACATTCTGGTGTTGTGATAATTTCAATTGCAGAAGTTGATGTTTTTTTCAATGTCTCCAGTTGCCTCAGATAATGTGGACTTTTTAGGTAAATAATTTGGAGTTGTTTCAGTGTCCGCCGACCCCTCAGGGGTTGCAGATATTTCGGGTATATTTGTTGTTTCTATTTTTCCAGATCCCTCAGGTGTTGTATAGATTTCAGGTACATTAGTTGGAGTTATTTCAGTATATTCAGATCCTGCACTTGCTAAAATCTCAGTCACAGATGTGAGAGATGTTTCATTGTTGCCAGATCCATCAGATATTGTGGACATTTTAGGTATATCTGTGGGTTTGGTTTCTGGTTCTCCAGATCCCTCTGGAATCATGACAGTTTCAGTTACAGATCTGTGTGTTGTTTCCCTGTCTCCTGGTGTTGTTATTTCAGGTATAGTAATTGCACTTGTTTCAATGTCTCTAGATACTTCAGCCGCTGTCGACATTTCAGATACATTTTTGGATGTTGTGTTCATGTCTCCGGACCCCGCAGATTTTGTGGAAATTATAGGTAAAACACTTGTACTTGTTTTTCTATCTCCAGACGCTTCAGGTGTTGTAACTTTTACAGTTAAAGATGTGGGTGACATTTTAGTGTACGCAGACCTTTCGATTGTTGTGGATATTTCAGGCACATCAATTAGAGTTGTTTCAGAAATTTGAGACCACTTGAGTGTTGTGGATATTTCGGACACATCAGTTAGAGTTGTTTCAGTGTCGCCAGATCCTTCGGGTGTAATTGATGTTTCTATGTCTAAGGACCCCTCAAGTGTTGTGGACATTTCAGGCAAATCAGTTGGATTTGTTTCAGTGTATCCAGTTCCTTCAGGAGTGGTTGATGTTTCTCTGTCTCCAGACCCTTCAAGTGTGGATATTTCAGGAAAATCAGTTGGAGTTGTTTCAGTGACTCCAGATCCTTTGGGTGTAGTTGGTGTTTCTATGTCTCCAGACCCTTCCAGGGTTGTCGATATTTCAGGAACATCAGTTGGAGTTTTTTCAGTGTCTCCAGGTCCTTCAGGTGTGGTTGGTGTTTCTCTATCTCCAGACCCTTCAAGTGTTGTGGACATTTCAGGCAAATCATTTGGAGTTGTTTCAATATCTCCAGATTCTTCGGGTGTTGTGGGTATTTCGATGTCTCCCGACTCTTCAAGTGTTGTTGATATTTCAGGCACATCAGTTGGAGTTGTTTCAGTGTCTCCAGATCCTTCGAGTGAAGTAGTTGTCTCTATTTCACCAGACCCCTCGAGTGTGGTGGATATTTCAGGCAAATCAGTTGGAGTTGTTTCAATGTCTCCAGATCCCTCAGGTGTTGTTGATATTTCTGTGTCTCCAGACCCTTCCAGTGTTGTTGATATTTCAGGCACATCACTTGGAGTTGTTTCAAAGTCTCCAGATACTTCGGGCGTGGTTATTATCTCTGTGTCTCCAGTCCATTCAACTGTTGTGGATATGTCAGGAACATCAGTTGGAGATGTTACAATGTCTCCAGATACCTCAGGTGTTGTTGGTATTTCTATGTCTCCCGACCCTTCAAGTGTTGTGGATATTTCAGGCACATGAGTTGAAGTTGTTTCTGTGTGTATAGATTCTTCGAGTGTGGTTGATGTTTCTATATCGCCAGACTCTTCCAGTGTTGTGGACATTTCAGGCACATCAGTTGGAGTTCTTTCAGTATCTCCAGATCCTTCTGGTGTGGTTGGTGTTTCTATGTCTCCAGAGCCTTCAAATGTTGTGGATATTTCAGGCATATCAGTTGGAGTTATTTCTGTGTCTCCAGATCCTTCCACTGAAGTAGTTGTTTCTATTTCGCCAGACCCCTCGAGTGTGGTGGATACTACAGGGAAATCAGCTGGAGTTGTTTCAATGTCTCCAGATCCCTCAGGTGTTGTTGGTATTTCTATGTCTCCAGACCCTTCAAATGTTGTGGATATTTCAGGCACATGAGTTGAAGTTGTTTCTGTGTGTATAGATTCTTCGAGTGTGGTTGATGTTTCTATATCGCCAGACTCTTCCAGTGTTGTGGACATTTCAGGCACATCAGTTGGAGTTCTTTCAGTATCTCCAGATCCTTCTGGTGTGGCTGGTGTTTCTATGTCTCCAGAGCCTTCAAATGTTGTGGATATTTCAGGCATATCAGTTGGAGTTGTTTCTGTGTCTCCAGATCCTTCCACTGAAGTAGTTGTTTCTATTTCGCCAGACCCCTCGAGTGTGGTGGATACTACAGGGAAATCAGCTGGAGTTGTTTCAATGTCTCCAGATCCCTCAGGTGTTGTTGGTATTTCTATGTCTCCAGACCCTTCAAATGTTGTGGATATTTCAGGCACATGAGTTGGAATTGTTTCAGCATCTCCAAATTCTTCGGAAGTGGTTGTCGTTATGGTATCTCCAGACCCTTCCAGTGTTGTTGATATTTCAGGCACATCACTTGGAGTTGTTTGTCGTTATGGTATCTCCAGACCCTTCCAGTGTGGTGGATATTTCAGTCAAATCAGTTGTTGTTGTTGTTTCAATGTCTCCAGATCCCTCAGGTCCTGTTGGCATTTCTGTGTCTCCAGACCCTTCAAGTGTTGTGGATATTTCAGGCACATCAGTTGAAGTTGTTTCTGTGTCTCCAGATCCTTCGGGTATGGTTGGTGTTTCTATGTCACCAGACCCTTCCAGTGTTGTGGACATTTCAGGCACATCAGTTGGAGTTGTTTCAGTGTCTCCAGATCCTTCAGTTGTGGTAGTGGATTCTATGTCTCCAGAGTCTTCAAATGTTGTGGATATTTCAGGCACATCAGTTGGAGTTGCTTCAGTGTCTCCAGATCCTTCGACTGAAGTAGTTGTTTCTGTCTCGCCAGACCACTCGAGTGTGGTTGATACTACAGGCAAATCAGTTGGAGTTGTTTCAATGTCTCCAGATCCCTCAGGTGTTGTTGGTATTTCTATGTCTCCAGACCCTTCAAATGTTGTGGATATTTCAGGCACATGAGTTGGAATTGTTTCAGCATCTCCAGATCCTTCGGAAGTGGTTGTTGTTATGGTTTCTCCAGACCCTTCCAGTGTTGTTGATATTTCAGGCACATCACTTGGAGTTGTTTCAAAGTCTTCAGATCCTTTGGAAGTAGTTGTTTCTGTTTCTCCAGACCCTTCAAGTGTGGTGGATATTTCAGGCACATCAGTTGGAGTTGTTTCTGTGTCTCCAGATCCTTCTGGTGAGGTTGGTGTTTCTATATCACCAGGCCCTTCCAGTGTTGTGGACATTTCAGGCACATCAGTTGGAGTTCTTTCAGTGTCTCCAGATCCTTCAGTTGTGGTAGTGGTTTCTATATCTCCAGAGCCTTCAAATGTTGTGGATATTTCAGGCACATCGGTTGAAGTTGTTTCAGTGTCTCCAGATGTTTCTGCTGTGGTGAGAGTTTCTATGTCTCCAGACCCTTCAATTGTTGTGGATATTTCAGGCACTTTAGTTGGAATTGTTTCAGAGTCTCCAGATCCTTCTGCTGCGGTGAGTGTTTCTATGTCTCCAGAACCTTCGAGTGTGGTGGATATTTCAGGCAAATCAGTTGGAGTTGTTTCAGTGTCTCCAGATCCATCAGGTGTGGTTGATGTTTCTATTTCTCCAGACCCTTCCAGTGTTGTCGACATTTCAGGCACATCAGTTGAAGTTGTTTCAGTGTCTCCAGATCCTTCTGGTGTGGGTGATGTTTTTATGTCTCCAGAGCCTTCAAATGTTGTTTCTATTTCAGGCACATCAGTTGGAGTTGTTTCAGTGTCTCCAGATCCTTCGACTGAAGAAGTTGTTTCTATTTCGCCAGACCCCTCAAGTGTGGTGGATATTTCAGGCAAATCAGTTGGAGTTGTTTCAGTGTCTCCAGATCCATCAGGTGTGGTTGATGTTTCTATTTCTCCAGACCCTTCCAGTGTTGTCGACATTTCAGGCACATCAGTTGAAGTTGTTTCAGTGTCTCCAGATCCTTCTGGTGTGGGTGATGTTTTTATGTCTCCAGAGCCTTCAAATGTTGTTTCTATTTCAGGCACATCAGTTGGAGTTGTTTCAGTGTCTCCAGATCCTTCGACTGAAGAAGTTGTTTCTATTTCGCCAGACCCATCAAGTGTGGTGGATATTTCAGGCAAATCAGTTGGAGTTTTTTCAGTGTCTCCAGATCCATCAGGTGTGGTTGATGTTTCTATTTCTCCAGACCCTTCCAGTGTTGTCGACATTTCAGGCACATCAGTTGAAGTTGTTTCAGTGTCTCCAGATCCTTCTGATGTGGTTGGTGTTTCTATGTCTCCAGAGCCTTCAAATGTTGTGGATATTTCAGGCACTTTAGTTGGAGTTGTTTCAGAGTCTCCAGATCCTTCTGGTGTGGTGAGTGTTTCTATGTCTCCAGAACCTTCGAGTGTGGTGGATATTTCAGGCAAATCAGTTGGAGTTGTTTCAGTGTCTCCAGATCCTTTGAGTGAAGTAGTTGTTTCTGTATCACCAGACTCTTCCAGTGTTGTGGACAATTCAGGCACATCAGTTGGAGTTGTTTCAGTATCTCCAAATCCTTCGGTTGTGCTAGTGGTTTCTATGTCTCCAGAGCCTTCAAATGTTGTGGATATTTCAGGCATATCAGTTATAGTTGTTTCAGTGTCTGCAGATCCTTCGGTTGTGGTAGTGGTTTCTATATCTCCAGAGCCTTCAAATGTTGTGGATATTTCAGGCACATCAGTTGGAGTTGTTGTTGTGTCTCCAGATCCTTCAGGTGTGGTTGATGTTTCTTTGTCTCCAGACCCTTCCAGTGTAGTTGACGTTTCAGGTACATCAGTTGGAGTTGTTTCAGTGTCTCCAGATCCTTCTGGTGTGGTTGATGTTTTTATGTCTCCAGAGCCTTCAAATGTTGTGGATATTTCAGGCACATCAGTTGGAGTTGTTTCAGTGTCTCCAGATCCTTCGACTGAAGAAGTTGTTTCTATTTCGCCAGACCCCTCAAGTGTGGTGGATATTTCAGGCAAATCAGTTGGAGTTTTTTCAGTGTCTCCAGATCCATCAGGTGTGGTTGATGTTTCTATTTCTCCAGACCCATCCAGTGTTGTCGACATTTCAGGCACATCAGTTGAAGTTGTTTCAGTGTCTCCAGATCCTTCTGATGTGGTTGGTGTTTCTATGTCTCCAGAGCCTTCAAATGTTGTGGATATTTCAGGCACTTTAGTTGGAGTTGTTTCAGAGTCTCCAGATCCTTCTGCTGCGGTGAGTGTTTCTATGTCTCCAGAACCTTCGAGTGTGGTGGATATTTCAGGCAAATCAGTTGGAGTTGTTTCAGTGTCTCCAGATTCCTCAGGTGTTGTTGATATTTCTATGTCTCCAGAGACTTCAAATGTTGTGGATATTTCAGGCATATCAGTTGGAGTTGTTTCTGTGTCTCCAGATCCTTCCACTGAAGTAGTTGTATCTATTTCGCCAGACCCCTCGAGTGTGGTGGATACTACAGGGAAATCAGCTGGAGTTGTTTCAATGTCTCCAGATCCCTCAGGTGTTGTTGGTATTTCTATGTCTCCAGACCCTTCAAATGTTGTGGATATTTCAGGCACATGAGTTGGAATTGTTTCAGCATCTCCAAATTCTTCGGAAGTGGTTGTCGTTATGGTTTCTCCAGACCCTTCCAGTGTTGTTGATATTTCAGGCACATCACTTGGAGTTGTTTCAAAGTCTTCAAATCCTTCGGAAGTCATTGTTTCTGTTTCTCCAGACCCTACCAGTGTTGTTGATATTTCAGGCTCATCAGTTGGAATTATTTCAGTGTCTCCAGATGCTTCGATTGGGGTAGTGGTTTCTATGTCTCCAGAGCCTTCAAATGTTGTGGATATTTCAGGCACATCAGGTGGAGTTGTTTTTGTGTCTCCAGATCCTTCAGGTGTGGTTGTTGTTTCTATGTCTTCAGAGCCTTCAAATATTGTGGATATTTCAGGCACATCAGTTGGAGTTGTTTCAGTATCTCCAAATCCTTTGAATGAAGTAGTTGCTTCTATTTCGCCAGACCCCTCGAGTGTGGTGGATATTTCAGGCAAATCAGTTGTTGTTGTTGTTTCAATGTCTCCAGATCCCTCAGGTCCTGTTGGCATTTCTGTGTCTCCAGACCCTTCAAGTGTTGTGGATATTTCAGGCACATCAGTTGAAGTTGTTTCTGTGTCTCCAGATCCTTCGGGTATGGTTGGTGTTTCTATGTCACCAGACCCTTCCAGTGTTGTGGACATTTCAGGCACATCAGTTGGAGTTGTTTCAGTGTCTCCAGATCCTTCAGTTGTGGTAGTGGATTCTATGTCTCCAGAGTCTTCAAATGTTGTGGATATTTCAGGCACATCAGTTGGAGTTGCTTCAGTGTCTCCAGATCCTTCGACTGAAGTAGTTGTTTCTGTCTCGCCAGACCACTCGAGTGTGGTTGATACTACAGGCAAATCAGTTGGAGTTGTTTCAATGTCTCCAGATCCATCAGGTGTTGTTGGTATTTCTATGTCTCCAGACCCTTCAAATGTTGTGGATATTTCAGGCACATGAGTTGGAATTGTTTCAGCATCTCCAGGTCCTTCGGAAGTGGTTGTTGTTATGGTTTCTCCAGACCCTTCCAGTGTTGTTGATATTTCAGGCACATCACTTGGAGTTGTTTCAAAGTCTTCAGATCCTTTGGAAGTAGTTGTTTCTGTTTCTCCAGACCCTTCTGGTGAGGTTGGTGTTTCTATATCACCAGGCCCTTCCAGTGTTGTGGACATTTCAGGCACATCAGTTGAAGTTGTTTCAGTATCTCCAGATCCTTCGGTTGTGGTAGTGGTTTCTATGTCTCCAGAGCCTTCAAATGTTGTGGATATTTCAGGCACATCAGTTGGAGTTGTTTCAGTGTCTCCAGATCCTTCGAGTGAAGTAGTTGTCTCTATTTCACCAGACCCCTCGAGTGTGGTGGATATTTCAGGCAAATCAGTTGGAGTTGTTTCAATGTCTCCTGATCCCTCAGGTGTTGTTGACATTTCTATGTCTCCAGAACCTTCAAGTGTTGTGGATATTTCAGGCACATCAGTTGGATTTGTTTCTGTGTCTCCAGATCCTTCTGGTGTGGTTGGTGATTCTATGTCACCAGACGCTTCCAGTGTAGTGGACATTTCAGGCACATCAGTTGGAGTTCTTTCAGTGTCTCCAGATCCTTCAGTTGTGGAAGTGGTTTCTATATCTCCAGAGCCTTCAAATGTTGTGGATATTTCAGGCACATCGGTTGAAGTTGTTTCAGTGTCTCCAGATGTTTCTGCTGTGGTGAGAGTTTCTATGTCTCCAGACCCTTCAATTGTTGTGGATATTTCAGGCACTTTAGTTGGAATTGTTTCAGAGTCTCCAGATCCTTCTGCTGCGGTGTTTCTATGTCTCCAGAACCTTCGAGTGTGGTGGATATTTCAGGCAAATCAGTTGGAGTTGTTTCAGTGTCTCCAGATCCTTCGACTGAAGAAGTTGTTTCTATTTCGCCAGACCCCTCAAGTGTGGTGGATATTTCAGGCAAATCAGTTGGAGTTGTTTCAGTGTCTCCAGATCCATCAGGTGTGGTTGATGTTTCTATTTCTCCAGACCCTTCCAGTGTTGACAACATTTCAGGCACATCAGTTGAAGTTGTTTCAGTGTCTCCAGATCCTTCTGGTGTGGGTGATGTTTTTATGTCTCCAGAGCCTTCAAATGTTGTTTCTATTTCAGGCACATCAGTTGGAGTTGTTTCAGTGTCTCCAGATCCTTCGACTGAAGAAGTTGTTTCTATTTCGCCTGACCCCTCAAGTGTGGTGGATATTTCAGGCAAATCAGTTGGAGTTTTTTCAGTGTCTCCAGATCCATCAGGTGTGGTTGATGTTTCTATTTCTCCAGACCCTTCCAGTGTTGTCAACATTTCAGGCACATCAGTTGAAGTTGTTTCAGTGTCTCCAGATCCTTCTGATGTGGTTGGTGTTTCTATGTCTCCAGAGCCTTCAAATGTTGTGGATATTTCAGGCACATCAGTTGGAGTTGTTTCAGTGTCTCCAGATCTTTCGAGTGAAGTAGTTGTCTCTATTTCACCAGACCCCTCGAGTGTGGTGGATATTTCAGGCAAATCAGTTGGAGTTGTTTCAATGTCTCCTGATCCCTCAGGTGTTGTTGACATTTCTATGTCTCCAGAACCTTCAAGTGTTGTGGATATTTCAGGCACATCAGTTGGATTTGTTTCTGTGTCTCCAGATCCTTCTGGTGTGGTTGGTGATTCTATGTCACCAGACGCTTCCAGTGTAGTGGACATTTCAGGCACATCAGTTGGAGTTCTTTCAGTGTCTCCAGATCCTTCAGTTGTGGAAGTGGTTTCTATTTCTCCAGAGCCTTCAAATGTTGTGGATATTTCAGGCACATCGGTTGAAGTTGTTTCAGTGTCTCCAGATGTTTCTGCTGTGGTAAGAGTTTCTATGTCTCCAGACCCTTCAATTGTTGTGGATATTTCAGGCACTTTAGTTGGAATTGTTTCAGAGTCTCCAGATCCTTCTGCTGCGGTGAGTGTTTCTATGTCTCCAGAACCTTCGAGTGTGGTGGATATTTCAGGCAAATCAGTTGGAGTTGTTTCAGTGTCTCCAGATCCTTCGACTGAAGAAGTTGTTTCTATTTCGCCAGACCCCTCAAGTGTGGTGGATATTTCAGGCAAATCAGTTGGAGTTGTTTCAGTGTCTCCAGATCCATCAGGTGTGGTTGATGTTTCTATTTCTCCAGACCCTTCCAGTGTTGTCAACATTTCAGGCACATCAGTTGAAGTTGTTTCAGTGTCTCCAGATCCTTCTGGTGTGGGTGATGTTTTTATGTCTCCAGAGCCTTCAAATGTTGTTTCTATTTCAGGCACATCAGTTGGAGTTGTTTCAGTGTCTCCAGATCCTTCGACTGAAGAAGTTGTTTCTATTTCGCCTGACCCCTCAAGTGTGGTGGATATTTCAGGCAAATCAGTTGGAGTTGTTTCAGTGTCTCCAGATCCATCAGGTGTGGTTGATGTTTCCATTTCTCCAGACCCTTCCAGTGTTGTCGACATTTCAGGCACATCAGTTGAAGTTGTTTCAGTGTCTCCAGATCCTTCTGGTGTGGGTGATGTTTTTATGTCTCCAGAGTCTTCAAATGTTGTTTCTATTTCAGGCACATCAGTTGGAGTTGTTTCAGTGTCTCCAGATCCTTCGACTGAAGAAGTTGTTTCTATTTCGCCAGACCCATCAAGTGTAGTGGATATTTCAGGCAAATCAGTTGGCGTTTTTTCAGTGTCTCCAGATCCATCACGTGTGGTTGATGTTTCTATTTCTCCAGACCCTTCCAGTGTTGTCAACATTTCAGGCACATCAGTTGAAGTTGTTTCAGTGTCTCCAGATCCTTCTGATGTGGTTGGTGTTTCTATGTCTCCAGAGCCTTCAAATGTTGTGGATATTTCAGGCACTTTAGTTGGAGTTGTTTCAGAGTCTCCAGATCCTTCTGGTGTGGTGAGTGTTTCTATGTCTCCAGAACCTTCGAGTGTGGTGGATATTTCAGGCAAATCAGTTGGAGTTGTTTCAGTGTCTCCAGATCCTTCGAGTGAAGTAGTTGTTTCTGTATCACCAGACTCTTCCAGTGTTGTGGACAATTCAGGCACATCAGTTGGAGTTGTTTCAGTATCTCCAGATCCTTCGGTTGTGCTAGTGGTTTCTATGTCTCCAGAGCCTTCAAATGTTGTGGATATTTCTGGCATATCAGTTATAGTTGTTTCAGTGTCTCCAGATCCTTCGGTTGTGGTAGTGGTTTCTATATCTCCAGAGCCTTCAAATGTTGTGGATATTTCAGGCACATCAGTTGGAGTTGTTGTTGTGTCTCCAGATCCTTCAGGTGTGGTTGATGTTTCTATGTCTCCAGACCCTTCCAGTGTAATTGACGTTTCAGGTACATCAGTTGGAGTTGTTTCAGTGTCTCCAGATCCTTCTGGTGTGGTTGATGTTTTTATGTCTCCAGAGCCTTCAAATATTGTGGATATTTCAGGCACATCAGTTGGAGTTGTTTCAGTGTCTCCAGATCCTTCGACTGAAGAAGTTGTTTCTATTTCGCCAGACCCCTCAAGTATGGTGGATATTTCAGGCAAATCAGTTGGAGTTTTTTCAGTGTCTCCAGATCCATCAGGTGTGGTTGATGTTTCTATTTCTCCAGACCCTTCCAGTGTTGTCGACATTTCAGGCACATCAGTTGAAGTTGTTTCAGTGTCTCCAGATCCCTCTGGTGTGGGTGGTGTTTCTATGTCTCCAGAGCCTTCAAATGTTGTGGATATTTCAGGCACTTTAGTTGGAGTTGTTTCAGAGTCTCCAGATCCTTCTGGTGTGGTGAGTGTTTCTATGTCTCCAGAACCTTCGAGTGTGGTGGATATTTCAGGCAAATCAGTTGGAGTTGTTTCAGTGTCTCCAGATTCCTCAGGTGTTGTTGATATTTCTATGTCTCCAGAGCCTTCAAATGTTGTGGATATTTCAGGCACATCAGTTGGATTTGTTGCTGTGTCTCCAGATCCTTCTGGTGTGGTTGATGTTTCTATGTCACCAGACCCTTCCAGTGTTGTGGACATTTCAGGCACATTAGTTGGAGTTGTTTCTGTGTCTCCAAATCCATCAGGTGTGGTTGATGTTTCTATTTCTCCAGACCCTTCCAGTGTTGTCGACATTTCAGGCACATCAGTTGAAGTTGTTTCAGTGTCTCCAGATCCCTCTGGTGTGGGTGGTGTTTCTATGTCTCCAGAGCCTTCAAATGTTGTGTATATTTCAGGCACATCAGTTGCAGTTGTTTCAGTGTCTCCAGATCCTTTGACTGAAGTAGTTGTTTCTATGTCGCCAGACCCCTCAAGTGTGGTGGATATTTCAGGCAAATTAGTTGGAGTTGTTTCAGTGTCTCCAGATCCATCAGGTGTGGTTGATGTTTCTATTTCTCCAGACCCTTCCAGTGTTGTCGACATTTCAGGCACATCAGTTGAAGTTGTTTCAGTGTCTCCAGATCCTTCTGGTGTGGTTGGTGTTTCTATGTCTCCAGAGCCTTCAAATGTTGTGGATATTTCAGGCACTTTAGTTGGAGTTGTTTCAGAGTCTCCAGATCCTTCTGGTGTGGTGAGTGTTTCTATGTCTCCAGAACCTTCGAGTGTGGTGGATATGTCAGGCAAATAAGTTGGAGTTGTTTCAGTGTCTCCAGATCCTTCGAGTGAAGTAGTTGTTTCTGTATCACCAGACCCTTCGGGTGTTGTGGACATTTCAGGCACATCAGTTGGAGTTGTTTCAGTATCTCCAAATCCTTTGAATGAAGTAGTTGTTTCTATTTCGCCAGACCCCTCGAGTGTGGTGGATTTTTCAGGCAAATCAGTTGTTGATGTTTCAATGTTTCCAGATCCCTCAGGTGCTGTTGGCATTTCTGTGTTTCCAGACCCTTCAAGTGTTGTGGATATTTCAGGCACATCAGTTGAAGTTGTTTCTGTGTCTCCAGATCCTTTGGGTATGGTTGGTGTTTCTATGTCACCAGACCCTTCCAGTGTTGTGGACATTTCAGGCACATCAGTTGGAGTTGTTTCAGTGTCTCCAGATCCTTCAGTTGTGATAGTGGATTCTATGTCTCCAGAGCCTTCAAATGTTGTGGATATTTCAGGCACATTAGTTGCAGTTGCTTCAGTGTCTCCAGATCCTTCGACTGAAGTAGTTGTTTCTCTCTCGCCAGACCACTCGAGTGTGGTTGATACTACAGGCAAATCAGTTGGAGTTGTTTCAATGTCTCCAGATCCCTCAGGTGTTGTTGGTATTTCTATGTCTCCAGACCCTTCAAATGTTGTGGATATTTCAGGCACATGAGTTGGAATTGTTTCAGCATCTCCAGATCCTTCGGAAGTGGTTGTTGTTATGGTTTCTCCAGACCCTTCCAGTGTTGTTGATATTTCAGGCAAATCACTTGGAGTTGTTTCAAAGTCTTCAGATCGTTTGGAAGTAGTTGTTTCTGTTTCTCCAGACCCTTCAAGTGTGGTGGATATTTCAAGCACATCAGTTGGAGTTGTTTCAGTGTCTCCAGATCCTTCGAGTGAAGTAGTTGTTTCTATTTCACCAGACCCCTCGAGTGTGGTGGATATTTCAGGCAAATCAGTTGGAGTTGTTTCAATGTCTCCTGATCCCTCAGGTGTTGTTGACATTTCTATGTCTCCAGAGCCTTCAAATGCTGTGGATATTTCAGGCACAACAGTTGGAGTTGTTTCAGTGTCTCCAGATCCTTCGAGTGAAGTAGTTGTTTCTATTTCACCAGACCCCTCGAGTGTGGAGGATATTTCAGTCAAATCAGTTGGAGTTGTTTCAATGTCTCCTGATCCCTCAGGTGTTGTTGACATTTCTATGTCTCCAGAACCTTCAAGTGTTGTGGATATTTCAGGCACATCAGTTGGATTTGTTTCTGTGTCTCCAGATCCTTCTGGTGTGGTTGGTGCTTCTATGCCACCAGACCCTTCCAGTGTTGTGGACATTTCAGGCACATCAGTTGGAGTTCTTTCAGTGTCTCCAGATCCTTCAGTTGTAGTAGTGGTTTCTATATCTCCAGAGCCTTCAAATGTTGTGGAAATTTCAGACACATCGGTTGAAGTTGTTTCAGTGTCTCCAGATGTTTCTGCTGTGGTGAGAGTTTTTATGTCTCCAGACCCTTCAATTGTTGTGGATATTTCAGGCACTTTAGTTGGAGTTATTTCAGAGTCTCCAGATCCTTCTGCTGCGGTGAGTGTTTCTATGTCTCCAGAACCTTCGAGTGTGGTGGATATTTCAGGCAAATCAGTTGGAGTTGTTTCAGTGTCTCCAGATTCCTCAGCTGTTGTTGATATTTCTATGTCTCCAGAGCCTTCAAATGTTGTGGATATTTCAGGCACAACAGTTGGATTTGTTCTTGTGTCTCCAGATCCTTCTGGTGTGGTTGATGTTTCTATGTCACCAGACCCTTCCAGTGTTGTGGACATTTCAGGCACATCAGTTGGAGTTGTTTCAGTGTCTCCAGATCCTTCAGTTGTGGTCGTGGATTCTATGTCTCCAGAGCCTTCAAATGTTGTGGATATTTCAGGCACATCAGTTGCAGTTGCTTCAGTGTCTCCAGATCCTTCGACTGAAGTAGTTGTTTCTGTCTCGCCAGACCACTCGAGTGTGGTTGATACTACAGGCAAATCAGTTGGAGTTGTTTCAATGTCTCCAGATCCCTCAGGTGTTGTTGGTATTTCTATGTCTCCAGACCCTTCAATTGTTGTGGATATTTCAGGCACTTTAGTTGGAGTTGTTTCAGAGTCTCCAGATCCTTCTGCTGCGGTGAGTGTTTCTATGTCTCCAGAACCTTCGAGTGTGGTGGATATTTCAGGCAAATCTTTTGGGGTTGTTTCAGTGTCTCCAGATTCCTCAGCTGTTGTTGATATTTCTATGTCTCCAGAGCCTTCAAATGTTGTGGATATTTCAGGCACATCAGTTGGATTTGTTCTTGTGTCTCCAGATCCTTCTGGTGTGGTTGATGTTTCTATGTCACCAGACCCTTCCAGTGTTGTCAACCTTTCAGGCACATCAGTTGAAGTTGTTTCAGTGTCTCCAGATCCTTCTGGCGTGGGTGGTGTTTCTATGTCTCCAGAGCCTTCAAATGTTGTGGATATTTCAGGCACATCAGTTGCAGTTGTTTCAGTGTCTCCAGATCCTTCGACTGAAGTAGTTGTTTCTATGTTGCCAGACCCCTCAAGTGTGGTGGATATTTCAGGCAAATTAGTTGGAGTTGTTTCTGTGTCTCCAGATCCATCAGGTGTGGTTGATGTTTCTATTTCTCCACACCCTTCCAGTGTTGTCGACATTTCAGGCACATCAGCTGAAGTTGTTTCAGTGTCTCCAGATCCTTCTGGTGTGGGTGGTGTTTCTATGTCTCCAGAGCCTTCAAATGTTGTGGATATTTCAGGCACATGAGTTGGAGTTGTTTCAGTGTCTCCAGATCCTTCAACTGAAGTAGTTGCTTTCGTTTCGCCAGACCCCTCAAGTGTGGTGGATATTTCAGGAAAATCAGTTGAAGTTGTTTCAGTGTCTCCAGATCCTTCTGGTGTGGCTGGTGTTTCTATATCTCCAGACCCTTCCAGTGATGTGGACATTTGAGGCACATCAGTTGGAATTGTTTCAGTGTCTCCAGATCCTTTGAGTGAAGTAGTTCTTTCTATTTCGCTAGACTCCTCGAGTGTTGTGGATATTTCAGGCACATTAGTTGGAGTTGTTTCTGAGTCTTCAGATCCTTCTGGTGTGGTGAGTGTTTCTATGTCTCCAGAATCTTCGAGTGTGGTGAATATTTCAGGCATATCACTTGGAGTTGTTTCCATGTCTCCAGATCCCTCAGGTGTTGTTGGTATTTCTATGTCTCCAGACCCTTCACGTATTGTGGATATTTCAGGCACATCAGTTGAAATTGTTTCAGTGTCTCCAGATCCTTTGGAAGTGTTTGTTGTTTCTTTGTCTCCAGACCCTTCAACTGTTGTGGATATTTCAGGCACATCAGTTGGAGTTGTTTCAGTATCGCCAGATCCTTCAGGTGTGGTTGATGTTTCTATGTCTTCTGACCATTCAAGTGTTGTAGACATTTCAGGCACATCTGTTAGAGTTCTTTCAGTGTCTCCAGATTCTTCGGGTGTGGTTGATTTTTGTATGTCTCCAGATACTTCCAGTGTTGTGGACATTTCAGGTACATCAGTTGGAGTTATTCCAGTGTCTCCAGATCCTTCGGGTGTGATTGGTGTTTCTATGTCTCCAGACCCATCAAGTGATGTGGATACTTCAGGCAAATCAGTTGGATTTGTTTCTGTGTCTCCAGATCCTTCGGGTGTGGTTGGTGTTTCTATGTCTCCAAACGCTTCGAATGTCGTTGACATTTCAAGCACATTAGTTGGAGTTGTTTCAGTGTCTCCAGATCCATCGAGTGTGGTTGATTTTTCTATGTCTCCAGATCTGTCAAGTTTTGGTGATTGTTCTGGCAAATTTATTGTAGTTGTTTTAGTGTCTCCAGATCCGTCTGGTGTGAATGATAATTTTTCATCTCCAGACACCTTATCTCCAAATACAGATAAAAAATCAGAGAGTTTATTTTTGTTTGAATTTATATTGTTATGTCCTTGGTTTTTTTTCTGCCTTGAACAATGTTTTATTTTTGCCTAATATTGTAATAGTATAATTTTCTACATATTGTGATTGGCTGTTTGTTTCTTCTGTATTTATATATTTTCTTGCAATTATGTTTTTCTTTTTAAGGTTTGGATCAGATTCTTGGGCATTTCTTTCATTAACTGTTACTTGACGTATCCACCTGTGGTGACTCCACTTGGCCACTAATAAAATAAAAAAATGTTGTTTTCAGTATTGGAAATATATATTTTTGTAATTGCTTTTAGATTACAAAACAGTAGATATGATAAATTCATTTGTGATTTAAGAACATTAATTATTACTATGGTAGATACTTTTGTCAAATCTCATACATAAGTATACCTAATGAGTATTGATTTTCTAAAGGTTAATTGGATTGGCCTTGTATTGAGTCTTGTAGTAACGATCGGATTATGTTTCAATATAATTTATGACTTTTGTTGTGCAGGTTGGTATAGTGATTAGCCAAAGAAAGATATATGTATGCATGTTGTGACGTGCTGATCATCACTAAGCAGGTTGAGGTACACCCACTTGGCAGCAATATTTAAACAAACAGCAACTGTTTCTTCATTTGCATAAGTCCATTCCTGGTTTATTACACCACCATAAACCACGGTAGGCCATGTAAGCAACACGGAAGCAACAAACAGTCCATTTCATTAGCGGTTATGTCCGCACAGTTCAATACCTGAAACCCGTCAGTTCATAATTCCCCAAGCTCTGGTTTACCTGCATAACAGATTCTCAGGTTTCCCAGACTGGCTTCATATTGGTCCTGTCAGTAGTCTAGACCCTTAGTGGCTTCCTGGACTTTCAAGAGCCCCAGCTAGCTCCAGTCTCACACATGGCCATCTTCCCCCCATGTGGTGTAACTAGGGAGTATATAGGATCTTTCTGATGTCACAACAACACACTCCCTGGGAGGTATGTGCTTAACCAGACCCATCCATCATTTTCTGGTGTACCCTTAAATCCAGCCCTAATACAATGCACAGGTTTGTGGGACAACAAGACCCAGCCAACCACCCCTCGGTTCAAACAGGTGGAGATGAACTCATGACCACAATCCAGGGCCCCAAGAAAGGATGTCTCTGTCATCTTGAGCTACCAGTTGAGGGGACCCTCTTCTACTATGAGCGTTGGCTCCTGGAACATGATCCCTCATTGTCACCTGATTCCTTAGATAGCTACCGTTCGTCACTGTCACCAACTTCCTTTTTGTGATATATCTGTCATCACACTTTGTCATTTCACAATCCCGAGTCACGAGTTGGTTAGACCTTCCTCTCCCCCGGCGGTCAATACAGCAATGTGATTCATTTCCCTCTGTATCTACAGTCAAGCCAGAATGCTGTAAATAAGCCCCTGATGGCGGTGTCGGCAGCTGATAGTCGAAAAAATAGGTGACAGATTCCCTTTAAAGTCATCATGCACAGACTCTCTGGCACACTTTTCTCTCAAGTCTTCTGGAACCTCTACAAGGAACTTGAATAAGGGAGTCTCACCCGTCTCTACTGCCAAGAGATGATCGCCTTGCTCAGTTTCTGAAATCAGCTCTCTCCAGACTTCCACTTCTTCAAGACGGTTTATCATAGCAGACACATGCCGCTCCATCTTCTCCAAGGCTGCCTCATTCATCAACTGGTTTTCTGTCAGGCGACTTTTCAACTTGGACATCTCTCTCTCCAGCGTACTTATTCGGCACTCGGCAGCCTGTCTCTGAAGTTCTTCTTGCTCCAATTGCTCCTTTATCCTCCTTAGCTCGCTTCTTCTATCCTCTGGATTGTTTGAGCTTCCATCAGGTATCAGCTTCAGGTCTTACTTCTTCTGTGGCTTCTTCCACTTCTGCACCCTTGGTCTTCACCTGGGATAACAATAACAGCTTTAGCCTTCTCATGGGTCTCAGCAGTGTCACCTTCAAAGGTGTTCACTGCCTCCAACTCTTCACCCTCAATGTCTTTGGAGTCTTCAACCTTCTCCACTTCTTCACCCATGGCGCTGTTTTTGTTTCCAGCCTCAGCTGCTGGTACTGGCAATGACATTTCACCTTCCTTCCTACCCGCCTCAGTGTCTGGAAGAAAACTCACACATGGAATAGAAGCACACAACATTCTACTATCAGCAATGGTCACTTGGGACACTTCTTTGTGGCCCTTGATCCTTCGGCAATGGGAGGATTTGCTGTCCTTGTTAGGCCCTTCCTTACTGGACTCCTTTTCTTTCTCAGAGTAACAGTTACCCCCGGAGTCTGTGTCACACCCCACAGTATGGTGAACCCCTAAGTCATTCTCTAACTTTGTGTCAGCTCCACTCTTGTTAGCTACCACATCACTACCAGTCATACTGTGGTACAATTCATGTGACATCAGGTTGCTACTAGTGATGAGCGAGCACTAAAATGCTCGTTACTCGGGTTGAGCAAATTGGAATACTCGGGTACTCGGACAGAACAACGAGCCCAATGTAAGTCTATGGGAGACCAGAGCATTTTTTCCGCGATTCCCCCCGGGGGTCCTTTTAAGGTCTAAAAACATCTGAAAATGATGGAAACACTGCTCAAATGACACATTTGAACATCATGGCAAATGCCCCTGGATGCATTTCTGACTCCTAGGGTCACAGCTGTAAACAATGTTGTCAGAGTTTCATGCCATTTTAACAGGCGCACCAAAAAACATACAAAAACGAAAGCAAAATGGATTTTGCTGGGAAATATGTTAAGGAATATCCTTTCCTGGTTAGTAACTTGTATATATATGGCAAATTAATTAACTCAAAACAAAAATGTTCCTCCACCACTTGGGCTATGTTCACATACAGTGTTTTTGAAGCGTTTTTCAACTTTAGCATGGCTTTCAAGTTTCAACCAATACAAATGCATTCACTGGGAAATGTCATTGTAACATTTAGCAACCCTAGCTGGGCATGTGGTGTGTGACACATAAGCAGACACATCTTGTTTCATTTATGAAGGAGGGACTCTTAAAGTCACAGAGCCTATTTTTAGAGGGCCATCAGGCGGCATTAATATTCTTAAAGGGCCATTATTAAACAGTGATTCTCCTATACTGTTATTGCCTATGCAGTGAGTGGATGGGCTGCCAAGAATTATGACTCACCCCAATACCCTTTTCACGAGAGGTACAGGAGGGCTTCCTGACAAAATGTTGCATTGAATACAAGGCCTGGCCGGCCCAAAGTTGCATGCACCCCAATAAGCTTTTCAAACCACGTACTGGATGGCCTCAGGACTATCCACTTCTCATTATTCATTTTGTACTCCCATACTGTTTTCTTATGCATTGACTGCAAGGCCTGCCCTGCTACCAAGTCATATGCACCCCAATAAGCCTTTGAACACAGGTACTGGAAGGGCACAGGAATACCCACATCACATTCTTCAGTTAGTCCTGCCATATTGTTTCCTTATGCATTGAATGCAAGGGCTGCCTTGACCCAAATTTGCATGCACCCCAATCCCCCTTGGAAGAAACATGGAGGAGGGCCTCATAAAAAAAAGTCCCATTACAAAGGAGCAGGTCTCCTAGACTTGTAATGCCCATACACTAGGTGTATGGGCTGGCAAACATTTTCCCCTGTGGGGAACGCCTCAACCTTTTTCATAACAATTATTTTACGCCCAGCATAACCACCCACCCTTGTTAAGAATTCGACACTGGCTGTAGCAGCACGGAACACGTTAACCCTGGTGATCTAGTGGCAGTGGATGATGAGTTGTGGAGGAAGGTCTCATTAAAAAATATGCCCAATTTAAAGGAGCGGGTCTCCTAGACTTGTAATGCCCATACACTTAGGCTGGCAAACATTTTCCCCTGTGGGGTACACCTCAACCTTTTTCATAACAAGTATTTTATACCCAGCATAATGTAATGATACTACAAATATGCTCACAATCAAAGTACCCTTCTAGAAAGTTCCATAGCTGTACAGACACACGCTGTGGGTTTTTGACTCCCCCTCAATCACGGCTGGGAGCTCTCTCTCCCTAGCCCCCTTCACTTCCCTGCATGCAATACTAAACCCCTCCTACCCCTTCCTCAGGAATGTGTTAATTAGCAGAAACCAGTTCATTGTGTCCAACATGTGCTTACTTTGTTATATGTGGGAATTATTATTAAAGATGGAATAACTCGGTCCCATTCAGTGACATAGATACAAAAATTACATATTTAGGACCTGCGATGTTAAAACTACATTCCAGCGCTTTTGCCTAAGCTCTGGCTCCAGCAGAATCCGAGAATCCGATAAATGGATTCCTACTTAACCGGTTCATACAGGTACTCTGTACTTGAACTTAAATGAACGCCAACGCCATGCTGAGTAAGATGATACTTTATTTGTTGCTATACGAGGCTCCCTCCCCGAAATATGATACTTATGAGCTATTAGGCATTTGTAAAAAGGGCAGTGCTTTATAGCTCCACCCTCCTCAGTGATGTCATGACCAGGGGGTATAAGATAGGGTAAGCTCAGTTTGCAGCAGCTTTTGCCCTGGAAACCTGATGCAGAGAGGCTCTGTGATGCACTTTGATGTATCACCCCCCCCCCCCCCGCAACCTCATGGTCTGCTGTGAAATGACTTAAGCAATTGTAAGTGCTTTTCCTCCTTTAATCCCTGTTATTTTGTAATCGTTTGTACATATTTAAATTGTCTCCCTTTGCAATATCTTTTATACCTTTAGTAAACAACTCCTTGCTCTATAATGTATCTTAACGTCCTCTGAGGCTAAATTCGCTACTGATTGGGTTGGCTCCTGACCCGTTACTAATCATAGTAATAGGAGCTGGTGGCGGTGCTGTGTCCGGGGCTTGTTGGGCAAAGCTGGCAGTGACAAAATGGGTTCTATAAGCGTATTGCCTGGCTGCAGCTGGCTGGGAGTAGTTATATTTCCCTCGCTGCAGCATGCCTAATATCCAGTACACATTCAGGCTGCCCATCTGGGGACTACTTATCCTAGGTGCAGTTCCCTGACTGACCTGAGGGTGATGGGGGCGCCGGAGAGTCGTGAGTCCTAAACCAGAACTGGAAAGTGGGATATACATAAATCCCTGAAGTTCGTGACATATTTGTGGCAGAGGTGGGATAACTAAATATATCCCCCATGCAATTGAGATGTAATTTCATCACACATAACCACCCACCCTTGTTAAGAATTTGACACCGGCTGTAGCAGCATGGAACACGTTAACCCTGGTGATCTAGTGGCGGTGGATGATGAGACGTGGAGGAAGGCCTCATTAAAAAATAGGCCCAATTTAAAGGAGCGGATCTCCTAGACTTGTAATGCCCATACACTAAGTGTATGGGCTGGCAAACATTTTCCCATGTGAGGTACATCTCAACCTTTTTCATAACAAGTATTTTACGGCCAGCATAACCACCCACCCTTGTTAAGAATTTGACACTGGCTGAAGCAGCACGGAACACGTTAACCCTGGTGATCTAGTGGCGGTGGATGATGAGATGTGGAGGAATTAAAAAATATGCTCAATTTAAAGGAGCAGGTCTCCTAGACTTGTATTGCCCATACACTAAGTGTATGGGCTGACAAACATTTCCCCTTAGCAGGGTACATATTTTTTTTTAAATTTGGTGAAGGGCATCATAACACCCTTGCCAAAAACTAGAGTGGCTGGAGCATGACGGAGTACGTTCACCCTGGTGTTCGAGTGGTGGGGGATGGTGGGGATGAGGAGAATGAGGAGGAGGACACCAAATAGCCAAAATCAGGAAGCGTATACCCATGTGTGGGTATGAAGAGGTGCATGGGAACATACCTCCCAAAAAGACACTAGATTGGAGGTTAAAGTTATGTATCGCTGTCATCATTTGGTGGTGTTGAGAAGTCTGTCCCAATCCATCCCTTGTTCATTTTTATAAGAGTCAGCCTGTCTGCATTTTCCTTTGACAGGCGAATACGCTCATCTGTGATAATTCCACCAGAGGCACTAAAAACCCGCTCTGACAAAACGCGCTAGCGGCAGGGCAGGCCAGGACCTCCAAGGCGTTGAGAGCCAGTTCATGCCATGTGTCCAGCTTGGATACCCAATAATTAAAAGGCACAGAGGAATCACGGAGGATGTTGGTACGGTCAGCAAGATACTCCCTCAACATCTTAGAAAACATTCCATTCCTTGTGACATTACCCCGCTCCTCAGGGCCAGGGCGATGGGAGGGTCTGACACAACTGTCCCAGAACTTTGCCAGTGTTCCCCTGCCTCTGCTGGATTAGAGTTGTGTCTCTCTCACCTGTACTCCTTGGTTGTCCAACAAACTGTTATGTCTGCCATCAGCGATTTGAGAGGGGAATTTTTTAATAATTATGCAAAAATGACCCTCTGGTACTGCCCCATTTTAGTACACCTGTGTGCCTCTGGAACAAGAGATTGAAATCTCTCCTTGTAGCGTGGGTCTAAAAGTGTCACTACCCAGTAACGACTGTTACCCAATATTTTTAAAATACGAGGGTCACGGGAAAGGCAATGCAACATAAAGTCTGCCATGCATACCAGACTGGTAACAGGCAAGCCTTCTGTGTCCTCACCAACAGGACGACTGACCAAGGTGTGCTCCTCCTCCTCCTCTTCCTCCCTGTCCTCAGGCCATCCACGCTGAACAGACGGTATGACAGTTGTGCTTGTAGTACCGTCTATAGCGCATGAAAGTAGCTCCTGTTCTTCCTCCTCCTCCTCTTCCTCATTGTCAACCAATCCACGTTGGGATGACATGAGGCTGGGCTGTGTGTAATCACCCTGTATGGTTCCTTGCTCCATGTCCTCGTGCTCCGCCTGCAATGCATCCTCTTTCATTGTGAGTAGAGTTGAGCGATACCGTCCGATACTTCAAAGTATCGGATCGGAATGGATCGGCCGATCTTAAAAAAAAAGTATCGGTATCGCCGATTCCGATACCGGAAGTCCCATTCAAGTCTATGGGACTTCCGGTATCGGAATAAGAAAAACCATGTTTTTGCCTTGTACAGCCTCTCTGGGGTCTGTACGGGCCTTTCGGGGGGCTGTGCCGGCCTGCCAGGGGGTCTGTGCAGGCTCTGGTGGTCTGTGCCGGCCTGCCGGGGGGCTGTGCCGGCCTGCCGGGGGGCTGTGCCGGCCTGCCGGTGGTCTGTGCAGGCTCCGGTGCGCTGTGCCGGCCTGCCGGGGGGCTGTGCCGGCCTGCCGGTGGTCTGTGCAGGCTTCGGGGGTCTGTGCAGGCATCGTCCGATGGGACTACAAGTCCCATCGGGCGATGCCTGCTACCATGACAGTGATTGACACATTAGCCAATGATGGGACAGTAGTAGTCCCATCATCCGGCTAATGTGTTGAATGTAAAAAAAAAAAAAAAAATTACATGCTACATACATACAACATGCATACTACATACATGCTACATTCATACTACATACTACATACATGCTACATTCATACTACATATATACTACATGCAACATACATACTACATATATACTACATGCATGCAACATGCATACTACATATATACTACATGCTACATACATACTACATATATGCTACATACATACTACATATATACTACATGCATGCTACATACATACTGCATGCTACATACATACTACATGCTACATACATACTACATATATGCTACATACATACTACATATATTCTACATGCATGCTACATACATACAGCATGCTACATACATACTACATGCTACATACATACCACATATATACTACATACATACTACATGCATGCTACATGCTACATACATACCACATACATACTACATACATACTACATACATACTACATGCATGCTACATGCATGCTACATGCTACATACATAACACATATATACTACATGCATGCTACATACATACTACATGCTACATACATACCACATACATACTACATACATACTACATACATACTACATGCATGCTACATACATACTACATGCTAAATACATACTACATATATACTACATGCATGCTACATACATACTACATGCTACATACATACTACATATATACTACATGCATGCTACATACATACTACATACATACTACATGCATGCTACATACATACTACATGCCACATACATACCACATACATACTACATATATACTACATGCATGCTACATACATACTGCATGCTACATGCATGCTACATACATACTACATACATACTACATGCTACATACATACCACATATATACTACATACATACTACATACAATACATTCATACAATACATACATAGACATACAGTACATATAACATAGAGTAACATACTTACCAATACTTGTCACATTGTTCCCCGAAGCCATTGTCTTTTACGGAATAAATATTAACATAACAAACCACAAAAATACTCACCCACGATCCGAAGCAGTCCACGAGTGTGTCCCATGACGATCTTGGGTAGAGAACTGCAGCATCAGCTGATGCTGCCGTTCTCTACGGGCTGCAGGAATCCAATGACGGAAGGTAGGTATCCTTCCGCACTGTATTCCTCCGCCACTTAAAAAAAAAAAAAGTCCCTAGTCTCACTTTATGCCATTGCTGTGTGGGAATTTCCCATGCAGCAATGGCATAAAGTGAGACTAGGGACTTTTTTTTTTTTAAGTGGCGGAGGAATACAGTGCGGAAGGATACCTACCTTCCGTCATTGGATTCCTGCAGCCCGTAGAGAACGGCAGCATCAGCTAATGCTGCAGTTCTCTACCCAAGATCGTCGTGGGACACACTCGTGGACTGCTTCGGATCGTGGGTGAGTATTTTTGTGGTTTGTTATGTTAATATTTATTCCGTAAAAGACAATGGCTTCGGGGAACAATGTGAAAAGTATTGGTAAGTATGTTACTCTATGTTATATGTACTGTATGTCTATGTATGTATTGTATGAATGTATTGTATGTAGTATGTATGTAGTATATATGTGGTATGTATGTAGCATGTAGTATGTATGTAGTATGTATGTAGCATGCATGTAGCATGCAGTATGTATGTAGCATGCATGTAGTATATATGTAGTATGTATGTAGCATGTAGTATGTATGTAGTATGTATGTGGTATGTATGTAGCATGTAGTATGTATGTAGTATGTATGTAGTATATATGTAGTATGTATGTAGCATGTAGTATGTATGTAGCATGCATGTAGTATATATGTAGTATGTATGTAGCATGTAGTATGTATGTAGTATGTATGTAGTATGTATGTGGTATGTATGTAGCATGTAGTATGTATGTAGCATGCATGTAGTATATATGTGTTATGTATGTAGCATGCATGTAGTATGTATGTAGTATGTATGTAGTATGTATGTGGTATGTATGTAGCATGCATGTAGTATGTATGTAGTATATATGTGGTATGTATGTAGTATGTATGTAGTATGTATGTAGCATGCAGTATGTATGTAGCATGTATGTAGTATGTATGTAGTATATATGTAGTATGTATGTAGCATGTAGTATGTATGTAGCATGCATGTAGTATATATGTAGTATGTATGTAGCATGTAGTATGTATGTAGCATGCATGTAGTATATATGTAGTATGTATGTAGCATGTATGTATGTAGCATGCATGTAGTATGTATGTAGTATATATGTAGTATGTATGTAGCATGTAGTATGTATGTAGCATGCATGTAGTATATATGTAGTATGTATTTAGCATGCATGTAGTATGTAGTATGTATGTAGTATATATGTAGTATGTATGTAGCATGTAGTATGTATGTAGCATGCATGTAGTATATATGTGTTATGTATGTAGCATGCATGTAGTATGTATGTAGTATGTATGTAGTATGTATGTAGCATGCATGTAGTATGTATGTAGTATATATGTGGTATGTATGTAGTATGTATGTAGTATGTATGTAGCATGCAGTATGTATGTAGCATGCATGTAGTATGTATGTAGTATGTATGTAGTATTTTTTTTTTAACATTTAACACATTAGCCGGATGATGGGACTACTACTGTCCCATCATTGGCTAATGTGTCAATCACTGTCATGGTAGCAGGCATCGCCAGATGGGACTTATAGTCCCATCGGACGATGCTTGCACAGACCCCCGGACATCAGCACAGCCCCCCGGCAGGCCGGCACAGCCCCCCGGCAGGCCGGCACAGCCCCCCGGCAGGCCGGTACAGACCCCCACAGGGTGCACAGACCACCGGCAGGCCGGCACAGCCCCCCGGCAGGCCGGTACAGACCCCCACAGGGTGCACAGACCACCGGCAGGCCGGCACAGCCCCCCGGCAGGCCGGTACAGACCCCGGGCAGTCCACACAGCCCCCCGGCAGGCCGGCAGAGACCCCCGGAAGGCCCGAAATGACGGCGCATCATGATGCGCACACACCGCGCATCATGATGACGTCATTTCGGCTGTCAATCAACTTTGAACTTCCGATTCCGATGCCGACTTCCGATATTGAAAAAATATCGGAAGTCGGTATCGGAATTCCGATACAGCAAGTATCGGCCGATACCCGATACTTGCGGTATCGGAATGCTCAACACTAATTGTGAGCAGAGAGCTTTTCAGAATAAACACAAATATACAAAACGGGCTAAAAAAGCCCTAGCCAGCTCACCAACTACAGCCGGAGCACGGAACATCGTCTGGATCCAAACGATTGTTGATTGTAGACAAGGAAAGAGGAAATGTTTCAGCTTCTAGGATAATAGACTTTATTCCAAAAATAGAAATTTTAAAATTCCATACACAGCTTTCTCCCCATATGCAAATGGATGTGTGTCGGGCACTGAATCAGCTACGCGTTTCGATCCTTTGTGGCTCTTTTTCACAGCTGAAAAATTAGTGACATGACGCAAACCTTATATTTTTTTCCAGGACCAATAGAAATGACAGCCGCTATCACATGATTGAAATTGACAGGTCCTGCATGCATTTGTCTACATATGCAAGATTGCGTTATACCACTTCATTAAAATACATAACAGAAACAGATTTGACATATATTAAAATAGAAAAAATAATTAATAATAATACATGATCTCATTTCTTTTATTTAGACCGCTGGGATATCTGGAGCCTAAATATAGGATCCAGAATGCTTCTCTTATGAGAAGCAGCTTTTTTCTATCTCCTCCACGTTTGGAGCTTTTAACACATTCTATTCCAATAATTGACATGGTTTCTAAATTACCATTATGTTGTGTCAGAAAATGTTTTGAGGCCATAGATATATTACGTGTTGTTGTTTTCTACATCCCTAATATGCTCTAAAATACCAGTTTTTAACTTTCTTGTTGTGCAACCTATGTATGATAAATTGCATTTTGCGCAATGTATTTTATATACCACGTTTTCGGTATTGCAGTTAATAAACTGCTTAATACTAAATTTTTGAGTATTGTCTGAATTATTAAAATTATTTTTTTTATGTACGTATTTGCACATTTTACACTTTTCTAAACCACACTTAAAAAAATCTGTAGTTTTCTGCTAATTATTTATAACAGATGCAGATGAAAAAAAACACGGAGAAGCCAGATCCCCAATAGTAGGAGCTCGTCTAGCAATGACATTAGCACCTGACTCTAAAATTTTTGACAAAATGTCATCTTTCGTACAGAATTGGTAAATGTTTGAAAAATTTTTTTTGATCTCATGTGATCTCACTAAGAAAAGTTTTTTTATTTACATCATTTTTATTTTCATGATTTTCTTTCGGTTCTAATAAGTCTGGTCTGTCCCTTTTCCCTGCAATTCTCTCCGTCCTCTTCAACATCCAGTTAGGATAACCACATTTTTGTTAAATTTTTTGTGCAGTTCTGCAAATTCTTTATTTTTAGTTTGATTATCCGTGCAGTTTCTTTTTAATCTTATATGTTCACCAGTAGGAATAGACCTAATTACATGTTTAGGATGTCCACTACGTGCATGCAATATCGTATTCCCTGAGATGGCTTTGCAGTACGTGTTGGACTTAATATTCTGTCCTTCGATTCCCCATAATTCTAGATCTAAAAAAGATATATGAGTTTTATCCATTTTGTAGGTAAATTTTATATTGTATATATTGGAATTGAGATATTCCACAAAAACTTTTATGGTAGACACATCCCCCTCCCAAATGATCAGGGTATCATCGATGTATCTACCATACCAGTTAATGCTCTGTACAAATGGATTTTCCACCGAGTATATGAATTGTTTTTCCCAATACGCCATTGTTAAATTGGCGAGCGATGGGGAGTATTTCGCTCCCATAGGAACTCCAGATTTTTGTAAATAAATTGTACCATTAAATGAAAAAAAAAATTATGTTTCATAAGAAAATAAACCACCTGTAACAGAAAATTAATAAGGTCTTCCGAATAATTACTTAGATGAACTAAAGAGAACTTTGACGCTTCCATGGCTAGACTATGCGGAATACAAGTATATAGCAATATAACATCGCAACTTAACCACATGTAATTTCCATGCCGCATTTTTTTCGAAAAAGTGGCCAACACATCTCTGGAATCTTAGAGGTAACCTGGTAAATTCCGTATTAAAGGTTTGAGCAGAGAATCTGCCCATTCACACAAATGCTCGTTTGATGAGCCAATTCCTGACACTATTGGTCTCATTGGGGGAATATTTTCAGTTTTGTGGATTTTCAGCAGACCATAAATGATTGGTAAGACTGGATTTTTTACCTCTAGAGATTCCAGGTAATGTTGTGGGACACATGCTTGTGTAATGCCGGGACGGCACAGTGGGAGAAATAGTGGTGGCTGGGGACCGCGTACCTTGGGACAGCCGCCGCCATCAGGTTGCGGAAAGCTTCTGTATCCCCGAGCCTAAAAGGCAACATTTAGAGCGCAAGCAGACGAGAAATGTGTGAATTTATTACTGTGGGATGTGGGGCATTGGCTGCGTATTTCCGATTACGTTCAAATGACTTTGGTATGGATAAGTGAAGGCTGCGCTGGGACAACGTGGATGTGCTTGATGATGGTGCTATTTGACTGTGGACAATGGCAGGTGCAGGGCAGGAGACACCGTGGACAGGGGGTTGGCTTGCACACACAACAGTGGAAGAAGCAGTGGTGTCACCCGCAGACACTGTAACTGGAGCCTGAGGTTGGGTCCACAAAGTCGGGTGATTTGCTGCCATGTGCCTGATCATGCTGGTGGTGGTAAGGCTGGTAGTTTTGCTACCCCTGTTGATGCTGGCATGACAGGTGTTGCAAATGGCCTGTTTGGGGTTATCGGCAGAGTCTTTAAAAAATAACCAGACTCGGGAAGACCTAACAGGTGGACTGGCAACTTCCATCATGTTGGTGTTACAGGAAACTGTCTGCAGCCCCCACAACTGTCTCCTTCTGTCTGCAGCCACAACAGTACTTCTTCCTGCCTGAAGGGGTGCTACGCCTCCCTCCCCCTCTGTGCTGATGTCCTCACTCTTCATGTCTTCCTGCCAGTTGGGGTCAGTTACTAAATCATCCACTACCTCATCTTCCACTTCCGCACCCTGGTCCTCCTCCTGACTTTCTGGCAATTGTGTCTAATCATCGTCCACCTCTTGTGACCGTGGCTTCTCAAATATTTGGACATAGCTACATGGAATCTCATCTTGTGCCGCTTCAAGTGGACCAGGTGAGCTGCACGAATCTATAAATGGAAAACTGAACAGCTCTTCAGAGTGTCCGAGTGTGGGATCAGTTGTCTCAGGGCACTCAGCATAGTGGGAGGAAGGAGGATCAGGGTAAGGAATATGCTGTCCAGATTCACGGCTACTCAGACTTGACCGTGTGGAAGACAGGTGGTGGTGGATAAGTAACTGGAAGTATTATCCGCTATCCAACCAACAACCTTTTCACACTGCTCTGGCTTCAATAGTCTTGTCTTGCTGCAGTACCCTAGGACTTCGGAGACTAGGGTCCAGCGAGAAGATGTGGGTGTTTTTTGAGGCCCAATTTCAGCTTGCCCACGGCCTCAGCCTCGGCATGCACCATCGCCATCACGTCCACTTAGCCATCCCTTGCCACGCGCCTTGTAAATGGAGTAGAATATTATAGACATTCACTACAAATGTCTCAATTGGGAGCAAACTTGTACGTGATACATGTGCGGGAAAACCACACTTTAAACTATCTGGACTGTAGTTAAAAATGTTTTTTTGGTTAGCAAATTGGTGTTAATATGTGCCGTGACAGCAAAAACACTAGAATATGTAGGCCTAAAATGGCCAAACTTGGAGCACGCAGATAAATGAGGCCTGGCATGGAGATACCACACTGCCAAATATCTGGCCTGTTT
Organism: Dendrobates tinctorius; assembly: GCF_039654945.1. Classification (NCBI taxonomy): domain Eukaryota; kingdom Metazoa; phylum Chordata; class Amphibia; order Anura; family Dendrobatidae; genus Dendrobates; species Dendrobates tinctorius. The sequence goes on along the minus strand of NW_027361991.1, from coordinate 1,526,322 downwards.
TTTTTTTTATGCAAAATAGTCCTGTATATTACTAGAGTGACAGACAGCAAAAAAAAAGGGAAATTTAGGCCTAAAATGCTCAAATTTTTAGCGCACAGATGTATGAGACGTGTCACAGATATACCACACTGTAAAATATGTGGTCTGTGTGTATTTTTTGGGGGGGTTCAGCAAAATGGTGTCAAGAAATTGGGGAAGACACTCAAAAAGAATTCTACTCTACCATACCACATAAAAATGTGATTTTTGGGACCCCTTTACAATTGCTGGATATTCACGCTGTGCTAGGAAAATGATTTGGCTGTATTATGCAGTGTCAAGAAGCAAATGGAGAAAAAATAAGTGCTCTGGATTGCTTTGGAATAAAATATTCTCTATCAACCTGGCAAAAAAAAATTCCCAGCCAATTATACCTGGGGCTACGTATATAAGGTCAATATATGCTATAGGTAGCAGCAGCAGACAGACAGTAATGGAATGGACCCTATTGATGTATGCAATGAGATCTATATACACACATACAGTGCCTGCAGGCCTTGCATTGATATGTATAGAGCAATGTACACTCCCCTGCCTACCTAGCACTGCAACCTATATACTCCAGAATTAGTCCTTAGAAGGACTATTGGTTTAGCTGAATTTTAGTACTTTAGGATGGTAGACCCCACACTGAATAATAAATCCCCAAATCTGACCCTATCTCGGCAGCAGCTCTCCATACACTATCTCAATCTGGAGCTGAATGTGCTGAGCAGGGTGACGTCCTGTCTCTTATACCCCTGATGATGCTGTGTGGCCAGCCAATCACTGCAAGACCACTGCAAAGATGGCTGCGGTGTTACAGTGCCTGGCAGACAATCCCTGCATGGTGATTGGGTCTCTAAAGACCGCCAAAAATGCTGGGTGGAGACCCAAGTTCCCGTTGAGTAATCCCAGAAATGCTCGGTGTTCACCGAGTACAGTGATACTCGGGCGAGTAACGTGTAGCGGCGAGCACGTTCGCTCATAGCTAGTCGCTACGTTGGGCAGACGCATACCTTCCTCTGGTCACCCCTACATCTGAACTATCAATTTTGGGAGGTGTTACCCAACGCTATCAGCAGAGAGCCCTTCATCTTCCTGCTGTAGAGGAGCTCCCTTCTCCCACAAGACCGAGAACAGCCTAGAGTCCCAGCCTATTATCACCGGATAGGTTAAGTTCAAGGCTACAACGACATCATGGCTTGCAATATCATTGGCCATCTCAAGGATCACCCAGGACACCAGATACTCTTTAGTGCCCCCATGGATGCAGGTGGCCCCAATCTTCCTTTTGGGTAGTACATATACATTTGGCGCAGCCCTCACTAGGGTCACTAAGCTCCCAGAATTGACCAGTCTGACCACGTCCTCTGTGTTCATCTGCAGGGCACACCCATGTAGGCCCTTTCTGGGTGGGTAGTTCCTATGTCAGACTGGGCACACATAGTACAATTGTCCCCAACAACAGTCCGACTGCGCCACCCCTTTGACTTTGGGATGCTCGGCCCTCTTTTGGGCAACTACTACTTTCCAGGACTCTGCCCTCTTTTGGATCATTATCACCCTTAGGGTTACCACCCCCTTTTGGGCTTCGCACCCTTTGGGACAGCTAACCCCTTTTGGGCTACCGCCCCCTTTTTGGGTACTTTCCGCGGACACCCCACCAGCTCTTACAGATGCCCACGGATCATGGAATGATAGAACTCCTTGAGAGCATCACTGTAGCCACTTCAAACATGGCTGGCTCACCTCCCATGGCTGTTGTTGGACCTCCTGGCACCCCCAGTTGTCGGACCCCTGCCACTGCACACTGATCCACGCCGGGCATTTTACACAGCTCCTGCTGCGGTCACTCTTGGTCTTTGCACTCTCCTCTGAGCCACAGCAAACGTGGGTTGAGTACGTTGATAACATTCGTAACCCCACCGAGTTACAGCCAAAAGCTTTAATCTTTGTGGCCCCGCTGAGCCACAGCCAGATGCTTGCTTCCGCGTGTGCTGTTGCAGCTATATCGATGCCCCCAGCAACCAGACTGCACTGCTGCAGAATCCTTAAAATGTGCATCTCGTCCATTGCCCCCAGCAACCAAGCTTGTAGGCCTCGTCTGTTGCCCCTATGTAACATCTTGGCCGGCGGGTCCCATCTCCAAATTGCTGGGAGATCGGGTCTCGCCAGTTCGTGGACATCCCTTGGTTCCCCGCAGAGCTTCTCACCTTGTCCACGTTCCAGCGGTGCTCCTTCCAGCTGCAGTGTCGGCCTAGCATGTTTCCTCTGCTCCCCTGCTTCCTGGTTGCAGAGGAGGGAGCAAATGGTGCACGTGCACCACTGTCTGAATATTTAAAGGGCCAGTGCACCCTTTTTTTCTGAAGTGTCCTTTCAGCCAATCACTGTGGGATCTGTGAGTATTTAAGGTCCGCACTTACTTTGGGAGGAGCTTGGGTAATTTTGTGTCTTTTTTTCCAAATTGCCGTCCCCAGGTCCCAGTCCTGCCCTTTTGCTTCCTAGTGCTATTTTGGTCGCATGCATTTACACTTTGTGTCTTTCTCCTAGCACCGTGTCCTGTCCATCTGCCACCTTCCCTCGGATCCTGTTACCTCTCTTCCAGCTTCCTGGACTTCCCGCTTCCTTCCTCGGTGTCTCTCCATCCCACTTGGGTCCGACCCTCCAGTCTTGGAGCCGTCACACTAAAGCCTCCCTGGCTGTCTTGGGACAATCCCTATATAGGGGTTCGCTCGCCGGTTCTCCCTCTGAGGTATTTGATGTCTTGTTCTGGGGGGTTCTTCCCAGTGGGTACTACTTGTTGTTATCCCTAATAAAGTCCTGCATTCACCTTATGTCTTTGTCCGGCTGGTTCCCAGGGTTCAGCTTCCACAGAGTCCTCTGTGGTTTGGTTCGGTGAGTCCACTAACCTACTTCCGCCTGCCTCAGTATGACACCCTAGCAACCAGCCTACAAGAGTGCCTACATTCTCCACCACATGTGACGCACCGATCACTAAGCAGGCTGGGGTACACCCACTTCGCAGCAATATTTAAACAAACAGCAACTGTTTCTTCATTTGCATAAGTCCATTACTGGTTTATTACACCACCATAAACCACGGTAGGCCATGTGAACATCACAGAAGTGACATACAGGCCATTTCATTAACGGTTATGTCCACACAGTTCAATACCTGACACCCGTCAGTTCACAATTCCCCAGGCTCTGGCTCACCTGCGTAACAGATTCTCAGGTTTCCCAGTCTAGCTTCATATTGGTCCTGTCAGTAGTCCAGACCCTCAGTGTCTTCCTGGACTTTCAGGAGCCCCAGCCAGTTCCAGTCTCACACATGGGCATCTTCCCCCATGTGGTGCAACCAGGAAGCATATAGAACCTTTCTGACATCACACCCCCTGGGAGATATGTGGTTAACCAGACCCACCCATCACTTTCTAGTTAACCTTAAATCCAGCCCTAATAAAATATACCAGTTTGTTGGACAACAAGACCCAGCCAACTGTCCTGGATTTAGACCACAGCAGACCTCTGTCTATGTGATACATACCTGCCTCTCATAGTACTATTAGTTGGTACATCACAATGTATATAGTTTTTGGGACTTTTATTGAAAATAAGGAACATTTCAAATTGATTTTTTTTTCTGTTTTTCTGTTATATTTTTTTAATCATCTTTTTTGGTTGTAAAAGGGTTCCATAGAATCATAGAATCATAGAAACAGAGTTGGAAGGGACCTCCTGGGCCATCTGGTCCAACCCCCTGCTCAATGCAGGATTCGCTAAATCATCCCAGTCAGATGTCTGTCCAGCCTCTGTTTGAAGACTTCCATTGAAGGAGAACTCACAACTTCTCCTGTTCCACGCATTGATCACTCTAACTGTCAAAAAGTTTTTTCTAATATCTAATCTGTATCTCCTCCCATTCAGTTTCATCCCATTGCTTCTAGTCTTTCCTTGTGCAAATGAGAATAACGATGATCCTTCTACAATGTGACAGCCCTTTAGATATTTGCAGACAGCTATTAAGTCTCCTCTCAGTCTTCTCTTTTGCAAACTAAACATTCCCAAATCCTGCAACCTTTCCTCATAAGACAGGGTTTGCAGACCGGTCACCATTCTGGTCGCTCTTTTCTGAACTCGCTCCAGTTTGTCGATGTCTTTTTTAAAATGTGGTGCCCAAAACTGGACACAATATTCCAGATGAGGTCTGACCAAAGAGGAGTAGAGGGCAATAATGACTTCACGTGATCTAGACTGTATGCTTCTGTTAATACATCCTAGAATTGCATTTGCCTTTTTTGCTGCTGCATCACACTGTTGACTCATATTCAGTCTGTGATCTATTAGTATACCCAAGTCTTTTTCACATGTGCTGTTGCTTAGCCCTATTCCTCCCATTCTGTATATGCTTTTTTCATTTTTATTGCCCAGATGTAGTACTTTGCATTTTTCCCTGTTAAAAACCATTCTGTTAGTTGCTGCCCACTGCTCCAGTTTATTTATATCTTTTTGAATCCTCTCTCTCTCTTCTCTAGTATTAGCTATCCCACCTAGCTTGGTGTCATCAGCAAATTTTATCAGTTTACCCTCAATTCCTTCATCTAAATCGTAGATAAAGATGTTGAATAATACAGGGCCCAGGACAGAGCCCTGTGGTACCCCACTTGAGACATTCTTCCAACTGGATGTGCAGCCATTTACGACCACTCTTTGGGTCCGATCACTAAGCCAGTTATGAATCCACCTAACAGTTGCCTTGTCCATTCCATACTTAGTTATTTTTTCAATAAGGATTGTATGAGATACTTTGTCAAATGCTTTGCTGAAGTCAAGATATACTATATCTACAGCATTTCCTTGATTCACCCAATCAGTGATTCCATCATAGAAGGAAATTAAGTTAGTCTGACATGACTTATTAGTTACAAACCCATGCTGACTCTGTTTAATCACTTCATTCTTATCTAGGTACTGACATACATGTTGTTTAATAATTTGTTCAAAGATCTTTCCTGGTATAGAAGTCAGACTCACCGGCCTATAGTTGCCTGGGTTCACCTTCTTCCCCTTTTTGAAGACAGGAACAACATTTGCTCTTCTCCAGTCTTCTGGGACTTCTCCTGTTCTCCAAGAATTTTCAAAGATTATGGAGAGGGGTTCAAAAATTTATTCTGCTATCTCCTTCAGTACTCTGGGGTGTAATTCATCTGGACCTGGAGACTTGAATTCATTTAGGTTAGCTAAGTGTTTCCTCACTATCTTTCTGTTTATAGATATCCTGGTTTCTTCTATTCCCTTAATAGGACAGTGAAGGACAGTTGAGGTTACATTTCCTTTCTGAGAGAAAACAGATGCAAAATAGGAATTTAAAAGTTCGGCCTTCTCAACATCCTGTCTTACCATTTCATCATTTTCATCCTGTAAAAATCCTATAGCATCTTTGACTTTTCTTTTACTTTTGACATATCCCCAAAATCCTTTATGATTGCTTTTGACATCTCTTGCAAGCCTCAATTCATTGTCAGCTTTAGATAATCTGATTTGTGCCCTGCAGGTTCTGCAGACAGCATTATATTCTTCTTTAGATATGCCTCCCTCTTTCCATTTTATAAACATTTCTTTCTTCCTTTTTAGCATGTGCTTAAGTTCTGTGTTCATCCAACCTGGTTTCCTTAAATGCTTCCTATTCTTCCCTCTTTTCGGAATTGTTAACAATTGTGCTTTGAGAATTTCATTTTTCAAGATTTCCCATCCTTCCTGGACATTTTTGTCTTTAAGGATATCCAGCCATTGGATCCCTCCAATTCTCTTTCTGAATCCCTTAAAAAAAGAAAAAGTGGCCAACACATCTCTGGAATCTTAGAGGTAACCTGGTAAATTCCGTATTAAAGGTTGGAGCAGAGAATCTGCCCATTCACACAAATGCTCGTTTGATGAGCCAATTCCTGACACTATTGGTCTCATTGGGGGAATATTTTCAGTTTTGTGGATTTTCAGCAGACCATAAATGATTGGTAAGACTGGATTTTTTACCTCTAGAGATTCCAGGTAATGTTGTGGGACACATGCTTGTGTAATGCCGGGACGGCACAGTGGGAGAAATAGTGGTGGCTGGGGACCGCGTACCTTGGGACAGCCGCCGCCATCAGGTTGCGGAAAGCTTCTGTATCCACGAGCCTAAAAGGCAACATTTAGAGCGCAAGCAGACGAGAAATGTGTGAATTTATTACTGTGGGATGTGGGGCATTGGCTGCGTATTTCCGATTACGTTCCAATGACTTTGGTATGGATAAGTGAAGGCTGCGCTGGGACAACGTGGATGTGCTTGATGATGGTGCTATTTGACTGTGGACAATGGCAGGTGCAGGGCAGGAGACACCGTGGACAGGGGGTTGGCTTGCACACACAACAGTGGAAGAAGCAGTGGTGTCACCCGCAGACACTGTAACTGGAGCCTGAGGTTGGGTCCACAAAGTCGGGTGATTTGCTGCCATGTGCCTGATCATGCTGGTGGTGGTAAGGCTGGTAGTTTTGCTACCCCTGTTGATGCTGGCATGACAGGTGTTGCAAATGGCCTGTTTGGGGTTATCGGCAGAGTCTTTAAAAAATAACCAGACTCGGGAAGACCTAACAGGTGGACTGGCAACTTCCATCATGTTGGTGTTACAGGAAACTGTCTGCAGCCCCCACAACTGTCTCCTTCTGTCTGCAGCCACAACAGTACTTCTTCCTGCCTGAAGGGGTGCTACGCCTCCCTCCCCCTCTGTGCTGCTGTCCTCACTCTTCATGTCTTCCTGCCAGTTGGGGTCAGTTACTAAATCATCCACTACCTCATCTTCCACTTCCGCACCCTGGTCCTCCTCCTGACTTTCTGGCAATTGTGTCTAATCATCGTCCACCTCTTGTGACCGTGGCTTCTCAAATATTTGGACATAGCTACATGGAATCTCATCTTGTGCCGCTTCAAGTGGACCAGGTGAGCTGCACGAATCTATAAATGGAAAACTGAACAGCTCTTCAGAGTGTCCGAGTGTGGGATCAGTTGTCTGAGGGCACTCAGCATAGTGGGAGGAAGGAGGATCAGGGTAAGGAATATGCTGTCCAGATTCACGGCTACTCAGACTTGACCGTGTGGAAGAAAGGTGGTGGTGGATAAGTAACTGGAAGTATTATCCGCTATCCAACCAACAACCTTTTCACACTGCTCTGGCTTCAATAGTCTTGTCTTGCTGCAGTACCCTAGGACTTCGGAGACTAGGGTCCAGCGAGAAGATGTGGGTGTTTTTTGAGGCCCAATTTCAGCTTGCCCACGGCCTCAGCCTCGGCATGCACCATCGCCATCACACATACAGTGCCTGCAGGCCTTGCATTGATATGTATAGAGCAATGTACACTCCCCTGCCTACCTAGCACTGCAACCTATATACTCCAGAATTAGTCCTTAGAAGGACTATTGGTTTAGCTGAATTTTAGTACTTTAGGATGGTAGACCCCACACTGACTAATAAATCCCCAAATCTGACCCTATCTCGGCAGCAGCTCTCCATACACTATCTCAATCTGGAGCTGAATGTGCTGAGCAGGGTGACGTCCTGTCTCTTATACCCCTGATGATGCTGTGTGGCCAGCCAATCACTGCAAGACCACTGCAAAGATGGCTGCGGTGTTACAGTGCCTGGCAGACAATCCCTGCATGGTGATTGGGTCTCTAAAGACCGCCAAAAATGCTGGGTGGAGACCCAAGTTCCCGTTGAGTAATCCCAGAAATTCTCGGTGCTCACCGAGTACAGTGATACTCGGGCGAGTAACGTGTAGCGGCGAGCACGTTCGCTCATAGCTAGTCGCTACGTTGGGCAGACGCATACCTTCCTCTGGTCACCCCTACATCTGAACTATCAATTTTGGGAGGTGTTACCCAACGCTATCAGCAGAGAGCCCTTCATCTTCCTGCTGTAGAGGAGCTCCCTTCTCCCACAAGACCGAGAACAGCCTAGAGTCCCAGCCTATTATCACCGGATAGGTTAAGTTCAAGACTACAACGACATCATGGCTTGCAATATCATTGGCCATCTCGAGGATCACCCAGGACACCAGATACTCTTTAGTGCCCCCATGGATGCAGGTGGCCCCAATCTTCCTTTTGGGTAGTACATATACATTTGGCACAGCCCTCACTAGGGTCACTAAGCTCCCAGAATTGACCAGTCTGGCCACGTCCTCTGTGTTCATCTGCAGGGCACACCCATGTAGGCCCTTTCTGGGTGGGTAGTTCCTATGTCAGACTGGGCACACATAGTACAATTGTCCCCAACAACAGTCCGACTGCGCCACCCCTTTGACTTTGGGATGCTCGGCCCTCTTTTGGGCAACTACTACTTTCCAGGACTCTGCCCTCTTTTGGATCATTATCACCCTTAGGGTTACCACCCCCTTTTGGGCTTCGCACCCTTTGGGACAGCTAACCCCTTTTGGGCTACCGCCCCCTTTTTGGGTACTTTCCGCGGACACCCCACCAGCTCTTACAGATGCCCACGGATCATGGAATGATAGAACTCCTTGAGAGCATCACTGTAGCCACTTCAAACATGGCTGGCTCACCTCCCATGGCTGTTGCTGGACCTCCTGGCACCCCCAGTTGTCGGACCCCTGCCACTGCACACTGATCCACGCCGGGCATTTTACACAGCTCCTGCTGCGGTCACTCTTGGTCTTTGCACTCTCCTCTGAGCCACAGCAAACGTGGGTTGAGTACGTTGATAACATTCGTAACCCCACCGAGTTACAGCCAAAAGCTTTAATCTTTGTGGCCCCGCTGAGCCACAGCCAGATGCTTGCTTCCGCGTGTGCTGTTGCAGCTATATCGATGCCCCCAGCAACCAGACTGCACTGCTGCAGAATCCTTAAAATGTGCATCTTGTCCATTGCCCCCAGCAACCAAGCTTGTAGGCCTCGTCCGTTGCCCCTATGTAACATCTTGGCCGGCAGGTCCCATCTCCAAATTGCTGGGAGATCGGGTCTCGCCAGTTCGTGGACATCCCTTGGTTCCCCGCAGTGCTTCTCACCTTGTCCACGTTCCAGCGGTGCTCCTTCCAGCTGCAGTGTCGGCCTAGCATGTTTCCTCTGCTCCCCTGCTTCCTGGTTGCAGAGGAGGGAGCAAATGGTGCACGTCCACCACTGTCTGAATATTTAAAGGGCCAGCACACCCTTTTTTTCTGAAGTGTCCTTTCAGCCAATCACTGTGGGATCTGTGAGTATTTAAGGTCCGCACTTACTTTGGGAGGAGCTTGGGTAATTTTGTGTCTTTTTTTCCAAATTGCCGTCCCCAGGTCCCAGTCCTGCCCTTTTGCTTCCTAGTGCTATTTTGGTCGCATGCATTTACACTTTGTGTCTTTCTCCTAGCACCGTGTCCTGTCCATCTGCCACCTTCCCTCGGATCCTGTTACCTCTCTTCCAGCTTCCTGGACTTCCCGCTTCCTTCCTCGGTGTCTCTCCATCCCACTTGGGTCCGACCCTCCAGTCTTGGAGCCGTCACACTAAAGCCTCCCTGGCTGTCTTGGGACAATCCCTATATAGGGGTTCGCTCGCCGGTTCTCCCTCTGAGGTATTTGATGTCTTGTTCTGGGGGGTTCTTCCCAGTGGGTACTACTTGTTGTTATCCCTAATAAAGTCCTGCATTCACCTTATGTCTTTGTCCGGCTGGTTCCCAGGGTTCAGCTTCCACAGAGTCCTCTGTGGTTTGGTTCGGTGAGTCCACTAACCTACTTCCGCCTGCCTCAGTATGACACCCTAGCAACCAGCCTACAAGAGTGCCTACATTCTCCACCACATGTGACGCACCGATCACTAAGCAGGCTGGGGTACACCAACTTCGCAGCAATATTTAAACAAACAGCAACTGTTTCTTCATTTGCATAAGTCCATTACTGGTTTATTACACCACCATAAACCACGGTAGGCCATGTGAACATCACAGAAGTGACATACAGGCCATTTCATTAACGGTTATGTCCACACAGTTCAATACCTGACACCCGTCAGTTCACAATTCCCCAGGCTCTGGCTCACCTGCGTAACAGATTCTCAGGTTTCCCAGTCTGGCTTCATATTGGTCCTGTCAGTAGTCCAGACCCTCAGTGTCTTCCTGGACTTTCAGGAGCCCCAGCCAGTTCCAGTCTCACACATGGGCATCTTCCCCCCATGTGGTGCAACCAGGAAGCATATAGAACCTTTCTGACATCACACCCCCTGGGAGATATGTGGTTAACCAGACCCACCCATCACTTTCTAGTTAACCTTAAATCCAGCCCTAATAAAATATACCAGTTTATTGGACAACAAGACCCAGCCAACTGTCCTGGATTTAGACCACAGCAGACCTCTGTCTATGTGATACATACCTGCCTCTCATAGTACTATTAGTTGGTACATCACAATGTATATAGTTTTAGGGACTTTTATTGAAAATAAGGAACATTTCAAATTGATTTTTTTTTCTGTTTTTCTGTTATATTTTTTTAATCATCTTTTTTGGTTGTAAAAGGGTTCCATAGAATCATAGAATCATAGAAACAGAGTTGGAAGGGACCTCCTGGGCCATCTGGTCCAACCCCCTGCTCAATGCAGGATTCGCTAAATCATCCCAGTCAGATGTCTGTCCAGCCTCTGTTTGAAGACTTCCATTGAAGGAGAACTCACAACTTCTCCTGTTCCACGCATTGATCACTCTAACTGTCAAAAAGTTTTTTCTAATATCTAATCTGTATCTCCTCCCATTCAGTTTCATCCCATTGCTTCTAGTCTTTCCTTGTGCAAATGAGAATAACGATGATCCTTCTACAATGTGACAGCCCTTTAGATATTTGCAGACAGCTATTAAGTCTCCTCTCAGTCTTCTCTTTTGCAAACTAAACATTCCCAAATCCTGCAACCTTTCCTCATAAGACAGGGTTTGCAGACCGGTCACCATTCTGGTCGCTCTTTTCTGAACTCGCTCCAGTTTGTCGATGTCTTTTTTAAAATGTGGTGCCCAAAACTGGACACAATATTCCAGATGAGGTCTGACCAAAGAGGAGTAGAGGGCAATAATGACTTCACGTGATCTAGACTGTATGCTTCTGTTAATACATCCTAGAATTGCATTTGCCTTTTTTGCTGCTGCATCACACTGTTGACTCATATTCAGTCTGTGATCTATTAGTATACCCAAGTCTTTTTCACATGTGCTGTTGCTTAGCCCTATTCCTCCCATTCTGTATATGCTTTTTTCATTTTTATTGCCCAGATGTAGTACTTTGCATTTTTCCCTGTTAAAAACCATTCTGTTAGTTGCTGCCCACTGCTCCAGTTTATTTATATCTTTTTGAATCCTCTCTCTCTCTTCTCTAGTATTAGCTATCCCACCTAGCTTGGTGTCATCAGCAAATTTTATCAGTTTACCCTCAATTCCTTCATCTAAATCGTAGATAAAGATGTTGAATAATACAGGGCCCAGGACAGAGCCCTGTGGTACCCCACTTGAGACATTCTTCCAACTGGATGTGCAGCCATTTACGACCACTCTTTGGGTCCGATCACTAAGCCAGTTATGAATCCACCTAACAGTTGCCTTGTCCATTCCATACTTAGTTATTTTTTCAATAAGGATTGTATGAGATACTTTGTCAAATGCTTTGCTGAAGTCAAGATATACTATATCTACAGCATTTCCTTGATTCACCCAATCAGTGATTCCATCATAGAAGGAAATTAAGTTAGTCTGACATGACTTATTAGTTACAAACCCATGCTGACTCTGTTTAATCACTTCATTCTTATCCAGGTATTGACATACATGTTGTTTAATAATTTGTTCAAAGATCTTTCCTGGTATAGAAGTCAGACTCACCGGCCTATAGTTGCCTGGGTTCACCTTCTTCCCCTTTTTGAAGACAGGAACAACATTTGCTCTTCTCCAGTCTTCTGGGACTTCTCCTGTTCTCCAAGAATTTTCAAAGATTATGGAGAGGGGTTCAAAAATTTCTTCTGCTATCTCCTTCAGTACTCTGGGGTGTAATTCATCTGGACCTGGAGACTTGAATTCATTTAGGTTAGCTAAGTGTTTCCTCACTATCTTTCTGTTTATAGATATCCTGGTTTCTTCTATTCCCTTAATAGGACAGTGAAGGACAGTTGAGGTTACATTTCCTTTCTGAGAGAAAACAGATGCAAAATAGGAATTTAAAAGTTCGGCCTTCTCAACATCCTGTCTTACCATTTCATCATTTTCATCCTGTAAAAATCCTATAGCATCTTTGACTTTTCTTTTACTTTTGACATATCCCCAAAATCCTTTATGATTGCTTTTGACATCTCTTGCAAGCCTCAATTCATTGTCAGCTTTTGATAATCTGATTTGTGCCCTGCAGGTTCTGCAGACAGCATTATATTCTTCTTTAGATATGCCTCCCTCTTTCCATTTTATAAACATTTCTTTCTTCCTTTTTAGCATGTGCTTAAGTTCTGTGTTCATCCAACCTGGTTTCCTTAAATGCTTCCTATTCTTCCCTCTTTTCGGAATTGTTAACAATTGTGCTTTGAGAATTTCATTTTTCAAGATTTCCCATCCTTCCTGGACATTTTTGTCTTTAAGGATATCCAGCCATTGGATCCCTCCAATTCTCTTTCTGAATCCCTTAAAAAAAGAAAAAGTGGCCAACACATCTCTGGAATCTTAGAGGTAACCTGGTAAATTCCGTATTAAAGGTTGGAGCAGAGAATCTGCCCATTCACACAAATGCTCGTTTGATGAGCCAATTCCTGACACTATTGGTCTCATTGGGGGAATATTTTCAGTTTTGTGGATTTTCAGCAGACCATAAATGATTGGTAAGACTGGATTTTTTACCTCTAGAGATTCCAGGTAATGTTGTGGGACACATGCTTGTGTAATGCCGGGACGGCACAGTGGGAGAAATAGTGGTGGCTGGGGACCGCGTACCTTGGGACAGCCGCCGCCATCAGGTTGCGGAAAGCTTCTGTATCCACGAGCCTAAAAGGCAACATTTAGAGCGCAAGCAGACGAGAAATGTGTGAATTTATTACTGTGGGATGTGGGGCATTGGCTGCGTATTTCCGATTACGTTCCAATGACTTTGGTATGGATAAGTGAAGGCTGCGCTGGGACAACGTGGATGTGCTTGATGATGGTGCTATTTGACTGTGGACAATGGCAGGTGCAGGGCAGGGGGTTGGCTTGCACACACAACAGTGGAAGAAGCAGTGGTGTCACCCGCAGACACTGTAACTGGAGCCTGAGGTTGGGTCCACAAAGTCGGGTGATTTGCTGCCATGTGCCTGATCATGCTGGTGGTGGTAAGGCTGGTAGTTTTGCTACCCCTGTTGATGCTGGCATGACAGGTGTTGCAAATGGCCTGTTTGGGGTTATCGGCAGAGTCTTTAAAAAATAACCAGACTCGGGAAGACCTAACAGGTGGACTGGCAACTTCCATCATGTTGGTGTTACAGGAAACTGTCTGCAGCCCCCACAACTGGCTCCTTCTGTCTGCAGCCACAACAGTACTTCTTCCTGCCTGAAGGGGTGCTACGCCTCCCTCCCCCTCTGTGCTGCTGTCCTCACTCTTCATGTCTTCCTGCCAGTTGGGGTCAGTTACTAAATCATCCACTACCTCATCTTCCATTTCCGCACCCTGGTCCTCCTCCTGACTTTCTGGCAATTGTGTCTAATCATCGTCCACCTCTTGTGACCGTGGCTTCTCAAATATTTGGACATAGCTACATGGAATCTCATCTTGTGCCGCTTCAAGTGGACCAGGTGAGCTGCACGAATCTATAAATGGAAAACTGAACAGCTCTTCAGAGTGTCCGAGTGTGGGATCAGTTGTCTGAGGGCACTCAGCATAGTGGGAGGAAGGAGGATCAGGGTAAGGAATATGCTGTCCAGATTCACGGCTACTCAGACTTGACCGTGTGGAAGACAGGTGGTGGTGGATAAGTAACTGGAAGTATTATCCGCTATCCAACCAACAACCTTTTCACACTGCTCTGGCTTCAATAGTCTTGTCTTGCTGCAGTACCCTAGGACTTCGGAGACTAGGGTCCAGCGAGAAGATGTGGGTGTTTTTTGAGGCCCAATTTCAGCTTGCCCACGGCCTCAGCCTCGGCATGCACCATCGCCATCACGTCCACTTAGCCATCCCTTGCCACGCGCCTTGTAAATGGAGTAGAATATTATAGACATTCACTACAAATGTCTCAATTGGGAGCAAACTTGTACGTGATACATGTGCGGGAAAACCACACTTTAAACTATCTGGACTGTAGTTAAAAATGTTTTTTTGGTTAGCAAATTGGTGTTAATATGTGCCGTGACAGCAAAAACACTAGAATATGTAGGCCTAAAATGGCCAAACTTGGAGCACGCAGATATATGAGGCCTGGCATGGAGATACCACACTGCCAAATATGTGGCCTGTTTTTTTTTTTATGCAAAATAGTCCTGTATATTACTAGAGTGACAGACAGCAAAAAAAAAATGGAATTTAGGCCTAAAATGCTCAAATTTTTAGCGCACAGATGTATGAGACGTGTCACAGATATACCACACTGTAAAATATGTGGTCTGTGTGTATTTTTTGGGGGGGTTCAGCAAAATGGTGTCAAGAAATTGGGGAAGACACTCAAAAAGAATTCTACTCTACCATACCACATAAAAATGTGATTTTTGGGACCCCTTTACAATTGCTGGATATTCACGCTGTGCTAGGAAAATGATTTGGCTGTATTATGCAGTGTCAAGAAGCAAATGGAGAAAAAATAAGTGTTCTGGATTGCTTTGGAATAAAATATTCTCTATCAACCTGGCAAAAAAAAATTCCCAGCCAATTATACCTGGGGCTACGTATATAAGGTCAATATATGCTATAGGTAGCAGCAGCAGACAGACAGTAATGGAATGGACCCTATTGATGTATGCAATGAGATCTATATACACACATACAGTGCCTGCAGGCCTTGCATTGATATGTATAGAGCAATGTACACTCCCCTGCCTACCTAGCACTGCAACCTATATACTCCAGAATTAGTCCTTAGAAGGACTATTGGTTTAGCTGAATTTTAGTACTTTAGGATGGTAGACCCCACACTGACTAATAAATCCCCAAATCTGACCCTATCTCGGCAGCAGCTCTCCATACACTATCTCAATCTGGAGCTGAATGTGCTGAGCAGGGTGACGTCCTGTCTCTTATACCCCTGATGATGCTGTGTGGCCAGCCAATCACTGCAAGACCACTGCAAAGATGGCTGCGGTGTTACAGTGCCTGGCAGACAATCCCTGCATGGTGATTGGGTCTCTAAAGACCGCCAAAAATGCTGGGTGGAGACCCAAGTTCCCGTTGAGTAATCCCAGAAATGCTCGGTGCTCACCGAGTACAGTGATACTCGGGCGAGTAACGAGTAGTGGCGAGCACGTTCGCTCATAGCTAGTCGCTACGTTGGGCAGACGCATACCTTCCTCTGGTCACCCCTACATCTGAACTATCAATTTTGGGAGGTGTTACCCAACGCTATCAGCAGAGAGCCCTTCATCTTCCTGCTGTAGAGGAGCTCCCTTCTCCCACAAGACCGAGAACAGCCTAGAGTCCCAGCCTATTATCACCGGATAGGTTAAGTTCAAGACTACAACGACATCATGGCTTGCAATATCATTGGCCATCTCGAGGATCACCCAGGACACCAGATACTCTTTAGTGCCCCCATGGATGCAGGTGGCCCCAATCTTCCTTTTGGGTAGTACATATACATTTGGCGCAGCCCTCACTAGGGTCACTAAGCTCCCAGAATTGACCAGTCTGACCACGTCCTCTGTGTTCATCTGCAGGGCACACCCATGTAGGCCCTTTCTGGGTGGGTAGTTCCTATGTCAGACTGGGCACACATAGTACAATTGTCCCCAACAACAGTCCGACTGCGCCACCCCTTTGACTTTGGGATGCTCGGCCCTCTTTTGGGCAACTACTACTTTCCAGGACTCTGCCCTCTTTTGGATCATTATCACCCTCAGGGTTACCACCCCCTTTTGGGCTTCGCACCCTTTGGGACAGCTAACCCCTTTTGGGCTACCGCCCCCTTTTTGGGTACTTTCCGCGGACACCGCACCAGCTCTTACAGATGCCCACGGATCATGGAATGATAGAACTCCTTGAGAGCATCACTGTAGCCACTTCAAACATGGCTGGCTCACCTCCCATGGCTGTTGCTGGACCTCCTGGCACCCCCAGTTGTCGGACCCCTGCCACTGCACACTGATCCACGCCGGGCATTTTACACAGCTCCTGCTGCGGTCACTCTTGGTCTTTGCACTCTCCTCTGAGCCACAGCAAACGTGGGTTGAGTACGTTGATTACATTTGTAACCCCACCGAGTTACAGCCAAAAGCTTTAATCTTTGTGGCCCCGCTGAGCCACAGCCAGATGCTTGCTTCCGCGTGTGCTGTTGCAGCTATATCGATGCCCCCAGCATCCAGACTGCACTGCTGCAGAATCCTTAAAATGTGCATCTCGTCCATTGCCCCCAGCAACCAAGCTTGTAGGCCTCGTCCGTTGCCCCTATGTAACATCTTGGCCGGCGGGTCCCGTCTCCAAATTGCTGGGAGATCGGGTCTCGCCAGTTCGTGGACATCCCTTGGTTCCCCGCAGTGCTTCTCACCTTGTCCACGTTCCAGCGGTGCTCCTTCCAGCTGCAGTGTCGGCCTAGCATGTTTCCTCTGCTCCCCTGCTTCCTGGTTGCAGAGGAGGGAGCAAATGGTGCACGTGCACCACTGTCTGAATATTTAAAGGGCCAGTGCACCCTTTTTTTCTGAAGTGTCCTTTCAGCCAATCACTGTGGGATCTGTGAGTATTTAAGGTCCGCACTTACTTTGGGAGGAGCTTGGGTAATTTTGTGTCTTTTTTTCCAAATTGCCATCCCCAGGTCCCAGTCCTGCCCTTTTGCTTGCTAGTGCTATTTTGGTCGCATGCATTTACACTTTGTGTCTTTCTCCTAGCACCGTGTCCTGTCCATCTGCCACCTTCCCTCGGATCCTGTTACCTCTCTTCCAGCTTCCTGGACTTCCCGCTTCCTTCCTCGGTGTCTCTCCATCCCACTTGGGTCCGACCCTCCAGTCTTGGAGCCGTCACACTAAAGCCTCCCTGGCTGTCTTGGGACAATCCCTATATAGGTAAGAGAAGACCACCTGCGCTCCCAGTTCTTTCACTTTCTTGCTTAAGTTTTCAAAGTCTCTGCAGATGGTTTCCAGTTCGTTTCTTGAGGTGTCGTTTGTCCCCACGTGTAGTAGCAGGAATGGGTAGTCATCTGTAGGCCTGAAGAGTCCTAATATCCTGTCAGACACATCTTTAATTTTTGCACCTGGAAGACAACACATTTCTCTTGAAGCTATATCCGGTCTGCAGATAGCGGCCTCTGTTCCTCTCAACAGGGAATCCCCCATGACCACCACTCTCCGTTTCTTCTTCACGACATTTTTCTTTCTCCATCCAGGAGGACTCTGTAGGCGTACAAGGTTGCTGTTTGTGGGCAAAGTCTTATTCTGATGTATTTCTTCATCGTTCTCCTGCGTGAGAGCCTGGTACTGGTTCCTGAGAAGTATGGGTGCTGACTGCCTCCTGATCCTCCTGCTTCTCTGGGTCACATGTCTCCATTCCTCTGTTTCTTCAGGTGCACTTCGAATTTTTTCTCTTTCTGCAACATGAAGAGATAATTCTGCTTTGTCTAAGAACTCTTCACCTTCCTTAATGATCTTCAACGTAGCTAACCTCTCTTCGAGAGTTTGCAATTTTTCCTCCAACAGGGACACAAGCTTGCATTTGTGGCATGTGAAGTTTGGCTTTTCCACTGGTAAATCTGTGAACATGTAGCAAGAAATGCAGCTCACCAAATGGCTCCTGGCCTCTTCCATGTTGAGATTTCTTAAAAACGATGAAAGATGAGCCAAAATTCGCGCGCCGTCAGCTGCAACAGCCAAAACCCAGTGATCGTTGAGCTTGCGGAGACTCTTCACTTATCCCAGAAGGCACTGGGAATATGCAAATGATCTCCTCAGGACTCTTCCCCTGGTTTTCCGATTTCCTCTTTTCAGCTGCAGCAGCCAAAACCCAGTGATAGTTGAGCTTGCGGAGACTCTTCACTTATCCCAGAAGGCACTGGGAATATGCAAATGATCTCCTCAAGACTCTTCCCCTGGTTTCCTATTCAGCACCTTGCAAAAGACCATCAAAACTACTGTCATTCATTATATCTCTGATCTGTGGGCCAATAAAAATACCTTCTTTAATCTTTGCATCACTTATTCTTGGAAATTTCTGCTGCAAGTAAGAAAAGGCTTCCAATTCTTTGTTCATTGCTTTGACAAAATTCTTCATAAGCCCAAGTTTAATATGCAAAAGAGGAGAAATATCTTTGCTGGTTCAATGAGAGGATTATGTTTAACGCTCTTCTGTCCAGCAACCAGGTTTTTGTGGAGTGGCGAGTCCTTTCTGAAATAGTGCATTTCTCGTGCATGACTGTCCCACTCACAAATAAAACAACAATACTTGGTATATCCAAGCTGCAGTCCAAGAAGAAGTGCAACAACTTTTAGATCACCACATATGTTCCAATTACAAATTCTATAATTAATGTGGGTCAACAGTAACTCCATATTCTCATACGTTTCTTTCATGTGCACGGCATGTTCAATTTATATGATATTTATGTCATGTAGTAAAACAGCCTTCATACTTAAAACTGACGAGTCAATGAACAGTCGCCTTTCCTTCGGGTCATGTTCGCATCCAAGAGCACCAAACAACCCCAAGACGTCGTTGCAAAAGGTTAAACTGTCGACATGGTTGAAATATTGATTAATGTCTTCTTGATGAGTGTGAAAAACAGAAACTCTTGTCCCTGGTAATAAAAAATTCCATTCTTGTAGCCTTGATCCCAATAATTCTGCTTGCCTCTTTGACAATTTCAAATCTCTGACCAAGTCACTCAGATTAGCTTGACTGGACAGATGTGGATTAGATGTAGAAGTCTCAAAGTCTGGGTCTGCAGCAGTTTCATTTTCCACTGGCATTGTTAGTTCATCTTTGTCGTCCTCCATTGTTCATACTTTGGGCGTCTTTGGAACACGAAAACTTTCATTTTGTGGAGCTGGTCTTATGGCTGAAGGAAGATTAGGATATTCTATTGATTTCTTGTTCTTTGCTGAATAACCTGTTACATCTGTAAGGCAGAAGTAGCAATCTGTTACATGATCTCTCTGCTCTCTCCATATCTTTGGGACAGCGAACGGCATTGAAGGTCGTGATCCATTCAACCATGCTCTAAGGCTTCTAGAACAAGATGCACAGCATATAGGAGCTGCCCAATGTTTGTCCTGATCTCCAATTGAGCATTCAAAGTATAGTTCATATGCTTCCTTAACATGTGGAGTCATTTCCTTCTTTCGTGCTTTCATTGTATATTCTCCGCATATGTAGCAGAAATTATCACAGCTGTTGAGACACCGACGTGACATTTTGAAATAAATATTCAGTTTTTACAATGAAAAGTATTCAGGCGAATCACATACATGATAGTAACTAGATGGAGGCCCGATGCGAGAGCGATAATGTTACAATGGGGGCAGGCTTTGCAGGGTTGAGAATCTCCCCCCCATGTGCTCACCCACCTATCCACTCTCTATTTTCCCATGTACTGGCTTCTCCCGTCTGTGCTCTCTTGAGATCGCAGAGGATACATTTTGTGAGTTAAAATATTGTTTAAAAGCAGTCAGTGAAATATTTTACCTCACAAAATGAATCCTCTGTGATCCCCAGCTCTAATGTCAGTATTGTCTTTTGATTCCTCCCCTGCCCAGGAGATGTGGTATGCTCCATACACGGTCAGCCGAATGATTCTCTGCGCCTGCACAGAATTCTCATAGTAAGTGCTTGCATATGTGTAGATCAGCAATTTATGTTATTTCAGTGGAAAATTCAGAATATACTGTTTCAGAAATAGTTCATATGTGAGTTTTTAGAATTAGAACAGAATATTATAATGTTTCGTATCATTTCTCCAAAACCTTACGTGATTGGAAAGATCTGAAGTCATTTCTGAAATCAGCATGAAAAAATCTATCAACAAAATCTATCTAACATTCAAAATTGTCCGAGGGACAAAACCTTGGTAACACAGTGTTATAGCAGCATAATTTATTTTTATAATTTTGCAGAATTATTTATGTGTATTGGCGAAACTGCCTTTTGTGAACACTGTCCGGTCTGACGAAGGCGAAAGCCGAAACGCGCATCGGGGTGGACGCTACTTGGGCTAAGTAGCCCGGTCTGTCATGTAAGTTTACTGCCCTGAATATATTTACACATGTATGATCTACACTATTATATTCTTTTTGGTATGAGCACCATCGGTGTTATTATATGAATACTGTTTTTTATGCTTATTATTGTAATACCAGTTGGTATACACTTAATATGGATCTTTTTCCATTTAGTCATTGCACTGCACTTTAAATACTGTGTTCACATGATCATTATGCTATTATGGCAGCACTACATTTATATATAATTTCTTTTTTATACTTGTGCACTGCAATTTAACTATTGTTCACATCATCATGCTATTATGGCAGTACTATATTTATGCATAATCTTATCTTAATTTTTTCTTAGGCTTCCTTTTGTTTTTTACTATTACCCTACATCCTGGTGTGCGTCCTTGTCTGTGTTTTTATCTTTTATTATTACCTAGTTGTTACCATTTGCCACTAATTGTACATAATAAAGATTATTTTGATAATACTACATTGAGATTTCTATTGGTCGTTTTTTCCTCCTTTCCTCTTTTTTTATGATCATTGTACTGACTGTCCCCGGTTTTTAATTTAGTCTGGTCTGTTGGGTCATACAATGTATATATTATTGATTTAATATGATTGATTATTCCATGACCTATTTATAGACTTTTTAGTTCCCTTGCTACTTACTCTTCAGGAATCCAGTCCTACTCCCAGGACCTTCCAACACACAGGCCATCCAGGACCTTACACACTGACCATGTGACCCAAACCCTGATCACATTATGTAGCTGAAACCACCCCCATAGGTGGGAGGTGTGTGGTTAGCCAGTCCCGCCCAGCTCATCGACTAACCCTGTAAGCCCCCCTTATAAACTAAACAAACACTTGTGGGACTACAGGTCCTAGAACAACAACATTTTGGGCCTACAGCACAGAGGACATGCTCCGTCTTTGCGACACATACCAGCCATTCATAATGACACCAGTCACTGTCTCACCATCACAGTTATTCCTGCGACTTCCATATACTCCCATGGCCTGAATACGCCTCCGTTTGTATCCTGAGGTGAACATACAGCGCCCCCTAGCTGTAACGGGGTCACTATCTAACAACTGTATCACAGCATTATTTCTTGCAGTATAACAGAATTATTTCTATGTACTGTATCACAGCATTATTTACTACAGTATAACAGCATTATTTCTATATATAGTATTGCAGAATTATTTATTGCAGCATAAGAGCATTACTTCTATGTACTATAAGGCAGCATGCTTCATATTTATAGGATAGCATAATTATTTCTATGGACTGTATCGCAGCATTATTCACTGCAGTATAACAGCATAATTTCTATGTACTGTAGGGAAGCATTTTTAATTTTATAGTATATCCACATCAGTTCAATGTACTGAATAACAGGATGTTTCATTTTTATCTTGTAGCCACATTATTTATAAACTATGCTATAAATGATAGTATGGAGACATTATTTACTTTATATTTAGAGCTTTGGTTGCAACTTTGTGTTTGTTTCAACTTATATATATGTGAGTAATAAAAGGGAAGAACCTTAACAGCACCAACACATTGATAAAAATCATGATTACACTTCTGCATAATTTCTCAAACTCAATCGTCTATGTAAAAAAAGTTAAAAGAAAAAAAAGCATGTCATATGGTCACATGTAATGATGAGCGAGCTTACCTGGTAATGCTCGTTACTCATCCGAGCATCGCTGTACATGCGGTATTTGACGAGCACGGAGCATTTCTGGGTTTGCTTGGCAGGATTTCGAGTCTCCACCCTGCATGTTTGGCACTCTTTAGAGAGCCAATCAACATGCAGGGATTGTCTGCATGCACTGTAATGTCGCAGCCAACATGGTTGTGGTATTACAGTGATTGACTGGCCGTTCAGCGTCATCAGGTCTGTATGGGACCTGCAGACGCCCTGCTCGTCACATTCAGCTCCGGATTCAGATAGTATAGAGAGAGCTCCTGCCGAGATAGGGTCAGATTTGTGGGTTTATAAGAAAGGACTCATACCCGTTTGCGAGAAAAATCATGGTCCGATTTCCGGACCGAAAAAACAGATGAGTGCTATGCGTGTGTAATGCGATTTCTGTGCGATTTTTCCACGGAACATCCGTATGACATGCGTATGCAATCCGTATGCAATGCAATTTTAACACGAGCCTTTACATACAGCAGTTCTCTCTATGTTGAATCTCATGTTAAAATAGCATTGTAAAAAAAAAAACTGTACACATCGTTTTACAACAAAATAATCTTCAAAACATACATATATACAGTGTATATATACACTCACTGGCCACTTTATTAGGTACACCATGCTAGTAAGGGGTTGGACCCCCTTTTGCCTTCAGAACTGCCTCAATTCTTCGTGGCAGAGATTCAACAAGGTGCTGGAAGCATTCCTCAGAGATTTTGGACCATATTGACATGATGGCATCACACAGTTGGCGCAGATTTGTCGGCTGCACATCCCTGATGCGAATCTCCCGTTCCACCACATCCCAAAGATGCTCTATTGGATTGAGATCTGGTGACTGAGGAGGCCATTTGAGTACAGTGAACTCATTGTCATGTTCAAGAAACCAATCTGAGATGATTCGAGCTTTATGACATGGCGCATTATCCTGCTGAAAGTAGCCATCAGATGTTGGGTACATTGTGGTCATAAAGGGATGGACATGGTCAGCAACAATACTCAGGTAGGCTGTGGCGTTGCAACGATGCTCAATTGGTACCAAGGGGCCCAAAGAGTGCCCAGAAAAAATTCCCCACACCATGACACCACCACCACCAGCCTGAACCGTTGATACAAGGCAGGATGGATCCATGCTTTCATGTTGTTTACGCCAAATTCTGACCCGACCATCCGAATGTCGCAGCAGAAATCGAGACTCATCAGACCAGGCAACGTTTTTCCAATCTTCTACTGTCCAATTTCGATGAGCTTGTGCAAATTGTAGCCTCAGTTTCCTGTTCTTAGCTGAGAGGAGTGGTACCCAGTGTGGTCTTCTGCTGCTGTAGCCCATCTGCCTCAAAGTTCGACGCACTGTGCGTTCAGAGATGCTCTTCTGCCTACCTTGGTTGTAACGGGTGGCAATTTGAGTCACTGTTGCCTTTCTATCAGCTCGAACCAGTATGCCCATTCTCCTCTGACCTCTGGCATCAACAAGGCATTTCTGCCCACAGAACTGCCGCTCACTGGATTTTTTTTCTTTTTCGGACCATTCTCTGTAAACCCTAGAGATGGTTGTGCGTGAAAATCCCAGTAGATCAGCAGTTTCTGAAATACTCAGACCAGCCCTTCTGGCACCAACAATCATGCCACGTTCAAAGGCACTCAAATCACCTTTCTTCCCCATACTGATGCTCGGTTTGAACTGCAGGAGATTGTCTTGACCATGTCTACATGCCTAAATGCACTGAGTTGCCGCCATGTGATTGGCTGATTAGAAATTAAGTCTAAACACACAGTTGGACAGGTGTACCTAATAAAGTGGCCAGTGAGTGTATATCTATGTATATGTATATAGATATATAGATAGATATAGTAAAAGCCGGCAGATGCCACGTACAGTAAAGAATAGAACAGGATCGAATAGAATAGATGAACAAGATATGTACACATAGTATAGGTGTATGTGTGTGTGTATATATATATATATACAGTGGGGCAAAAAAGTATTTAGTCAGTCAGCAATAGTGCAAGTTCCACCACTTAAAAAGATGAGAGGCGTCTGTAATTTACATCATAGGTAGACCTCAACTATGGGAGACAAACTGAGAAAAAAAAATCCAGAAAATCACATTGTCTGTTTTTTTTTCATTTTATTTGCATATTATGGTGGAAAATAAGTATTTGGTCAGAAACAAGCAATCAAGATTTCAGGCTCTCACAGACCTGTAACTTCGTCTTTAAGAGTCTCCTCTTTCCTCCACTCATTACCTGTAGTAATGGCACCTGTTTAAACTTGTTATCAGTATAAAAAGACACCTGTGCACACCCTCAAACAGTCTGACTCCAAACTCCACTATGGTGAAGACCAAAGAGCTGTCAAAGGACACCAGAAACAAAATTGTAGCCCTGCACCAGGCTGGGAAGACTGAATCTGCAATAGCCAACCAGCTTGGAGTGAAGAAATCAACTGTGGGGAGCAATAATTAGAAAATGGAAGACATACAAGACTACTGATAATCTCCCTCGATCTGGTGCTCCACGCAAAATCCCACCCCGTGGGGTCAGAATGATCACAAGAACGGTGAGCAAAAATCCCAGAACCACGCGGGGGGGACCTAGTGAATGAACTGCAGAGAGCTGGGACCAATGTAACAAGGCCTACCCTAAGTAACACACTACGCCACCATGGACTCAGGTCCTGCAGTGCCAGACGTGTCCCACTGCTTAAGCCTGTACATGTCCGGGCCCGTCTGAAGTTTGCTAGAGAGCATTTGGATTATCCAGAGGACTTTTGGGAGAATGTCCTATGGTCTGATGAAACCAAACTGGAACTGTTTGGTAGAAACACAACTTGTCGTGTTTGGAGGAAAAAGAACACTGAGTTGCATCCATCAAACACCATACCTACTGTAAAGCATGGTGGTGGAAACATCATGCTTTGGGGCTGTTTCTCTGCAAAGGGGCCAGGACGACTGATCCGGGTACATGAAAGAATGAATGGGGCCATGTATCGTGAGATTTTGAGTGCAAACCTCCTTCCATCAGCAAGGGCATTGAAGATGAAACGTGGCTGGGTCTTTCAACATGACAATGATCCAAAGCACACCGCCAGGGCAACGAAGGAGTGGCTTCGTAAGAAGCATTTCAAGGTCCTGGAGTGGCCTAGCCAGTCTCCAGATCTCAACCCTATAGAAAACCTTTGGAGGGAGTTGAAAGTCCGTGTTGCCAAGCGAAAAGCCAAAAACATCACTGCTCTAGAGGAGATCTGCATGGAGGAATGGGCCAACATACCAACAACAGTGTGTGGCAACCTTGTGAAGACTTACAGAAAACGTTTGACCTCTGTCATTGCCAACAAAGGATATATCACAAAGTATTGAGATGAAATTTTGTTTCTGACCAAATACTTATTTTCCACCATAATATGCAAATAAAATGAAAAAAAAACAGACAATGTGATTTTCTGGATTTTTTTTTCTCAGTTTGTCTCCCATAGTTGAGGTCTACCTATGATGTAAATTACAGACGCCTCTCATCTTTTTAAGTGGTGGAACTTGCACTATTGCTGACTGACTAAATACTTTTTTGCCCCACTGTATATATATGTGTGTGTATATACAGTATATACTGTATATGTGTATATATAGTATACACACACACATATATATAGTATATACATATATATAATGTATATATATATATATATATACATATATACATATTTGAGATAGAGATAGATAGCAGAATAGCCATTAATTAATTTGTCGGCTTCTGTAAAATGTCAGAGACTACTAATTTTATCAGTGTGTGTGTGTAAAATTTTGGAGCTGTAGGTGTTAAATTAAATAATTCATTCATGGAAAAAAAAAGCATGTGCTCCAGCGCAATTTTCTTCGCCATAGAGGGAAAGCCAGTGACTGAGGGCAGATATTAATAGCCTAGAGAGGGACCATTGTTATTGTCCCCCCTGGCTAAAAACATCTGCCCCCAGCCACTCTAGAAAAGGTGCATCTGTAAGATGCGCCAATTCCAGCACTTAGCCTCTCTCATGCCACTGCCCTGTAGCGGTGGCATATGGGGTAATAAGGGGTTAATGTCACCTGCATCAGCAAACTCAGCATCAATGTAATTACACCAGCAGCCACTGGGGGGGGGGGAAACTGACATTAACCTCGATGGCCTGAAAGGAAAAAATTTTAAAATGAAATGCCCAATCTGCCACAGCTCCAAAAATGGATCATGTCAGGTATCTCCACCTGACATCTATCTGTGGGCTACAAATTGTTGTATTTCAGGCCTCCATTCTAGTGTTTTTGCTGTGTTTTACCTTAGTTATTGACACCAGTTTGCAAAAAACAAAAAAATTTTTACCTTCAGTCCAGATATTTTAAACTGTGGTTTTCGTGCACACGGATCACATATAAGTTCATTTCTAATTCAGCCATTTGTACTGAACTTGGAAAATATTGTAGTCCATTTAAAATGGGCAGGGCACATGGTAAGGAATGGGTAGTGGACATGATGGTGATGGTGCATGCAGAGGCCGAGGCCATAGGCAAGCTGAAATTGGGCCACAACAAACACCCACATGTTCTCACACGATATTCCTGTCCGAATTACCGCAGAACACCACTATTGAACCCAGAGCAGTGTCAAAAGGTTGTTTGTTGGATAGCAGATAATGCTTCCAGTCACTTTGCCACCACTACCAACACCCTGTCTTCCACATGGTCAAGTCTGAGTGGCAGTGAGTCTGTACCGCATATTCCTCACCCTGATCCTCCTTCCTCCCGCCGTGCCAAGTGCTCGGAGATGACTGATCCCACACTTGGACACTCCGAAGAGCTGATCACTTTTCCATTTATAGATTCGGGCCTCTCCCCCCGTCAACTTGAAGTGGGGCAAGATGAGATCGTCTGTAGCAATGCCCAAATATTTGAGCAGCCACGTTCACACAAAAGCAACGGTGGGAACTTGTCACAAGAGGTGAACGATGTTGAGACACAATTGCCAGAAAGTCAGGAGGAGGACCAGGGTGCTGAAGTGGAAGATGAGGTGGTGGATGATAAAATAACTGACCCAACCTGGCAGGAGAACATTGGGAGCGAGGACAGCAGCACACAGGGGGAGGGAGGCATAGCACCCCAACAGGCAGGAAGCAGTGTGGTGGCTGCAGACAGAAGGTGGACAACCGTTCCCTGTAACACCAACATGATGGAAGTTGGCAGTACAACTGTTAAGTGTTCTCGAGTCTGGTTGTTTTTAAGGACTCTGCCGATAACCCCAAACAAGCCATTTGCACCACCTACCATGCCCGCATCAGCAGGGGTAGCAAAACTACCAGCCTGACCACCACCAGCATAATCAGGCATATAGCAGCAAAGCACCTGACTTTGTGGGCTGAATCCCAGGGTCCAGGAACACTGTCTGCGGGTGACACCACTGCTTCTTCCGCTGTTGTACGTAGAAGCCAATCCCCTGTCCATGGTGCCTGCGAAGATGCCTCCTGCCCTGCACCTGTCGTTGCACATCCTCAACTACCAACATCATCAAGCATGTCCATGTCCTTGTCCCAGCGCAGGCTTCAGTTGTCCATACCCCAGTCATTGGAACGCAAGCGGAAATATGCAGCCAATGCCCCACAGGCTGCAGTACTAAATTCACACATTTCTTATCTGCTTCCACTCGAAATGTTGCCTTTTAGGCTCCTGCAGATGAAAGCTTTCCGCAACCTGATGATGGCGGCCGTCCCAAGGTACTTGGTCCCCCGCCGCCACTACTTCTCCCTGTGTGCCGTCCCGGCATTACACAAGCATGTGTCCCACAGCATTACCTGTGCCCTCAACAATGCTGTTACTGGGAAAGTCCACCTAACCATGGACACGTGGACAAGTGTTTGTGGGCAGGGACGATATATCTCGCTGATGGCACACTGGGTTAACAGAGTGGAAGCCGGGACCCAGTCGGACCTTGGGATGGACACGTCCTCCTGACGCCGAGGAATTGCGAGCCCTATGTTAATCAGGGTTGCCCACACAGTCTACAGCTCCTGCACCTCCACCTCTCTGTCTCCATCTCAGAAATGAGCACATCATTCACAAGCTGGAAGCACTGCAGCACTGCCTCAAGCAAGCGGCAACAGGCTGTGCTGAAGCTAATATGCTTAGGTGACAAACCACACAATGCTGAAGAGTTGTGGACAGCTCTGAAAGATGCAGGAAGATCTGTGGCTGACACAGCTGAAACTACAGCCAGGCATGGTCGTGTGTGACAATGGCCAGAACCTGGTGGCAGCTCTGAGGTGAGGCGAGCTCACACATGTACCATGCCTGGCCCATGTGCTTAACCTCGTGGTTCAGCAGTTTCTCAAAACCTACCTGGAGCTGCCGAATCTGCTTGTCAAAGTACGCCGCCTGTGTGCCCATTTTAGAAAGTCAGCTACAGCTTCAGCCACCCTTGTCGTGCTTCAGCAGCGTTTGCAGCTTTGGGCTCAAAGACTGGTGTGTAATGTCCCCACGCATTGAAACTCTACACTGCATATGTTGGAAAGGATTTGTGAGCAGAAGAGGGCAGTTGTTGACTACCAGCATCAACAAGGCTGTCGTTATTCAGGTCAGACTCCAAACATAAGGCCTCAGGAGTTGACATGGATGTTAGACATATGTACCATCTTCCAAAACTTTGAGTAATCCACCAATATGGTGAGCAGCGATGACACCATCCCGCTTCTCTGCATTCTAAAAAGATCTCTTCTCACAATGAAAGAGGATGCATTGCAGGCTGAGCATGGTGAGATGGAGCAAGAAGCCATACAGGGGGATTACACACAGCCCAGACTCATGTCATCCCAACGTGTATTGGTTGACAATGAGGAAGCGGTGGAGGAGGAAGAGCAGAAGCTACTTTCATGGGCTATAGATGGTACTGCAAGCATAACTGTCTTACCGTTTGTTCAGTGTGGATGCCCTGAGGACAGGGATGAGTAGGACAGCATGGTCAGTCGTCCTGTTGGTGAGGACACGGAAGTCTTGCCTGTTAGCAGTCTGGCACTCATGGCAGACTTTATGTTGCGCTGCCTTTCCTGTGACCCTTACATTATCAAAATTTTGGGTGACAGTAATTACTGGTTGGTGACACTTCTATACCCATGCTGCAAGCAGAACTTTCAATCTCTTCTTACAGAGGCAGATAGGTGTACTAAAATGTTGCAGTACCAGAGGGCCATTCTTGCGGAATTATTAAAAAAAATTCCCATCTGAAAACTCTGGCGGCAAAGGTCACAGTTCATTGGACAACCAAGGAGTACAGGCTAGAGAGACACAACTCCAATCCAGCAGAGGCAGGGAAACACTGGCAAAGTTCTGGGAGAGTTTTCTAAGACCCTTCCATCGCCCTGGCCCAGAGGTGCTGGGTACTCTCACAAGGAGTGCAAAGTTTGTGAAGATGCAGAGGGAGTACTTTGCTGACCGTACCAACATCCTCTGTGTTTCCTCTGTACCTTTTAATTATTGGGTATCCAAGCTGGACACGTGGCATGAACTGGCTCTCTACGCCTTGGAGGTCCTGGCCTGCCCTGCCGCTAGCGTTTTGTCAGAGCGGGTTTTTAGTGCCGCTGGTGGAATTATAACTGAAAATGCTGACAGGCTGACTCTTATAAAAATGAACAAGGGCTGGATAGGGCCAGACTTCTGTACACCACCGCATGATAACAGTGAAACGTAACCTCAAATCCAGTGTCTTTATTTGGAAGGTGTTTTCCCATGCTCCTCTTCACACCCACACATGGGTATACGCTTCCTGATTTCGACTTTTTGGTGTTATCCTCCTCCTTCTCCTCATCCACCACCACTAGATCACCATGGTGATCGTGGTCTGTGATGTAATAGCCAACTTATTGTGAAAAAGGGTTGTTTTGATGCCCTTTAAAAAAATGTTAACACAGTGGGTTGATTTGTACCTCCTAGGGGGAAATGTTTGTCAGCCCATACACTTAGTATATGGGCATTACAAGCATAGGAGACCTGTTCCTTTAAACTGGGAAAACATTTTTCGTAGGCCATCATCCACATTTATTCCAAGGGTGATTGGGGTGCGTGCATTTTTGGGCCAGGCCTTACATTCGCTTCATGGGCAAATTTAGTGGGAGTCCAAAAATCATAATAATAGGACCTTTGTTTCATGTGGCCATCCAGTACATCAGATCAAAGGGTTATTGATGTGAGTGTAACTTTGGGGCAAGGCGGGCCTTGCCTTCAGTGCATAGGCTAACACTATGGCAGTACCAAATGAAAAATAATGGGAACTTTGCTTTCATGTGGCCATCCAGGACAACTGGTCCCAGTGTTATGGGGGTGCGTGTAACTTTGGGGCAGGGCAGGCCTTGCATTCACTTCATGGGCAAACTTTCTGGGAATACAAATATCATAATCATGGGAACTTTGGTTTCATGTGGCCATCCAGTACGTCAGTTCAAATAGCTTTTGGGGTGCGTGTAACTTTGGGGCAAGGCAGGCCTTGCATTCAACGCATAGGAAAACTGTATGGGAGTAAAAAAAGAAAAGAATATTGGGAACTTTGGTTTCATGTGGCCATCCAGGACGTCTGTTACAAGTGTTATTGGGGTGAGTGCAACTTTTGGGCAAGGCAGGGCTTGCATTAAATACATAGGCAAAGACTATGGGAGACCCATTTTCTTATAATGGGAACATTTTTTTCATGAAGTTCTCCTGTATGTCTTGTCAAAGGAATATTGGGGTGCGTCCTAATTTTTTGCAGCCCAGCTATTCACTGCATAGGCAATAACAGTATAGGAGACCCACTGTTTAATAATGGGAACAACAACAAAAATAGCCGGCTTTTGGCTCTCTAAGAAAAGTGAGGGCCGACTGCTGAGCCTGTAAAAATAGGCTTTGTGACTTCCAGAGTCCCTCCTTCATATCGAAACATGATGTGTCTGATGATGTGTCACACTCCACACGGTCAGCTAAGGTTGTTAAATGTTAAAATGACATTTCCCAGTGAATGCATTTGTATTGGTTGAAAGCAATGCTACAGTGAAAAAACACATCAAAAACGCTACTTGTGAACATAGCCCAAGTGGACGAGGAACATTTTTATTTTGGGTTATTTATTTGCGTTACATACAAATCATTACCCTGGAAAGTATATTCCTTAACATATTTCCCAGGAAAATCCATTTTGGTTTTGTTTTTGCATGTTTTTGTGTGCGCCTGTAAAAGAGGCGTAATACTCTGACAACATTGTTCAAGCTGTGAACTGGGAGTCAGAAATGCTTCCAGGGGTCTTCCCCATGATGTTCCCATGGCATGTGAGTACTGTTCCCATCAATTTCAGACTTTTTAGACTCTAAGAGGACCCCCAGGGGGATCACGGCAAAAATGCTCGGTTTTCCCATAGACTTACATTGCAATTTGCTCGACCCGAGCAACGAGCACCCAAGCATTGTAGTGCTCGCCCATCACTAGTCACATGCAGTTTTATGATTTATGTGAATGTATTTATCATATCCATTATTCTATTTTAAAACATGCTAGTAACACCCTTAGCAACCTGCAATTTTCATAAGAACCACTTGGTGTTCCCACAGACACATATACCGGAAACATCTCCCAACAGAGTACTGTGTGTTTTTCTTTATCTGTGAATAGGTCAAGCCAAAAACAAAGAGAAGGACGAACACTTTTGAGCATATGAAACATCAGCAGGGGGGGCGTGGCCTGCACGCTGATGGCGACGGCTGCTTGAAAGGAGAGCTCTGTGCTTCAGCAGGATAAACCAGCTCTTATCAGCTCACAGATAACAGGATTACCAGCTACAGGAGGTGTGAGTAACCCCAGCCCTTAGCGATGCCTAAGTTGAGACCTAAAAAAACTGGCACTCCAGCCAAGCTGACAGACTTTTACCCCCGGGATAGGGAAGTCTCCTCACCTAGCAAGATGGTGCTGGCTTCCCACTCAGCGTCTTCCCACTCCTCACAAGGAGATACAGGCTGCGTGAGAGGCAATACAGGCATTCCTCTGACAGAGGAAACAATGCAATCTCTGCTGAAGACGCTGAGGGCTTCCCTACAGGGTGATCTCAGAGAAATAGTCAGAGAGCTGAAGGAGGAAATCAGGTCTCTGGGTGATCGCACAGAGCACGTAGAAACTAAAATGGCTGAATTTGCAACATCACATAACAATCTGATAGACGCTAACACAGCTTTGGAAAAGGAGGTGGAGGCATTAAAACTTAAAATCAGTGATATAGAGGACAGATCCCGAAGAAATAACCTAAAAATCAGAGGGATTCCCTCATCTGTAGCAGATAAAGAGCTCCATGAATACTTCCACAAGTTTCTGCAGCTTATACTTCCTGGATGGGACGCCAGAGACCTGATAGTGGACAGAATTCAGAGTCCCTAAATCCAAAGGCATAGATCCAGCTCTGCCTAAAGATGTCCTGGCTAGACTTCATTTCTATAAAACAAAAGAAGCTGTGCTGTACACACTGAGGGAAAGTCCAGCCCTGCCAGACACTTTCATGGGACTAAAAATCTTCCCAGATCTTTCTGCTACAACTCTTAATAAAAGAAGAGAATTCGCCCACCTTTCTAAACTCCTTAGAGATCAAGACATTAAGTACAAGTGGGGTTTTCCGGTGAGGATGATAATTTTCAAAGATGGAGGCACTTACATATGTCATACTCCTTCTCAGCTGGGCAAATTGCTGGATGACTGGGGAATAGCCCACCCACCAAACCCTGGCGGGCGGGAGAATCAAAGAAGATCTCCAGACAAGATTAACCCTGAATGGTCAGCAACTTAGCTGGGACTCCTTCCTGCTTATGGCACCTGCTGTCCTTGCTCCTGTGACACGGGATGTCACGTAGCCCCCCTGATGTTCTCGCCTATGGCGAGCGGTTATACTCCGGTCACCCTACTCGGGGCAAACCGGTGTTGATGGAACTTTTTTGTTTTTGTTCCTCTTCTCAAAAATGTTCTTTAATTTTTTTCAGAAATTTCTTTCAATTCCTTTTTGGTCTAACCCTTCTCATCCCTGATGGCGTTCCTAGGAATTCAACCCCCCCTGCGGCTCCAATATGAAAATTAAGATATTGTCTATTAATGTGAACGGACTCAACTCCCCAGCAAAAAGGTCAATGATGTGGAGAGAGGTGAAGGCATCTAACTGTGATATAGCGTGCATTCAGGAGACCCACCTTCTTTCCACAGATAATAAACGGCTACTTCATCCCAGGTTTCAACACGCCTTTTTTGCTAATGACTTAAAAAAAAGAGGCGGAGTGGCCATTTTAATAAAGAACTCAGTGGCCTTTAAATTGATAAATGTCAGTTATGGAGCGGATGGAAGATATATTATTTTGTCTTGTTATATTAACAGTGTCCCTTATACCTTGGCAACGGTCTACTCCCCAAATTCATCGCAATTGACCTTTGCTAGGAAATTTTTCCAAGCATTCAAAGATACTGCCACAGGGGCGGAAATCATCTGTGGAGATTTTAATATACCTGTTATACGCTCCATGGATTGCTCCAACAGCAACATCTCACATGCTAAGGAACTTAAGCATCTCATCAATGAATTCCATTTTCATGACATCTGGAGATATTTACATGCATCAGAAAGAGACTATACATTCTTCTCTTCCAGGCATCGCTCATACAGTAGAATTGATTTCTTTTTGGTCGACAGCAAATCTATAAGTAATTGTGTTGCAGCTGATATTGGTTTAATCACTTGGACAGATCATGCGCCGATCTCTTTGTCTGTTCAGGGTGGCTTTAATGTTCAAAATTCCCCCAGGTGGAGATTGAATACTAGCTTGCTTGGTAGGCAGAAGGTACATGATGAAGTAGAGTCAGTGTTAACAGAATATTTCAAACTTAATAACAATGGGGAAATTTCTGACGAGACCCTGTGGGCTGCTCATAAAGCAGTAGTCAGGGGGCAGTTCATAAAACTGGCCTCCATCCAAAAACGGCAAAAAGACGCAGATATTAAATATATATTAACCCGTATTCATCACCTTGAATCCCTGAATAAAGCCAAAGCAACCCCTAACTTGACTAAAGAAATTGTAACCCAGAGATTTCAACTAAGATCCCTACTCCTGCAAAATTACGAACATAATCTAAAAAAAAATAGATCGACATTTTATGCTATGGGGGATAGAGCGGGGTCCTTATTGGCAAGAAGGACGAAAAAACGTGAGATTCAATCTAAAATAGAATTCCTGAGGGACCCAAATGGAACAATCACTAGACATCCCATTGAAATAGCAGAAGCATTTGCGAAATATTATGAGGCCCTGTATAATCTAAAAAATGATTCCAACACGTCACAGCCGACTCAAGTGGATATACAGGGCTTTCTAGACACCCTGGATCTTCCCCGGGTCTCAGATGAGCAATTAGAGGAACTTAATCTTCCCTTTACTACACATGAAATCCTAGGTGCCATCAAAATGACTAAGTCTAACTCTGCCCCGGGCCCCGATGGGCTGCCATACGAATATTACAAACAATTTACCTCCACTCTGTCCCCCTTTATGTTAAAAACCTTCAATTTTTGGCAAAATAAAGGGTCAATTTCCCCAGACAACTTGGAAGCGATTATTATCACGCTACCCAAGCCAGGGAAACCTGCAGACACCCCGGGTAATTTTAGGCCCATTTCACTCCTAAATTGTGATGTTAAAATTTATGCCAAACTAGTGGCGGATAGACTTCATAAAGTGATCCCGGCCTTAGTGGCCCCAGACCAAGTTGGTTTTGTGACAGGCAGGCAATCTAAGGATGGCACCAGACGGATGCTTGACTTGATTGGACTGGTGGAGATATCGGGTGAACCCAGTGCATTCCTGTCTCTTGATGCTGAAAAAGCCTTTGACAGGGTGCACTGGGGATACCTGGAGAGAGTTCTAACAAAATTCGGGTTCTTGGGAAAAATTAAGTCATCCATTCTAGCTCTCTACTCTTACCCAAATGCGTCAGTGTTGGCATCGGGGTTTCTGTCATCTAAATTTCAAATAAGTAATGGCACTCGCCAGGGGTGTCCATTGTCTCCCGCTATTTTTGCTTTAGTGGTAGAACCTCTGGCGGAAGCTATACGAAAAAACATAGCCATTTCTGGTATAAGAGTTGGGGAATTTGAACATAAACTTGGTTTATACGCAGATGATGTGATAATTTCCTGTTCTAACACTGTAGTTTCGATTCCAGCAGTGGTGAACACATTATCGAACTTTTCTAAAGTGTCGTATTATAAGCTTAATGCGGCAAAGTCTTTGATATTGCCGTTTAATGTACCGGTGGAAGCCAGGAGTGTGCTGGAGGGGGCCTTTCAATTCAAATGGTGCGATAGGGGGATACCTTATTTAGGTATTAAGCTGACACCATCGCAGATGTTAATTAAAGAAAATTTGGAACCTCTGATCCAAAATTTAGAAAAGGAATTGGGAAGGTATGAAAAAATATCGTTGTCCTGGATGGCCAGGATACAGTCCTTTAAAATGGTTTTCTTACCCAAAATATTGTATGTACTCAGATGCTTACCCATCAAAATTTCTCACAAAACCCTGATGAAACTTCAATCGTTGACTAACAAATTTGTCTGGGGTAATAAAAGGGCTAGGGTCGCAGGTAAAGTGTTATATCCCCCATATGATTCAGGGGGACTGGGCACCCCAAACATATCGGCATATTATAAAGCCTTACTAATTGAATCACTAAAGGAATGGTGGCGTCCAGGTAATTCACATAGATGGGCTCAGATTGAAAATTTCCTGTCCCGCCAGGGCTCGGTCAGAAGAATGATGGAAGCAGAATATTTGAGCCGTTCACGGTTCTCCCCGTGTGTTCCCACCATGCCAGCTTCCCTGGAGGTCTGGCGAAATGACTTGATTCATAAGATTCAGATTCCTCTTTCAGAGATTTCCCTCAAGTCGTTGGAATCTCAAATCCCCTTTTTGAATCTAGCCAGGTGGGAGGGATCGGGCATTACAGTGCTGGCGGATCTATTCTCTGATTTGGGTGTTAACCCCTTTAATGAAATAGTACGGAAACACCCCTCTTTAAAGGGTTGTTTCTATCAACACATCCAAATTAGTCATTTTCTGGCCTCTAAATTTCCTCTAAAGTCGAATCCTCTGTTACCTACAACAAAGGCTTTGGTATTTAAAAAGATAATTAAATCCAAAGGTATCTCCTCAACATACAAATGGCTCAATAACCCCCCCGAAGAGCAAAAATCTCCTTATATGAATAAATGGGACGTGGAGTTGAATGTTTCTACCTCTCCTTCAAACTGGCACTCGGCTTCAGCAAATATCCAAAAATATTCCAAGTGCATAAATCATCTGGAGCAACTGAAAAAAGTACACCTGCGATGGTATCGGTCCCCAGCCAACTTAGCACAGTTCCTCCCAAATTATTCACCACATTGTTGGAAGGGCTGCCTCCAAAGGGGTACTCTTGGTCACTGCTGGTGGGCTTGTCCCAAGGTTTTCTCGTTCTGGCTGGAGGTGTTTGGCCTGATGGGTGAGCTGACAGGCAATACTATTAATCCGAATCCGGGTCTGGCAGTGCTAAACGTGGGTATAGAGGAGTTCTCTTGGGAATCCAGGGGATTATTGGTTCACATTCTAGTTGCTGC
This sequence comes from Dendrobates tinctorius, assembly GCF_039654945.1. NCBI lineage: Eukaryota > Metazoa > Chordata > Amphibia > Anura > Dendrobatidae > Dendrobates > Dendrobates tinctorius. The sequence continues at coordinate 1,489,569 of NW_027361991.1, read as the reverse complement.
CAGATATTGCATAAGTAGCTATTGGAAATCCCCAAAGACACCTACATTAGCTGAACTATATAACCGAATTAATCTCCATTGCCAATACGAGTTCTGTCTGGCTCACTCCATCCGCGCCAAAAACAAAATACTTCAGACTTGGGACACGTGGCTAAACTCTGTATATGCATCCCCTGTCAGGCATCTGTTTCCAGGGCAAACTGTCTGAGATTAATAAAATGGGTCAAATAGGGTCAAAGAGAGTGTTACGCAGGGAGTTCATCCGTACCACATGTCAATATTCAAGGTGTTTATATCTATGTTGTTGTTACTGCTCGGGCTACCCTGAACGCCATCTAATTCCCTAGCTCCCCCCCCTCCCTGGTTGCCTCTTTGCAACCATCCATGGTTCTCCCCCCCCACCTCTTCCTCCCTTCCCCTTTCTTATCTTCCTTTCTTACTCTCTGGTTCTGGTTGTTTGAAACCCTCGTTTTGAGGATTAAAGAGTAAATGGTAGGTTGCCTTTATACGTATTAGGTGTTGATTAACCAAAAAAAAAAAAAGTTGTAACTTGTATCAGACATGATTGTTGGTGGTGTGATGGGAAATGTGAATCATAATCAAAGGATTTACTACCACGTGTTACAGCGTTGTTCTCTTTGTGTATTAATGCCATTGATACCTGAATTTTTTCCCTTTTCTAATGTAACTTCCTACAATAAAAATTGATTGGAATAAAAAAAAAAAAAAAAAAAAAGAAACATCAGCAGGTCATTTTTGGCTGGGTTTCCCTTTTAACCCCTTAGTGACCGAGCCAATTTTGACCTTAACCCCTTTACCCCCAAGGGTGGTTTGCACGTTCATGACCGGGCCAATTTTTATAATTCTGACCACTGTCCCTTTATGAGGTAATAACTCTGGAACGCTTCCATGGATTTTGGTGATTCTGACAAGGTTTTCTCATGACATATTGTACTTCTTGCTAGTAGAAAAATTTCTCTGATATGACTTCCGTTTATTTGTGAAAAAAAAACGCAAATTTGGCAAAAATTTTTGAAAATTTTGTAATTTTCCAACTTTGAATTTTCATGTCCTTAAATCACAGAGATACGACACATGAAATACCTAATAAGTAACATTTTCCACATGTTTACTTTACAACAGCACAATTTTGGAACCACAATTTTTTTGTTAGGAAGTTGTAAGGGTTAAAAGTTAACCAGCGATTTCTTATTTTTACAACACCATTTTTTGGGGGGACCACATCACATTTGAAGTCACTATGAGGGGTCTATATGATCGAAAATGCCCAAAAGTGACACCATTCTAAAAATTGCACCCCTCAAGGTGCTCAAAACCACATTCAAGAAGTTTATTAACCCTTCAGGTGCTTCACACAAATTTTTTTAATGTTTTTAAAAAAATGAACATTTAACTTTTTTCAAAAAACAATTACTTCAGGTCCAATTTTTCTTATTTTCCCAAGGGTAACAGGAGAAATTAGACCCCAAAAGTTACGCTGATACCCCATATGTGGGGGAAATCACTGTTTCAGCGCATGGCAGAGTTTAGAAGAGAAGGAGCACCGTTTGACTTTTTCAACGCAAAATTGGCTGGAATTAATATCGGGCGCCATGTCACGTTTGGAGAGCTCCTGATGTGCCTAAACAGTGGAAACCCCCCACAAGTGACCCCATTTTGGAAACTAGACCCCCAAGGAACTTATCTAGATGTGTAGTGAGAATCCCCAAGTGCTTCACAGAAGTTTATAAAGTAGAGCCATAAAAATAAAAAATCATATTTTTTTCCACAAAAATGATATTTTCGCCCCCAATTTTTTATTTTCCAAAGGGTAACAGAAGAAATTGGACCCCAAGAGTTATTGTGCAATTTTTCGTGAGTACCCTGATACCCCATATGTGAGGGTAAACCACTGTTTTAGTGCATGGCAGAGCTCAGAAGAGAAGGAGCACCGTTTGACTTTTTCAAAGCAGAATTGGCTGGAATTGAAATCAGTCGCCATGTCACATTTGGAGAGCCCCTGATGTGCCTGAACAGTGGAAACCCCCTAATTCTAACTCCAACCCTAACCCCAACACACCCCTAACCCTAACCCTAGCCCTATCCCTAGCCCTAACCCTATCTTTAGCCCTAGCCCTAACCCTAGCCCTAACCCTAATGGGAAAATGGAAATAAATACATTTTTTTATTTTATTATTTTTCCCTAACTAAGGGGGTGATAACGGGGGGTTTCATTTACTATTTATGGCGGGTTTTTATGTTTGGCGGCTGTCACACGCTAAAAGACGCTTTTTATTGTAAAAACAGTTTTTGCATCACCACATTTTGAAAACTATAATTTTTCCATATTTTGACCCACCGAGTCATGTGAGGTCTTAATTTTTGCGGGACGAGATGACGTTTTTATTGGTATCATTTTCGGACACATGACATTTTTTGATTGCTTTTTATTCTAATTTTTGGGACGTAGAATGAACAAAACCAGCGTTTCATGAATTTCTTTGGGGGGGTGACGTTTATACCGTTCCGCATGTGGTAAAATTGATAAAGCGGTTTTATTCTTTGGGTCAGTACGGTTACAGCGATACCTCATTTATATCATTTTTTTAATGTTTGGCGCTTTTATACAATAAAAACAATTTTATATAAAAAATAATTATTTTTGCATCGCTTTATTCTGCGAGCTATAACTTTTTATCTTTTTGCTGATGACACTGTGTGGCAGCTCGTTTTTGCGGGACAAGAAGACGTTTTCAGCGGTACCATGGTTATTTATATCCTTTTTTTCGATTGTGTGTTATTGCACTTTTTATTCGGCGGTATGATGATTAAGCATTGTTTTTTGCCTTTTTTTAAGGGGTTCACTAAAGTGGTTAACTAGTGGCACAGTTTTACAGGATGGGTCATTACGGATACTAAATATGTGTACTTTAATTGTTTTTTATTTACATAAAGAAATGAATTTAATGGTGAATATTTTTTTTTCTTTATTAAGGATTCTTTAAAATTATTTTTACACATTTTCATTTATTTTTTTTTACATTGTCCCAGGGTGGGACATTACTATGCAAAGTTAGATTGCTGATCTGACACTTTGCAGAGCACTGGCTTTTCAGCGCCTGCTCTCAGCAGGCACTGAGAAGCTACCTCCCTGCAGGACCCGGAAGGACCCCGCGGCCATTTTGGATCCGGGGGCCTGCAGGGAGGAGGCCCTCGGAACAACGCCATCACATTGCGTTGTTCTGAGGGTCTCAGGGAAGCACGCAGGGAGCCCCCTCCCTGCGTGATGCTTCCCTATGTCACCGGAACACTGCAATTATGGTTGATCGCAGTGTGCCGGGATTTAATTGTGCCGAGAGCGGTCCGTGACCACTCCTGGCACATAGTGCCGGGTGTCAGCTGTGATGATCAGCTGACATCTGGCTGCAATCAGCGGCGCTCTCCCCATTAGCACCGCTGATTGGCTATGACGTACTATCCTGCCCTTGGGGATTAAGTCCCAGGGCACATGGACGGGATAGTACATCATATGGCAGAAAGGAGTTAATAACCAAGCCAATTTTTACCATTCTGACCACTCTCACTTTATGAGGCAATAGCTCTGGAATGTTTCAACATATCCCAGTGATTATGAGATTTTTTTGTGACATATTGTAATTCATGTTAGTAGTAAAATGTCTTTGATAAGACTTGCGTTTATTTATGAAAAAATGGAAATTTGGCAAAAATTTTGAAAATTTTGCAATTTTCAAATTTTTACTTTTTGTCCCCTTAAATCAGAGAGTGATGTCACACAAAAAAGTTCATAAATAACATTTCCCACCTGTCTACTTTACATCAGCACAATTTTGTAAACATAACTTTTATTTGTTAGGAAGTTATAAGGGTTAAAATTTGACCAGTCATTTCTAATTTTTCCCAAAAAATTTGCAAAGCCATTTTTTTAGGGACAACATCATATTTGAAGTGACTTTCAGAGGTCAATATGACAGAAAATACCCCAAAGTGACACGATTCTAAAAACTGTGCGCAATGTGCGCAATGTGCGCAATACCAAATTCAAGAAGTTTATTAAACCTTCAGGTGTTTCACAAGAACTAAAGCAATGTGGAAGGAAAAAACATAAAATTTAACTTTTATCACAAAAAATTTACTTTATACCAAAACTTTTGTATGTTCACAAGGGTAACAGGAGAAAATGGATCACAAAATTTGTTGCACAATTTCTTCTGAGTACACCGATAGCCCACATGTGAGGGAAATCCACTGTTGGGGTGCATGGCATGGCTCAGAATGGTGGCAGCGCAGTTTGACTTTTTGAATGCAAAATTGTCTGGAATCGATGGCGGACACCGAGTCGCATTTGGAGACCCCCTGATGTGCCTAAACAGTGGAAACCCCCCCATTCTAACTTCAACCCTAGCAAAGCCCTAAACTCAACCCTATTCCCAACCCTAACCCCAACACAACCCTAACCCTAACCTTAACCCTAACCCCAACACAATCCTATCCCCAACACAACCCCAACCCTAACACAACCCCATCTCTAACCACAACCCTAACCCCAGCACAACCCTAACCCCAGCTCTAACCCCAGCTTTAAGCACTGTGGAATATGTTAGCGCTATATAAAAAATAAAGATTATTATTATTTAACCTCAAACCTAACACCAACCCTAACCCCAACCCCGATCCTAACTGAAAAGAATGGAATAAATTAAAAAATGTTTATTTTATTAATTTTTCTGTCAGAGACCACAATCTCAAATATTGCTGTTAGTAACATACTGCCCCATGGATTAAAATCCTGCAGGGCACGCAAGGTCCCCATGTTCACGCCAGCATAGGTGCAGACCTATTTGAATTTCACCAAAGACCATCTGGAAGATCCAGAGGAGGCATGGGAAAAGTTCATGTGGTTAGATGAGACCAAAATAGAACTTTTTGGTATCAACTCCACTTGGAGTGTTTGGAGGAAGAAGAAGGGTGAGTACAACCTCAAGAAAACTGTCCCAACCATGAAGCATTGTGGGGGAAGCATCATAATTTGTTTTTTTTTCTGAAAAAGGGACAGAGGATGACTCCACCGTATAGAAGGGAGTATGGATGGGGTCATGTATTGTGAGACTTTGGCCAACAACCCCCTTCCCTCAGTAAGAGCATTGAAGATGGGTCATGGCTGGGTCTTCCAGCATGACAATGACCCAAAATACACAGCTAGGGCAACTAAGGATTGGCTCTGTAAGAAGCATTTTAAGGTCTGTGGAGGGAGATTAAACTCTGTGTTGCCCAGTGACAACTCCAGAACCTGAAAGAACTGGAGAAGATCTGTATGGAGGAGGGGGCCAAAATCCCTGCTGCAGTGTGTGCAAACTTGGTAAAGATCAAGAATTACAGGAAACATCTGACCTCTGTAATGGCAAACAAAGGTTTCTGTACCAAATATTAAGTTCTGCTTTTATAATGTATCAAATACTTATTTCATGCAGTAAAATGCAAATGAATTATGTAACAATCATACAATGGGATTTTCTGGCTTTTAGTTTTAGATTCTGTCTCTTACAGTCGAAGTAATAAAAATTTCAGATCTCTCCATTCTTTGTAGGTGGGAAAACTTACAAAATCGGCAGAGTTTCAAATACTTATTTTCCCGATATGTAGAATTATACAATACTAGATGGTGGCCCGATTCTAACGCATCGGGTATTCTAGAATATGGCCAGCGGGAGACCGACGTTCAAAAGATGGACCAGGACGATCCACCACGATTGGCGATCTCACAGTGGGGGCCTGGTAGCTGCTACGTGTCACACTGAGGCTAAGTACCCACGTTGCAGAAATGCTGCGGAAATTTCCGCAGCATTTCTGCAACTCCCAAAGCGGGAAAAACGCATACAAATTCGCATGCGTTTTCCCGCGAAAAACATGCATTTTTCACGTGATTTTCATGTGCAGAATTTAAGTGCATTTTAAGCAATTTGAAGCATCACTTGAAATGTGACTGACAGGTTGGTCACACTTGTCAAGCATAGTGTTTCATAATTGTGATCAACTTTTTACTATTGAGGCCGCCTATGCAGCATCAATAGTAAAAGATAGAATGTAAAAAATAATTTTAAAAAATTAAAAAAAAGGTTATTCTCACCTTCCGATGGCCCCCGATCTCTCCCTGCTCCCTGCATCTTCCGGTCACAGTAATGCTTTGCACGAAGGCCCGGAGATGACGTCACTCTCACGAGAGCGCGATGTCATCAGCGGTCTTTCGCGCAAAGCATTACTGGGACCGGAAGGTGCCGGGCGCGTGGTGAGAGGAGGGAAAGAGTCCGGGGGCTGTCGGAAGGTGAGCATATCACTATTTTTTATTTTAATTCTATTTTTTACAGGATTATGGTACCCAGGGCCTGGAAGAGAATCTCCTCTCCTCCGGACCCTGGGTACTATCCGCACATTGAGCGCTGCGCTGTTCATCTCCCGGCTGCTTTGCCGCTGACCTCCGTGCGGCAGGAGATGACCCGCGGCAGCCGTAGGGAGATCAGCGGCTAGCGCCGCAGATCTCCGGACGGCAGCGGTGGTGCGTCGTTCGAATGCTGTGCCAATTCGCGGCCGGACTTCACCTGTCACTGATTGGTCACACACAGCCGGCCGCGACCAATCAGCGACGTGGGATTTACGTTACAGACAGACAGAATTAGACGATTATATAGGAGATTTAATGAGCCTCGCATTAGTGATGTTAGATAAACCAGATGCCCTTGTACTGCACAAGAGCATGGTTTGGCTGGCTGAATGACATTCTTTGGATGTAGCTTTCAGGAGCGACTGGTTGTGAGAGGAGAGATACATTTTGAGTCTTACTGGCAATGCTTCAAGGAAGTATCTCTCTCCTTGGTTTAAAGATGGAGGTGGCTATACAGTAAGTAAATCTTTTTAGCAATCCTAGCAAAATGTCCAGTGATCTCATCCAATGAATGGAACATTGACTTATAGGAGATCTGCCTTTACTTTGTCACATCAGCTCCTTCCCAGAGACACATAGTTTGCATGTTTTCCTGTAGAGCATTACCAAAAAATTCAATACTCAGCTGGTCTCCTAAAAAAAAACCTCCTTCATAAGAAAAATACAGGCACCACAATTTTACCTTTTGGGATACTTGGGCTTAAGTCTACCATATTGTTTGGACTATAGGACGCACCCAGATTTTGACAAAAAATATTTCATAGTACATAAACTTTCATAATGATCTATCTAATGAGTAGAACTGGTGTGAGGTTACGCTAACCTTATAAAAACAGTTTAAGGCTATGTTCACACATTGCGTTTTTTTCGCCAGGCAAAAAAAAATGCTCTGTAATACAGCTCATGATGCAGATAGCTAAAAAACAAAACAAAAAAGAAGCTCTTAAATTTGAAGATGGTCATATACAAATGCTTGACTCCTGCGATGAACACATGGAAGTTCATAATCCTGTATACAAATCTGTACAGGCACAAAGACTTCCTACTGAGTCTGTACACCACTGTACGTTGCATGCTAATGAAAGAGTTAACCACTTTAGAGATTTTATTCGTAGCATTGAATGGGGTCACTTGCCAATAGGCAACATGAGTGCCCAAATCTGGACTATATGTGCCAACATGGGTGTAACTACCATGGTAGTGCCCAAAACATATACTATGGGGTCAAAACTGTGGATGACCAATACTAATGTTAAAGGTGATTGGGCAGAAGAAGTAGAGACAGGTGGAATTAAATATATATGAGAGGTCTGAAAAGCCAAGGAAGGGAGCAAAAGATATGGAACAGATCGAAGTCCACCATTATTAGGACATCATGTTTTTGGAGTCTCATTGTTCAGAGCAGCTCTTACGCTAGAAGATTTAGAGTAGCCATGTATTGCATGGGTTACCCTTCATTTTCTCGCCAGTGACCATTTGAAAGAAAATTTGTGGCTAACAGCAGCTTTGAGAGAGAGATTTTTAATTGGGACCACTAGATCCGTTAATGAAGCTAATGGATTCGAATGATGGAACCTCTAACGCCTTAATAAACCTGAAAAGCTTTAGTGAGATGTGAGATATAGAGATAATGAGAGAACCTCAGCAACAATGGGTTCCCCAGTTTGCAAAATTCCATATCTGCTTTTCTCGTAAATGGTGTAAGGTTTTGAGCACAATTATTGCCCCTCATTTGAAGGCCACTTTCTCAAGACTCAACAACACTTGTCAGAAGCCTCCAGTTTTGTAATAAGGCCATTTATCAGAAAATCATTTGATTCCTGTGTGGAAAGACGGCAGTAAAATTGATCCATTTTTATTTATGACTCATTTATCATCATATTGATTCTGTATGTGCAATTTTACAGATAACTAAATAGGGACTGAAATTACAGATGAAGATTATTTATTTTACTCAGTTGTATAGCACCATTAATTCCACAGGGCTTTGCACACATTATCACTGTCCCCGATGGGGCTCACAATCTACATTCCCTATCATTATGTCTTTAGAGTGTGGAAGGAACCAAGAGAACCTGGAGGAAACCTACGCATTCACGGAGAGAACATACAAACTCCTTGCAGATGTTGACCTTGGTGGGATTTGAACCTAGCACCCCAGCACTACAAGGCTGCCCCGATTAATGGCATTAATTATACACTAAAACCTGAGGGAAGGAATATTAATACATTCTCACCATTATTTAATTAATCTTATCCTGCACAAAAAAGGATAGAACGTACCAACTTCAGAAATGTGTCCAAAGTATGGAATCATGGTTGGTTTCATGAAGAATGTAGTTAATGAACATTCTTCTTCAATGTTTTTTTCAGCCCTTATTCTAAGTTCATAAATAAGAATTAGATCACCAATGCCAAAGATAAACCATGAAACATGAATCCAAAGTCTATGATGATCCTTGATAGGTGAGAAACCCTCCAACATTCAAGAAACAGAGTAAACATGCCCGAAGAAGTTATCATAGCTACAAGACTACTTTCTATTTCTCCTATTTAGAATTTATTGTCCATGATGGGAGGTGATATTCGGCTCACACTCATTTATAATAAGAATTTCATGAAGAAGAAAAGGGTCGCACTCATCGGGATAAATTTTTGCTGCTTTATTGACGGGTTTCGGACCCGTAGAAGCGCTATAACAGCTCGAAACGGCCGTTGCCAGCCTATCCGCACTCTTTCTTGTCACGATCCCGACTTGACATGTTATTCATGTGTCAATAAAGCAGCAAAAATTTATCCCGATGAGTGCGACCCTTTTCTTCTTCATGAAATTCCAGATTTGAGTACTACGAGGTCAAGCACCCGGGAACCACAGTGTATTCCTTCTGCCTGCCACATACCGCCAGCAAAAACACGGTAACAGCGGTGCTGTCCGCTTTCTCTAATATTGAGATCATTTGCATTGTATTCATTTATAATAAGACATGAGAAGTTGATCCTCCACAATGATATAATTCATGATGTGTGGCTGACTCATTTTTATCAGGAGGATTCATGGCTGACCGACCCTCTTCCATGATGATAAGTGACTGACTCTCTTTCACGAGGATATATGAGGGTCCCTTTTCCATGATGGTACATGATAAGTGGCTGACCATCTTCGATGATGGGATGATGGGACATTATATAAAGCTGAGCCTCTTCCATGACGATAAGTGACTGACTCTTTTTCACGAGGATGTATGAGGGTCCCTTTTCCATGATGGTACATGATAAGTGGCTGAACATCTTCCATGATGGGACAGTTGCTAGCAACTGAGAATAACCACACGGAGATGTGTCTCTGTATGGGAGGATCAAAGCAGACCACTAACCCCGTTTATTGAATCTCACATTACATAGCATTCTACTTAATTATGCAAAGTATACAGCTACCAATAGAATCGTAATACATTTAAGCCAATAGTATTGCAAGAAAATCGGACTATGTCCCTAGCTGCGTGACGTAGAGAATAGAACAATAGCACATTCTTTTAGGGTCTCATCTCATATCTCATATCTAGTACAAGCTGGAACAGTCTGGTTTCATAACAGCCGTGAACTTTCATCTAGTTAAGTTACAAAATTTAACTCGTAAACAACAAAATGGCGTCTCAAGCACAAAAATGGATCCCGGAGAACAAGATGTCCCGTACATCTGAATACTGTACTTCACAATTATATAAAGCTGACCCTCTTCCATAAAAAAAATGAAAAGTTCTCACTCTGTTGTATGATGACCATTAAACAAGTGATTTTTTTTCTATGGTGATTTTTGGGTATTACCAGTAAATATACTTTAAACCAGTGTTTAAATCATCTCTACTCACAATATAATTATATTGTTAATGGTAATAATAATACATTTAATTATTATGCCAATTATAATGGCAAAAAAGAACAAAAATAATATAAAACTAAACATAAAACTCCTATTCATCACTCACCCACAACCAGAAGACTAACCCCAAGTACAAGAAATAGAACTGATTTCCCTTCTGTCTTCATTGCTCTCTCATATCTTCTAATGTTTTCTCCCGTGCCAAACTCACATCCGATACGTCCCAAGAGAATTGCGTAAAATTGAAAAGAGTAACTCTTTATAGCCAAATGATCTTTGATACAAACACCCATAGATCAATGGGAAAATAAGGTTCCCGGTAAAGCTGTAAAGAAAGGTGTTTTGCAAAGTACAGAGATGCGTGCGTCACAGAGAACAATACCAAATTAAGACCAATGAAAAAGTAATTAGGAAATTTTCCTGATTAAGCGGAGACTGAAGATCTCACAACACATCGTATGGAGCAAATCATTAACTGGCGGCCAACTTGGCCTCAATGACCAATGTACAAAAGCCAGGACTCTAGAAGAAGGTGTGGTGGCTCATACACCACAGAATAAACTCAAACATACAGTAGAAAAGGATAAAACAAAGGAATACTAGTGGGAGCAAGGTGAAAAGGATATGAAAGTAAAAATTATATCCTAGTGGATTAAAAATTCAAACCCGGCAACCGCAAGGTATAGGACAGTGTGAAACTAATCACGGACAATCGGAGGATACCAAAGGGAAATGTCATGATCCAGGACGGGGTTTCGCTTTGGCCCGTCCTGGTCAGACAGGGGGTTAATTGTTTCTGCCTCTCTCTGGCAGAGGGTGGCTATTTAATGCTCACTGGACCTAGGTCCGGTGTCAGTTATACTCCTGCCCTCGGCTAAGTTAGTTGACCTCTTGTATACGTGTGCCTTGTGCCTGATAACTTGTTGCTTGTTTGGTTGTGATCCGGTTCTGTCCCTGTTATGAGTTCTGCCTGTCCCTCTTGTACCGCACCGCCCTCTCGTGTATGACTCTCTGCTTGTGACTTGACTATTCTCTGCTCGTCCCTTTGGTACCGCACCGCCCTCTCATGTATGACCTCTGCTTGTCTGACCTGCGTTTTCCTCTCCTCTACTACAGTATTCCTGCAGTAGGTACTTTCCATCATCTGCAGTAGTAGGACGCTAAGCCCCGCCCCCTGCAGTCACATGATCGTAGGTCCTGGTACTCCTTACTATTTTCCGTGCCTCAGGTCCTGTCTGCTTAAACCTCCACTACTGTATTGAGCCCCGTGCTCTCCCGCAGAGTGGGTAAGTCACCCTGCTCAGCCGTGGCAGTTGCCGACGCTGACAGGATCCTGACAGGAAAAAGGAGGGACAAGCCGACCAAAAAGTCCAAAAAAAAATTATCAAAAGTAATATTATATTGAATAATCTTTGTAGAATCAAAGAGACAATAATGAGAGAAGAAAAAAACAATGTATGCAAGGACAATTATAAAATAAGGCTGCACATCCACATATAAATCAAATGGCCAAAAGGATAGATACATATATGAGTTTCATCAGGCTAAAAATGTGATTAAAATGTAAAGATGATAGAAAAAAATAAAAAAGTGAAGGACATAAAAATTGAAAAAAGAAGAACTGTAAAAATGTTAGTAAAAAGTGTATATATTGCACCACTTATACAACCAGTGTCGGACTAGGGTGCCAAGGACCCACCAGTAACATTGACTTTGGGGGGCCCACTTTTCACCTGCGTAAAATATTACACTACCCTCGTTCGCAAATTTACCAATATCTCAATAATAATAAACTGAATTGTTTGGTTTATGAATGATGAGATGCTGCTTTTTGTTGGTACAGAATGAATCAAGTGAATTATGTCAAATACTGCCGTACAGTGGGGTTTGGTGTCTGAGATCTGCACAGGGGTGGCCCACCGGGTGATTCTCCTGTTCCCCTATGGGCCAGTCCGAGCCTGTATACAACAATCTGTGCGCCATAAAGTGCTTTGTTATATTAAAAAAGAAAACTCAGTATGAAAGCGATGCCAATTGGCAAAAGTGATAAGGTGTGTTTAAAAAAAGAGCAAACGTGAAGTGCAGATACATTTGAAAAGCAATAATATTAAGTTGAGAGGGGAGAAGTCCTGAATAAATGAAAGTATAATCCACAATAAAACAATCACAATGGTGAAAGAGTGCTTACAAGAATAGTGTAGTCTCATTCTCTAAGGATGGCGTGCCAACCCAACATGTGTCTCGGCTTGTAGCCTGCATCAGGGGGTGGCGGCATAAAAGAAAAAAGGGTTTAAGTATAAACATGAGCCAATCAGAAAGTTGGAGGTATGTAAGTAAGAGCCAATCGCAAAAAAAGGGGACGTCAACACAAATAAAGAATATGTGTCCATATGTCTGTCACGGCACCAATGCAGAATAAAGGTGGAGATTCAAAATGTAATAATCCAATACCCAGCAAGCGCGCTGCATCACCGGAAGCGCCGGGAACATGCACAAAAACTACATGTCCTGGCAGCATATAATTTATACAATGTGATTTTCTGAATTTTATTTTTTATATTCTATCTCTCAATGTTAAAATTAACCTACCCTTAAAATTATAGCCTGTTCATGTCTTTGTCAGTGGGCAAACTTACAAAATCAGCAAGGGATCAAATAGTTATTTCCTTCACTGTACATAGGAGTGCAGCTCCATCAAAATAAATTACAGTGCATTTTAGCAAAAGGTTTTTTACTGGGTGCAAAAAATTATTACATTATGTTTTTACTATCATAAACATCTCCTTAATTAATATGGCAGCAAAGCTGACATTGACTGGCCACCAGTAGAAATGAATCCGGAAATTTTAATGTGCCAGTTTCACCAAATTTTTTCATCAAAAATGCTGCATCCAAACCTTTTGAAACTCTTTAAAGCTAGCAAACATTCGTAATATCAAAGGAGCCTCAATATACAGCTATTGATGAATGGATCATAGCTAGTGTTGAGCGATACCATCTGATATTGAGAAATATCGGATCGGATTGGATCGGCCCGATACCCAAAAAAGTATCGGGTATCGCCGATTCCGATACCGGTAGTCCCATTCAAGTCAATGGGACAGAAATATCAGAATTAAAAAAACCCCTTTCTTTACTTGCACATCCAGCTCGGGAGGGGGGAAGAGTGTGGGCAGTGCGTGGGCGGACACTGTGCATGTCTGTGTGTGCGGGCGGGGTCTGTGCGGGCGGGGTCTGTGCGGGCCTGTCGGGGGTCTGTACGGGCCTGCCGGGGGTCTGTACGGGCCTGCCGGGGGCTTGTGCTGGCTGCCGGGGGTCTGTACGGGCCTGCCGGTGACTTGTCCCGGCTGCCGGGGGTCTGTACGGGCCTGCCGGGGGTTTGTGCCGGCTGCCGGGGGTCTGTACGGGCCTGCCAGAGGCTTGTGCCGGCTGCCGGCTGTCTGTGCGGGCCTGCCGGGGGCTTGTGCCGGCTGCCAGGGGTCTGTGCGGGCCTGCTGGGGGTCTTGTGTGTGCAGGCATCGTCCGATGGGACTACAAGTCCCATCGGGCGATGCCTGCTACAATGACAGTGATTGACACATTAGCCAATGATGGGACAGCAGTAGTCCCATCATCCGGCTAGTGTGATGAATGTAAAAAACAAAACAAAAACAAAAGCATACATACTACATACATACTACAAACATACTACATACATACATACATACTACATATATACTACATTCATACAGCATACATACATACTACATACTACATACATACTACATATATACTACATTCATACAACATACAAACATACATACTACATATATACTACATTCATACAACATACATACTACATATATACTACATTCATACAGCATACATACATACATACTACATACTACATACATACAAAATTCATACAACATACATACATACTACATACATACCGTACTTCATATATACTACATTCATACAACATACATACATACATACTACATTCATACAGCATACATACATAAATACTACATACATACTACATATATACTACATTCATACAACATACATACTACATATATACTACATTCATACAGCATACATACATACAGTGGGGAAAAAAGTATTTAGTCAGTCAGCAATAGTGCAAGTTCCACCACTTAAAAAGATGAGAGGCGTCTGTAATTTACATCATAGGTAGACCTCAACTATGGGAGACAAACTGAGAAACAAAAATCCAGAAAATCACATTGTCTGTTTTTTTTTCATTTTATTTCCATATTATGGTGGAAAATAAGTATTTGGTCAGAAACAAGCAATCAAGATTTCTGGCTCTCACAGACCTGTAACTTCTTCTTTAAGAGTCTCCTCTTTCCTCCACTCATTACCTGTAGTAATGGCACCTGTTTAAACTTGTTATCAGTATAAAAAGACACCTGTGCACACCCTCAAACAGTCTGACTCCAAACTCCACTATGGTGAAGACGAAAGAGCTGTCAAAGGACACCAGAAACAAAATTGTAGCCCTGCACCAGGCTGGGAAGACTGAATCTGCAATAGCCAACCAGCTTGGAGTGAAGAAATCAACTGTGGGAGCAATAATTAGGAAATGGAAGACATACAAGACCTCTGATAATCTCCCTCGATCTGGTGCTCCATACAAAATCCCACCCCGTGGGGTCAGAATGATCACAAGAACGGTGAGCAAAAATCCCAGAACCACGCGGGGGGACCTAGTGAATGAACTGCAGAGAGCTGGGACCAATGTAACAAGGCCTACCATAAGTAACACACTACGCCACCATTGACTCAGATCCTGCAGTGCCAGACGTGTCCCATGTACATGTCCGGGCCCGTCTGAAGTTTGCTAGAGAGCATTTGGATGATCCAGAGGAGTTTTGGGAGAATGTCCTATGGTCTGATGAAACCAAACTGGAACTGTTTGGTAGAAACACAACTTGTCGTGTTTGGAGGAAAAAGAATACTGAGTTGCATCCATCAAACACCATACCTACTGTAAGCATGGTGGTGGAAACATCATGCTTTGGGGCTGTTTCTCTGCAAAGGGGCCAGGACGACTGATCCGGGTACATGAAAGAATGAATGGGGCCATGTATCGTGAGATTTTGAGTGCAAACCTCCTTCCATCAGCAAGGGCATTGAAGATGAAACGTGGCTGGGTCTTTCAACATAACAATGATCCAAAGCACATCGCCAGGGCAACGAAGGAGTGGCTTCGTAAGAAGCATTTCAAGGTCCTGGAGTGGCCTAGCCAGTCTCCAGATCTCAACCCTATAGAAAACCTTTGGAGGGAGTTGAAAGTCCGTGTTGCCAAGCGAAAAGCCAAAAACATCACTGCTCTAGAGGAGATCTGCATGGAGGAATGGGCCAACATACCAACAACAGTGTGTGGCAACCTTGTGAAGACTTACAGAAAACGTTTGACCTCTGTCATTGCCAACAAAGGATATATCACAAAGTATTGAGATGAAATTTTGTTTCTGACCAAATACTTATTTTCCACCATAATATGCAAATAAAATGAAAAAAAAACAGACAATGTGATTTTCTGGATTTTTTTTTCTCAGTTTGTCTCCCATAGTTGAGGTCTACCTATGATGTAAATTACAGACGCCTCTCATCTTTTTAAGTGGTGGAACTTGCACTATTGCTGACTGACTAAATACTTTTTTTCCCCACTGTACATACATACTACATACATACAAAATTCATGCAACATACATACTACGTACATACTTCATATATACTACATTCATACAACATACATACATACTACATATATACTACATTCATACAACAAACATACATACTACATACATACTACATACATATATACTACATACATACAACATACATACAGCATGCTACAGACATACAACATACATACTACATACAATACATTCATATAATACATACATATAGACATACAGTACATATAACATAGAGTACATACTCACCATCACTTGTCACTTTGATCCCCGAAGCCAGTGTCATCTCACTGTAAAAAATATTAAAATAACAAACAACCCATATACTCCCTGATCCACAGAAATCCACTAGTGTCCCACGCCGATCTCCCGTGGAGAACAGCAGCCTCAGCTGATGCGACCGCTCTCTACGGGGCTCCAGGAATACAATGACGGGAGGTAGGTATCCTTCCGCACTTTATTCCTCCGCCACTGTAAAAAAAATAGTCCCTAGTCTCACTTCTGGCATTGCTGTGTGAGAAAGTTCCCACGCAGCTTTTGCCATAAAGTGAGACCAGGGACTATTTTTTTACAGTGGCGGAGGAATACAGTGCGGAAGGATACCTACCTCCCATCATTGTATTCCTGGAGCCCCATAGAAAGCGGTCGCATCAGCTAATGCTGCTGTTCTCCACGGGAGATCGGCGTGGGACATTCGTGGATTTCTGCGGATCAGGGAGTATATTGCTTGTTTGTTATTGTCATATTTTTCCACAGATGACACTGGCTTCGGGGATCAAAGTGACACATGATGGTGAGTATGTACTCTGTGTTATATGTACTGTATGTCTATATGTATGTATTGTATGAATGTATGAATGTATTGTATGTATGTATGTTGTATGTCTGTAGCATGTTGTATGTATGTAGCATGTATGTAGTATGTACTATGTATGTATGTTGTATGAATATAGTATATATGTAGTATGTATGTATTGCATGAATGTATGAATTTATTGTATGTAGTATGTATGTTGTATGTAGTATGCATGTAGTATGTATGTTGTATATATGTAGCATGTTGTATGTATGTAGTATGTAGTATGTATGTATGTTGTATGAATGTAGTATATATGTATGTATGTTGTATGAATGTAGTATATATGAAGTATGAATGTAGTATATATGAAGTATGTATGTATGTAGTATGTATGTATGTTGTATGAATGTAGTATATATGTAGTATGTATGTAGTATGTATGTATGAATGTAGTATGTATGTAGTATGTATGTATGTATGTTGTATGAATGTAGTATATATGTAGTATGTATGCAGTATGTATGTATTTTGTATGTATGTTGTATGAATGTAGTGTATATGTAGTATATATGTATGTATGTTGTATGAATGTAGTGTGTATGTAGTATGTATGTAGTATGAAGTATGTATATATGTAGTGTGCATGTAGTATGTATGTATGTATGTAGTATGTATGTATGTTGTATGAATGTAGTATATATGTAGTATGTATGTAGTATGTATGTATGTTGTATGAATGTAGTATGTATGTAGTATGTATGTAGTATGTATGAATGTTGTATATATGTGCCCATACAGACCCCCGGCAGCCGGCACAAGCCCCCGGCAGGCCCATACAGACCCCCGGCAGCCGGCACAAGCCCCCGGCAGGCCCGTACAGAGCCCCGGCAGCTGGCACAAGCCCCCGGCAGGCCCGTACAGACCCCCGGCAGCCGGCACAAGCCCCCGGCAGGCCCGAACAGACCCCGGCAGCTAGCACAGGCCCCCAACAGGCCTGTACAGAACCCCGGCTGTCGGCACAGACCGCGCATCATGATGCGCACAGACAGCGCATCATGATGACATCATTTCAGCAGCCAATCACAGCCACATCAGTGGCTCATTGCATTATGGGGACTTCCGATTCCGGTATCAGATATTGAAAAAATATCGGTACTGGGTATCGGAATTCCGATACAGCGAATATCGGCCGATACCCGATATTTGCAGTATCGGAATGCTCAACACTAATCATAGCCTGAAATGATTGAATTGAATTTGAATTGAAAAATAATTAGCAGAATTTGCCATTCATTTTGCGTAAATTGCCTATTTTGGTTGCCGCCATTTCATGCATTACAGGTGATTACTAGAGATGAGTGAATATTTCAATGTTCGATTCGGATTACGATCGCCAAATTTGCAATATTTGCTGATTAATTTGTCTAATATTCGCCCAACATTACCGAATGGCATTCATCTCAATGGGTGGCAAAAACAAATGCATGCACAACACCTTAGAACGGCCGCAAATGCTGCCAAAACACATCTAATGAGGGGCAGACACCAGGAAAGTGGCCTCAATTCACCCTCAGTACAAATTGCAGCATGGACCTGCAGCAATCAGTCAGCAATGAGGTATCGGGGTCTGGGACAGCATTTACAGCTTTCCAATGAACTTCACAGTAAGTCGAGGTGGGTGAGGGTGTGGGGAAGGTGACTTGATGGACAGACGTGACTGGTAGCAGGAGGGGATGGTTTGTGCACTAGAGACAGAGATTGACAAAATAGAAGGGTGACAGCTGGGAAAGGTGGATAGGAGAGAAATGGCCACAAGATGGCAGGGGGGAATAGCTTAGGACTCAACATCAGCTTATGGCTTGAGAAACGCTTAGTCATGGGGGGCGGGGAGATAGGAACCCAGGAGGGGAATTCCTGGTGAGAGAGTGGATAAATAGAACAGGGCAGGGTTCCAGGCAGGCTAGTCCAGGGAGGAGCTTGGTAGAAGATGGTGAAGAGAGAAGAGCTCAACCAGGGGACGGACAGCAAAGATACAGTCAGGGGGGTGTGTTCTGAATGAGTCACTGGAGGAGGAAAAACAAAAATGCAAGCTAAGTCCAGAAAACCGGAGAGGTTGGTAGCTAGCGGATTGCAGACCCCTGATCCTATTCACAACAACTAGCAGTAGCCGTGGAGCGTTCCTACGGTGGCCCTAGACCCCTCGTCACAGCCGTAGAGCTAAATAAGCCTAAAGAAAGAGAGGGGAAATCTAAACTGCCCCAGAGCAGACCCCAAAGCAATAGACAGCCCCCAACATGTATTGTCGGTGAAAACAGATGAAAACACAAACACAGACAGAAAGACAGGCAGAGGCAACGATGGGGCCCAACTAACTAGATAGGAAAGGACAGAAAAGATGCTGGCTGCAATCTGCAAAAACCCTACCAAAAATGTCCCAACACGTCTGATAGGAAAAACGGCCCTGAAGTCACTAGACTTCAAAATCCCTGTATCAGCACTCCGATATATTCTGAAGACAGAGCAAAAGAGATTTAACCGATCAGGCACAAAAATGGAAATTCAGCAGAGCCCCAGCCGGGGCTGGCAGAACACAAAACTAAGCAAATCAGACAAAATCTCATGGAACAATAACAGAGAAAAACTTAGCTTTAGAAGACAGGAACTGAACTGGAGGCCAGAGCTCAGAGCAGAGAAATCACCAGCAACCCTACAGGGCATCGGCTGCCTTATATCCACTCAGAGATTCCGGATGTCCAGTCGCAATCCACCTGTTCAGGTGACAGGTTTCTCCCATCCAAATCAGTTTCACCACCTCCTTTCACCAGCAGAGGGAGTTCATCGGACATCAAAGGTGAACAAGAAAATGAGCTAACAACGGTACCTCCCCCTTGAGGAGGGGTCACCGAACCCTCATCCACGCCACCAGGCCGATCAGGATGGGCCCGATGAAAAGCACGAACCAATCTTTCGGCATGAATATCAGATGCAGAAACCCAAGAATTATCCTCCTGGCCATAACCCTTCCACTTAACCAAATACTGGAGTCTCCGTCTAGCCAGACGAGAATCCAGTATCTTCTCAACCTCATATTCCACATTACCTTCAACCAATACAGGGTCAGGGGTGCCACCACAGGAACTACTGGCTCAACAAACCTCTTCAGCAGAGACTTATGAAACACATTATGGATCTTAAATGTAACAGGAAGAGCCAATCGAAAAGAGACCGGATTAAGAATCTCCAAAATCTTGTAAGGTACAATAAATCTAGGTTTAAACTTTGGAGAAGCCACCTTCATAGAGATATTCTTTGACAACCAAACCATATCACCCACCTTAAACCGGGGACCAATGGTCCTATGCCAGTTGGAAAACCGCTGGGCCTTTTCCTGGGAGAGAGACAACTTATCCACCACTTGGTCCCAAATCTGGTGCATTCTCTCCACCACAGTGTCAACACCTGGGAGGGCAGAAGACTCCACCTGCCCTGAAGAGAATCGAGGATGAAACCCAAAGTTACAAAAAAAAGTGACATCAAAGTGGCAGAACTAGCTCTATTATTTAAAGCAAATTCGGCCAAGGACAAAAATGAAACCCAGTCATCCTGATCAGCAGAAATAAAACATCTCAAATACGACTCCAAAGTCTGGTTTGTTCTCTCCGTCTGCCCATTGGTCTGAGGGTAAAACGCAGAGGAGAAGGACAACTGAATTCCCAGCTTGGAACAGAAAGTCCTCCAAAATCTAGAAACAAACTGAACTCCTCTGTCAGATACAATGTTCTCAGGAATCCCGTGCAAGCGAACCACCTGTTGCAAAAACAAGGGCACCAACTCTGAGGAAGATGGCAACTTAGGGAGTGGTACAAGATGGACCATCTTAGAGAATCTATCACAAATCACCCAAATAACAGTCATTCTCTGAGACACAGGCATTTCAGAGATAAAATCCATTGAAATATGGGTCCATGGCCTCCTGGGCACCGGCAAAGGCATCAACAATCCACTAGAGCGAGAACAAGGTTTAGACCGGGAGCAAGTCCATCAGGTTCAGAACTGCTCCCGAATCCACAAAAGCCATAGCGGAAAATGTGGACAGGGAGCAGATCAGAGTAATTGCCAGAAGAAACTTAGGTTGAACACCACCCACAGAAAATGTGTGTGCAAAACATTTCTCTCGTTTAGGGCAGACAGAAATAATATGCGAGGCATCTCCACAAAAAAAACACAGCTTATTATGCCTTCTGAACTCCTGACGTTGCGCCCTAGGCAAAACTCTATCACATTGCATAGGTTCAGACATTTGTCCAACAGGTGGCAACACCTCTCGTGCAGTTTTGCGTTCACGTAAACGCCGATCAACCTGAATGGCTAATGACATAGAATTGTCAAGACCAGAGGAAACAGGAAATCCCACCATAGTATCTTTTACGGTTTCTGACAAACCCTTCCGAAAGAGAGCTGCCAAGGCACCATAATTCCAGGTAGTAAGGACCGCCCACTTTCGGAATTTTTGACAGTACAACTCTGCAGAATCCTGACCCTGGCTCAATGCCAACAGGGCTTTTTCAGCTTGATCAATAGCATTAGGTTCATCATACAACAACCCCAAGGCTTAAAAAAATGCGTTCACATTAGTTAGAATAGGATCATCAGGTTTTAAAGAAAACGCCCAATCCTGGGGATCGCCGCGCAGCAAAGATATGACAATTTTAACCTGCTGTGCAGAGCTCCCTGATGAGCTAGGCTTCAAGGCAAGAAATAATTTACAATTATTCTTAAAATTCAAAAATTTAGACCGTCCCCAAAAAACACTTCAAGAATAGGGATCTTTGGTTCAGCAGCATGTGAATGAGCAAGATAGGCGGAAATTCCCCGCACTTCAGCAGCGAGCTGCTCCACACGATCAGACAATTGCTTAATCTCCATTAAGAAAAAATTCCTCCTACGGCCCCACAGAAAAAGAGGAAAAAATATACATTTAAAAAAAAAATTCTGACACTTTTTTTTTTTTTTTTTTACAATTCTTTCCTGCTATTGAGTACCCTAGAATCTGCGGTATGGCTGGTGATTCTGTTCTGAATGAGTCACCGGAGGAGGAAAAAACAAAAATGCAAGCTAAGTCCAGAAAACCGGAGAGGTTGGCAGCTAGCGGATTGCAGACCCCTGATCCTATTCACAACTAACAGTAGCCGTGGAGCGTTCCTACGGTGGTCCTAGACGCCTCTTCACAGCCGGAGAACTAAATAAGCCTAAAGAAAGAAAGGGGAAATCTAAACTGCCCCAAAGCAGACCCCAAAGCAATAGACAGCCCCCAACATGTATTGCCGGTGAAAACAGATGAAAACACAAACACAGACAGAAAGACAGGCAGAGCAAACAATGGGGCCCAACTAACTAGATAGGAAAGGACAGAAAAGATGCTGGCTGCAATCTGAAAAAACCCTACCACAAATGTCCCAACAAGTCTGATAGGAAAAACGGCCCTGAAGTCAATAGACTTCAAAATCCCTATATCAGCACTCCGATATATTCTGAAGACAGAGCAAAAGAGATTTAACCGATCAGGGACAAAAATGGAAATTCAGCAGAGCCCCAGCCGGGGCTGGCAGAACACAAAACTAAGCAAATAGACAAAATCTCATGGAACAATAATAGAGCAAAACTTAGCTTTAGAAGTCAGGAACTGAACTGTAGGCCAGAGCTCAGAGCAGAGAAATCACCAGCAACCCTACAGGACGTCGGCTGCCTTATATCCACTCAGAGATTCCGGATGTCCAATCGCAATCCACCTGTTCAGGTGACAGGCTTCTCCCATCCAAATCAGTTTCACCACCTCCTTTCACCAGCAGAGGGAGTTCATCGGACATCAAAGGTGAACGAGAAAATGAGCTCACAACAGGGGTGGCCCTGACCTGACGGACCGCAGGACAGACGAGGCCCCGGGGGTACCGATTGGACGACGACCTCGGGCAGGTGAAGCGCTGGCAGTAGATTGGTCTAGGACAGCCCCAGCGAAAGATCCGTGAGGGATGTTACTTCGACTGGAGCAAAGGTGCAGGTACCGGGGCCTGGAGACAGAGAACTGTAAAGAGGCTGCCGTGCGTGGTTGTGATCGTCAGGAAGATGACGAATAAATCCGGAACTGTTACTATTGAAATCTGTCTCCGCCTCGTCCTTGCATCGCCTGGTGTCTGTGTCATCCGGACAGGGTAAGCAGTGGTCCACCCCCCAATCTGGCCTCCCTATCACAAGGGATCGGTGTAGGGCCCCTTTGCTGGAAACACTGATACCACATGCAACACCTCTACCTGCTTTCATGCTGAGCCACACTCAGGTGGCACAAATATCAGTTTTCTAGACTACCACTGTCAGAAAAATTTAAGGACAGAAACACGAGTAGTTTAGTACAAGGAAGTGGAGTCCTGACGGTCTCGAAGACCCACTGCTGTAGGCAAAATGCATGAAGGAGACCTAACCAGGAGTGTTCACATTTCCAAAAATTATTGGCAGACACCACAAAAGTGGCATCATATTCACCACAGTAGAAATAGTATAATAGGGACCGACACGTGTTTCACTACACCCAATCCAGCAGATGGAGACCCAACCAGGAGTGTTCACATTTAAACAAATGAGTGCCTTACACCACAGAAGTGGCATCAATTTCACCACAGTAGAATTAGTAGAATAGTGACAGTCAGATATTTCTCTACAACTAATCCAGCACATGAACACCCAACAAGGAGTGTTCAGATTTGCAAAAATTATTGGCATACACCACCAAAGTGGCATCAATTTCAACACAGTAGAAATAGTAGAATAAGGACCAACAGGTCTTTCACTACACCCAATCCAGCAGATGGACACTCAGCCATGAGTGTTTCACATTTCCAAAAATTATTTGCAGATATCACCACAGTGGCATCAATAGAACAATATGACACAGACGGCGACAACCATGGCATACGCTGAAAACACGTTTCCTGCAGCGGTGCTCAGGGGGGGGCGAACGTCTGTGGAGAAAATATAATCTACCCGGAGATTTCATTCATTATAAGTTTATAAGTTTAAAACATACAACTCTGCCCTTCACCTCTCCTAACAAATCTATTTCAACACCCCCATCACTTCACTAGCAAATAACCCTAAATGTCTCTTTGACACTTTTCATTCCCTACTCAATTCAAAAGTGCAGGCCCCAACCACAGAGCTCCATGCTCACGATCTGGCTAATTATTTCAAAGAAAAAAATTGACCATATCCGACAGGAAATTAGCTCCCAATCCCCTCATACCGTGCACTGTCCTCCCTCCCCCACTGCATCTAGCTCACTCTCTGATTTTGAACCAGTCACAGAAGAAGAAGTAATCAGACTCTTTGCATTTTCTCGCCCTACCACTTGCACCAGTGACCCCATCTCCTCCAGTCCCTTTCCCCTGCTGTCACCACTCACCTAACAAAAATATTCAACCACTCTTTCTCTTCCGGTATCTTTCCCTCCTCATTTAAACATGCCATCATACAGCCATTACTTTAAAAAAATCCCTCAACCAAAACTGTGCCGCTAACTATAGACCTGTCTCTAATCTTCCCTTCATCTCTAAACTCCGGGAACGCCTAGTCCACACCCGACTTATCTGCTATCTCTCGTCTCGACCCTCTCCAATCCAGTTTCTGCTCTTTACACTCTACTGAAACTGCCCTCAAAAAAGTCTCTAATGATCTACTAACAGCTAAACCTAATGGTCACTACTCCATGCTAATTCTCTTGGATCTCTCTGCAGCATTCGACACTGTGGATCATCAGCTCCTCCTCACTATACTCCGCTCCATCGTCCGCAAGGACACCATTCTCTCCTGGTTCTCCTCCTATCTCTCTGACCACTCCTTTACTGTCTCCTCCTCCTCTCATCTTCCCCTTACTGTTGGGGTTCCTCAAGGATTGGTTCTAGGCCCCCTCCTCTTCTCTTTGTGTACTGCCCCTATTGAACAAACAATCAGTAGATTTGGTTTCCAGTACCATCTCTATGCTGACGACACCCAATTATACACTTCTCCTGATATCATGCCTGCCTTTTTCGAAAAAACACCAGTGATTGTCTTACGGCTGTCTCTAACATCATGTCCTCCCTCTATCTGAAACTGAATCTGTCAAAAACTGAACTCCTCGTGTTTCCTCCCTCTACTAACCTACCTATGCCCGACATTCCCATTTCCGTATGTGGTTCCACAATTACTCCCCAGCAACATGCCCGCTGTCTTGGGGTCATACTTGATTCTGAGCTTTCATTCACCCCCCACATCCGATCACTGGCTCGCTCTTGTTATCTGCACCTCAAAAACATTTCTAGAATTTGACCCTTTCTAACTTTTCACTCCGCAAAACAAAAACTCTTACTGTTTCTCTTATTCATTCTCGTCTAGACAATTGTAACTCTCTACTAATTGGTCTCCCTCTTACCAAACTGTCCCCTCTCCAATCCGTCCTGAATGCTGCAGCTAGGATCATATTCCTCACCAATCGTTATACCGATGCCTCTACCTTGTGCCAGTCCTTACACTGGTTACCCATCCACTGCAGAATTCAGTATAAACTTATTACCCTCACCCACAAAGCACTCCATGGCTCAGCACCAGCCTACATCTCCTCCCTCATCTCAGTCTACCACCCTACCCGTGCCCTCCGTTCTGCTAATGACCTGGATTTTTTATCTACTATTCTGAAAGCACCGACTGTTGAACCAAATTCCAAATGTCAGATTGAATCTAAAAGTAATAATACTATCAGCAGTTGTACGTATCGCAAAAAAAACGCAGGCAACACCATACTTCACGCACGCAGTTTCCACCCACCACATAAGATTCAATCAATTCCAGTGGGTGAGGTTATCAGAGCAAAAAGAAATTGCAGTGACAAGAAACATTGAAAAACGTCTCAAAAATAGAAAATATCCTGATTGGACTATAAATCGTGCTTTCAGTATAGTAGATAAAAAATCCAGAGCTGAACTCATTTCACCGACTGTTGAACCAAATTCCAAATGTTGTCAGATTGAATCTAAAAGTAATAATGCTAATTTTTGTTCAGAACAGCCGGTCCTGGTTCTTACATATAGTACTCATTTCAAGTCAATTTCTGACATAGTGCATCAAAATCTAAATATTCTGAGATGACTATATTATGGATACTATATTGAAGGATGGTTTTAGAATTGTTTCCAGATGTGCCCCGACTTTAGCTAATTCTTTATCCCCCAGCTTTTATGGCGCTGTTCAGACGAAAAATGTTTCCACTTGGAAACATGTCTACGTTCTAAAAAAAAGTCTGTTTTTTCTTGCTCAAAAAACATAAAGAAGTTCAATATTAAGAGTTTTCTAAATTGCAACTCAGATTATGTTGTATACATAATAGAGTGTACAGCATGCAGATTACTATATGTGAGCTCCACGATCAGAAGATTAAAAGACAGGATTAGAGAGCATCTTTATGATATCATTCAGCCCACAACCCGTCATATATCTAACGCATCCAACCATTTTGTAAACCTGCACAATAGGCAAGTTTCACAATTTAGTGTTTATGCAATAGAACAGGTGCATGGTAATATACATGGTGGAGATAGGGTCAAAAAATTGCGGGATAGGGAAGCATTTTGGATTTATTTATTAAACACCCGAGTACCTTTGGGCTTGAACTTAAAGAAGGAATTTATGTTGCACTATTGACTATTGTCTGTACCATCTATATATGACATGTACTGTCGTAACTTAAATGTGTTATGTGTTTTGTTTTTTCTTCTCTGCCATGTTATCTGGGTGTTAACCTTTTCTTAGTGGAGCAATTATTTTCATTTGTTTACCACATGTTTGGGGAGTATTTTAACTTTTGCAAGACTGCTCATTGTGAAACTGAGGACTAAGAGCACTACACGTGTTCGAAACGCGTCCAGTTATCTAGGACATTCCTTCCTCCAGTATACACTGGTTATCAAGCAGCTTATTACCTTTTAATTTGTTTCAATAAAGATTTTGGACTTTATGTCCGGAGCTGGATATCTTCTTTTTTCACAAGTACCTGACGTCAAGCAGAGACGCTTCCTTGCTCGGATAGAACTACTCATGTGCGGTGTGGACATCACTATAAGAGTGAGCTGAATCTACTTTTTTCTATTCAATATTCTGTGCTGCAGATCCGGCTCCAGTCCACTTACCCCACTGTTACAGGTTGCCCAATGTGCATGGGATGTCATCTGTGACGCTTACGCTGAGT
Organism: Dendrobates tinctorius; assembly: GCF_039654945.1. Classification (NCBI taxonomy): domain Eukaryota; kingdom Metazoa; phylum Chordata; class Amphibia; order Anura; family Dendrobatidae; genus Dendrobates; species Dendrobates tinctorius. Next base: position 1,462,455 of record NW_027361991.1, on the reverse strand, counting down.
CAACTTTTTCTTTAGAGTGGACCCTTTGGGTCGTGGCACCCACCCACCTAGGGCGACCTGACCTTATGAGGAACCTCCCCCTATACAGCGAGTGTCAGGGGCAAAACCAAGGGGGTGAGCCACTACGACTGCTGGTACCAGACGGCCGGCTCAAGTTGACACTAGGTACGAGTGTCTGACGACAAGGACGTACAGGAAACAAGACAGGACAAGACGTAAGTTCAAGGTATCTTCATTAAGACAAATTCAGGATAACATTCAGTGCAAAACGTGATAACAAGCAAACATGGCAAAGGTGCGTACGTGGCACGCCAAGGTCCATGGAATAGTACGTGCTAGAAGGCAAGCCTGGTCACCGGCAAGGACACGATGACATCGGACTCCAGACAGCTGGCAGGGATCAGGGCATCAGGCTTTAGACTTCATGCTTGCAATCTCTGGCAGGGATGGCAGGCTACGGGAATACAGCAGGCAAACCAGCGTACAAGCAAGGAGGCACAATGGATCTCCAGGCATGGTGCATGTTAGGGAACACGCCGAGGTCCAAGGCAAGACTCCAGACAGAGTGCATGCTAGGGCACACCAGGGTCCAGGGCAAGGTGCAAGGCAAGGTGTGTGTGTAGGGGACATGCCAGGTTCAAGGTGCAAAACATGGTGCGTGTGTAGGGGACACCCCAGGGTTCAAAGTTCAACATGCAAGACAGGATGCGTGCGTAGACACATGCCAAGGCACAAGGGATGAAGCAGAGTCCTGAGCGTGCCAAGGGGCACGCGAGGGTCATAGTTCAGGTCAGAGTCCTGCGCGTGCAGAGGGCACACCAGGGTCAGGTTCAAGGCAGAGTCCTGCACGTGCAGAGAGACACGCCAGGGTCAGGGTTAAAAGCAGAGTCCTGCGTGTGCAGAGGGCACGCCAGAGACAGAGTACAGGCAAGGACCTGTACGTGCGAGAGAGCATGACAGGGTACATGGCAAGACATGCGCGTACTTTTACAGAAGCACGGGGAGGTATGCCACGGGGCAGGCGAGGGCCTGCGCGTGCTAAGAGAAGCACGGAGAGCACAGTGCAGAGACAGCGTGAGTGCAAGTAAGCACAGAGAGCACGGCTGGGGCACTGGCTAGCTGGACGGGCTGCAGCACAAACAAGCAGGTAAGACTCCGGCGAACCCGACTGGGGCATAGCAGGCAGAGGAAAAAAAAGGACGTGCACTCTTGCTATAAAGAGAGGTGCTGACTGAGCGTGGATAGACCTTGCAAGGCAAGGCGAGAAACAAGGCAAGACAAGGTACGGAACACGGAGTGGAACAAAGGCAGAAACTCAGAGCCAGATCAGAGCGAGAACAGTGCTAGCAGCGGAGCGTAAGCCGAAGCCCAGAGCCAGGTCAAGGGAGAACCTTGAGACTAGCGTGGAAATGTGCAAGAGAGCACAATAGGACAGAGTCTAGCAGCGGAGTGTAGGCCGAAGCCCAGAGCGAGATCAAAGCAGAGCCTTGAGTCAAGACATGGAAATGTGCAAGAGAGCACCAAAAGGCAGAGTATGGAAAACCAGGCAGAGACAAGAAACATGAGAAGCACTACAAGGCTCAGAATAGCAAAGACCAGACATGGCAAAACAGGCAAAGGCAGAGAACAGTGGAAGTACTACAAAGCAAAGCAAGGCAAGGACAAACATGACACGAGAGACAACACAAGACAAGGCACGAGACAGGAGGCAGAGTACAAGCACAGAGCGTGTGCAGAGACGCATGACAGGGCAGAGTGCAGGGGCACAGAATACAGGGAGCGACCGAGCAGACCAACCAGCCATGCAGGGAAGCAACACGATACTCAGGCCCCGACCATTGGAAGGGGCGGTCTGATATAGCACCATAGCACCAGTACTTCCGGGTCAAGACCAAGGAGGGACTTTGGGTTCAGATCCTCCAGGATGATAGAGAGTAGAGTTGAGCGAAACGGGTCGAAAAATTTCAAAAGTCGCCGACTTTTGGCAAAGTCGGGTTTCATGAAACGAAACCCGACCCTAGGATGAGGTCGGCCACGAGGTCGGCGACTTACGCGCCAAAGTCGCATTTCAAAAGTTTGTTTTGCGCTCTTTTTCAGCCAATCAGGATCCACGGACACTGTGGGCAACGTGATGACATAGGCAGGGGTCACCACCATCTTTCAAAAGGGCATGCAAGTGATTGGCTTGCTTTGGTGGGCGTCACAGGGGGTATAAAAGGGCGTGCACGCCGACCGCCATCTTACTTCTGCCGATCTCAGTATAGGGAGAGGTTGCTGCTGATTCTGTAGGGAGAGCGTTAGGCAGGGAAGAAGACAAAAAAACTGCTTCTGCTGCTAGCGATTTGGCCTGCACAACACACCAGTCACTGTGTGTGCAGTGCAAGGGGAGGCTATATAGTGGTGTATCAGTGGTGTTGGTTGTTGGGCTGCCTTCTAAGGCTTCCTGACATTCCTGCATTGCTGTTTACCCACTGCTCCGCAAACTGCTTTTTTAAAAGCAATCCCAATTTTTTTTTTTGTCCTGCTGAGAAGAAAAAAAAACTGCTTCTGATGCTAGCGATTTGGCCTGCACAACACACCAGTCACTGTGTGTGCAGTGCAAGGGGAGGCTATATTGTGGTGTATCAGTGGTGTTGGTTGTTGGGCTGCCTTTTAAGGCTTCCTGACAGGCTGGCATTGCTGTTTACCCACTGCTCCGCAAACTGCTTTTTTAAAAGCAATCCAATCTCCCTTATCCTCTAGTCACTTTTGTCACAGCTGTGCCATCGAGCCTGTCACATAGCGCTGAGATATTCATTGGGCCTCACACAATCCAAAAGTGTCCAGTGTCCAAAAGTGTGTGCAGAGATTCAAAATCTCCCTTATCCTCTAGTCACTTTGGTCACAGCTGTGCCATGGAGCCTGTCACATAGCGCTCAGATATTCATTGGGCCTCACACAATCCAAAAGTGTCCAGTGTCCAAAAGTGTGTGCAGAGATTCAAAATCTCCCTTATCCTCTAGTCACTTTGGTCACATCTGTGCCATCGAGCCTGTCACATAGCGCTCAGATATTCATTGGGCCTCACACAATCCAAAAGTGTCCAGTGTCCAAAAGTGTGTGCAGAGATTCAAACTCTCCCTTATCCTCTAGTCACTTTGGTCACAGCTGTGGCATCGAGCCTGTCACATAGCACTCAGATATTCATTGGGCCTCACACAATCCAAAAGTGTCCAGTGTCCAAAAGTGTGTGCAGAGATTCAAAATCTCCCTTATCCTCTAGTCACTTTGGTCACAGCTGTGCCATCGAGCCTGTCACATAGCGCTCAGATATTCATTGGGCCTCACACAATCCAAAAGTGTCCAGTGTCCAAAAGTGTGTGCAGAGATTCAAAATCTCCCTTATCCTCTAGTCACTTTGGTCACAGCTGTGCCATCGAGCCTGTCACATAGCGCTCAGATATTCATTGGGCCTCACACAATCTAAAAGTGTCCAGTGTCCAAAAGTGTGTGCAGAGATTCAAAATCTCCCTTATCCTCTAGTCACTTTGGTCACAGCTGTGCCATCGAGCCTGTCACATAGCGCTCAGATATTCATTGGGCCTCACACAATCCAAAAGTGTCCAGTGTCCAAAAGTGTGTTCAGAGATTCAAAATCTCCCTTATCCTCTAGTCACTTTGGTCACAGCTGTGCCATCGAGCCTGTGACATAGCGCTCAGATATTCATTGGGCCTCACACAATCCAAAAGTGTCCAGTGTCCAAAAGTGTGTTCAGAGATTCAAAATCTCCCTTATCCTCTAGTCACTTTGGTCACAGCTGTGCCATGGAGCCTGTCACATAGCGCTCAGATATTCATTGGGCCTCACACAATCCAAAAGTGTCCAGTGTCCAAAAGTGTGTGCAGAGATTCAAAATCTCCCTTATCCTCTAGTCACTTTGGTCACAGCTGTGCCATCGAGCCTGTCACATAGCGCTCAGATATTCATTGGGCCTCACACAATCCAAAAGTGTCCAGTGTCCAAAAGTGTGTGCAGAGATTCAAAATCTCCCTTATCCTCTAGTCACTTTGGTCACAGCTGTGCCATCGAGCCTGTCACATAGCGCTCAGATATTCATTGGGCCTCACACAATCCAAAAGTGTCCAGTGTCCAAAAGTGTGTGCAGAGATTCAAAATCTCCCTTATCCTCTAGTCAATTTGGTCACAGCTGTGCCATCGAGCCTGTCACATAGCGCTCAGATATTCATTGGGCCTCACACAATCCAAAAGTGTACAGTGTCCAAAAGTGTGTGCAGAGATTCAAAATCTCCCTTATCCTCTAGTCACTTTGGTCACAGCTGTGCCATCGAGCCTGTCACATAGCGCTCAGATATTCATTGGGCCTCACACAATCCATAAGTGTCCAGTGTCCAAAAGTGTGTGCATAGATTCAAAATCTCCCTTATCCTCTAGTCACTTTGGTCACAGCTGTGCCATCGAGCCTGTCACATAGCGCTCAGATATTCATTGGGCCTCACACAATCCAAAAGTGTCCAGTGTCCAAAAGTGTGTGCAGAGATTCAAAATCTCCCTTATCCTCTAGTCACTTTGGTCACAGCTGTGCCATCGAGCCTGTCACATAGTGCTCAGATATTCATTGGGCCTCACACAATCCAAAAGTGTCCAGTGTCCAAAAGTGTGTTCAGAGATTCAAAATCTCACTTATCCTCTAGTCACTTTGGTCACAGCTGTGCCATGGAGCCTGTCACATAGCGCTCAGATATTCATTGGGCCTCACACAATCCAAAAGTGTCCAGTGTCCACAAGTGTCTGCAGAAATTCAAAATCTCCCCTGTCCTATAGACACCTTGTACCTTGTTTTACATTACTATATAGTTTGTTGGATTTTGTCTACATTTCTACCAAAAATGAGGAAGGCTGGTGGAAGAGGCCGTGGAATTGGGCGGGGGTTGGCAGCTGGTAATGATGGTGTTGGTGGTGGATCTGATGGTAGTGGCAAGAGCAAAATAGGACCGAATGCAGGAGGTGTTGAGCCTGCGTCATCGTCTGGCTACATAAGGCCTCGAACGCTTAGTTTTCTAGGAGTTGGCAAACCGCTTTTAAAGCCAGAGCATCAGGAAAAAGTTTTGTCTTACATTGCTGACTCAGCCTCCAGCTCTATCGCCTCCTCTTCTTCAGTTGTAAAAAGTAAAAGCACTGAGTCGTCATTGGAGGCTCATGTTCATGAACCACACCTTTCCTTGTGTCCTTCACCCCAACCAAGATTGAAGGATGACGCAGGCCATACTACTGATTACTCCATGGAGCTGTTTTCACATACCATGCCTGGATTATCAAGTGAAATGGTGAATTACCCAGGCCAAGATGAATCTGACATGGAGTGCACTGATGCACAGCCGCTGATGGATGATTCTGCTGGTACATTCACTCAGAGCACTACATTGTCCTCGCAGTGTACAGAGCCAGATTCTGACCCTGATGAGACTCAGGTGCCCCTTCCCGCACACTATACCACCATACACGGTGACACAGAGGAAGGTGCACATGACATAGAAGAGGAGGTGATGGATGACCCAGTTGTTGACCCAGATTGGCATCCATTGGGGGAAGAGGGTGCTGCTTCCAATAGCTCAGATGAGGAGCATCCACAGCAGACATCGACATCGCAACAGCTGTTATCTGGCAGGCCCAGAGCACTCCAAAGACAGGTTCCAAACATCAAAAGAGTTGCTGGACAGCTTGTCCAGAGGGTCAAAAGATCACAGCGTGCTAGGCCGCAAAATGTCTGCCAAAGTAGGAAGAGTGCAGTGTGGCACTTTTTTGAACAAAATCCTCATGATCAGGCCAAGGTTATCTGTAAGAAGTGCGCAAAAACCTTTAGCCGAGGGAAAAATCTGAAAAATTTGAATATCAGTTGCATGCTTAGACATTTAAACACCATGCACTTGCAAGCGTTGACACAACACCAAACCTCAAGTGCCACATGTGCAACTGATCACAACGAAGGTAGTCAGCAACGCTACATTGTTTCCCCCACTGTAAGCCCACCGGTTAGCACAGCAGCAAATGTTGAGGTGTCGTTGCAAGGCCACAGCAGTCAGGGAATCCCACTGTTATATCAACGAAAGACTGATTCTAGGCCATCAGAAAGAACACCAACTCCATCACCATCATCAACCCTCTCTCAGTCCGCCCTGTCCACCGCTACTTCCACCATATGCAGCTCTCAAGTCCAGCTCACCCTCCCAGACACTATGAGTAGTCAAGAAAGTACTCAGTCTCTCATCCGCGTACACTGGGTTTGAACGCCCACATTGCCAAACTAATCTCGTTTGAGATGATGCCCTTTCGGTTGGTGGAAAGCACAGCTTTCCGCGAACTCATGGCCTATGCAGTACCACGCTATGACCTACCCAGTCGCCACTTCTTCTCTCGCAAAGCCATCCCAGCCCTCCACCATCATGTGAAAGACCGCATTGTCCATGCACTCAAACAGTCAGTGAGCGGAAAGGTGCACCTCACAACTGATGCATGGTCCAGTCGGCATGGCCAGGGCCGTTACGTGTCCATCACTGCGCACTGGGTTAATGTGGTGGATGCAGGGTCCACAGGGGACAGCGGTGGTGGGACAGTGCTGCCTAGCCCACGGTATAGGAAACAGTTGGCTGTAGGCGTTCGACCCTCCTCCTCCTCCTCCAGAAGCGAAAGCTCGTCCACAGAGCGCAGTCGTACGAGCACTCCATCTGCAGCTGCCACTGTTGCACACGATGTGTCCCCCTATCGAGCAGCTAGTGGAAAGCGTCAGCAGGCTGTGTTGCAGATGATGTGTTTGGGCAACAGACACACCGCCGAGGTGCTGGTCGAGTACTTGAAGCGACAAACTGAGTCATGGCTGGGCAGTGTACATCTTGAGGCAGGCAAGGTAGTTAGTGATAACGGCCGTAATTTTGTGGCAGCCATAGCCCATTCAAAACTCAGCCATATACCTTGCTTGGCTCACACCTTGAACCTGGTGGTGCAGTGCTTCCTCAAAAATTATCCGGAGTTAACAGCCCTGCTCCAGAAGGTGCGAAGACTGTGCGCGCACATCCGCCGGTCGCCTGTACACTCCGTTCGTATGCAGAAGCTGCAGCGATTGCTCCACCTTCCCAACCACCGCCTCATTATCGACATTGCAACAAGGTGGAACTCCACCCTGCACATGGTGGAGCGGCTGTGCGAGCAGAGGCAGGCTATAATGCATTTGTGGGAGGATACACGGCCAGGCACTTTGAGAGCAGACATGGAGTTGACAGGTGTGCAGTGGTCGAAGCTGAAAGACCTCTGTAAAGTCCTTCAGTGTTTTGAGGAATGCACACGGCTGGTAAGCGCAGACGACGCCATCCTAAGCATGAGCATCCCACTTATGCGTCTGCTCATGCAAACTTTGACGCACCTTAAGGAGCAGGCGTCTGCAGCCAATGTTGATGAGGAGGAAGAGGAGGAGGGAATCCTTGATGACATTCAGCCATTGTCTGCTCAGGGACCTCTCCTGGACGAGGTGGAGGAAGAAGAGGAGGAGGAGGATGATGATGGGGATGATTACTTAGGGGAGGAGGATGCATCTCGTGGGGCAAGTGAAAATGTTGGCGTGGCAAGGTCTGGTACAGGGTTTGTGCGTGACTGGAGGGATGTGGATTTGCCAGAAAGTGCTCCTCCAACCAGCACTCGCAGTGCATCATTGACACCGGGAACATTGGCCCACATGTCAGATTATGCCTTGCAGATCCTAAAAAAAAGGGACCCACGCATTGCCAAAATGATGAACGATGACGACTACTGGTTGGCCAGCATCCTGGATCCACGCTATAAAGGCAAATTACAAAACATCATGCCACAGGAGCGACCTAATATTGGCTAATAAACAAGCAACTCTGGTAAATCGGTTGCTTGAGGCATTCCCAGCAAACAGCAGCGGTGATGGTTCTCACACGAGCCGTACGGGCCGGGGGCAGCTTGGCAGAGGTGTTCGTGGTGCACACAGCAGAAGTGGCGTTGAAGACAGGGGTTTCATGACAATGTTGTGGACTGATTTTTCAAGTACCGCTCACACAACTGGTAATACTGCATCGATGGAAAGTGACAGGAGACAACAGTTGTCAACTATGGTTACAAACTACTTTTCCTCCCATATCGATGTTCTCCCACACAGGTCATTCCCCTTTGACTATTGGGCCGCTAAACTGGACCCCTGGCCTGAATTGGCACAATATGCCTTACAGGAGCTCGCTTGCCCAGCTGCAAGTGTGCTATCGGAAAGAGTCTTCAGTGCAGCTGGATCAATCCTGACAGAAAAAAGGACCCGTCTGTCAACCCAAAATGTGGATGATCTAACCTTCATTAAAATGAACTACGCATGGGTTTCCAAGGATTTTGTCCCACCTTCCTCTGATGACACATAGGGTGACAGAAAAATGGCTTGCTTTGGTCCACCTCTTCTTGGGACTTGACCTATTTCACCTTTTGCATCAGCTGAATGTCCAACATCAACATATGCCACTTTCTAAAACTCCCTAACTGTGCTGCCTCCCCACCCATGGCCGGGGTCACCACCTAGCGCACGACACCGTGCGAGTGCCGTTGCCCTGGACAGGTGGGTAGGCCAACTCTTGGGCGCGGGCACTGGTACAGGGTCCATCATAGTGCAATCAAGTGTCTCTGACGGTGGTGGTGCACACCCGCCGTCAGACACACCGCCGTACTATGAGGGGCCCAGTGCCAGTACCGACGCCCACGAGTGGGCCCCCCTTGCTAGGGCAGGGCCCCAGCATTTGCAATCTTTACCTCTCCCTGCTCCTCCGCTGTGTATTCTGGGCCGTCAAATCCATACTGTGCCTGACACCGTCTGAGCCTGCCTCCTGATGTATAGACATATATTTTGAATGTGTACGCTATCCATACATGTTATCCGGGGATATGGTACCCTTTCTAACCTTTGTGCAATCACGTGCAATCCATACTGGGCCTAACACCGTCTGAGCCTGCCTCCTGAGACATATATTTTGAATGTGTACGCTATCCATACATGTTATCCGGGGATACGGTACCCTTTCTAACCTTTGTGCAATCACGTGCAATCCATACTGGGCCTAACACCGTCTGAGCCTGCCTCCTGAGACATATATTTTGAATGTGTACGCTATCCATACATGTTATCCGGGGATACGGTACTCTTTCTAACCTTCGTGCAATCACGTGCAATCCATACTGGGCCTAACACCGTCTGAGCCTGCCTCCTGAGACATATATTTTGAATGTGTACGCTATCCATACATGTTATCCGGGGATACGGTACCCTTTCTAACCTTTGTGCAATCACGTGCAATCCATACTGGGCCTAACACCGTCTGAGCCTGCCTCCTGAGACATATATTTTGAATGTGTACGCTATCCATACATGTTATCCAGGGATACGGTACCCTTTCTAACCTTTGTGCAATCACGTGCAATCCATACTGGGCCTAACACCGTCTGAGCCTGCCTCCTGAGACATATATTTCGAATGTGTATGCTATCCATACATGTTATCCGGGGAAACGGTACCCTTTCTAACCTTTGTGCAATCACGTGCAATCCATACTGGGCCTAACACCGTCTGAGCCTGCCTCCTGAGACATATATTTTGAATGTGTACGCTATCCATACATGTTATCCGGGGATACGGTACCCTTTCTAACCTTTGTGCAATCACGTGCAATCCATACTGGGCCTAACACCGTCTGAGCCTGCCTCCTGAGACATATATTTTGAATGTGTACGCTATCCATACATGTTATCCGGGGAAACGGTACCCTTTCTAACCTTTGTGCAATCACGTGCAATCCATACTGGGCCTAACACCGTCTGAGCCTGCCTCCTGAGACATATATTTTGAATGTGTACGCTATCCATACATGTTATCCGGGGAAACGGTACCCTTTTTAACCTTTGTGCAATCACGTGCAATCCATGCTGGGCCTAACACCGTCTGAGCCTGCCTCCTGAGACATATATTTTGAATGTGTACGCTATCCATACATGTTATCTGGGGATACGGTACCCTTTCTCACCTTTGTGCAATCACGTGTAATCCATACTGGGCGTGAGAACGGCTGGCGAGCTGTTAAGCAAGCTACAGCACCTGTGGTTTGCACACGTAAGTTTTTCATTTTTTCAGGAATGACGGTTAGGCCTAATTCCGGAACTGCGGTTGACCTGCACTTACTGGGAAATCATTGTTCGCGGGTAATAATTGTAATCAGTGATCCCCATCACTATCGTTGTTCAGCGGGTTATCTGCACCTGTAAGCGACAAACACTGGCCTTTTCAGTGTAGCGCACATGCAGCCACGGACATGTAAGGGCATGACACACCAGTTATTGGCCAATCTCATGTGCCAGAGCCTCACGTGTCCCTCTAGTAAGCCGGACTCGGACCGCGGGGCATGACGGAGTCTCGTTCGTTAACGGAATTAAGCTTGCAATGTGTGCATCTGTTCTGTAGCTGGCATGGTTGAGGTTTCCCAGGTGGAGTCGAATTTAACCGTAGGCTCCACTCCTGGTGGTGCCCTTCTGGACATTCCTTTAAGGTTCAGCTTTGCAACCATACTGCCCACGTAAAACAAACACTTTGCCTTCATGAACGCTGTTTGGAGGGTCATGACTCGTGGGAATAACGCCGCCCAATCAGTTAACCTGCTAGAGAGATCCTTCGTTGCTCCCAAGCATGACATCACACTCCCTAGGAAGAAGGTAATGCCACTGTGGCGACCGTACTCCTGGGTGCGACACAAGTGCACTGATGCCCAGCCACTGCTCGATGAATCTGCTGGTACATTGACCCAGACCACTACATTCCCCTTGCACGCTACACGACCTGAATCTGACCCTGATGAAACTCAGGTTACCCTTCCCATATACAGTTCCATCTTACACGGTGACAAAGAGGAAGCTGCAGATGAAAGTGCAGGTTCGGCCCACCCGCCATCAGACTCACCACCGTACTATCAGGGGCCCTGTGCCAGTGCCGTCGCCAACGAGTGGGCCTCCCCTGCTTGCCCAGGATCACAGCACTTGCAAAGTTGAAATACTGTGCAGTGAGATGGAAGATGGGGACGACGAGGAATCCAGACAAGTACAGGGATTCCCTAGTGAGGAGACTTATTTGATTGTTTTCAATGTTGGGACAGCAATTTTTGGGGAGCACTATACTCTGGAGAATGATAGATGGGGCCCACCATACACTGGAACATTCCAAAGGTGGACATCAGACACTGGAGCAGCATTTACAGGGCCCATTATACACTAGAGCATTAGAAATGGGGCCCATTATGTTTGGAGCATTATTTGGGCCCATAAGACAGTGGAGCTTCATCCATGGGGACCAACATATACTGTAGCATTATGTGGAGCTCATCATATACTGTTTCAAACATTATATGGGACCAATGATTCTGTATGGAGAAATAGATGGGCCTCGTCATGAGATGTAAAAAGTGAGGTATTTTTCATTGTACTATACCGCTATTTCTCTGCCGTATCGGAGCATGATGAGTTGTGGTATGTGTTAAAGGGCCGCTCTTTCGCCCAGGGCACATGAAAACCTGCAGCCAGCCCTCCCCCCCCACAACTTTAGCCAAATAACCCCCATTTTTCAGTGCGTAACTTGTATTATGAAGTTAATTAAGGTTGACAAGCTTAAGTAAGAAGAATTGATGCTTTTGGCATTCAAATGGGCACTGTAGGTGTGTTTCCTGTCCTCCTCTCACTGCCGACTTTTATTCCCCATTGACTTACATTGGGTTTCGTGTTTCGGGACGACCCCGACTTTTCCCTATAATCGGACGATCTTGCTCGACCCGACTTTTGGAAAAGTCGGGTTTCACGAAACGAAACGCGACCCTAAAAAACCAAAAGTCGCTCAACTCTAATAGAGAGCATCGCTAGAACGGCCTGGGAAGAACCATAGAGCAGGTCACATGATCAGGAGTTCCAGTAATAGAGCGGATTGCAGAACCAGAGCAGGGCTGGAACACAGGAAAGGTCACATGATCAGGGGTTTCCAGTAATACAGCGGATTGCAGAGCCAGAGCAGGGCTAGAACATTGGAAGGGTCACATGATCAGGGGTTTCAGGTGTACAGCGAATTGTAGAGTCAGACAGAGACGGATGGCCACCCAGCAACAGCATGCAGCCATGAGGTAAGGCGCGCGTGCACACTGCTCCAGGCAACCTGCGGCATAACAGACATGGTGGACGTGACAGTCATCAGCATAAGGATGGGACCGAAAGCCAAATCTGCTGATGGTATGTCCAATTGGGGCCGTGTAGAGAGAAAAGAAGGGGGCCAAGGACTGAGCCCTGAGGTACCCCGACAGCAAGAGGAAGAGGAGATGACGTGGAGCCAGAGAACAAAACACTGAAGGAGCGGTCAGAGAGATAGGAAGAGAACCAGGAGAGAGCAGTGTCCTTAATGCCTAGTGACTGGAGCCTAGAGAGTAGGAGATGGTGGTCAACAGTGTTGAAAGCTGCAGATAGGTCAAGAAGAATGAGCAGAGAGTGGTCACCATTACGTTTTGCTGTCAGAAGGTCATTGGTCACTTTGATGAGTGCAGTTTCAGTCGAATGTAGGGGGCGGAAGCCGGACTGTGAAGGGTCTAGAAGGGAATGAGTGGAGAAGTAACGGGTAAGGCGGGAATAAACTATGCGCTCCAAAAGTTTAGAGATGAAGGGGAGATTGGAGACTGGTCTGTAGTTTGTGCAGGATGGGTCGAGAGCGGGTTTCTTTAGTAATGGAGTAACGGTGGCGTGTTTGAAGGAGGATGGGAAAATGCCAGAGGAGAGGGAGAGATTAAAGATTGTAGTTAGGTGGGTTGTGAAGACTGGAGAGAGAGACTGGAGGAGATGTGAGGGAATGGGGTCAGTAGTGCATGTAGTCGGACGAGAAGAAGAGAGGAGTCTGGAGACTTCTTCTTCTGTGATGGGATCAAATGTGGAAAGTGAGCCAGGAGAGATGTAGGAAGGGATGGGAGTCACAGCACTTGATGGTTGGGAGCAGATTTCCTGACGGATATTTTCTATTTTTTCTGTAAAGTGGGAGGCCAGGTCATCAGCACAAATGTCTGTGATAGGGGCTTGTGCTTTTGGCCTGAGGAGGGAGTGAAAAGTGTCAAAAAGTTTCTTGGGGTTGTTGGCTAGTGAGGAGATCAGGGTGGTGAAGTAGGTCTGTTTGGCGAGGTGAAGGGAAGCGTTATAGGTTCTTAACATAAATTTGAAGTGGATGAAGTCTTCTGTTGTGCGGGTTTTTCTCTATAAGCGTTGCTGGAGAAGTTGGCTTTGCGATGTGAGCCAGGGTTGTTTTACTCTGTGAAAAAAGAAAAGTCCAGCTGATAAAAAAAAGGCTATTTATTGAAAAAATTCAAGTTAAGATCAGCATCCCACAGACAATTAGTGGAAATGCAGCTACGCATTTCGAACACTTCATGTGTTCTTTGGTTTTGACAAAGAACACATGTAGTGTTCGAAATGCGTTGCTGCGTTGCCGCTAATTGTCTGCGGGTTGCTGATCTTAACTTGAATTTTTTCAATAAATAGCCTTTTTTTATCAGCTAGACTTTTCTTTTTTCACATTGCTTCCAAGTGGTCTCCTTGCAGTCCGTGCTGACAACACGCCACAACAGGTGAGCTGGCTTTACTCTATTTCTTTCTCCTGTTTTACTCTGTGCTTGGAGGTTCTGAGGGTGAGGGGAGCTACTTGGTCAAGGGTGCTTCTAAGAGTGTCATTGTAGTGATGAACAGCCAGATTAGGATAGGAAAAAGAGGAGATTGTGGACAGAGATGAGTGTAGGGAATCTGAAAGTGTCTGAGGGTTAATGGCTTGTAGATTTCTGACTGTGTGGTAAGTAGGAGTGAGCTGGGGTGGGCGAGGATTTGTGAGCCTGAAGGAGAGAATGTTGTGGTCAGAGAGTGGAAGCGGTGAGTTATTTAGGTGGGAGATTGAACAGAGCCGGCCGAAGACCAGATCAAGGGTGTTACCGTCCTTGTGTGTCTCAGAGGTTGAAAGCTGCGAGAGGCCTATAGAGGTGGTTAGTGATAGAAGCTAGAATGCAGATGTGGAAGTATGGCTGTTAATGGGGATGTTGAAGTCTCCCAGGATAAGGGTTGGAAGTTCTGAGGACATGAAGTGCGGCAGCCAGGCTGAAAAGTGGTCAAGGAAGTGGGTGGGTGAGCCTGGGGGCCGGTATATGACCGCTACTCTGAGGGAGAGGGGACGGAAGAGCCTGATGGTGTGGACCTAAAAAGAAGGGAATAAGAGTTATGGAACTGGGGAGATGACCTGGAAAGTGCATTGTGGGGACAGGAGTATGTCAACTCCACCACCATGTCTGTTTGTGGGTCTCGGGGAGTGAGAGAATTGTAAACCACAGTAGGAAATGGCAGCAGGAGAGACAGTGTCAGAATCCTGAATCCAAGTTTCAGTGAGGGCCAACAGATTAAGTGAGTTGTTCAGAAAGTAGTTGTGTAGGAAAGGAAGCTTGTTACAAGCAGACCGTGGATTCCAGAGGGCACAACTAAAAGATGGAGATGAGGGAGTGCAAGTAACATTAATAAGATTATTATGGTTTCGATATGAGGTATGGTAGGGATTGAGGTTGGGGTATGGTGGACCAGGGTTGGGGGAGAAGTCCCCTGAAATCAGTAGGAGTAGGAAGATAAAGAGCAAATAGTTATTGGAAGTGTAAGTAGTATTTTTCTGTGATGTGTTTGGGCAAGATGGGCTGAGGTTTCTCAGGAAGGTGAGGAGTGCATGGGAGCTGTACATGGGAAAGGGAAGTATAGAGGGGCTGATGTGTATGAGTCGCGATGGAGGGGGGATAGGGTGGTGAATGGGGATGGCAAGGGAACACAGGAGGATAAAAATAAAGCACATGGTTAAAGGGGAGAGCAAAGTGTGGGTTACCTGACTCCTGCCCTGACTAACTGCCATGTATAACTGCCGTTTTCCTGATGCTTAGCTTCTGTGATGCTTTGCTTATGGATGTTTTCGTGCTGCACCCCACACTAGGTCTGCACCCCACACTGCGTGCTTCCCCTTAGGAACTACTACATATATAGGCCACACTACAGGGTCAGGAGAGAGGGATTGTGGGAGCTGGTTGGGTATAATTTGGCAGCTGGGGCCAGCACACAAGGGGATGGTTAGATGATCAAAGGCACTAGACCAGGCTGTGTCAATATGCTATAAAGCACAGTCCTGGGACCATTAGATACTTATAAATATGCATTGATATTCCTCCAGGAAATGTGTGAGTAAATAAATACGAGTGGGAGATTCCCACTCAAATGCGCATTTTAAAATCCACAGTGTGTCACTTGTATGTGACAAGATCCACACATGTCACATGATTTTGCTGAGGAAAGTCCACATTGAATGTGCTGCTCGTGTGCTTACTCTTAGGGCTGACCATCACTACAGGTTTAGTACTGAACATTGGGGATTTTCCAGTTTTTGATTAGAGCACAAAGAAATCCCCTATGTCAATGTCATGCAGGTAAATTGATCTGATTGGCAGTTCACTATCAGATCTGCAGCAGTGGGGACATATTAGTCAGGGACATGGCAGCCCCTCCATTCTCATCTTTTCATCTTTGACCGCTGGGACCTTGGAAACAAGTGTCAGGTGATGATCACTGGCGATTTGTTAGCACAGTCCGTGTCTACAGAAGCATGTCTGGTCTAAAGTGCTGATGTCTGTGATCTCTCATGTTTTGGGGTGCACATACACCTTACATAGCTGGCAGCCAAAAGCCCTTTTCTGAGAAGTTGGGGTTCTAAAGCCATGTTTGAATGGAGCATGAGGGATTTTGTGTGACCATCGCCCATAGGCTGTGCCAGCGCGCCACGTGGTGGGACTGGA
Organism: Dendrobates tinctorius; assembly: GCF_039654945.1. Classification (NCBI taxonomy): domain Eukaryota; kingdom Metazoa; phylum Chordata; class Amphibia; order Anura; family Dendrobatidae; genus Dendrobates; species Dendrobates tinctorius. Next base: position 1,446,540 of record NW_027361991.1, on the reverse strand, counting down.
CTGGGAGCAGAAAATTGTGACCGTGGACGGCAGCGGGACGGCGGACGGCGAGGTGCAGATGGCAGACCAGACACAAGACAGCGGTGAGCGAGCAGGGTCAGTAGACTGTCTGTCTCTCTCTGACTCTCTCCGACATCTCCGTGGCTTCGTCTCCGGTGGTGTGGCAGCGGTGCCTAAAGAGCCATGATGGGAGGGGGAACAGAATCTTGGGGTCTCAAGGGGAGTACAATTACATTGACGTAATATGTGACCAACGTAATATAAGGGACTGCCTTTGCCACCTTGCTAGAGTAGGTTAGAGTTAGATGGGCACTGACACAGTATCATCTGGTCATTGTCTGAAGATGGATGCACAATAATGGTTAAAAAAAGTTAACAAATGTTTAAAAGGTTAGAGTAGAGTAGGCCCCTTCCAATAAAGTCTACCTTGTTGTGGTGGCAGGCTTAAAAAATCTTTTGGTCAAAACAAAAGCTGATGGCTATGTATGTGATATGGTGTTAATGTCTGATTGGTAAGGGCGTGGTGCAGAAAGGAAGCATTTCCAAGAAAGGGCGGAGGGATTTTGGTAGGTTCGCATGGTGGAGGAAGAGCTAGGGTGGAGGCGGAACTGGGGGTGGAGCCTTGTCAGAGTTTCAAGGGGGACCCCATAAATTTTGCCAGAATGGGGCCCCGAAATTCCTAGTGGCAGCCCTGCGCATGTCTCATGAAGGCAGAGGTTTAGGGGTGGAGGCCCTAGAAGAGATAGAGGAGGCAGAAGCAGTGGAGGTAGTGTTAAATGTAGAGGTTTGGTCTGCAAGCCTTGGGGATTCCAAGACTTGTGGAGCAGCACCTGTCCCCACAGCCACCAGAGTCACCCAGTGTCCAGTCAGCAAGATGTAATGCCCTTGGCCATGCTTACTTGTCCAAGTGTCTGTGGTGAAATGCACCCTGGCAGATAGAGATTTTGTCAAGGAATGGGTGATGTCATCTGCTCCATGCTGGTGTAGCGCAGGCATAGCTTTCTTAGAAAAATAATGGCGACTGGGTAATTGGTACTGGGGGACTGCGACGGCCATCAGCTTTCGGAAACTGTCTGTATCCACCAGGCGGAATGGCATTTCTGTGGCCAACAAATTGGAGATGGTGGAGTTCAACCTCTTAGCTTTGTCATGCATAGAAGGAAACAATCTTTTCCATGACCATAACTGCGGAACCATGGGCTAGCTGCAGTGCTGTGAGAGGGTGGAGTACAGTGAACCAGAGAAACTGCTGGACCGTGAGAGAGGTGCAGGTTGAGATGTTACTGTGGATTGAGAAACTTGTGGTGGGATTGTTTTCTGAGATCAGTCAAAAACAGCAGCCATGTCCGCTTCCGTTACAGCTGAAGGCGGCCTCTCAGTCAGCGTGACTCAATCGGGTAATGAACCCAAGGTTCTACGGTCAACGACCTGCGTCTCAATAGTTGGCAAGATAACAGAGGAGGAACAAGCAGCAGATGCAATTGATGAGGCGGCTGATGGTGGTTGAGGTCTGCTGGTCTGCATTTTTGCTCAGTGGGATCCCACTCTAAAGCATGTTGATTGGGCATGTGAAGGTTCATACATGTAGTCGAATTATTGCAGTTTTTACCTCGACTCAGCTTTTTTTTGCAAAGTTGGCAGATTACGTGCTTACACAGGAGGACAAAATAACATATGCATCCTATGAGATCCAAAAAAGAAAAATGGAGTCCCCTCCTCCCAGAATACACTGCTTCGTTCCCACAAAAGCATTGCTTCAATCCCACATGCATTGCTTCTGTTAAAGTCACAGGCTTTAAATGCTACTTAGGACGTAGCTATATATTCAGCCTCCAATAGATGGTGCTATAATTAACCCAGCAATAATACAAACATATTGCTTTATTCAGAGCACATAACACAAACAGACTGCCCTATATCAGAGGGCAGAATACTCCTCTTCTTGTCCTGACAGCACAGTACAGTCCACAGTACAGTCCACGTGAGCATCAGAAATCTGAGTCTCATCAGGATCACATCCCCCCAGGGGTTAACGTCTGATGACAAGGGTCAGGATCTGCTCCAGATCCAAGCTAAAAAAAATTTGGGGCATCGGTGCAGATTTCCTCATCTTGACTCTGCAAAGTTTTTGAGTACACTTCTGATGAACATGGCATAGAATGTGTGAACAGCTCTTCAGAATCACCCATCGGTGCTTCTGTGCAGTCTGTTGAACGACTGGATAGTTGGGACGCGGGGGGAAACAAGGGGAAATTTAGTGCAACATCTGGGTGTGATGTTGAGGTGGAGGAAGAGAAGGAGAGGCCACGTGAAGCTGCACTTGCCATCCACTCGAGGATATGCTCTTTCTGGGCATCATCGACAAGGCGTACTGCTGTGCAGCTGCCCAAGAAAGGTAGCGGTGCAGCCTGTCTAGTAACAGAAGTTGTCAGTTGTCTTTGCATAGGATGTGACGTTGCTTCACTAGTGCTTTCACCAACATTACCACCTACCCCATGTACACCTTGAACACCAAGCCTAATTCCCCTTCCAAAACGGCCTCGCTTTTTCCCAGTCATGTTGCTCAGTGTGGTAGGAGCACAGTATTAACAACCAAAAATTAGATTTTAAGCTGCTCTGCACCACTTCTGCAAACAGCTGAATTTCAACGACAGTAAATTCAAAGTTGAAATATGGCGTGCTGTATCGTGTTAGTCGCAGAAAAATATTTTTTCTTTGGACCAAGGATCAGGCCTGTATAACACACGAGAGGCTACAAACTCTTTTTAAACTCTGGTCCCTTACTGTATGATGCTAATAACAGAAGAATTTCTTTGTGGCCTCTGGATCAGGCCTCTACAGCTTAATTTCAACCCAAACAAATGACAAAGTGTGATACAGCGGGTTGTCTAACTTTTTGCGACTGAAAAATTATAATTTTGCTTTAATGTGGCTTAGGTCTGCAGACAGGTTCATATCACTGACACAAAATGACAAGGTGGGATACACTTTTACCGAATGTTACCGACTTTTAACTGATTTTATGAAATTTTGCTCGGTTTACGATCACAAATCCGAATGTGCCATATTCGTGCCAAATTTATATTTGGAAATCATTTTCCGAAAAAATTCGCTCACCGCTAGTGATACATCTGCCTAAGAATACTTACATGACCACAGATGCACATTATAGCTTTTAATTCTTTTTTTTTATATTTTAACAGATTTATATTTGTTGTATGGATTCATAATTTTAGAATCTTGAATGGTGTGGGCATACTGTAGACAGATTAAATTAAGTGAAGAATTAAGAGTGTCACAGGTTTTGGGGTATTTTATTTTTTCTGATTTTTGCAAGTTTGTTATGTAATGCACATCTAGTTTTTCTCATTCTTCTTCTCATATTTGTGCCCAGTAAGACTTCAACAACAAAGTTCATTTGAGAAAAACAGGCTTAGTTAGGAAAGACTTCAGGAGCGCATGTCCTTGGTGCCAGGGGTGGTGTCAACAAGTCACGTTGTCTTGGCCACAAAGTTTTAAAAACAGGGAAAAGGGCAACGTTTCTCCTTGTGGAGAATGACATGCTTGACATGCCAGTGTGAGGAGGCTTATCAGCCATGCAGGGTTCATTTGTGAAATTAAATATGTACGTAAGGCCAGAAACAAGTATTACTACAGTTTTGATTCAGTCCTTTAAAAATGCATTTTTTCTCTTCTTGTCTCCTGATTGACCAGGTTCTTCTTCCTGTGTTGCCTCTTTTAAGCCAATAAGATTTCTCAACAATTCTACACCTCCATCCCCTCTAACATCATGAAGTCTCACAGCCTCAAAAGACGTCAGTTGTATGTCCCGCCTCTCCGCTCTCAAATCATGGAGTCTCACAGCCACAAAAAAAAAACTACATACAGTAGCTTACTTCTATTCCACCCTCCCCTCTCACTGCATGCTGTCTCACAACCACAGAAAAGGAAACTGCAGCTGCATACCCCTCCTCCCATGTAGACTCAGAGTCGCCTACAGAGATGCTGCTTCTCCATTCACCTGCATGCTTTAAAGTAGAATACATTTTCAGAACATTACAAACAACTAAATTTGAAGAAGATGGCAACTATTCCATAAAAGGATATCTTTATGTGCCAGATACTCTTTAAGGCCTTTTTTGTCTAACACTTTTGCCATCCTTGACTTGGTTTGTGGAGGCTATTAATGATATTCAAACTTCATCTTAATATCACAACACAAGCCCACAACAGTCATTGCATTATATTGATTTTATTCCCCCATTGCTCATTTAATTGTGATTTGAATTCATTCTAAAATAATTGAGATAAAAGGTCCACATATCGGGGTGTAAAAACTGATTACTGAGCCCGGTAGAAGAGCCGACAATTATTTTGCATGCTATACAATGATTTTTATTGGTTACAGCTTCTGGTTAAATTTTTAGAATATTTAAATTAAGGTTTGAATTGGAAGCGTCTACAAATGGGCATTTGAGGCCTTCACACCTACCATGGTCAGATCGGTCGAAACATATATAACACATGTTAGAATTTCAAGAAAAAAATTGGACTCTTCCAGATATAGGAAAATAAATATCCTGGTGGCACTTAGATGTTATTTATTTTTTCTTTTATTTTTAGTTCACTTGCCCCTCAATGTATCTTACATACAAATATTCAGGAGTCAGACGCATTCTAGGTTTTGTGTTACAGTAATTCACAGCCAAAATATTTGTGTACCTTTCTTTAATATAAAGAATATAGAAAATCAAATAAATTAAAAGCCATAATAGTAATAATAATAAGGTATAAATAAAAATGGGGTAAAGTGACAGGAGCATAAGAGATCATTCCAGACAGGATGGGATGGAATATTGCCATGTGAGAGCAGAGTCCATGAACTGAAAAATAAGTCCAAGAGTATATCTTAGGGCTCATACTCACTTGTGAGAGACTCGCATGATTCTTGTGCGAGTCTCTCGCATGAAAACCTGGCACTGCCGCCGGCATTCGGACCGGAACGTGTGGCTGCATGTATTTCTATGTATCCGCATGTTCTGGTCCGAGTGCCGGCGGCAGTGCCAGGTTTTCATGCAAGAGACTCGCACGAGAATCGTGCGAGTCTCCCGCAAGGGAGTATGAGCGCTTAAAGAGAGGTACAACATGTGATGGAGGAAAGATTCAGTCAATGAAGAGAAGAAACAGAAGAATCAGTTTAGATGACTTATGATGGTTTGGCTTCAGTGCATTAGACCTCGGTTCTGGTGACAATGAAAACTTTGTACTAAGACTATAATGTAGTCTTATGGAGTAGAAGATGGCTAGAAATGTATTGCAATTCAGGACTTTGATGATCTGATCCCTCTCAACTGATGACGCAAGACATCATTTAAGAAAAAAACATTATTGTTGTAGAATTGACCTTCTCATTTGACATCTAAATAATGAGTGGTCGTGGTTGAGTCTTCACACTTATTCATATCGCCAATTTTGGTTGGCCTTTCGAGAGGAGATCCAAAAGAAAAACATATAGATGACCACCTGATTTGCACTGTAATCTTTGTGGTTCTTCATGCACAATTATTAGTAAGGTCTAATTGCTTATCTGTAGATTTACTCAAAATATAAAGACCTTAATGACATGTGATTGGTTCCAAAGTCAATTCTAAATGAGAATGTTGTCTCGTGGACTGTTGGACAATATGTCAGAGCCTGATGATTCTGTGGTGCCCTGGTAGATCAGTCCAGTTTAGGTTATTGACATGTAATATAGTCCATTACTAAGGAATGTTGTAAATAGCTAGCAGTTGGGGACTCCATTCCCATACTGTCCTGAAGGTCACTTTAGCTAAGAGACACCTGTGGTCTTTGAATCTTAACCTGGAGAAAAAAAAAGGAAAAAAAAATTATTGTACGTTTTTGAGAAAAGATCAGCCAAAATAATTGAAATAAAAAATTGAAGTTAAAAGGATTTAACAAAGTTTAAAACTGTTGTCTCAAACTGGTAGCTGGTAGCCCCTTTTCATATGCCCTATTAAGCCACATTGAGGTCACTTGGCACCATTGGATAGGTGACTATTTACTTGACGTCTTAAAGTGTAAAGAGTTAAGAAGACCAGAAGACGACTTGATGAACATGAGATGAAGCGAAGACCAATGAACTCACCTCATGTGTGGTATCTATAGCTTCCAAGTTGGGCTTAAATTTCTCCCTTTTTGATGAAAAACTGTCCTTGGAAGAATCTGCAGAGAAGAAAAGATGAAGAAAACATTCAGGTGGCCTCATGGATAAGGAGATCACAAATGCTTCTCCATCTTAAAGATAACATTGACGTTTTAGTGTCCATCTTAAGATGCATTGCCAAAGACCTAGTCAGCATCGGGAGTGATGCATGACATGACGTTGCAATGTCATGATATTTGTTGCCTGAGCCTTACTCAGACTCACACCGAGCATTTCCATGAAGAACAGAGAAACCAATGAAGCAAGATCAGAACCGGTGTGGAGCTGTGGCAGCAGAACATGTGAGCATTTAGAAGAAAAAAAGTATTTTTTTTACGTTTTAACCCCTTTCCTGGCAATTCAGCAAAATGACAGATGGCTGCCAAGTTATTGGGATTCGCATGGAGCAAATCACAGAAAGTTTGGATTCAGGTGAAACCCAAATTTTGGAGAATTTGATTTGCATCAAATTGATTTGCTCAACTTTATATTAAATCTAACTAAAATGGCCTAATTCTAATAAAATCAGATGATGTCTTTGATAATAGTATGGGATCTCACACAGGACAGGATCCCATTAGTTTACAGTGAAAGACCGTTTTAAGAAAAATAATATGGTAACTGTACCTTGATCTACGTAATCTACATCTTGGACCAGATTGTTAATTCCGACAGACCAGTCTTCTTCCTCTTCATCATACCAGTCTTTTTCTTCATCGTTTGCAAATGGATCCCTGAAATGACGTAATAAATCCAACAAAATAAATAACTAAACCAAATGGTAATTTACCGTAAATAGTTAAAGGAGTAATTCAGTTTATAAAACCCTTTTTCATACAGCCTATTAGGGAATTCTGAGTTAAACGCCAGTCATGGGTTACAGTGGGTCACTGGCTGTCCAGTTATGGGGATAATTTGTGATCAGTTTATTATATTATTATCATTACATGCTCTTCTAACAAGTGGAGAACCCCTGTAAACATCTCATCTCAACAGTGGAACATGAACCCACCCCAAATATTATTGGCAGAGATGGTCATCCGCCATCTTCCTATTTAGAGCAGTCAGGATTAGGAATAACAAATATGGGAAACCAGGACTTCAACAAAGGTAAAGCTGAAGCCTATGGATGAAAAAACTTTCTTAATTTTTATGTTATTTTCATATTCTCTTTTTTTGTCAACTGGGGAGGGGTTTGCATCAGCAATTTGGATTGGTTGTGACATTTTTAATGATTATTTATTCATTTATTTTTTTTAACACTTTTTATTATTTATTTTTCATTTATCTCACATATGGTGCCAACGTAAGGTTATAAAAGACCTTCAGGGGTGTCACCCTCATATCCACCATAAGAGCATGGCTTCTCTATGGATTGTAAATTAAGGCCATGCAAAGGAGAGCTGACACTCTCTTCCTCCCATTTGCTCTACGACCCCCCGTTGCGATGCAGCCACCTCCTGTGAAGTGGTGTACGGTGACATGTTTCTGTCCTTGTGTAATTAGGCCCTTCTTGACTTCTGAGCAACACAGGGCAATGGTCCAGACTGGTCAGAGTCATGTATTGGATTTGCTTTATCTTTAAAAACATATTTTCAAAATAGTGGCACGGCGCCTATTGCAATGCGTTCACTTGCACTGCTGCGTGACCGTCTCAATAGTCAGAATTAGTATTGGTCAGATGGAGAAAGTTGCAAATCCGTATCTCAATTTTACAGAAAGCTAAGATAGTTATAGGAAATATGAAGTTAATCTCTCCCGCCTGTGACATCTATGGGAGCAGATATCCTTAAAATGAGGAATCTCATAATTTTTGATACCTGAGCCGCATTTCATTTATCGGCCCTCATCTGAGGTCCCCAAAGGAGGTAGGTGGGAGTGTCTGGTACTAGGTAAAGCAGGTTCTGACCTAGAACCCACGTTCAGTGCTGGGAAACACAACACACTGTAAGGATTGCACCATTTTCTAATGCTCCCCTTTGTAAGACCTGCACCATTCCTATGACAACAGGTCTGGTAACTTTCTTTTGTTTATCCCTTTTATTTGTATGTGATTGTATAAACTGTATTGTCATGTCTAACATCTGTTGTATATTTTTATAATCACTGACTAATTGTTGGATTAAATGCATAAAATATAATAACTTTGGTCCTCTTGCTCTATATAGTGAACCCCTGAAGCTCCATGAGGCGCAACGTTACCAGTAACGGGTGTCCAATCAGGCTTTAATAAACAATTGGTGGTGGCAGCTAGTTTATTCTGTTATTGTGAAGCTTTGGAGTGACCATACTGAAGTATATATATATATATATATATATATATACTGTATCTATGTTTTGGATTATATCTGATCAGTTGCTGAACAAGAGTGGAATTGGATGTTTATATGCTATATGTTCACCTTACAATTACCTAATAACCTGCCCAGTAGCAATAGCAGCCATTATCTTGTCCTTCAATTGTGAGTCAACTGTGTGATTGTCCTGACGATTAGTGGAGGTGTTGGATATCCTCCTGATCTCCCTGACAAATTCGTGGCAGGTGAGTGTTATTTTGACAGGAACATTTCAAACTATAAATACAGTAAACTTTTTTCTTAATCTGATATCACCTGTAACTGGGTGAGCAAGTATATTAGCCCCAGTTACAGTGGATATGCAGCTTACTGACTGCATATAAGAGCTTACTGGGCCTCCTAGGATTTAGTAGGGTTGTGTTCCCTCCCTAGACTCAGTGATCACATAGCTACTGGGTCCAGGAAAGGAAGCACTATTAGTTCAGAGCTGTGAAAACAGTGAAAGAGAAGGCAGAGATGGTAATAAACCCCACAGAAGTGCATGACTGATGCATTATATTCAGTGACATTTTAAAAAGTATCTGTAAGTCTCTGGAGTTAAAGTAATTTTATTTCTTATATTAATAGTGCATATGAAAATAAGAAAATTTACTATACATCTTATCAGAAAAATCTGTTTATTTCTCCCCCTGAACTGATCATTTATTTTCAAAATTGTCAGTTAACTGAGAAATCTGAACTCAGTGAACATATATTGTCAAATTTCTGAGATAGGAGATGACAGTTGGTGCTTGTGAAGTTCTTTGCCGAACTGTAACTGTTTTTTTCAGCAGAACTTGCAGCAGAATGTCTGTCTGCCTCTAGCTCCTCCCCCTCTATGTCTGTGTCTGCCTCTAGCTCCTCCCTTTCCATAGAATTTTAAAAGCACCAACTGTCATCTCCTATTTCAGTAATGTAAACATCTGTCTTCACTGAATACAGATTGAGAGCATACATTCAGCTCAGGAGGAGAATGAAGCGTATTTCTATGATAAGATATATTACAAATTTCCATACTTTCATGTGAACTATTGATTTTTAAATGAAAATTAAGGCATGGAAACTCTTTAACTTTGTTTACCACAAACGCAATTCTACTTTGATATCCCCATCTTCATCATGCTACCCTGCCTGTATCTGTACCTCCAACCATTTTGTTCCACTTAATATAGAGACTATCTAGGTAATCAATCGGCAGACTGGCTAGGTCTTGGGACCAGCTAAGTACCTGGACTTTCTACAAAAGTTGGGAAGGGGAAATTTATAGGCAAATTGTTCCATCTGGTTGATTCCTAACCTGGTAAGCCCAAGATCATGACCGTAAGGTGACAATAGGAAATTCCACCCAGATCACAATAATCCACCAGTATCAGGAATGACTTGTGTAGTCACAATCCATCTCCAACCCAACAAGATCCCACTGGTGACAACTTGTGGCCGTATTGAAATGAACAGCATTCAAACATTTCCTTCTGGATGCCATACTCACCATGTTTTGACTCTTTTCTCTCTAATGAAACAGACGACAACAACACAAATTATAATCAACAGGACTGCGATGGCTGCTCCGATCCCTCCATAGACACCAGACTTTAATATCTTCCCGTTACAGTTGGGTGACGAGTAAATATATAGATCAGTTTTCGGACATCTAGAGAGAGTTGACACCAGGAAATTAAATATTTAACAGGCAAATGGGAAGAATATAACAAAGATGTGGAAGAATGAAAAAAATATCTAGGAATCTACACATGGAAGTTCTAGATACATCTAAATCAGTGTTTCCCAACTCTGGTCTTCCAGAGCCACCAACAGGTCACGTTTTCAGGATTTCCTTAGTATTGCACAGGTAATGGAATTCTTGCCTGTCAAGGTGAGGCATTTATCACCTGGGCATTACTAAGGATTCAGATTTTAAGGGATTCAGAAAGATAATTGGAGGGATCCAATGGCTGGATATCCTTAAAGACAAAAATGTCCAGGAAGGATGGGAAATCTTGAAAAATGAAATTCTCAAAGCACAGTTGTTAACAATTCCGAAAAGAGGGAAGAATAGGAAGCATTTAAGGAAACCAGGATGGGTGAACACAGAACTTAAGCACATGCTAAAAAGGAAGAAAAAAATGTTTATAAAATGGAAAGAGGGAGGCATATCTAAAGAAGAATATAATGCTGTCTGCAGAATCTGCAGGGCACAAATCAGATTAGCTAAAGCTGAAAATGAATTGAGGCTTGCAAGAGATGTCAAAAGCAATAATAAAGGATTTTGGGGATATGTCAAAAGTAAAAGAAAAGTCAAAGATGCTATAGGATTTTTACAGGATGAAAATGATGAAATGGTAAGACAGGATGTTGAGAAGGCTGAACTTTTAAATTCCTATTTTGCATCTGTTTTCTCTCAGAAAGGAAATGTAACACCAACTGTTATTCACTGTCCTATTAAGGGAATAGAAGAATCCAGGATATCTATAAACAGAAAGATAGTGAGGAAACACTTAGCTAACCTAAATGAATTCAAGTCTCCAGGTCCAGATGAATTACACCCCAGAGTACTGAAGGAGATAGCAGAAGAAATTTCTGAACCACTCTCCATAATCTTTGAAAATTCTTGGAGAACAGGAGAAGTGCCAGAAGACTGGAGAAGAGCAAATGTTGTTCCTATCTTCAAAAAGGGTAAGAAGGTGGACCCAGGCAACTATAGGCCGGTGAGTCTGACTTCTATACCAGGAAAGATCTTTGAACAAATTATTAAACAACATGTAAGTCAATACCTGGATAAGAATGAAGTGATCAAACAGAGTCAGCATGGGTTTGTAACTAATAAGTCATGTCAGACTAACTTAATTTCCTTCTATGACGGTATCACTGATTGGGTGGATCAAGGAAATGCTGTAGATATAGTATATCTTGACTTCAGCAAAGCATTTGACAAAGTCTCTCATACAATCCTTATTGAAAAAATGACTAAGTATGGAATGGACAAGGCAACTGTTAGGTGGATTCATAATTGGCTTAGTGATCGGACCCAAAGAGTGGTCGTAAATGGCTGCACATCCAGTTGGAAGAATGTCTCAAGTGGGGTACCACAGGGCTCTGTCCTGGGCCCTGTATTGTTCAACATCTTTATCAACGATTTAGATGAAGGAATTGAGGGTAAACTGATTAAATTTGCTGATGACACAAAGCTAGGAGGGATAGCTAATACTAGAGAAGAGAGAGAGAGGATTCAAAAAGATTTAAATAAACTGGAGAAGTGGGCAGTAACTAACAGAATGGTTTTTAACAGGGAGAAATGCAAAGTACTACATCTGGGCAATAAAAATGAAAAAAGCATATATAGAATGGGAGGAATAGGGCTAAGTGACAGCACATGTGAAAAAGACTTGGGTATACTAATAGATCACAGACTGAATATGAGTCAACAGTGTGATGCAGCAGCAAAAAAGGCAAATGCAGTTCTAGGATGTATTAACAGAAGCATACAGTCTAGATCACGTGAAGTCATTATTTCACTCTACTCCTCTTTGGTCAGACCTCATCTGGAATATTGTGTCCAGTTTTGGGCACCACATTTTAAAAAAGACATCAACAAACTGGAGCAAGTTCAGAAAAGAGCGACCAGAATGGTGACCGGTCTGCAAACCCTGTCTTATGAGGAAAGGTTGCAGGATTTGGGAATGTTTAGTTTGCAAAAGAGAAGACTGAGAGGAGACTTAATTGCTGTCTACAAATATCTAAAGGGCTGTCACATTGTAGAAGGATCAACTTTATTCTCATTTGCACAAGGAAAGACTAGAAGCAATGGGATGAAACTGAATGGGAGGAGACACAGATTAGATATTAGAAAAAACTTTTTGACAGTTAGAGTGATCAATGAGTGGAACAGGCTGCCACGAGAAGTGGTGAGTTCTCCTTCAATGGAAGTCTTCAAACAGAGGCTGGACAGACATCTGACTGGGATGATTTAGCGAATCCTGCTTTCAGCAGGGGGTTGGACCAGATGGCCCAGGAGGTCCCTTCCAACTCTACGATTCTATGATTCTATGAAGGAGATCCTGACAACATGACCTGTTGGTGGTTCTTGATGACTGGAGTTGGGGAACACTGATCTAAATTAATATCCCTAAAAATAATCATCCACTATGCCTTGACAAAAGTGTATTGTGCGTGCTACCGACAATATACTGAATCTCTTTCTACTCGTTAAGTATATCGCGCCTTTTGATACCAGACGTTCTTAGCTGAATGTTAAGGGGTTCCTCTTAGGCGGTCTATTACCATGATATGATTGGAGCTCATGTTAACACATTTAGTGGAGAAGACCCTCCTACCAGGATAAACTAGAATCTACAAGGAGGAGTCGTTCGGTTCGGGAAACCCAGTTTCATAACCCTTCTAGGGTTCATAGAAGGATGTTCCCTGAAGAACATTTTTCTCTCTGAAGGACCAGTTCTGTCTTGCATTACACAGAACGCATTGATTTGATCGGACATTGTAAAATGTGGCTTAGCTGAAGGGAAACTGAGCATCTACTGCCAAGCTACCCTATAGATTACGGGTGATCACTGGGGACACTAGAAAGAAGCAAAACAAGCTTAAATGTCCAAAGTAGACAAATCTCTTTAAAAAAATCAGGATTTTGAAGACTTAATGAAGATTGGAAAGTCATAGGAGTTGGGTGGATGGATGAAGAAGGTAGTGAATGTGAGGAGGAGACTAGAATACAATAACATTAGTTGCATCTCAACAACATGTATGAAGATTGCAATGGCAACTTTTCCTACTTATGAAGAGCAATGGTACTAGATGAAAAGTCTCTAGATAACCATGAATATTTGTGATCACAATGTCTATGAGATCTTTCTCTTCCGATTTCAGCTTGGTTGACAACCATTAAAGCCACCATTAGAGATCCCACTTTAGTTGTGATTCAAGGTAAAACTCAAAGACATACGGTAGCTAAATAGTACTTCTAAAGAAGCCGCAAGGGTTCGGATGTTTTCATGGCTGTGCATAAATATGGATGCTGATAAGTATATTATAGTTCATAGTGTTCTTACTATAATACTGTATGGAGGAGTTTATGAAGCCCATAGTACTGTATAGAGGACAATATGGGGAACATAGTATGATCGAGAGGTCTATATGTGATCCAAAATACTGAATGGAGGACTATATGGGGCCCATAATACTGTATGTAAGACTGTATGGGGCCCACAATACTGTATGGTTGAACTTGTGGGGCCCATTATACTGCATATGTGGGGTTTTTTATACTATTTGGAGGGCTATGTGGAGGCCTTTATACTATTTTGAGGGCTATGTGGTGACCATTTCACTATATGGAGGGCTATGTGGGGGCATTATACTGTTTGCAAGACTGTGTTGGAGGCCATTATAGCATTTGCAGGTAATTTATGTGGGGGCATTATACTGTTTTCAGGTCTATGTATTGGGCATTATACTGTATGCAGTACTGTATTGGGGCCATTATACTGTTTGGAGGGCAATGAGTGGGCCAATATAGTGTATGCAGGAAATTATACAGAATGATGGTTTTTGTGTTGTCCATCATACTCTGTAGAGGAACGTATAGGTCCAGTATGTTGTTTGGAGGGCTGGGTGGGGGCCATTAAACTGTTTGGAGGGCTAGTGGGGGTTATTATACAATGTGGATGGTTGTGTCGTTTCCAGGATAAGGGTTTAGGGAGAAGGGGAACAGTACAGTAGGATTGTCATATCAAGTGTGTAGAGTGTACTGGGGAAGAATTCACTATGGGGTTATCACACTGTGTTTTGGGAGGCATGATATTTTATGGGGGCAACGAAAGGGCAAACTGTGAACTTCAATAGGAGGAAAATTACTTTTTTAGGGGTTGCAAAGTTGTGAGATATGCTCTTCAGAGACCCCACTGAATATTAAGATTTTTTTTGGGGGTAGTGGTTCAAATAGGTCTTCTGTAATTGGTCCCATGACTTCTATGTACACCCCTGGTTCTGACTGATGTTAATAATTTTGTAAGTGGATGGTTTGGAATGCAAAGAGAAGACACAATGTACAGAGTGAGATTAAGGTGCTAAATCACAAATTGAAGCCAAGGGAAGTTGAATATTTCCCTTAAACAGTTACTTACAGACAATGTGGGCCAGTGTTGTTCAGGATTTGGCAACTTCCATCTTGACAATTTGTATAGCTTCTTGATATTGCGTCACAATGAGAAACGCAAACCAGTCCTGCCTCAACAACTATTGGTTCGTAAAAGTCTCGAAAACCAGCTGAGATGTTGCTTAAGCACAATTCTGTGGATGAAGAAAAATTTTTTAGGCAACATATATATAACCAATCCTTATCTGCCTCACTAAGTGCTATGTCTCCTAATTTTTCAAGCAGTGTGGTCAATTACCTCTCAAACATTCTAGACATCATTTTAGAACAAGAATTTTACTTCCCCCCAGCTAAAATGGTTAAAAAGGGTTGTCTTTACTGAGATGACCTCCATCCAGAATGTGAGCACCATGGAGATGAGCGCTTTAGGAGTGGTTCTCAGTGATTAGTTTATTGCAGTAGGTTGGCATTCTCATACACGTTGGCACATTGTAAAAAGCTGATTTTGCAATAGAGTCCCCATTCCTAGTGATTTATTTCAGCAACCACCACAGGAGGATTATAGTTATAGATGGTGGTTATTTGGATGAAAGACCATGTCCTGGTGATTCAGTAACACAAATCCACCTAAGCGGGGGTTATTTATTTAAAGGGAATCTGTCACCTCTTTTTTCCCCTATGAGATGTGGCCACCGCCATCAGTGGCTTATCTACAGTATTCTTTAATGCTGTAGATAAGCCCCCAATGTAACCTGAACGATAAGAAAAACGAGTTATATTATACTCACCGGGGGAGCAGTCCGGTCCGATGGGTGTCACGGTCCAGGTCCAGCGCCTCCCATATACTAGCAATTACATCGTCCTCCTTGCTTCTGTCACGGCTCCTGTGCAGGTGTAATTCTCTGCCCTGTCGAGGGCAGAGTACTGAAGTGCGCAGGCGCCAGCCCTCTCTGACCTTTCCCGGCGCCTGTGCACTGCAGGACTCTGCTCTGCCCTCAACAGGGCAGAGAATTATGTGTGCGCAGGAGCCGCAATAGAAGCAAGGAGATGGGAGGTGCCGGACCCAGACTGCGACACCCATCGGACCAGACCGCCCCCCCAGTGAGTATAAACTAACTCGTTTTTCTTATCTTTTAGGTTACATCGGGGGCTTATCTACAGCATTACAGAATGCTGTGGATAAGCCCCTGATGATGGTGGCCGCGTCTCATAGGGGAAAAATGATGTGACAGATTCCCTTTAATGCAGTGGGGATAATTTTTCTGGTGTAACCTGCTGGTCATTAGCATGGTCTGATGTTTGTGCCAGTGTGCTTGTGTAAATAATAAACTGCTTTTAACTTATTTAGGGCATGGAAAATAATATTTGACCCAGGGATTTAACGAGCACCATAGAACTCTGTGCCATGCCCCGCCCCTGAGGACCTAACACTTTAGTGAATGTAGTGGCCAGAGTTTTCCTTCGCAAGTCATCTCTCCTCCAACACAATCCTTACCTTCTTCAGTTTTCAGATTTTCAGTCTTTGTAATTTGGAATCCATCAGAAATGCAATTACTAATTGGCATATCTCCTGTGAGTTAAAAAAATGTAAAAAAATTCATTAAATTGTTCACCTACAGAATAAAACAAAAGTCCTTGTTCCCGATATGGTTTACAATGTAATTTGCTTTCAATGTAAGTATAGTTATGGTGAAATGCCATTTACAATGTAGATCATTTAATTCACCATTTCCTAAACTGACAGAGGGGCAAAAGATTGGATAAGGAGGCTAAACCCAAAATGGGCTCTCTTTCACTTGGGCACCATGTCAGTTACATATACTTTGGTGTCAGCAACAAAATTGATGAGTTAAAGTTTTCAAAGCTGGAATCGAACAATATCATTTTCACTTATTAATTTGTCCAGGTTACATTTTGAAAGATCATTTTAATCTGAAATTTGTACATAGTTAAGGATCAAATGTTCTATATACAGTATTGTGTGAAAGTTACAAAAAATGCTGCAAAGTAAGAATGCAGACAAAAATGGAATTATTATTGTTGGCCAATTCTTGGAGTCTTCAAAGTTTCGAGGTAGAAGGTTGGGTTTTTGGCCACAATTCTTCCATGAAGACCACTTTTGGCCAGAAATCTCCAAACAGTAGATACAACCACACTGGTTGCTCCTAGTTTTGAGCTAATGGCACTACTGGAAATCATTTGACTTCCAAGGGAAGTAAGCATAATGTGTCTTTCGTCTGCTGTACTAAGATTTCTTGGCATACTACTATATTTGCAGTCTTCAATGTTGCCCATTTCTTGGTGTCCTCAATGCTAATAAGTACAGGCAGATACTTACCCATCTTGTGATACCAACGGGGAGGTGTCTGCTTAGTTCCAAATTTATTTTGCAGCAGCAAAATGACAGCAAATATACAACCAATGTAATTAAGACCAAGGAGGACTGGAAGATATGATCCGGCTCCACAGAGCCCTGATCTTACATCATCCAGTCTGTCTGGGATCACATGAAGGGATAGAAGGATCTGCACAAGCCTCATACACAGAAGATCTGGGGTCAGGTCTCCGATTTTTTTTAGAAGAACCTCCATGCTGAGTTCCTTCAAAAACTGTGTACATCTAGAGGAAGTTATCTGATACAAAAATAAGCTAAGCACACTTCTAGTTTTGGAAACTTTCTTACTTTGCAGCATTTTTTACACTCCTGAGTAAAACTTTTGCACAGTGTTGTATATATGGAGGAGGAGCACATAGCTTTCATATCAGGGAATCGGATCTTACTTACTAGAACTATTACATAAGATACTGCTCAGCCCTTTTTCCACATCTTTCACGACGTTGTTATACTGCTGAGTTACATTAATGTCAGACTTGTATTCTATCTCGATAATAACATCATAATCCACATTAACACTTCCTTCACTGTGGATGAGAAGAATAGCATGTTATCCTATTAGAAACACAACTTCTGGACCACTTAATTCCATCCTATGGAGATCTATAATTTTCTAGTAAAGTTAAGACTTAAGAGATAAAACTCTAAAAAGTACATCCCCTCAACAGTTCCATGATTCTTCTTGCCACGCTCGTCATAAAAGCTTAACCAACATACGAACCCATCATTGTGTAAAATCGAGCTACTGTGCCCCATATTCTCTGCCGACGGTCAGATGTAAAAAAGGGGGAGACAGAAGCGCACAATAGGGTCTTATCCAATGATATAAACGTTTCAACAGATATGGATCCACTCACCTGGTTCAGTTGTGTGAAACACAACAACCATAAGCACAAATGGGTAGGATCCGATGAACTGCAGCAATCAGCCGGTCACTAGAATTGCATATATAGGAAGGAGAGAAGTCCGGCTTTCAGGATCGCGCTGTTCCAGTCCAAAGTTCACAAGGAGTTAATCCAAGGACCAAGCAGTGATTATAACTTTCTTTTTATTCCATAAACTCTACGCGTTTCGTGTACACACTGTACACTTCCTCAGGAGCAAAGTTACACTGGCATCACATTCCATTCTCCTTATATACTAACTCCCCCAGGAAGTGAGGTAGGTGCTCATTGCACTTAAAAAAAAAATTCACACATAACTATCAATGATTTTTGTGATTTTACATTATGTTGATAGTTATGTGTGAATTTTTTTTTAAGTGCAATGAGCACCTACCTCACTTCCTGGGGGAGTTAGTATATAAGGAGAATGGAATGTGATGCCAGTGATTAACTCCTTGTGAACTTTGGACTGGAACAGCGCGATCCTGAAAGCCGGACTTCTCTCCTTCCTATATGACGGTCAGATGGTAATCCAAATATGTCTTAAAGTTATGATTAACATAATATTGTGTTGAGTCACCTTCCACCCCTAAACAAACCGCTGTGACTATGGGCGAGACCAATGTTTTAGAAGGTTCATACCAATCACGCAATTATTTACCTGATGGACAGAATTTTCACATCCTTATAGCCTGGAACATCTTTGTAGACAACCTTCATCTGTTATGATGAAAATAAAGGGAGCAACGTTAGACTCTGATCTCCAGCGAGCCCCAGTAAATCCCGACAACACTGACCTCCATTACCCGACTACTTGTTTGACTAGTCCTTGCCTCCCCTATCATTCTACATTTAGGCTCCACCTGATCTCAGTGAACAACCCGTGTCCTTTTTGACTTTGCTTCCCTAGCTCATTGTTCTTTCTGTAGTAAAACTTATTGATATTGACTATTTTCAACCCATTCCCATTGTATTTTGTCCAACCTTTTACAATTGCCGAGTACCTCTGCTATAACCGGTATCTAGGTTAAAGGGCTGTCCTAAAAAAATATTCCTCTGAGTATCGTGGGATCCTAACAGAACTTCTGAAATTTCGGAGTCTTAGTCATGGATGATGGCTGTGTTCAATATTTCTCAATTGTATGCCCAACTAAATGCTACAAGTAGAAAACTTGGACCGGACATGGACAGAACAATAGTTATACAGATGGGTCTACTGCTATGATTAGGTAACCGAGGAGGATAACAGGGGAATAGGCGAGGCAACCAGATAACCAGAGAGGTTGGTAACTAAGCTGATTGCAGACCTCTAAACTGACAACACAACTAGAATTAGCCATGGGACGTACCTACGATGCCCTAGACGTCTCGGCACAGCCACAGAATTAACTAAGCCTAAAGAGAGAAAGGGGAAAGCTAAACTGCCCCGGAGTAGAACCCCAAAGGAATAGATAGCCCCCAAACATATATTGCTGGTGAGACAAAATGAGGCACAAACACAGGCAGAAAATAGATTCAGCAAATGATGGGGCCCAAACTGTCTAGACAGAATAGGACAGGAAAGGATACTGTCTGCAATCACGCAAAAAACCCTAAGAAAAAATCCAACACGTCTGATATGCAAAAATACTGAGGCCCCACGACCTCTCCCCCACTAAATCAGAACTCTGGTGTAACCGGACGCAAAACAAAGATACTGATATAACAGGGGATTAGAAATACTGCAAAGACTGACATAAGCTGAGGCAAATGAAACAGGGTCCAGCACAGGTCCCAGCATGGAACCAGGCTGGACTAACACCAGCAAGGCAGAAATGCAAAAAGGTTCGAGCAAACAAATAAATTATCTTAAAGATGCAGGACGAAGCAAGAGGCAAGCAGACTTCCAAAAACCTCAGGAAGAAAACCGAATCACTGGCAAGAGCTGAGGGAAGGTTGCTCACTTAAATCACCCCAGTCTGTAACACCTGACCTCCAATCATCCAGCTCAGGTGATTGACTTCTGTCAGCCAGACCAGCTCCATTACCAGCAGCAACCACCAGAGGGAGCCCAAACTCAGAAGCCAGGTCAAAAGTGTTCACAACAGTCTACACTTACCCTTACCCTTATCTAACTTAGTTACATGCTAGCAGCCTGGACTTCCATGACAAACATTAGGGGATGATCTCACATCCTGCATCAAGATATCTTGAAATATGGGATGTGAGATGTACAATGGATGCCTGTATTGAGTTTAACTTATTAGGAGACATGTTGTTTCGCTGTGTCTAGCCTGGTAATACAATTCAAGCAGTTATAACAAATTGTGCATAAGGCCTTGGAATTTCTTAAAAAAGGACAACCTCATTGACAACTCACAAAGGCATAAAGCAAAGGGGAAGCAGATACTAATAAGCAAAAAGTATACTATTGGTATTCAGCTATTAGATGGCTCGATAAGGGTAGGTTACGGAATATGTAGAGTTGATGAAAATTATTTAAATACTTACATCTTTTTTGAAATCCATTTCAAACTTTTTATACTCGGCGGATTCATCATTTTCGAAATTTTTATCAAACTTTAAGTCAGCGAATCGCAGAAACACGTTTATAGTCGTGGTGACACTTGGTCCTGTGTAGAGAGAATAATAAATTGAATAATGATACAGAGTAAAGATATAGGAAAAAAAATCCTCTCAGCTCTGCAGCTACTTTTGCAGTAGAAGTCGCCCTAAATATCGCTAAAAATAACAACGGGCATCAGAAAAGACCAATCCCATCCCCTTACCCTCTTTGATGAATCTCATTTCTTTTCCCCATCATATATATTTCCAAAATCACATAAATTTAGTTTAAGATGAGATTCTTACCGATCACAACTCTGTCTATGACGTTTTCACAAAAGGGTCCATAAAAATTGTCAAGACATATGCACTTTATTCCATCATAGGTGCCTCCATTGTGACATGGCTCTGTGGGAAAGAGATATAAGGTTATAATGCTTTCATAAATATATATTTGTGAACATATATATATATTGTTGTTGGAACGATGTTGAGTCAACCGCCAGAGGTCAGGGCCGCCCTTTGGTCCCTGTATCTAATATAACACTGGACTACTCTACTCATGGCCAGAAATAGACATATCTTCTGGTTGTTCTTCTCATCAATTAATGACAGCATTGGGTTTCCTGACATACAGAAGGAACCAGAGATTTAGAAGATCTGCAGTTGTGATCTGCTGTTGTCACCAGTTGCCATACATTGAAGTCAACTAGATGATGCGATATACACTCACTGGCCACTTTATTAGGTACACCTGTCCAACTGTGTGTTAAGACTTAATTTCTAATCAGCCAATCACATGGCGGCAACTCAGTGCATTTAGGCATGTAGACATGGTCAAGACAATCTCCTGCAGTTCAAACCGAGCATCAGTATGGGGAAGAAAGGTGATTTGAGTGCCTTTGAACGTGGCATGATTGTTGGTGCCAGAAGGGCTGGTCTGAGAATTTCAGAAACTGCTGATCTACTGGGATTTTCACGCACAACCATCTCTAGGGTTTACAGAGAATGGTCCGAAAAAGAAAAAAAATCCAGTGAGCGGCAGTTCTGTGGCCGGAAATGCCATGTTGATGCCAGAGGTCAGAGGAGAATGGGCAGACTGGTTCGAGCTGATAGAAAGGCAACAGTGACTCAAATTGCCACCCGTTACAACCAAGGTAGGCAGAAGAGCATCTCTGAACGCACAGTGCGTCGAACTTTGAGGCAGATGGGCTACAGCAGCAGAAGACCACACTGGGTACCACTCCTCTCAGCTAAGAACAGGAAACTGAGGCTACAATTTGCACAAGCTCATCGAAATTGGACAGTAGAAGATTGGAAAAACGTTGCCTGGTCTGATGAGTCTCGATTTCTGCTGCGACATTCGGATGGTAGGGTCAGAATTTGGCATAAACAACATGAAAGCATGGATCCATCCTGCCTTGTATCAACGGTTCAGGCTGGTGGTGGTGGTGTCATGGTGTGGGGAATTTTTTCTGGGCACTCTTTGGGCCCCTTGGTACCAATTGAGCATCGTTGCAACGCCACAGCCTACCTGAGTATTGTTGCTGACCATGTCCATCCCTTTATGACCACAATGTACCCAACATCTGATGGCTACTTTCAGCAGGATAATGCGCCATGTCATAAAGCTCGAATCATCTCAGATTGGTTTTTTGAACATGACAATGAGTTTACTGTACTCAAATGGCCTCCTCAGTCACCAGATCTCAATCCAATAGAGCATCTTTGGGATGTGGTGGAACGGGAGATTCGCATCAGGGATGTGCAGCCGACAAATCTGCGCCAACTGTGTGATGCCATCATGTCAATATGGTCCAAAATCTCTGAGGAATGCTTCCAGCACCTTGTTGAATCTCTGCCACGAAGAATTGAGGCAGTTCTGAAGGCAAAAGGGGGTCCAACCCCTTACTAGCATGGTGTACCTAATAAAGTGGCCAGTGAGTGTATGTAATGGTATCATAGCAGATTGCTATTACTTTCTTATTGTCTGGTTTATTGGCTACCACTT
Organism: Dendrobates tinctorius; assembly: GCF_039654945.1. Lineage (NCBI taxonomy): Eukaryota > Metazoa > Chordata > Amphibia > Anura > Dendrobatidae > Dendrobates > Dendrobates tinctorius. The sequence goes on along the minus strand of NW_027361991.1, from coordinate 1,424,059 downwards.
GGTAAATAATGTTTAAAAATGTTCATTGCAATACTTTTTATGGCCACAAGGTGTGCTGTGGTTTATATGTGCTAAATAGTGGAGACCTGGGTTCAAATCGGAATAGGTCAGTGTTTGCAGGTGGACCAATTTTTACCTTGAATATGATCTGCCAATCACCTTTGGATGAACAAATCACAGAGACCAATTTATATGTCTTGGGGAAATGCTATTACACACCAAACATATACTGGAATTACAGAACATGTCATACAAAGGGGACCTGGTCACTTTGGTTATTATGTCATTTTAATGAGCAAGGGTCCCACTCTATGTCATCTACATGCCTTATGAGGGCCTATGTATAGATGTGCCTTCATGATATAAACACTGTTAACATTTTTACAATAATGTCCTTTGAAAAAAAATACAAAAAATAAATGTAACTTACGTATTGTAGGTATATTTGGTTTTGTTGTAATTTTGGTTGTAATTGGAATTCTGGTTGTAGTTTTGGCTTTAGTTGTGCGAAATACAGTGGTGAGTGAAGCTGAGGTTGAGGGTTTCGATGACTCAAGAATTGTTGAGTTTGGAGGTTTTGTAAACAGAGACCCTGCTGTAGATAAAGTTTCTTTAGAACCCCTTGTTGTCATCAGTGATTCTTTAGATATCGTGACATAAGGTGTTGATAATGATAATTTCGTAGTTATTTGAGCAGTAGAACTTTTTCCAGAAACATCAGCTGTAGATTTTTTTCCCGTAGAAGCGTCAGTTACTGGCAATGGCGATGTTTCCATGTCTCCAGATACTGTTGTGTCAGTGACTCCAGAATCTTCATGGGAAGTTCCAGTAATCAATATAGTTGTGTATATGATATTAGTTGATGGAGACCTAGTCTCTATGCTCACAGGTGTCGCTGATATGTCAGTTACAGATGTTGGTGTTGTCTCGACATCTCCAGTACCTTCTGGTATTGTAGTTGGTGTTGTTTTAGTGGCATCTACAGAACTTTCAGGCGTTGTGTATGTTACAGGCAGCCCAGTAGGTGTTGCTTCTTCACTTACAGAAGCTTCTGGTGTTGTGAAAATTTCAGTAACTGATGATACTGCAGTCTCAATATTTCCATCAGATGTGGTGGAAACATCAGGTGCAGAAGTTTCTCCAGAATCTTCAGGCGTTGTGAAAATTTCAGGTAAAGCAGTGGGGGTTGTTTCAGTGCCCCCAGATACTTTGGGTGTGGTTGGTGTTTCTATGTCGCCAGGCCCCTCAAGTGTGGTGGATATTTCAGTTACAGTACTTGAAGTTGTGATTACTTCAGTTACAGATGTGAATGTCGCTTCAGTGTCCCCAGTCTCCTCAAGTGTTGTGGATATTTCTGGTATATCAGTTGGAGTTGTTTCAGTGTCTTCAGATCCTTCAGGTGTGGTTGGTGTTTCTATATCTCCAGACCCTGGTATATCAGTTGGAGTTGTTTCAGTGTCTTCAGAACCTTCAGGTGTGGGTGATGTGTTTATGTCTCCAGACCCCTCGATGGTTGTGGATATTTCAGGCACATCAGTTGGAGTTGTTCCAGTGTCTTCAGATCCTTCGGGTGTGGTTGGTGTTTCTATGTCCCCGGGCCCCTCAAGTGTTGTGGTGGATATTTCAGTTACAGTACTTGAAGTTGTGATTACTTCAGTTACAGATGTGAATGTCGCTTCAGTGTCCCCAGTCTCCTCAAGTGTTGTGGATATTTCTGGTATATCAGTTGGAGTTGTTTCAGTGTCTTCAGATCCTTCAGGTGTGGGTGATGTGTCTGTGTCTCCAGACCCCTCGATGGTTGTGGATATTTCAGGCACATCAGTTGGAGTTGTTCCAGTGTCTTCAGATCCTTCGGGTGTGGTTGGTGTTTCTATATCTCCAGACCCTTCAAGTGTTGTGGATATTTCAGTCAAATCAGTTGGAGTTGTTTTTGTGTCTTGAGATCCTTCAGGTGTGGTTGGTGTTTCTATGTCTCCAGACCCCTCGATTGTTGTGGATATTTCAGGCACATCAGTTGGAGATGTTTCAATGTCTCCAGATCCTTCAGGTGTGGGTGATGGTTCTACCTCTCCAGACCCCTCAAATGTTTTAGACATTTCAAATACATATAAGGAATCAGAGAGGGAATTTTTATATATTGATCTTTTTTGGTCTTTTATTTTTTCCTTTGTTGAGAAATGTCTTTCTTTGCTTGGAAATATGATTGAATACTTTTGTACATGTGGTACTTGGTTGCCTTTTTTTTCATTAGTCTTATCTTTACTCACTAAGATGTATTCCTTTTCCAGGTCTGGTTCATCTTCTTGGATATTTTGTTCATTTTGATCTGTACTCTCCAAATATATTTTTGGCTCGTCTACCTTGTTCTCGACTTGTTTAGTAAAGTCTGGTTTCTCTGGATCTTGACTTAACCATAAACGACGTCTCCATTCGGCAACTAATAAAATAAAAAAAATTGTTTAGAATGTGAAATATTAATTTTCTTTATTACTTTTCTACATCTGAAAACAGAAAATATTAAAATAATGTTCAACAAAAATATACTAATTATTATTATGGTATACACCTTTCTCTAACTTTATAAGCACACCTCACGGGCTAGTGCGCATTTTTTAAAGGCTAATGAAGATGAGCAAACTATATGTGTATATCTAGTATATAAATTGAGCTAGTCGGATGCTATAATACACACCATGTTTGGAGGGCAAAAGACAATGCATTTCGCCCCAAAAATGCCATACCAACAGTGAGGTTTGGAGGTGGGAACATCATGGGATGGGGCTGTTTTTCATCATATGACACTGGCAAACTTCATACGATTGAAGGAAGTATGAGTGGACAAATGTACTGAGGCATTCTTGAAAAAAAAATGCTGCCATCTACCAGGATGATGAAGATGAACTGAGGATGGACATTGTAGCAACACAATGATGCCAAACACACAGTCAAGAAAAATGCTCAATTGGTTTCAGGGTCAGAAAATAAAGCTGCTAGAATGACCGAGCCGATCCCCGAACCTGAATCCAAGAGAAAATGTATTCAGAGAACTAAAGCTCTGAGTTCATAGAAGGAGCCCACAGGACCCTCAGGATGTGAAGGGTGTTTGTGTGGAAGAATGGGCCAAAATCAGATCTGAGCAATGCCTGCCACTAGTTTCTCCATACAGGAGACGTCTTGAAGCTTGATCACCAACAAAGGCTTTTGCACAAAGTATTAATTAAATTTCATTAAGCGTGTTCAATACTTTTTCCCTGTTTCATTGTAGATTGGATGGGTTGTTGCCGACATCTGGTGAGAATTTCATGTCAATAGAACCTTTAGAAATAGATTTACTTAGAAAATTGGTGATGTGTTCAATACTTATCTCACCCGGTGTATAACAGCATTTTTACTATTTACTATAAGACAGCAAATTTTTTATTGTTATAGGGTAGCGGCATCAGCAATGCAGTAAATATGATATGGTGACATTATATACTTTATATTGAGAGCTCTGGTTGTCTTTATTGTATTTGTTTCTACTTGTACTGTATATGTGCTAATAATGGAAGTGTATTTCTATAACACCACGACAATGAAAAAAAAAAAATCCTATGTGCACATCTGCATTTATGCAACATAAATGATTACGATTTATGTGAAACTGTCACCTATTCACAGCAGGAGAAATGTTGCCATTTGTATGACAACCACTGGGTGGCGATGAAGACACATTTAGCAGAAACGTCCCATGATAGAGTATTGCCTAATCTTTTTTTTCCCGAAAGCTTGTCCTCTCATGACACACATTTTTTTATATGAATTCTTTGATTCTTTGATATGTCGAGCAAAGAGCAAAGATGAGAAAGAACACTTTTGTATCTATGACACATCAGAAGGTCAGTCTTGGCTTGGTTTCCTCTTATTAGAGGCAAATTATGTGTTTGAATTTCAGGAACAAGCAATATCAGCCCGAGTGTTGTGCAAACTGTGTGGGATTGTGCGGTCAAAGGTGAATTGAATGAGGCTTGGTAATCGGCAGATTAGGTGCCCTATTGCACAAGGGCAGGGTTGGGTTGGCCGAAAGACATGCCCTTGGGACAACTTTAGAAAGTGACTGGTTCTGGCCATGCTGTGTTGGAAAAAATCTCTGTCCTTGATTGAAAGATGGCGACTCAGTAAGTCAATAAGTTGATCTGAGCAGTGATATTGTCCAGTGGTTGGATCATTGATTTGGTGGAGCTGGTAAAACATGTAAAAGTGTAGTACCTGAACCTCTGCCTATGGGTTCGTATGTTTTATCTCCTGAAGGAGTTGATCAAGCTGCGAAACGCATTGTTTTATAGTTTTTTTAATAAATCTGATCCTCCATAGTTGCTCCACTTTTCCTTTCTTTCAGCTCCCGCACTACACCGTCACAGTTTTCCTATGTTTTATCTCTTGTTCAGTATTGGAGTACAACAGATCATGTGGCTGTGATTCATTATTCCCCCTAACACATGCTATCGATTGGTAGGAGTCTGAGAACTGAGATTCCCGCCATATGCTCAAAAAGCACGGAGGGGTGAAGTATGGCGCCTCCTAGTGCAAAAACTTCAAGATGGGGTTGACAACCTAAGCTACTACCAATAAATCGCAGAGTCGGCCAACTTAGGGTCGGTCACTGGGGGTCCTCATATGGTAAAGATCCAAGTGCACAAAGAATCGGCTGAAGCAGACGCTCAAGTGTGGCTGTGATGTTTGGGAATCCAGAGAAAAATGCTGAGACTTGGTTGGTGAAGTCCACATAGAAAATGAAGTAGATCCAGCAGAATGTAGATACCATGGGTATTTTATTGTTCAAAAGTAACTTAAAAGTATAAAAAACAACAAACAGCCATACAGTTAAAGGTCGCCTGATGAAGACACCTCTTCAGCATTGAAGCATGTCACATTGTGTCTATACCTCTAACTTTATGCATGATTGTTGTTTTGTTTATTTACATTTTAAGTTACCTTTTAACAATAATATTGTGTCCATATTCTGCTGGATCTACTTTGTACTCTATCTGAACCCCACCAATCAATGCCCTTTAACCTTTTTCTGACATTGGGCATAATAGTGCACCCACGTCGGAATCCCTCCCTTTGATGTGGGCTCCGGCGCTGAGCCCACATCTTTCTCGGCACAAGTCAGCTGTTTTGAACAGCTAACATGTGCCTCTAACAGCTGAGGGTGGAATCGCGATCCACCCGCGTTTGTTAACCTGTTAAATGCCGCTGTCAATCTCTGACAGCAGCATTTAACTGGAAGCGGGTCAAAAATCCCACCCATTGATGACCCCGTCACGTGATCGCGGGTCACCAATAGGTTGGCATGACAACATGAGGTCTCTAGCAGATCTCTATGCTTGTCATTGCCAGGTTGCTATGAGCGCCACCCGGTGGTCGGCACTTATAGCAGGTGATCATCACCTGTATTGTACTGCAGCTTCTAGTCTCCCATGGAGACTATTGAAGCATGCAAAAAGTGAAAAAGGTTTTTAAAAATATTAAAAAAATAAATAAATGAAAGTTCAAATCACCCCCGTTTTACCCCATTCAAAATAAAACAATAAAAAAAATCACACATACACATATTTGCTATCGCTGCGTTCAGAATCGCCCGATCTATCAATATAAAAAATAATTAACCTGATCGCTGAAAGGTGTAAGGAGAAAAAAATCCAGAACGCCAGAATTACGTGTTTTTGGACGCCGCTACACTGCAATAAAGTGCAAAAACGGGACATCAAAAGATCGTATCTCCACCCAAATGGTATCAAGAAAAAGTCAGCTAGATGCTCAAAAAATGTGCCCTCACCCAACCCGAGTTCATGAAAAATGGAGACGCTACTGATCTCAGAAAATGGCGGCTTTTTTTGTTTTATTTTTTAACAAAGTTTGGATTTTTTTTTTCACCACTTAAATAAAAAAGAACCTAGACATGTTTTAAAACCAATGGTGTCGTTCAAAAGTGCAACCTGTCCCACAAAAAAAACAAGCTCTCACTTGGCCATATTGATGGAAAAATAAAAAAAGTTTTGGCTCTGGGAAGAAGGGGAGAGAAAAACGAACCAACAGCAGCTTTGAGAAAGGGACTTCTAGATTGTTCCACCGGTTCACTTGATGAAGCTGTTGGATCCCAATGATGGAACGAGCATTCAGAAGTATAATCTGCCTAAGCCTTAATAAGCCAAGAAAGTTCTAATGAGATGTAGAACTTTGTTAAGGTTTGGATTATGTGAGATCCTGATCTAAAATGGGTTTCTGGGTTTTTTGGCTTTCCATATCTGTTTTACTCGCAAGTAGTGGAAAGGTCGTGAACACATTTATTGCCCCTCATCTGAAAATCACTGTCACTAAACTGAATTACACTGGTCAAAAGACTCCAGTTTCGTAACAGTTTTTTTTTTTTTTTTTTAAATCAAAAATTCACTTGTTTCCTCTGTGGAAAGAGGGTTATAAAATGCATCTGACTTTAATTTTTATGGTTCACTTATCATCTGTTTATACCGTGGGTGTAAATTTTATTGATTACCAAAGAGGAACTAAAATAACAGACTCATATTATAAAGATGATAATGGTGACAAATGGTATCAATTATACAATAAAACCTACATGCAAGGAATAGAAATAAATTCTCATCATTGTTTAATTAATCTTATCCTCTAGAAATAGGCTCAGAGCACATCAACTTCACAAGTGTGCACTAAGTACGGAATTATGGTTGGTTTCATCAAGAAATCAGGGAACAGAAGTTCTTCAGCTTTCTTAGCCAGTTGAACTTCTATGTTCACAAATGAGAATTAAGCTACCAAGATCAACCAATGATGACACATGATATCAAAAGTGAAAAGTTTAATACTTTGGAAACCGATCAGCAAAGAGTATTATGGCTCGCAAAGCAACCAGGCCCCAAAGAAGAGTGACTGTCCACTATGGTGTCAAAATAGAAAAGTTTGGTGCCTTGGAAGTCCATCCGTAAAAAGTCTTATGGCTCTCAAAGTAACCATGCCCAAAGAGTTACCCTCCACCATGGTGTCAAAATAAAAAAAAAGTTTGATACTTTGGAAGCCCATCAGCAAAAAATCTTATTGTTCTCAAAGTAACCATGCCCAAAGAGTTACCCTCCACCATGGCGTCAATATAAAAAAGTTTGGTACTTAGGAAGCCCATCACCAAAAAGTCTTAAGGCTCTCAAAGCAACCATGGTCGAAAAACAGTGACCCTCCACCATGGTGTCAAAATAAAAAGAGTTTGATACTTTGGAAGCCCATCAGCAAAAAATCTTATGGCTCTCAAAGTAGCCATGTCTGAAGAAGCGTGACTTTCCACCATGGTGTCAAAAGAGAATAGTTTGGTATTTCGGAAGCCCATCAACACAGAGTTTCGCAAAGTAACCATGCCAGAGAAAGAGACTTAAAAAGGCTCAAAAGTGTTGATTTTGGTTAGCCATAAAGAGTTACCATGGTTAAAAAATGATTCTATTTCTCCTACTGAGAACTCATCCTCCATGATGGGACTTAACCCCTTCCCGACAAGTGCCATTCATATACTGCTTTGAGGGAGCTGCATTCCCACAAACAGCAGTATATAAACGGTGCAGCGATTACACGGCCTGTCGCTGAGCACCGCGACGATCAGGTGCACGTGTCAGCTCTGTTGAGAGCAGACACCCGCAGCAATGCCCAGAATCAGTGCTAGCACCAATCACGGGCATTTAACCCCTCTGATGCCACTGTCAGTAGTGACAGCTACATAGAGGAGCATCGCACAGGGAATCAGTTCACTGCATGCTTCCATCAGGACAACAAGACGCGACCGCGTTGTCCTGATGGTCTCCATGGAGACCCCCAGCTGCAAGATGGCGCAGGATCCTTTAGGGAAGGTGACTTTGCACTGCCTGCAGAGAGCAGGACCTGAGATGCCTCCTTCCCTGGCCGGCAGATGCTGCTCCGATGCTCTGCAGTGCAGAAGCATTGCAGAGTATCAGGTCAGCGATCTGACACTTTACAGTGATGTCCCAGGATCGCACAATGTAAAAAAAAAATAAAACAAAAAATATATTAAAAAGGGTAAAAATATTTTTTTTAATTTCCCAAGTAAAGAACAAAAAAAAGCAAATAATATTTTTCCAATAAATATTTTTATTTACCGTATGTAAGTAAAAAAAAACAATAAAAGTACACATATTTGGGTCGCCGTGTCCATAACAACCCGCTCTACAAAACTGTCCCACTAGTTAACTCCTTCAGTGAACATCGTAAAAAAAAAAAAAAAAAACGAGACAAAAAACAGTGCTATATCATCATACCGCCGAACAAAAAAGTGCAATAAAACGCGATAAAAAGGATGAATGTAAATAAAAAAAACCCATCATCTTGTCCCACAAAAAATAAGCCATCATACAGCTCCATCAGTGGAAAAATAAAAAAGTTATATCTCTCAGAATAAAGCCATGCAAAAATAATTATTTTTTCTATAAAATAGTTTTTATTGTGCAAAAGAGCCAAAACATAAAAAAAGATATAACTTGAGAATCGCTGTCATCGTATTGACCCGAAGAATAAAGCCGCCTTATAAATTTTACCACACGCGGAATGGTATATAAAAAAATTCATTTTCTGGTATGCAGGTTTTGTTCATGCTGGCTCCCAAAAATCGGAATAGAAAGCGATAAAAATAAGTCATGTGCCCGAAGATGGTACCAATAAAAAACGTCAACTCGTCCCGCAAAAAACAAGACCTCACATGACTCTGTGGGGCAAAATATTGAAAAATTATAGCTCTCAATATGTGGTGATGCATAAACTAGTTTTAGAAATAAAAAGGGTCTTTTAGTGTATGACAGCTGCCAAACATAAAAACCCGAAATAAATCTGGTATCGCTGTAATCGCACCGACCCGAAGAATAAAGTCGCCTAATCACTTATACCGCACAAGGAATTGCGTAACAAAATAAATAAAACCAATTCTTCACATGCTGTTGATTTTTTCAATCTGCCTCCTAAAGATCGCAGTAAGGCTCGGCGCACATTTATCCTGCACTTACACCGGTTTTTCTGAGTAAACCTCTGAAACACGTGATTCAGACGGAACCTCTGGCAGAAGATTCCCTATAATGAGGCAGATGGAGGCATTGTGGATGCCATCTGACCTGTGATCCGGCGGTGTCCGTCTTTTTAGGATTGCGTAAATGTGCCGTCGGCCACAGTTTTGTACACTTCGGAAAAGAAGGACACAGATGAACAGAGGTCAGACGGAGTCCAGAGTAACTCTGCTGCCTCATTATAGTTAAAACAAACGAAAAAACCGAGGAAAATGTCCAATAATTAAAATTTCTTTATTTTATTATTTAACAAACAAATGTATACATTATATATATAATTAAATAAATTAATAAGGGGAGGTCAATGCCAAAATGAAGGCACAGCCAGGGGACAGCTGTAAATACTTAGTAAAAATACACCAACAATAATGTCATACAAAATCTAGTGAAAACAAAAATGTATAATTAATGTATAATATATAAATATATAAACATATATATCAAGTGCAAAACTACAGATGATAAGTGCAAGCAAGAAAGAACTGTGTAAAAAAATATATATATATTAAAAAATGTAATATAAAAATAAAACAAATATACAATAAAAAAGATTAATTAATAATAAATAATAAATATATTACCACAAATAAAGTGCAATGTGTTGAAAAAAAGGTGAATAAAAAAGTGTACAAAAAATCCCTGTATAAATATGTATATATACACATATATTTAAGACCAAGTGCTGAAATAATTAATAATAAATAAAAAATAAATGAATAAACAAATAAGCTGCCGCACATAAAGTGACGAAGGTACGCCGAAACGCGCGTCGGGGCTGGCACATCCTGGGGACAGAAGCAGCAGAAAGGTATCCACATTGTGCTCACTTCTTTTATTATTTATTTTTCACTATAAGCGCTGATTTATCGTATCACCTCATCACCGCAGCACATCGCACTTTATGTGCGGCAGCTTATTTGTTTATTCATTTATTTTTTATTTATTATTAATTATTTCAGCACTTGGTCTTAAATATATGTGTATATATACATATTTATACAGGGATTTTTTGTACACTTTTTTATTCACCTTTTTTTCAACACATTGCACTTTATTTGTGGTAATATATTTATTATTTATTATTAATTAATCTTTTTTATTGTATATTTGTTTTATTTTTATATTACATTTTTTAATATATATATATTTTTTTACACAGTTCTTTCTTGCTTGCACTTATCATCTGTAGTTTTGCACTTGATATATATGTTTATATATTTATATATTATACATTAATTATAAATTTTTGTTTTCACTAGATTTTGTATGACATTATTGTTGGTGTATTTTTACTAAGTATTTACAGCTGTCCCCTGGCTGTGCCTTCATTTTGGCATTGACCTCCCCTTATTAATTTATTTAATTATATATATAATGTATACATTTGTTTGTTAAATAATAAAATAAAGAAATTTTAATTATTGGACATTTTCCTCGGTTTTTTCGTTTGTTTTATCTTATTTGTCCGAGTTGTCTTTTTAATATTTTCCATGGGTGCATAACTATGATATTTAGGTGAATTTTATATACTGCACTTTCCTTGAGTTATTTTATTTTAATTGCCTCATTATAGTGAATGGATCCACTGGGGGTTTCCTCTGTCACGTCACTCGCAGATTCAGATGGAAATCCCAAAGTAAGTGCTCAGCGTAAATGTGATTATAAATGTTATTTAAAATATTCCCAATAAAAGCTTAAAATCAATCCACAAAAAAGCAAATCATTACTCAGGTCCGTCATCTGTTAACGGAAATTTAAGGGGCTTCAACATTACTGGTAGCACAAAGGCTCTGGAAAAGTGAAATGGTTCCTCATCCCCTAAAAGAAATTCAGCAAATTCTCTGCTCCCAAATCCAAATGCCTCTCCCCTCCCTTCAGATCCCCAGTGTGCCTAAAGAACATTTAGCACCCACAAATTTGACATTTCTGTAGCCAGCCTAATTTACAGGTGCATGTCTCCAGAAACATGAGCTGTGCATAGTGTACTGGTCACTACAATGTACTGGTCACTGCAACGTACTGGTCACTACAATGACAGTTTGCAATTTTCACTCATCAACATCCACTGCTGCTTGTTTCTGGAAAGCAACCATGGAGTCAAAATCATCACTACACCTGTAGATAAATTCCGAAAGGGATATAATAATGGGGTCACTTGAGGGGGATTCTGCTTTTCTAGCACTTAGGGGCTCTTTGTATGGAATCCACAAACTAGTCTAGGAAAATTTGCATTCCAGAATGCAAATAGCACCCTGTCCCTCCCGAATCTCTCCATATGGCAAAGTAGTACTGTACAGCCATATATAGGGTATTGCCATGTTCAGTAAATATTGTGGGAAAATTTGTTACCATTTTTACCCATTTCCCAGTATGAAAATGTAAAACTTGAGGCTAACACACAATCTTGGTGGTAAAAATGTAAATTATTTTATCTTCACTGCCCAATGGTATAAAAGTCTGTGACACACCTCTGGTGTCAACACAATCATTGCACCCCTAGATCAATTAATTGAGTGGTTTAATAAGTAAAATGGGGTCACTTATGGGGGGTTCTGCTATTATGGAACCTTAGGGGTTCTGCTAATGTAACATGGCACCCTCAAACAAGTGCAGCAAAATCTGCACTGTAATATGGCGTTTAGTTTCCAAAATGGGGTCACTTGTGGTGGGTTTCCACTATTTAGGCACATCAGGGTTTCTCCAAATATGACATGGTGTCCCCTAATTATGCCCGCAAATTTTACATTCAAGAAGTGAAATGGTGCTCCTTCCCTTCCGAGCCCTGCCGTGCACCCAAACAGGGTATCGGCATGCTCAGGAGAAATTTTATGGTTCATTTTCTCCTATTACCCTTGCGAAAGTGAAAAAAAATTGGTCCAAAGAATCATTTTTGTGAAAGAAAAGTAAATGTTTATTTTTTCCTTCCACATTACAAAAATTCCTGTGAAGCACCTGAAGGGTTAATAAACTTCTTGAATGTGGTTTTGAGCACCTTGAGGGGTGCAGTTTTTAGAATGGTGTCACTTTTGTTTTTTTTCTGTCATACAGACCCCTCAAAATCACTTCAAATGTGATGTGGTCCCTCAAAAATTTGGTTTTGCAAATTTTGTTGCAAAAATGAGAAATCGCTGGTCAACTTTTAACCCTTATAACTTCCTAACAAAAAAAAAATATGTTTCAAAAATTGTGCTGAGGTAAAGTAGACATGTGGGAAATGTTATTTATTAACTATTTTGTGCGATGTGACTCTCTGATTTAAGAGCATAAAATTTAACATTTTAAATATAGAGAATTTTTAAAATTTTTTGCCAAATTTCACCTTTTTTTCACAAACAAACGCAAGTCATATCAAATAAATGTTACCACGATCATGAAATACAATATGTCACGAGAAAACATTCTCAGAATCGTTAGGATCCAAGGAAGCGTTCCAGAGTTATGACCTCATAAAGTTACAGTGGCCAAAATTGTAAAAATTGGCCCGGTAAGAAGGTGAAAACAGGTTTCGGGGCGAAGGGGTTGATATTCGGATCGCCCTCGTCTTTGATAAAACATGAAAAGTTGATCCTTCACAAGAGAAGTTGCTGACCCTATGTTCTTTAAAAATTATTATTATTAACTATTATTAATACACCAGCACTAAAGGCAAAAATAGGAACAAAAATAAAAATTAAAGTTGAAATCAAACTCGCATTCATCACTCACCCGCCACCAGAAGACTAACCCCAAGAACAATAAAAAGAACTGATTTCCCTTCTATCTTCATCGCTCTCTCATATCTTCTAATATTTTCTCCGGTGGCAAATTCACATCCAATGTGTCCCGAGAGAAATGTGTAAATCTTCCAAGAGCTCCTCTTTATAGCCAAATGATCTTTGATACTAACATCCAACGGCCAAGTGGCACAACAATCTCCTCCGAAGCTGTAAAGGAAAGTGTTTGGCAAAATACAGAGATGTCTGCGTCACGGAGAATATTAACACATTACTGAAGGCCAATAAAAAGGGTCATTAGGGAATCTTCTGGAATAAGTAGCTATTGAAGCCCTGGTAAGACATCATAACAAGCAAATCATTAACTGGCAGCAAACTTGGATCTGATTACCATGTATGAAAACCAGGAAGGTGTGGTGGTTCCTAGAGGAGACAATAAACTCAAGCCTACTCGTCGAGGTAAATTTTTTTTAGTGGACTCACTAAAAAAAATTATTCGATTCATTTTTTTTTAACATCATAAAACTATTTTTAATCAATACAGCAGCAAATATGAAATTGAAGAGCCAACAGTAGAGGTGAGTGATGCGTGTGAAATGTGAATTCATCAACTTTGCAGACGTTTGGCTGAAAATTTCAATCAAATGTGTTGCGAAATGTTCCATCGAAACGAAAATATGTGGGTAACACTGAGGTCTCCTTGGACTGTATCCAACCCATTTCAAGCTCTTTAACTCAAACACAGCCGTATTAATGTCAAAGTGACCTCATCTTGCATGGCTTATGGGAAAATTTATGGTAACCACTAGAGATGAGCAAATGGAATTTTTTTCAAATTTTTAAGGATTCGTGGCTCAGTGGATAGCACTGCAGCCTTGCAGCGCTGGAGTCCTGGGCTTGAATCCCACCAAGGACAACATCTGCAGGGAGTTTGTATGTTCTCCCCATGTTTGTGTGGGTTTCCTCAGGGCACTCCGGTTTCCTCCCACATTCCAAAGACATACTGATAGGGAATTTAGATTGTGAGCCCCATCAGGGACAGTGATGATAATGTGTGCAAACTGTAAAGCGCTGCGGAATATGATAGCGCTATATAAAAATAAAGATTATTATTATTATTATTATTAATTTTCCATTTGATTTGCATGAATAACGTAAAATGGCCACAGTCTTTTTACATATAAAATTCCATCGGCCAAACAAAGCTCACAAGATTTTATCTACAACAGGAGAGGTTTTCCCAAATTGTCAAGCAGCTATTCCATCACATGATATAAAGGTTTTGGTACCATGTTAGCCAGTTGTAAAAAGATTGGGAAAAATAAAATAATAATCTTGTAGTTATGATACCTTTTAATGGTAAGCTGTCACAGGGTCGTACTCCGGTATCACAACACAATCAACAGGGCGAGAAATGAGTGAACAGTCCCAAGAACCTTTTTTACATGCAAACGGAAAGGTCCATAAAACAATCCACCACACAGAGGATAAAATAGTCCGGGAACACGGATTCACTCCAGTAATGGGATATGAGCCCCTGGAGATGAGGCACAATCCTCCACTTAGAGATCAATATGGCAGTGCAACTTCTCCATATAGGCTCCTCCAGCAGTATTTCCAGGGCAATCTGGGGGACTGGCCTTAGAATCAGCATCCCACAAAGGATCTATATTACTGGTCTACTGGTCAGGTATGTTTACTTAAATATCTATTTATTATGCCATGCCTCTGGGGTTTTATTGTGTATATACAGAGAAAGCAATAAATCACTGAAGAAACTGTATAGATAGCATGTGAGAACAGAGGATAATGGTTAACATCCATTTACCCAGAGCCATTATTGCTTTGGTCACTTTGAGAAACTAACGCTGTGTTTACAAGAGCTTTAGGCTATGTGCACACATTGCGGATTTGTTGCATTTCTGCAGCGTTTTTTCCCGCTCGGAAATGCTCCAAAAACGCAATGGATTACTTAAGCAATGTTAATCAATGGCATTCCTGAAATGTTGTGCACATGCTGCGGACATTTGCTTCCTTATTCGCGGCATTTTATTTTCCGCAGCATGTCAATTCTTTTTGTGGATCTGCAGCATTTTTCACCCATTGGCTTCCATTGAGTCAGTCAAATCCACAACTAAACTGCAGGTGTAAAAAGGTTTGCTGAATTGCTATGGATTTGCTGCAAAAAATGCTGCAGAGTTGTCAAAGGAAATGATGTCAGAAGGAGAAAGAGTGTGTAAGCGGAGAATATGTGTGAGGGTGGAGAATATGTGTGTGGGCGGAGAATATGTGTGTGGGCGGAGAATGTGTGTGTGGGCGGAGAATGTGTGTGTGGGCGGAGAATGTGTGTGTGGGCGGAGAATGTGTGTGTGGGCGGAGAATGTGTGTGTGGGTGGAGAATGTGTGTGGGCAGAAAATGTGTGTGTGGGCAGACAATATGTGTGTGAGCGAAGAATATGTGTATGAGCGAAGAATATGTGTGTTGGCGGAGAATATGTGTGTGGGCAGAGAATATGTGTGTGGGCGGAGAATATTTGTGTGGGCGGAGAATGTGTGTGTGGGCGGAGAATGTGTGTGGGCAGAAAATGTGTGTGTGGGCGGACAATATGTGTGAGCGAAGAATATGTGTATGAGCGAAGAATATGTGTGTGGGCGGAGAATATGTGTGTGGGCGGAGAATATGTGTGTGAGCGGAGAATGTCTGTGAGCGGAGAATATGTGTGTGAGCGAAGAATATGTTTGTGGGTGGAGAATATGTGTGTGGGCGGAGAATGTGTGTGTGGGCAGAGAATGTGTGTGAATGGAGAATGTGTGTGTGGGCGGACAATATGTGCATGGGCGGACAATATGGGTGTGGGCGGAGAATATGTGTGTGGGCAGAGAATATGTGCTAGGAGTGGCGGAAGGCACTAAATAAAAAATATGAATAAAGTGCCTTCGCTGCTCGGGGTCCACCATGCGGAGGATGGAAAACCGCAGCTAGTAGATGCAGAGCACTTTGGCGGTAGTGTGCACGGGGTTATCTGCACCCAATGTGCACTGAAGCAAGCTCTGTTACACTCACAGAGCTGCAGGCAAAAAGCATACACAAAACGCTGTGTCTGTTCAGGGTCACAGAGTCTCATCGATGCAGACACTGTATTCAGGAGTAGCCTTAGACAGCAGGACTACTCCGTCTAGACCTACCGTTAAATAAGGTGCGTGGTGTCGCAACAGCGGACGCAGAAATAAGCTGCAACTGCAGTGCGGCAAGAACTGAGCTGCTGGTAAAGCGCTGCAATAACGCTGGCGCAATGCAGACGCTAAGCTGCAGAGCAAGATGCAGCTAGGCACGCTGTCGCTGCTACTGGCAGGAACCAATCACTCACACAAACGTATTATCAGAGGGAAGGGGTTTCTTAATAAGTCAGTCACCAGTCCAAGCATCCATCATCAAACATACAGCAGCAAGTATGAATATACTAGCGCATGGCGGAACAGCCATGCGCACTTTTTATACCGAACGGGACCTTCCGGAAATCTCCAAGGCTCCAGGAAGAGCCAATGGGATTCGACACAAGACCTGAGCACCTGACTCCCGAACTCCAATGGGAGTTCGTCCCATGAGCATGCTCAGATGAGGGAACAAAGGACTTAGCCTCTGGAGAGAGTTGTTGCAGGGCAATCTCCTCTGCAATCTCCTCTGCTGCAGGAAAAGCGCAGGAGACTGCAGAATGTGAGGACCTAGATTTCAGCAAAGGAGGGGCAGAAATCTGACTCCTAACAATATGTGTGTGGGGAGAGAATGTGTGTGGATGGAGAATGTGTGTATGGGCGGACAATGTGTGTGTGAGCGGAGAATATGTGTATGGGCAGAGAATAAGTGTGTGGGCAGAGAATGTGTGTGGATGGAGAATGTGTGTGGGCAGACGATATGTGTGTGGGCGGACAATATGTGTGTGGCCGGAGAATATGTGTGTGGGCATAGAAAATATGTGTGGGTGGAGAATATGTGTGGGGGTGGAGAATATGTGTGGGTGGAGAATATGTGTGTGGGCAGAGAATATGTGTGTGGGGGAGAATGTGTGTGGATGGAGAATATGTGTGTGGGCAGACAATATGTGTGTGGGTGGAGAATGTGTGTATGGGCAGAGAATATGTATGGGCAGAGAATGTGTGTGGATGGAGAATGTGTGTGGGCGGACAATACTGTATGTGTGTGGGTGGAGAATATGTGCATGGGCATGGAAAATTTATGGGGATGGAGAATATGTGTGGGTGGAGAATATGTGTGTGGGCAGAGAATATGTGTGTGAGCGGAGAATATGTGTGTGGGCATAGAATGTGTGTGGACAGAGAATATGTGTATGGGCAATGAATATGTGTGTGGGCAGAGAATATGTGTGTGAGCGGAGAATATGTGTGTGGGCATAGAATGTGTGTGTGGACAGAGAATATGTGTGTGGGCAGTGATTATGTGTGTGGGCAGTGATTATGTGTGCGAGCGAAGAATATGTGTGTGGGCAGAGAATGTGTGGGTGGACAGAGAATATGTGTGTGGGCAGTGATTATGTGTGTGGGCAGTGATTATGTGTGCGAGCGAAGAATATGTGTGTGGGCGGAGAATGTGTGGGTGGAGAATCTGTGTGTGGGTGGAGAATGTGTGTATGGGTGGACAATATGTGTGTGGGCGGAGAATATGTGTGTGGGCGGAGAATATGTGTGTGGGCAGAGAATGTGTGTGGGCAGAGAATGTGTGTGAGCGGAGAATATGTGTGTGTGGAGAATGTGTGTGGGCGGACAATATGTGTGTGGGCGGAGAATATGTGTGTGGGCGGAGAATGTGTATGGGCAGTGAATATGTGTGGGCGGAGAATATGTGTGTGGGCAGAGAATGTGTGTGGGCAGAGAATGTGTGTGGGAAGAGAATGTGTGTGGGCGGAGAATATGTGTGTGAGCGGAGAATATGTGTGTGTGGAGAATGTGTGTGGGCGGAGAATACTTGTGTGGGCGGACAATATGTGTGTGGGCGGAGAATATCTGTGTGGGCAGAGAATGTGTGTGGGCAGTGAATATGTGTGTGGGCGGAAAATATGTGTGTGGAGGAGAATATCTGTGTGGGCGGAGAATGTGTGTGGGCAGTGAATATGTGTGTGGGCGGAAAATATGTGTGTGGGAGGAGAATATGTGCTTGCTTGTCTCTGTCTGCAGGTGTCTGCCTGTGTCTGTGTGTCTGCGTCTGTCTGCAAGAGTTTGTCTGCGGGTGTCTGTGTGTGTATCCATGCGATGAACAGCCCATAGTGATTGTACTTAGGCGTCGTCTGATGGGAGTACTACTCCCATCCGGCTACGTCTGCTGTCACATATAACGGAGACAGCATGAGCCGATGATGGGAGAATAGTCTCATCATCCGGTGCCTAAGTTCAATTGTAAAAAAAATCAAGCCATTGACATAATCACATACATACTGTCATGATCTCAGTGCGGGTTTGACTCGCACACGTGGGGTTAATGTATGGAACCAGTGCTGATGACTGGCATTTCTGGGGTTAAAGGTTGTGATCCCGATGCAGGCTTACCTGCACACCTGGGGCTATGATTGTGGCCTCTCCCTGGTTCTGGGGGAGGCTTCTTATAGCCTCAGGATGCTCCCATCCCTGTCAGTTATACTTTCGCCCTTGGCATTGTGTGGTGACTAGTGTTGAGCATTCCGATACCGCAAGTATCGGGTATCGGCCGATATCAGCGGTATCGGAATTCCGATACTTAATTCCGATACTTTTTTCATATCGGATTCCGGGATCGGAATCGGAATAGGAAGTTCCCATCATGCTATGAGCCTGCTTGCTTTGATTAAGCCAATGGGAATCCTCCGAAGTGTGGGCACATCCTGTTAGGCATGTAGGCATGTTAACTATTGGCATGGCTGTGATTGGCTGCCGAAATGATGTCATGATGCACTATAAAAGCCACCGCAGCCGCCATTTCTGGTCACTCTGCTGTGAATTCAGTTAGGGACAGGCTGCTGTAGAAGACTGTGAGGGACAGTTAGAAATAGCGATTCTAAAAACAATATTGTGCTTTATCCAGGCTACATAAACCACCACTGTAGCTTGCTTTTCCCTAGCAGCGCTGTTTTCACAGCTGTCTGCAAGGGCTGTGTGAGTGCAGCTCACGCTGTGGAGTGGGTCCTGCAGCCACGTCAGGCTGTAGGCCACCCAGTGTGATCACTGCTGCCTCATACATCTTTTATTTTTTGAGCTGCATTTTTTAAATAATTTCAATCTAGTGTGCTTCCATCCGTATCCATATACGTTGGTTGCAAACACTAGTAGTAGACAGCGGAGCCTTTCTGCAGCCTTTCAGTGCTAGTGTCCACTTTGCTGCACTGTTCACGGCTGTCTGAGAGGTCTCTGACTGTGTGTGAGTGCAGCTCACGCTGAGTAGTGTGTCCTGCAGCTACGTCTGGCTGTAGGACGCTCAGCGTGCGTCACTGCCTCACACATATTTTTATTTGAGTGCAGCTCATTTTTTCTTCTATTAGTGTGCATCCATCCGTCTCCATCTACGGTGGTTGCAAACACTATATAGGAGTACACAGCGGAGCCTTTCTGCAGCCTGTCAGTGCCAGTGCCCACTTAGCTGCACTGTTGACGGCTGTCTGAGAGGTCTCTGACTGTGTGTGAGTGCAGCTCACGCTGAGTAGAGTGTCCTGCAGCTACGTCTGGTTGTAGGACGCTCAACGTGCGTCACTGCCTCACACATATTTGTCTCTGAGTGCAGCTCATTTTTTCTTCTCCTATTAGTGTGCATCCATCCGTATCCATCAACATTGGTTGGTTGCAAACACTATATAGGAGTAGATAGAGGAGCCTTTTTTTCTGGCTTGTGCCCTGCCGGCGCAGCCAGATTAGTATTACCCAATTTTTTTGGAGCCTCATCTTTTGCATTGTAGGTTACCTGCCTGCATTGTAATAGCTCCAAAAAGTTGGTGATACTATCAGTTTCAATTCTTTGTTCTCATACTTTGAGTTTGTTTCAAACAAAGAAACCACATAAAAAGTTCACCAAACACTACATTTTGAACTTGTGTAGGCCACATCAGCTCCTATTAAAGTCTAGTCCACACACACACACTTCATAAAATTAGTGTTTCTTGTACCTGTAACCAGCTGTTCAGGAATAAGCACACTAAGGCCCCCCTTTGTCCTTTTTTGCCTATCTTAAGCAGTCTTGCAAGATGAAGAAGGCAGGGAGTAAGGCGCGGGGGCGTGGGCGTGGGCGTGGAGTTTCAGCAGGGAGAGGACGTGGGGATTCTGCAGGGAGAGGACGTGGGGATTCTACAGGTAGAGGACGTGGGGATTCTGGGCCTGCTGCGGGCACCAGTGGATCAGCATCCCCCAGTTTTAGCAGGCAACAGTCCTTTATGCGCAGCTTTGTAGGACCTCAACGTACCCCACTGCTGCGGGAGGAACAAATTGAAGCCGTTGTCGGATGGATGGCAGCTAACGCATCGACTTCAATTACTTCCGCATCCTCTCAGGGTCAGAGCACCGAAGAGCAACCATCTGTCTCTTCACCACCTGCCAAAGTGCCCAGGCAGTCAGAGAGACATGGACAGGAGCCATCACAATCTCTACTTCTGTTCTCGGAATCTGTTGGCTTGGAAAGAGGGGGCCAGCCAAGCAGCATTCCTGAATGTGAAGAAGAGGGAGTATGCAGTGATGCGCAACTTCTTTGTCCCTCTGAATCTGAAGAGGCGAGTGGGCCAGTGCCTATGGTCAGCACACCTCAGTACGCATCAGATGATGACGAGACTCAGTTGCCACTTTCTGGTGCGTACGGTGCTGGCGAGACAACCCCGGAGAAGCAGCTGTTTGAAGAGGGGAGGGAAGATGATGAGGTCCTTGACCCATCATGGCGTGAGCAACAGGAAGGTGGTGGGAGCAGCTCGGAGGAAGAGATTCCCCTACCGGCCAAAACAGGAGGCAGAGGGAGGGGGAAGACTTGGTTGCCTGTACCCTCCACTTCGGCACCCGTTAGGAGCATTCCTCCTTCCAAAGGCAAACCGGGCGCTCACAAGAGTTGCAGTGCGTGGTCCTTTTTTGACACAGTTGCAGATGACATTTGCTTTGTCAAATGCAAGCTGTGTCATCAGAGAGTCAAAAGAGGGAGAAATGTCAGCAACCTCAATACCACAAATATGTGGAAACATGTGCGCACCAAGCACGAGTTGGAGTTGCAGAGACACCCTCAAGACGTAGGCCAACGTACAGCACCACCTACCACCTCTTCAGTTCGTGTTGGGCCCTCTTCCTCCAGCTCACACACTGCTGGTTCGGCTTCCTCACAGGATCGCCAAGGAAGAACCTCTGCCACTGTTGTCCGGAGACCCTGTCAGATTCCACCCATAACAGCACGTTCCCATCCATCACAGCCATCGGTAGCACAGGCATGGGATAAAAGGCGCCCTTACTCGGCAAACCATCCCCGAGCACAGTCTCTGAATGCTGGCATTGCCAAACTTCTGGCAGTTGAAATGCTGTCATTCAGGCTGGTGGACACTGACACCTTCCGGGACTTAATGGCATTGGCAGTCCCCCAATACAACGTGCCCAGCCGCTTTTATTTCAGCAGGCGAGCCGTCCCTGCCCTGCAGAAACATGTTGAGGGCAAAATAAAACATGCGCTACTAAACGCCGTTAGTAGCAAGGTCCACCTGACCACCGATGCGTGGACCAGTAACCATGGACAGGGACGATACCTTTCCCTCACTGCCCACTGGGTCAATGTTGTGGAGCCGGGTACGGATCTGGAGAGTGGCGCTGTACGTGTTCTTCCAACGCCACGGATTGCAGGACTCCAGTCTGTACACATAGACTCCTCCTCCTACTCAAGTTCCTCAGAAACAGCAGAGCAGGAGCCTGTTACGACCGATATGAGCACAGCCGTGGCCAAACGTCAACAGGCTGTACTCAAATTAATTTCTTTGGGGAATCGAAGCCACACAGCGCAGGAGCTCTGGAATGCTATCAAGCTGGAGAGCGATGTGTGGTTTGGGCCAGCGAATCTCCAGCCGGGCTTGGTAGTGTGTGACAATGGCCGAAATCTGGTGGCAGCTCTTGGCCTAGGCAACCTCACACACATCCCATGTCTGGCACATGTTCTTAACTTGGTCGTGCAGAGCTTTCTGAGGGACTATCCGGATCTTGATGCACTGTTGCACAAGGTCCGCATAGAGTGCGCTCACTTGCGACGTTCCAGCACGGCAAGATCGCGCCTCGCTGCTCTGCAGCGACGATTTGGCCTTCCAGAACATCGCATCATATGTGACCTACCCACCCGGTGGAATTCAACGTTACATATGTTGGAGCGGTTGTGTGAGCAGCAGGCAGCAGTCATGGAGTACCAGCTGCATCAGGCGCAAACAAGTCGCACTGTGCGCCGTTCACACTTCAGCACCATTGAGTGGGCCTCTATGAAGGACATCTGCCTCGTTTTGCGTGCCTTCGATGAATCCACGCGGATGGCGAGTGCAGATGATGCACTAGTCAGCATGACTGTCCCCCTTATCTGCCTGCTTCAACAAACACTGCAAGCACTAAGGGATGAGGTTTCAGAAGAGGTGGAGGATGAGGAGTCCCAAATGCCATCTGCTTCTGGACAGTCTGCGCTACGTGTTTCCTCACAAAGGCCTAGGCAGGGGACACTTTGTGAGGAGGATGAGGAGGAGTCGATGGAGGAGGAAGACATCTCTCCAGAGGAGGGAGGTACACAAACCTCTACTCAGTATGTACAGCGAGGGTGGGGTGATGCAGAGCAGGTCGAGGTCACGCCTCAAACAGGGGACAGCGGTTCTTTGGCAGTTGGGAGTCTGCAGCACATGGTTGATTTCATGCTGCAGTGCCTGAGAAACGACCGCCGCATCGCCCACATTCTCGTCTCGGCTGATTATTGGGTGTACACCCTCCTAGATCCTCGCTACCGGGACAGCGTACAAAGGCTCATACCAACGTTGAACCGGGAGCGTAAAATGCGGGAGTACGAAGAGTCACTGGTGCAGTCCATAATGTTTTCCATTCCACCCGACAGCATTGTTGCAAGTGCTTTACAAAGCAGCTCTGTGCGTCGAGGCAGTGGAGGAAACTCTGCACAAAGAGGGAGCAGAGGCAGTGCCGCAGCACAAGGCAAGACCACTATGGCCCAAATGTGGCAAAGTTTTGTGTGTCCACCACAATTGTCTACACCATCAGCGACGCCTCGAGTCAGCAGGAGGCAACGCTTCCGTCAGATGGTGTCAGACTACATGTCTTGCCCTGTCGCTGTACTCCCAGATGGCTCTTCCCCCTTCAAGTTTTGGGTCTCTAAGCTGGATACATGGCCAGAGCTTAGCCAGTATGCATTGGAGGTGCTGGCTTGCCCTGCTGCCAGTGTATTATCGGAACGTGTCTTTAGTGCCGCAGGTGGTGTACTAACAGACCGTCGCACGCGACTATCTTCCGATAATGTTGACCGGCTGACTTTTCTGAAAATGAACAAGGCCTGGATCTCCAAAGACTTTGCCATTCCTCTTACAGACTAAATTAGTGGTTGGCAACTGTATCCAGGTCTGCTGGTGTGTTCATTTTTCTACCACCTGAACTATAATCCCTGTGCTTCAACACAGCCAGTTGTCGCTCAGATGTGTCGTCTGCACAGAGAAACACACTAGCTCCTGTGTTACTGGGGTTCAGTAATGCCAGCTGATCCCCTGCTGTGTGGACGGCAGAGTCACCAGCTCCATCAACATTCAAACCACTACTGATTTTTAACCGTGCCCAACTTAGGTCTCTGGCTCCACTGTCTCTACTATTTCCCCTGACCTCCAACCCCGCCATCTACATCTCTGAAGTGGCGTCAGCACAATCTACACTTGTTCCTGTGTTCCTGTGGCTCAGTCCCATCAGTTTATCCCCTGATGTGTGTCCGGCAAGGTCTCCTGCTCTGTCCACATTCCCATAACCAGTAGTGGGAATGAGGACAGAGCTGGCGAACTTGCCGGACAAACATCAGGGGATCAACTGATGGGACTGAGCACCAGTAACACAGGAACAAGTGTAGATTGTGCTGACGCCACTTCAGAGATGTAGCTGGCGGGGTTGGAGGCCAGGGTAAATAGTAGAGACAGTGGAGCCAGAGGCCTAAGTGGAGCATGGTTAGAATCAGTAGTAGTCCACAACCTCCATAAAAACCGCTGCCCATTGGCCTCTGCATGCGGCATGCGTAATCCTGGGCACCAACAGCGTCAGTTGGTGTTCAGAAGTGTCGTCTCCACAGAGCCAAACACATTCGTTCAAGTGTTAGTGGGGTTCAGCACTGCCAGCTGTTCCCCTGCTGTGGAGATGGCAAGTCTCCTGCTGCCTTCACCTGCCAAAATCCAGTAGGCCCCAGCCTGCTCCTCGCCTAATCCTGGGCTCCAACAGCGTCAGTTGGTGTTCAGAAGTGTCGTCTCCACAGAGCCAAACACATTCGTTCAAGTGTTAGTGGGGTTCAGCACTGCCAGCTGTTCCCCTGCTGTGGAGATGGCAAGTCTCCTGCTGCATTCACCTGCCAAAATCCAGTAGGCCCCAGCCTGCTCCTCGCCTAATCCTGGGCTCCAACAGCGTCAGTTGGTGTTCAGAAGTGTCGTCTCCACAGAGCCAAACACGTTCGTTCAAGTGTTAGTGGGGTTCAGCACTGCCAGCTGTTCCCCTGCTGTGGAGATGGCAAGTCTCCTGCTGCATTCACCTGCCCAAATCCAGTAGGCCCCAGCCTGCTCCTCGCCTAATCCTGGGCTCCAACAGCGTCAGTTGGTGTTCAGAAGTGTCGTCTCCACAGAGCCAAACACATTCGTTCAAGTGTTAGTGGGGTTCAGCACTGCCAGCTGTTCCCCTGCTGTGGAGATGGCAAGTCTCCTGCTGCCTTCACCTGCCAAAATCCAGTAGGCCCCAGCCTGCTCCTCGCCTAATCCTGGGCTCCAACAGCGTCAGTTGGTGTTCAGAAGTGTCGTCTCCACAGAGCCAAACACGTTCGTTCAAGTGTTAGTGGGGTTCAGCACTGCCAGCTGTTCCCCTGCTGTGGAGATGGCAAGTCTCCTGCTGCATTCACCTGCCAAAAACCATTAGGCCCCAGCCTGCTCCTCGCCTAATCCTGGGCTCCAACAGCGTCAGTTGGTGTTCAGAAGTGTCGTCTCCACAGAACCAAACACATTCGTTCAAGTGTTAGTGGGGTTCAGCACTGCCAGCTGTTCCCCTGCTGTGGAGATGGCAAGTCTCCTGCTGCCTTCACCTGCCAAAATCCAGTAGGCCCCAGCCTGCTCCTCGCCTAATCCTGGGCTCCAACAGCGTCAGTTGGTGTTCAGAAGTGTCGTCTCCACAGAACCAAACACGTTCGTTCAAGTGTTAGTGGGGTTCAGCACTGCCAGCTGTTCCCCTGCTGTGGAGATGGCAAGTCTCCTGCTGCCTTCACCTGCCCAAATCCAGTAGGCCCCAGCCTGCTCCTCGCCTAATCCTGGGCTCCAACAGCGTCAGTTGGTGTTCAGAAGTGTCGTCTCCACAGAGCCAAACACATTCGTTCAAGTGTTAGTGGGGTTCAGCACTGCCAGCTGTTCCCCTGCTGTGGAGATGGCAAGTCTCCTGCTGCCTTCACCTGCCAAAATCCAGTAGGCCCCAGCCTGCTCCTCGCCTAATCCTGGGCTCCAACAGCGTCAGTTGGTGTTCAGAAGTGTCGTCTCCACAGAGCCAAACACGTTCGTTCAAGTGTTAGTGGGGTTCAGCACTGCCAGCTGTTCCCCTGCTGTGGAGATGGCAAGTCTCCTGCTGCATTCACCTGCCAAAAACCATTAGGCCCCAGCCTGCTCCTCGCCTAATCCTGGGCTCCAACAGCGTCAGTTGGTGTTCAGAAGTGTCGTCTCCACAGAACCAAACACATTCGTTCAAGTGTTAGTGGGGTTCAGCACTGCCAGCTGTTCCCCTGCTGTGGAGATGGCAAGTCTCCTGCTGCCTTCACCTGCCAAAATCCAGTAGGCCCCAGCCTGCTCCTCGCCTAATCCTGGGCTCCAACAGCGTCAGTTGGTGTTCAGAAGTGTCGTCTCCACAGAGCCAAACACATTCGTTCAAGTGTTAGTGGGGTTCAGCACTGCCAGCTGTTCCCCTGCTGTGGAGATGGCAGTCTCTCCTGCTGTCTCCGCATTACAAAGACAGTAGGCCTCTGCCTACACCCTCCTATTTCCTGGGCTTCAACACAGCCAGTTGTAGTTCGGAAGTGCCGTCCACACGGAAAGAGATACTTGCTCCCGTGTCTCAGTGGGGTTCAGTAACGTCAGCTGATCCCCTGCTGTGTGGATGGCAGTCTCTCCTGCTGTAAACTCATTCAAAATACAGTAGGCCTCTGCCTACACCCTCCTATTTCCTGGGCTTCAACACAGCCAGTTGTAGTTCGGAAGTGCCGTCCACACGGAAAGAGATACTTGCTCCCGTGTCTCAGTGGGGTTCAGTAACGTCAGCTGATCCCCTGCTGTGTGGATGGCAGTCTCTCCTGCTGTAAACTCATTCAAAATACAGTAGGCCTCTGCCTACACCCTCCTATTTCCTGGGCTTCAACACAGCCAGTTGTAGTTCGGAAGTGCCGTCCACACGGAAAGAGACACTTGCTCCCGTGTCTCAGTGGGGTTCAGTAACGTCAGCTGATCCCCTGCTGTGTGGATGGCAGTCTCTCCTGCTGTAAACTCATTCAAAATACAGTAGGCCTCTGCCTACACCCTCCTATTTCCTGGGCTTCAACACAGCCAGTTGTAGTTCGGAAGTGCCGTCCACACGGAAAGAGATACTTGCTCCCGTGTCTCAGTGGGGTTCAGTAACGTCAGCTGATCCCCTGCTGTGTGGATGGCAGTCTCTCCTGCTGTCACCTCATTCAAAATTCAGTAGGCCTCTGCCTACACCCTCCTATTTCCTGGGCTTCAACACAGCCAGTTGTAGTTCGGAAGTGCCGTCCACACGGAAAGAGACACTTGCTCCCGTGTCTCAGTGGGGTTCAGTAACGTCAGCTGATCCCCTGCTGTGTGGATGGCAGTCTCTCCTGCTGTAAACTCATTCAAAATACAGTAGGCCTCTGCCTACACCCTCCTATTTCCTGGGCTTCAACACAGCCAGTTGTAGTTCGGAAGTGCCGTCCACACGGAAAGAGATACTTGCTCCCGTGTCTCAGTGGGGTTCAGTAACGTCAGCTGATCCCCTGCTGTGTGGATGGCAGTCTCTCCTGCTGTAAACTCATTCAAAATACAGTAGGCCTCTGCCTACACCCTCCTATTTCCTGGGCTTCAACACAGCCAGTTGTAGTTCGGAAGTGCCGTCCACACGGAAAGAGACACTTGCTCCCGTGTCTCAGTGGGGTTCAGTAACGTCAGCTGATCCCCTGCTGTGTGGATGGCAGTCTCTCCTGCTGTCACCTCATTCAAAATTCAGTAGGCCTCTGCCTACACCCTCCTATTTCCTGGGCTTCAACACAGCCAGTTGTAGTTCGGAAGTGCCGTCCACACGGAAAGAGACACTTGCTCCCGTGTCTCAGTGGGGTTCAGTAACGTCAGCTGATCCCCTGCTGTGTGGATGGCAGTCTCTCCTGCTGTCACCTCATTCAAAATTCAGTAGGCCTCTGCCTACACCCTCCTATTTCCTGGGCTTCAACACAGCCAGTTGTAGTTCGGAAGTGCCGTCCACACGGAAAGAGATACTTGCTCCCGTGTCTCAGTGGGGTTCAGTAACGTCAGCTGATCCCCTGCTGTGTGGATGGCAGTCTCTCCTGCTGTAAACTCATTCAAAATACAGTAGGCCTCTGCCTACACCCTCCTATTTCCTGGGCTTCAACACAGCCAGTTGTAGTTCGGAAGTGCCGTCCACACGGAAAGAGACACTTGCTCCCGTGTCTCAGTGGGGTTCAGTAACGTCAGCTGATCCCCTGCTGTGTGGATGGCAGTCTCTCCTGCTGTCACCTCATTCAAAATTCAGTAGGCCTCTGCCTACACCCTCCTATTTCCTGGGCTTCAACACAGCCAGTTGTAGTTCGGAAGTGCCGTCCACACGGAAAGAGATACTTGCTCCCGTGTCTCAGTGGGGTTCAGTAACGTCAGCTGATCCCCTGCTGTGTGGATGGCAGTCTCTCCTGCTGTAAACTCATTCAAAATACAGTAGGCCTCTGCCTACACCCTCCTATTTCCTGGGCTTCAACACAGCCAGTTGTAGTTCGGAAGTGCCGTCCACACGGAAAGAGATACTTGCTCCCGTGTCTCAGTGGGGTTCAGTAACGTCAGCTGATCCCCTGCTGTGTGGATGGCAGTCTCTCCTGCTGTCACCTCATTCAAAATTCAGTAGGCCTCTGCCTACACCCTCCTATTTCCTGGGCTTCAACACAGCCAGTTGTAGTTCGGAAGTGCCGTCCACACGGAAAGAGACACTTGCTCCCGTGTCTCAGTGGGGTTCAGTAACGTCAGCTGATCCCCTGCTGTGTGGATGGCAGTCTCTCCTGCTGTAAACTCATTCAAAATACAGTAGGCCTCTGCCTACACCCTCCTATTTCCTGGGCTTCAACACAGCCAGTTGTAGTTCGGAAGTGCCGTCCACACGGAAAGAGATACTTGCTCCCGTGTCTCAGTGGGGTTCAGTAACGTCAGCTGATCCCCTGCTGTGTGGATGGCAGTCTCTCCTGCTGTAAACTCATTCAAAATACAGTAGGCCTCTGCCTACACCCTCCTATTTCCTGGGCTTCAACACAGCCAGTTGTAGTTCGGAAGTGCCGTCCACACGGAAAGAGACACTTGCTCCCGTGTCTCAGTGGGGTTCAGTAACGTCAGCTGATCCCCTGCTGTGTGGATGGCAGTCTCTCCTGCTGTCACCTCATTCAAAATTCAGTAGGCCTCTGCCTACACCCTCCTATTTCCTGGGCTTCAACACAGCCAGTTGTAGTTCGGAAGTGCCGTCCACACGGAAAGAGACACTTGCTCCCGTGTCTCAGTGGGGTTCAGTAACGTCAGCTGATCCCCTGCTGTGTGGATGGCAGTCTCTCCTGCTGTCACCTCATTCAAAATTCAGTAGGCCTCTGCCTACACCCTCCTATTTCCTGGGCTTCAACACAGCCAGTTGTAGTTCGGAAGTGCCGTCCACACGGAAAGAGATACTTGCTCCCGTGTCTCAGTGGGGTTCAGTAACGTCAGCTGATCCCCTGCTGTGTGGATGGCAGTCTCTCCTGCTGTAAACTCATTCAAAATACAGTAGGCCTCTGCCTACACCCTCCTATTTCCTGGGCTTCAACACAGCCAGTTGTAGTTCGGAAGTGCCGTCCACACGGAAAGAGACACTTGCTCCCGTGTCTCAGTGGGGTTCAGTAACGTCAGCTGATCCCCTGCTGTGTGGATGGCAGTCTCTCCTGCTGTCACCTCATTCAAAATTCAGTAGGCCTCTGCCTACACCCTCCTATTTCCTGGGCTTCAACACAGCCAGTTGTAGTTCGGAAGTGCCGTCCACACGGAAAGAGATACTTGCTCCCGTGTCTCAGTGGGGTTCAGTAACGTCAGCTGATCCCCTGCTGTGTGGATGGCAGTCTCTCCTGCTGTAAACTCATTCAAAATACAGTAGGCCTCTGCCTACACCCTCCTATTTCCTGGGCTTCAACACAGCCAGTTGTAGTTCGGAAGTGCCGTCCACACGGAAAGAGATACTTGCTCCCGTGTCTCAGTGGGGTTCAGTAACGTCAGCTGATCCCCTGCTTTGTGGATGGCAGTCTCTCCTGCTGTAAACTCATTCAAAATACAGTAGGCCTCTGCCTACACCCTCCTATTTCCTGGGCTTCAACACAGCCAGTTGTAGTTCGGAAGTGCCGTCCACACGGAAAGAGATACTTGCTCCCGTGTCTCAGTGGGGTTCAGTAATGTCAGCTGATCCCCTGCTGTGTGGATGGCAAAGTCTCCTGCTGCCTACACAGTCGTACCACTACTGATTTTTAACCGTGCTCCAATTAGGCCTGTGGCTCCACTGTCTCTCGTATTTCCCCTGTCCTCCAACCCTGCCAGTTACAGCTCCGAAGTGGCGTCTGCACAATCCACACTTGTTCCTGTGTTACAGGTGTTCAGTCCGATCAGTTAATCCCCTGATGTGTGTCCGGCAATGTCGCCTGCTCTGTCCACATTCCCATTATCGGAATGTGGACAGAGCAGGCGACATTGCCGGACACACATCAGGGGATTAACTGACCGGACTGAACACCTGTAACACAGGAACAAGTGTGGATTGTGCAGACGCCACTTCGGAGCTGTAACTGGCGGGGTTGGAGGACAGGGGAAATACGAAAATCAGTGAATCCACAGGCCTAAGTGGAGCTTGGTTCAAATTAGTAGTCTACAACCGATCTTAAAATTTCTTCAATGCAGCCTAAGCCTGCTCCGTGCTTGTCCCTGGGCTTCAACACAGCCAGTTGTTGCTCGGAAGTGCCGTCTTCACAGAGTAAAACACTAGCTCCTGTGTTTGTGGGGTTCAGTAACGTCAGCTGTTCCCCTGCTGTTTTGATGGCAATCTGTCCTGCTGCCTCCCAATTGACAGCACATCAGGCCTCAGCCTGCTAAGTGCTTGTCCTGGGCTCCAACATCGCCAGTTGCTGCTCATAACTGACTTTGGCACGGGTACTCCCTCCTGCCCAGCTTGGTTCCAGCCCTGCCTGCTGTTTCCGGGAAGTGTCAATGTCAGTTTGCCACCCCAAGTTGCCATGTCGTGTTGCGGTTGGGTTAGCCGAGGCTAGGGTGCCAGCAGTTTAGGTGCTTCCTATGTGGACTGCGGGTTCTGGTAAGAAAGGTTTGTTCCATAGTGCCAGTAGGACAAGCACCCCCTGTAGGACTGTGTGATTCGGTAACTGCGGCCAGCTTGCGGCATGCCAACTTTGCTTTTCAGGGGTAACTTCTGATACCCCTCCGGGTTCCAGCACCGTCAGCTGGTTCTCATCAGAGCCTTTGGCCTAGGTGCCTCCATCTCGGTATCCGAGTTCCAGCAACGTCTGCTGGTCCTTGGTAGTGCTTTGTAGCACAGGTACCTCCTGCTTAGTAACCGGGTTCCAGCACCGTCAGCTGGTCCTCGGTTGTGCCATTGGCTCTTATTCCTTCTGCTGCCCCTCCGGGTGCCAGCACTGTCAGCTGGTCCTCGCTATTTCCATTTGCTCTTGCAGCTTATGCTACCCCTCCGGGTTCCAGCACCGTCAGCTGGTTCTCGTCAGAGCCTTTGGCCTAGGTGCCTCCATCTCGGTATCCGAGTTCCGGCAACGTCTGCTGGTCCTTGGTAGTGCTTTGTAGCACAGGTACCTCCTGCTTAGTAACCGGGTTCCAGCACCGTCAGCTGGTCCTCGGTTGTGCCATTGGCTCTTATTCCTTCTGCTGCCCCTCCGGGTGCCAGCACTGTCAGCTGGTCCTCGCTATTTCCATTTGCTCTTGCAGCTTATGCTACCCCTCCGGGTTCCAGCACCGTCAGCTGGTTCTCGTCAGAGCGTTTGGCCTAGGTGCCTCCATCTCGGTATCCGAGTTCCGGCAACGTCTGCTGGTCCTTGGTAGTGCTTTGTAGCACAGGTACCTCCTGCTTAGTAACCGGGTTCCAGCACCGTCAGCTGGTCCTCGGTAGTGCCATTGGCTCTTGTTCCTTCTGCTGCCCCTCCGGGTGCCAGTACCGTCAGCTGGTTCAAGAGGACAAAGAACAGGAAGACAACCACCAAGATGCAGAACAACAAGAGAGAGAAGACAAAGAAGCATAAAAAAAACAAAGCAGAAGAACATTAAGCATAAGACTAATACTCTGAGCAAATGATATTATCTTATTTATAAGCAGAAGAAGACTAAGCAGTGTATGGGGGTGAGTCCGTTCCTCCTCGTGGTGCCCCTGGAAAAGGCCTGCTTCTGCAGGCCAAACTGAACGCGGACAAATCCTGTTGTAAATCTTTTGTGACAGGCAGAACGGAAGGTGTAAACTTCTAACTTTTCTAGATAACAACTACAGGAATGCCTGACACAAACAAGAATATGATGAAGAAGAATAGGAAGAAGATGAAGAAGCTGAATATGTAGAATAATAATTGTTGAATAAGAAGAATATGAAGAATGTAAGAAAAGGAAGAAGAAGAAGAAGAAGAAGAAGAAGAAGAAGAAGAAGAAGAAGAAGAAGAAGAATGTAAAAAAAGGAAGTAGAAGAAGAAGAAGAAGAATGTAAAAAAAGGAATAAGAAGAAGAATGTAAAAAAAGGAAGTAGAAGAAGAAGAAGAAGAATGTAAAAAAAGGAAGTAGAAGAAGAAGAAGAAGAATGTAAAAAAAGGAAGTAGAAGAAGAAGACATACATGTCTGGCAAAATATAAATGAGGCTAACATAGTCAATATCTTTGTAACTCCTAACATCTTTAAAAAAAAAAGTTTAATTCCTGCTATTCCATTTGATTGGGCTAAACCTCTATGGCTTTAATGTCTCCTCCACCTCCCACAATACATTCTACATTATTCTTAGTTGTTTTTCTTCATGTAGAATTAACCTACAAGGAAAGAAAGGTTTTTTTTTAATTCCGATATTTTGGCCCCATTGACTTGCATTGGTTCCCGGTATCGGAATCGGCGATACCGATACTTTTTTTTAAGATCGGCCGATCCATTCCGATCCGATATTTTCAAGTATCGGCTGGTATCGCTCAACTCTAGTGGTGACCCCTGAGTGTGTTTGTGCTGTGTTCTGGTTGATTCTCTGTGTATGACTTAGTCTGTTTCCTGGATATCGCTTTGGATTCTGCCTGGTACCTTCTATGTCTGTTTGGTTTTGATCTCTGCTTGGCCCTGATTATCCGCTCTGTCTCCTCCCTGGTACTGTACTGTGATCCTGTGTATGACCTTTGGCTTTGTCTGACCTCCCGTCTGTTTATCCCTCCTGTACCTCGTTTGACTGTACTGTACATGACTTCTGTTTTGCCATAATCTGAGTTCTCTGGCTTCTCTGACGTTAAGCCACGCCCCCTTGCAGTCACATGACCATAGGTCCTGTGCAAGCTTGCTCATTTTCAGTGTCCGCAGGTCCCGTGCCTCTTTACTTTCCAGCGCTGACTGGTCCCTGACACTATTCGCTTGAATCACGCATTGTCACCTCTGCTGCCACTCCACAGGTATCGTTTAGCACTGCTTCTGTGCTCAGGACACGCGCACTGGCTCTATGAGCAAGTGTAGTGCGGTGTCTCTGACATTATAACTGACCGTTTCAGTTTTTTTTTCTGAAGGAAAAATATAAAAAAAAAAAAGTGTGTGTTATCCTCATGGATCCCATACAAGCCTTGGCTGATCAGGTCAAGCACCTGACCCAAATGTTCCATAAGCTCAATGTGGAACAACGCACGATGGCCCAGACCCAGCAACAGTTGGTGGTTACTGTGCAGGGGGCTGTCGATGCAGGGGCTTCTAGTTCTGGGGGTAGGGATGTGTCATTAGCGTCCCCCGAATCTCCAGTCAAATTGCCAGACCTTTTCTCAGGGGATAAAAAGGAGTTCAGGTCTTTCAGAGAAGGATGCAAGCTTTTTTTTTCTCTAAGGCCCCGCTCCTCCGGGGATGAGTTCCAGAGGGTGGGGGTCATTATTTCCCTACTTCGGGGGGCTCCGCAAGCATGGGCTTTCTCTCTGTCTTCCTCTGCTCCTGAACGTATGTCAGTGAACGCATTCTTTGAGGCCCTCGGGCACATTTATGATGAACCTGACCGAGTGCGATTGGCAGAGGACATGTTGATGAGTGTCTGTCAGGGGAAACACTCAGCTAAGTGATTTTGTTCTGAGTTCCGCCGCTGGGCGGCAGAGGTCTCCTGGAGTGACGCCGCACTCTGAGGACTCTTTCGCAGAGGCTTGTCCGAGCGGCTGCAGGATGCCTTGGCGTTACATCCCCCACCTAACTCTCTCGAGCACGCCATGACCCAGGCCGTCCGGATGGACCGCAGGCTGCGGGCCAGAGAGGTGATGCAGGTGGATACTCCATTATTCCCCAGTGGAAAAGAGACTGCCCCTGAGCCCATGGATGTAGGCGCCCTCTCCCTGAAGGATACGGAGAGGAAACGCCGGAAGGACAAGCAGTTATGCTTTTACTGCGGTAAAACGGGACATTGGCAAAGGGAGTGCCCGAATTGCCCGTCTTCAAACCCGGTCGGCGGGAAACGACTAGGTCTGGGTAGTCAACGGGGAGGCTGCTCAGACCCTCAGGGACCATTTTCCTCGTTTTCTAAAGTAGTACTGCCTGTGGAACTGTTTGTGGATGGTAGTTCTTTTTCCTCTACAGCCTTCGTGGACTGCGGATCATCTATTAATCTTATTGACTCCCAATTGGTCACACACTGCAAGATAGGGACAGTTAGGCTCAAGGTTCCGATCAAGGTGATGGCCATTGACTCATCATCCCTCACTAAGGAGGGAATTCGCTTTATGTCTGATGTGTTTTCGCTCAGAGTGGGCGCTACTCATGTGGAAAACATAAGTTGTTTTGTGCTGGACAATCTACCTGCAGGGTTGGTGTTGGGCATGCCCTGGTTACAACGCCATAACCCAGTTATTAACTGGAAAATGGGGGAGATTGTTCAATGGGGGTTTAATGATTTTGAGTTATGTGATAAAGCCACACTGCTGGTGGAACCTGTTAAATCTGTGTCTGTATCATCTGTCGAGCTGGAAGGTATTCCGGAATGCCTGAAGGACTTCGAAGATGTATTCTCCGAAAGCGAGGCCGAGACGTTACCGCCACGTAGACCCTTTGACTGCGCTATTGAGCTGGTCCCGGGGGCTAAATTACCCAAATCCCGTCTGTTTAATTTGTCCGGTCCTGAGCGCTTGGCTGTAAAGGAGTACATTACTGAAAGTCTGCGCAAAGGACACATACGTCCTTCAGTCTCACCTGTGGCGGCAGGTTTCTTTTTTGTAAAGAAAAAAGATGGCGGGTTACGTCCCTGTCTCGACTTCCAGGAGCTTAATCAAATTACTGTACGGAATACGTACCCCCTTCTGTTGATTCCCGATTTATGTAACCAACTATCAGGGGCAAAGTGGTTTTCTAAACTGGACCTTCGGGGGGCATATAATTTGATAAGGGTCCGGGAAGGGGATGAATGGAAAACCGCGTTCCTCATTACCGAGAGACTATTTAAAAATTTAGTCATGCCGTTTGGTCTTACCAACGCCCCTGCCATATTTCAGAATTTCATCAACGTGGTATTCTTGGATCTCATTGGTCGTTTTGTCGTTATCTACTTAGATGATATTTTGATATATTCCCCCAACAAGTATTCTCATTTGGAACATGTACGAACTGTGCTCCAAAGGCTTAGAGAAAATCATTTGTATGCCAAATTGGAGAAATGTGTATTCTGTGTACAAGAGTTGTCCTTTTTGGGGTTAATTGTATCCGGTGAGGGTTTTCGCATGGACCCCAAGAAGGTGCAGGCCATTGCGGATTGGGTGCAACCCTGAGATCTTAAGGGTCTTCAGCCCTTCTTGGGGTTCGCCAATTATTACCGCAAATTTATCCGGGGGTTTTCGCAAGTGGTCAAACCTCTCACTGATCTAACATGCAAAGGTACGGATGTGAGAAATTGGTCCTCGCTCGCAAAAGAGGCCTTTGCAACGCTGAAAAAATGTTTTATGTCTGCTCCTGTGTTAGTGCAGCCAGATCCGTCCAAACCATTCGTCGTGGAAGTGGACGCCTCTGAGGTGGGGGTGGGGGCGGTGTTGTCCCAAGGGCCTGCCAATCTAACCAACCTCAGGCCATGTGCTTTCTTTTCCAAGAAGTTCTCTGCTGCGGAAAGAAATTACTAGGTAGGCAAAAGAGAGCTTCTTGCGGTCAAATTGGCTTTTGAAGAATGGAGGCACTTTTTGGAGGGGGCCAGTCACCCGGTTACTGTGATCACGGATCACAAAAATTTGTCGTACATTGAGTCTGCTAAAAGACTAACGCCCAGACAGGCCCATTGGTCACTTTTTTTTCCCGTTTTCAGTTTACGATTACATTTCGCCCAGGGTCTAAGAATGTCAAGGCTGACGCCTTATCACGCAGTTTTCAGCCGGTGTCGCCCCCTGAGCCACCGTCCTCCATTCTTCATCCTGGGGTTGTGATAGCAGAGGTCTCATCTGAATTGGAACGGGAGATTCAGGGGGCCCAGTCGCAGGCCTCGGCGGCCAAGCCGGAGGGGAAGTTGTTTGTCCCAGAGCAACTTCGCCTGAAACTCTTGCAGGAGTTCCATGAATCCAAGCTGAGTGCTCACCCTGGTATTTCAGCCACACGTCTGGTGGTGGCTAGGATCTTTTGATGGCCTACCCTTGGTTCGGACATAAAAAAATTCATTGCTGGTTGTGGGGTCTGCGCTCGTTCTAAAAGCTCTCATGGCCGGCCGGCAGGGGAGCTGATACCCTTGGCAGTGCCCGAAAGGCCATGGACTCACTTATCCATGGATTTTGTTACCAATCTCCCTCCATCTAAGGGTAATACAGTGGTATGGGTAGTGGTGGACAGGTTTTCTAAGCAGGCTCATTTCGTACCCCTGTCCGCACTACCGTCAGCTGAGACGTTGTCCAGGTTGTTTGTGCAGCATGTGATCCGGTTGCATGGGGTACCCCTGAATGTGGTGTCTGATCGTGGTGTGCAGTTTGTGGCTAAGTTTTGGCGTGCTTTCTGCAAAAAATTAGGTATGTCTTTGTCCTTTTCGTCTGCATACCATCCTGAGAGCAATGGGCAGACGGAGCGCACTAACCAGTCCCTGGAACAGATCCTCAGGTGTCTAACCTCTGCTAGACAAAATGACTGGTGCGATGCACTGCTGTTGGCTGAATTTGCCTTCAATAGTCGGGTGAGTCAATCCACGGGTATGACTCCTTTTTTGATCAATTATGGGTTCAGTCCTCATTTTGGTGAGTTTTCTCGTCTGGATTCGGGGTGCCCTGGGGCTGAGGACTCTGTTCAGCGGTTAAATGATACATGGGCAGAAGTCCAGCGGCGTATATCTAGGTCTCAAGGCAGGTATAAGTTTTTCGCGGACAGGAAACGAACACCTGGTCCCATGTTTCGGGTGGGAGAGAAAGTTTGGCTCTCCACGCGAAACATTAAGTTAAAGGTTCCATCAGCCAAGTTGGGACCCAAATTCATTGGCCCGTACAAGATTGTGGAAAAAATCAATCCAGTGGCGCATAGGCTATGCCTTCCACCCTCTTTCAAGATCCCTAACGTCTTCCACAAATCTCTACTGAAACCTTTTGAAGCAGTCCGGGGAGACTCCAAGTCTGCTGCTTCTCCTATTTTGGTCAAGGGGCAGGTGGAGTACGAGGTTGGTCATATCGTAGATTTCAGGTTGGTACGGCGTTCGGTACAGTACCTGGTTCAATGGAAGGGGTATGGACCGGAGGACAGGTCCTGGGTACCGGCCCGGTTGATGCATGCTGATCGCCTGGTGCGGGCTTTCCATGCTAAGTACCTGGGCAAGCCTGGGGGTCCAGAGGCCCCCCGTTGAGAGGGGGGTACTGTCATGATCTCAGTGCGGGTTTGACTTGCACATGTTGGGTTAATGTATGGAACCAGTGCTGATGACTGGCATTTCTGGGGTTAAAGGTTGTGATCCCGGTGCAGGCTTACCTGCACACCTGGGGCTATGATTGTGGCCTCTCCCTGGTTCTGGGGGAGGCTTCTTATAGCCTCAGGACGCTCCCATCCCTGTCAGTTATACTTTCGCCCTTGGCATTGTGTGGTGACCCCTGAGTGTGTTTGTGCTGTGTTCTGGTTGCTTGATTCTCTGTGTATGACTCGGTCTGTTCCTTGGATATCGCTTTGGATTCTGCCTGGTACCTCCTATGTCTGTTTGGTTTTGATCTCTGCTCGGCCCTGATTATCCGCTCTGTCTCCTCCCTGGTACTGTACTGTGATCCTGCGTATGACCTTTGGCTTTGTCTGACCTCCCGTCTGTTTATCCCTCCTGTACCTCGTTTGACTGTACTGTACATGACTACTGTTTTGCCTGAATCTGAGTTCTCTGGCTTCAATGACGTTAAGCCCCGCCCCCTTGCAGCCACATGACCGTTCACATGACCATAGGTCCTGTGCAAGTTTGCTCATTTTCAGTGTCCGCAGGTCCCGTGCCTCTTTACTTTCCAGCGCTAACTGGTCCCTGACACTATTCGCTTGAAGCACGCATTGTCACCTCTGCTGCCACTCCACAGGTATCTTTTAGCACTGCTTCTGTACTCAGGACACGCGCACTGGCTCTATGAGCAAGTGTAGTGCGGTGTCCCTGACACATACTCAATGAAAAGGCTGGTTTTAGACAAAGTGGGGCCCTAGGCAAAAATGAAAATAAAGCCCCCAATGTTCACATATTGCACCATGACACTCAAACATTTTTGTTGTAGTTATTAGAGTTGAGCGACTTTTGGTTTTTTAGGGTCGCGTTTCGTTTCGTGAAACCCGACTTTTCCAAAAGTCGGGTCGAGCAAGATCGTCCGATTATAGGGAAAAGTCGGGGTCGTCCTGAAACACGAAACCCAATGTAAGTCAATGGGGAATAAAAGTCGGCAGTGAGAGGAGGACAGGAAACACACCTACAGTGCCCATTTGAATGCCAAAAGCATCAATTCTTCTTACTTAAGCTTGTCAACCTTAAATAACTTCATAATACAAGTTACGCACTGAAAAATGGGGGTTATTTGGCTAAAGTTGTGGGGGGGTAGGGCTGGCTCCAGGTTTTCATGTGCCCTGGGCGAAAGAGCGCCCCTTTAACACATACCACAACTCATCATGCTCCGATACTGCAGAGAAATAGCGGTATAGTACAATGAAAAATACTTCACTTTTTACATCTCATGACGAGGCCCATCTATTTCTCCATACAGAATCATTGGTCCCATATAATGTTTGAAACAGTATATGATGAGCTCCACATAATGCTACATTATATGTTGGTCCCCATGGATGAAGCTCCACTGTCTTATGGGCCCAAATAATGCTCCAAACATAATGGGCCCCATTTCTAATGCTCTAGTGTATAATGGGCCCTGTAAATGCTGCTCCAGTGTCTGATGTCCACCTTTGGAATGTTCCAGTGTATGGTGGGCCCCATCTATCATTCTCCAGAGTATAGTGCTCCCCAAAAATTGCTGTCCCAACATTGAAAACAATGAAATAAGTCTCCTCGCTAGGGAATCCCTGTACTTGTCTGTACTCCTCGTCGTCCCCATCTTCCATCTCACTGCACAGTATTTCAACTTTGCAAGTGCTGTGATCCTGAGCAAGCAGGGGGGGCCCACTCGTTGGCGACGGCACTGGCACAGGGCCCCTGATAGTACGGTGGTGTGTCTGATGGCGGGTGGGCCGAACCTGCACTTTCATCTGCAGCTTCCTCTTTGTCACCGTGTAAGATGGAACTGTATATGGGAAGGGTAACCTGAGTTTCATCAGGGTCAGATTCAGGCCGGGTAGCGTGCGAGGGGAATGTAGTGGTCTGGGTCAATGTACCAGCAGATTCATCGAGCAGTGGCTGGGCATCAGTGCACTTGTGTCGCACCCAGGAGTACGGTGGCCACAGTGGCATTACCTTCTTCCTAGGGAGTGTGATGTCATGCTTGGGAGCAACGAATGATCTCTCTAGCAGGTTAACTGATTGGGCGGCGTTATTCCCACGAGTCATGACCCTCCAAACAGCGTTCATGAAGGCAAAGTGTTTGTTTTACGTGGGCAGTATGGTTGCAAAGTTGAACCTTAAAGGAATGTCCAGAAGGGCACCACCAGGAGTGGAGCCTACGGTTAAATTCGACTCCACCTGGGAAACCTCAACCATGCCAGCTACAGAACAGATGCACACATTGCAAGCTTAATTCTGTTAACGAACGAGACTCCGTCATGCCCCGCGGTCCGAGTCCGGCTTACTAGAGGGACACGTGAGGCTCTGGCACATGAGATTGGCCAATAACTGGTGTGTCATGCCATTACATGTCCGTGGCTGCATGTGCGCTACACTGAAAAGGCCAGCGTTTGTCGCTTACAGGTGCAGATAACCCGCTGAACAACGTTAGTGATGGGGATCACTGATGACAATTATTACCCACGAACAATGATTTCCCAGTAAGTGCAGGTCAACCGCAGTTCCGGAATTAGGCCTAACCGTCATTCCTGAAAAAATGAAAAACTTACGTGTGCAAACCACAGGTGCTGTAGCTTGCTTAACAGCTCGCCAGCCGTTCTCACGCCCAGTATGGATTACACGTGATTGCACAAAGGTTAGAAAGGGTACCGTATCCCCGGATAACATGTATGGATAGCGTACACATTCAAAATATATGTCTGTACATCAGGAGGCAGGCTCAGACGGTGTTAGGCCCAGTATGGATTGCACGTGATTGCACAAAGGTGAGAAAGGGTACCGTATCCCCGGATAACATGTATGGATAGCGTACACATTCAAAATATATGTCTGTACATCAGGAGGCAGGCTCAGACGGTGTTAGGCCCAGTATGGATTGCACGTGATTGCACAAAGGTGAGAAAGGGTTCCGTATCCCCGGATAACATGTATGGTTAGCGTACACATTCAAAATATATGTCTGTACATCAGGAGGCAGGCTCAGACGGTGTTAGGCCCAGTATGGATTGCACAAAGGTTAGAAAGGGTACCGTATCCCCGGATAACATGTATGGATAGCGTACACATTCAAAATATATGTCTGTGCATCAGGAGGCAGGCTCAGACGGTGTTAGGCCCAGTATGGATTGCATGTGATTGCACAAAGGTTAGAAAGGGTACCGTATCCCCGGATAACATGTATGGATAGCATACACATTCAAAATATATGCCTGTACATCAGGAGGCAGGCTCAGACGGTGTCAGGCACAGTATGGATTGCACGTGATTGCACAAAGGTTATAAAGGGTACCGTATCCCTGGATAACATGTATGGATAGCGTACACATTCAAAATATATGTCTATACATCAGGAGGCAGGCTCAGACGGTGTTAGGCCCAGTATGGATTGCACGTGATTGCACAAAGGTTAGAAAGGGTACCGTATCCCCGGATAACATGTATGGCTAGCGTACACATTCAAAATATATGTCTATACATCAGGAGGCAGGCTCAGATGGTGTTAGGCCCAGTATGGATTGCACGTGATTGCACAAAGGTTAGAAAGGGTACCGTATCCCCGGATAACATGTATGGATAGCGTACACATTCAAAATATATGTCTGTACATCAGGAGGCAGGCTCAGACGGTGTTAGGCCCAGTATGGATTGCACGTGATTGCACAAAGGTTAGAAAGGGTACCGTATCCCAGGATAACATGTATGGATAGCGTACACATTCAAAATATATGTCTATACATCAGGAGGCAGGCTCAGACGGTGTTAGGCCCAGTATGGATTGCACGTGATTGCACAAAGGTTAGAAAGGGTACCGTATCCATGGATAACATGTATGGATAGCGTACACATTCAAAATATATGTCTGTACATCAGGAGGCAGGCTCAGACGGTGTTAGGCCCAGTATGGATTGCACGTGATTGCACAAAGGTTAGAAAGGGTACCGTATCCCCGGATAACATGTATGGATAGCGTACACATTCAAAATATATGTCTGTACATCAGGAGGCAGGCTCAGACGGTGTCAGGCACAGTATGGATTTGACGGCCCAGATTACACAGCGGAGGAGCAGGGAGAGGTAAAGATTGCAAATGCTGGGGCCCTGCCCAAGCAAGGGGGGCCCACTCATGGGCGTCGGTACTGGCACTGGGCCCCTCATAGTACGGCGGTGTGTCTGACGGCGGGTGTGCACCACCACCGTCAGAGACACTTGATTGCACTATGAGGGACCCTGTGCCAGTGCCCGCACCCAAGAGTCGGCCTACCCACCTGTCCAGGGCAACGGCACTCGCACGGTGTCGTGCGCTAGGTGGTGACCCCGGCCATGGGGGGGGGGCAGCACAGTTAGGGAGTTTTAGAAAGTGGCATATGTTGATGTTGGACATTCAGCTGATGCAAAAGGTGAAATAGGTGAAGTCCCAGGAAGAGGTGGACCAAAGCAAGCCATTTTTCTGTCACCCTATGTGTAATCAGGGGAAGGTGGGACAAAATCCTTGGAAACCCATGCATGGTTCATTTTAATGAAGGTTAGATCATCCACATTTTGTGTTGACAGACGGGTCCTTTTTTCTGTCAGGATTGATCCAGCTGCACTGAAGACTCTTTCCGATAGCACACTTGCAGCTGGGCAAGCGAGCTCCTGTAAGGCATATTGTGCCAATTCAGGCCAGGTGTCCAGTTTAGTGGCCCAATAGTCAAAGGGGAATGACCTGTGTGGGAGAACATCGATATGGGAGGAAAAGTAGTTTGTAACCATAGTTGACAACTGCTGTCTCCTGTCACTTTCCATCGATGCAGTATTACCAGTTGTGTGAGCGGTATTTGAAAAATCAGTCCACAACATTGTCATGAAACCCCTGTCTCCAACGCCACTTCTGCTGTGTGCACCACGAACACCTCTGTCAAGCTGCCCCCGGCCCGTACGGCTCGTGTGAGAACCATCACCGCTGCTGTTTGCTGGGAATGCCTCAAGCAACCGATTTACCAGAGTTGCTTGTTTATTAGCCAATATTAGGTCAAGGTTCTCCTGTGGCATGATGTTTTGTAATTTGCCTTTATAGCGTGGATCCAGGATGCTGGCCAACCAGTAGTCGTCATCATTCATCATTTTGGCAATGCGTGGGTCCCTTTTTAGGATCTGCAAGGCATAATCTGACATGTGGGCCAATGTTCCCGGTGTCAATGATGCACTGCGAGTGCCGGTTGGAGGAGCACTTTCTGGCAAATCCACATCCCTCCAGTCACGCACAAACCCTGTACCAGACCTTGCCACGCCAACATTTTCACTTGCCCCACGAGATGCATCCTCCTCCCCTCAGTAATCATCCCCATCATACTCCTCCTCCTCCTCTTCTTCCTCCACCTCGTCCAGGAGAGGTCCCTGAGCAGACAATGGCTGAATGTCATCAAGGATTCCCTCCTCCTCTTCCTCCTCATCAACATTGGCTGCAGACGCCTGCTCCTTAAGGTGCGTCAAAGTTTGCATGAGCAGACGCATAAGTGGGATGCTCATGCTTAGGATGGCGTCGTCTGCGCTTACCAGCCGTGTGCATTCCTCAAAACACTGAAGGACTTTACAGAGGTCTTTCAGCTTCGACCACTGCACACCTGTCAACTCCATGTCTGCTCTCAAAGTGCCTGGCCGTGTATCCTCCCACAAATGCATTATGGCCTGCCTCTGCTCGCACAGCCGCTCCACCATGTGCAGGGTGGAGTTCCACCTTGTTGCAATGTCGATAATGAGGCGGTGGTTGGGAAGGTGGAGCAATCG
This sequence comes from Dendrobates tinctorius, assembly GCF_039654945.1. NCBI lineage: Eukaryota > Metazoa > Chordata > Amphibia > Anura > Dendrobatidae > Dendrobates > Dendrobates tinctorius. The sequence continues at coordinate 1,380,831 of NW_027361991.1, read as the reverse complement.
CTGCAGCTTCTGCATACGAACGGAGTGTACAGGCGACCGGCGGATGTGCGCGCACGGTCTTCGCACCTTCTGGAGCAGGGCTGTTAACTCCGGATAATTTTTGAGGAAGCACTGCACCACCAGGTTCAAGGTGTGAGCCAAGCAAGGTATATGGCTGAGTTTTGAAAGGGCTATGGCTGCCACAAAATTACGGCCTTTATCACTAACTACCTTGCCTGCCTCAAGATGTACACTGCCCAGCCATGACTCAGTTTGTCGCTTCAAGTACTCGGCCAGCACCTCGGCGGTGTGTCTGTTGCCCAAACAAATCATCTGCAACACAGCCTGCTGACGCTTTCCACTAGCTGCTCGATAGGGGGAAACATCGTGTGCAACAGTGGCAGCTGCAGATGGAGTGCTCGTACGACTGCGCTCTGTGGACGAGCTTTCGCTTCTGGAGGAGGAGGAGGAGGAGGGTCGAACGCCTACAGCCAACTGTTTCCTATACTGTGGGCTAGACTGCACTGTCCCACCACCGCTGTCCTCTGTGGACCCTGCATCCACCACATTAACCCAGTGCGCAGTGATGGACACGTAACGGCCCTGGCCATGCCGACTGGACCATGCATCAGTTGTGAGGTGCACCTTTCCGCTCACTGACTGCTTGAGTGCATGGACAATGCGGTCTTTCACATGATGGTGGAGGGCTGGGATGGCTTTGCGAGAGAAGAAGTGGCGACTGGGTAGGTCATAGCGTGGTACTGCATAGGCCATGAGTTCACGGAAAGCTGTGCTTTCCACCAACCGAAAGGGCATCATCTCAAACGAGATTAGTTTGGCAATGTGGGCGTTCAAACCCAGTGTACGCGGATGAGAGACTGAGTACTTTCTTGACCTACTCATAGTGTCTGGAAGGGTGAGCTGGACTTGAGAGCTGCATATGGTGGAAGTAGCGGTGGACAGGGCGGACTGAGAGAGGGTTGATGATGGTGATGGAGTTGGTGTTCTTTCTGATGGCCTAGAATCAGTCTTTCGTTGATATAACAGTGAGATTCCCTGACTGCTGTGGCCTTGCAACGACACCTCAACATTTGCTGCTGTGCTAACCGGTGGGCTTACAGTGGGGGAAACAATGTAGCGTTGCTGACTACCTTTGTTGTGATCAGTTGCACATGTGGCACTTGAGGTTTGGTGTTGTGTCCACGCTTGCAAGTGCATGCTGGTTAAATGTCTAAGCATGCAACTGGTATTCAAATTTTTCAGATTTTTCCCTCGGCTAAAGGTCTTTGCGCACTTCTTACAGATAACCTTGGCCTGATCATGAGGATTTTGGTCAAAAAAGTGCCACACTGCACTCTTCCTACTTTGGCAGACATTTTGCGGCCTAGCACGCTGTGATCTTTTGACCCTCTGGACAAGCTGTCCAGCAACTCTTTTGATGTTTGGAACCTGTCATTGGAGTGCTCCGGGCCTGCCAGATAACAGCTGTTGCGATGTCGATGTCTGCTGTGGATGCTCCTCATCTGAGCTATTGGAAGCAGCACCCTCTTCCCCCAATGGATGCCAATCTGGGTCAACAACTGGGTCATCCATCACCTCCTCTTCTATGTCATGTGCACCTTCCTCTGTGTCACCGTGTATGGTGGTATAGTGTGCGGGAACGGGCACCTGAGTCTCATCAGGGTCAGAATCTGGCTCTGTACACTGCGAGGACAATGTAGTGCTCTGAGTGAATGTACCAGCAGAATCATCCATCAGCGGCTGTGCATCAGTGCACTCCATGTCAGATTCATCTTGGCCTGGGTAATTCACCATTTGACTTGATAATCCAGGCATGGTATGTGAAAACAGCTCCATGGAGTAATCAGTAGTATGGCCTGCGTCATCCTTCAATCTTGGTTGGGGTGAAGGACACAAGGAAAGGTGTGGTTCATGAACATGAGCCTCCAATGACGACTCAGTGCTTTTACTTTTTACAACTGAAGAAGAGGAGGCGATAGAGCTGGAGGCTGAGTCAGCAATGTAAGACAAAACTTTTTCCTGATGCTCTGGCTTTAAAAGCGGTTTGCCAACTCCTAGAAAACTAAGCGTTCGAGGCCTTATGTAGCCAGACGATGACGCAGGCTCAACACCTCCTGCATTCGGTCCTATTTTGCTCTTGCCACTACCATCAGATCCACCATCAACACCATCATTACCAGCTGCCAACCCCTGCCCAATTCCACGGCCTCTTCCACCAGCCTTCCTCATTTTTGGTAGAAATGTAGACAAAATCCAACAAACTATATAGTAATGTAAAACAAGGTACAAGGTGTCTATAGGACAGGGGAGATTTTGAATTTCTGCAGACACTTGTGGACACTGGACACTTTTGGATTGTGTGAGGCCCAATGAATATCTGAGCGCTATGTGACAGGCTCGATGGAACAGCTGTGACCAAAGTGACTAGAGGATAAGGGAGATTTTGAATTTCTGCACACACATGTGGACAGTGGACACTTTTGGATTGTGTGAGGCCCAATGAATATCTGAGCGCTATGTGACAGGCTCGATGGCACAGCTGTGACCAAAGTGACTAGAGGATAAGGGAGATTTTGAATTTCTGCAGACACTTGTGGACACTGGACACTTTTGGATTGTGTGAGGCCCACTGATATCTGAGCGCTATGTCACTGGCTCGATGGCACAGCTGTGACAAAAGTGACGAGAGGATAAGGGAGATTTTGAATTTCTGCACACACTTGTGGACACTGGACACTTTTGGATTGTGTGAGGCCCACTGATATCTGAGCGCTATGTGACAGGCTCGATGGCACAGCTGTGACAAAAGTGACGAGAGGATAAGGGAGATTTTGAATTTCTGCCGACACTTGTGGACACTGGACACTTTTGGATTGTGTGAGGCCCACTGATATCTGAGTGCTATGTCACAGGCTCGATGGCACAGCTGTGACAAAAGTGATGAGAGGATAAGGGTGATTTTGAATTTCTGCACACACTTGTGGACACTGGACACTTTTGGATTGTGTGAGGCCCAATGAATATCTGAGCGCTATGTGACAGGCTCGATGGCACAGCTGTGACCAAAGTGACGAGAGGATAAGGGAGATTTTGAATTTCTGCAGACACTTGTGGACACTGGACATTTTTGGATTGTGTGAGGCCCACTGATATCTGAGCGCTATGTCACAGGCTCGATGGCACAGCTGTGACCAAAGTGACTAGAGGATAAGGGAGATTTTGAATTTCTGCACACACTTGTGGACACTGGACACTTTTGGATTGTGTGAGGCCCAATGAATATCTGAGCGCTATGTGACAGGCTCGATGGCACAGCTGTGACCAAAGTGACTAGAGGAAAAGGGAGATTTTGAATTTCTGCACACACTTGTGGACACTGGACACTTTTGGATTGTGTGAGGCCCACTGATATCTGAGCGCTATGTCACAGGCTCGATGGCACAGCTGTGACAAAAGTGACGAGAGGATAAGTGAGATTTTGAATTTCTGCAGACACTTGTGGACACTGGACACTTGGATTGTGTGAGGCCCACTGATATCTGAGCGCTATGTCACAGGCTCGATGGCACAGATGTGACAAAAGGGACGAGAGGATAAGGGAGATTTTGAATTTCTGCATACACTTGTGGACACTGGACACTTGGATTGTGTGAGGCCCACTGATATCTGAGCGCTATGTGACAGGCTCGATGGCACAGCTGTGACAAAAGTGACGAGAGGATAAGGGAGATTTTGAATTTCTGCAGACACTTGTGGACACTGGACACTTTTGGATTGTGTGAGGCCCAATGAATATCTGAGCGCTATGTCACAGGCTCGATGGCACAGCTGTGACCAAAGTGACTAGAGGATAAGGGAGATTTTGAATTTCTGCACACACTTGTGGACACTGGACACTTTTGGATTGTGTGAGGCCCACTGATATCTGAGCGCTATGTGACAGGCTCGATGGCACAGCTGTGACAAAAGTGACGAGAGGATAAGGGAGATTTTGAATTTCTGCAGACACTTGTGGACACTGGACACTTTTGGATTGTGTGAGGCCCAATGAATATCTGAGCGCTATGTGACAGGCTCGATGGCACAGCTGTGACAAAAGTGATGAGAGGATAAGGGAGATTTTGAATTTCTGCAGACACTTGTGGACACTGGACACTTTTGGATTGTGTGAGGCCCACTGATATCTGAGCGCTATGTGACAGGCTCGATGGCACAGCTGTGACCAAAGTGACTAGAGGATAAGGGAGATTTTGAATTTCTGCACACACTTGTGGACACTGGACACTTTTGGATTGTGTGAGGCCCAATGAATATCTTAGCGCTATGTGACAGGCTCGATGGCACAGCTGTGACCAAAGTGACTAGAGGATAAGGGAGATTTTGAATTTCTGCAGACACTTGTGGACACTGGACACTTTTGGATTGTGTGAGGCCCAATGAATATCTGAGCGCTATGTGACATGCTCGATGGCACAGCTGTGACCAAAGTGACTACAGGATAAGGGAGATTTTGAATTTCTGCAGACACTTGTGGACACTGGACACTTTTGGATTGTGTGAGGGCCACTGATATCTGAGCGCTATGTGACAGGCTCAATGGCACAGCTGTGACCAAAGTGACTAGAGGATAAGGGAGATTTTGAATTTCTGCACACACTTGTGGACACTGGACACTTTTGGATTGTGTTAGGCCCAATGAATATCTGAGCGCTATGTGACAGGCTCGATGCCACAGCTGTGACCAAAGTGACTAGAGGATAAGGGAGATTTTGAATTTCTGCACACACTTGTGGACACTGGACACTTTTGGATTGTGTGAGGCCCAATGAATATCTGAGCGCTATGTGACAGGCTCGATGGCACAGCTGTGACCAAAGTGACTAGAGGATAAGGGAGATTTTGAATTTCTGCACACACTTGTGGACACTGGACACTTGGATTGTGTGAGGCCCACTGATATCTGAGCGCTATGTGACAGGCTCGATGGCACAGCTGTGACAAAAGTGACAAGAGGATAAGGGAGATTTTGAATTTCTGCAGACACTTGTGGACACTGGACACTTTTGGATTGTGTGAGGCCCAATGAATATCTGAGCGCTATGTGACAGGCTCGATGGCACAGCTGTGACAAAAGTGACGAGAGGATAAGGGAGATTTTGAATTTCTGCAGACACTTGAGGACACTGGACACTTTTGGATTGTGTGAGGCCCACTGATATCTGAGCGCTATGTGACAGGCTCGATGGCACAGCTGTGACAAAAGTGACGAGAGGATAAGGGAGATTTTGAATTTCTGCACACACTTGTGGACACTGGACACTTTTGGATTGTGTGAGGCCCAATGAATATCTGAGCGCTATGTGACAGGCTCGATGGCACAGCTGTGACCAAAGTGACTAGAGGATAAGGGAGATTTTGAATTTCTGCAGACACTTGTGGACACTGGACACTTTTGGATTGTGTGAGGCCCAATGAATATCTGAGCGCTATGTGACATGCTCGATGGCACAGCTGTGACCAAAGTGACTAGAGGATAAGGGAGATTTTGAATTTCTGCAGACACTTGTGGACACTGGACACTTTTGGATTGTGTGAGGGCCACTGATATCTGAGCGCTATGTCACAGGCTCGATGGCACAGCTGTGACAAAAGTGACGAGAGGATAAGGGAGATTTTGAATTTCTGCAGACACTTGTGGACACTGGACACTTTTGGATTGTGTGAGGCCCACTGATATCTGAGCGCTATGTGACAGGCTCGATGGCACAGCTGTGACAAAAGTGACGAGAGGATAAGGGAGATTTTGAATTTCTGCAGACACTTGTGGACACTGGACACTTTTGGATTGTGTGAGGCCCACTGATATCTGAGCGCTATGTCACAGGCTCGATGGCACAGCTGTGACAAAAGTGACGAGAGGATAAGGGAGATTTTGAATTTCTGCACACACTTGTGGACACTGGACACTTTTGGATTGTGTGAGGCCCAATGAATATCTGAGCGCTATGTAACAGGCTCGATGGCACAGCTGTGACCAAAGTGACTAGAGGATAAGGGAGATTTTGAATTTCTGCACACACTTGTGGACACTGGACACTTTTGGATTGTGTGAGACCCAATGAATATCTGAGCGCTATGTGACAGGCTCGATGGCACAGCTGTGACCAAAGTGACTAGAGGATAAGGGAGATTTTGAATTTCTGCAGACACTTGTGGACACTGGACACTTTTGGATTATGTGAGGGCCACTGATATCTGAGCGCTATGTCACAGGCTCGATGGCACAGCTGTGACAAAAGTGATGAGAGGATAAGGGAGATTTTGAATTTCTGCAGACACTTGTGGACACTGGACTCTTTTGGATTGTGTGAGGGCCACTGATATCTGAGCGCTATGTCACAGGCTCGATGGCACAGCTGTGACAAAAGTGACGAGAGGATAAGGGAGATTTTGAATTTCTGCAGACACTTGTGGACACTGGACACTTTTGGATTGTGTGAGGCCCACTGATATCTGGGCGCTATGTCACAGGCACGATGGCACAGCTGTGACAAAAGTGACTAGAGGATAAGGGAGATTGGATTGCTTTTAAAAAAGCAGTTTGCAGAGCAGTGGGTAAACAGCAATGCCAGCCTGTCAGGAAGCCTTAAAAGGCAGCCCAACAACCAACACCACTGATACACCATAATATAGCCTCCCCTTGCACTGCACACACAGTGACTGGTGTGTTGTGCAGGCCAAATCGCTAGCAGCAGAAGCAGTTTTTTTTTCTTCTCAGCAGGACAAAAAAAAAAAATTGGGATTGCTTTTAAAAAAGCAGTTTGCGGAGCAGTGGGTAAACAGCAATGCAGGAATGTCAGGAAGCCTTAGAAGGCAGCCCAACAACCAACACCACTGATACACCACTATCTAGCCTCCCCTTGCACTGCACACACAGTGACTGGTGGGTTGTATAGGCAAAATCGCTAGCAGCAGAAGCAGTTTTTTTTTCTTCTCAGCAGGACAAAAAAAAAAAATTGGGATTGCTTTTAAAAAAGCAGTTTGCGGAGCAATGGGTAAACAGCAATGCAGGAATGTCAGGAAGCCTTAGAAGGCAGCCCAACAACCAACACCACTGATACACCATTATATAGCCTCCCCTTGCACTGCACACACAGTGACTGGTGTGTTGTACAGGCAAAATCGCGAGCAGCAGAAGCAGTTTTTTGTCTTCTTCCCTGCCTAACGCTCTCCCTACAGAATCAGCAGCAACCTCTCCCTATGCTAAGATCGGCAGAAGTAAGATGGCGGTCGGCGTGCACGCCCTTTTATACCCCCTGTGACGCCCACCAAAGCAAGCCAATCACTTGCATGCCCTTCTGAAAGATGGTGGTGACCCGTGCCTATGTCATCACGTTGCCCACAGTGTCCGTGGATCCTGATTGGCTGAAAAAGAGCGCAAAACAAACTTTTGAAACGCGACTTTGGCGCGTAAGTCGCCGACCTCGTGGCCGACCTCATCCTAGGGTCGGGTTTCGTTTCATGAAACCCGACTTTGCCAAAAGTCGGCGACTTTTGAAATTTTTCGACCCATTTCGCTCAACTCTAGTAGTTACAAGTGCTGAGTTCAGGTCGTTCAATGAGTGTGATCAACAATAATGAAGTCGTTTGGTTCTTGATTCTCGACCCCTTTACACCGGCTAATGAAGAATGATGGGGACAGAACACCAGTAGCTCAATCCATCCCCTTATAGTATCATGTTATAAGCAGCAAGGCAGTCGAGTCGGAGTCAGTGTCCATTTTGGTGGAGTCGGCATCAAATGGATGGACTCTGATTCCTTAAATACAGTATATAATTAGAGATGGGCGGACACCTGGAAATTCGGGTCCAGTCGGTTTGGCCGAACAATTAGAGAATATAATGGGTGCTCACTGTATAATAAGGTTATGGTGCTCTGAAGAAAATAGTCCAAATAGTAATACAGAAAACTTCGGCATTCATATGATAAATTTATTGACCAATTATCAAAAGAAATGAGGGGAACACCACCACATAACAAAAACAAAAAATGACCCTGGTGTAGACAGATATATTCCTGCAACATTTCGGCGTTAGTAGCTATTCTCAAGCAAAATCTGCATAAAAATACACAAACATATATAGATCATGTTAATATGTTATCATGTTATGTTAAGTAACAGATAATCAATTATATGAGATAGTCAGATAATCAACTAGCATAAGGCCAAAGGTCAAGGCAAGCAAAGAGAGTCTTCCTTACACTGTGTTAAACCACCGAGAGAAGAAAACGGTTAGTGTCTAGGCATGCTATTATTTCGGACAAAAGAAATGATGACTGAATAAGTATTCAATCGTCTAAGGACTCATGAGAAAAGGAAAAAAGAAAAGGAAAAAAGGAGGGAAGGTGAAAAAAAGGGGAAAAGAAAGAATGAAAAAAATGAGATAAAAAATAAAAAAAATAAAAATAAAGAATAAAACAAAAAAACAAAACGCAACAAAAATTAACAAAAAAACAAAACACTTGAATGGGGGGCCTGAACATCCACTGATTGCCAAGCTGTCATGTGCATAAGAGCGCGGCAAACACCGCTTCTGATTGACGGTGAAATTATCCCCTCCAGTCAGAGAGCCGTGGTTCCCACACTGTCAAAGACAGCATGAGCAGTCAGCTGTGTTTGGAGGTATAAAAATTACTTCCGGTCACTGGTGTCAGCTGATGGGACTACAGCTCCAAAATGCAACCGTCCAGGCTGAGAACCACTGGTGACTGAACTACTGCGAGCATCAGTGACCAGAGGTAACCTCGATGACATCACCGTCGGTCACTGATGCTGTGCTCACAGCAGATCAGTCACCAGTGGTTCTCAGCCTGAACGGTTGCATCTTGGCACCATCCAAGTAGAAAACTTTTCACCCCCAGATATGGATTACGGCACGGGTGACGCCGAACTTTACTGTTTGAGTTTGGGTGCAGGATGAGATGTAATTTTTTCATAGTAATTTGGGAAAGTTATGAAATGTCCAATAAATGTCAGTTCTGTTCCTGATCTAAGGATCTTGGCTTTTAGCTGAGATGAATCGGTGCTCACTTTATGTACATGCTCAGTAGTAACCAGTGCTGTGGAGTCAGGAGTCAGGGAAGTTGAGGAGTTGGAGCTGGAGGTTTGGCTTACTGACTTCACAGCTCTGATTAGCAGCATATCTGCAGCTTGCTTACACCAGCGATGTGCTGCCGAGAATCCAATCACCCGATGAATGAGCAGCATTTTGCTCGTTCGCTGGACGATTGCCACCAACATGTTTATATATATGAACTCTTGTCTGTGCAGCCGATATTTTAAAAATGTGCTTGACGCACACACACTGCCACTGTGTGTCTATACTCAGCCATCTACATACACTAATAACATATATTCAAGTTAGAATAATACCAAAAAATTAATATATATACATATACATACATACATAAACAGCACATGCTTATACACACATGTACATGGCACACACATACATACATGTACATGACACACACACATACAAGGCACACACACACATACAAGGCACACACAAACGTACATGACGCACACACGTACATGGAACACACACATACATGGCACACACTTATACACACATGTACATGGCACACACACATACATGACACACACATACATGACACACACAAACATACATGTACATGGCACACACACATACATGACACACACACGTACATGGCACACACACATACATGGCACACACTTATACACACATGTACATGGCACACACACATACATGACACACACAAACATACATGTACATGGCACACACACAACCATGACACACACACTTACAGGGCACACACTTATACACGGCACACTCACACACGTACATGTCACACACATACATGGCACACAGACATACATGGCACACAGACATACATGGCACACACACACACAAACATAAATGTACATGGCATACACACACATACATGACACACACATACATGACACACACAAACATACATGTACATGGCACATACACATACATGACACACACACATACATGGCACACACTTATACACGGCACACTCACACACGTACATGTCACACACATACATGTCACACACTTATACACACATGTACATGGCACACACACATACATGACACACACATACATGACACACACAAACATACATGTACATGGCACACACACATACATGACACACACACGTACATGGCACACACACATACATGGCACACACTTATACACACATGTACATGGCACACACACATACATGACACACACATACATGACACACACAAACATACATGTACATGGCACATACACATACATGACACACACACATACATGGCACACACTTATACACGGCACACTCACACACGTACATGGCACACACACATACATGGCACACACTTATACACACATGTACATGGCACACACACATACATGACACACACATACATGACACACACAAACATACATGTACATGGCACACACACATACATGACACACACACGTACATGGCACACACACATACATGGCACACACTTATACACACATGTACATGGCACACACACATACATGACACACACATACATGACACACACAAACATACATGTACATGGCACATACACATACATGACACACACACATACATGGCACACACTTATACACGGCACACTCACACACGTACATGTCACACACATACATGTCACACAGACATACATGGCACACAGACATACATGGCACACAGACATACATGGCACACACACACACAAACATAAATGTACATGGCACATACACACATACATGGCACACACTTATACAAACATGTACATGGCACACTCACACACGAACATGGCACACACACATACATGTCACAAACATACGGCCCCCTGAGGAAGCCCACATGAAACGCGCGTTGTTGCTGTCTCTTTTTGCATGTCCTCATTGGGGTTACAATGGGTGAGATTTTGCTTGTCCGCCTGAGTTAGGTCTCACTTTATGAGGATGTCCTTATGAAGTGATATGGTTACCTTTGTGATTAGCTGCCCTATTATTTATGTTACATTAATTTAACTTACAGGGCTGACATCCTTTTATTGTATTTTTGTACCATCTGCTGTCAGACTTTTTGGGCATTCAGATCATGCTTGAGTCCTTTCTCTTTACTGAATTTCTGTTGTTTTATGGGCTCATGGCCAACTTGTATCTTGTATCCCATACCCGTAATATGATTAATGTGGATATGTGAATATTTTGACACCATGCGCCATTGTCTTTTATGATGAAATTTCTTATCATTTATCTTTGTATTTTGTAATAAAACTGTCTTTATATCTTTACTACATATTGGACTTTGTGCTCAATGTCTCTTGTGGCATATACACACATACATGGCAGACACTTATATAAACACTTATACACCCATATATACACACGTTGTCAAAATTGTTGGTACTAGAGATGAGCGACTTTGCCTTTTTTAGGGTCGAGTCGGGTTTCATGAAACTTTCGCAAAAGTCAGGTCGAACGAAATCGGCCGACTATAGGGAAAAGTCGGGGTCCGACTGAAACACGAAACCCAATGCAAGTCAATGGGGAAGCAAAATCGGCAGGGAGTGGAGGACAGGAAACACACCTAAAGTGCCCATTTCAATGCCAACAACATCAATTCTTACTACTGAAGCTTGTCAACCTTAATTTACTTCCTAATAATAGTTACGCATTGAAAACTGGGGGTTATTTGGCTAAAGTTGTGGAGGGGTAGGGCTGGCTCCAGGTTTTCATGTGCCCTGGGCCAAAGAGTGTCAGTGTGCCCCTTTAACACATACCACAATTCATGATGCTCCGATACGGCAGAGAAATATAGGTATAGTACAATGAAAAATACTTCACTGCTTACATGGCATGACTGATCTATTTTAAATTCTAAAAAAAGGACAGTATATTACTCCATACAGTATTATGGCCACCGCATAGTGCGCTATACAGAATAATGAGACCCATATTTTTCTCCATACAGAATAATTGGTCACATTTAATGTTCCATACAGTATGTGATGAGCTCCACTTAATGCTACAGTATATGATGGTCCCCATGGACGATGCTCCAGTGTGTTATGGGCCAAAATAATGCTCCATATATAATGGGCCCCATTTCTAATGGTTCAGTGTATAATGTGCCCCATAGATGCTGCTCCAGTGTCTCATCTGGCCCATTTAGAATGCTCCAGTATATGATGGGCCCCATGGATGATGCTCCAGTGTCTTATGGGCCAAAATAATGTTCCATATATGATGGGCCCCATTTCTAATGCTCCAGTGTATAATGTGCCCCATAGATGCTGCTCCAGTGTCTGATGTGGCCCAATTAGAATGCTCCAGTATATGAGGGGCCCCATTTTGAATGAACCCAGGCATGGTATGTGAAAAGAGCTCCATGGAGTAATCTGAAGTGTGTGCTGCCGCATCCTTCACTTTTGGTGTTGGTGAAGGACCCAAGGAAAGGGGTTGCTCTTGACCAGAAGCCTGCACTGACGACTCAGTGCTTGCATTTTTTGAAAGTTCAGAAGAGGAGGCGATAGAGCTGGAGGCTGTTTCAGCAATGTAAGCCAAAAACAGTTCCTGATGCTCCGGCTTTAAAAGCAGTCTACCTACTCCCAGAAAAGGGAGCCTTACAGGCCTTCCAGAGCTAGACCATGATGCAGGCTCAACACCTCCTGCCTTAGCTGCTATTGTGATTTTGGCACTACCAGCAGATGCACCACCACCATCATCATTACCAGGTCGCCCCCTACGCCCACATCCGCAGCCTCTTCCACCATACTTCCTCATGTTTTGGAAAATGGACCCAAAATACCAGCAGATATATGGTACTGTATCAGAAGCATACAGCTCTAGACAGTCTAGGAATAATAGTAAATCTCTGTATATTTCATGAGTCATACACAGACGCTTACAGGCTCAGTATGGATTACACAATAAAATAAAAAGTTGCAAAAGGGTAAAGTATCACCAGATACAAGGTATATAGTATAGTGTAAACATTCTGAATCTCCGTATATATTTCAGGAGGCAGACAAAAATGCTCTCAGGCCCAGTATGGATTACACAAGAATATGAAAAGCTGTAAATGGGTAATGTAACACAAGTGTACAGCTGTATACAGTGTTGGAGTAATCTTAAATCTCCAAATATATTTCCGGAGTAACAAACAGACATTCACAGGCTCATTAAGGATTTTACCAGAACCTAAATAGCAAAAAAGGGTACTGTATCAGGAGTGTACAGCTGTATACAGTGTTGGGCAAATTTGAAATCTCGGTATATATTTCCGGAGGCACCATCGGACGCTCACTCAGTCTGGGTTTGAACATAATAAAATATATTGTAAAAAAGGTACTGGATAACAAGATAGCAAATATATATATTAAAGGATACAATTTAACTCTCTGTATAGATAGTCCCGTAGTCACTCTCAGACGCTAACTCAGTATGGATTTGACCGTAATACTAAATGTCGAAAAAAGGTACTGTATAACAAGATACAAGCTGTATCTAGTATAGGGTAAAAATTGGTATCTCCGATTCTCCGTATATATAGAATGAGTAAACCACACACGCTCATTCAGTATGGATGATACCGTAATAAAATTTTTTTAACAAAAGTACTGTATCACCAGGTGTATCCAGTCTAGGGGTAATTAGAAATTTCCGTCTATACTTACACAGTCAGACACAGACACTCACAGGCTCAGTATGTATTGCACCAGAATTTAAAAAGTAGAAAAAGTAAAATTTATTAGAAGCATACACCAGTATACAGTGTTGTGGTACTTTTAAATCTTCGTATATATTTCATTCTCAGTAAGCCAGTCCCGACTCTCTGCTACTGGAAACTACATGGATACAAGTACAGATGGAAAGTCGAGTGTTTGCAGAAATTTGGGAATTACTCATCGTGGCAAAACCTCCCAGTAGATGTTGCAGAGGCGATGCAGACCCTCAGTAACAGTGTCTGTGGAGACAGCGAAAATGGTTCTTTGTGAAGAAAAGATGGCTGTATCGCAGTAGCGTGGATCCCATCACTGTTACTCGTCTCCATCAAATTGTGATCACAGGGAGAGATGTAGACATGGTCCTCACTGCCTATCATGATGTGTCTGGTAATTTTGGAGTGCAAAAGACAGAAGTCACAGGCCGTAGGCGATTCTATTGGATTGGCATGAGAGGAGACATTGAAAAATGGTGGCAGGAATGTCACACGTCTGTGACTATCAAAACTGTGAAAGGTGATCATAAAGCACCACTGCATCCGCTTGTGAGTTGACATCCATTATAAATGGTAGCCATTGATCATCTGAAGGCAGAGTCCAGCAGGACAGGCCATAGCTACATCTTAACCATCATCGATCAGTACATCAAATTTGGAGTGGCCGTACCTGTGAAGGATTTAACTGCCCAGACTACACAGCGGTGGAGCAGGGAGAGGTAAGTATTGCAACTTGCAAGTGCTGTGGCCATGACCAAGTGGGGGGGCACACTCGTGGACGACGGTACTGGCACAGGGCCCCTCATAGTACGCTGGTGTGTCTTGCGGCGAGTGGGCCCCCCACCGTCCGAGACACTGTATTGTACTATGAGGGGCCCTGTGCCAGTGCTGTCGGCCATCAATGGGCCCATCCACCTGTTCAGAGCAACGGCACTTGCCCGGGTGCGCCAGGTGTTGACCCCAGCTCTTGGGGGGGGGGCAGCCCAGTTAGGGAGGTTTAAAAAATGGCATATGTTGATGTGTAGGCTGGACATTCAGCAGCTGCAAATGGTGGGATTGGGCAAGTCCGAGGAAGAGGAGGACAAAAGCGAGGTATTTTTCTGGCAACCTATGTGTTATAAGGGGAAGGTGGGACAAAATCCTTTGAAACCCATGCATGGTTCATTTTAATAAAGGTTAGTTTATCAACATTTTGGGTCAACAGATGGGTCCTTTTTTCTGTCAGGATTGATCCAGCAGCACTGAAGACTCTTTCAGATAACACACTAGCAGCAGGGCAAGAGAGCTCCTGTAAGGCATATTGTGCCAATTCAGGCCAGGTGTCCAGTTTACAGGCCCAATACTCAATGGGGAATGACCTGTGAGGGATAACATCAATATGGGAGGAGAAGTAGTTAGTAACCATAGTTGACAACTGCTGCCTCCTGTCACTTGCAATCGATGCACTATTACCAGTCATGTGAGTGGTACTTGAGAAATCAGTCCACAACATGGTCATGAAACCCCTGTCTCCAACGCCACTTCGGCTGTATGCAACACGAACACCTCTTCCATTGTGCCCACTATGGCTCGTGGGAGAAACAGCACCGCTGCTGTGTGCTGGGAAAGCCTCAAACAAACGGTTTACCAGGGTTGCTTGTTTGCTAGCCAATATTATCTCTAGGTTCTCCTGTGGCATGATGTTGTGTAATTTGCCTTTGTATCGTGGATCGAGGATGCTGGCCAACCAGTAGTCGTCATCCTTCATCATTTTGGCCATGCGGGGGTCCCTGTTTAGGATCCGCAAGGCATAATCACACATGTGGGCTATTGTTCCAGGTGTCAATAATGCACTGCCAGTGGTGGGTGGAGGAGCACTTTCTGGCAAATCCACATCCCTACAGTTGCGCACAAACCCTGTACCTGACCTTGGAACGCCAACATTTTCTCTTGGCCCCTGAAAAGCATCCTCCTCCCCAAAATAATCATCCCCCTCCTCTTCTTCCTCCACCTCGCCAAGGACAGTTCCCTGACCAGACAATGGCTGTCTGTCATCAAGGCTTCCCTCCTCCTCCTCCTGTTCCTCCTCAGCTGCAGACGCCTGATCATTAATTTGTGTCAAACTTTGCATGAGCAGACACATAAGTGGGATGCTCATGCTTATGATTGCGTCGTTTGCGCTTACCAGCCATGTGCATTCCTCAAAACACTGAAGACTTTACAGAGGTCTTTCAGCTTTGACCACTGCACACCCGACAATTCCATGTCTTCCCTCAAACTGCCTGCCCATGTATCCCACAAATGCATTACAGTCTGCCTCTGTTCGCACAGCCTCTCAACCATGTGCAGGGTGGAGTTCCACCTTGTTGCAACGTCTATGATTAGGCAGTGCTTGGGGAGGTGGAGCAATCGCTGCAGCTTCTGCATACGACTGGAGTGTACGGCCAAGCGACGGACGTGCGAGCACCTTATGGAGCAGGGCTGTTAATTCTGGGTAATTATGTAGGAAGCACTGCGCCACCAGGTTCAAAGTGTGAGACAGGCAAGGTATATGTGTGAGTTTTGCAAGGCCTATGGCTGCCACAAAATTATGGTCGTTATCACTGATTACCTTGCCTGCCTCAAGATGTAGACTGCCCAGCCATGACTCAGTTTGTCGCTGCAAGTAGTCTGCCAGTAGTCTGCCAGTACCTCCGCGGTGTTGTCGCCCAAAGACATCATCTTTGTCACAGGGTCCTTCTCTGGTATCACACAATCAACAGAGCAAGCGAAGAGTGAACAATTCCAAGACCTTTATTCAGGCAAAAATACGAAAAGGTCAATATTCAGTCCACCACACAAAGGATAAGATAGTCCAGAATAAGAATGCAGTCAAGTAACAGGATAAAATGTCCAGGGAAACGAGATTCCAAAACTCTAGCACCAGAGGATAAAATGGGTCCTTCTCTCTGAAATGCAGTCTTTACACGATCCTGTCCACACCGGAACTGACTGTCCAGCTGCTGTTCTTCCCCCACCCCCTTCCTTGTCCAGGGGTAGTCAAACCAGTTGGGGCGGTTTCCAGGCCTCCAAGAGGAGAACAAAGGACCTTAGGGATCAATGCACTACAGGGGATCATCAAGAGACAGATACAGTGAGGCTGTAGACTTACAATGTAATAAGAAAAACACTATGAAAATAACTGGAATTGTTAAAAATAGGAATATACAAAAAATGATATCCACATAACATATCACACCATCACAACCTTTAATACAGCCTGCTGACGCTTACCACTAGCTGTTCAATAGTGGAACACCTCGTGTGCAACACTGGCAACTGCGGATGTAGTGCTTGTGCGACTGCGCTCTGTGGACGAGCTTTTGCTTATGGAGGAGGAGGGTCGAACGCCTACAGCCAATTGTTTCCTATATCGTGGGCTAGGCAGCACTGTTCCACTGCCGCTGTCCCCTGCGGAGCCTGCATCCACCACATTAACCCAGTGCGCAGTGATGGACACGTAATGGCCCTGGCCATGCCTACTGGACCATGCATCTGTTGTGAGGTGCACCTTTCCACTCACTGATTGCTTGAGTGCATGGACAATGCGTTCTTTCACATGCAGGTGGAGGGCTGGGATGGCTGTTTGAGAAAAGAAGTGCCGACTTGGTAGGTCATAGCATGGGACTGCATAGGCCATGAGCTCGCGGAAAGCTTCGCTTTCAACCAAACGGAAGGGCATCATCTCTAATGGGATCAGTTTGGCAATGTAGGTGTTCAAACATAGTGTATGCAGATGAGAGGATGAGTACTTTCTTGTCCCACTCAGAGTGTCTAGTAGGGTGAGCTGGACTGGAGAGCTGCATATGGTGGAACTAGTGGTGGACCAAACCGAGTGAGAGGGGGTTGGTGATGGTATTGGTGGTGATGGCCTAGATTCTGTGTTTCATTGCAAAACCTTTGTGATTCCCTGAGTGCTTTGGCCTTGCGACGACACCTCAACATTTAGTGCTGGTGGTGTGCTTAACGTTGGCGATGGTCTTACAGTGGTGGAAGCGAGGAGCGTTGCTGGCTACGTTCAGTCGGAGCAGGTGCACATGTGCTGAGTTTTTGTAGTCTGTCCACGCTTGCAAGTGCATGTTGGTTAAATGTCTAAGCATGCAACTGGTATTCAAATTTCTGAGTAGTTTACCTCGGCTAAAGGTCCTTCCGTACTTCTTCCACACTGCACTCTTCCTACTATGGTATACATTATCTGGGATTGCACACTGTTCTAAGTTGACCGTCTGGCCAAGCTGTCCTGCAACTCTTTTGGTTTTTGGTCCACGTTTTTGGACAGCTACGGGCCTGCCAGATAACTGCTGCTACGTTGTCAATGCCTGCTGTGGATCCTTCTCCTTATATGAACTAATGCCAGCGACACCCTCTTCCCCCAATGGATGCCAATCCGGGTCAAGAACTGGGTCATCCATCACCTCCTCTTCAATGTCATCTGCACCTTCCTCGTTACCTTCCTCTGTGTCAACGTGTAAGGTGGTATAGTATGCGGGAAGGGGCACCTGAGTTTCATCAGGGTCAGATTCTGACTCAGTAGACTGCGAGGGCAATATAGTGCTCTGGGTCAATGTACCAGCAGAATCATCTAGCAGTGGCTGCGCATCAGTGCAGTCCATGTCAGATTCATCTTGGACTGGGGAAATCAGGATTTGACTTGATAACCCAGGCATGGTATGTGAAAAGAGTTCCATGGGGTAATCTGAAGTGTGGGCTGCCGCATCCTTCACTTTTGGTGAGGGTGAAGGACACAAGGAAAGGTGTTCTTCCTGACCAGAAGCCTGCACTGATGACTCTGTACTTGCAGTTTTTGCAACTTCAGAAGAGGAGGCAATAGAGCTGGAGGCTGTTTTGGCAATGTAAGCCAAAACCTGTTCCTCATGCTCTGGCTTTAATAGCTGTTTACCAACTCCCAGAAAAGGGAACCTTAAAGGCCTTCTTGTGCCAGACGATGATGCAGGCTCAACACCTCTTGCCTTAGCTGCTATTGTGCTTTTACCAGAACCAGCCAATGCACCACCACCATCAATACCAGCTGCGCCGCCCTGCACACGTCCACGGCCTCTTCCACCATACTTCCTCATGTTTGAGAAAATGTACCAAAAATACCAGCAGAGAGATGGTACTGTATGAGGAGCGTACAGCTGTGCAAGGTGTATTAAAAAATTAAATCTCCGTATATATTTTGTTAGTCACAGACGCTCTCCCAGTATGTATTTGACCGTAATGCAACAAGCAGATATACAGTACGGTATCAGAAGTGTACAGCTGTATACGTTTTTGGTGAAACTAACAATCTCCGTATATGTATTTACGGAGTGTCACACACACACGCTGACTCTGTATAGATGTGACAGTAAAGTGAACAGCAGATATACAATACTGTTTGAGAATCGGACAGCTCAATACGGTGTATGGAGAAATGGAAATGTCCATATATGTATTTACGGAGTGTCACACACACACGCTAACTCTGTATAGATGTGACTAATGCGAACAGCAGATATGCAATACTGTTTGAGAATCGGACAGCTCAATACGGTGTATGGAGAAATGGAAATGTCAGTATGCATTTATGGAGTGTCACACACACACGCTGACTCTGTATAGATGTGACTGGAATGCGAACAGCAGATATACAATACTGTTTGAGAATCGGACAGCTCAATATGGTGTATGGAGAAATGGAAATGTCTGTATATATATTTACGGAGTGTCACACACACACGCTGATTCTGTATAGATGTGACCATAATGCGAACGGCAGATATACAATACTGTTTGAGAATCGGACAGCTCTATACGGTGTCTGTATGGAAAATTGTAAATCTCCGTCTATTTTTATACGGAGTGACACACGCTGCCTCTGTATAGATTTGACCGTAATCAAACAGCAGATATACGATACTGTTTGAAAAGCAGACAGCTCTATACGGTGTAGGTCTAGAAAAATGGAAAATCTCCTCTTTTTTTTTCCAGAGTCACACACAGATAGCTTGTATTTGTCCAGCATAGTAAACAGTGCGGGGAGCTCTGGGCAAAATACCCACAAAATACCGGAAGAGCCCCAGCACAACCGAACACCCACAGCACCACTCTTCCCTCCTCCAGCTGTGACCCTGCGACCCTGCTCCACTGTGGCCTGCACCACCGAATACCCCTTTCTCCCAGGGTCTGAAGCACTGCCACACTCATGCCTCCTCCAGCAGCGACCCTGGGACCCTGCTTCACAGCAGCCACCATCCCCAGTAAACAATAAGTCACCTGGATTGTAAGAAGCTCCATCATTTTATTAAAAAAAAGGTTTTTTTCCTATTTTTCTCCTCAAAATTTGGGGCGCGTCCTATAATCCAGTGCATTTTATAAACCACAAAATACGGTATATACTGTATATACAGTATATAAAAATGCATATATTCACTTATATTTGTTTTGCGTGTGTAAACATTATATTTCAACATGGTTTGTAATGATATTATGGTCCTCAATGAAGAAAGAAAAAGAAGAGGTTGAACAAGGAAATGACATCACAATTAGGGATGAGCGAGTAGTGAAATACTCGGATTCGCCGTACTCGTTACGAGTAGCTCCTGGTACTCGTAACGAGTAGCGAGTCCAATGTAGGTCTATAGGAAATGCGAGTAATGGGAAGACAATGTGTGTGGGCAGAGACTATGTGTGCGTGGAGAATGTGTCCGGGGGTCTGTAGGGCTGTGTGTGTTTATGCCGGGCTCTGCCGGACCTGTGCGAGGCTGTGCGGGGCCGTGGCGGGCTGTGCAGGGCCTGTGCCGGGCCGTGCGGTCATCGTCAGATGGGACTACCTGTCCCATCCGGCTATGTCCACTACAGTGACAGCATTAGCGGATGATGAGAAAGTAGTATTCGCATCATCCGGCTAATGTGGTGAATGTAAAAAAAAAAGACATACAGAACTTACAACTTATAACATACAGTACATAACACATAACATACAACACAAAACATAGAGTACATACTCACCGCACACACCTAATTCCCTGAAGCCATCGATCACCTATAAAAGAATAAAAATAAAAAAATCAACCTATACTTACCTTTCCACCATAATCCCATTAATAACGAGGGTCCCATGTCGTTCTACCGTGGAGAGCAGCCGCATCAGCTGATGCGACCCCTCTCCAGGGGCTCCAGCGATATAGTGACACTGCGCGGCCAGCCAATCACAGTAATGCCACAACAAAGAAGGCGGCAGCTTTACTGTGATTGGCTAACACATGCCGGCGGGAGATCCGAATATTGCGAGGCGAGTAGTGAAATTTACTCGCTAGGATTCGAGTACCGCGAGTACCGCATTACTCGACGTGTACCGAATCCTAATGAGTATACTCGCTCATCCCTAATCACAATTCTTTTTTTTAAATAATATATCTTTATTTTGCTCTGTGGATTTACAAATCCGCATGAAAATCTGCAATAAATCCGCACAAAAAACGCGCGGATTTTCCACTACGTTTTCTGCCAAGAGAGGCAGAAACTGTGCCAAAATATCTGCAAACAAATCCGCAACATGCGCACATAGCCTAAGAGGGTCTGGAAACAGTTCTTAGAGACCTCAGAGTGTAAGGCTGTGTGCACACGCTGCAGATTCCGCTGCGTTTCCGCAGCGGTTTTGGCCGCTGCGGACACGCAGCAGTTTTAGCTGCGGTGTACAGTACCATTCATTTGAATGGGAAAACAAAAAACGCTGTGCCGACGCTGCGGAAAAAAACGCGCGGATTTGCTGCGGTTTTGAATCCGCAGAAAGAATTGCATGTCAATTCTTTCTGCGGAAACCGCTGCGGGTTCCTATCTCCACCATTGTGGAGATAGTGAATCCGCAGGACCAAACCGCAGGCAAAACCGCAGATAATCCGCAGGTCTTTGGACCTGCGAATTATCTGCGGTTTTTGCAAAATCCGTGCGGATTAATCCGCAGCGGAATCCGCAGCGTGTGAACGTGGCCTAAGGCTACTTTCACACTAGCGGTTTTTTGCGCTGCGCTGCGTGCGCAGTGCAAACACATACAAAAAACGCATAAGCGTTTTGTATGAGTTTGATTATTTTTTGCGCATGCCTCTTAGCCGACTTTACTCTAAAACGCATGCGTTTTTAAACGCTGACGTGCGCATGTCCATGCGCACGTCAGCGTTTCCATAGACTGTAATGTGTTTTTTTGCGCATTTCGTGCGCATTTGTGCACATGCGTTTTTTTGAAACAGGTTGGGCGCACAGAAAATGCAACAGGGTGCATCCGGCGCGCATAGGCGCACACTGCAAAGAAACGCATGCGCACAAAAACACATGCAAACGCTAGACAATGCGCACCCATGTTAAACATAGGGGCGCATTGCGCATGTGCATGCATGCGCACGCAGCGCTGCGCAAAAAAAACGCTAGTGTGAAACCAGCCTTATATATTTCTTTTTAAGGCATTTAGAGGCTTTACTCAACTCACAATTTGCTGCAATTCAATTCAATGTGAATTATTCGACAAAACTGTTGAATTGGATCTTCTAAAGATTTGCTCTTCTCTAATGGTAACCATTCTTTACTCTTGTGCCATCACATTTGTACAGTTTCTCTTCAGTGTTTCATGGATTTCTCTTCCTATAGCATGTTTTGTAAACCCACACCATTATCTTAGGCATAGACTCGGTGTGAAGTTCCTTCGTGAAGGCCTTTTCATGGTGTTGGTCATATGAACGTCTCGAGTCCAATTGTCGCCTACATCCAAGATGAAAACGAGACTTTCTAATGTCTTGCATATTTTTTTCCTTAATTTTTAGTGTTACTAAAATTCTCTATGTTTTTGGTATTTTAGGTGTTTTGTAATGAAGACTAGAAGGGTTCAACTCTCATACATTATACCACTCCACAATCCTGGGAATAGGACTGGTGTGACGTTCTTTTGTGAATGTGTTCTTTTGACTTCATACACGGCTCTCAAAGCTGTTATGGTGCAGGGCAAGATGATAGGAATTAAGGTCTTCATCCACTTCAGTGATGAGTCTTGATGCAGTCACCTATCAAACTGGAGACCATCTGAACACTTCGAAGAGGCCATTGTGAAGGAACATCACACTGGTTATATGCTTCAGATTATGGTGCGAAGTGGTATAATGTATGAAAGCCGGACCCCTCTAGGTTTCATTGTCTTATTTCCAAGAATGCTAACACTTGTATTGATTTGATGGTAGAGGCAGTGATATGGCCATTTCTCAATGGTGTCTCATGAGTCATTTTTCATCCCAATAATGCCAAGCCGCACGTTGCTTTCGCTAGTGTGAGTAGCCTGGATGGCCTAAACATTCTTCGTTAAGCATCTCAGGTCTTGTCTTGCATCATGCACATCTGAGCCATGGAGATATAGCTAGAAGTTACAGTGGAGGAAATAAGTATTTGATCCCTTGCTGATTTTGTAAGTTTGCCCACTGACAAAGACATGAACAGTCTATAATTTTAAAGGTAGGTTCATTTTAACATTCAGAGATAGAATATCAAAAATAAAATCCAGAAAATCACATTGTACAAATTATATAAATTTATTTGTATTTTGCAGTGAGAAATAAGTATTTGATCCCTCTGGCAAACAAGACTTAATACTTGGTGGCAAAACCCTTGTTGGCAAGCACAGCAGTCAGACGTTTTTTGTAGTTGATGATGAGGTTTGCGCACATCAGGAGGAATTTTGGTCCACTCCTCTTTGCAGATCATCTCTAAATCATTAAGATTTTGAGGCTGTCGCTTGGCAACTCGGAGCTTCAACTCCCTCCATAAGTTTTCTATGGGATTAAGCTCTAGAGACTGGCTAGGTCACTCCATGACCTTAATATGCTTCTTTTTGAGCCAATCCTTTGTTGCCTTGGCTGTGAGTTTTGGGTCGCTGTCTTGCTGGAAGACCCAGCCACAACCCATTTTTAATGTCCTAGAGGAGGGAAGGAGGTTGTCACTCAGGATTTTACAGAACATGGCTCCTTCCATTCTCTCATTGATGCGGTGAAGTAGTCCTGTGCCCTTAGCAGAGAAACATCCCCAAAACATAATGTTTCCACCTCCATGCTTGAGAGTGGGGCGTTGTTCTTTGGGTCATAATCAGCATTTCACTTCCTCCAAACACGGCGAGTTGAGTTAATGCCAAAGATGTAAATTTTTGTCTCTTCTGACCACAACACATTCTCCCAATCACTCACAGAATCATCCAGGTGTTCATTGGCAAACTTCAGACGGGCCTGCACATGTGCCTTCTTGAGCAGGGGGATCTTGTGGGCACTGCAGGATTTTAAACTTTACGGCATAATGTGTTACCAATGGTTTTCTTGGTGACTGTGGTCCCAGCTGCCTTGAGATCATTAATAAGTTCCCCCCCATGTAGTTTTAGATTGATCTTTCACCTTCCTCATGATCAAGGATACCCCTCGAGGTGAGATTTTACATGGTACTCCAGGTTGATGTTGATTGACAGTCATTTTGTATTTCTTCTATTTTCTTACTATTGCACCAACAGTTGTCTCCTTCTTACTCAGCGTCTTATTAATGGTTTTGTAGCCCATTCCAGCTTTGTGCAGGTCAATGATCTTGTCCCGGACTTCCTTAGAAAGCTCTTTGGTCTTGCTCATGTTGTAGAGGTTAGAGTCTGAATGATTAATTGAGTCTGTGGACAGGAGTCTTTTATAAATGTGACTATGTAAGACAGCTGTCTTTAATGCTGGTAACAAGTTGATTAGGAGCGTCTAACTGGTCTGTAGGAGCCAGAACTCTTAATGTTTGGTAGAGGATCAAATACTTATTTCTCACTGCAAAATGCAAATAAATTTATATAATTTATACAATGTGATTTTCTGGACTTTATTTTTAATAGTCTATCTCCTAATGTTAAAATTAATCTACTCTTAAAATTATAGACTGTTCAGGTCTTTGTCAGTGGGCAAGCTTAGGGATCAAATACTTATTTTCCCCACTGTACTTGCTTTTTGCTTTTTTACCTTTAAAAAGGCGCTGTTTCGGGGCCAAAACATTGTTGTAAACATGGTTACTTGGTTAAGGGCCCACTCAGATGTTCCGTTTCCCCCCCACCCGAGCTGAACTCCTCGTTATAGTAGAGGAGGACGATATCATGTTGCCATGTTTTGGCACAGGAACGTCTTTGTTGCTCTCCTCCACAAGGTAATTGGCCAGATAATGTCCACTACCTCCTTTCTGCCGTGACCTCCCGCTTTGCTCCTACTGGAGTAACCCTCTGCTTCCACACATCCTTGTATTCCATTTTTGCCCTATACCAATCTGCTCCTTTCTCTATATTACCTAATTTACCTACTACTCTCCCCTCTCCATAATTTTTCATTTTTTCCATGGTCCATACTCCACCAAAACATCCTGAAATACGCTTATGCTATCTGACAACTGTGTCCCTGCGCATGACTAATTTTTGATTCCTTTAACCTAGCATCCAGCACAACAGAACTAGTTGTACAGAGGACTGCCTCAGCACATGCCGGCACTGTTCTATAAGCAGTTGGCCCATGTGATGAGTTATGTCTCTTTCAAATAAAGCTTTTCCCATCAGGGGACGTGTACATATCATATACTGTATATAGTTTGTGTATTTCATTCTGTATATCTGAAGCTTTCTTTGCGCTGTTTTCATTTTATTGGATTCTCATGCTGTTTTTCCCTTCTCTTCTAGCGATAATTGCGACAAAGACCCCAAGAAGGGTCAAAACATCAAAAATCTATGTGACCGTGCCTCCCAATTACTGCACCTGCTGTAAAGCACAGAAAGAGTTCTCTCCTTATTGCCCCACATAGTAATGCCACCACTGTGCCCCTTATGAAAAATAAGGCCTTCTTTATGCCCCCCAGAATATAGTAATGCCCTATAGAAGAGCTCACATTGTGCTCACTAAAAGTGATAATGCCTCCCGTGTGCCACATTGAATGTCACAACACCCTGAGTGCCTCTATAACATCAATTATATACTTACCTAAAATTGTCCATCATCCACTTCAGTCCGGGCATCTTCGAATCCCACAATCCACCGCGCCGCACCAGAAGTACGCCGACCGCCATATTGGAATACCCAAGTGATGAGTATTCCAATATGGCACCCGCTGGTGGTACCAGGCCCTTCCGCAGTACCACCAGCTGGACACCGCCAGGACACCCACGCTGGACCCCCTGCCACCGCCGCTGGACCCGCCGCCGGACCCCCTCCAGGACCAGCTGCCGGCCTCCTCCAGGACCCACCGCCAGACCCCACCGTAGGATCGCTGCCAGGACCCCCGCTAGGACCTGCTGCTCCCTGACTACATGTGCAAGATCTCGCCACTGCCTGCCCACCCATCTCCGTGCAGTCAAGCCGGCAGGAAAGACCACGGCTTGTGGCCTGTGCTGGAGATGGGGTGTGGGCGCCTTCTGGTGGCGCCGCACCCCATCACCAGTACAGGCTGCAAACCACCATCTTTCCTGCCGGCTGTGACTGCATGGAGGTGGGTGGGCAGGCAGCGGCGGGACACACACCCCACACGCACACACTACCCTCCCGACGCGATAGCATCAAGCCCACATCTAGTTTAACAATAAGTGCCCAATTAACATTTAATAATATCCCGAGTCCTCATCTTCACAGCTCCCCTGTACACAGTACAAAAAGAACTAAAAAAAAAAAAAAAGAAATAAAATATTCTAAAAGACAAAAATCCCAAAATATCAAAAACATAGATACGTTAGTAAACCCAAAACAGCAACACCCATTCAATTAAATACATAAAATGTTTTATGATGATCAGACTTACAACATATCAAGAAAAAAATTGTGCTGAAATTTACATTTCATTCAGAAAAAAAGTTTAATAAATAAAAATTAGAATAAAAAAAATAAAGTTCTCCTGATAGATTTTCTCCAGTTTTTGATTCACGCATATATGGATTCTATATCAACCAAAAATAGAACCAGAAATGGACTCATTAACCCCCACTCTTTCTCTAACTTTCACTTTTCTCCCACCATCTACAGTATGTCACAGACTAAAACATTAAAAGAAAATGTCAATCCACACCCAGATAAGCAGCTAAATTAGTCACTAAGGCTGGTTTCACATTTGCGTTTTTTAGCGCTGGAAAAAAACGCATATGTGCGCATGCGTTTTTTCCCCTATATTTAACATGGGTGCGCATACCTGCGCGCTTGTAAGCGCATGTATGCGATTTTCATGCGCTGCGTTTTTTTGGGGTGTGCGTTTGTATTTTCCAGACGCAGCATGTTGCATTTTTTGGCCCTGCAAAAAAGCGCATGCGCACATATGCGCACGTTTTGCGCTAAAAATGGCCATTATAGCCTATGGATGCGCATATGTGCGCACTGGCATGCTCATGTATGCGTTTTTTTGCATATGCGTTTTTTTTTTTTAAACATGGAATTTAGGGGTTTGGGTTAGAGTTAGGGTTAGTTAAGGGGGTTTAGGGTTAGGGTTAGGGTCAGGGTCAGGGTTAGGGTTGGGGTTTGGGTCAGGGTTAGGGTTAAGTATGGTTTGGTTAAGGGTTAGGGTCAGGGTTAGGGTCAGGATTAGGGTTAAGTATGGTTTTGTTAAGGGTTAGGGTCAGGGTTAGGGTTAGGGTTAGGGTTAGGGTCAGGGTTAGGGTTAGGGTTAGGGTCAGGGTTAGGGTTAGGGTCAGGGTTAGGGTTAAGTATGGTTTTGTTAAGGATTAGGGTCAGGGTTAGGGTCAGGATTAGGGTTAAGTATGGTTTGGTTAAGGGTTAGGGTCAGGGTTAGGGTTAGGGTTAGGGTTAGGGTTAGGGTCAGGGTTAGGGTTAGGGTCAGGGTTAGGGTTAAGTATGGTTTTGTTAAGGATTAGGGTCAGGGTTAGGGTCAGGATTAGGGTTAAGTATGGTTTTGTTAAGGGTTAGGGTCAGGGTTAGGGTTAGGGTTAGGGTTAGGGTCAGGGTTAGGGTCAGGATTAGGGTTAAGTATGGTTTGGTTAAGGGTTAGGGTCAGGGTTAGGGTTAGGGTTAGGGTTAGGGTCAGGGTTAGGGTTAAGTATGGTTTGGTTAAGGGTTAGGGTCAGGGTTAGGGTTAGGGTTAGGGTCAGGGTTAGGGTTAGGGTTAGGGTCAGGGTTAGGATTAGGGTTAGGGTCAGGGTTAGGGTTAGGGTTAGGGTTAGTTAGGGTTTAGGGTTTGGGTTAGGGTTAAGTATGATTTGGTTAAGGGTTAGGGTCAGGGTTAGGGTTAGGGTTAGGGTCAGGGTTAGGGTTAGGGTCAGGGTTAGGGTTAGTAAAGTCATGGTTTGGGTAGTGTGAGGGGCCACCTAAAAATGTTGGAAAAAAACGCAAACGCGGTAAAAACGCACTAAAAACGCATACAAACGCATAAAAACGCTGCGTTTTTTTCATGCATGCTCATAAAAATGATTGAAAAAAACGCAGCAGTTGTATGCTTTTGTATGCGTTTTTTCAATGCGTTTTTTTGCGGGAAAAACGCGCTGCAAAAAAAAGCAAGTGTGAAACTAGCCTAAGACAATTTTATTATATTTTTACCGTCACAAACGTCACAAAGGCGGCAATTGGATTGCTGTATTTTTCTATTTTATGAGCTCTTTTGGACTTCATACTTTTTTAAAGCGTTGTTGTGACTTCTTGTGCTGACTTGTATGTAAGTAAAGGAATACAATAACCTATAGGTGAGGTCTGATCACCCAGTATTTAGCAAAGAAAATATGTGGAGAAACCACTCAAATCCAAAATTGCTTCTATTGGAAGATATCTCTGACCATCTGTAATAGTTGCGCAAAAGAAGAAGGTCTAGATTGGAAAGGTGAGCATAAAAATATGAAACGCTTTATTCCATTTGATTAAAAATGATGCAAATTATTCATGATCGGAAGAGATAAAATTACCCTGACATGTTTCTGATGTGGCTGCCCTTAGGCCCCTTCAAACATTCGTTTTTCATGTGTGTATGCAGCCCATTTTTTAAGTCCCGCTAATACGGACACACGCACACCCACTGTATTCAATGGTGGTAGGCACATGTCAGGTTTTCCCCGCTGACTTTGTGTCCTTGTAAAAAATCACACAGACATGTCCTTTTTTAACCAGCATGAGAAACTAAACGGGTGCCGCACACATGCATCTGATGCCACGTGGATGAAAGCCGTGTTGCATCAGTATGTCACGTACCGTTTGCACTGTTCCCATGTGTCAGGTGCTGAAGGCAGCTCTCATCATTGTCACCTGTTCTCTGCGATAAGCGAGAGCAGGCGACGATGATGATAGTTGTAGCCGGCGGCCGGCGTGTCTAGCGTGTATTAAATAAATAAAACAACGGTGTATGCTTCTGCATATTTTTGATAACCAGCAGAGGGAAAGTTGACCGCTGGGGGCCGATATTAATAATCCTAAATGTTCCATTAATAACAGCTCACAGCTGTTTGCTTAGCCTTTACTGGTTAGTTTACTGGAAGACCCCTGAAAAAATATGACATAGGGTCCCAGCAAAGGATAAGCAGACATCTGTGGGCTGATATTAATAGCCAGGGAAGGGACCTTTGATATTGGCCCCCATCCCAAGCTAAAATCTTCAGCCTTCAGCAACCTCAGAAATGGCGCATCAGTAAGATGGGCCAAATCTGGCTCTTACCTTTACTGGTCATACTTGCCCTGATGCGGTGGCAAGTATGGTAATAGTTGTAGGGTTGATGTCAGCTCTTTTATGGCCGCTGACATCAAGCTTAGGGGTTAGTGAAGGAAAGGAGTCGATAAGATGCCTCCATTACTAACCCCATAGTCATATTGTTAAAAATAAGCAGCCACAATAAAGACTTTTAATTGAATGAAAAGCACAGACTTGTTTATTTGAAATAAACACTCCCCACCCAATTTTAACTATTTATTAGGGTAAAATAAAAAATTAAACACCATATTTCTTACCTGTCCGATGATAATCCATTTGTCCCACGTCTTAGTCCATCTCTGCTTCATCTGGATGCCTTGACGAATGGTGGCACGATGCGACTGTTCAGCCTGACATCCAGCAGACACTAAGCCAAGCATCAGAGCAGCTTCAGTGACCTGTGGTGACACTGGTAATGTCATTGAGTTTACTGCAGGTCACTGAAGCTGCAGTTCGAATGGGCAGCTCATTGTGAATGGCCAGATGAACTGCGGTGACCTCAATGAGATCATAATTCATTTTTTCGTCATCACATTCCAAGAGTCGTAACTTCTTAATTTTTTCTGCTCTTCAGTCTAAATTTGTTTCTTTTTTTTTCTCAATGGGTTGTAATATTTTCTGGTACATATAAATTATTGATTGACTTGTAATGTTTTTTAGAGTCATATGAAAAAATAGTAATCCCGCTGAACAGGCTTGCGCTTATTAATTTAGGGACTCACCAGGGGACTTACTAACTCTCCAATGGGCCAGTCTGAAGATGAACAGGGAGGCTACTCTATCTTCAGGGCAACTCAAAATGTGTTTTTTTGAGATTTCTATGATAAAATAGTGGATAAGTCTCTGTGTAAACCCCGGTGTGTTATTGGAGACATTTATTGAGGCTCTTTAACTTTCCTGTATTGACTCCAACAACTTTTTTATGGCACCCAAACACATTTCATCTATGTGAAGTATCACTTTAAGCTTAGGGTACCGTTACACCTAGCGATGCACCAGCGATCCCGACTAGTGATATGACGCGGTCAGGATCGCTGGTACATCGCTAGGTGGTCGCTAGTGAGCTGCCACACAGGCAGATCTCACCAGTGACATCGCTGGGGACGGGGGTCGCTACTTACCTGTCACACCAGGCGATCCTGCGTCCTCCCGCCCGGCTCCACGTGTCGCTCGTCGTCACAGGAGGAAGCGCCGCAGGAAGCTGCCGACGAGAAATGATCCAGGAGCTTCTCGCGTGATCAGCGATAACCAGCGGGGGAGCCGGTCGGAGGTAAGTATCACATGCAGCGATATCGCTAGCAATATCACTGTAACGTCACAAAATCGGTGACTTTACAGCGAGATTGCTAGCGATATCGCAGTGTGTAACGGGGGCTTTACTCTTCCAAACAAGGAGATAGGTGGTTCTCAGATCTAGATAGACGCTTATTAGTGATGCGCGAGTATACTCGTTGCTCGGCTTTTCCCGAGCGTATTCGGATGTTCTCCGAGTATTTTGGCGTGCTCGGGGATTTAGTTTTCGTCACCTCAGCTGCATAATTTGCTGTTGCTGGACAGCCTGAATACATGTGGAGATTGCCTAAAAAACAGGCATTCCTCACATGTATTCAGCCCATCCAACAGCCGCAAATCATGCAGCTGCGTAGACAGAAACTAAATCTCCGAGCACGCCAAAATACTCGAAGGACCCTCGAGCAACGAGTCTACTCGCTCATCACTAACGCTTATAATTTTTATGAATGCAACATTACGAGCTAACATGAACTCGACTCTTTTTACCCCGCACTCAGTATCTAACTTACTTTTAACTATCTAAGTCACAGAAAAAAACAGGGCAAAAAAGTCAATCCGTACCTAGATAAGCAGCGCTAAACTAGACACTTAGCCATTTCTATTAACTTTTTTTTTCATGTCGCAAAATTATATCGTTGTTTTCTATTTTACAAGGTGAGGCGAACTTCAGACTCATCACCTCGTCGTGACTTTGCTTTCTAACTCTAAGATAAACGTAAGTAAAGTCGGCGATTTCTACACATTGACGTCATAGAGATCATATCATAGAAGAAACTCATAAAACACATGTTGCTCTGTAATGGGAAAGCGCATCAGTCACATTTTATTATTGGTGTTGATTAATTGATTATCAAGTAATAAACACAACTTTGATCTTTAGCAAAAACCGACGTCAAGTCTGGTGAAATAGTAAACGCTGAAGATAAAGAATGGCCGCTAATTGCCGCTAATTGGGTGCATCCGGCGCGTGAAACAGCAATCTACGTCACAGTGGCGAACCGTGGCGCAGACATGGTTGGATGGAACGGCGCCGCTGCAGCAGGTGAGTATACACTGTTTTATTTTAATTCGGTAGCATGAATTAACCCCTTAACGACCACAGGTATTTTTGTTTTTGCATTTTCATTTTTTTTTTTTTTTGCTCCCCTTCTTCCCAGTGCCATAACGTTTTGTTCGTATTGTTAAAATGGCCGCGCGAGCGCTTGTTTTTTTTGCGGGACGAGTTGTACTTTTGAACGACACCATTGGTTTTAACATACAAGTGCGGTGAAATTGCAAAAAAAGTGCAATCACGCTGTTGTTATTTTTTTTTTTTCCTTATTCACTAAATTCTAAAATTACGAGTTCCTAGACACCAAACGTGTCTACGTTCTTTTTTATTTAAGCGGTGAAAAAAAAATCCAAAATTTAATTAAAAAAAAATAAATAAAAATAGCATTTTGCGATACCTGTAGCATTTTCATTTTTTGTGATCTCGGGTTGGGTGAGGGCTTATTTTTTGCACGCCGAGCTGACATTTTTAATGATACCATTTTGGTGCAGATATGATCTTTTGATCGCCCGTTATTGCATTTTAATGCACTGTCTCGACGACCAATAAACCGTAATTCTGGCATTTTGACTGTTTTTCTC
The DNA here is from genome assembly GCF_039654945.1 of Dendrobates tinctorius. NCBI lineage: Eukaryota > Metazoa > Chordata > Amphibia > Anura > Dendrobatidae > Dendrobates > Dendrobates tinctorius. The sequence goes on along the minus strand of NW_027361991.1, from coordinate 1,348,416 downwards.
ATTACGCCATTTAACGATCGGGTTAATTATTTTTTTATATTGATAGAACGGGCGATCCTTAACGCGGCGATACCAAATATGAGTGTATGTGATTTTTTTATTGTTTTATTTTGAATGGGGTGACAAGGGGGTGATTTGAACTTTTATATATTTTTTATTTTATTAATATTTTTTTAATTTTTTTTTACATGTTTCAACAGTCTCCTTGAGAGATCAGAAGCTATAGTTGTCTGATTGGCTCTGCTACATACAGGCGATGATTAGATTGCCTGTATGTAGCAGAAATACTGACTTGCTAAGAGCACGATCACCGGGTAGCACTCATAGCAATCTGGCTATGATAACCATAGAAATCTACTGGAGACCTCTGGTTGTCATTCAAACCCATTGGCGACAAACGATCACGTGATGGGGTTACCGATGGGCAGGATTTCCGTCACGCTTGCCAGAAGCGCAAGATTGACAGCGGCATTTAACAGGTTAACAGCTGCGGGTGGATCGGGATTCCACCCGTGGCTCTTGCGGGCACATGTCAGCTGTATAGATCAGCTGTCATGTGCCTGGAAAGGTACAGTCTCAATGCCAGAGCCTGCACTAAACAGAGGGAACACAGAGAAACACAGTACAACAAACGTGAAAAAATACTCTGCTGTAAAAAAATTCCAACAATGAACAGCGAGTGCTATTAAAAAGATGATAACAAAGCAGGGTATTTAGCTGATACGTTTTTTGCAAAAAATGAACGCTAAGCAGCTCGACCAACGCCAAGGTATACCCCTCAGAGCAGTCCTATCCAATGAATTTAAAACCTGACCAGCAGAGTATTTTTTTGACAGCAGAGTATTTTTTCACGTTTGTTGTACTGTGTTTCTCTGTGTTCCAGTCTCTTGGTGGTGTGAACACTGTCTTACCGGCTTGTTCACTGTATGTGCATGGCCCATGCGTTCGTTTTTATACCAAACAGAGTGAGCCAGGTATCGACGTGCTTTTACGCCCGATCTCAGAAAGGGGTTAATTAAATTGGGGATATGCAGTGGTGGAGAACTCCTTTAAGATCACTGGATAATAAAGACAAAAATATTTTTAATTTCGCCTATCAGTTTTAATTTACAAACTTGGCACAAACACACGGCCACCTGTTATGAATGGGTCACCGAGGAGAAAAAGGTAAAACATGCTAAGCCACAGAAAACCAGAGAGGTTGGTAACTATGCAGACTGCAGATCCCTGATCCTACCACACAACTAGCAGCAGCCGTAGAGCGTGCCTACGATGTTCCTAGATGCCTCGTCACGGCCGGAGGCTACATAAACCTAAAGCAAGAAAAGGGAAAACTAACTGCCCCAGAGCAGACCCCAAAGGAATAGATAGCCCCCACACATGTATGACGGTGAAACAAGATGAAGGCACAAACACAGGCTGGAAAATAGGCTGAGCAAATGATGGGGCCCAAACTAACTAGACAGGAAAGGAAAGGGAAGACACTGTCTGCAACCTGCAAAAAACCCTACAAAAATAATGTCCAACACTTCTGATAGCAAAATTAACCCTGAACTTCTCCCACTATATCAGCACTCTGAAATATTCTGAGACAGAGCAAAAAGAGACCGAACTAGAAAGGGACAAAAAGCCAATTGGCAAAATACTGATAAATAAGAGGGGAAATTCAGCTCAGCCCCCAGCCGGGGCTGGCAGACCACTCAAAAAGCTGAATAGACCAACAAAATCAAGTGTGAACATTAGCAGAAAAACTTAGCTTTAGATGACTGGAACAGAGCTGAAAACCAAGAGCTGACAAGCCAGAAGGAATCACCAGCAACTGAATAGGGCGTCGGCTGTCTTAAATCTAATCTGAGAATCCTGAGATCCAATTGTCATCCTCATTCTCAGGTGGCAGATCTCCACCGATCAAACCAGCCGCACCACCTCCCATCACCACCAGAGGGAGTCCAGAAGGGGAACTCACAACTGGTGAACCAGAGAATGAACTCACAACAGCCACCTCTACTGGACACAACATAAATGTAACCATCACACAGGGATACAATTTCATGTGCAGTAAGCTGCAGCAGTGCTGGGAATGCTGCAAAAGGCAGTTCAGCAAGACAGCCTGACATGAGGGGAAGCAGAGTGGTGACTGCAGTGAGTAGGATGGTGTTGAGAAATAGTCCATTTAATTATTTTTGTACAAGCTCACTTGTAAAAAGATTTACTCTGCATTATGTAATCACACATATCCCAAAAAACAGCATATGTCAAATTCAATAGATAACACTATTTCTAGCAGCTAGAATAATTGCTACTGTCAATAAGAAGAGGCTCTAGCTAAATTATAAAACAGTACATTTTATTAAAGGTATCCATGCAATAAGATAAAACCAGTAACAAAGAAGACAGAAAAGTGCATAGGGCTGATGCTAAAAGGGGACAACCTTGTTAAAAGTTATCCAGACCGTAAGGGCATGCCCAAACACGGGTGGTAATAGCTCAAAAAGTAAGCAGTCAGATATTCCACAAAAAAAACATAAATAGTAAATTGCCGCTACAATAGCACAGGTGTCAGTAGCACATAATATCAATATTACCAAGTCATATGAAGTAGGTACATCACCTGAGTAGTAAGGAGACCGAGGAGCCTTAGGAAAGCTAGTGTACAGCCGCATCTCCCTAAACCCCAAATTTGGGGAGGCTTTGTGTAAAGCTGTGAAATTCTACAGTCAAGGAAATGGGACCACACACCTTGTAGTGACTGGTCCATTGTAATGTGTGTCATCTATGTACCGGATCACTTTAGGATTACTGGTTCCTAGCTAGGAGATAAGTGGTTCTCAAGTTGATATAGATGCGTGCAACCTTTAATTATTATAAATTGAAATATATTGTGCCAATATAGTCACATGATGAAAGCGAACCATCAACATTCTGATAGATCATAGAAAAAGCTCATAAAACATATGTGGCTCTGTAAAGGGCAACGTCAGCAGTTTCATTTTATTATTGCTGTCTACGAACAGATTATCATGTGATAATAAACACAACAGCGATCGTTAGTAAAAGTGACCTCCACTCTGATGAAAAAGTAAAGGCTGAGGATGAAAAACGGCCACTCATTGGCTGCATCTGGCACAAGAAACAGCAATTCATATCACCGCGAGGAAAAGTGGCCCAGACATCGCTGGAACAGCGCCGCTGCAGGAGATGAGTGAGGTGAGTATACACTGTTTTTATTTTAATTCCGGTCCTGAATTGATCATATTGGGCTTGTGCAGTCGTGGAGAACCCCTTTATGATCACTAGACAAAAACATTTTCCAAAAAAATTTTCATTTCACCTTTCAGATTTAATTTTCAAAATTGGACCGAAACATGACCACCTCTACAGTGATGTGAACGGATGGTGTGGTCTGCAGGGAACTAAAAGTCCTTTCTCCTGATAGAAGAGAGATCGAGAGATAATATATTTTTTGATATAATGTGTGGACAGAAATATCCCTTCAACTCCTTAAAGAGATTGTCCACGCAAAACACACAAGGGTCACTTTTTATAGGAACTATAATAAATTAATTTGCTGTTTTTGTAGTGAAATAATGTACCTGAAAAAAGTTTTCAAGCATTGTGAGAATGTACAACCCATAGGTAGATACCACATTAGTTGGCTTCAGTCAATCGTGTGCCGACATCTGCTGACAGTAACATATGTAGTAATTTGTGTGAGACTTACCTTAATTTTTGCTTTCGTCATGTATTCTTTAGGGTTAAGCCTCTATGTAAAGTCCTGGGTGGTTCATTGGTCATGGTAATTAAGACTAAACACCTGGAAGGGATTAGTCCACAGTAATGTACAGTTATGGCCAAAAGTATTGACACCCCTGCGATTTTGTCAGATAATACTCAGTTTCTTCCTGAAAATGATTGCAAACACAAATTCTTTGGTATTATTATCTTCATTTAATTTGTCTTAAATGAAAAAACACAAAAAGAATTGTCCTAAAGCCAAATTGGATATAATTCCACACCAAACATAAAAAAGAGGGTGGACAAAAGTATTGGCAATCATGTGATGCTTCTCTAATTTGTGTAATTAACAGCACCTGTAACTTACCTGTGGCACCTAACAGGTGTTGGCAATAACTAAATCACACTTGCAGCCAGTTGACATGGATTAAAGTTGACTCAACCTCTGTCCTCTGTCCTTGTGTGTACCACATTGAGCATGGAGAAAAGAAAGAAGACCAAAGAACTGTCTGAGGACTTGAGAAACCAAATTGTGAGGAAGCATGAGCAATCTCAAGGCTACAAGTCCATCTCCAAAGACCTGAATGTTCCTGTGTCTACCGTGCGCAGTGTCATCAAGAAGTGTAAAGCCCATGGCACTGTGGCTAACCTCCCTAGATGTGGATGGAAAAGAAAAATTGACAAGAGATTTCAACGCAAGATTGTGCAGATGTTGGATAAAGAACCTCGACTAACATCCAAACAAGTTCAAGCTGCCCTGCAGTCCGAGGGCACAACAGTGTCAACCCGTACTATCCGTCGATGTCTGAATGAAAAGGGACTGTATGGTTGGAGACCCAGGAAGACCCCACTTCTTACCCCGAGGCATAAAAAAGCCAGGCTGGAGTTTGCCAAAACTTACTTGAAAAAGCCTAAAACGTTTTGGAAGAATGTTCTCTGGTCAGATGAGACAAAAGTAGAGCTTTTTTGGCAAAGGCATCAACATAGAGTTTACAGGAGAAAAAAAAGAGGCATTCAAAGAAAAAAACACGGTCCCTACAGTCAAACATGGCGGAGGTTCCCTGATGTTTTGGGGTTGCTTTGCTGCCTCAGGCACTGGACTGCTTGACCGTGTGCATGGCATATGAAGTCTGAAGACTACCAACAAATTTTGCAGCATAATGTAGGGCCCAGTGTGAGAAAGCTGGGTCTCCCTCAGAGGTCATAGGTCTTCCAGCAGGACAATAACTCAAAACACACTTCAAAAATCACTAGAAAATGGTTTGAGAAGCACTGGAAACTTTTAAGGTGGCCAGCAATGAGTCCAGACCTGAATCCCATAGAACACCTGTGGAGAGATCTAAAAATGGCAGTTTGGAGAAGGCACCCTTCTAATATCAGGGACCTGGAGCAGTTTGCCAAAGAAGAATGGTCTAAAATTCCAGCAGAGCATTGTAAGAAACTCACTGATGGTTACCAGAAGCGGTTGGTCGCAGTTATTTTGGCTAAAGGATGTGCAACCAAGTATTAGGCTGAGGATGCCAATACTTTTGTCTGACCCATTTTTGGAGTTTTGTGTGAAATGATCAATGTTTTGCTTTTTGCTTCATTCTCTTTTGTGTTTTTTTCATTTAAGACAAATTAAATGAAGATAATAATACCAAAGAATTTGTGATTGCAATCATTTTCAGGAAGGAACTGAGTATTATCTGACAAAATTGCAGGGGTGTCAATACTTTTGGCCACAACTGTATCATGTTACGTTACTGGTTCCAGACAAGGAGATTAATGGTTCTGAAGTCAGTCTAGATAGACAGCTACAATTGTTTTTTTATTATCGCTGTGTACAGGTTTGACAGTAGGGTCCACTGGTTCCTATTCCACCCCAGGACCCATCCATTACTACTTTCTTCATCCATCTTTGAATAGGAAAAAAATCCATTAACTAGGTCCTTTGTTCCTAGGACTTTGCCTTCGTGACCAAGCTTTGGCCACTCAGCCACTTATACACACCCGTATACTTCCTATTCTACAAGCTCATATTCTAACATATACATATATTGTAATCACAGAAATAATAATTACCACCATTACTAGTGCTGCCGGTCTGTGTAGCTCTTCCATATGGGTAAGATCCACTTGGCTATAAGATACACATTCATCAATCGATTATGTAGGCATAATATGTTTCAATTCATATTA